>NC_059346.1:14778333-16071666 GCF_019703515.2 Myxocyprinus asiaticus | reverse complement strand
TATATATATATATATATATATATATATATATATATATATATATATATATTTTTTTTTTTTTTTTTAAGTCAGCAATATCAGCAACAATCCACATGCGAACCCACACAGATGCAGGTTTAAAATTATCATTATTGTAATATAGCATATATTATCAGTTTAAGGATCAAAATTAACAATATTTTGCTACCTTAATGTGTTAAAAAGTTTCCTCTACGTTTATTTTAATTTAGAGAACATTTGACTCTATTTACCTTAGTATTAAGACCGTTAAAACTGGAATATTCTTACTGCTGTTTATTAATGATGCTACAAAAACACTCCAGTTCTCAACCCAGCATCTTTAATATTCCAGTTTTAGTTCCTCTTTAATATAGAAACATTTCTCTGTTCTCTGTAAAAACAGAGCTCGAGAAATATGTAGTCTTTTCATATTTTATGTGACAAAAAGGTCACGCGTTGAAACTGAACTTAAGTCATATTTAAGCATTTCTCCAGTGTACTTTCCCTCATTAGTGTGAAATGCTGCACTACACAATTGTGTCCACATGGAGGTGCACGTAAACCATGGGCCATTTTATTAACATTTTAAAATGTGTGTTTTTGTCCCCAAAACTTTGTCCATATATACAGGGTTGGGGGTTTCACACTGGGCACGTTTGCTGCGGTCCGATTCCGAGTGCGATTGTTCCCGGTGCCCCCCGCAGCGTTGGTCTGGTTTCGCACTCGCTTGATTCTATCGAACCCCGGTCCATTTGCGTTCATCTTACGTCATCACAAACACGCACGGAGAACACAACGTGACTCATCATACTTCTTTCTTTTTTTTTTTAATTTTTTGGTGCCGTTATGCACAGCAGAGTGAACGACAACTGCGTATATGTGCGCTTCATGGTGTAACTCATCAGATGTCCAGGGGAAGGAGGCTTGCTGTTGCTGCTTTTTTGGAGGAGACAGCTGATTGCAAGGAATTCATTTGCAACATTGTTTACACTGCACGCTTACTCACGCTCATGTCCAAGGTGAAGTTATTGCCACTGTCATCTCCTATTATACCCTATATTTATAACCTATAATAGTATTTATATATAATATTTATAAGATAGACAGACAGACAGACAGTAAGTATTTATAGTGTTGATTGTACTTGTATGTCATTGTGGTGTCGAGTCCAAGTTGCTTTCACATTCACGCGAATCGCGCTACAGTTCGATTGCAACCGAAATCAGACCACATCCTACAGGTAGTCTCGGGTCCGGTACCGCGGTGCGCTCCCCGGTCCGCATGACTGCTTTCACATTACCACTTTTTCATGTGAACTGTGCTGTGTTTCGAACTAAACTGCCAATGTGAAAGCACCCTGAAATGCAAAATATAAGTAACTGTATTCCACTACAGTTACAGTTTAAATCATTGTTATTTTGAATACAGTTACATTCAAAAATTATTTTGATTACTGAAGAGATTACTTTGCATTTTATTTTCATTTGTTTCATTTAATATTTAGTCCTTTCAGATGGAAAACATTTATACATATAAATGATGTGATCCAAAGTGCATTTGAACAGCGGTGAAACACTTTCTTAAGATGTGTTACATTCATACGAGCAGACAGAGAAGTACGTTTGAAGTAAGTTTGAAGTAAGTTTGGAGCACAAGAAATAGAAATAAACCTTGTGTAAATTGTTAGCTTTACGCTAAGCTAAAATGCTATTTCTAGCCATTTTACATGCACGTTACCAGGCACGATCATATTTTCTTATCAAGAAAATTCACGTCGGATCATAATTTATTTTTTCTAGTAAGACCTTTGATATTAGGGCAAAAATAATTTCTTAATAAAAATTTTTGTATTGTTTTCCTATAAAAATATCTAAAAATACCTAAAACAAGATCTATTTGATTGATCTTGTTTTAGAAACAACACTGCATAAGATATTTAGGTTTTTCAGAGAACGTATTTTTAACGTGTATTTTGTCTTACTGTACTGGCAGAGTTTTTATAGTCAAAACAAGTGAAAAAATCTACCAGTGCTGAAGAAGTAATCCAAAGTATTTAGAATATGTTACTGACCTCGAGTAATCTAACGGAATACGTTACAAATTACATTTTACAGCATGTGTTCTGTAATCTGTAGTTTTTAGTCTAGACTTAAACTGAGTGAGTGTGTCTGCATCTCGAACAGTGTTAGGGAGACTATTCCATAGTTTAGGAGCCAAATATGAATTGGATCTACCTCCTTTTGTTGATTTTGATATTCTAGGAACTATTAACAGGCCAGAATTTTGCGATCATAATAAATGTGATGGAATACAGCATGGTAGAAGGTCACATAAGTACTGCGGAGCTAGACCATTCAAAGCTTTGTACGTTGTTAACAGAATTTTAAAATTAATACGAAATTTAACAGGTAGCCAATGTAACGATGATAAAATGGGGCTAAGATGATCATATTTCTTGGTTCTAGTCAGCACTCTGGCTGCTGCATTTTGAAACCAATTTAAGTTTATTTATTGATCTTGCTGGACATCCTCCCATTAATGCATTACAATAATCTAGTCTTGAGGTCATGAATGCATTAATTTGTTTTTCAGCATCA
Organism: Myxocyprinus asiaticus; assembly: GCF_019703515.2. NCBI lineage: Eukaryota > Metazoa > Chordata > Actinopteri > Cypriniformes > Catostomidae > Myxocyprinus > Myxocyprinus asiaticus. Next base: position 16,069,069 of record NC_059346.1, on the reverse strand, counting down.
GCAACAGAGAGCACGTGTCGTGATTTAGCAATATTTCTCTGGAAGAATGCTGTTCTACAAACATTGGTAATTTGATTTTCAAAGGACAGATTGGTATCAAATATAACACCTAAGTTCTTTGCTGTTGAAGACGATGTAATAGTACATCCATCGAGAGTCAAATTATATTTTAACGGCTTGTTTTTAAAGGTTTTTGGTCCAATAATTAGTACCTCTGTTTTGTCGGAATTGAGTAGAAGGAAATTTCTGGCCATCCAATCTTTGATTTCATTGATACACTCTGCTAATTTGGAGAATTGTGAAATTTCATCAGGTTTTGAAGAAATATAAAGTTGGGTAACGTCGGTATAACAGTGGAAATATATTCCACGATTCCTGATAATATCTCCCAGGGGAAGCATATACTAGGAGAAAAGCAGAGGCCCTAAAACTAATCCCTGTGGCACTCCATATTTAACTTTTGTTTGGTTTGACAATAACTCATTTACATAGACAAAGTGGTAGTGGTCTGCTAAATAGGACCTAAACCATGCTAATGCAAGTCCACAAATGCCAACATAATTCTCTAGTCTGTTCAAGAGAATGTTGTGATCTATCGTGTCGAAGGCAGCACTAAGATCTAAAAGCACTAGAAGTGAAATGCAGCCGCGATCAGATGATAAGAGTAAGTCATTTGTAACTCTGATAAGTACAATCTCTGTACTGTGATGGGGCCTAAATCCTGATTGAAATTGTTCATATACACTATTTCTCTGTAGAGATGAACATAGTTGGGAGGACACTACCTTTTCTAGTATTTTCGACTTAAATGGGAGATTTGAAATTGGTCTATAATTATTCAGTTCTCCAGGATCAAGTTGTGGCTTCTTAATAAGCGGTTTGATAACTGTCATTTTAAAGTTTCTTGGGACATGTCCTAAGGATAGCGAGGATTAATAATATTAAGAAGAGGTTCTGAGATTACAGGGAATACCTCTTTTAAGAGCTTAGTTGGTATTGGATCTAACATACATATTATGGCTTTTGATGTTTCGATAAGTTTTGTTAGCTCTTCATGACCTATGACAGTGAAGGACTGAAGTTGCATGAGGAAAATTATGAGACATTGTTTCCTGAGGTACTGTGACAGATGATTGCATAATTCCAATTTTTTTTCTAATTATTTCAGTTTTATCAGTAAAGAAATTCATGAAGTCATTACTATTGTGCTGCGACGGTATATCTGGTTCAGTTGAGGCTTTATTCCTAACCAATTTAGCCACAGTACTGAATAAACACCTAGGATTGTTGCGGTTATTTTCTATGAGTTTGTTAAAATATGCTGACCTTGCAGCTTTTAGTGCCTGTCTGTATCTACAGACACTATCCTTCCATGCACCTCGAAATACCTCTAAATTTGTATTCTTCCACTTGTGCTCCATTTTCTGAGCTGCTCTCTTGAGAGCATGAGAGTGATCATTGTACCATGGCTTTTTTCTTTAATTTTCTTTAATCGAAGGGGGGAGACACCATCGAGTGCTAGAGAAGACTGTATTCATATTTTCTGTTATTTCATCAAGTTCTTCTAGACTTTGGGGCTTATTGAGTGTATGAGATAGATCTGGAAGATTATTAGTGAAGCTCTTTTTAGTGGTCGAAAGAATAGTTCTACCTGAACAATAGCGTGGTGTAGACTGAGTAACATTTTAGGCATGTTAATGCTTTGATTAGTAATTCATTATTAGTTATTTTAAATGAGCCATTGTTAGTTAATGTCATATTAGTTAATATGACATACATATTGTGTCATAGTATGTTTTATGTTTACATTCACAGCATTTTCTATTATATTGCTATATCTTTTGCACTACCTGTTTTATCTGACATTTTCACACTGTGTACTGGTCTCTTACTGTGCCTAGTGTCCTGTTTTTAGCAATTATTGTACCGTCATGTTATGTTGTAATGTGTAGGTCTTATTTAGTTCTGTGTAGTCTCATGTAGTTCTGTGTTTGTTTTATGTTGTTTTTATGTTGTTTTATGTAGCACCATGGTCCTGAAGGAAAGTTGTTTCATTTCACTGTGTACTGTACATGGTTGAAATGACAATAAAAGCCACTTGATAATAGTTCTCAATGAGGCAAATCAAATTCAGTAATTATTGATTACCTAACAGTGAACTACCTCAGTCAACAGTTCACTATTACTTACTGATTAGTTAATCGTGTTTCCATATTAGTTAATAGTAGTAACTAAAGTGTTAATGTAGTCCTACTTATTTGTCCTTCATTAATTCCTGCATAATTACCTATTAATGATGGACCATTATTATAAAGTGTTATAAAGAAAATGCTTAACATGGCTTAATGTACTAAAACAGTGATATTTGAAGACCAAATTCATATGCATGTTATTGATGATGCATACTATATACAGAGAAGCAGATGAGCCCAGAATCTGAATGCAACGCGCAAAGTTGCATGTTAAGCGATTCCCTCCCATAGAAAACTGTTATAAAGAAAACGCTTGACGTGGCTTAATGTCCCTGCTAACGCATGACGGACCAGTTATGTAACTTATTCATCCTTATTGGTAATTTCACGATTTAGCCAACTAATTGGCAACCTAACTCCAGTCGCCACATGGGAAAAAAGAGCCTACATTTCTCTAAAGAAAGGTAAAATATATTTAATATGACATGCATTTAATGTGTTTTAATATGGGGATAGATGGGAAATACACAGTTCATATTGTAATTAAACATCACGCATGTCAGCTGAGCTCAGAACAGCGCACACACTACAGAATTACGTCTGACAGAAGAGTTAGTCTTTCTGAGGTAAGACCATTTTTATTTCACAACAAAATATATAAATGTCTTAAGTTATGAAAATATAATTTTATATATTTACATATAGCCTGACATAATCTCGTCGGACAGCTGATAAACAAGACAAGGTTGTTTTTCTGAGGTAAGACACTAATAACTTCACAACAAATACATGACTTTTATAAAATAAAATAAAAACGTGTGTGTAACGGTTCTTTGAGCTTTGGAAAGACGTTATGTAAATATTTTTTATTTTTTTGACTATCAGTGGAGTTGCCATGGCAAAGACCCAATCCAACTGGAGAGAGACCAACTGACATCTCTTTCTCTAGTCAGTTATGCAAAAAGTTCAACAACCACATCAGATTGGTTAATTAACATAAAAGTTTTGTTAAAAGTCCACAATATGAACGCAACCCGCCCCCTCTCCACCCATAGAAAACCATTAAGATATTGCTTTAGTTTTTCAGCGCAATAATCTAATTACATAAAAGTTTTCAAAACTTGTATTCTGTCTATTTGACAGATCTGAACAACTCTGTTAAGCATAGTGACGTGACTCATGTACAATAATAATAATTATTATTACTAATGTTATTATAAGTTTACTATATATATATATATATATATATATATATTACAAAAATATTCATACCTGCAGACTCGTGAGGTGAAAAATAAATGACATGGGTGGGGCGGTTTGTTACATGACTATAATTATTATTGTACATTAGTTGTGTCACTACGCTTGACAGATTTGAAATATCACTGTTTTTGTACATTAAGCATTTTCTTTATAACGGTTTTCTATGGGAGGAAATCACTTAATGTACAACTTTGCACGTTGCGTTCAGATTCTGGGCTTATCTGCTTCTCTGTATATAGTGTGCATAATCAATAAGGTGCATACTGAATTTGGTCTTCAAATATTACTGTTTTAGTACATTAAGCCATATTAAGCATTTTCACGTTAGGTGTTTTAGAATGTCCCGCTATTTCCACTGACCAACGCTCAGAGATCTTCTATACCGACATAATAACCTCCACGTTTTAACCATTGGAGAGAGCATAACGTTCAACAGCATGTTACGAGAGTAAATCACCGTTTGCGGATACCATACAAATGAATGGGGAGAACCGTAAACTGCTGACACTTACCTGTCACAAAATTGTGTGTGTCTTCTCTTATTAAACAACTATTTTATCATGGTCAACTCCACACATAGTTCATTCAGTGATAATTCCACCTGGAAAAAAGGAACACTTATGTGAGAATGCTGTTTGTAGACTACAGCTCAGCATTCAACACCATAGTGCCCTCCACGTTTGATGAGAAACTCCAGGCTCTGGGCTTAAACAGCTCATTGTGCAGCTGGATCCTGGACTTCTTGTCAAGCAGATGCCAGGTGGTTAGAATGGGCAGTAACATCTCCTCATCACTGACCCTCAACACTGGAGCCCCGCAGGGCTGTGTTCTCAGCCCACTCCTGTATTCCCTGTACACACATGACTGTGTGGCAACACATAGCTCCAATGCCATCATTAAGTTTGCTGATGATACGACGGTGGTAGGTCTGATCACTGAAACAGCCTACAGAGAGGAGGTGCACACTGACACACTGGTGTCAGGAGCACAACCTCTCCGTCAACGTAAGCAAGACAAAGGAGCTTGTGGTGGACTTCAGGAGAAGAGACAGAGAACACAGTCCCATCACCATCAATGGAGCACCGGTGGAGAGAGTCAGCAGCTTCAAGTTCCTGGGTGTCCACATCACTGAGGAACTCACATGGTCCGTCCACACTGAGGCCGTTGTGAAGAAGGCTCATCAGTGACTCTTCTTCCTGAGACGGCTGAGGAAGTTTGGAATGAACCGCCACATCCTCACACGGTTCTACACCAGCACTGTAGAGAGCATCCTGACTGGCTGCATCACTGCCTGGTACGGCAATAGCACCGCCCACAACCGCAAAGCCCTGCAAAGGGTGGTGCGAACTGCCAGACACATCATCGGAGGTGAGCTTCCCTCCCTCCAGGACATATACACCAGGCAGTGTGTGAAAAAAGCTCAGAGGATCATCAGAGACTCCAGCCACCCGAGCCATGGGCTGCTCTCACTGCTACCATCAGGCAGGCGGTATCGCAGCATCAGGACCCGCACCAGCCGACTTCATGACAGCTTCTTCCCCCAAGCAATCAGACATTTGAACTCTTGATCTCTCACGATCAATATACATCAGCACTGCACTTTATTAATCTTATTATCTCACACTGGACTGTCATAAATTATATTCTCTTAACAACACACTGGCAACTGACTATCAACCTACAGCCTGAATGTCAATACAGTACAATACAACCTACTGTACATTTTATATATACTATATATACTTTTTTTTTGTTATTGTATAATGTGTATTCTATATTGTATAATGTACATTGTATGTTATTATTTGTATATTGTGTTGTGTGTAATTATGTGTATATTAGATTTTAAATTGTCCAAACTATTGTGTCCAAACTTTTGGCCGGAACTGTGCAAATGAAAGAGGCCTATCAAGTGATTAAATGGTCTTAGGAATAGAATGTTTAATAAACATAAATATCCATTAATCCAAGACAAAATCCTTTAGTAAATAAATCGACCCAAATAGAAATGTCTATTTAACTTTATGGGAAATGGCAGCTCAGACATTCTTCAAAATATCTTCTTTTGTGTATGGTCAGGAAATGACAGAATTTTCATTTTTGGGTGAATAAACCTTTTACGCTTTCTTACCTCAGACAGCATCAGCTGAACAATTTGGCCTTGAACTGCTGATGACTCACTCACAGGTTGGACTTCAGGTTGCATCCACACTAAGAAGACAATAACTCAAGTGTAAATACTATAGGTTAGTGGGGAAACCTATAATGGTTTCCTATAGCTTCTTATGGAATACTCACCTCCTATTGTTTTCTCTTCTGTTCTGTCTCCACTGGTGACCTGACAATGGTAATCTCTAACATCTGTGCAGCTGAAGTTTCTTAGTAGTAAGGACACATTTCCTCACTCCAGTCCATGAGTATTCACTCTGTCCTTATAACCCCTCCCCTCTGTCAACTCTGTCAATTGTCATATGTGTGTGTGTGTGTGTGTGTGTGTGTGTGTGTGTATATATATATATTTTATTTTATTTAAAAAAAAAATTGTTTTTATAAAAAGGTAGAATCAATAGCGAGTAGCCTACTGTATGTCCATCTTTCTCTCTTTTCCATATAGATAACTTCCAGCTTGTTGTTCCCAAACCAAACCATGAAGTACAGGTTTCTTTGGGGTCTGAATTCACAATTCCTTGTCACCTGTCTCCTGAAATCAGTGCTGTTGCCATGGAGATCAAGTGGTTCAAGGACACTGTGTTTGTCTTTATGAGAAGGAACAGTTGACAGAGGGGAGGGGTTATAAGGACAGAGTGAATGTATTTACTCATATTCTGTGGTGTAAGAAAACTTACCATTGCTTGCAGCCCTCATCTTGTAATTCTATTTGAGATGAAAACAAAATGCGGTGAGAGTGAGTTATGATTTTAGTCTGTCTGGTCCAACACAACATCCAAGTGTTCCTTTTAGTCATTTTTTTACAGTGAAAGTTGTAAAAGCATACTACAGTAAACTCAAGTAAAAGCTTTCTGAGGGAAAGTATATTTTGTTCTTCTTTATTCTTTTATCCTTCATGCAAATAGTATTAGTATGTTTTGTCTAACAGTATACTGAATTGAAGAGGTATAGCATGTGAAAGTTTGTCTTCACCTGAAAATGTGTGTTCCGTTTTTGAGAAAACAGAATGATAGTGTTGCATAAACACTTTTCAAATCTGCAAAACAATCACTAGGTGGCCAATTTCTTCCCTCAAAGAATGTTCTGGAATGAATGCAAGCTTAATAATATATGACATAGTGAAGACTTTGTAAAACAACAGTGTGAATGTATTTATGGACAATATTTATGTGAACAAACACACCTCATTCCGGTTCTTATCACTGTGAAATGAAGCATGGGTTGATAATTCTGTAATCCAGAAAAAAAAAAAAAAATACATGCGCCCTCTTTTGAAAACAATATCCACATCAAACTGATGCAGTGCAAATGAGAAATCATCACGATGATAAGGAGTCACTGATTTTAAGACAACTTACTGTTGGTCGTTTCTCTCATCTTGTTATCCTAATTGAGATTAAAACAAATACAATGAAAGAGTTTATTTCAGTCTGCTTGGTCCAACCTAACATCGTCACCAGTCAAGGATTTACTTGCATTGATCATTTGATCTAACTAAAAAGTTTATGTATTTAAGCAAATTTGTAAAATGGCCAATTTGAGTTTTTGCAGAGAGAGAGAGAGAGAGAGAGAGAGAGAGAGAGAGAGAGACGCCTAGAATAACTTTGGGAAGGGCGTTTGTTATTGAAAGGCTAGCAATAGTAGTATATAATTTACCTTGGATAAAGTGAAGGTAAAGGTAATGCTTTCTTACCTCATGTAGAATTAGTTTAGCATTTCGGCCATGACATTGGTGACTGACTCACAGGTTGGACTCCAGGATCAATCCTCACTAAGAAGAACATCCCTCAAGTGTAAATAGGTTTGTGTGAAAACACTAAATGGTTTTACTATGCAATACAATATGGTTGTATATATTTAAAAATCCATTACAAATTATTTTTTTATGCTTCAAACATCTATAATGTAATTAAAAAAAGTGTATACATTATTATTTAACAATCTAAAATTTTTTGATATTCAAATTCAAGTAATCAAATTTCTGCTTTTGATTTTAGTTAATGTTAATTTCAACACATACTTATACATTTTTAAAATTAAAAGATGTATATGTTAACAGTAGTTAATGTATTATGAAATAACAACAACTATCAAGATTATATGTAAAATCCCAGGCCGAATTTTCTTCCCAGTCAGCCTCTGTGTGTGGGTGAGAAACAGCTCAATATTTAAGTCCCTTAAGACCATAAAGCTCCACTTTCACTTTCAAAAGCGAAAGAGAAAATGAAAGAGATTTGGACTTAAATATTGATTTGTTTCTCACCCACCTATCATTGGATTTAATCAACTGAGTCTTATGTATTACTATTATGTGGCCTTTATGTGATTTTTGGACCTTCAACGGTCTAGTCACCATTCACTTGCATTGTATGGACCTACAAAGCTGAGATATTCTTCTAAAAATCTTACATATCTGGGATGGTATGAGGGTGGTTAAATGATGAGAGATTTTTATTTTTGGGTGAACTATCCTTTTAATGTAAAGCGTTACCCACAATTCATACATGATTACTGGTTGTGTTTTCTGTTATCTCTGCTTCAAACCAGTGCCTGGCGAAACAACTCACTCCCGCCGCCTCAGTGCCGCCAACAGCTGCCGCTGAGCCATCGGTGAAACCATGAAAACCGTGGCCCAAACGGAAGCCTCGCCCACCTCAGCACGGACCCCGCGCTGAAGGGAAACCCCCTCGGGCAGCAGGCGCGTTCCTGACCGGCGCAACGTCGTGAAGAGGAGTCTGGAGCCCGCAGTACTTATTGGCCCAGATCCAAAGAAAGCCCGGCTCAACACACATGCTGTTCCATTTCCGGGACCGGAATGTTATACAAAATGTTGTTCATGTGTGTTGTTTGCAAATAAAGAATGTATTAAAAATGAAAAAAAGAAAAGCGCTTGCACACATTCTCCAAAAAAGGGCTCAATTTCTCTTCAAGTTTCTCACACCCCACACACTATGCTCAACCGCTTCCCTAAGGTAAGCGGTGCTCTATCTCTTTTAAAGAGGAAACTGATACACCCGCTATCTCACCACGCAGATGTGTAGCGAGCTCTCACGGGTGTGTCAGACTGGGTGCAAAAAATAATCAAGCACAGTTATACGCTACAATCTGTGCACCGGCTGCCTTGATTCAACAGCATTATACCGTCCACAGTCCCGTCATTAGATGCAACAAACAGAGATTCACAATTTCCTCACGAAAGACGCGATAGAGATTGTTCCAGACTGCCAAACTCACAAAGGGTTTTACAGCCACTGTTTTCTCGTTCCGAAAAAAGAACGGCTTCGGCCGATCCTAGATCTGAGATGCTTGAATCGTGCGCTGGCAAAATGCCCATTCAAGATGTTAATTCAGTTTTCCAACATCCGCCCACGGGACTGGTTTGAATCGACTCCATGAGCATGCGTGCACACCTCAAAAGCGAGCATGTCCAGACCATTCACCAGTGTCTGTCTCAATTCAAATTGGGAAAAACATTACTACTGAAGTCTTTTCAGAAAATGCTGGGTTTATGGCAACAACATCCGCTGTCATACCGTTAGGTCTTTTACACATGAAACCTCTCCAGTGCTGGCTGAAACACCATGTACCGAGTCACACCTGGCGTCAGTGGCGCATGCACGTCACCGTGACTCGCCGCTGCCTGGCTGCTCTAGCACCATGGACAGCTCCATACCTTTATCAGCAGGTGTGATGCTGGGTCAGGTTTTCAGACAAAAAGTGGTGACCACAGATGTGTCCAACACAGGTTGGGGCTCACTGTGCGATGGACGCCATCTTTCAGCACTTTTGGCACATCAACTGCTTGGAAATGCTAGCCGTCTTCTTAACGGTGAAAGCTTTCCATTCTGACATAATGAATCATCATGTTCTGATTCGTTCAGACAATATGTCAGTGGAAGCGTACATAAATCGCCAGGGCTTCACCCGATTGCCACCAATGTTTAGCCCAACGCCCCCTAGTGTGAAGCGACATCTCCTCTCCCTGCGTGCGACATATGTCCTGGGCCATTTGAACTGCGGATCTGACATGCTGTCGCATCAGGGGTCGATAGCAGGGGAATAGAGACTTCATCCTCAAATGGTTATGAAGATTTGGGAACTGTTCCGCAAAGCGGAAATCAACCTATTTGCCTCTGCAGAGACAGCCCACAGCCCTTTTTGGTACTCCATGTCCTAAGCCCTGCTGGGAGTGGATGCCTATGCGTTTCCCACAATACGTTTCCTCCATGCTGTCATCAGCGAAGTCCTAGAGGACAAGGAAACAATTCTGTTGGTTGCACCGAAATGGCCCAACCAACCATGGTTTTCAGAATGATGGAGATATTAGGCGACCCTCCATGGGAAATACCGCTGAGGAGGGATCTACTCTCTCATGCGCAGGGCATGATTTGGCATCCCCAGCCAGAGCTGTGGAACTTACACTTATGGCCCCTGAATGGAGTGCAATGAATGAGCAAGAATTGGCTCAGTCTGTAATAAACACCATTTTGCAGGCTAGAGCGCCATCTAAGAAATGCTTCTATGCACTAAAATGGCATGTGTTTATGGATTGGTGCACTTTACACAGCAAAGGCACAGTGAATTTCCCCATAATGGAGATCCTTACATTCCTTCAAGAGCTGTTGGATGCAGGTCTTACTCTGTCAACACTTAAGGTTTACGTAGTGATCATTTCAGCATTTCATGCCCCAGAAGCTGGCTCCTCTATAGACAGACATGATCTAATCATAAAGTTCCTTAGAGGAGCGAGGCGCTTGAATCCCCCTTGCCCTGCTACAGTTCCAACATGGGACTTGAATCTGGTGCTAAGGGTGCTCAGGAGCCCCCTGTTCGAACCTTTGGAATCTGTTGAGTAACATGTGCTCTCTTTAAAGACGGCACTGCTGTTGGCTTTGGCCTCAATCAAACGGGTTGGCGATATACAGGTGCTGTCCATTGACAGTTAATGTCTGGAATTCGGTCCTGGGCTTTCAAAAGCAACCATCAAACCCAAAAAAGGCTATGTGCCTAAGGTGCTTTCCACACCCTTTAGGGCTTAGATAGTGCACCTACAAGATTTCTCTTCTCCACCGTCTAATTCGGATGAGGAGCAGTTAGCGCATTTATTATGTCCCGTGCGGGCATTGCACACATATGTGGAGTGCACTCGCCAGTTTAGACTGTCAGATCAGCTCTTTGTTTGTTATGGATGCACTACCCAGTTTACTCTCACTAGAAGTCACAAGCACTTTCTATAAAAATAATAAAACCTCCCTCCCTACCTCTGGTACAAAGGGGTTAAATTATACTGTGTGTATTATAAGACTCATATACATCCTCAGACTAAGATTAACTTCCCGTCTGGTTTTCACCATGTGGGGTTATTCATTTTCATACACACTAAAGAGATATTATACTAAGTCACTGCCCGACGGGCCTGTGACCTTATATACATATTATTCTAAGTGTTTTAATCGCTGTTGCGTCTAAGTGTATTATGTTACATAGAGCAGCGTGATGGGAATCCATTCTCCAAAGCGTTCAGCAACGTCTCATGAACTGAATCGATAGGGAACGTCTCTGGTTACGTTTGTAACCTCGATTCCTTGAGATGAAGGGAACGAGACATTGCAAACTTGGCTGCACCACTACTTCAGAGTTTTGAGGTACGAGTGATGTGTGAATGGCAGGGCACAAACACAATTGCCAATCATAAGATTGCTATGACACAAAAGCTTCCACTTGGTTGTGGAAAAGGAATTTCCCCAAAGCCTTCAGCAATATCTTGTTCCCATTATCTCATCATCAGGTTACAAGAGTAACCGGAGACGTTTGTTCCTGTGGCTGTCAAATTGGCACAAAGTGGCACAATAGCGCCCTCAACTGACAAACATTATGAATCATAGCCTCAATGATCCGCTTCAAACGAGAACGAGCAAAATGTTTGACAGCTGAAAAGCGTCAATAGCAGTGGTCCGCGGACACATTTTTGTTTGCCGTCTACAGCTGTCACAGAGACCGGTGAGATATCTCAGGACACTTAATTAATGAATATCTTTAAGAGAGTAGGAACATTTTTTTAATACTTTTTCATGAAAAAAAAAAATCACGTACAGCACCTTTAATGAGGACGATCTATTAGATTAGGACTCTACTGGATAAACACTGAGCAGACTTCAACTTTTTTTTATAACTGTGTGTAGTTAATAACAACATAAATATGAATATATTAACTTATTAATCACTACAAGGAGTGGCAGTTTAAGAATCGGCCACTGAAAAACCTATATTGGTCGACCACTGAGTGTTGTAGTGGATGTGCCATCCTTAATGTCTAGGGTGGCTTTCACTCTGGTCCTTTGGACTTCAAGTGAGTTAAAGTGAAATACATTTTTTAACAGATTAAAATAAAGATTTTTTCCCCCCTGACATTGTCAGGTATAAATGGCTGAGAATAGGCCCTATACAAAGAACATATTTTCTAGATTCTATGAGAGACTGTATCTAGGGTACACAGTGTTCTTAATATCTGTGACCAGACAAGTTTTATGTTGACTGTTACACTGAGAGTCATTCATTATTTTGTAACACTTGGTTTTACTTGTTTTAGAACTAAATATTTACTTTTTTTTTTATATCTTTATTACTCCCTATGTCCACAGTAGATGATATTTTAGTTTGTGCCAGCTTTGTGTTACATTACTTAAATCAAGCTTGCCAACATTTTGCATTCTTGACTTCTGGGAGAAATAAATACATGAAGGTTGTAAATATATATTTTCTGGCATATTTTGGTATGTTTACTTTGAGTATGTAAACATGTGGCTTTGTTTCCACAGTTTTTGTTCCTTTCTACTTCTACCAATACCATCTCAGTAAGTTTTTCTTTGCCACTGTTGTCTATTGATTTTGCACATTGGTTAAACTTTCTCTTAAAATATTTGCAAATATAAGGTTTATTGTGCTTTTACTGATTGTCTACAGCTTGTCTTGTTAATTGAATAGTGTACACATCTTGTCTGCCTCCTTTGGCAGGTATTGTGATTGTAGTTTGTTTGAGCATTATTTCCTGCTTCATGCCCTATGGTTCTAACTTTTTTGTTTTTTGTAATTTATCTAATTTAAAAAATAAATAAATTCACAAGTTTGAATTTTTTTTACTCTGTGCATGCCACCCAATGTTAAAATATGATTGTAACACTATGGACAAGCCAGAAAGTTTTGCCCTTTGTTTATTTGCCAACACTAGTCTGTCACTGTTTTGTCTTGTAAATGGTGTTGTACTGTGGTCTGTTGTATGTTGTATATTATTTACAATAAAAAGGGAAGTTATGGTGTTTAAATGAGCTGTCTAACCACTATAAAGACATGCTGGTCCTTGGAAAATGCAGTCACTGCACAATTCAACAAACAAAAGTGTTAAATAGCGGTGACATACTTAGGAATGGTGTACACAATTTCTATATTTTGATATAGAATGTAAGTATTACACTGGAGACCTTTCCATTGAAAGAGATGTGTTAAAATGTATTATTTTAAATATAGGTAAGAAGAATCTGATCTTAGGAACTGACATTAATCCATTGCATGTTACCTCTGTAAATTACAAGAAATCTTGTCAACAAAACTAAAATTCATTAGTCCCTTTCACACATACAGCCTTTTCCAGAAAATGTACTGTATTTTTCATGTTAGAGCTTGTGTGTGAAAATGTTATTTTTATTTTTTTAATACTGGTCAATTTTGCTCTGGCAATTTCACTTAATGAGAAGTTGTATCATAAATTTCCATATTGATGGTATGTGTGAACAGCACATGTGGTACATTTACCAGTAAAGGCAACCCAACAATTTTCCTGTTATTTACATGGTTGCTTGCGTGAAAGGGTCTATTGTATCACCCTGTTTGGCTGTGACATCAGTATTGGTCTTCAAACTCATTCAGATATTAATATTTTAAGATTTAACTGAGCAAACAATATTACAATATTACAATGTTGATAATAATATCAAGAGCGTAGTAGTTTAATCCTTTGTGAAAAGTCTATAGAGGTCTCCTGGCCTCCCAAATAATTAAGTCGATGTCTGATTAATTAATATAGGTATGTTCGGAATGGCATACTACCATACGAGATACTGTTCACAAAGTATTCTGTGTGCATAAAATACAAAGCCAAAATGTAACCCATGATGCAATGTGCCTTCTACAGTGTATTCTGTGAGTGATGATTGAACTTGCTGCCATATCAAGTGTTCAAAACATTTAATTGTGACTACTTATTGATTGGACAGCCAAAATATAGAACATGTTTACATGAAATTGGATTTTATAAATGCAAAATTAGCATATTTATTTTTTTATGTTAACTGGACAAGCTGACATAAAACATAGTGGTGTTATATGACAACAATGTAGCATTCTAATGTTTAAAATGTTTATTGTTGCATACTGCACACTGTTCCTCATACTATTATTTTACCTACTGCACACAGAGTCAAGTATGAACTGTAGAGCAAGCAGCATAGTACCTTACTGTTATCTGATCAGATTTATTCTGACTGGTGACTCGACATAGGTGAACTTCCAGATCTGACTCTCTGAAGTCACTTAGTCTTAAAGATAGATTTCCTCTCTTTAGGTCTTGAATAAACAGACTCGATCTGTCCTCATAGCCAACCCCTTCTGTCACATGTCTGTTCTTATAGGTGCAAACACAGGAGGACTCGTTATACCACTCGATCTCCATGGCAACAGCACTGATTGCAGGAGACAAGTGACACGACACAGTGAGAGTAGATCATGAATTAACCTTAGCTCTTCCACCTGCTTCAGGGACAACAAGCTGAAAGTCTGTGGCAGGAAAGAAACAGTGGAGAAACTTAAATATTACCTTTGCTGTGATTTTGTTCAAGCAGGCCATTACCACAATTTGGTGTGTTTTAATTCCCCAATATGAGTTATGGCGTATACTGTACACTATTCAGCCTGATCTCATTCATTACGTTTCGCTGCAGTTTCCGAGTGAAATGTCCAGCAGGGAGCGCCAAAAGCGAGTGAAATGGTGTCATAATTAGACAATGTTTTTTTAAGGTGAATATTAAATGGAGGTTTAAAAAAACTTTAACCTAAACCTAACCAATTGCAAAAATGAGAGGTTATCAAACAGACATCCTTACCCCTAACCAACACCTAAACATAAAAGATAGTATACTTAAAGCAAATAAGAGGTGAACAAAACAAACATCCTAACCCTAAACTAACGCCTAAACCTACTGATAGTGTCCTTAAAGCAAATGTGGCATGAAAATCACATTTTCTTAAGCAACCACTACATTTCGTGTTGCTTCTACAGTTTCGTCAACTTCTGTAAGTGGCTGGGCTTGAACCATGATCTTTCAAATCCTAAATCCAACACTCTTATCAGGTGAGCTTCCCGTAAGCAAGTCATGTTGAAATAAGTGAGTAAATGTAGGTGGGTCTGTAATACAAGCGTTGAAGAGTGCCATTTTCAACTAATGTGCTTTATTAAAAGTGTTTCGATATCAGAACATAGCAGTGTGTGAGTAATAGTGCCAGAAATGTGTTTTTTAGTCATAATCAGCTTGTAGTTGTGATGTGTGAAAGTGAATAAAAAGCACAGTTGTTGTTAATATCACAAGGAAACTTGCAGCACATAAAAGTGTAGTTATAGTAATGTTCATTATATGAGACTAGGTTGATAATTATACAACAGTTAATTAGCCCTCAAATCTGATTGGCCAAGAGGTATCCTAAGAACACTGATATTCAGAACTGGGATGTTTCACTAATTGTATCACTCCACTTGTCTGTCTTCGCAGTGTTCCAGCCCATAATATATAGAGCATTACAAATTGGGATAGGAGCAGATTTCTGAACATGTGCCAATGTTTACTCTTGTGAGCGGAAGCCGAATGGAGTTATACGATTTCACATGACATTGAGGGGTGGGTTTTGAAAGAGCATCAGAGAGGTTTTTACAAGAAGGTATGGGTTTCTTTCACTAGTGAGTATACAAAGCGGGAAATGTAAACCCAGAGGGGAGCTAAGTGACTACAGAATGATTTGAGTGGGGAGGGGGAATCTCTGTCACTCCATTCCACTTTCAGTGACACTTTCAGGTCTGCTTTAAGTCTGTTTTTGACATAGTGACACTCACCTTGTGATCCTCTGGCTTCTTTTGGAGCTATTTCCATTGGCAAATAAGAAACACACTAACTATTTCTGTCTTAAACAAATCCTCAAAATTATTTATTTTTTTGTATAATTTTGTATTTAATATGACACTTGCAATCTTGCTTGTTATACAATATTAATTACATTACAACTGATTCAAGTTTTTATTGAATGGCTTGGGAGGAGCATGTTTATCTAATCTTGCTAATCATGATGCAAGAGCATAAATAAGCAATTTAGGGTTTTTTTTTGGAAATTCTTTCGACATTCCTCCAACACCCTAACTCCACATTTGTCTATGTATTACTAATTTTATACAGTCAGGGTACTTAAAGGGATAGTTAACCCAAAGACAAAAAAATATCTCATCACTCATGCCTTTTAGAAGAATATTTAAACTTTGTATGTCCTTACAGTGCAAGTGAATGGTTATGAGTCCTTTGTAGCTTCAAAAATCACAAAGGAACATAAAAGTAATCATTATCCAATGGTTAAATCCATATCTCCAGAAGCTATATAATAGGTATAAGAAAAAGATCAAAATTTAAGTCCTTTTTTACTTTAAATATCCACTTTCACTTTCAGATGTGAAAGTGAAACTAAACAGACACCACACATGACTCTGGAGATTTGGAGAAAAAAAAAAAAAAAAAAGACATACATTTTGATCGGTTTCTTACCCACACCTATTATATTGCTTCCGAAGATATGGATTTAACCACTTGAGTCATATGGATTACTTTTATGTTTCCTTTATGTGATTTTTGGAGCTACAAAAGGTCTGATCTTCATTCACTTGTATTTTAAGGACCAACAGAGATATTCTTCTAAAAATCTTATTTTGTGTTCTGCTGAAGAAAGTCATATACATCTGGGATGGCACAAGGGTGAGTAAATGATGTGATCTAAGATGTGAACTTGTGAAACATCTTTTACAAAAATAAGTGCGAAAGTCAATGGATTTGTACAATTGTTCTATACAATTACTGGAAAATTTCAGGTTAATTTCATCCTGATGCCTATTTCCCCCATGAGTGGCATGCTGTCAATTACCAGGGACAGTAATTTCGATTCATCTTTCGGTGTGTATAAACAAACAGGAAAAGCATCTACAGTAGCACACCTATAATGGAAAAAGGCAGCAACATAAAGGTTTAAAACATCACACAGTTTCAAAAGTAACCATAAACTTTGCACATGTTGAGATTGTTGTGATAGAATTTCTTACCAAACCTGTCTGTGCAAACAGTAATGCAATCTCTCTTATGACTCATGTCATAACTAGTTGTTTTTTTTTTTGTGATTAAAGACCCGACCCCCAACAACACCCCAGTGTTCACATGATTATAGACACACACAAAAAAACCCCCAAAACAAAACATATAATAATCACACACATTATCCCTCTTTCTCCACTGTCCCTCCCCGAGGGCCCTCCAAAAAAGCTATTTGCCCCATTTCCCCACAAACAAGTCTAAATTCCCCAGTCTTCTGGATGACCCCTCTTCAAAAGCTGCCACCCTGCCAATCTCCAAACACCACTCCTGAAATGTGGGTGCTCCAGCCAACTTCCAACCCCTTAAAACTATCTGTCTGGCAATCATAATGCTAGTTAGGACCCAGTTTTTTATGTGCTTATTCTCCATATTGATGACCGCCCCATCGCCCAAAATACAGAGTCTGGGGCAAAATAAAATTTGAGTGCCCAATACCTCACACATAACACTCTGAATCTTCAACCAAAATTCTTGGATCTTAACACCCCCCCCCCAAAAGACATGGGTTGTGTCTCCATCTTCTGGTTGACATCGCCAGCAGGTGGGTGTGCCTTTAAGACCAAGCCTATATAATCTATGTAAATTTTTGAATTGCATAAGGCGCACCCTTGCATCTCTAGATGCAGACCTGATGTTTTTTAGAATCCTAGCCCACACTTCCTCCTCCAATACCAAGTTTAAATCTTTCTCCCATACTCTCTTGACAGAAGTTAAAGCTCCATCCCCCAGACTCTGAATTAGCAGGGAGTAATACACTGATGCCTCATGACCTTTTCCAAAACAGTAATCACCTTTCCCAGAGTATCTGCCACTTTAGGGGGGTGTAAACTACTCCCAAAAACAGTACAGAGCAGGTGGCGCAGCTGTACATACTTATAGAACTCAGATCTGGGAATCCCAAAATGTTGAACCAAATTTTAAAAGGATCTCAACACTCCACTTTCATATAGGTCACCGAGTGTAGTAACCCCCCTCACGATCCACTCTGACCAGCAAAAAGGGGACTTATTAATACATAATTTGGGGTTCAGCCATATGCTCGAGGCAACATTTAAATAAATGTCCGAATTAAACACTCTGGACACTTTTGTCCATACCGAGTGCAAATGCAAGACAACGGGGTATAACTTTACTTCTCCAGTTAGTTCGATAGAAAGGCTTTGCAATGGCAAAATAGGGGCAAGAACTTCCTGTTCAATACAAAACCAGGTGGAAGAGACCAATGAGCCAAATGTCTGAGACCGAATGCATAATGAAACAAAATCTTGGGTAGGCCTAGCCCACCTTTGTCAATCGGCCTAACATACTGAAATGTAATCTGGGATGTGTCATAAAAAACCTGGTTACTTGGTGTCGTGCAACGAATCTATGAAAGGACATGAACAAGTACTGAAACTGCATATAAATGTGTATGTTTGGAATGGCATACTGCCATACTACGCCATACATGGGTACATAAAGAATACTGGTTTTGCAGCATACTGTATGTATACTGTGCACAGTATAATTATTATTCTTTTTTTGGGGTGGGGGGTGGGGGTATGCATAGATCACCCAGACAACCTTCGACATTTGCTAAAAGCAGCATCCAAACATTCTTGACTTATTTGATCAGACTGCAGAAAGTGATTTTTTTTTTTTTTTATTTAGACAAGAAATACAAAATAACCATATTTATTTTCAAAATGGATGCCAAGCTGAATACTACATAGCACATTATGGTTTGAAATGTCAATGCATACAGTAATGCATACATGCATTCTGAACGTAGCTCATGAGCCATGACTACCAGGGGCATAGCTAGACTGCATGCTCTGGGCCCCTTTCCTTACCTTGATGAGCTCATTTGGGCGTATTAAATAAAAATGTATGTTTCAGAAATGTTTCATTTGTTAATATTGTTCAACATTTTGTCCGTTAGATTAAAAAGCTAGTTTAGAAGGAATGGCAACCATATACAGTTTTTTTTTTTTTTCATCTAATGACAACGTGAGAAATAAATGAGGTTTTGGAGGAGTGGTCACTCAGTCATCTTTTCCTAACCTGTACAGTAATTTTATTTGTATCTTACTGTTAATATGTCTTATTTGATAAACCTACAGTTTCTTAGAAAAGGATATGGTCGTGCATTGTGGCCATACACTGCTTCTACCCAAGTTTTTACTTCCTTGGTGCAGATCTTCTTTCATGTGTAGCAAACCACAAAAACTAGGTTTCAGAACGTGCATGTGTCATGGGGAAACAGACTATTTTTTTTAGACAGATTTAAAACTGATTTAAAAAAAATATTAAAACAACTTGTATCATGTAGAGAGCACGTTTTCTTTGGGTAATTTTTATTTATTTTTTATTTTTTTCTCCCCTTTTCTCCACAATTTGGAATGCCCAATTCCCAATGCGCTCTAAGTCCTCGTGGTGGCGTAGTGACTCGCCTCAATCTGGGTGGCGGAGGACGAATTTCAGTTGCCTCCACGTCTGAGACCGCGCATCTTATCACGTGGCTTGTTGAGCACGCTGCCATTGGCATTCATGCACAACTCACCACGCGCCCCACCAAGAGCGAGAACCACATTATAGCAAACACGAGGAGGTTCCCCCATGTGACTCTACCCTCCCTAGCAACCGGGCCAATTTGGTTGCTTAGGAGACCTGGTAGAAGTTACTCAGCATGCCCTGGATTCGAACTCGCGACTCCAGGGGTGGTAGTCTCAATACTTGCTGAGCTATCCAGGCCCCCAGGTAATTATTTTTTATTTTAATTCCAGCAACTGTAATTCTGTCTGTAACGCATAACCAAAAGTTCCAGAAGTACCATTGTAAATGGATGTGTTAGACATCTTTATAACTTTTTATAATTTATAAAGAAATATAAATGTTTCTTTAATAATAAATTCTTGTAGTTATGGGACACTCTGTAGTGCACAAGTTACAACACAAATGTTTTTTATTTTTGCTTATAACTTCTGAATAGTTTAGCCTAAAATCATGATAATGGTCTCCATAGATTCCTTGGGAATGCAGAGTGAAATAACAAATTTTTCTATGTTGGCCATATTGGGCATCGACCATTTTTATTTTATCATAAAATGCTGTATCCTTACGAAATATCGTATGCATCACTGGCCCCATGCCCTGAAGGTACCTACAAAGTTTGGGGCCAGCGCCACATTGTGGTCAAAAGATATAATGAAATGTTTTAAAATGCTTTTAACTTTTGAATAATTTGGCCTATCTCCTGTGTCTGCTCTCTTTAGATTCCTTGGGTTATGCAGAGTACGATGATTCCCGATTTGCCATGGTCGGCCATACTTCCTGTCCACCATTTTGAATGGAATTAAAAACGTACTTTTTCAAACTCCAATAAATCCAATTCACACAAATTGCGCATAATCTAGGGACTCTCACAACAAAAAGTTATCAAAAGCTTTATCACCCTGGATGTAAACACTACAACAGACACACTAGGCTCTACAGCATCTGTCCTCTCTCCTCTCTGCCAGCACATATGACACCACCCAGCCCCTGGCCCTCTGACGTTCTTTGTGAACATCAGACTGACCTCAGGGCGGCTGAGAGGAGATAGCGGAAATCTAAAGGTCCAGCAGATCTAAGTAAGTATCAGTCTTTGCTTGCATCTTTTTCAGATAATGTTAAGACAAGATCAACAGCACCACAGACACTCACAGCTTATTTAGAACATTCAACACACTCCTCTATCCTCCAACTCCTGACACCTCACTGACAGCAGATGTCTTTGCCACATTTTTTACTAATAAGGTTACAGCCATCATCAATCAGAACCACACCCTCAAACACCTTCCTCCTGTATGCAGCTCTTCTATCTCTATGATCTCTCCTCTGACTGACGCTGAGGTCTCTAAACTCTTCCTATCCAACCACCATCTCCTAGCCATCTCACTGTCTCCAGCTTGAGTAACCCCACTGCTTAAAAAACCTGAACTTAACACAACACAAACAGAACTCTACAGACCAGTCTCTCTCATCCCATTCATGGCAAAAACATGCCTCTCTCTCGCAGAACAAGCTGCTAGATGAAAATCAGTCAGGCTTCAAAAGTGGATATTCCACCAAGACTGTCCTGCTGTCTGTCATTGAGTCGCTGAGACAGGCGAGAGCTGGATCCAGATCATCCATCCTGATTCTAATGGACCTTTCTGCAGCCTTTGACAGTCAACCATCAGATCCTACTGTACACCATCTCTGCTCTGGGCATCACAGGAACTGTGCTTGACTGGTTTAAGTCCTATCTCTCAAGTAGGTCCTTCAAGGTAGCCTGGAGAGGTGAGGTGTCCAAGTCACATCAACTACTTACTGGGGTACCTAAGGGCTCAGTGCTTGGGCTACTTCTCTATATACACAACATTCAAGAACATGGGTTCTCTTACCACAGCTATGCTGATGACACACAGCTCTACTTGTCTTTCCAGCCCAACGACACCACAGTGACTTCTCAAATCTCAGCCTGTTTGGCAGAGATCCCGGCCTGGATGATAGAACACCACCTGCAACTTAACCCAGCGAAGACTGAGCTCCACGTCTTTCCGACCATCCCTGCTGTTGAACACAACATCACCGTTCAGCTAGGTTCAACTACAATAACGCCTTCCAAAACGGTCAGAAATCTAGGGGTAACCATCAATAACCAACTCAATTTCACAAACCACATCTCAAAGACAAGCACAATCATGTAGATTTACACTCAACAATATCAGGAAAATAAGACCCTTCCTCTCTGAACATGCCACACAACTTCTTGTTCAGTCACTTGTCATAACTAGACTGGACTACTGTAATGCTCTAATTGCAGGCCTCCCTGCATGTGCAATTAGGCCCCTGAAAATGATCCAGAATGCAGCAGCATTTCTGGTCTTTAATTAACCAAAAAGAGTGCATGTTACACCACTCCTTGTCTCTCTTCACAGGGTCAAATTCAAGACCCTGATGCTGGCATACATAAAACTCACTGGGTCTGCTCCAGCATACCTAAAATCATTTCTGCAGAGCCACATTCCCACCAGAAGCCTGTGGTCAGCTAATGAGCTGCGCCTTGTACCAACACAAAGAGGCACCAAAACACTTTTCCGGACTTTCGGTTTCACTGTACCACATTGGTGGAATGACATTACGAACTCCATCCGTGAAGCAGACTCACTCTCGGTCTACAAAAAACAGCTAAAAACACATCTTTTATGTACAAGCATTCTTAACCACGCATTCATAAAAAAAATTTGTTGCACTCTAATCTGTCTTGGATACTACTATTCTGATAATAGTGAAACTTTGCAATGCAGCACTTTTTCGTACCACTGTCTCCTTAAGATGAATTGCTTATAATGTTTTATTCCTCTTTTGTAAGTCGCTTTGGATAAAAGTGTCTGCCAAATGAATAAATGTAATGTTAATGTAAATTTCATAGACTATAGCCTAAACAACACAAGGCACACAACAGCTAGGCTATATGCGGGTTATAGCAAGAACAGGTTTGCTGGCAAAAATATTTAGCCTAATTTTGTTTATTAATATTAGCAGGACTGTGCAACTTGATGGGGCTCAAAGTACATGATGGTGGAGATTATTCTGGAGCAGAGAAGAGCAATAAACTGTGTACTTGCTGTTGACCGAAGAGCGAAAGTTGCTCCAACATGGCAGGACACAGTTCCAGTCTATTAGCGTAGCACTAAAGCTGGTCAGTGAGTTCACTGATATATCAGGACAGGTTTATATCATTATATAGGTCTCGTCGCTTCTTCCACTGCTTCAGATGCTAAAGAGTGACACCAATCTAACAGAATCCATGAAAAAACGATGCTGGCAAAACTGGATCTCATGAACAGGAGTGACAAAACTCAAGAAATCATGAGGCTTTCCACCATTACTGATCCGTACTATCGGGCAGATTATGACACAGCAGTGGAAAAAGCAAAACTCTGATAATCCAGGAAGTGATTTAGCTCGGCCATAGCGCCCAAAGCCTGGAGGAAGCAGCAGGCGGTGGAACCAGTGCTGAAGCCCTGCTGGCTCCGAAGTAGAAATGCACCAGCTGTCTGCTCAAGAGGAATGCACCTGGTGGACCACCACAAACTTTAGAGCAGAAGCCAGCTTCTGATCGACAGTGTGATTCTGATCTAAGCTGTGATCGACGACGATGACAATTGCATGCGATGTGAATCATAAGTGGCTAATAGCCTGTAGTGTTACTCATTTGGCTATGAACTTAAATGCACACAGAATGTGATTAAAATGACAAGCATCAGCGCTGTATTGAACTACTCAATAGGCCTATATCTTGATATATACACTTGGTACAATCAAAGATCTGATTAGATGTCTAAATTGCAATATGACATTTGTGACTGGCAAATGAACAGATAGGCTCCTGGAGCATATTTAAACATGCCATTGGAGAAAGGAAGAGGAGGACGACGATGTGGAAAAGAGTGAGGGAATCACTCATTGCACACTGACTCTAAATCTCCTTTTTTTAATATATTGTTAAATTATTTATTTAGAACTATTTATTTATTACAAACACTTTTTTACCCTCAGAAATTGTATAAAGTAGCAAAACAAAACAGTGCTATGTGTGACCTCCCTATTGTTTCTAATAGGAAACTTCTGACACAGACAGAAGAGACACTGAGGAGCCAGAATGAAGGCCAAACCCTGCATAGAGAGGCTTGGTGAATGTGGAGTCAAATGTGTGTAAGTGCGTGACTCTGTGTGTGCTAGAGATGCTGTAGAAGGACAGAGTGCCAACCGGCCAGTCCAGATACACCCCCACTCTTTTAGAACGAGATGATGATGAAGGAGGACGTATTTTAGTTCTCTCATTATTGTGCCAGGCAGTGAAGCTGTTATCAGAGCAGATCAGCCTCCAGGACTTTTCATTGGATCCGAACTCACAGTCATTACTCTCTCCTTTCCTCTTGATTTCTTTATATGACACTGAAACATAGGCTCCACACTTCCCACTCCATTCAACCTCCCAGAAACAGCGTCCACACAGGCTCTCTCTGCACAGAACCTGAGGAAAGCACTCAAATCTCTCCGGATGATCAGGATATGACTGCTGCTTTTCTGCATGCGTAACCTTTTTGTTCTCCTCAGATAGAGAGAGATGTGTGTGTGCTGTGTTGGGGTCCAGTGTGAGCTCACAGGTGTCTGAACACAGGAATAGAGATTAGAGAAAAGTACACTGACAAGACAACAAAATGTTGACAATAAGGTGTGTGTGTGTGTGTGTGTGTGTATGTGTGTGTAAAAACCTACATCTTCGCAATCCTGCTGCAATCCTAAACTTTCCCTCATGTTCCACACTATAGAAAAAAATAAAATGTGTCACTTTCTGCCCATTTATAACAGGAACAGACCACGTTGAAAATCTGGGATTCAAAGACTTACTCAAACACTGAAATAAAGATTTAGAATTTTGAAAAATTTAAAGCAAAGAAATGTTAGGAGTGACAAATACTTAAGACTCTGCATTAAGATTTTACACCATGTTCTGAAGGTTTGAATGTCTATTGCCATATATACAGGAGGTACAAATAAATGTTTTTAAGTAAGCAGAGCATGTGGCTACAAGCACTACTGATTGAGAAACAGTGAATTATATCATGTGTCTCAGTTTCTGAAAACAAATACTTTCTATGCACACACACTAGTCTTATTGTCTGACATACTTCAGTATCTCCAATTTGCAGGTTGGATCCTCCAGTCTAGCAGAGAGCAACACATGACCTATATCTCCAGGGTGATTGCAGCTAAGGTCCAGCTCTCTAAGGTGTGAGGGGTTTGAACTCAGAGCTTCTGCCAGAACAGAACAGCCTTTGTCTGTGATAATACAGCCAGACAGTCTACAAAGACAGATAGCAAAAAATGTGTCCATTAAAATCAACTGAGACATTCAAATTTAACACAGTCTTAATGGTTTAATTATACTAACATCTTTAAAGTATTGCTACAAAAATATAATGTATATTCTGATACTTTCAACAGCCATACTGTACAATTTGTGCACGCACAATTTATTTCAACACTGTTTGTGCAACAATGATTAATTTATGTGGCTTGGGTAAAGGTGTTCTATTTGTAAACAATTGGTCTAGGGACCAGAATATTATGGAATATCAATAAGCTTTCACCTAGCAACGCCCTAACAACATGTGAAAATCACTCGGAACACCTTAACAATAGCATAGCATCCTAGCAAGCACCACACACATTTTCTTCTGAAAATGTAAAAATCTAGTTGAACATTGCTGTTAAAAAATTCTTAGTTGTTGCACTGTTTCACCTTCATCTGTGTTTTAGAATGTACTTTTGAGAAATTTTGAAACTTTTTATTGCAGACTTTTGTTATGATGTCTTTTATCATATTGCTGTTGCTCTAAAAATAATAAGTCATAAGAAGCAGTGCGTTAAGGCTCCAATATACAGTACTAATGATGAAGTTCTTCTTTGTTCTTCGCTCAGTGCTTGAAAGAATTTCAAAGTTGAACAACAGTTTACTGTTTGTTAACATTCAGACATCGACTAGGCGGCTGGGGTAGGCATTTAGAGGAGCATTCAAATATGATGACGCACAAGAGGGTACGCTTGCACCAGCTTGATAACTCTGCACGCCGGTGTGTTCATGTTTACTGATCTTAACTGACTGAAGAACTTAACTGGAATTAGCTGTCGGCCTCAAAGTACGTGGATCAATGGCATTATGAAAGTGTTTAGCACCTGAGAGTTCGTGCTGGTGAGCTGTTTCAAACGCAGGGGTGGTTCTAGGGTCTGTTAATATTCAGGGCTTAGCCCAGACCTTTGTGGATATGTATGGGGCCATCCTTTAATGAAATATCGGAATATAATACACTTTAAAATAAAAGTTTAAATGTTACATCTGTAAGGTTTCATTTATATTAAAATATTATTGAAACTAAAACTAAAAGGTCCTACTTACTTTTGTTTCACCTTCAGATATGCTCAAAGACCAGAAATTGCTAGCTTTTTTTACTTTGTACGTGATTTTAAAAAAAATGTTTTGCCCCTTTGCCTTTCCGTAGTTCAGCGCACATTGTTTACACCTAACAGTTTTACAGCCTATTATTATATAAAGTTTGCAAATACAGAGTACATCTGTATTTTACTCTTTGTTTTCAGGCTTATACATCTAAATATTTGATACTTACTGCATATGGATGGAAGAGCACAACACAGTTTCCAGTATATCACCAAGATAGGCATTTTGACCGTTCACACACAATCGCGAGTCACGGGTCTTGCATGCGCGCACATACACAGCAGATGCCAACGAGAAGCGTGGGTACTGAATTGAGTTAGTAGTTGGTGTTATCGATATTGAAGACTAGTCACATTTATTGCTACATATATTACTTAATGTTAGAATATATTTATATTTTAGTATCAACTTGTTACAAAGCACTGGTACTGCTGATATTAATACATAATGATAAAAACATTCAGGCTTTACTGAAAACATTTGTGCTTAAACCCTGGTAGCACCGCCCTAGCACCGGCCATGTTCAAACCTCCGAAATGAACTCAAAATGACATTCTTTTGGGCCAGAATTTGTTTTAAATTATGGCACACTCATTAATTCTTCGATTTTGCTTAAAGAATATCTGGGCCTTTACAGGGATTTTACTGTGGTTTAGGGGTGTTCTTAGGCACAATGCTTCAATTCAATAGACATTAAAGAAAAAAATTCTGTTCTAGTGTTTCCATAAAGTTGTCTTTGAGTCATCTAATGTCATCACTCTGAACATCTAAGAGAATCACATCCCCCGATACCTGCTAATCATTCCAAGCTTCAAGGAACTCTGACCAAAGCAGAGGGCTAACATACAGCTTCTTTAGACCTATAAGTATATGTAAGTGAAGCTTTATCCATATTTTTAAACACCTCAGTATCTCCAGTTTACAGTGTGAACTCTTCAGTCCATCAGAGAGCAGCTCCACTCCTGAATCCTGCAGGTCATTCTTGCTCAGGTTCAGCTCTCTCAACAGGGAATTTGCTGAGTGTAGAACTGTCGCCACAGTTTCACAGGACCAGTGAGTGAGATTACAAATGGCCATTCTGAACAATAAAACAATAGTAATTAGTTGTTTTCTACCATTCAATATGAGTAGCAGGCAACCTGACTTAATTCCACATATTGTAATAATTTTCCTAAAACTAAAGTCATGGTTCACCCATGGTTTAGTTTGTTGTCCTTTACATACAATAAAAGTGAATGATGACCATGGCTGTCCCTGGTCCCCATCCACTTTCGTTACATTAGGGAAAAAAGCAGTTCGGACATTCTGCTAAATATCACCTTGTGTTAAACGAAAGAATGTCATACAGCTTTGGAACAACATGAGGGTGAGTAAATAATAAAATAATTTTAATTTTGATGAACTCTCCCTTTAACATAGATTGCAACTCTGTGTGTTTAAAGCAACCAATTACATGTATGAAAAAATTAAATAAAATATAAAAAAAAACTTTTGTCGATTTACATAGTTTACTTACATAGATCAAAATACAGTACTGCGCAAAAGTCTTAGGCATTTGTGAAAAATGTTGCATAGTGAGGATTTCTTCAAAAATAATGCCATAAATAGTTTTCATTTATCAATTAATGTCATACAAAGTCCAGTAAACATAAAAAAAGCTAAATCAATATTAGGTTTGACCTCCTTTGCCTTCAAAATAGCACAGATTCTCCTAGGAACACCTGGACACAGTTTTTCTTGGTTTTTGGCAGATAGGATGTTCCAAACTTCTTGGAGAAATCACCACAGATCTATTTTGGCTTTCTCAATTGCTTCTAACTCTTCATGTAATCCCAGACTTACTCAATGTTCAGCAGGGGGCTCTGTGGGAGCCATGCCATCTGTTGCAGGGCTCCCTGTTCTATATATGCAAAAGGAATGTTTGGGAGACTGAAATATATATTTATTATTGACACTAAAGCTGAAGATATAAATAACCACCTTATGACATACGTTTATGTAACATCTTATGTGCCTAAGACTTCTGCACAGTACTGTAGATCAGCAAATCAATGCAACTATTGGAAATACAAACCTCAGAATCTCTAGCTTACAGTTTGGACTCTTCAATCCAGCAGAGAGCAGCTTTACTCCTGAATCCTGCAGGTCATTGTTACTCAGGTCCAGCTCTTTCAGAAGGCAGTTTACTGATTGTAGAATTGAGGCCAAAATTTCACAGGACTGATCAGTGAGATTACAGCTTGCCAATCTAAAGAGAACAGAATACATAAATTCAGTTCTACTCATTTCATCAGGATGATGCAAACAAACACGAAATCCAAATCTTTAAAAAATCTTGTTTTTTTTACATTTGCTTTTTATTTACATTAAAACTAACAAACCTTAGGTTCTCCAATTTACAGTGTGTACTCGACAATCCAGTTGACAGCTGCTTCACTCCTGGATCCTGCAGGTCATTGTTACTCAGGTCCAGCTCTCTCAGGCAAGAGTTTACTGATTGTAAAACTGAGGCCACAGTTTCACAGGACTGAGCACTGAGTTTACAGCCAGCCAATCTAAAAAAGGGATAAAAGGATCTTTTATCACAAATTTTTTTTTAAACATCCAACATAAAACTTCAAAAACTAAATGCATAATTTGTGCTTAAATTCACTTGGGGGGATTTTAAAAAAAAAACTAGCAATACCGGTATCGTAATTAGGTCCGAAACTGTGCTCACATACTTGCACTCATACTCGTAAAAATGCTCCAATATCAATCATGATACCATCTGACGTACGAATGTCATTGCATAAACATTCAATGCATGAATTAAAATAACGTTATGTCCTAGTCTGATTAATAAATCCTAAAAGTAGCAATTTTCTAATTATCAGAATTCTTTTGTCTGATCTGATTGCCGATCAATTTTAAAATGCGCTCCGTTGGCTCTGGATCCGCCTCTCTCTCAAAGGTTAATGCTTGTAGTCTGGCTCAGTGTCCCGCCCACAGTATTATCGAATTGGTTATGATTTTTCAAAAAGAAAGACAGACTTCAAGACAACAAATATATTTCCACACTAATATACACAAGTATCTTGGACTAAAAATGAGTGCATCAAGTGGCTTTGTCTGGCTGTTAACACACTGAAGGAGAAAGCAAGGAGAATATTCTATGCCATTAAAAGAAAATTTCGTATCACAGAAATCCCTAACAAAACCTGGAACAAAATATTTGACAGTGTAATTTTACCCATCGCCCTGTATGGAAGTGAGATCTGGGGACCCCTCTGTAGTCACGACTTGCATAGACACCCTGTTGAGACCCTCCATACAGAATTCCATAGGAACATTTTAAGAGTCCAAAAAGAAAACGCCAAATAATGCATGCTGAGCCAAACTAGGCAGATACCCATTCATTTTACACATTCAAAAGAGATCTATTACATTTTGGAATCACCTTAAATCAAGCCCCCATCAAACACTCCACCATGAAGCATTTGTAGACCAAGACCTAAACCCCAAAACAGTCCTCTCAGCCAGCTGGTCCTGAAACTCACCAGCTCAAACCAGCTACAGACCAGTACTCCTAAAATACAACATATCATATTCGGCCAAATCATAAAGCACAATAAAAATACCTATTTGAAACACTGGGAGAATAAAACTAAATCACAACACAAATTAGAATGCTATAGAAGCCTAAAAAGAATATATGAATTGCCTGTTTATCTGTCCACCGTCAGAGATGTAAAACAAAGGCACATCCTGACCAAATACAGGCTGTGATCATAACCTTGCCATAGAAAGAGGGAGACTTAAAAAGTCTTGGCTCCCCAGAGAAAACAGGACATGTGTTCACTGCCAGAATGGAGAGGTTGAAACAGAGATGCACTTTCTCCTCCACTGTGGAAAATATCAATTAATTAGAAACACTTTCTTCACAAAATGCAGTGAATCTATACCTGAAATATGTGAACTGCCTGAAATTGAACAAATTCAAATCTTATTAGGAGAGAAAGAACACAAGGCCCCACCAGCTGCTAAACATGTCACACTCTGCCATAACCTGAGAGAAACAACTCTGAGCCACTAAACCAAACATTTTCACTTAAATTTATACATTAGTTCATTTATTATTTAATTATATATACTGTATATTACAGTGTATCAGTTACATGTGATTTAAAATATTTACATACAATGCATGTTTATTTGTTTATTACGGTGTTCTAAATATCCACAGTTTAAATCTGTTGATTAATGTTTTACACATGTTTCTGCTATGTTTGATTTGATTATAACTTCTGCTTTGGCAACACTGTAACATACAGTCATGCCAGTAAAGCTATTTAAATTTAATTGAATTAAAACATATGTCACAAGTAAATAGCCAATCGACACTGTGTGACTGGAGAGGTCGGAGAGAGGAAAGCAGCAAGTGAAGACGCATCATTGAGAGGACAAGCTGTTTTCATAGGTAAGAATGCAGATACTGAAGATGCAATAAACGTCACAATACTCTATGCCCTACTTTTGTACACTCATTTTTACCCACAATGCACTCTAATTTCGAGTGTACTTGCCGATAGTTAATTCCCCATAATCCACCACGGGGAAGAAGTACGAGCAGGTAGAGGAAGTGCATGTAGGAGAGAGAAAGCGCGAGCAAGCGGGCGAAAGAGAGATGCCAGTTTACTGCTTCATTCACTCCTGCAATGTTTTATTTCATGCTGTATGTATTACTTTTTGACAAATCATAACTTGATTAAAATAACATAACATACAGATGGGGCAAAACATACAGATACATTTTAAAATGTACTCTTTATATTTTATACAGAATTTTGCCATTAAGCTGAAAAATTCTTTATTTACTAAATAATTCACTGAGGTGATATTATTTTAACTCAGGAAGTGGAAATGATAATTCTGTGGATGATTTAAATATTCAGTTATAACATGTAGGTTATGATCATTTGGTCGGATGAGGGCACTATGCACCCAGAAATGCTACCCAGCTTGTATTGGAGTATAAATATCCTAAATTTAACAAATAAATACAATAATGTACATTTGATAAAATGTATTTACTCTTTATATTAAAATATATATTAAAAATGACAAACAGAATGAAGATTTATTGTATTAATCGATTTAACGCGTTAATTCAGTGCGATTAATTTTATTAAAAAATAACGTGTTAAAAAAAATAACGCAATTAATCGCAATGTCCCCGGACCGTAATAGGGAAGATTCCTGATAAATGCAAGCTTGTAGTACCACCTATTTGCTCCAGTGGGCAGTAAACGAAACTTCAGCTGTGTGGGCATCGCGCATCGAACATGTTACGTTCTTGCGTAAATCCGAACTAAGCGATCTCAAGATTTGTTTTCTAAGTATTAAACTATATTTAACACAGCGACCTAAAAATGATATGTTTATGATGCAATGCACCCTAGACGCTACACAAGCATCTGTCTGACGCAGGTGTACACTGATGGGTCCTTAACCTGTTGATGCTCATTGAACCCACCCATGGGTTTGACTTTACTTTGCTTAAATTAGTTCACATTTACTATATAGTCTAGTCAAAAAAAAGAGTTAATAATGTTGACAAATTATACAGATGTATAATTTGTCAACATTATGAACAATTTTGAACAGCACACTATATAGTAAATGTGAACTCATTTAAGCAAAGTAAAGTCAAACCCATGGGTGGGTTCAATGATCATCTTTAAACAAGCCCTCATAATAAATATCGAACTGACTGACAAATTCACTTGCAAAATGGATTGCTGTGAACCGTACGCCAATGATTGGCTGGCTTATGTTCAATAATACGGTAATAAACAATACACTGTATTCATTGTATTGCTTTTTGTATTGTCTTATCAATGCTAAACTCTTTTGCCACAAGAATGTAATGCATTTTAATTACCTGAATATTATATATATATATATATATATATATATATACACACATACATACATATACATATACACATACATACATATACATATACACACACACACACACACACACTACCATTCAAAAGTTTGGGATCACTTGCCTGAAATGTTTCTCATAATCTTAAAAACCTTTTGGTCTGAAGGCATATGCTTAAATGTTTGAAATTAGTTTTGTAGACAAAAATATAATTGTGCCAACATATTTATTACAAAAAATAATTATTTAAAAAAAAAAAAAACGTTTTTGAAATGGATGACTTGGACCGAATAATTAAGAAAAGCAGCCACTAAGTACCCAGCATATAGATGGGAACTCCTACAATACTGTTTAAAAAGCATCCAAGGGTGATACCTCAAGAAGTTGGTTGAGAAAATGCCATGAGTATATTTCTGCAAAATCTAGGCAAAATGTGGCCACTTTGAAGATGCTAAAATATAATACAATTTTGATTTATTTTGGATTTTTCTTTAGTCACAACATAATTCCCATATTTCCATTTCTATTATTCGATAGTTGTGATGACTTCACTATTATTCTAAAATGTGAAAAAAAATAAAAATAAAGAATGAGTAAGTGACCCTAAACTTTTGAACGGTAGTGGGTATATATATATAATTTTTAAATATTTAAAGATAACTATATATAATTATTTCATCATATACTGAATTACTGTTATTTGAGGGGCTTTCTCAGCAAATATTTGTATATGCGATTAATTAATTGGGACACCATGTAATTAATTCGATTACAATTTATAATCGATTGACAGCCCTAATTAATATATTATTTAATAGAACAACAAGGCCCAAGTATTTTAAAAGTTCATATGTGACATTGTTTCTGAGACAGCCCCAGAGCTCCAATGCTCGGTGTATACGTCAGCATCCGAATTCACTCACTACTGAGATATAGTGTACTCACTGCCATTCACTATATAGGAAATAGTGAATGAGTGAACGATTTCGGACACAGCTATGATGTCTCATGGCCTGGATGGAACAAATCTGTGATTCGGACCCGGACTGCGAGACATCATGGCAACGGTTGTCCCATCTCACCATTTCTACACTTTAGGTTAGCAGCATGACAAAACAACAGAGCGGTGTACACCGCAAGCGCTCCGGGGCATAGGTAGCACGGATCTTTCGGCATTTAATCACACACAGTTGCACTGGCAGAATGAATGAAATCAGGCGCTGACACGGACAGTCCTCCGCGCTGTCAGAAACGCCTCCACAAACTTTAAACAACAAGCAGAGAGAAGAAAGATGCCAGGAAAATGCTGCTTCAACTTTCTTTGCACCAAAACTGCATCTTGTTTCATCTTGGCAAAATAATAAACGCCTTTTACTCTCCGTACTTGTCAGAGAGCATTCTCTCTTTCTTAGCAGTGTATAGTAAACAGACACGCAGATAACATTAAGCATGGCTTACGAAACGTCGCCTTTGGAAATAAATAAATAAAGGCAACATCAGAGGTTATGCAGGTACATAGGAGGTTTACATGGAGACAAGGAAGACTGCATCGTCACAATCTCGGTAAAGAAAGATGCAGATTTTATTACCGTCTCTTCAATACAACAACACACAGCAACAAGTGAATAATTTACTTACTCTTTTACTATAAATGCAGACGTTAGAATATTATCTGATATTGGCACATAATTCTCAGAATCAGAATGAGCTTTATTGCCAAGTATGCTTACACATACAAGGAATTTGTCTTGGTGACAGGAGCTTCCAGTACACAACAATACAACAACAGCAACAAGACTTTTAAAAAATAATTAAAATTGAATAAAAAATAGATAAATACACACACACACACACACACACGTACACACATATACATACATACACACATAGATATATATACACACACACACACACACACATATATATATATATATGTACAACCTCTGCTGGGCCTTTTTCACAATGGAGTCAATGTGGGTCTCCCACTTCAGGTCCTGTGAGATGGTAGTGCCCAGGAACCTGAATGACTCCATTGCTGCCACAGTGCTGTTTAGAATGGTGAGGGGGGACAGTGTTGGGGGGTTCCTCCTAAAGTCCACAATCATCTCCACCGTTTTGAGCATGTTCAGCTCCAGGTTGTTTTGACTGCACCAGACAGCCAGCTGTTTAACCTCCCTTCTGTATGCAGACTCATCGTCATCTCGGATGAGGCTGATGACAGTGGTGTCATCTGCAAACTTCAGGAGCTTGACAGAGGGGTCCTTGGTGATGCAGTCGTTGGTGTAGAGGGAGAAGAGTAGTGGGGAGAGCACACATCCCTGGGGAGCACCAGTGCTGATTGTACAGGTGCTGAAAGTGAATTTCCCATCTCACAAGCTGCTGCCTGTCTGTCAGAAAGCTGGTAATCCACTGACAGATAGACGTGGGAACAGAGAGTTGGTGTAATTTAGTCCGGAGAATAGCTGGGATGATGGTGTTGAAAGCCGAACTGAAATCCACAAAAAGGATCCTTGCATATGTCCCTGGTCTGTCCAGATGTTGCAGGATATGATGCAATCCCATGTTGACTGCATTGTCCACAGACCTGTTTGCTCGATAAGCAAATTGAAGGGGATCTAGAAAGGGTCCAGTGATGTCCTTCAGGTGGGCCAATATATCCACATAATTTTCCTTCCTCATGATGCTGTCTATTTTGTGAAGAGCACAAGTCCCTCCTGCAACACAGCACCCCCACAACATGATGCTGCCACTCCCATGCTTCACAGTTGGGATGGTGTTCTTAGGCTTGCAAGCCTCACCCTTTTTCCTCCAAATAAAATGATGGTCATTATGGTTCAATTCTTGTTTCATCAGACCAGAGGACATTTCTCCAAAAAGTAAGATCTTTGTCCCCATGTGCACTTGCAACCTGTAGTCTGGCTTTTTCATGGTGGTTTTTGGAGCAGTGGCTTCTTCCTTGCTGAGCAGCCTTTCGTGTTATGTCGATATAGTGCTCTTTTTACCGTGGATAAAGATACTTGTCTACCTGTTTCCTCCAGCATCTTTACAAGGTCATTTGCTGTTGTACTGGGATTGATTTGCACTTTTCGCGCCAAACTATTTTCATCTCTAGGAGACAGAATGCATCTCCTTCCTGAGCGGTATGATGGCTGTGTGGTCCCATGGTGCTTATACTCGCGTACTATTGTTTGTACAGATGAACGTGGTACCTTCAGGCCATTGGAAATTGCTCCCAAGGATGAACCAGACTTGTGTAGGCCCACAATTTTTTTTTTCTGAGGTCTTGGCTGATTTCTTTTGATGTTCCCATGATGTCAACCAAAGAGGCCTTAAAATATATCCACAGGTACACCTGCAATTCAGTACATCTCCTATCAGAAGATAATTGTCTAAAGGCTTGACATCATTTTCTGGAATTTTCCAAGCTGCTTAAAGGCACAGTTAACTTAGTGTATGTAAACTTCTGACCCACTTGAATTGTGCTATAGTGAATTAAAAGTGAAACAATCTGTCTGTAAACAATTGTTGGAAAAATTACTGGTGTCATGCACAAAGTAGATGTCCTAAACGACTTGCCAAAACTATAGTTTGCTAATTTGAAATCTGTGGAGTGGTTAAAAAAAATAGTTTTAATGACTTCAACCTAAGTGTATGTAAACTTCTGACTTCCGTATAAATGGTAGAAGATCCCCCATAGTCCATTACTTTGGTTGTCTTTGGGCCACAATATCCTCAATCTTTCCCAGTTCTTAAGAGACTTTTTGACGGTTTATTTAAAATGTAAATTTTTACTGCAAATGTGTATTGTCCCCAAATATCGGTCTCTCTGATTACTAATAATCGTTATCGGCCCTGAAAAAAAAACATATCCGTTGACCCCTAATACAGACTATATATTTACTCAATTAAATGCAGCCTTTTGCTAAAAAATAAATCAATAATAATTTTTGTATTTTGTATTGTGCCGTGAGGATCTGTATTAAAGCACTTCGTGTGATAGAAATAATGCAATGTTATGTTGAAAATAAATGTTCTATTTTCATTTCATTAAAGTTTTAATGAATTTATTTAGACATCTTTTTACTGATACAATTGAATAAAACTGTCAAAAACGGGAATTCAGAAAAAAGAAAACCGAATGTGTGAAAATAATAATAATTTGAAAAAAATAAAATGTGATTTTTGATAATTTTGTGACAGCTAAAAATGACTTTTTTGATTGTCTTTTAAGTAATAAACACACTGTCCTCAAATCATCAGTCCCACTGTATTGTATTAGAAAACTGCAACATTACAAATAAATAAAACAAAAAACAGGTATACCGAAATCAGTATCAGTACTTGGCCTCCAAAAAATGGTATTGGGACATCCCTATACTTTCAACCATACACATGCACACTTTTATTGGTAATGGTAGCTCTGTGGAATTTTTACAAACAATTGAAGAGTTCTTTCCCAAAATCCAATTTGAAATTAATTTTATTTATCTGTAGCTGACCTCAATATCTCCAGTTTAGTGCTCTTCAGTCCAGAAGTGAGCAGCTCCACTCCAGATTGCTGCAGCTCATTGTTACTGAGGTCCAGCTCTCTCAGGAACGAATTTGCTGATAGCAGAGCTGAAGCCACATATTTACATGACCACATGGTGAGTTTACAGCATTTTAATCTAGACAGAAAAGAATGATCAAATAAAAACATTATTGTGTTTAAGGAAAAAAGAAAAGCATTTAAAATGATAAATACGTTTACATTTTGCATATGTTCAAGTTAATTTTAGAGATACACCACAGAGATTTGTTTTTATGGACAAAGGCATAATAAAATGATTTTGTGGGAAAATCACACTTGATTAAAGGTGCACAAATGCTTTTTTAGAAATTCACTCCTCATAGTCAGCCACCATTCATTTAATCCATGAGTGAAAGTATCCAATAACAAGGCAGTTACAGAGATTAAGCGAATAGTATTCGGCTGGTCATGCGATCATAACATGGCGGCCCCCACGAGAGGACCCTCTCCATATAGATTTAAACAGCTTTTTATAAGGTTACTGAAATGACTGGAGTCTTCATCTCATGTGAGTGGTCCTGATTTAGATACATATGCACACACACACACACAACCGGTCAAAAGTTTTGAAACACTGGACTGAAATGTTTCTCACGATCTTAAAAATCTTTTGATCTGAAGATATGCTTAAATGTTTGAAATTAGTTTTGTAGACAAAAATATAATTGTGCAACCATATTAATTTATTTCATTATAAAACTAAAATTTAATAAAAAAAAAAAAAAACGTTTTTGAAATTGATGACTTGGACCAAATAATAAAGAAAAGCAGCCAATAAGTGCCCAACATAGATGGGAACTCCTCCAATACTGTTTAAAAAGCATCCCAGGGTGATTCCTCAAGAAGTTGGTTGAGAAAATGTCAAGAGTACATGTCTGGAAATTCTAGGCAAAGGGTGACTACTTTGAAGATGCTAAAATATATATGTGTATATACACAGTACATTCAGGAATTCAGACCCCTTCATTTTTAAATTCACTTTCACTTTAAAAAGGAGCCAAACAACTATGTGATAATAAATGGCTTCATATGATCACTATCCTTAAATAAAAGAGTTTTTTTGCATGATCAGTCATATTTTAAAAATCAATGGCAAAATTTCACAATTTCTGCTAGGGTATGCAAACTTTTGAGCACAACTGTAGACAGATATGTGCCTTTCCAAATCATGTCCAACCAACTGAATTTGCCACAAGTGGACTCCAATCAAAGTGTAGAAACATCTCATAGATGATCCAGAGAAATAGGATGTACCTGAGCTCAATTTCAAGCATCACAGCAAAGGGTTTGAATACTTATGTAAATGTGTTATTTCTTTGTAATAAATTTGCAAAGTAATAAAATATCTGGTTTTTGCTTTGTCATAATGAAGTATGGAGTATAGATTGATGTGAGAAAAAAATAAAATAAAGCATTTTAGCATAAAGCTGCAACATAACAAAATGTGAAAAAAATGAAGGGGTCTGAATACTTTCTGAATGCACTGTATGTGTTTCAAAATGACAATTAATTTTTAATGAGTGCACATTCAATCATGTGTTATTGGGATACCTGTGATACATATACTTAAAACAATACTATGGTTCATTCCCCATATGATCAGTATACTTTCCTACATTGTCTACTTTTTGAATGTTGTTTCCCAATATTTCAGTGACAACCTGGAACTTACCTCAGTATCTTCAATTTACAGTGTGAACTCTTCATTCCAAAAGAGAGCAGCTCAACTCCTGAATCCTGCAGGTCATTGTTACTCATGTCCAGCTCTCTCACAGGGGAGTTTGTTGACTGTAGAGCCGAGGCCACAATTTCACATGACTGTTCAGTGAGATTACAGCCTGCCAATCTAAAATGGGAGCAGATAAAGCAATTAATAAAAAATGTATTATGGGTAACACATGTTCACTTTTCAGAGGCATATTGTTAACTGAATGATGGAATTGAAAACTTGACTAAGTAAAGATTAGCATACTCCATTGCCATTGACAAAATGAG
This sequence comes from Myxocyprinus asiaticus, assembly GCF_019703515.2. Taxonomy (NCBI): domain Eukaryota; kingdom Metazoa; phylum Chordata; class Actinopteri; order Cypriniformes; family Catostomidae; genus Myxocyprinus; species Myxocyprinus asiaticus. The sequence goes on along the minus strand of NC_059346.1, from coordinate 16,030,467 downwards.
TATGATGGCTTGACGAGTTTCTTTAAATGATATACAAAAACAAATCAGTCAAAGTCTAATATGTGGTTTTAATATAAACGTTGCATCACATGCCATTTTCCTTGTTTTTGCCGAATCAAAAACACACAAGATGATTTCTTCAAGACTTTTTAAAATGAAGGTTTCTTCAGTGATTTTTTGCAGCTCCTTAAGGCTGCCACACGCCGGACGAGAAGTGGCTAGGACACAGCACAGGTATCAAACACAGGGCACGTTGATGCGGATCAGGTGGCAGACAGTACACACAAAAGTTACCAAGGTTTATCCCTTCTTCAAGAAGGAACAAGGCTAGAGTAAATAAAATGTCAATTGCTAATAATTTGGGTCGAATTTAATGGAAAATATGCGAGTTGCGCTCCGTGGTATGGCAAAACTTTTAGCAGCATCCGGAGTTGTAGGTGGGCACCGCTGACGGTGTGCGTACATTCATAGAAAACAATTTTCAAATTTTAGAACGTGCCATGTCGTCCGCCAGATGAGTCTGGTGTGCGACCCCCTTTAGGTTCAGCAAAGACCACTCTTCTTATCAAGAACCATTTTTCACTTGAATATAGTTGGATATATGGCTCTTTAGGGATCAAAAGACATCTCGATATATCATTATAGTTTCTTCCAATCAACATATTGGTTTGCTGGTTTTCTAAAGAACTAGAGATTTAAAAGTTATTTAGGGAATTTAAAAAGGTTCTTCAATGGCACCATCCTGTAACACTTTTGGCTCTCATTGGAAAACATTTTTTTTTTTAAATGAATCTTTAACTTCATTTAATTAATTAAAAATAAAAAACAATTAAATATAAAAACAAATTAAATTAAATTAATTAAAAATTAATTAAACTTCTAAGCTAAAAGTGCTTAAGCAAAACTCACAGAGCTTTTCGGCAGTTCCTCACAGCTGGTACCAGCCTCCTTTGAGCCTCCATGGATGTTGTGTTGTATTTCTTGAGGTTTAATTCTTCAAGCACATCCTCTGACATCAGCAGCATATTAGCCAAAGCTGAACAGTGAGCAGGTGAAAGATATTTTTTTCTTTTTGCTTCAGATTTGAGGAAAGCCTGAATATCTTCAAGAATAGAGCTGTCCTTCATTTCAAGCAAGCAATGTGAGAGATTAATCCATCTTTCTGGCTTAACATCCTGTTTTTGACTCTGTTTTAGGTTTTTGATTACTTTCTTTATGCTTTCCAGGTTGTTCTCCATGCGTGTTAGCAATCCTTTGAGAAGTCTCTGATTTGACTCCAGTGTGATGCCATGAAGAAATCGAAGGAAAAGATCCAGATGCCCATTTTTGCTTTTCAGTGCTTCATCTACTACATCCTTCAGAAACACATCCAAAGGAACATCTTCAGACTGAGATTTGAGCTTTTCTCTCCTTTTCTTTTTATGAAACATTTTCAGAACATCTGTGTTCTTGTGTACATAGCTGGAGAATGCATAAAGTGCTGCAAAAAACTCTTGAAAGCTCAGATGTACAAAGCCGTAGACCTTCCTTGAATAGATAACTGATTCTGCCCTAAAGATCTCAGTGCAAATTCCAGAATACACTGAGGCCTCGTTGACATCTATGCCACTCTCTCTCAGGTCCTCATCATAGAAAAGGACATTGCCCTTAATCAGAGCTTTGAAAGCCAGTTCAGCTAGTTTCAGAATCATATCTCTGTCTGACTGCAGTAGCAACTTTGGATCTTTCCCATTTCTCTCATCATACTTCTGTCTCTTCATATTGGTCTGAATTATCAGGAAATGTATGTACATTTCTGTTAGAGTTTTGGGGATTTCTGCACTATGATCTTGTTCCAGGATTTTCTGAAGCACAGATGCTGAGATCCAGCAGAAGACTGGAATGTGACACATGATGTGGAGGCTTCTTGTTGTTCTTATGTGCGAGACGATTTTGCTGGCTTGATGCTGATCGCTGATCCTCTTCCTGAAATATTCCACCTTCTGAGGGTCATTGAATCCCTGAACTTCTGTCACACGGCTGATGTATTGTGAAGGGATTTGATTGGCTGCAGCCGGTCTGGATGTTATCCAGATGAGAGCAGAGGGCAGCAGCTCTCCTTTGATGAGATTTGACATTAACGCACAAACTGATGATGTCGTAAACACATCAGAAACTTTCTCACTGTCAGAAAAAGTCAATATAATTCTACTTTCATCTAGACCATCAAAGATGAACAAGACTTTATATAGATCATACATCTTTGAGTCTAACCCATGAAGGTTTGGGTGGAAGTCTAGCAGTAGTCTGTGAAGGTTGTATCGGTCATCTTTAACCAAGTTTAACTCGCGAAATGGAAGAAAAAAGATAAAATCAATATCCCGATTTGCTTTTCCCTCAGCCCAGTCTAGAATGAACTTCTGCACAGAGACCGTTTTTCCAATTCCAGCAATGCCTTTGGTAAGCACTGTCTTTATTTTTTCTTTCTTGTCTTTTCTCTCCCTTTTATAGCTTGGTTCAGATATGGGCTGAAAAATGTCATTGCAGTTTATTGGAGTGCCTTGCAAGCGTTCAGTCTTGGCTTTTTCTATTTGTACAACCTCATGTTCTTCATTCACCCCTTCAGTCTCTCCCTCTATTATGTACAGCTGGGTGTAAATCTTATTTAAGAGGGTTTTATGCTGTTGTATATTGATTCCTTCAAATAAGCTCTCATACTTGTTCTTCATACTGTTTTTGTGATTCTCTTTGACATTTTGTAGGATATTATCTACTGGTTTGTATGAGTCCTCCTGCAGGTCTCCAGTTACCTCCAGTGCATGTGTGCAGGTCACACAGGGCTCCACATCTTCGGGCTGCATCCCAGGGCAAACATCACAGACCACATCAGCAGCTACATGGCGGCAGTGAGCACCACCAACAGAACTGGACTCTCCTATGTGTGAGTGTGTAACAGAACATATTCCAGATTTGTTACTGCACTGAAGACAGTCGCAATTTTCGGACGGAGACCTGAACCAATCCTGAACCACCTGTTCCTTTGTCCCACTGTCGAAAAAGACAGAGGTTAGACAAAAAAGTTTTTTTTAAAAGACTGAAATGGATTAAAATATTAAGTAATTATATGCCATTGCTAGGATTTCATAATGTGTAATTAATGTAAGGCAAAGAGAAAATTAGAATTTGAAAAATGCAGAACACTCAAGAGAAAACAGCTCTTCATTTTATGTGCTGAACTCTGAATTAAATTTTATACACTCTCAACCACTTTATTAGGTACATCTGTACACCTGCTTATTCATGCGATTATCTAATCAGTCAATTGTGTGGCAGCAGTGCAATGCATAAAATTATGCAGATACGGGTCAGGACCTTCACATCAACCATCGGAATGGTGAACATTTTTTATTTCGACCATGGCATGATTTTTGGTACTAGACGGGCTGGTTTGAGTATTTCTGCAACTGATGATCTCCTGGGATTTTCACGCACAACAGTCTCTAAAGTTTACTCAGAATGGTGCCAAAAACAAAAAACTTCCAGTGAGCTGCAGTTTTGCGGATGGAAACGCCTAATTGATGAAAGAGGTCAACTGAGAATGGCCAGACTGGTTTGAGCTGATAGAAAGGCTACGGTAACTCAGATAACCACTCTGTACAATTGTAGAGAGCAGAATAGCATCTCAGAAGGCACAACCTTGATGCGAATGGGCTACAACACTTGAAGGCCATGTCGGGTTCCACTTCTGTCAGCCAAGAACAGAAAGCTGAGGCTGCAGTGGGCACAGGCTGACCAAAATTGGACAGTTAAAGACTGAAAAAACATAGCCTGGTCTGATGAATCTAGATTTCTGCTGAGGTACACAGTTGGGTTCCACTTCTGTCAGCCAAGAACAGAAAGCTGAAGCTGCAGTGGGCACAGGCTCACCAAAACTGGACAGTTAAAGACTGAAAAAACATAGCCTGGTCTGATGAATCTTGATTTCTGCTGAAGTACACAGATGGTAGGCCCACTGCAGCCTCAGCTTTCTGTTCTTGGTTGACAGAAGTGGAAACCGATGTGGTATTCTGCTGTTGTTTACTCTAAAGACTGTTGTGCATGAAAATCCCAGGAGATAAGCAGCTACAGAAATACTCAAACCAGCCCGTCTGGCACCAAAAATCACGCCAGGGTCAAAATCACTGAGATACACTTTTTCCCCATTCTGATGATTGACGTGAAAAAAAATAAAAAACATTCTCCCCAATTTTTGGCATGCCCAATTCCCACTACTTACTAGGTCCTCATGGTGCTGTGGTTACTCACCTAAATCCGGGTGGCGGAGGACAAGTCTCAGTTGCCTCCGCTTCTGAGACAGTCAATCCGCACATCTTGTCACCTGGCTCGCTATGCATGACACCGTGGAGACTCACAGCATGTGGAGGCTCATGCTATTCTCCACGATCCATGCACAACTTACCAAGTGCCCCATTTAGAGTGAGAACCACTAAACGCAACCACAAGGAGGTTACCCCATGTGACTCTACCCTCCCTAGCAACCGGGCCAATTTGGTTGCTTAGGAGACCTGGCTGGAGTCACTCAGCACACCCTGGATTCGAATTCGCCACTCCAGGGGTGGTAGTCAGTGTCAATACTCGCTAAGCTACCCAGGCCCCGATTGATGTGAACATTAACTGAAGGTCCTGACCCGTATCTGCATGATTTTATACACTGCACAGCTGCCACACGATTCTGATAAAATAATTGCATGAATAAGTAGGTGTACAGGTGTACTTAATAAAATTGTCGGTGAGTGTATGTCGTAGATACAGCTGAAGTCAGAAGTTTACATATACCTTAGCCAAATACATTTAAACTCAGTTTTTCACAATTCCTGACATTTAATCGTAGAAAACACTCCCTGTCTTAGGTCAGTTAGGATCAATACTTTATTTTCAGAATGTGAAATGTCAGAATAATAGCAGAGAGAATTATTTATTTCAGCTTTTATTTCTTTCATCACATTCCCAGTGGGTCAGAAGTTTACATACACTTTGTTAGTATTTGGTAGCATTGCCTTTAAATTGTTTAACTTGGGTCAAACGTTGTGGGTAGCCTTCCACAAGCTTCTCACAATAAGTTGCTGGAATTTTGGCCCATTCCTCCAGACAGAACTGGTGTAACTGAGTCAGGTTTATAGGCCTCTTTGCTAGCACACGCCTTTTCAGTTCTGCCCACAAATTCTCCCTCGTATTGAGGTCAGAGCTTTGTGATGGCCACTCCAATTCCTTGACTTTGTTGTCCTTAAGCCATTTTGCCAAAACTTGGAGGTATGCTTGGGGTCATTGTCCATTTGGAAGACCCATTTGCGACCAAGCTTTAACTTCCTGGCTGATGTCTTGAGATGTTGCTTCAATATATCCACATAATTTTCCTTCCTCATGATGCCATCTATTTTGTGAAGTGCACCAGTCCCTCCTGCAGCAAAGCAACCCCACAACATGATGCTGCCACCCCCATGCTTCACGGTTGGGATGGTGTTCTTCGGTGCAAGCCTCACCCTCCAAACGTAACAATGGTCATTATGGCCAAACAGTTAAATTTTTTTTTTCATCAGACCAGAGGACATTTCTCCAAAAAGTAAGATCTTTGTCCCCATGTGCACTTGCAAACTGTAGTCTGGCTTTTTTATGGTGGTTTTGGAGCAATGGCTTCTTCCTTGCTGAGCAGCCTTTCAGGTTATTGAACCCGCGGGGTTTTCCATGCTCCGAGCGGACAGAGCGAAAGACCTCTCAGGTAAAACTAGAGGAGGTGGTGTATGTTTTATGATCAACAAATCCTGGTGCGATCAGAGGAACATACATTCTATCAAGTCTTTCTGTTCTCCTGATCTGGAATTTCTTATGCTTCTGTGTCGACCATTCTGGCTACCGAGGGAATTCACAGCGGTCATTATCACTGCTGTGTACATCCCCCCACAAGCCGACACAGACCGGGCACTCAAGGAACTGTATGGGAGTATAAGTGAGCAGGAAACCGCGCACCCTGAGGCCGCGTTCATTGTGACCGGGGACTTTAATAAAGCCAGTTTAAAATCAGTCGCACCAAAATATCACCAGCACATTAGTTTCAACACACGAGGGGACCGGGTTTTGGACCATTGCTACTCTCCGTTCCGGGATGGCTACAAATCCCTCCCCCGCCCACCATTTGGAAAATCGGACCACTCTTCCATTCTGCTTCTGCCCGCTTACAGGCAGAAACTGAAACAGGAAGCACCCACCCTCAGAACGATCCAGTGCTGGTCGGACCAATCAGACTCTACGCTACAAGACTGTTTTGATCGCACGGACTGGGAGATGTTCCGGTCCGCCTCTGATGACGACATCGAGCTTTACGCTGATAGCGTAATGTGCTTCATCAGAACGTGTGTAGAGGAAGTGATTCCGACCAGAACTGTGCGAATCTATCCGAATCAGAAGCCGTGGATCAACAGCGATGTTCGCGCAGCACTTAATGTGCGGACCTCCGCTTTTAATTCCGGGAACGCGGAGGAGCATAAACAAGCCAGTTATGCCCTCCGAAAAACTATCAAAACAGCAAAACGCCAGTACAGGAGTAAGATTGAAGGACAGTTTAACACCACCAACTCTAGAAGCATGTGGCAGGGAATTAACATCATCACGGACTTTAAAGGGAATAAAAACTCCGCCATGAACACCGCTGCCTCTCTCCCAGATGAGCTAAATACTTTTTATGCTCGTTTCGAGGGAAATAACACCGCCCTCGCGGAGAGAGCTCTCACGGCCGAAGCTACAGAGGTTAGTTCACTCTCCGTCTCTGTAGCGGATGTAACCCGATCATTCCGACGGGTGAATATCCGCAAAGCCGCGGGTCCAGACGGCATTCCGGGCCGCGTCATCAGAGCGTGCGCGAACCAGCTGGCTGGTGTTTTTACGGACATTTTCAACCTCTCCCTCTCTTTGTCTGTAGTCCCCACATGCTTTAAAACATCCACCATTGTGCCTGTTCCAAAACAATCGAAAATAACTTGTTTAAATGACTGGCGTCCTGTTGCTCTGACCCCCATCATCAGCAAATGTTTTGAGAGACTAATCAGAGATTACATCTGCTCTGTATTACCACTCAATCTTGACCCGCTGCAGTTTGCTTACCGTAACAACCGCTCCACTGATGATGCCATTGCATCTACAATACACACTGCTCTCTCCCACCTGGAAAAAAAGAACACTTATGTGAGAATGCTGTTTGTAGACTACAGCTCAGCATTCAACACCATAGTGCCCTCCAAGCTAGATGAGAAACTCCGGGCTCTGGGCTTAAACAGCTCGCTGTGCAGCTGGATCCTGGACTTCCTGTCAAGCAGACGCCAGGTGGTTAGAATAGGCAGCAACATCTCCTCATCACTGACCCTCAACACTGGAGCCCCGCAGGGCTGTGTTCTCAGCCCACTACTGTATTCCCTGTACACACATGACTGTGTGGCAACACATAACTCCAATGCCATCATTAAGTTTGCTGATGACACGACGGTGGTAGGTCTGATCACTGACAATGATGAAACAGCCTACAGAGAGGAGGTGCACACTCTGACACACTGGTGTCAGGAGCACAACCTCTCCCTCAACGTCAGTAAGACAAAGGAGCTTGTGGTGGACTTCAGAAGAAAAGACAGAGAACACAGTCCCATCACCATCAATGGGGCACCAGTGGAGAGAGTCAGCAGCTTCAAGTTCCTGGGTGTCCACATCACTGAGGAACTCACATGGTCCGTCCACACTGAAGTCGTTGTGAAGAAGGCTCATCAGCGCCTTTTCTTCCTGAGACGGCTGAGGAAGTTTGGAATGAACCGCCACATCCTCACACGGTTCTACACCTGCACTGTGGAGAGCATCCTGACTGGCTGCATCTCCGCCTGGTACGGCAATAGCACTGCCCACAACCGCAAAGCACTGCAAAGGGTGGTGCGAACTGCCAAACACATCATCGGAGGTGAGCTTCCCTCCCTCCAGGAAATATATACAAGGCGGTGTGTGAAAAAAGCTCGGAGGATCATCAGAGACTCCAGCCACCCGAGCCATGGGCTGTTCTCACTGCTACCATCAGGTAGGCGGTATCGCAGCATCAGGACACGCACCAGCCGACTCCATGATAGCTTCTTCCCCCAAGCAATCAGACTTCTGAACTCTTGATCTCCCACGATCAAAATACATCATCCCTGCACTTTATTACTCTTTTATCTCACACCGGACTGTCATAAATTATATTACTGTCATTATATTATGTCTCTCTTAACAACTGACTATCAACCGACAGCCTGAATGTCAATACAGTACAATACTGTACATTCTATATATATACTTTTTTCATATATATTTTAATTTTTATTGAATAATGTGTATCTATATAGTATCTATATAGTAAAAAACAAAAAAAAAAAAAAAAAAAAAACAAAAACAGCATATTGTATACTGTGCAATGTATGTTATTATTGTATATTGTTGAGTGTAATTGTGTATAACAGATGTTTAAATTGTGTTGTGTTAATTTGATGTTTTAAGTTGTGTAATTATGTATAACAGATGTTTAAATTGTGCTGTGTTAATTTGATGTTTTAAGTCGAGTTTAATTATGTATAACAGATGTTTAAATTGTGCTGTGTTAATTTGATGTTTTAAGTCGAGTTTAATTATGTATAACAGATGTTTAAATTGTGTTGTGTTAATTTGATGTTTATTGTAGATTGGCGTATGTCTCATCACTGTCACGACTGCTATGTTGATCGGAACTGCACCCAAGAATTTCACACACCATTGCACTTGTGTATATGGCTGTGTGACAATAAAGTGATTTGATTTGATTTGATTTGATTTGATATAGGGCTCATTTTACTGTGGATATACACTACCGGTCAAAACTTTTGAAACACCTGACTGAAATGTTTCTCATGATCTTAAAATTCTTTTGATCTGAAGGCGTATGCTTAAATCTTTGAAATTAGTTTTGTAGACAAAAATATAATTGTGCCACCATATTAATTTAATTATAAAACTAAAATGTAATAAAAAATATAAATAAATAAAGTTTTTGAAATTGATGACTTGGACCAAATAATAAAGAGAAGCAGCCAATAAGTGCCCAACATAGATGGAAACTCCTTCAATACTGTTTAAAAAGCATCCCAGGGTGATACCTCAAGAAGTTGGTTGAGAAAATGTCAAGAGTACATGTCTGCAAATTCTAGGCAAAGGGTGACTACTTTGAAGATGCTAAAATATTAACACAGTTTTGATTTATTTTGGATTTTGTTTAGTCACAACATAATTCCCATAGTTCCATTTATGTTATTCCATAGTTTTGATGACTTTACTATTATTCTAAAATGTGAAGAAAAAAAAAGTATAATAAAGAATGAGTAAGTGTTTCAAAACTTTTGACCGGTAGTGTAGATACTTGTCTACCCGTTTCCTCCAGCATCTTCACAGGTTCTTTGCTCTTGTTCTGGGATTGATTTGCACTTTTTGCACCAAACTACGTTCATCTCTAGGAGACAGAATGCATCTCCTTCCTGAGTGGTATGATGGCTACGTGGTCCCATGGTGTTTATACTTGCATACTATTGTTTGTACAGATGAACGTGGTACCTTCAGGTGTTTGGAAATTGCTCCCAAGGATGAACCAGACTTGTGGAGTTCCACAATTTTTTTTCTGAGGTCTTGGCTAATTTCTTTTGATTTTCCCATGATGTCAGGCAAAGAGGCACTGAGATTGAAGGTAGGCCTTAAAATACATCCACAGGTACACCTCCAATTCAGTACATCTCCTATCAGGAGGTAATTCGCTAATTGTCTAAAGGCTTGACATCATTTTCTGGAATTTTCCAAGCTGCTTAAAGGCACAGTTAACTTAGTGTATGTAAACTTCTGACCCACTGGAATTGTGATATAGTCAAATAAAAGTGAAACAATCTGTCTGTTAACAATTGCTGGAAAAATTACTCGTGTCATGCACAAAGTAGATGTCCTAAATGACTTGCCAAAACTATTGTTTGCTAATATTAAATCTGTGGAGTAGATAAAAAATGAGTTTTAATGACTTCAACCTAAGTGTATGTAAACTTCTGTCTTCAACTGTAGATATAAACTGCCCAATCACTTTATGTCATCCAGTTTTACCTCTACACATACATTAGGTAGCCACTGAGCTGCTTATAGCTAGTCTAATATGGAAAACACTAGAAAAATACACAAAATTACAGTTGGCATCCATTGTAATTTTTCATGCACTTATTGAAACCTGTTTTTAAATAGGAAATAAAGGATGCAAGTAAAGGATGTCAATAAACTAAATTAAAAAGTGATTTAGCCCAGATACAGTATTATCTCTTCAGATTTGATACTATTTCTACAAACTCTCACTTCTTAATGCATGTCTCATTTAAGCAGGTAAACGAATGGATTCACCTGGGGTGAAAGGGTCCTACTTTATTTCTGAATTTAAGGTCCAGCTATGGACTTGTCACTTTTCAAAGACATGTAGCTTGGTAGCGGAGATGCAGCCCTCTCCCTCTCTTTCTTTGAAATACTGAACGTACCGTAATTCATTAAAATCCACCGAAAGCCAAATCAGAGATTTTTTGAAGCTGTGGAACTTTAAAAAAACAAACTGAAGGAATGGATTTTATCATCCCTAATCTATATACAAATTTAGAGTGGTGTGGGATTGGGTGTGCCACCTTATTTTTCAGCAAAACTAGGGCGCTGCCATTAGCTTCATTGAATTTGGACCACTTCTGGTATAAGCCACTTCCAGCTATGCAAAAATACTACATTATCCTGCTTTATATTACAGGCTGGCAATAAATGTCGACATATTATTAACATTAATTATGATTTTCATAATCTCATTGGTTTTGAGCGCATATAGTTTTACCGTTTATCGCATTTTGCCATCGTTTAATCACACACTGTTGCACTGGCAGAATGAATTAAATCAGGCGCTGACACGGACAGTCCTCCACGCAGTCTGAAACGCCTCCACAAATTTTACACAACCAGCAGAGAGAAAAAAAAAAAAAAAAAAGATGCCAGGAAAATGCTGTTTCAACTTTCTTTGCACCAAAACTGCATCTTGTTTCATCTTGACAAAATAATAAACACATTTTACTCTCCGTTATTGTCAGAGAGCATTCTCTCTTTCTTAGCAGTGTATAGTAAACAAACGCTCAGATCGCGCATTCAGCATGGCTTATGAAAGATCGCCTTTGGAAAGACATCATCGGAGGTTATGCAGGTACATATGAACGGAGGTTTACATGGAGACAAGAAAGACTGCATCGTCACAATCTCAGTAAAGCAGATTTTATTAACGTTTCTTCAATACAACAAAACCCAGCAATAAGTGAATGATTTAATTACTATTTACTATAAATTCTGAAGTTAGAAAATTATTCGATATTGGCACACAATTCTGTTGTACATCATGTGGTTGTGTGATAGTTTATAAGATCAGATCACTAACTCTGGTATTACAACCTTCTAGTTATTTACATTACAGTCAATGCCAGCGGAACTCTCACATTCGCCGGAAATGCAACCGCTGCTTACATCCGCGTTGCAAAATAAGGTGGATACAGTAAGGTTAATATTTCAGTAGGGTGTGCATTCAAAATGTGACAACAGTGGCAAAAAATGTGTTAAGAAGGTAAGCTATATAATTCTCTTAATAAGGGGAAAGCAGCACTTAAAGCTACACTATGTAACTTTTGGCCCTCTAGCGGTTAAAAAATAAAACTGCATGAGTCTTGCAGGAAGAACATTGTTTTGGTAATGACGCAAGTTGTGCTTCGATTCTGCTCCTCTGGCGAATGAATGTGGTTCGAGGCATCGGTGTACACATGGATACAGGACAACTTATCAGAGCGAATGGACAAATAAATAACGAAAGAAAGGAAAAGACGGATATCCGAAAGCATGTCATCTGAGCAGGTAAGTGCCATATCTCATGCTGTTGTTCTGACTTATTGGAAACATTGACGTTTTGAAATAAATGACATTACAAAAGTTAGGCAACGTTTGTTAACATTAGACATAATGATTACTAGTCTGATAAGGTCAAATGTTGTAAAAATTTTATAACTGCAGGATATTCTGGCCAAATAGACCATGGTAGTAACTAATTTATAGATTGTCATTGTTACCAACCAGTGGTCAACATCATTTCAAGACTCGCATGTCCTTGGTAAGCCTAGGACTAAAGGATTTATTTATATAAATGATTGCCGTTATAAAGAAAATACACACTTGTTAGTGAAATGTTCTGCACCAATTACAGTATAATTATTGTATTTCACTACATACACAGACGTGTGTGTGTGATTACACAACTATACATAAACCATGTCAATAAAATATCTTACCTGTTGAGTAAGGAAAAAGCCATCTCTGGGTCGCTTTTAAATCCTTTAAAGCCTTTTTATTACTGACTCTGTCTTTTTGCTTGGAGACTCTATTTTTACAAAGTGATTCCCTGGAGGTTTGCCATTTGAATTAATTTAATTTTTTTAATTTTATTTTTATTTATCACACATTATACATTTGCACATATACAGTGAAATTCTTTTTTTCACATATCCCAGCTAAGCTGGGATCAGAGTGCAGGGTCAGCCATGATACGGCGCCCCTGGAGCAGATAGGGTCAAGGGCCTTGCTCAAGGGCCCAACAGTGGCATCTTGGCAGTACTGGGGCTTGAACCCCTGACCTTCTGATCAGTAACCCAGAGCCTTAACCGCTGAGCCACCACTGCCCCTAACTGTGATCCAAACTTTCTGCTTCAGCTACTCCCACACGCGCCCAACAGTAGCCGGATCTTCTTTTCTCTGTGTATGGATATGACGTCAACAAGCACGGGTGAATGATGTATGTACGCAATTTCTCATGAAATCCGTCCTGACAGCTCTATATTATTTATAATATAATATCATTATTATAGGTTTATCAAAGTGTATTTGGGTAAAGTAAATACATGGTTTGGAAGATGGATTTTTGTTGCACTCATTAATAACATTTTTTTTTTTTAACAAACAAAAAAAGTTACATAGTGTAGCTTTAAAGAAATTATATTCTTAAGACATTCAGGCAATTTCATATTTGTATAAAGCTTTGCATTGTTTGCTTTTCAAGAATGTTTTGTATGTTTGATTGTTGCCATTTTTATCACTGTCAAATGTTGAAGATTGTGAAAGAGAAAATCTTGTATTCTTTGTATCATTTACAGTCAAGAGAAGTACTATACAATTCTCATGACAAATTCTAATGTTTAAAAGTGACCTGGATTTAAAGGTGATGTACAAGTGAATACATGAATTTAAAACTTATTTGATTCCATTTCCACAAAAATCTCTCCCACCTTGATTAATGTCTTATCTTAGAAAGAACTAGATATGCTTAAGTATTTATCTGAATATATTTTACCTGGGCTGAGAGTGTCCTGCTTTTTCACTGAATTTAAGAGGTTCAGCCATGGATCTGTCACTCTTCAAAGACACATTGCTTGGAACTAGAGATGCTGCTCTCTGGAAGTGGTCGAGAACAGCATTCTCGCCCTCTCTCTCTGAAATACTGAAAATAATGAAATTAATTACTTAAATGAATTCAAATACTTCCAAAAGACCAGATTAGAAGCTTTCTGAAAGTATCAACACATATTATGTGTAATATACAGTACACATTACTTATAGAATCCTGTAGTTATGGCATGACTTTACAGCAGGTTTAAACAGAAAGGGATAACTTCAGTTGAAAAATGCATGCAATTCTCCTCATATGGGGAAAACAGCACTTGAAAGAACTACTACACAGCACATGACTCCCATCTTGATCAGGGCCTGAAATTCGGCACATGATTGCGGGTATTGCGCACAATTTGAATAATTCCCGTCAGCTCCACGTTTATAGCACGGGAAATTCCTGCACACTTTTATTCACTTTACAGTGCAGCTGCAAATTTTTAAACCAATAGATAAACCAATTCAAACTTGTTTTTGTATGAAACTGTATTTCCAGAAGATGCGTGAGTAAATCCGCTCTTTCTCCCCTCTCACATGCAGCTGTCAGCAGCCTGTTGAGCGCTTACAGAGTTTAATGTAGGCGCGTGCAGCGAAGAAGTGCTTTGTCGCATAGTTAGTGAACTTAAGATGTTACAGACGTATAAACCTTTCTAAACCTGTTAATTCGACATGCAAATGGCATTATACTGTGTCTGCGTTAGTGAGCGATGCGATAAAACTAACGCTCCTGTTCATAATCAACAAAGCTGTTAAAATAAGCAATAAGCAATCTACCTACAAGAGTCTGCAGTTGTGTGCGTTTATTTCATTGTTTTACTTTGTTGAAGAGTGGTATTCATTGCTAGACTTGTGCTGTTTGTTTACTGTCTTGAACTCGTGTCGCTTATACAAAGGCTGGTGTGTGTGTGTGTGTGCTATATTGTTTTTGACTTGTCCCAGGTTATTCACTGCTAGATTTAGCATTGATTGGCCAGTGTGTGTGTAAAACTATCATGGTTTTTAGTGTTCATAAACAGTGCTTCACTTGTTTTAGGGTATTATTTATTGCTAAAGTGCAGCATAATTTATTTGCAGTGCACGGAAGTCGCACTTGTCACCTCACGCGACCCTTAGTTTCTGTTGACCACGTGACTAGCTTTGTTGTGCTAAGTAGCATTAAGGCGTGTCCTGCCTATTTCATCGAACGGCTCATTATCATCACGTATATATTTGACTTGAATGCTGACGCGGAAGCAGCAGCGGAAGTGGTAGCCCTCGTGTAAAGCCCTCCTCTTGTGAAGACCTACTTGTGTAAAGACCAGCGAGTCTACCTGTGCGAGTCCACCGACTCAACATAGCACTTAAGTATCTTGTTATTGTATCTCTTCATTATTTTCATTCTATATACTAACATGTCTACTTCACGAATAACACATGCCTTCAAGCACATCCTTATTATCTGTTACAGACCGTTTACACGATATCGATGCAAGACCAAACGCAACCCACACAAACCTACGGCCACTTTGCACTTCAGCACCTGCTCCGTTCTCTTTCTCAGCGGGACTCTGGAACTGCCAGTCAGCTGTGAACAAAGCTGACTTCATTCCAGCCTTTGCCATGCAGTCCACTCTCAGCATCCTGGCACTGACAGAAACATGGATGCGTCCAGAGGATACAGCAACACCTGCTGCTCTCTCCAACAACTTCTCCTTCTCTCACACCCCTTGACACACCGGTTGGGGCAGGGGAACAGGTTTGCTCATTCATAACAACTGGACTTTTTCAACACACTCTTCACTATGTAACAATACTAGTTTTGAATTCCATGCTATTACAACAATGCAACCCACAAAAATACATGTTGTTGTCATCTATCGCCCTCCAGGTCAGCTGACAAACTTTCTTGAGGAGTTGGATGTCCTGCTGTCCTCCTTGCCGGAGGATGGTAGGCCACTTGTGGTTCTTGGTGATTTCAACATACACCAAGACAAGCCCAGGCCACTGAATTGAATACTCTCCTGGCCTCATTTGACTTGGAAAAATTACACACCACAGCAACTCACAGATCAGGCAACCAGCTGGACCTCATCTTTACACGTAACTGTACCAACTCAAATATTCTTGTTACTCCTATACATGTCTCTGATCACTACTTTGTTCAATTCAACATGCCACTCCCATCTACATTAAAACAGACTCCACCATTGGTTTCCTTTCGCCGTAACCTCCGTTCCCTCTCATCCTCTCGCCTTTCCACTGCTGTCTCTACATCTCTTCCTACACAAAATGTATTTACCACGCTTAATGTAAACACTGCCACAGACACACTAAGCTCTACTTTAACAACCTGTCTAGACAACATCTGTCCTATCTCCTCTAGGCCAGCACGTGCTACACCACCCAGCCCCTGGCTGTCTGACGTCCTTCGTGAACATCGGACTGACCTCAGGGCAGCTGAGAGGAGATGGCGGAAATCTAAAGATCCAGCAGATCTAGGTAAATATCTGTCCCTGCTTGCAACTTTTTCAGATAATTGTTAAATCTGCAAAAACCTCCCATTACCAGAACAAGATCAACAGCACCATAGACACTCGCAGCTTGTTTAGAACATTCAACACACTTCTCTGCCCTCCCCCTCCACCGCCTGACACATCACTGACAGCAGATGTCTTCGCTACATTTTTTACTAATAAGGTTACAGCCATCAGCAATACATTCTCAGCACCACACCTTGTCAAACACCTGTCTCCTGTATGCAACTCTTCTGTCTCCATGTTCTCTCCTCTGACTGACACTGAGGTCTATAAACTCCTCCTCTCCAACCACCCCACCACCTGTTCCCTTGACCCCACTCCTTCTCACCTTCTCCAGGCCATTTCTCCATCCATCCTACCTGCACTCACACACATAATTAACATATCTCTACTTACAGGCACTTTTCCCACTACATTTAAGCAGGCTCAAGTAACCCCGCTGCTGAAGAAACCCGCACTTAATCCCACACAAATAGAACACTACAGACCAGTCTCTCTCATCCCAATCATGGCAAAAACACTTGAAAGGGCAGTTTTCAATCAAATCTCTGCCTATCTCTCACAGAACAAGCTGCTGGCTGACAATCAGTCAGGCTTTAAAAGTGGACACTCCACCGAGACTGGCCTGCTGTCTGTCACCGAGTCGCTGAGACGGGCGAAAGCTGAATCAAGATCATCAGTCCTGATTCTGCTGGACCTTTCTGCAGCCTTTGACACAGTCAACCATCAGATCTTACTCTCTACCCTCTCCTTGCTGGGCATCACAGGAACTGTGCTTGACTGGTTTAATTCCTATCTCTCAGGTAGGTCCTTCAAGGTAGCCTGGAGAGGTGAGGTATCCAAGCCACATCAGCTACTTACTGGGGTACCTCAGGGATCAGTGCTTGGGCCACTTCTCTTCTCTATATACATACAGACAGCATCAAAGTAATCCATAAGACTCCAGTGGTTAAATCCATATCTTCAGAAGCAATATGATAGGCGTGGGTGAGAAACAGATCAATATTAAAGTCATTATTTACTCTTAATCTCCACTTTCACTTCCAGATGTGAAAGTGAAACTAAACAGGCACCACATATGACTTTCAGATGTTAAAGTGAAAGTGGAGATTTAGAGTAAAAAAAAAAAATTATTAAAAAAAAAAACACTAACATTTTTGACTGTTTCTTCCCCACCGCTATTATATTGCTTCTGAAGATATAGATTTAACAACTGGAGTCTCATGGATTACTTTTATGTTTCCTTTATTTGATTTTTGGAGCTACAAAGGTCTGATCACTACAGAGTTGAGATATTCTTCTAAAAATCTTAATTTGTCTTCTGCAGAAGACAGAAAGTCATACACATCTGGGACGGCATGAGGGTGAGTAAACGATCATATGAGAGAAATTTCATTTTTGGGTGAACTATTCCTTTAAGCTCCTAATTCCAAATATGGAGAAATGCTGTCATCTCCTCCTCCATGTTGATGCATTAGTTTTGTAGGTTATGTTAATTTAATAGCCAAAATATTTGGAAATATGTGAATGAGAAGAAAAAAAAACATTCAGTAACAAAGCATGCAATGTACAGATCATGCAATTTTGTAATTATTGAAACATGCCATTTTTCAAATTGAATTAATTGCTTAAATTATAATATAAAAGGATGACACAGTAATTTGTGAAATGGCCCATGTAAAGGTAAAAATGCCCCTGGAAATAAAATATTTCCCTAAAATGTAAGTTTATTTCTGACCCAGGTTCAATCTGACCTATACAGGAATTGAGAAAAGTAGCCCCCTGTGAGATTTAGGCGAGTTTGTTGTAAAATTTCAGATGTTTCAGTGTTACGAGTTTTATTCCCCTCCCAAAATGTGCAGACCTCCCCCATATGAGCCGTGTAAGGGGGAGAACCCTCACAATTTTCAAAAATGATTTTAAGGCCCTGTGATTAATGTCTCATTTTAGAGAGAACTATGTGTACATATTCAGCAGATTAAGAGATTTTACCTGGGCTGAAATTGTCCTCCCTTATCACTGAATTTAAGAGGTTCAGCCATGGATCTGTCACTCTTCACTGACACATAGCTTGGAACTGGAGATGCTGCTCTCTGGACCTGATTGTGAACAGCACTTTTCCTCTCGCTCTCTGAAATACTAAAAAAAACACTGAAATAAATTACTTAAAATTAATTGAAATACTCCCAGAAGACCAGATTAGAAGCTTTCTGAATGTATCAACTTGAGATTGCACATTGTATGCATGATATACCGTACACATTATTCATAAAATCCTATAGGTATGGTGTGGCTTTACAGCAGGTTTAAACAGAAAGGGATAACTTGAGTTAACAATGCATGCAATTCTCATCATACGGGGAAAACAGCACTGAAAGAACTACTACGCAAGACATGACTCCCATCTTGATTAATGTCACATTTTAGAAAGAACTAGATGTGTGCATTTAAGCATTTATCTGAATATATTTTACCTGGGCTGAAATTGTCCTGCTTTATCACTGAATTTAAGAGGTTCAGCCATGGAACTGTCACTCTTCACTGACACATAGCTTGGAACTGGAGATGTTGCTCTCTGGGGCTGATCGTGAACAGCACTTTTCCTCTCTCTCTCTGAAATACTAAAACTGAAATTAATTACCTAAATGAATACCAGAAGACCAGATTATAAGCTTTTTGAAAGCATCAACTTGAGATTGTATATAATATGCATAATATACAGTACTCATTACAAATAAAATCCTAAAGATCTGGTGTGGTTTACAGCAGGTTTAAACAGAAACGGATATGTATGCAGATTCATAACCAGTTAAGGCATTGAAGATTCACAAAAAAATATATACGATAAATAGATTCCTAGTAGGGCTGGGTATCAACAGCCACCTCACGATATGATGCGTATACATGTTAAGATTCGATATAACACGATACATCATAATATCATGATTTGAATTTGATTTAATTTCAATTAATTTGGGTATATTTCAGCTATAATGTCCATTTTGCTTATATAAAGTTTGAAAGAAATTCTCTTTCAGCTAATGCTGTTATTTATTATCCAGGGGACTTTCTAACTTGTTAAATTACAGACATACAGTATCAATTTAACAAATTGTAGCTTTTTTTTTTTATATATAGTTCAAGTATTCGATCAATAAACATGATGTACTGAAATTGCATATATTAAATTGCATATATACAGTATATTGTTACATGTTTGATGATTACATGCCTAATTTGTACTATTTACAAGTATTTAAAAGTGCTAAAATAGTACTGTCAAGTCAAGTCATTTTTATTTGTATAATGCCTTTCACAACACACATCGTTTCAAAGCAGCTTTACAGAAGATCAGGCATTAACAGAAGATAAAACTGTAATATCTATAATGTCTTAAGAGTCATCGTGTAGTTTGATAAAATACAATTGTGAATTGTGTTTAAAAATAAGTAATTAAATAATAATTGTATTTATAACCCCAGTGAGCAAGCCGAAGGCGACTGTGGCAAGGAACACAAAACTCAGTAAGATGTTGGTTAATGGAGAAAAAATAACCTTTAAGACCTGTGGCAGGGACTTTGACAGTAGTGTTTGTTTGGTCGAATGGCTTCTTTACAGCATCTGTGCTAGGTGTGATTAGAATTAAATGTTTCTTTTGTTGTTTTTGATAAATAACGGACTGTAGAGAACATAAAGGATATTAAAAGAGACATTATTAAACAACAAATAGTTTGCTTGGATCTAGTTTTTGGACTCACATTACACAGAAAGAGTCAACTTTAACTCTCAGCATGCAGTGAAAAGATCTCTGTGCTGAACTTGTCCACCACTACACCACTCAAACACTGGTGAGAGAAATCTAAAAAATTACCAGCCAGTGGATAATCACAGACATTTTCTGTTGCATATGGTAAGTATTCATACACATATGATTGCAGGGGATTTCAGAAAGAAATAAAGAGCGATCTTAGCATTTTAAGAATTGACATTGGGGGCCTGGGTAGCTCAGTGGTAAAGACGCTAGCTATCACCCCTGGAGTTCGCTAGTTCGAATCCCAGGGCGCACTGAGTGACTCCAGCCAGGTCTCCTAAGCAACCAAATTGGCCCGGTTGCTAGGGAGGGTAGAGTCACATGGGGTAACCTCCTCGTGGTTGCAGCGGTGGATGGCGTGAAGCCTCCACATGAGCTATGTCTCCGTGGCAATGCGCTCAACAAGCCACGTGATAAGATGCGTGGGTTGACGGTCTCAGACGTGGAGGCAAATGGGATTTGTCCTCCGTCTCCCGGACTGAGACGAATCACTATGTGACCACGAGGACTTAAAAGCACATTGGGAATCGGGCATTCAAAAAAAAAAAAAAAGGATTGACATTGGGATCATACAAATGAAGATTAAGTAGAAAATCAATATTTTTGCCCAGTCCTAGATCCAAACAAATGAGAGAGGTTCAGCATGTCCGTGAGAGAAACTGAATCCTGCTGGATTTCATGCCTCATAGAAGCATCTCAGACAGCACTGAAAATATCACGATACATGGATCTATAAGTATCGATACAATATCGTGAGAAAAAGTATCATGATATATGGATATTTGATTGTATCAACAAAGCCCTAATTTATAATCACCAATCTACTGTATATAAATGTAACATGAGTGGTGTGGAATTGGGCGGGTGTACAGTAAATTTATTGTTTCAGTGAGGTGTACAGAAATGTGTGGACAGTGGCTAAAGTGTTGGGAATGCATGCAGTTCTCATAAGGGGAAAACATCACTACAAAGACATGACTCAAATCTTGAATGATGTCTTATCTTAAACAGCACTTTATATATTTAGCAGGTATCTGAATTGACTTACCTGAGCTGAAAGGTTTCTGCTTTATCACTGAATTTAAGAGGTTCCGCCATGGATCTGTCACTCTTCAAAGACACGTCGCTTGGAACTGGAGATGCTGCTCTCTGGAACTTGTAGTGAAGCGTGCTCTCCTCCTCTTCCTCTCTTTCTCCATAAATACTCATTTTAGAGGCAGTACCTTCCTCTTCTTTCTCCAGACAAACACTTTGTTTGGACAGAAGAATTTCTTCTTCCTCCATAATAAGCAACTAATTTTACACCTGTGTAGGAAACATAACAGATTAATTTACACTACACATATTCAAAGAAACAATAAGTTATCGCACTAAACTGCAGAGACGAGTCCAATATGCAGACCGTGGACTGTTTTGTTTCGGGACAGCGTCGTTCTACCTTAAAGGGTCAAAGTTTAACCATCGAATTGAAATAATGTCTTATAAAATGCTGCACATGTGCATTCAGCTCCTACGTGTTTAACAACAATAAACAAAGTGTAAAAGAACATTCATCAAGCATGGCAGGAGATCGTCTCGCAACGTCGTGTGTCCGAAAATGTTGTTTGTGTTTAAAGATTACCTTTGCCCCTGCGCCTTTATTTTCATGCGAGTGTTTTGTGAAGTATCGGACTGCGACCATCGAGTTTCAACAGGTTAAGACAGTGTAAGCACAAATACTTCTCTTTAAAAGAATACATTAAATGTTATCGGCGCGGAATTTACAGTACCGTTAGCTGTGAAGACACTAAAGGATCTTGTTTTTGTTACACCGTTGGTTTAGCTGTGTGCGGGTGTCGTTATGACTGCCAATCTACGCTATAGGGCCCCCTAGTGTCTATTACATGCTATAACACTCATCATGTCGCTTCACTTTGCAAGTTCAAAACTTTATTTTAAAGGTGCACTCAGTAATTTTTTCCTCATTAAAAAAGTATAATTCCTAAAGACATAAATTGTAATTTTGCAATATATGTAGGAAATCATGACCACTCAAATTAAAATTAAGACTGTGTCTCGTTTGGAAGGCTGCGTCCTCCAGAGGACGAATGCGACCTTCTTTATATACTGCAGCCTTCAAAGGACCCGTCATACCTAGCATGCAGCCTTCGAAACAAGACACAGAAGTCATGTGAGCTGCCATGTTAGAATCACATGACCTGCCGACTGCTACTTGCTTAATCTCAGTAACCCTCCTGTTATTTGACATTTTCACTCATTGATTAAAGAAATCATGGCTCACTGTGAATACAGTGGCGGATCTAGAAATTTTTTCATGGGGTGGCATGCAGACTGTGATGGGTGGCAACACGAAAGCAAGCCCCCTAGCCTAGTTCTTATGGATCAAGGTACCAAGCTTCATTGCAACAAGTACTAGTTCATTAATTGGAGTCACTATCAAATTATAAATATCTATGAATTTGCAATACAAATGCATTTCCACAGGAACCACACATAGTAAACATTTTGCTACTGGTTTGCCAACATTAAAAATAAATAAAAATAAATTATATATAGATAGATAGATAGATAGCTAGATAGACAGATAGATAGATAGATAGATATCTACAGAGTACCAAGATATTGTCTATTACACACATCAACAAATTTTAAATGTTCCTTAGCTTGACATAAAACTGGCAATCTGGAATACACTTCACATTATGCAGGCCAAATTGTTTTATTTTGTTAAGTGTGCCCATGGATGGAGAGTGTATGCATACCCAATGTTATTCTGCTAATAAAATCCTGTAGGCCTATCAGCTTTGTAACAGCTGGAGTAAGCCATTTGAAAGGGAACATTAACACAAAGTTAGTTCTAAATAAAAATAAACTCTAGGAAAACTGTACTTTGGGTGGCAGTGCTGCAAAACGCATGAATATTAATTATTTTATGCACAATAAAAGATTCATTTAAATCACCCATTTTGATAAACAGTCATTCTTAATGACCGATTCAAGTACTCAAATAGATATTTCACATAAAATGGTAATTTCATCTCTACATCTGCCACTATCCATCTTGGGATTTTGTTAGTCAGTAGATGAACACAGATCAGCAGTTTAATCAAGAACTTGTTTAACTGATTGGTCCAGTGGTTACTTTTTGCCTCTAGATTTTAGAGGCTCTGGTTTCTAATTCACCCAAATATAACTTTTTATTGTAATAAACCAAGATTGCATTTGTATGTCAGTGGATGGGTGTTACTTTAAAATAAAATGCAATAAAAGATGTGGGGAGACGAGAGTAGCGGAAACACAGACACATTTATTGACCGTTCTGTATATGAAAAAACAGCTAACTCCGAAGTTCAGACAGCGACAACCACAAACTCTCTGCTCCAGCAGTGGGAATCTGCATGAGAGCATTGGTGACCAAGATGGCACAGTTCACGTACACCCGTCTCACATCGCACAACCCAGCCATAGAACAGTTTATATAGGAAGGAAACACACTGCATGCCGGTGCTCCCCATTAACTAACCTGGTTGCCCCACACCTGAGAGCGATTACGAGAGAGGGAGATAAAGACAAAACACACGCTCTACATATACATAAACAATACGGCCGTGAAGGCCATCACAATGGGGGACATATTTTGCTTTTCTATTTCCCGGAAAAGAGCGTGAGCTGCAGAATAAACTGCTAAGCGACATTGATAACAGCCACAATGAACATTTATCATTAAATTCAAAATAATACATTCCAGCGCCGGATCGCCAATCAAAACATACACAGATCACAAGAAATAGAAACTCCTACTCAAGAACTGGAGATGTTTCATCTGGATTATACACATACCTGACAAATGCTATTTCAAAAAGTGCTGAGGACATGTCTCAACTGACGGCAATATATAGAACAATCATTCAATGAAGACTTGGGGGATCATTCATATTGTTGTTGAGGAAATAAGCTCAAAAAACCTAGGCCCGCGAGTACCCAAACACTGCACATGTGCTGCAGCAGCAAGTACGTGACTGACTGCTGCTGTGACCCATCACACCATTGGCCACTTCTTTAACCTATCATGCAATTGATTACTGATATACTTTCACGTGATTGGCTGCCGCTGTAATCAATCACATGTTCAGTCTGTGTTGTCATTCGTGTGTCTGGTGAGAGTTGAGGCAATTCGACATGAATAAACCCCTACACAATGTCAACATCTTACATTTATATTTAATACATTTGTAAACTGATACTAGTGTGGCAGATGGGGTGGCAATGCCGATCCGCCCCTGTGTGAATACTACATTTCTACAATGGCATCTGAAACTGAAAACTATTGATTTTAAATAATGCTGTATCCAAGCCGCTAGGTGTTAGTGTAAGTCCAAGATGACACAAAGACAAAAGTTACTGAGTGCACCTTTAATCAAAAATAAATCTTTGAAAGTGTCATCAAAATTAGCTAAACTTGTAAATCATATAAGACATAATACACTGAGTAACATTTGCGGAAGACTGCTTCTTTTATTAACACAACAAAGGCTAAGATCTTTAATTAATTTTCAGTTTATTCATGTGATGACTGATGATGACATTATATGGACTGTATCTGTGTATTATTGTAAATTGTATTATACATTAATGTGTGCATTTCCCTGTTTATTGAACATTTCAGACAGATAGGATACATCCTTTTGGTGTGATGATAATTGAATTGTATCTGAGAATCATGCTGTAACAAACAAAGTTTCTAAATGATGCTTCAAATAAGCGACATATCATAGATGGCAGAGCAATTTTCAGAAAAAAAAACATGCTGGTGATGCAAGCATTTGATCTTTGTGGCTATTTACATCTGAAAAATTGTTTGCACATTAATTGTAAATTGTAAATTAATTTGTAACATTTACCTTTATCAGATTGAGTTGAATTAAGTGCTAAAGCCTCTTTTTTCAGGCTTTTTCAGGTTACCACATTTGTGGTAGATGTTACTTGTCCAATAATTTATTTTGTTGTATTCACAAGGTTTTATAGCAACAGATGACAATAATAATTGACAAAATGTACATTTTTGCTGCATACAGAATTCATCTGGATATGCTATTATTACATAACAAACAGATAAAAGAAGCTAAACAAATAGTTAATGGCTGATATAAAACATGTTTTTGGTTATGTGCTGAAAGCAATGCAGCTCAAAACTGATGATTCCTGAAAATTCTGAGTTGCTTTTTTTTTTTTTTTTCATTGCTCATTCTTCCAGCTAGTTGGTGCCTTAGTTATATTTTTCAGAAGAAAAAAAAAACATTATTACAATTTAATACTTGCAGAACAACAATAATTTTGCAGAATACATCAAATGAAAACATTATAACCAGAATTCTTACTGTAATTAATTCTAATGCATATTACATGTATCTATTAGTGCACATAAACGTATTTTATACCACTGATTTTTGTGACTCTAATTAAAGAGAAAGTATATGATAGAACTATTAAATATATGACAGCAAATTTTATTTCCCCAATAAAAAAATAAATAAAATTTAAAAAAACATGAAATGGATGTGTAACTGATCACTCTAAAACACACAAGTGACTCAACAAAGAAAGAGAAAAAAACACATTTATGAAAATTATCAATTTACAATATATGAGGACTCACCAGCTCTGGACCTCCTACACTTGCACCACACACAGACCAGTAAAACAATGAAAATCAGTAGGCCTATCACCAATCCCACCAATCTGCTCACATTTGTAGTATTGTTGGCTGGAACTACAGGTTCTAGAAATCACACATACACAACTGGAATTAATTAAGTCACAATATCATGGAAACGAGAAAAACAAAAATAAGCCTAATTGCAGAGAGTGGCAGAGTTAAATTGAATCCAGTCAAAGTCAGGCCAGATAACACTAGTAGAACAAGACACAGATAAATAAATTAATAAAAATCCGAAACATAATCCAAAATTGCAGGAAGCAAGTAACAAGAACCCAATCTTAGATTTGTAGCAAAGCTAAGCTACATATGTCTCAACGTATAGATAAACAAGCAGAGTATTAAACAAATGACTGATTTTACATTTCCTCGATTAGAATTGTACTTCAAACTTACTGTGGTTAGTCTTGATTTCCTCCTCTCTCACAATCTTTTGGATGGCTTTTTTTTAAACTCTTGTGCTGCACCACACAACTGTACTGGTTCTTCTTCCACTCTTCTGTCTTTACTTTGAGGATACTGCTTTTCTGGAATGTTCCATCTTCATTTGGTAGAGTCTGTCTGGTCTCAACATTCTCATGATAATCCTCTCCATTTTTCTTTCAGGAAATATTCATAATTTCAGGGTAGGAACCTGTTGCTAAACACACCACTGGTGAGGAGGCAGTCCTCTGCAGAAGATGCACTTGAGGTTGTACTGGGGGAATACAAAGATTTTGGTTCTGAATTTTTAAATAAAAACATAATTATTGCATTCAAATGCCTTCAAGTTTGGTTTATAATGTGTTTTTAATTTTGCTTTTGAAAAACTGACAGTAGAATCATGTCTTTGTTTAGGTTTCTTTGTGTATACCCAAACACTTAATCTCATATAATCTGAACATTGCAGTACCTGTTGTCTTAAAAATTGCTTTGCCAAATTCCAAGAACTTCTTTAGGCAGGCAACACATTCATTGTTAAAGTTTAGTAAAATCTCAAACTGCACTTTGTTATTGTTCTCCTTCTGTTGGGTTTGAGCTGCATGATGAGAAGATGTGATGCTTCCTGTGTACTTCAGATTCAGCATGATCAAATCCTCTCCATCATATCCATACATATCTTGCCCATGACTGTCTCCAGTCTCATCATTCCACTCACAGACATATATCCTCTGATATGTGTGAACACCTGAGAGTAGATTTATACTCAACAATTTTATTATCGAATTACAGTAAATCCATTCTCTTCTTTATTCTACTTTATAATTAATGACTATATATGTTGGAAAATGGGTAAAAAAGAAAGAAAGAAAGAAAGAAAGAAAGAAAAGAACATACCTCCAGTTTGGTTGAAGCGTTTCTTTACAAAGTCAGTGTACATTTTGAACATTTGGAGATTTTTGGAATTATCCTCAATAAGCATTTTCCAGGTCTCGCTAAAATCATTGTTGTTCATCCACTCCTGCTTGGAAATCAGCTTATTAATGTTACTGTCATATTAACAAACCTCTTTACCATCCACTGTAGTTAAAGCACTGAATTCAGGAAGTCCTGGAATCCCTGATATTCCAGTGTAAGTGTTGATGTAGGAGTTTATCTCTGCAAAGCAAACAGAGATTTGAAAAATGGGGGTTGGTTGTGACGTCATCACAACAACATTCCGCAGTCAATATGGCCAATTTATAATGCTGAAGTAATCTAACTAAAGAGATTCAAATCTGCTTCCATGCTGAAACAGAGAGAGACTGGCTATACACTTGTCACTGCACAGTTCACACATACTTTTGATGAGGCAGCTGTCTTCAGTTTTGGATATTACTGGAACACTGTACTGGTTCAACTGCGTGTTCTTGTGTGTCAGTCCCTCTTTTTTAACTTGTCTATTAAATCGTTTGACAGTCGTTTTATTGTTTGTGTCTGCATTTAACAACATTACACAAGCACAATATGCCCTGAGTTTTATACCGTTTTTAAAGCAGCATATTGCATTCAACATTGTGTGACTTGAAGAGCTAAATGTTAATGTTATTTCCTCATCCCAAACACAATATGTGTTCATTATCCTACTTTGTCTAATGCTGCTGACTTTGTAACTGATCTTCAATATCAATCTTGGCTTACTGTGAATTAAGACAAATTTCCCTCTTTGGAAGAATAACATGAAACCCACGCAGGTTTTAAAACACAGTTATTTTACATGATAAGCTGAGAGGGTCCTCACTGCAGACTGTAGTGCGATGACGTAGTGGATCAAATCCTCTGCGTAGTGGATTTTGGTGACGTAGTGGATGTTTTGGTTTTTATACGTACACTGAGCACATTATTACTTAGTATTAAAGAATTACACTGAGACATTTGTTTAATATAACTTAGCTTTTAAAAATGGTCATGACCATGGATTTTGTAAATTACTTTTCCTTGATTTTCCTCTTCAGCCACAGAAAACAAATATATAAATTTAGCAATATACTCCTCACTATAATGTGCTCCTCATTTTAACATCTCCGCTGTACATAAATGCAATGGGGTGAATTATTTGTATTTGTATATTAACATGTAGTGGTCAAACATACTTGGAAGTATGCAAAAGTGAAATTAAAGTGAATCTGGGGTGCTTTAGAAATGACGTGCTCAGCACACGGAACCGAATGGAGAACATCTGTTACTCTGAGCACAAGATGGAGTTGTGGAGCACAGAACCGCTCTGAATACACTGTAATAATGCTTATACACAATACAGACAGGACAAAGCATAGACTTTGAAGTGAACAGTTTCATTACAAAATGACGTTACAAAAGTTAGGCAATGTTCGTTAACATTAGACATAATGATTGCTAGTCTGATAAGGTCAAACGTTGTAAAGTTTTTATAACTGCAGGATATTCAGGCCAAATAGACCACGGTAGTAACTAATTTATAGACTGTCATTGTTACCAACCAGTGGCCAACATCATTTCAAGACTCACAAGTCCTTGGCAAGCCTAGGACTAAAGGATTTATTTATATAATTTATTGCCGTTATAAAGAAAAATACACACATGTGCTAGCAAGTGAAAAGTTCTGCACAGATTCCAGTATAATTATTGTATTTGTGTGTGATTTTATTTTTTTTTCTCCCCCTTTCTCCGCAATTTGGAATGCCCAATTCCCAATGTGCTCTAAGTCCTCGTGGTGGTGTAGTGACTTGCCTCAATCTGGGTGGTGGAGGATGAATCTCAGTTGCCTCCGCGTCTGAGACCATCAATCTTCGCATTTTATCACGTGGCTTGTTGAGCGTAACTGCAGAGATGTAGCGTGTGTGGAGGCCCACGCTATTCTCCGCGGCATCCATGCACAACTCACCAGGCACCCAACCGAGAGCGAGAACCACATTATAGCAACCATGAGGAGGCTAACCCAACATGACTCTACCCATCCTAGCAACGGGGCCAATTGGTTGCTTAGGAAGCCTGACTGGAATCACTCAGCAAGCCCTGGATTTGAACTTGTGACTCCAGGTGTGGTAGTCAGCGTCTTTACTTGCTGAACTACCCAGGCCCCCCTGTATTTGTGTGTGATTACACAACTATTCATAAACCATGTCAATAAAATATATTACCTGTTGAATAAGAAAAAAGCCATCTCTGGGTTGCTTTTAAATCCTTTCAGATCTCGGAGTTGTCGCCACCTCTGAAAAGCCAAGCCGATGTTGATTTAGGTTTTATTATGGACTCTGTTGCTTTTCATTTTTGCTTGTAGACTCTGCTCTGTTCTGGGTTTCTTTGTTTTAACAACTGGTGATTACCCGGAGGTTTGCGGTTTTGAATGATCCATGGTTAATTTTTCTCATTCGTTGTGACGCGCTACAGTAGCAGGAGCTATTTTTTCTGTGTACGGATATGACGACAACACACGGGCGATTGAAGTATGTATGCAATTACACGTGAAATCCGTCCAGACAGCTCTAAAAAATCATTATTATAGGTTTATCAAAGTGTATTTGGGTAAAGACGTGGTTTGGAAGATGGATTTTTGTTGCACTCTATTATTAATAACATTTTGTTATTTATTTTTTTAACAAAAAAGTTACATAGTGTAGCTTTAATTAAATTGTCGTAGCCCTTTGCAGTTAAATAATCCCACGATGTCATATCACGATTTTATTTTAATTAATTGTGCTGTCCTAATATATAAATGTGTGTGTGTGTGTGTGTGTGTGTGTGTGATGTTATATGAATATATACTGTATTAATGACCATTAAGTATGCTACAGTAATAAAACAAAACATTAAAATGTGAATATGCATGCACATTCAAACATCCACTATGTCACTAAAATCCAGTATGCATGTTTTTGTAGTAAAATCATAGTAAAATCATAGAAGGCTAAACCACAAAATTAAACATGGTTAGGCTACTATATTAACACCATATTACTGTAGTAATACCATGGTTAATTGCATTAAAACTATGGCCAAAAAGCATGACTACTACAATATCACTATAGTAAAAGCATGGTTAATTTTACCTGCATCAAAGCTTTCTCTCAACTCCCGACCATGTCCATGTGTGTGTTTGTGTGTGTGTGTGTGTGTGTGTGTGTGTGTGTGTGTGTGTGTGTGTTTGTGGTATGTTTTTGTCTTGCTCTGTTAAAAAAAAAAAACGTATAAAAACAAAGTAAAAACAAAAAACAAACAAACAAACAAACAAAAACAAACAAACAAAAGCAAACAGAACACTTCAACTGTTCTCAACTATGGTATTATTGGTACCCTAATCTTATCTTCTTCTTTTTTTATCACAGCAACCTGCTGAAATAATTCTCTGTATTACATACTAGATGCATGTGAATGATTTAGTTAAAAAAGTTGAGAAATATGTTTGTTAACTTTCTTGAATATTATAATGAAAACTTTTCATCCTTTTTAATCCATCATTAAGTTATTTATATTTCTCTCCATCCTTCATTTTGTCAGATTAATATTTAGTGCGTCACTAAAAAACTTGGGGTATGTTAATGAAAGGAAATGCTCCAAAAATAATCTCACCTGTACATGCAGGGGCCAAAAGGACAAAGAGGCAATACAATTCCATTAGTGTGCAACAAATTCCATTATGCATATAATCAGCCTGATCTCACCTATAAACGCAGTTTTGGTTCAGTGATGAGGACTTTACACTCCACCATCACTTTGTACTCTATCGTTTCTCAGCACCACTGAAATTATTATTATTATTTTTTTGTTTTTGTGATTAACATTTTTATAGATTTTTTCAAAGCAAACAAAACAAACAAATCATATATACAATAAATCAACATTAACTCCCACTACTACCCCTCCCCAATCAAGAACCCCACCCGACCCCAAACGAACATCCCAGTGGTCAGCAGAAGGAACCTAAGTACACACTTATACAGAGAATAAAATAATAATAACAATAATGAATAAACAAAAACAAACAAAAAAAACAAAAATATATATATATAAAATGAAATACACACACATACACACACACACACACACACACACACATATATATACAGGTGCATCTCAATAAATTAGAATGCCGTGGAAAAGTTCATTTATTTCAGTAATTCAACTCAAATTGTGAAACTCGTGTATTAAATAAATTCAATGCACACAGACTGAAGTAGTTTAAGTCTTTGGTTCTTTTTATTGTGATGATTTTGGCTCACATTTAACAAAAACCCACCAATTCACTATCTCAAAAAATTAGAATACATCATAAGACCAATAAAAAAAAACATTTTTAGTGAACTGTTGGCCTTCTGGAAAGTATGTTCATTTACTGTATATGTACTCAATACTTGGTAGGGGCTCCTTTTGCTTTAATTACTGCCTCAATTCGGCGTGGCATGGAGGTGATCAGTTTGTGGCACTGCTGTGGTGGTATGGAAGCCCAGGTTTCTTTGACAGTGGCCTTCAGCTCATCTGCATTTTTTGGTCTCTTGTTTCTCATTTTCCTCTTGACAATACCCCATAGATTCTCTATGGGGTTCAGGTCTGTTGAGTTTGCTGGCCAGTCAAGCACACCAACACCATGGTCATTTAACCACCTTTTGGTGCTTTTGGCAGTGCGGGCAGGTGCCAAATCCTGCTGGAAAATGAAATCAGCATCTTTAAAAAGCTGGTCAGCAGAAGGAAGCATGAAGTGCTCCAAAATTTCTTGGTAAACGGGTGCAGTGACTTTGCTTTTCAAAAAACACAATGGACCAACACCAGCAGATGACATTGCACCCCAAATCATCACAGACTGTGGAAACTTAACACTGGACTTCAAGCAACTTGGGCTATGAGCTTCTCCACCCTTCCTCCAGACTCTAGGACCTTGGTTTCCAAATGAAATACAAAACTTGCTCTCATCTGAAAAGAGGACTTTGGACCACTGGGCAACAGTCCAGTTCTTCTTCTCCTTAGCCCAGGTAAGATGCCTCTGACATTGTCTGTGGTTCAGGAGTGGCTTAACAAGAGGAATACGACAACTGTAGCCAAATTCCTTGACATGTCTGTGTGTGGTGGCTCTTGATGCCTTGACCCCAGCCTCAGTCCATTCCTTGTGAAGTTCACCCAAATTCTTGAATCGATTTTGCTGGACAATCATAAGGCTGCGGTTCTCTCGGTTGGTTGTGCATCTTTTTCTTCAACACTTTTTCCTTCCACTCAACTTTCTGTTAACATGCTTGGATATAGCACTCTGTGAACAGCCAGCTTCTTTGGCAATGAATGTTTGTGGCTTACCCTCCTTGTGAAGTGTGTCAATGATTGTCTTCTGGACAACTGTCAGATCAGCAGTCTTCCCCATGATTGTGTAGTCTAGTGAACCAAACTGAGAGACCATTTTGAAGGCTCAGGAAACCTTTGCAGGTGTTTTGAGTTGATTAGCTGATTGGCATGTCAAAATATTCTAATTTTTTGAGATAGTGAATTGGTGGGTTTTTGTTAAATGTGAGCCAAAATCATCACAATTAAAAGAACCAAAGACTTAAACTACTTCAGTCTGTGTGCATTGAATTTATTTAATACACAATTTTCACAATTTGAGTTGAATTACTGAAATAAATGAACTTTTCCACAACATTCTAATTTATTGAGATGCACCTGTATATATATATATATATATATATATATATATATATATATATATATATATATATATTCCACCATACATTCCCCTTCATTCACTCATCACTACCATCATTATTCTATAACACCCATACACATATATATGTATATACGCATATACACATACACATTCTCATACACATATATACATACACATATAATAAACATATAACTATAAACTATATTCCTCTCTCCACAGACCTACTCCGAGAGCCCCCCAAAAACACCAAATATTTACCCCATTTCCCTTTAAAAGAATCCCATAACCCCAGCCTTCTACATATTACCTCCTCGAAGGCTGCCACCTTTCCCATCTCCTCGCACCACTTCCGAATTGAGGGTGCTCCCACCGACTTCCAACCCCATATAACAATCTGCCTACCTATCATCACACTGGTGAGGACCCAATCTTTTATGTATTTATTGCCTACGTTGATGACCACCCCATCACCCAAAACACAGAGTCTGGGGCAAAACGAAATCTGAATGCCCAACACGTCACATACAAAACTCTGTATCTTCAACCAAAATTCCTGAATCTCAGCGCACCACCAAAAAACATGGGCCATGTCTCCATCCTCCGATTGGCAATGCCAGCAGGTTGGTGTGTCTTTAAGACCAAGCATATACAGTCTAGAGGGGGTCCAATAGAATCTATGTAGAATCTTGAATTGTATAAGTTGCACCCTTGCGTCTCTAGATGCAGTCTTGATGTTTTTTAGAATCCCAGCCAACACTCCATCCTCCAATACCAAATTAAAATCTTTCTTCCATAATCTCTTGATAGAGGTTAAAGCTCCATCCCCCAGACTCTGAACTAGCAGGGAGTAATACACTGATGCCTCATAAACTTTTCCAAAAGCGGTAATTACCACTCCCAGAGTATCTGCCGCACTAGGGGGGGGGTGTGCCACTCCCAAAATCAGTGCAGAGTAGGTGGTGCAGCTATAAATACTTATAAAAGTGAGATCTGGGAATTCCAAAGGTTTGAACCACATTTTCAAAAGTTCTCAATACTGCACTCTCATATAGGTCACCGAGTGTAGTAACCCCCCTCACAATCCAATCTGACCAACAGAAAGGGGACTTATTAATGCATAGTTTAGGGTTCTGCCATATGCTCAAGGCTACATTTAAATAAATATCCGAATTAAACACTCTGGACACTTTTGTCCATATTGAGTGTAAAATAACGGGGTGTGACTTAACTTCTCCGATTAATTTGATCGAAAGGCTATGGAGAGGCGAGATAGGGGCAAGAGCTTCCTTTTCAATACAAAACCAAGGAGGGGCTCTCTCAGATGGAAGCGACCAATGAGCCTGAGCCTCAAAATGTCTGAGACCGAATGCATAATAATAAAACAAAATCTTGGGTAGGCCTAACCCACCTTTGTCAATCGGCCTATGTAACTTATTGAAATTGAACCTGGCACGCTTACCATTCCAAATTAAGGACTTCGCTATGCTATCAAATTGCTTGAAATAAGAGAGGGGGACATCTATAGGGAGAGATTGTAACAGGTAGTTGAATTTTGGCATACAATTCATTTAAATTACATTAACCTTCCCAATCATCGATAAGTTTAATGAAGCCCACCTGTCCACATCATTCGAAAACCTTTTTATTAAGGGATCAAAATTAACTGACTAAATCAGACAAATTTGCAGGGAATAAAATTCCCAAATACTTAATACCCTGTTTGGACCACTGGAAGGCGCCCGGCTGGAAGGCCGTTACTGGACAGTATGCTGTCAAAGCCAATGCCTCGGATTTTGACCAACTGACTTTGTATCCTGAGAACTTGGAAAAGGAATTAATAATTCTGTGGAGGCAAGGCATAGATCTAGTGGGGTCGGAGATGAATAATAAAATATCATCTGCGTAAAGCAGAAGCTTATGTGCCTCCCACCGTCACCCCTGGAAAATCATCCTCCTTTCTTATCGTGGCTGCTAATGTTTCCAGGGCAAGACAGAACAATACTGGGGAAAGAGGGCAACCCTGCCGAGTGCCCCTATTCAGAGTAAAATAATCTGAAATTAATCCATTTGTTTGTACCACTGCTATGGGGTGTTTATAAAGTAACTTAATCCAACCAATAAATGTACTCCCGAACCTGTACATTTCCAAAATCTTAAAAAAATAATCCCATTCTACCATATCAAACCCCTTTTCGGCATCAAGTGAGATGGCAGCGACCGGAGACTGATCATTCGCTACTGACCACATGATATTGATGAGACACCTGATGTTATCAGAAGTGCTGCGGCCCCGAATAAACCCCACCTGATCTATATGTATAAGAGATGTCATAACCTTACTTAATCGGTTAGCTTTACTTAATCTAGTTTGATCAGGGAAATTGGATGGTAACTTTTATACTTGCTTGGATCTTTGTCCTTTTTAAGAATCAGACTGATCCGGGCTTGTGTCATGGTTGGAGGAAGCTTTCCCTTCTTTCCCTTAATGATTCAGTATAAACTTATAACAAAAGTGGAGCCAGTTCTGTAGCATAGGATCTAAAAAATTCTGCAGCAAAACCATCAGGCCCCAGAGCCTTGCCAGTAGGTAGGGACTTAATTACCTCGTCAAGCTCCTCCAAGGTTATCTCAGAATCAAGAATGTTTTTTTGCTTAGTCTTCAGTTTTGGAAGATCTAATGGTTCCACAAAGTTTCTAAAATCTTCATCAGTAGACGAAGTCGTGGAACTATAAAGATCAAGATAGAATTCTTTAAAGGCGTTATTAATATCAATGGCTGAGGTAAATATTTCACCACAAGCAGATTTCACTGAGGGAATGATAGAAAAAGACTCTCTCTGCTTTATATATCTAGCCAAAAGTTTCCCTGCTTTGTCCCCAGACTCAAAGTATGACTGTCTTGCCCATCAGATGACATACGGCGCTTCAGCTCTGCCTCTGCACTTTTAATATTTCCTTCCAACTCCACGAGTTCTTGTGCTTTGGATTTTTTGATGACTGAGGCATACTGTATGATCCGACCCCTTAGAACCTCCTTAAGTGCCTCCCAAGCCATGCCCACAGAGGATACTGAGGACCAGTTGGTCTCCATATAAACACTGATTTCAGTCTTTAACATTTTTTGGAAATCAGGATTTTGCAAAAGGGACACATTAAGGTGCCAACTATATGATTTCTTTTTCTCTATATGTGGCAACACCTCTAAGCTCACCAGGGCGTGATCTGAGACTAAGATATTTCCAACTGAGCAATCAACAACAGATGAAATGAGGGATTTGGATATCAAAAAAATCTATTCTAGAATAAATCTTATGGACTGATGAAAAAATGTATAGTCTCTACCAGATGGGTTCAAAAGTCTCCAAATATCCGTAAGACCAAGATTTTTACACATCCTGTGAAGCGTCAATGTTGCTCTAGGGGGTTTACACACTTTTGCTTCACTGTAATCAAGGACTGAGTCCATCAAAAGATTAAAGTCTCCTCCCAATATTATATCATGAGGGGTGCCAGCAGTTTGCAGCATCCCTTCAATATCTATAAAAAGCCCTGATCATCAGCGTTAGGTATGAAAATATTAGCCAAAATCAACCTTTGCCCTAGAATTTCAGCTAAAACAATAATGACTCTCCCTAATTTATCTTTAGTCTGTTTGAGACATTTGAATTGTAGATGTTCATTAATCAATATAATGACTCCCTTGCTCTTACTTGAGCCAGCACTAAAAAAAACATGTCCACCCCATATCTTCCAAATTTTTCAGTTTCCTGCGGGGAGAGATGTGTTTCTTGAAGAAACACAGTATCATATTTCTTACGTTTAAGAAAAGTAATAACCTTCCTTCTTTTTATGGGGTGCCCCAATCCATTTACATTCCATGTGGAGAGAGATAGTACACTCATATTAACATTTGACATTTTGATATAGTAGAAAAAATAAATTGTGTGTCAAAAACAAAATTATACAGACCACATTCCCCATTAATAAAACAATCAAACCCCGAACTTCGCCCCGAACAAAACAAACAGAAAAAAGAAAAACGTGTGCATTAACCCCGCGCACGAAGGCGCCAACCGGCAACAATCCCTCTAAACTCAAAAGGTCCATGAATGCCCACGAGCCCCCACGGCAACTTTGCCATCGGATTGCTCAATTTTGCCTCACAAATTTGTGCTGATATAGAACCATTCAGATTCCTCGGACAGACAGACGAATATTCAGTGAGCCGGCTGTTATGAGTTCAGCGGATGACGTAATCATTCCAATGACCCGTAAAAATACTCAACAAAACAAACTCCAGCCAGCAGGAGGAATAAGCATGAAGAACGAACAGATTAATCCACAGCTGTTCCAAAGGAGTGTCATTCGATAGAACAAGCTCCAGCCACTAGGCAGAACCAATACAAAAAGAAACAAAACCGGCATCCCGGTTCCCCGAATGGTTGAGTCAGTTCACTCGGAGGCCGCATAAAAGTATATACCATGATTTACACAATCCGTCAACTTTATAAAAGACATCCTTTGTGTGAGCATGTAGATATTTTGCGGTCATCCGTAGTGTCCACTCTCAAACTGGCCGGGAGCTTCAATGCAAAAGTAATCTTTCGTCAATGCAAAAGTTTCTTTAAGGAAAAGTGTTATTCACAAAACAAACTCCAGCCGCACGGCGGAGCCAACGCAAAAAGAAAAAAGAAACCAAAATGACGCCCAGCTTCCTCAAAAGCCAGAGTAAGTACAGTGAGTCGACCCACTCACATGAGAAACACCCAATGGTTTACTCACCCATTGATTCAATAAAAGACATTGTCTGATTGGGACATGTAAATATTTTGCGACCATCCTTCGTTCCTATTCTTAGTTTGGCCGGAAACATCAGAGCAAAAGTGATCTTTCGCTGATGTAAGAGTTTCTTACATTCCTTGAACCGATCGCATTTCTCTCTTGTCGAACTCGCAAAGTCTGGGAACAAGAAAATATTATGGTTCTTCCAAGAAGGCTTCCCTTTGCTCCTGGCCTGGCGCAACACAAGATCTTTATCGGATGACCTCAGAAATCTGGCCAGAATCTCCCTCAGCAAATCTGTGAGCTGGGACTCTGTGAGCTCACTCGATTTCCAGCTTGTGGTCTGTTATGTCGAACAGACTCGGGAAAAGCTCGTCTAGGAATTTCACCATATCTCTGCCCTCCTCATGCTCAGGAATTCCAACAATTTGAACGTTATTCCTGCGGCTTCTATTCTCAAGATCTTCAAGCTTTTCAAGGAGATGTTCCAAATCAAATTTGGTCGCGGGCGGATTAGCGGTTAATTCCCTCTCTGAAGATTTCAGACAATTGATTCATCTCTCAACATCAGTCACTCCTGAAACTAACTCAGAGAATTTTATTTCCATCGCCGTAATCGATCGACGTATTACAGTGAGATCCTCCAAGTCAGCAAGAACCTTTGTCAACATCACCGACATGTTGGACAACTGACGCTGGATCTCCTCTCCTGCCACGCCATCCAAATCGAGTCCCCGGTCTGTAGGCCTGTCGGGGCTTTCACCCTGAACACGTAAGTGTCTTTTAATGTCTGCAGAGCCCGAGGATTTTGACTTCTTTGCCATGTTTTGCCTCAAAGAGCAAATGTGTAACTGGGTGTATCAAATTTCACCAGATTATAACATGAAAATAATAAAAAATTTAGCAAAGTGCGCAGAGCTCGTCGCTCACACGTCTGCTTCTTGCATGGCGTCACGTGACCTCAGCACCACTGAAATTTGATCTTTTAGAGTCATTTCAGTCTAAGGAAAAATATGAATATTTAAAATGTGAATGTGATAAAGTTTTTGAAATCAACAGATTCAAATGAAAGCTTTGATATTTATTTGATATTCAGGGTCCGAAATTAACTTTTTAGCCCACCAGCCAAGGTGGCTAGTAGATGAAAAATTTACCAGCCAGACAGATTTCTTACCGGCCTTATTTTATTTTATTTTACAGGTGGATTTTACAGACATATGAGACAAATAAACAATACAGTATGCATGTTTAAAAGTGAACTGCATTTTTAAAGAATTGCATTCATTTATTATTTATTAAATATTTGATTGCCAGATAGTCCATTTAGAATACATTTTCAGATTATCCACTTATTACAACAAAACTACTGTAAGTTTGTATTTTAAAGTACATGTCGTCATATGAACGACCAGTAAGTAGCTCTCATGAGCCTAAAGTACACACAACATAGTAGCAATTCTTGGTTTACTTGGAGTGAGTCAGTTAATTCATTCAACTCCAACGGATTCATAAAACTTTTTGATTCACTAAAAAGAGCCAGCTCAAAAGAGTAATTTCTTTGGGATTCAGTCTACTGGTAGTGCTTTATGTCTCATCTCGTGCTGTAGATTCAGTAGCAGTGTTGCTGTGGCACTTAATAGTAATACAGAAAATATCGTCTGAACGTCATGAAAATCATTCGGTTTTTATTATAATGCAGTCGATACCGGAGAATTTGTATGTGTGATGGTGGTTTATTAAAACTTACTCGCACATCCACTGTGAATCCAAGAGTGGTCATCACTTGATCCTGAATCCCGATGGCATGAACGCTCCTGTCCGTACTTTCATCTTGCATCGAGATGTACTGCTAATGGTACGTGCCCACTGGCACGGAAGAAATCCGCTCAGCCCCACTCACCGCACCAGAGAACTGCCACTTCATGGTGAGTTTGTAATACACAAAGCCAGTGTGTAATTTCTACTATTAGCTTTCAGTATACAAGCGATGATGTCATCTTAAATATGTGCGATTACAGTTGTAAAAATACACATTTCATTTAATTTCAAATGTATAAAGCATACAAACAGTGTTGATCCCCCCCCCAATTTGGAATGCCCAATTCCCAATGCACTCTAAGTCCTCGTGGTGGCGTAGTGACTTGCCTCACTCCGGAGGACGAATCTCAGTTGCCTCCATGTCTGAGACTGTCAATCTGCACATCTTATCACGTGGCTTGTTGAGCATGTTACCACAGAGACGCAGTGCATGTGGAGACCAACGCTATTCTTGGCAGCATCCACGCACAGCTCACCACGCGCCCCACCGAGAACCACACATTATAGCGACCACGAGAAGTTTACCTCATGTAACATCTACCATCCCTCGCAACCAGGCCAATTTGGATGCTTAGGAGACCTGGCTGGAGTCACTCAGCACACCCTGGATTCGAACTCGCGACTCCAGGGGTGGTAGTCAGCATCAATACTCGCTGAGCTACCCAGGCCCCCTAACAGTGTTGAGTTTTAAACATTTGCTTACCCAGCCACAATTGCCACAAAGAATGTGTGCAATCATCATTTGAAGTCTGGATTGAAAGCACTGAATCCACCTTCACTCACCACATGCCAGCAGACACACAGCGTTTAAGACTACTGGTGAGCAGCGGGACTATATGCTAATCTATGTACTGTATAAACCTGTGTTACTGACTGTTCTGTAGGCCTACAGAGTCCCCCTTGGGGACAAAACTAGAATGTGTAAAACCATTTTACAAGCTGACATAAAAAACCACCTGCCAGAGTGGCTTGTGACACTGGGACCCATCATTCAGGCACATGGTTTCTCTTACCACTGCTACACTGATGACACGCAACTCTACTTGTCTTTCCAGCCCAACGACACCACAGTGACTGCTCGAATTTCTGCCTGCCTGGCGGACATCTCGGCGTTGATGAAGGAGCACCACCTGCAACTCAACCCAGCCAAGACTGAACTCCTTGTCTTTCCAGCCAACCCTGCTGTTGAACACAACATCACCGCGCAGCTGGGTGCAACTACAGTAACGCCTTCCAAATCGGTCAGAAATCTAGGGGTAACAATCGACAACAGACTAAATTTCACAGACCACATCTCAGAGACCGCAAGATCATGTAGATTTACAGTACTTATATTTACTTATATTTATCTATATATACTTATATTTTCTATTCATTTTTTTTTTTATTAAAGTTTTTATTATCTCCGTCTTGTTGTTGTATTGTTTGTGCACTGGAAAGTTCTGTCACCAAGACAAATTCCTTGTATGTGTAAGCATACTTGGCAGTAAAGCTCTTCATTCTAATTCTGATTTTTTTTTATATATATATATATATATATATATATATATATATATATATATATATATATATATATATATATATATATATATATAATTTTTATTTATTTTATTTTATTTGTTTATTTTTTCCTTCACCTGTACTTGTCTTTATGACTTTATGACTGAGTGATTGTATTCATACATTGTTTGATCTTATTAAACATTTATATAGAAAAAACTCCACAGTTTTAGCACCATTTGTGGACTTTTCAGATGGTCACTTACCCACTGTAGGCAAATTTTCCAACTCATATCAATGTTAAATTCGCAATCTGGAACGATTTTACTGTGACGCCATCTGACCAGCTTAAATACTGGACAAATCGTGTCCCGTTTTGATTCTATATGTGACGCATCATTTTATCTTTAAATACAGGACAATCCCTTATTTTATGGGTTGGGTGGCAACCCTATCCTGAGGAGAGATCAGACACGAGGTGCTCGAAAGCTGCTCAGAAAAAGTTTCAGTGAGAGTTACGGATGGAACTGAGAGTGGGATCCCATGAAGGGCGACAGAAGAGTGCAGCGTTCACCTGTGGGGGGAGAGCTATGAGGCGCCTAGAGAACGCCGCCGCACGTGTCTCCATTAAAACACCCTTGTAACTTATTAAATATTTATATATTTAAAAATATTGTACACTGTTTTGTCGAATCGCGATTCATCCAATTTTTAGCATTTTAAATTGACTATTGACCAACACTAATGATTCTCGATTCAAAAATCATATTTCAAGATCGATGCATATAGATTGACAGGATAAGTAATTGATGCATCGACAAAATGAGTTAATCGTTACACCCGTTCCATTTAAGTATATCACACAGGGCTTGTGCTGGTGGCATTCCAGACTGGAGGAAGGAGAGCAGAACAGAGAGCTAGAGGTGGGGATTTTAATTAATCCTTTTGACATTAAATCTTAATGCCAGTAGGTGGTGATAAATTACTGTCTTTTATGTGTTTTCTTAGAGAGCGCATTTGCCTTGTCTGTCAGCGAGTGGGTTTCATGAAACTCAGAACATCGGCATTGTCGGCAAGATCTTGAATATTTGGCATAACAAAGTAGATTGACAGACAAGAGTGTTTTTGGGACACTCCTTGGCTTTTCCTTACATTTGTTGAACTGTTGTATAAAAGCAATATGACACTCACCACAGCTGTGATTACCTGCGGCATCCAGCACATACTCGGCATACTGATAAATGGCACAACAGCACTCTTACTCTTGTGATATTGCTTTAATAATGTGAACAGTAGTAAAGCAAATCACATGAGCAAAAGTCTTGTTGTGACTTATGCAACAGTACGATTGCAAGTATGATGTTGCTTTAATAACAAACAAGTAAATAAGTAAGGTAAATCTAAGGAGCATCCCAAAAATGCTCTTGTGTGTCAAACTACTTTCTTATGTCACTTATTCAGGATCTTGCTTCGAAACAGCCAAAGCTGTCGCTGCTAGTTCGAAAAATGTGCCCAAGCCTCAGTTACGAATTCATAAGCATCACTTTAAAACTGGTATTGACGGCATGGGCTGTTTTTAAGTTATTAGAGTAACAAGGACGTGTGTGTGTGTGTGTGTGTGTGTGTGTGTGTGTGTGTGTGAGAGAGAGAGAGAGAGAGAGAGAGAGAGAGAGAGAGAGAGAGGGCTGAGAGAGAAAGCGATAGTACGTGTGTGAATACCTGCGTCTGCCATGATTCTTAGCAGCAATCAGCAATAATGCCACTACAAATAACTATATTTCTCAGCTGTAGTATGGTAGTTCTATTCTGATTTAAACTAAACTACCAAATCATCATTTATGGGTGTAACGGGTGGAAGATGTCTGTATGAAGGTAAATCAGTAGCAGAGAATAAGTGAGAATTAACTGAGAAAGCATGAGAAATTTCTTCAGAAAATGAATAATTCTGTTTGTCTGGCAAAATCTTAAGATTTTCAATCTTAAATTGGTTTGACAATTTTAAAAAGCCTCTTAACTATGTATGGAAAATGTAGTTCATATTTTGTTTTTCTCAGTAAATCAAATCAAATCAAATCAAATCAAATCAAATCACTTTTATTGTCACACAACCATATACACAAGTGCAATAGTGTGTGAAGTTCTTGGGTGCAGTTCCGAGCAACATAGCAGTCGTGACAGTGATGAGACATATACCAATCTACAATAAACATCAAATTTACTCAACACAATTTAAAATCTAATATACACATAATTACACACAACACAATATAAAAATAATAACATACAATGTACATTATACAATACACACAATATAGAATACACATTATTTAATAAAAAAAAGTATATATAGTATATATAAAATGTACAGTAGGTTGTATTGTACTGTATTGACATTCAGGCTGTCGGTTGATAGTCAGTTGCCAGTGTGTTGTTAAGAGAATATAATTTATGACAGTCCAGTGTGAGATAATAAGATTAATAAAGTGCAGTGCTGATGTATACTGATCGTGAGAAATCAAGAGTTCAAAAGTCTGATTGCTTGGGGGAAGAAGCTGTCATGAAGTTGGCTGGTGCGGGCCCTGATGCTGCGATACTGCCTGCCTGATGGTAGCAGTGAGAGCAGCCCATGGCTCGGGTGGCTGGAGTCTCTGATGATCCTCCGAGCTTTTTTCACACACCGCCTGGTGTATATGTCCTGGAGGGAGGGAAGCTCACCTCCGATGATGTGTCTGGCAGTTCGCACCACCCTTTGCAGGACTTTGCGGTTGTGGGCGGTGCTATTGCCGTACCAGGCGGAGATGCAGCCAGTCAGGATGCTCTCTACAGTGCTGGTGTAGAACCGTGTGAGGATGTGGCAATTAATTCCAAACTTCCTCAGCTATCTCAGGAAGAAGAGGCGCTGATGAGCCTTCTTCACAGCGGCCTTAGTGTGGATGGACCATGTGAGTTCCTCAGTGATGTGGACACCCAGGAACTTGAAGCTGCTGACTCTCACCACTGG
This sequence comes from Myxocyprinus asiaticus, assembly GCF_019703515.2. Lineage (NCBI taxonomy): Eukaryota > Metazoa > Chordata > Actinopteri > Cypriniformes > Catostomidae > Myxocyprinus > Myxocyprinus asiaticus. The sequence continues at coordinate 15,986,691 of NC_059346.1, read as the reverse complement.
TGCTCCATTGATGGTGATGGGGCTGTGTTCTCTTTCTCTTCTCCTGAAGTCCATCACAAGCTCCTTTGTCTTACTGACGTTGAGGGAGAGGTTGTGCTCCTGACACCAGTGTGTCAGAGTGTGCACCTCCTCTCTGTAGGCTGTTTCATCATTGTCAGTGATCAGACCTAACACCGTCGTATCATCAGCAAACTTAATGATGGCATTGGAGCTATGTGTTGCCACACAGTCATGTGTGTACAGGGAATACAGGAGTGGACTAAGAACACAGCCCTGCGGGGCTCCAGTGTTGAGGGTCAGTGATGAGGAGATGTTACTGCCCATTCTAACCACCTGGCATCTGCTTGACAGGAAGTCCAGGATCCAGCTGCACAGCGAACTGTTTAAGCCCAGAACCCGGAGTTTCTCATCAAGCGTGGAGGGCACTATGGTGTTGAATGCTGAGCTGTAGTCTACAAACAGCATTCTCACATAAGTGTTCCTTTTTTCCAGGTGGGAGAGAGCAGTGTGTAGTGTAGATGCAATGGCATCATCAGTGGAGCAGTTGTTGCGGTAAGCAAACTGCAATGGGTCCAGTGATGGAGGCAGCACAAAGCAGATGTAATCTCTGATTAGTCTCTCAAAGCATTTGCTGATGATGGGGGTCAGAGCAACAGGACACCAGTCATTTAAGTAAGTGATTTTGAATTGCTTTGGTACAGGCACAATGGTGGACATTTTAAAGCATGTGGGGACTACAGACAAAGAGAGGGAAAGGTTGAAAATGTCCATAAAAACACCAGCCAGTTGGTTCGTGCACGCTCTGATGACGCAGCACAGAATGCCGTCTGGACCCACGGCTTTACGGATATTCACTCGTCGGAAGGATCGGGTTACATCCGCTACAGAGACGGAGAGTGAACTAACCTCTGTAGGTTCGGCCACGAGAGCTCTCTCTGTGAGGGCTGTGTTATTTCCCTCGAACTGTGCATGAAAATGATTTAGCTCATCCAGGAGAGAGGCAGCAGTGTTCACAGCGGAGTTTTTATTCCCTTTAAAGTCTGTGATGATATTAATTCCCTGCCACATGCTTCTAGAGTTGGTGGTGTTAAACTGTCCTTCAATCTTGTTCCTGTACTGCCGTTTTGCTGCTCTGATTGTTTAACTGGCTTGTTTATGCTCCTCCGCATTCCCGGAATTAAAAGCGGAGGTCTGCGCATTAAGTGCTGCGCGTACATCGCTATTAATCCAAGATTTCTGGTTCAGGTAGATCTGTATTGTTTTGGACGGAGCAATATCCTCTCACAATGAATGCGGCCTCAGGGTGCGTGGTTTTCTGCTTGCTTATAATCCCGTACATTTCCTTGAGTGCCCGGTCTGTGTTGGCTTGTGGGGGAATGTTCACAGCTGTGATAATGACCGCTGTGAATTCCCTCGGTAGCCAGAATGGTCGACACAGAAGCATGAGAAATTCCAGATCAGGAGAGCAGAAAGACTTGATAGAATGTACGTTCCTCTGATCACACCAGGATTTGTTGATCATAAAACATACACCACCACCTCTGCTTTTACCTGAGAGGTCTTTCGCTCTGTCCGCTTGGTGCACGGAGAACCCTGCGGGTTCGATGGCTGAGTCTGGAATCTCCGCAGACATCCAAGTTTCCGTAAGGCAGATAATGCAGCAGTCCCATGTCTCTCGTTGGAAAGAGATCCGCGCTCTCAGCTCGCAGTGGTTGTTGTCCAGAGACTGAGAATTGACAGTAGAATACTGGGTAGTGGGGGTCGATTTGCACGACGTCTTACTCTGATGAGAACGCTGGCTCTATTTCCCCTTTTCCTTCTGCATTTTCGCGGCCGGGCAGTCCAGACAAAGGGCTCTGCTGGCGTGTTTGTAAACAGCGGGTCGGCATTGAGGAATTTGAAGTCCGGTTTACGGTGTGTAATTGCAGAACCAATGTCCAAAAGTGTTTGTCTGTCGTAGACAATAAGCCAGACAACATCCAAGACAAAAAACATAAGAATTGTAAACAAAACAAACAAAAAACTACAATGTTGTTTCAGAGCTTGCAACGCAGCAGCCATACTCTGCGCCATCTTGAGTCTAGATTCTCAGAAAATTCAATAGATTATACTGTAATTGCTGGCTGTCAGATTCAGTTACAATTTTGATTGATTTTATTTAAAACAATTTTATAAATCATTTGTCTGTGTATGTATGTTTTACTAAATTGTTTTAATTATATCTGTTAAAAAAACATAAAAATCTGCAGCAAGCTATGAAAGAATTGTGTATGACCTGGATTTGAACCCAGGTCGCTGATTATATTGCCAGTAAGCCTAAGAACTGAACCAGCGTCCCAACTCCGTCTGATCTGTCACTTTATTGATTTTCAGGTTAATCAAGTCATTATTCATCATAAAGAAATAAAGGCAATTGAAAGTATATTATTGACACATATCAACCTATGATGCTTTAATGTTGTAAATAAAATAATTCCATGTGCAATTTACTGCTCTGACAGGTGTAATCACCAGTTCCCATTCAAACCAATGTTTCACGTTAACATACCATGTTACTCTGTGAAGCTGTTAAAATTGATCTTAAACTGTGTCATATTCATTAGAACAGACATCAATGAAACAAAGCAGGATAATAATAGCTTAATTTCTATCCACTTTTCACACTATTTTGTTATCGACAAAGTGAAAATGCGTAAACATTTTTTGGGAAATTTGCCGTCTTCTGCCTGTTTCCATTCAAATGGTCATGCCTAAAAAAAGACTTTGTCTCACAAGTTGTGGTTTATCGCAAAAGAAATCTGCCCTTCAGCCGTTTCCATACAGAAATGTATCGCTAATTGTGTACCTTTCGCCTCCTAGATGTCCCTAATTTTTTTTTCCTCCTAAGTTTTGGTAAAATGGGGAGAGTATTGAGACAATTCATTGAAATTAGACAGCTTACTGTCATTTTAATTTCACAAATAAAAACAATCAGAAGACGGAATTGCAGTCAAAAGAGAGCTGTTGCCCTTCTGATATTGACCCGAAAGCGAATCGTCATGGCCCTGTTCAAGCTGACAACCTGCACCAAGTAGTGGGGGAAACTTTCAGTCTTAGTACAAGGACCATTCATCGATGTGTATATGCTGTGTGCACAGCTATTAAAGAAATAATTATGCAGTGTAATATCAGGGTTTACAACATGATACATTCCTGATATTCAATAGGCTCTTTTGAACAATCATCTAATCTAAAGCATTGCCATCACAACTGCATTATGTCCTGCATATTTGTCCAGAAACTTTTAACGACCAACTGAATTTGATTGTCATCTAAAATTAATTTTAGCATCATAATGCAATTTTCATTTTCTGAAGAAGCTCAGCAAATGCGATCCACGGGTTAGAATTTAAAATATTTTAAAGTTTTAAAATGTTCAAAAGCTAGTTTTCTGAAAGTGAACTCAGCATTGGACAAATAGCTCTCATAGTTTATAGTCTTGAAAAATTGTAGAACATTCTGAGAATGTCATTAAGCCAACTTTTTTCGGCTGCAGAACAGGGTAAGGCTAATTTAAGTTTGTGTAAAGAAAAGGCATATATAGGTCTAAAATATATATATATATATATATATATATATATATATATATATATATATATATATATATATATATATATATATATATATATATTTGTTTTTTTGTTTGTTTGGTAATTAATTATATTATTTAATGCTTTATTCATTTGATAGGCAAATTGTTTTTTAATTTAATACAGGGAAATATTGCTGGCAATTTTTCAAAAGTAAGCTAAACAATAATTTTATAAAACTGGGTATATGTTAGTGTTCCAAAAAAAGCACACTGAAGCTTTTCTCCTAGTATTGTGTATTTATGTTTTAATTTAAATAGAAATTAAGTTTTTTTTTTTTTTTTTTTTTTTTTGTATTATGGGCTAATACCATAACTGCCGTCTATTATTTCGAATGGTGTGGAAAAGCAACTTTATTAAATAAACGGATGGCTACCGCGATTAAATTAATCGCAAACAGTGGCCATTAATTTGTTCTCCGTGCACTTGTCAATGTGCATGATATGAGATATTTGTCTCGCACTCCTGGAAGTGTCATGTTTGCAGCATTTTAGAGATAATTTGCATTTCAATCAGCTTTCTTTTGATGTGCTACATTTTTATTTTTATTTTTTATTTTTTTGCAAAAATACAAACATTTTATTATAATGTGCAAAACGTCTTTTCTTTTCTCCTTGGCAATTCATATTGAACTAATCTGCTGAAAAGGCAAGTGAAATTATTCACATGCACACACATCCCCAGTAAACACGATCCAAACTGGTGGCATTCATTGGCTAGGCATCAAGCAATAAAATGACTTCATTGCCCCATCCGCCTTCCCCCCAAATACTGGTCTTGCTCTCCTGCATCAGTATTTACTAGTGCACAAGTGAGTTTTGCTACAGGTTTTTTGCTAAATTAGTTGCAAAAGTCAAGGCGTGAAGATTTAAAGTTGCAGTGCCAGATTTGAGAGGTTGTAAGTGCCGATTTGTGGTTGTACTGCGAAAATTAATTTGTAATACAAGTTTGTGTCTGTAGTTGTATTTATGTTAATGTCATTTTACACATTTGTGACTCCTTGTCTGCAATTGTGAATTCAGAACACAAGCTTTGAATTACTGTCTGTGAGTGCAGATTGCAACATTCAACTTCAAATTTTTATTTTACAAGTTTTCACATCGGTGCTGTAAGTGTAAATTTCAACTTATGAGTAGTCGTGGTTACTTGTGTGATCTCTGTTCCCTGATGGAGGGAACGAGACGTTGTGTCGATGTAGTGACACTAGGACACTAGGGGTCACTCTTGGGAGCCCGAGACACCTCTGGACTTTGATAAAAGGCCAATGAAAATTGGCAAGTGGTATTTGCATGCCACTCCCCCGGACATACGGGTATAAAAGGAGCTGGTATGCAACCACTCATTCAGGTTTTATGCTGAGGAGCCGATATAAGGTCCGGCCATTTCAGCGTGTAGTTCAGCGTTGTGGCAGGAGGGACACAACGTCTCGTTCCCTCCATCAGGGAACGGAGGTCACACAAGTAACCACGACGTTCCCTATCTGTCACTCACTCGACGTTGTGTCGATGTAGTGACACTAGGGGTCCCTAGACGAAACGCCACAATTGGCTGAACTGTGTTACGTGAACTGGCGGTGTGTGGTGGGCAGACTACTGTGTGCCTCATAGCCAGCACACCAGGTCGATACGTAACCTCCCCTAACATATTTATGAGTGTCAAACGGCCCTTTTGGGGACAAGTCGACTACCCAAAAGATAGAGACAGGCTTAACCCAGTCGCGGCCTCTTTTCCCCTTCTTTTTTTCCACTCCCTAAAAAAGAAGGGGGATTATCCGACTGGGCCGCCAGGTCTAGTCGGGGGGTGTCCCTCCCAAGGGGAAGACACCGCGGAGACCACACCTCGCCCAAAGAGCGGGGGGGATATTTAAGTGGAAAATATGTCACATGGTCTTTCCAACCATGTGGGGAGTCTTCAAGGTAGATCCTGCCCAATGGGGGAGGAGTTACTACAAACATGGAGACTGGGGCAGAGGGGAACGAATTAGCGGAAGATATATAATCGCATGGGGTTAGCATGCACGTCTTCAGCTTCAAGGGAGGTGGAAAGCACTATGTGCAAGCGATACACCCGGCCAGCTATCCCGGGCTTATCCGCTTGTGTTGCGCGCCACTACCTGGGACGAAACCGGTTCCACCCAGAGGTTGTAGAACCTTGCACAGGTGTTGGGTGTTGCCCAGCCCGCTGCTCTGCAAATGTCTGTTAGAGAGGCACCCCTGGCCAGGGCCCAGGGAGCCGATACACCCCTGGTAGAATGGGCTTGTAGCCCTACCGAGCGCGGCATGTCCTAGGCGACATATGCCATAGTCATGGCGTCAATGAGCCAGTGGGCGATCCTCTGCTTGGAGACAGCGCTTCCTTTCCGCTGTGCACCAAAGCAGACAAAGAGTTGCTCAGAGATTCTAAAGCTCTGCATGCGATCCAAATAGATGCGTAAAGCACGCACCAGACACAGCGACGACAGGGCTGGGTCTGCCTCCTCCTGGGGCAGCGCTTGCAGGTTCACCACCTGGTCCCTAAAGGGGTGGTGGGAACCTTGGGCACAAAGCCCGGTCAGGGTCTCAGGATCACGTGAGAGTAACCTGGACCGAACTCCAGGCACGTTTCGCTGACAGAGAACGCTTGCAGGTCACCTACCCCCTTGATGGAAGTGAGCGCAGTTAGGAGGGCAGTCTTCAAGGAGAGTGCCTTAAGCTCGGCTGACTGCAAAGGCTCAAAGGGGGCTCTCTGTAGACCCTGAAGAACTACAGAGAGGTCCGATGAGGGAACGAGGCGCGGTCTGGAGGGATTCAGCCTCCTGGCACCTCTTAGGAACCTGATGATCAGGACGTGCTTCCCTAAGGACTTACCGTCGACTGCGTCGTGGTGTGCTGCTATGGCGGCAACGTACACCTTCAAGGTGGAAGGGGACAGCCTCCCTTCCAACCTCTCCTGCAGGAAGGAAAGCACTGATCTGACTGCGCATCTCTGGGGGTCTTCCCGACGGGAAGAACACCACTTAGCGAACAGACGCCACTTAAAGGCATACAGGCGCCTCATAGAGGGGGCCCTAGCCTGAGTGATCTTGTCTACCACCGCTTAGGTCTTCCGCGTCCCGTCCAGGGGCCAGACATGGAGATTCCAGAGGTCTGGGCGCGGGTGCCAGATGGTGCCCTGTCCCTGAGAAAGAAGGTCCTTCCTCAGGGGAATTCGCCAGGGGGGAGCTATCGCGAGGAGCGTGAGGTCCGAGCACCACGTCTGGGTGGGCCAGTAGGGTGCTACCAGGATGACCTGCTCCTCGTCCTCCCTGACCTTGCACCCAGGGGCATTCTCAGAAGTGCACCAGTGCAGAGGGAGGAGAAGCCACTGAAATACGCCATCAGATCCAGCAGAGGTGAATGAACAGTCGTGGGAATTCAGCTCAGTGAGCATGACCATTCGGCTCCGAAGAGAAAATCTGAATGAGTGGTTGCATACCAGCTCCTTTTATACCCGTATGTCCGGGGGAGTGGCATGCAAATACCACTCGCTAATTTTCATTGGCCTTTTATCAAAGACCAGAGGTGTCTCGGGCTCCTAAGAGTGACCCCTAGTGTCCTAGTGTCACTACATCGACACAACATCGAGTGAGTGACAGATAGGGAACAAATATTTACTGTACAAGTTCTCAAATCCAAATTTGCAAGCTCTAGAGTTTTGCTACTGATTTACCTTCATATGTCTCCACTACTATTTGCCTTTGCCAAATTTGTCCCCACCACTTTTTGAAATAGCTTTTGTCAGGTAAGTGTCTAAATCAGAAGAAACATCTCCAGTTCTTGTGCAGGAGTTTACATTGTAATAATGTCGTGTGTGTTATAAGTGGCGCTCTCCTCGCGCTGCTTTTGCGTAGCATGCGCTCCATTCCGGTTAAAGGCCCAAACATACTCTACGCAAGTACATGAACGCACATTGTTACACAATTATGGTGTCCCTTTAGGCTCTAAAATATGACTTTGCATCATGCACTCATGTCACTGAATGTGCCACTCAAACGTCTTGATTTTTTAAGGTTCTACTATTTACTCCATTAAATTCAAGACGCAGATATCACATAAACCATTTGTGTCAGTGACGCCTCTAATACGTCATTCACATGTTGCAGTGGAATGATTTGTGTTCAATTTCACTAACAATTATTGCAATATGGTATGTAACACTGTTTAGTGAAGCGTGTCAGCATCTGCCTAATTTATGGCATCCCTTTAGGCTCTAAAATATGACTCTGCATCATGCACTCGTCTCAATGAACGTGTCACTCAATGTCTTGATTTTTTAAAGGTTCTACCATTTACTCCATTAAATTCAAGACACAGACGAGACATGACGCAGACATCACATAAACCACGTGTCTCAGTAAAGCATCTAGGCAGACGTCACACGTCACACGTCATTCACGTTTTGTAGTGGAGTGATTTGTGTTCAGTTTTGCTAACACGTATTGCAACACGGTATGTAACATGGTTCAGTGAAGCGTGTCAGCATCTGCCCTAATTACTTCCCTTCACTCACTTCGTGGTCTTAATGAATGTGACGTCTAAGTCTGTCATTTTTTTAAGCACAGAACTATTGTTCCTGTTATCCCCTATATGATATGTGTTTTTCTTGGCCAACTTGTTCAATGAAGTTATAAATATATTTTAAAAATAAGAATTTATTGCATCACACACTTTTGTTTATCTACTGCGTGGCAAGATTAAATTGTTATATTGTCAGTATAATGCATAACTAGAATGAGAAAAGAGATGCTTAAATTAAAAAACTCTATAATAGAAAATAAATACAATTATTATCATTTATATGAAATCTACTTATTAATTTGCATCACATAATATATTATTATAATAAAAAGTCATTTAAATTGACGGTCATTTGGTTTGATGCATGCAACTTTGTTTAGATTTAAATGCATTTTATCCAAAGCAACTTACAAATGAATAAAACAATATAAGGGTCTGTTTGTATCAAAACAGATAAGGCTGCTGCTTTACAAACTCCTAAAAAATAAGGTCTGTAAAATGTTTCTGGCAGATTCTAGCATGTTCATATTTTGATCAGCCTCCTGAAGTATTTCAAAGACAAGATAAATATACAAAACGGTTCCCTTCGTCCAATGCTTCACCGTCTCATCAGGGTATAAATGTCCTACATAACTGGCCTCTGACATTGGAAAAAAGTTTTATTAAACAATGTTTTTTTGTTTGTTTGTTTCACTACAAACAACATTTTAACACTTATGTTATGTCACTTTATGTTTATGGCGACATTTTAACACTGATTATTTAACAACATTCAGTACTTTTAATAAGGGCATTTTTGCAAACAATACAATGTTTTACAGTTTCACTCATGTGCTTGGTGACATTTTGCCAGTAGCCCACAAGGTGGCGGTGTTTTATTACTTTCTATTCTAGGAACAGTGCAATAGAGTGTACCAGTCTGGTTCCGGAAGTGAAAATCCCATTTATTTATGTCATAGACGAATTGATTTTCAACGATAAAACTTTACAGACAGACCTACCATGAGCTTCGAGGTTGTTCATCGATGGTATATGCTTCATTTGAATCTATCCGTCTGCGTTATTTCAACTTCATTGTTTAAAAATCGAGTTTGATAGCAGAATACATGGTAAACAACTGCATTACTCATTGACTCATCCGACCTTCCATAGTTTCCTTAAAAACAATAGACCTTTTTCACACTCCGGGTTTTGGAACGTGGAAGTAAACTATTGCAGGGTAAACTTCGACAGCGGTGAATGGGAGTGAATGGGAGACCACAGCAAATATTATTTTCACTTACACATTTGTTCCAAGAGCAAAAGAAAAAATCCACTATTACATTTGAATGACTTTCCAGAAGAAGAAAAAAATAGAGAGTGGTGGATTAAGACGCCTTCTCTGGGAGAAGATGCCATATTTACTGTCACTCTCTCAGCAGCTGTAATCGAAACCCCCTCGCAGCTGTGGTAAATCTTTTTTTTTTTTAAACTAATTCCAGGGTAATATAACACAAAGTATAATGTTATAAACTTACACTCAGTATTTTAAAAAATCATACAAAAAAGTTTGCTTGATTTACGCTGCTAAATAAGGCGGAAACGCGTCATCACATTTGTGAAAAGGTCTATAGAGGAGGTGCAGAAAATCCATTCATTTAGACGAGCGAGTGAAGCGGCAGACGCAGACGGTGCATTAACGAGACGCAGACGTCACATTCATACAGACGAGCGAGTGAAGCGATGCGAAGGCACACACAGACGTCACGTAAGGCAAACGCAGACATCGCGTTAAAGAGACGCAGACGTCACGTTCAGTGAGATGAGTGCATGATGCAAAGTCTTAATTTTGACCCCAAAGGGACGCCATACACAAGCTCAATTTTATGCATTGTTGCATTGTGTAATGTGTCAGTGCTCAATTCATAACACAATGCAATTACGTGCTGTGTTCTCAGCATTAACGCAAGGGGTGCTAGAGTGGATTTTCTTCTTTCAATCAACAACTGTCATGGTGGACTTGGGCAGTAATTTGAGCTGGATCTTTTCGAAAAAATATATACTTTTTGTACCCAGTCCATTCAAACAAACTTGTTTTTTTCTCCATGTCAGGGTGGCGGAGGATGAATCTCAGTTGCCTCTGCGTTTGAGACCGTCAATCCACTCATCTAATCACATGGCTTGTTGAGTGCGTTACCGCGGAGACATAGCGCATGTGGAGGCTTCACGCTATTCTCCGCGGCATTCACGCACAACTCACCACGTGCCCCACAGAGAGCAAGAACCACACTTTATAGCAACCACGAGGAGGTTACCCCATGTGACTCAACCCTCCCTAGTAACTGGGCCAATTTGGCTGCTTAGGAGGCCTGGCTGGAGTCACTCAGCATGCCCTGGATTCGAACTCGCAACTCCAGGGGTGGTAGTAAGCGTCTTTACTTGCTGAGCTACCCAGGCCCCCTATGAATGGAAATCTTAAGGTTTGAAAAGTTTGAAAAGCACCTTATTTTCATTCTGCCTCAGTAAACAGCCTCGGATGCAGCACTGGTTTCATGGTCACGCCTAAAAGATCTATTGCTCCCTTGTGGTATGAGGTTTGTAACCGCCAGAGCAATGCAAGAGCACACGTAATGTATGTACAATGGGAACACGTGTACTTGCGTGTGAAGTATGTTTCGGCCTTAAATCGCAAAGTAAAATGCAAACAGATGTGTCCCCGCTCATGTGATATAAAGTACATCCACTATTGTACAGATACAATCTTAAAAAGTTATATTAGGGTGGATTAAAACCTGCAACTCCTTGTACTAGATGCAAAAAATTTACCATGAAACCAATCAGTCGTTCAGGCCAAACTCTAAATGATCCATGTATTAATCCACTGTCTAACTAAATCCCAGTTCTAACAGTGTACAGATCAAGTTATCAAATAACTCCATGTAACCCACAATTTTAATATACTAATCCATTACTGTTGTTATGTCAGACCAAAACCACTAACACTGTTCATGCCTCCTATTGTCAAAGTAGCCAAAGCTGCATTAATTACAATCTGGAGTGGTTACCGTTAATTATTATTTATTTATTTATAATTAAATTTAAAGACATGTACATAATATAACAAGCATAGCATTGTAACATTGTAACATTGTGAACATACTGTATTATTATAGTACCTTACAAAAGCTTTGGATTTTTTGTTATTTGAAAGCTTTAAAGACTGCAAAAAGTTTTTAAAGGAAAACACTGACAATGGATAAATGTGCACATTTATAGTTATGAATATAAAATGTAACTAGCAAAATAAAGGGTGGTTACAGCTACAGCTAAATGGACACTTTTCATAGACTGTGATGACATGTTTCTGCCTTATTTAGGAGCATAAATCTAGCAAACTTTTTTAAATTTGCGAGAGGCAGTATAAATGGAATTGGGGCATACTAACATCCAGGAATTTACGCATGGTCCCGTGACCAGAATAAATGATGTGACAAAAACAACCGTGAAAATAATCCACTCAACTTCCTATTAAACAAGTGCCATTTAAGCACAATGAGTGACGTTATTTGTGTATACAGCACTTACTGTTGAAAACAGCCTTCCACCCCACAGTTCTCCGCCATTTGTTTTAAATCCAGTGTTTGAACGTGACATCTCCTCTGCTCCCGATGCATTGTGGGATAGGAAAGTGTTCAACTGATCCACACTTCGGATTCCCGCCAGAAGTAGTAGGTCATCCAGGCATTTCTCGCTTACTGTCTTATGAATACTATGGATTCGGACATACTACTCCACTGGCATACTGTTTTTGGCATACTGTAAAGTAGGGAAGTATGGATATTCGGATGCAGGGATAGACTCTATGCACTGAGTACTGCTTACGTATTTCCGCTAAAACCTAAGTGGCTACGCAAACTTCTGGTACAGCATTCTCCGATTGCAAACTGTGGTAGTAGCAAGCTTTTTTTTGTCATATTTCGAATAACTATCGATCGCAACTTTCCTTTTGTGAGACACTTCATTAAGGTCTAACTTTGTGCTGAGTTTTCACAATTTCCCCTTGGACAAGGAAACACGAAAAACATGGATTCAGAATATTTGGTGTCAGGATTTTAACATCACTCCTAAAACAAGAGTCTGCAGTCATCACTTCAAGAGGGATGATTTGATTGAGCCATCGACTCCTACAGGATGCCGTTTACTGAAGTAAGGAGATTTTCCCACTCTGTTCCAGTGGAACAACTACTCCATTTCAGCTCCAAGGTGCACCAGAGTATGACAGAGGAGAGATGTTTCCACTCCAATCGATGAAGATCCTGTGCCAATGGACTTCCAGCTTCAGGAGCATGATTATTTTCAGCTCCTGGTCTGCTGATGAGGTCAGAGAACTCAGTCCACTGCTCGACTGAGGGTCCATGTTGAGAGTCTTATCCGCAGGGTGAAGCAACACAAGCTGTATGACATGATCATCCCTCTCTCCATCACCTGGAGCATCAACCAGCAGTATACAGTTGCTTGCCTCCTTGTAAATTATCAGAATGGCCACTTGGTTAAAGCATAGGTAAGGATTAAAGACAAGACAACACTTTGTTGGGGATGGATACATTCTGGATATATTTGTAAAGACTGTGATGTATAAATGTAAACATGTAAATATAAACAACTTTGATACAGCTGTACATGACTGTAATGTAAACATGTAAATATAAACAACTTTGATATTACTGTAATGTAAACATGTAAATATAAACAACTTTGATACAGCTATACAGGACTGTAATGTAAACATTTAAATATAAACAACTTTGATACAGTTGTACACGACTGTAATGTAAACATGTAAATATAAACAACTTTGATAGTGTTTCTGTAAACATACAAGTAAAGAACTTTGATACAATGTTAAATGAATTTTTTTATTTTCTTCACATTTCAAGGGATCTTGGTAGGAAGAAATAAAAAAAGAAATGGTCAACACTCTCCTGGATGGTTTTAAACATTCTGCTGTCTACGTAGATGCACTGGATCATCCAGTATGGAGATTAGCACCTGACCTTCAACTTGCCAGTAGTAGGCATGCTGTTGTTTCAGTTCGGGTGTGCCATTCTGTAACTTCAGTTAAGGGCAGTCAACGTAACTTTTTACATTTGGGCACTTAATCTCCAAAAGGCCAAAAGCTTTGCACACTGTAGGGTCATAAACAATGCCATCAGGAGAGGCTCCAAGCCACAGTGCGTCTGGGTGAATTATGAATCCACATGGGTATAAGTTTACTTCACGCAACAAACAGTATTCCTCAACCACTGCAGACTCCATTTCAAGGCGAGTTCCTTTTAAGATTCTTTCAGCCAGGTGTTCAGCAGAGCTCTGTCTCCGTACGTGGCAAACCTCTAAATCGGGAAGATGTTACTCGTGGCTTTCTGACGGAGTGCCAATCCAGTGATGCACTCTTTTCTTTGGTGGCATGCTCGATCTTGCAGGCTGTTTCCAGCGTTAATGCCATTGACCACATATGCAGTAATCCATGTTTGCTGTGGACAAACAAGCACACAGATGGGTCGAAGCTGTAAACATCAAGTGGTGGAGGTCGTGGTGGTAGGGCATCTTGATAGGGAGAAATGCTGCTGGATGTTGGTATGACAGCACACTCCCAGCCTGAACTTTGCCAAAGGCAGAATCCACCAGTGAATCTTCACTGGACATCCCCATTGTGGTAACTAAAGGGGCTGTAGTGCTGGCAAAGTCCTTGTATACCTCTGCCACTTGCAGGACTGAGAGGTCAGGCAGCTCGCTGGTAACACCTCTATACAGGATACTCCTGAAATGAAAAGTAGTATTGATAGATAAGTTGCCTATTTTTACCTCAAAATCATTTCTCATTGCCAATTAAAAGAATTATTCACCTAAAAAAATTAATGTCATCATTTACTCACCCTTAACATAAACAAGTATAATGGTGACTGAGCCAATTCGTGGTCATTCTTCCTAACATCACATTTTCCACAGAAGAAAGTAGTATGGGTTTAGAATGAATGAAAGTTTGTAAATGATGACATACATTTTTTTAGGTGAGTGTAGCACGGAGGAGGGCGGGGCCGGACCGGAATGACGCACGCCCGGACCTCAATCAGCCTGATGAGGCGAGTGAGGGATAAAGGCGACTGGAGACAGCAGTTCGAGAGAGAGAGAACTACAGGCAGCAGCCCTGTATGTGTTTATGTTTCTGTGTTTTTGTTTAAGTTTATCATTAAACTTTATTTATATTGTCAAGCCGGTTCTCGCCTCCTCCTTTCCCTTATAACCCCTTTACAGTGAACAATTCCATATCCACTATTATACAATAGTTTCAGTTCTCAAATTTGTTTGGCCAAGCGGCATTTCAAGAACACTGATATACAGTCCAACAGCACAACTGTGAGTGTGATACTGCATATATGCAACAGTTAAATAAAAAAGAAGCTTAATATTGCATAACTTGTGTTAAGCAAGATGGCGCCATGGATGGCTGCTTCAGTGTGGAGCTCTCTAGTGTTTTTGTTACTTTTGTTTGTTTTGTCATTGTTTGTTTGTCATGTTTTTGTCACTTTTTCCCAATCAGTTTTACCATGGAAGAACTGCTGAATATTCGGCAGAGCATACCTGATAATTTTTTGCCTGTGTTTGATTATTTGGATGTTTTGTTAGACATCTTATTTGGAGGCACAGCTGTGCTCTACAAGCGAATACAAAATACAGACAACACATCACATGCCCCACCAGAGACATAAATATACTGGACCACTGTTACACCACTGTAAAGGATGCATAATACTCTTTTCCAAGTGCAGCTTTAGGACTCTCTGATCACTGTCTGGTTCATCTTCTCCCAACCTACAAGCTGAAACTAAAATCAGCTAAGCCCGTAGTAAGGACTGTAAGGAGATGGACCAATGAAGCAGAGCTGGAACTACAAGCCTGCTTTGAATGCAGTGACTGGAGTTTCAGGTTGATTTATTGTTGATTTCCAAAGAGTATACAACCCCAATTCCAAAAATGTTGGGACAGTATGAAAAATGCTAATAAAAATAAGAAGGAGTGATTTGTAAATTATATTCACAATTATATTTATGATTGCAACATGCTCCAAAAAAGTTGAGACATTTAAGACTAATAACAATTTCATGAGTTAAAATAACAAGGCAATGTGAAACAGGAGATGTTAAACAGGTGAGGCAATTCTGTCATAGTATATAAGGAGCCTCCAAAAACAGCCTAGTCCTTCAAGAGCAAGGATCATTCGAGACTTGTCAATTTGCCAACAGATGCTTCAGCAAATAATCCAGCACTTTGAGAACAATGTTCCCCAAAGACAAATTGGAAGAATTTTGGGCATTTCACCCTCTACAGTGCACTATATAGTTAGAAGATTCAAGGAATATGGTCAAATGTTGGTGCGTAAAGGGCAAGACGAAAACCACTTCTGAATGCGCGTGATCTCTGATCCCTCAGACATCACTGTCTTAAAAAACACCATTCATCTGTAATGGATATCATGAACATGGGCTTGCGATTACTTTAGTAAACCTTTGTTAGTCAACATCATTCACTGCTGCATCCACAGATGCAAGTTAATACTTTACTATGCAAAGCAGAAGCACTACATCAACATTGTCCAGAAGCGCTGCCAACACCTCTGGGCTCAGTCTCATCTTAGATGGAAAGTAGAACAGTGGAACCATGTTTTTTGGTCTGATGAGTCCACATTTCAAATCATTTTTGGAAAACAAAGTCATCGTGTTATCTGGGCCAAAGAGGAAAAGGACCATCTAAGCTGATATCAGCGTCAGGTCCAAAGCCAGTGTCTGTATGGGCCAGGGGTGTGTCAGTGCCCATGGCATGGGTAACTCACACATCTGTGAGGGCACCATTAATGCAGATAGATATGTACAAATTTTGGAGAAGCATATACTACCATCCAGCACCATCTTTTCCAGGGACATTCCGGAATTTTCAGCAGGACAACTTCAAACCAAATACTGGCCGAATATGCAGAGAGTGCAGGTGCTAGATTGGCCTGCCTGCAGTCTTGACCATCTCCAATTGAGAATGTGTGGTGTATTATGAAGCACACAATATGGCAACGAAGACCCCGCACAATTGTGCAGCTGAATACCTGCATAATGGATGAATGGGGGAAAATTCCACTTTTTAAACTTAACAAATTTGTGTCTTCAGTGCCTAAATGCTTAATAAGTGTTATTAGAAGAAATGGTGATATTTCACAGTGGTGAACACTTGACTGTCCCAACTTTTTTGAAGTGTGTTGCAATCATCTGACTTGAAATTACTGTACATTAAAAAAACACAATGAAATTCACAAGGTAAAACATCATATAATGTTTAGTTGTAGTGCTTTCAATGTAGCAAAGGGTGAATATAATTTACAAATCACTCCTTTTTGTTTTTATTAGCATTTTTCATACTGTCCCAACTTTTTCATAATTGGGGTTGTACTTTAATTGACTATTTTGCATTTGCAATTACTCTCTGCAAGTGAAAAGGGAAAATTAACATTTGTTGAAACTACTTTGATTTACTGTTCCATATTAAACTGATCTGTTATTCACTGTTTTGAGTACAATGGCCAGACGTTTTGATGATCTGACTGTACTTTTGTGTCTCTACCCAGACAGAGAGTTCCAAAACCGACTGATTGCCTTGAGACACAGGTTGAGTCAATACAAGCTGAAGTGGCAGTGTTGCGAAGATGCTTAAGTGAGTCCTTTGATCTACAGAGAGGTATCATTGACTGATGCACTCAAAACATGTACATGCCCACTTCAATCCCCATACCTGCACAGGCTGATCCAGTGGCCTCTTCTACTCCGTATATTCAGGCCCATCCTGTTTGCATGCCAAAACCTCCAATAGTGGCCACAGACAGGAAAGTCAGACCTGAAAATGCAACCTACCTTGCTCAAAGTTCCTTGGAGCTAAATAACACTACCAGAGCTCTAGCTTCAGTTCTGAATTAATCATAATTTGAGCCCCCTGTGTTTAGAGTGAGGGGAAAGTTCAACCTCATGGATGTCTACATAACCTCCCTGGACCTGAACAATGCTCTAATTCTCCTTGAACTACCTCGCTTCTTAGCCAAAGAGCCCAGGAAACGGTTTACAGTACTGAGTGCACACATCATAGCTTGGACACAATTCTGCACTCCAAAACTGTGTTTCTTCCAGACAGTCGTGTCTTGAGAGGCATCCTTGACCGTGTTCAAGCCCCTGATGAACCTTTCCAATGTTTGTGGCACACTTATTGAGTGAATTCAAAAAGTCTCCCCTACCAGAACAAGAACAAATTCATTTGTGAGCATGCACTTGAGCGATACATAGTCGCACTTTATGGCACACACTTTATGGACCTCCTTATGCATGCACATGTGTTTCATTCTGTTCTCTGCCCTGACAGTCATCATGAGCCCTCAGTATCAAAAACAAAAAAGTACGGGAAACTTACTGCTTTAAATTTTCTGCACCTGGGTTCACACCTTGAAAATGTCCAAACTGCAGCTTTGTCCCACAAGCCAGTGCATTCCCTGCCATTGTAAAGCAAAACTCTCAAATATCAAATGATGCAAAAAAGCCCAGTCAAGATGGTGAGACCTCAACAAACGCCAACAGGGGTGAGCGGGACAAAACATTTGATCGGCAGAAGGGAAATTTCAAGGGAAGAGAGAACGTTTCACAGAGGCAATCATCCCTCCAAAAGATAAATATGCCTCAACCTTCTATTGTGCCAACACCTGAGCCACATGTCCTTGGTCATGTGGAGGATCCAATATCTCCATCATTCTGGAACACACCATTTATCATCAAAGTCAACCTCAACAACAAAGCTGTCGACGCAGCACTTGATACAGGTGCTTCACTCTCTGCGGTTCGAACAAATATGATTTCAGAAGTCCTGGAACATTCAGAACAAGTTCAGCCTTGGACATCACCCCCAATTCAACTTGCCAACAGTGCAGCTTGCAATCTACCTGGCATTATCTGGCTGAATATTGGATTTCAAGGAAACGCTTCTTCCACTGGTTTGTTATTATTCCCGATCTTTCTTCACCACTAATCTTGGGGGTGGATTTCATATTAAAAGCATCAGTTAGCATTCATATTCCATCCAGGACTGTAACAATCGGTGAAACAAACTTAAAAAGTTAAAATACACTTTAATACACATAAAAGCACGTTTCCACATTTAAGTGCTTGAACTATTTAAAAAAAAATTACAGCTGTATGAATTGACCTACAATCTCTTATTTAACACTGTGGCCATGGGAAAATATCATGGTAACCAGATAGATTCTTAGCGGATTGCTGCAAAACTAGAATGAAAGTATCGTCAAATCATCGTGCAATGCATTAAAATATCTTCCCTACCCTGCAATCCATATCAGACACGATACCAATGATATTTAATTTTAAATAAAAAAAAATCAATGAGCCTAACAGCTGAAACCGGGATGTTATTAATTTTTTTAGAGAAATGACGGGACACCGGGACACCTCGTAAAACTGGGACCATCTGTTGGTCACCCTAGTTCCCTTACGACACTTGACATTGCGTAGTTACACATATGGGGAGTGCCTACATACACGACCTATTTGAAACCTCTCTACAATAATGCCAATATTCTAATATTGGCTATGGTGTTTGAACCCCGCCTGTTTTGGCGCAAAACTGACCAGTTGTACAGACACCATTTCCTCAGAATTTCTTCTACTAGCGATCATCTCTTGTCTTGAAGCCCTCTACCTTTCACCGTCGATACACACGAGTCAGCGGATGGAATCTTCATGGCAGCGAGAAGACTCTTCACTCCCCTGCAGTGCTCCAGCGAACATCTCTCCTCCTCGCCACTTGACACTTTGGCCTCAGCATCCTGATTCTCTGCAGTGCGTCGGCAGGTATAGAGTATCCTTTTAAAAGCAATTGTAATTTGTGTGATATAAATATAAATTATATATATATATAAATAAATATATATATTTATATATATCTAAAAGAGCCACTTACGTGTTTGTGTCTTTTTCAAGATGTCGTTCCGTAAGTGTTCATTGTGTAAGAGACACATCCCGCCGTCAGACAAGCATGAGAGCTGCGTTTTCGGTCTGGGCTGCACCCACGCAGAGTCAGCTCTCATGGAGACAGACTGTCCTCACTATGAGGACATGAGTCTCAAGTCGCTTCGCTCACAAATCGCCCTCGTTCTGAGGAACGATTCAGCCTCTCTCGCCCTCCCACCTGCCTCTTCTGTGATACCTGAGGATTCACACGAGGAGGCATGGCGGGGCCGCGAGTTCGAGCAGGATGAATTTGAGGTGGATTTCATGCCAGCACACACCCCATGAGCCCCTCAATCTCCACGAAGTGCATGTTTCCCAATACGATATGTGAGACGAGCTCCAGCCCTCTGAAGGAGCATGCGTCCTCATCTCATTTGGTGGATCTGATGCTGGGGATGATAAGGATGATAATGACGATGTCATATCTCTCGCTGCATCAGGCGAATGGTCAGTGGATGATGCTACTGCCCCTCCCCCCAGCGAGGGTGAGGACCGTGTACGCGCCACTGACATGGAGATGCTTCGCATCCTTGCAAGGGCGGTCGAAGAACTCAACCTTGAGTGGTCTCCCCCAGAGGAACCTGGGCAGTTTCGCCTTGATGAGTGGTTCTTGCAGTCCGGACGCCGTCAAGCGGAGCCCTTTTCCTCTTCAAAGCACACACATTATGTGCAACCGCTTCCCTATGGTGAGTGACGCATTATATCTTACGGTGAGCAAACCAAATTGCCCTCTGTCCCATTACGCGGACACGTGGCAAGGCCTAAAGGGCATTTCAGAATGGGTGCAAAAAGCGATCGAACATGGTTATACTATCTAATTTGCATGCAGGCCACCCCCGTTTCAACAGTGTTCTGTCTTCTACAGTTTCGTCCAAAGACGCACCCGTGTTACGAGTCGAAATACCCAATCTCATCGTGAAAAACGCGATAGAGATTGTGCCAAATTGTCAAGCACAAAAGGGGTTTTACAGCGTTATTTTCTTGTCCCAAAGAAAGACGGCGAACTTCGGCAATCCTGGATCTGAGACATTTAAATTGCGCACTTATAAAGCGCCCATTCAAAATGATTACTCAGAAACGGATCTTATCGCATGTACGCCCACACGATTGGTTTGCGTCGATAGATCTGAAGGATGCGTACTTTCATATCCAAATTGTATGATACCACAGGATGTTTTTGAGATTCGCGTTCGAGGGAACAGCGTATTAATTAAAAGTCCTGCCCTTCGGACTGTCTCTGGCTCCTCGCACATTCACGAAGTGCATCGATGCGGTTCTCGCCCCTCTGAGACTGAGCGGCGTACGCATGTTGAACTACCTCGACGATTGGCTGTTACTGCCATAATCAGAGGCTCTGTTATGCCAGCACAGAGACTTACTGCTTCAGCATCTAAACAGCTTGGGCCTCAATGTAAACTGGGTGAAGAGCACGCTCTCTCCCAGCCAAAAAATCTCCTTTCTGGGAGTCCACCTCGACTCCACGAGTGGGCGCATGCACCTCACGAGCGTGCACGTTCAGGCTATTCTACAGTGTCTGTCTCAGTTAAAACTGGGGAGAACACTTCCTCTAAAACTGTTTCAGAAAGCATTGGGATTTATGGCGGTGGCATCAGCCATCATCCCATTAGGTCTCTTACACATGAGACCTCTTCAGTGCTGGCTGAAGCGCCATGTGCCACAACATGCTTGGTGCCAAGCGCACATGTGCATCACTATATCCCACCGCTGTATAGCTGCTTTAGTACCATGGACAGCTCCTGCATTTTACCAGCGATGAGTCGTGCTGAGGCAAGTTGTCAGGTGGAAAGTGGTGACTACGGATGCTTCTAGCACAGGTTGGGGGGCGGTGTGCGATGGACACCCGACTTTCGGCACCTGGACAGGTGCAAGGAGGGCGTGGCATGGGATATCAACCGCTTAGAGCTATCGGCCGTAATTCTAGCCTTAAAGGCTTTTCAGTTGGAAATAGCGAACTGTCATGTCCTGGTTCCCTCAGACAACATGACAGTTGTGGCATATATAAACCGGCAAGGTGGAATTAATTCACCGCAACTGTTGAGACTGACGCGTCACTTCCTCCTATGGAGCGAGTGTCATGATCTTTCCCTGAGAGTGACATATGTCCCAATCCGCCAGAATTACAGCGCGGACCTACTGCCACACCAAGGGGTGATACCGGGCGAATGGAGACTTCATCCTCAAACTGTGTTGAGGATTTGTGAAATATTCGGCAAAGCAGAAATCGATCTATTTGCCTCAGTGGAGAATACCCACTGTCCCCTCTGGTATTCGAAGTCCCAAGTCCCGTTGGTAACAGATACAATGGCACACAAATGGCTGGCGAAATGCAAATATGCGTTTCCTCCAGTATGCCTGATCCACTCTGTCATATGCAAAGTCCAAGAGGACAAGGAAATGGTTCTATTAGTTGCACCGAAATGGCCCAACCAGTCATGGTTTCCGGAAATGATGGAGATGCTGTAAAGCTCACCATGGGAAATACCACTGAGAAGGGATCTCCTTTCTCAGGCACAAGGCACAATCTGGCATCCCCAGCCCCAGCTGTGGAACCTGCATGTATGGCCCCTGAACAGGGTGCACTACACGTGCCAGAACTGTCGCATTCAGTCATGAACACCATTTTACAAGCCAGAGCACCATCCACAAGATTCCTCTATGCACTAAAATGGAAGGTGTTCACTGATTGATGTCTCTCACATAGCAAGGACCCAGTAAACTGCCCCATACATGAAATTCTAATATTTCTTCAAGAGCGATTAGACGCAGGACTCAACCCATCAACGCTCAAAGTGTATGTGGCAACTGTATCTGCGTATCACGCACATGAAACCGGTGCCTCTATAGGCAAGCATGATTTAATCATAAAGTTCCTTAAAGGAGCAAGACGATTAAACCCACCTCGGCCGGCTACAGTCCCGACTTGGGACTTAACTTTAGTCCTAAAAGCTCTCACAGGGCCCTCCTTCGAGCCTTTGGACTCTGTTGATTTGCGCATGCTCTCCATTAAGACCGCAATACTGCTGGCTCTGGCCTCAGTAAAACGGGTAGGTGACCTGCATGCACTATCAGTCGACATCTCATGTCTGGAGTTTGGCCCCGGTCTTTCAAGAGCCACTGTCAAACCCAGGAAAGGTCCTGACTACATCCTTCAAAGCACAGGTGGTTCACCTTCAGGCCTTCTTCCCTCCTCCATTTAATTCAGATGAGGAACAATCATTGCATTTGTTATGCCCTGTGCAGGTGCTACAAGCATACGTTGAGTGTACTTGCCAGTTCAGACTGTCTGATCAGCTCTTTATATGCTATGGAGGATGCACAAAAGGAATGTCCGTCTCTAAGCAAAGACTTTCTCACTGGATTGTCGATGCAATTACCCTGGCTTATGAGTTGCAGGGTCAGACTTGCCCAATTGGTGTTAAAGCACACTCAACTAGACATGGAACTCTGGCTCGGCGGCGGCCATGTTGTGGAACTCTGGCTCGGCGGCGGCCATGTCGTGGAACTCTGGCTCGGCATCCACCTCCCTGACAGTGAACGGGGAACCAATGAACTGCGACCGCCAGGCATCAAAAAAGAAATGGACTCATTCAGTCCGAATCTAAAACAGTCTTTGAGGGCAACCTCATTAAAGTCCACCTGGAAAGCCAGATCGCAAAAGTCCTCCACATAGTCCTCCAGGGGACGATTCCCCTGACGTAGGCGCAGAAGCTGAACTGCTGGGTTCATGGTTTTCTGTAAGGATGTTGGCTGCTGACAATGATGGCAATGACGAAGATGACGTGAAGATGAAGAACCCAAGTGCAGTTTATTTACAGAAGTGAATGCCCTAACTATACACGTGAACTAAACATAAACATAAACATGAACTTGACATAAACCTGACTTGATATAAACTTGGCTTGACATAAACGTGGCCTGACATAAACATCTATACTCACATTCAGTACTTGACAACTAGACAATGAAAACATGAGGGCTTAAATACAAGACATGGGAGAACATAAACCAATGAACAAACAGAACTGATAACAAGATAATTAAACAATAAACCAATGAAAATATGACACATGAACATGGAGGGAAAACAAGACATCACATGACTAGGGAACAGGAACTAAACTTTTCAAAATAAAAGACATGAATCAACAAAATACACCTGTCAAGGCCGTTATAATTACAATAAAGTCACAAGCACTTCATTATAAATAAACTCCCTTCCCGACTGGGTTCATAAGGAGTTAATTCATACTATATGACTATAGTTCATATATTTGTTATGAGTGCTCTCCTCCTGGCCATCACGGGGATCACTCACTGCGGCATGCTCATATCGGTCGCCATCCCATAAGACTGTGCCGCCATGTGTCCTCTCTGGGAAGTTATGTTGTGTAGTGTGGCGTGATGGGATTCTGTTCCCCATATGCGTAACTATGCAATGTCAAGTGTACTGAGTCGTAAGGGAAAGTCTCGGTTACATACATAACCTCGGTTCCCTGAGATGAAAGGAACGAGACATTGTGAACGCTAGCCGCACTACAAGACTCAGAGTTCTTGAGGCATGAGCAATGCACTCCTTGTTCTCAGTCAGAAATTCTGAGGAAATGGTGTCTGTGTACCTATTTTTATAGCGGTCAGTTTTGCACCAAAACAGGCGGGGCTCAAACACCATAGCAAATATTAGAATATTGCCGTTATTGTAGAGAGGTTTCAAATAGGTTGTGTATGAAGGCACTCCCCATATGCATAACTACGCAATGTCTCGTCCCCTTCGTCTCAGGGAACCGAGGTTACGTACATAACCGAGATGTTTTCTAACTGCTTTGCTTCACTCCATGATGTACTGTAGTGATTCCCTACCACTCTGTCTTTGCTAATGTAATGAGGGCAATAGGCCATCTGCTTGTGCTATCGCCGCCTAGTGGCATCTTCATGTTAAGCGGGTTTAAAAGTTTAAAAACCTATCGCAACAAAAACGAAAACTAAATATTTTTTACGATTATTTTTATTTTATTTTATTTTTTTCAAAGTTATGAAAATGTATTTTAGATTAGTTTGTTTTTCCAATTATGTTGATTTTTATTTATATTTCAGTTTACGAAACTGTTTTTTTACATTTCATTTTTGTTTTAGTTTATGATAATAACCTTGGTGTTAACTACAGTGGTCTAAATCAACTCACACTGAAAGATTTGTACCCTCTACCTCGAGATGACAAATCCTTGGACTCAGCTCGTGGGAAATTCCTTGCCTCTCTGGATCTAGCTTGAGGGTACTGGCAAGTGTCCGTTGAGGATAAATCAAGACCAAAAACAGCTTTCATATCACATTGTAGCCTCTTTCAGTCCAAAGTTCTTCCTTTAGGGCTTAGCAATGCCCCCGATACATTTCAAAGGTCATGAACACGGTCCTCGCTAACCTGATCTATAAATGCTGCGCAGTGTACTTGGATGACATTGTCATCACCTTGCCTTCGAACAACACCTGGAAAACCTTCAGGAAGTCCTGTCAGGACAGGAGTCAGCGGGTCTATCTCTGAAGCTGAGAAAGCGTCAGTTATGTTTAAGTGAGCTCATATTCCTTGGCTATCGTGTCACACCAGAGGATATATCACCAGACCCGGCGAAAGTGAAAGCAGTGACTGAGTTCAAAACACCAAAAGACGTGAAACAAGTCATAGGATTCCTTGGCCTCACTGTCTGTTAGCGATGTTTTATACCAAATTATGCCCGCAAAGCAGAACCACTTTTCGCTCTCACCAGGAAAGAGATTCCGCTCAGCTGGGATGAGAGTTATCAAGCTTCCATGGATTTCTTGAAAGAGTGCCTTACGTCCGCACCAATTTTGTGCTTCCCAGACTTCAACAGCCCATTCTTCATTCACACAGATGCCTGCAACTTAGATGACATGGGGCAAGATGTTGTTGCAGCTTTTGCAAGCAGAGCTTTACACAAGGCTGAGAAACCGTACTAAACACCTGAGAAAGAATGCTTAGGAGTGATTTGGGCTCTTGAGTATTTCAGACCTTACATAGAAGGCCTTCATGTGACAGTCTATACAGACCACAGCAGCCTGAGAAGACTGATGAACCGCCCAAACCCCTCAGGATGACTAGCAAGATGGTCCTTGCGCCTACAGGACTTTGATTTCAGTATCGTCCAAAAGCCATGTGTTCAAAACAAAGTCTCAGATGCTCTCTCCCGCAGCCCATTTCCAAATGATGACAATCCCATTGACATCCTACCAGACTATGCCATTGTAGAAGGGATGGATCTTTGTAACCTCTCCTCAGTCATGCTTACAGACCAGAACAGTTGAGACAATTTCAGAGTAATGATCCAGTGGTCAGGGATCTTGTCAGTGACCTTGAGAGTAATGAAAAGGGAGACATGGATGAAAAGTATGTCATTCAAGATGGTCTTCTTTATTTCAAAAACTCTAAGATGACTTGAGCCTGCATACAATGAAGCAGCTCAAAATAATATTGCGATGAGGTTTCTAAAGCCAGGTTCACACTTCCTCTGTAAGTGGGGCGTGTGCGGTGCATTTTTGTTTCGGCGCCCATATTAACAGATTACACCATTCTCACTGCAGGTGTGTGTCACGAGGTGACGCATCCCAAAAGTGTCCCAGATGCGTCCCAGAGGCGGCAGTTAACAGATGAGCCTATTTTTGCCACGTGGCTCACACTGAGCTCAACGGTTCTGGGTGTTGTACAACACTAAAATAATCAGGAAATTATAAAAAAGACACAAAAGCAAATCACTATTATTCAAACCAAACCTATAGTACACTGCAATTTATATGTCTGCATCAGAGCATGTGAGCGAAGCGGTGTGACACTCCTCTCAATACATTACATTTCTCTGTAGTATACTTGGTTCCAAGCATGTACACAGGGGGTAGATACAGTGGCCCAAGCAATTGCCCCTTTGCCCACATGGGCTGAGGAGCCCCTCTGGGTGAAATATAGACTATAGGCCAACATTTATTAAATTATCAAATGACTAGTAATGTACACATCTGAAATTATGTGATTGTATTGTTGTGTTTTAGTATATAAAATCTTGTTGTTCATTTTGGACTGGTTTACAACGGCTGTTAGATAATCGAGTGAACCAGACCTTCCTTATCATTTGTAATCAGTCAAATATTTCTCTGTTAGCACATATGTCATCAACATCTTCAAATAATGCCTTAATAAATTTCAGTTCCACTTATCATTAAGATGGATTTGCTCTTTGGGCAACTGACCAACAGTTATGTGCCACTTTATCCTGAAGCAGAAATTGAAAAGCAACAGGTGGTCGATTAAGTGAGATAATTCCGCTATGAAATTCTCTATGGGAGAGTGGAAATCTTTACCAATCATATGCTCAATTGTACAATAGAGGCATGAAAGCAGAATGCTGCGCCTGCAAATTAGGACACACTGATCTGCAAGATCATACATGTTTATTGGTTTTTATGTAGGGATTTTTTGTGTGTGTTCGCCGGGATTCAAGGCAAAATGCTTTGCCAGTATACAGTGTTATTAAGCTTACATATTCAATTGAGGGTGCTCTAACATTCGCATCTAGCTGGCAGCTGCACTGACATGATGGCAAAACAACAAGATACCTTACTTATCTATTAATTTATTATCGAATAGTAGTGTAGTCTACTAGCTCACCTTTTGCTGCACTACCATGTTCACGTAGCACATCCTCTGCTCTCTGGCAATGTGACACGTACAACTCCAAAAGGAATATTTACTAAATCTCACAGTCTCTCCACACTCCCTTTCGATTTCCTCATTCTTAGCTTTGATTTATACTTTGCATTTATTTAGTTTATAAGGTTTTCAAATTCACTAAAACAATGTTAGAGCTCCATAACCTCAGGCCTATTACTTATTTCGCAGATTCCCAAACCAGCATATCAGGACTGCCCGCTGTTGTCCTTGAAGCAGTAATAACCTCAGCTTATTATAACCTTATTAAAGAATAAATATGGCATAGAATCTAACAGATAACTTTATTTTCTGCACAGAGGTGCTGCTGTTTCTCGCAGAAGAGACGTCCAACACGACCGCCCGCTCACAGAGGATGTGTGAACCCGGGCTAATACAGCTGCTGAGGGAGTGACATAAAATTTGGCCTCTTTCTCTCTTCTGACTGCTGTAATCCATCTCTTTCTATTTTTTCTTCTTATGGACAGCTGTGAAGTGTAATAGTGGATTTTTTTCTTTTGCTGTTGGGGCAAACAGTTAGCCTAAGCAAAAATGATATTTGCTGTGGTCTCCCATACACCGCCTATACAAATTTACCCTGCTATCAAGGGTCCATTGTTCTGTAAATAATGCTTGTTACAACGATGGGCACAAGGTGGCGACAAGTCATTTTTACTTTGCCTTGTTGGCCTAAGCCTATGTATCTAAGAGGATGATATAGGCAGTTAATGTAACAGCGGATTTACAACAGCACAACACTGCACTATTAGAATACATATCAGACCATTTTATATATATATATTTTTAATGCTAAACTTCACATTTGTTTTTACTGAAATGTCAAAGAGTCATTGTTATGAAAAAATATATATTTTTAAACTGGGCTGATGTTGCCCATTCAGACAACAAAATTATCTGCAGACAATTACAGGCAAACAAATTATTTCATACACCACCAACCAAGATTATATAGCGCACAAGTCATATGGATCACTTTTGTGATATTAGTCAAGATATGGCAAGTTCAGATGATGTTATCGAGTTTAATAATGTCACTTGGCAACATCAGATTAAGTCCTTATTTTATTCCTTCCTTCCTAGCTGACAGTCAAGTATAGCCTTAAAACTAATTTATTTAAGACACCAATCATTCTGTTCAAAGAGCAACATAATTTGACCAATATAACACAAAGCCATTTAGGGCTGGGTATGTATCGCCAGCCACCTCACAATCTTTACGTATCGTGATACATGTCACGATTAATTAATATAATAGAACTTGGTTCATCCTGTGATTAAAATTGCATTTAGCTGTGGGCTTTTTGGAGCTTCACTGCCACAGTGACTTTCATTTTATGGAAAAGAGCAGCCATGATATTCTTCCATGAAAAAAAAAAAAAAAGGTTCAGCAGAAAGAATATACAGGGGGAGAGACCAGGCTGGTTGTCACATAGGGAAAATGTCATAAAGCTCTCCGTAGCTAAGGTTTTGAGTCAAAAGTCAATTTACCCAACTGTGTGTTTGTCTAGCAGTTGTTTTGTTTGATGGTTTCGATTTATTAGTTCAAAAGTCCTTTAAGAATTAGAATATTTTTGTGAACTCTATTCTCCAAACTAAAATTCCAATATCATAATATTTTATACCTGGTGTTGGGTAAACACAATAAATCCACTGGAAAACATTAAAGGGATGGTTCAATTAAAATCCTCTCATCATTTACTCACCCTCATACCATCTAAGATGTGTAAGACTTTTTTCTGAACACAAACGAAGATTTTTAGAAGAATATCTCAGCTCTGTAGGTGCATACGATGCAAGTGAATGGTGATCAGGTATTTAAAGGTTCAAAAAGGAGATAAAGTCAGCATAAAATAATCCTTAAGACTCCAGTGGTTTAATCAATGTCTTCTGAAGCGATCCAGTTGGTTTTGGGTGGAAAAGATCAAAACAAATATTTTTTCACTGTACCTCTTGCCATTGCAGCCTCTAGGCACAATCATGATTTCATGCTCGATTACACTTCCCAGTGCTTGATGCATGCGCAGAGCGCTAGATGGTGCTATAGGAACTGTAATCGAAAATACAGTGAAAAAGGAGTTATATTTTGGTTTGTTCTAACCCAAAACTTTTGTTGGGCAAAAGAATGGTTTTATTTAATTATTTATTTATTTTTACATTTAGCTGAAAAGCCTACATTAGGCTGTTTAATGGCAGGATCTATTGTCTTAACTTACCCCATATAGTGCAACAACATTTCCTGTTATGGGGGATGTTCTCATCAAAAGTCAATCTTTTTTTTGTGGTCAATACAAGTGGAAATTTTCACTATATAAGACTATACAGACATGAATAGGAAAAGTTATGTGCCTATACAAAAATTTACATTTCATAATAAACTATCCCTGAAACAAATATTCACTGCAGTAAAAAGTTTGACTAGTCCAGGTCTCACCTAATTAGAATTCTGGCATTCAGGGCCATAGCAAAGAATTCGGGACCCTCTGTCTTTTGGTCTCGGACCCTTTCATGTTAAAAAAAACAGTTTATTATGCAACTTAGTCTCATAGAATGAACGTTACTATAACAAAATGTTTGCAACTGACTTTTACATGCTGCAGTTTTCTGGTTAAATAAACACTACACTGTAAAAAAAATCCTGTTGTTTAAAAAAATAAATAAAAAGAAACTGGCAGCTGTGGTTGCCAGAATAATTATGTAAAAAATACAGTAAAAATGTACAACTTTACAGAATAACCTGTACATTTTACAGTTTAAAACTTGTAATTTACATGACCACGTTGGCACTGTAAAAAAAAACATTACCTTCTGAAACTGTAAAAATCTGCTTTTTACTTTATAAGGTATTGTTAATCACCATAAAAATTACAGAAGAGCACATGAAGTTCACCAATAGTGGCTTTTCCAGGAGCAATGACCAATAAATCTGTAGAGACAGTGCTCAGTGTCACTCACACAAACACTAAACACCATCAGGGTAACACATGTGAAATTGAAATAATGCAGTAAACATGAACTAAACTACATTAATTATAAAACAGGACACCCCAGTGTACATAACTGATATTAAAAATAAGAAGAAACATAACTATTCCCCATAAAATATAATGAAATATAATGGGTCATGCAGGGAATTGTGGGAACGCCCGATTATTGTTTTTTACTGTAATTTTAACAATAATTTACTGTAAATGTACATTTGTACCATTAATTATACAGGAAAATCATACTTTTTACATCTAAAAAATGTAATTTTTACAACATTTTATTTTATTATATACAATATTTTACTGTATATTTTACAGCTAATATTCATTAATCAATTAAGGTTTTATTTCTGTAGCATTTTTACAGTTAAAATTACAGACATTTTTTACAGCGTAGAGGTGCTGCAACAACTGTGCGTTTTATTCACTTTCACACAAATCACGACTACAGTGGCTGATTATGACTGTAAAAGCACTTATTTTTGGCTCTATTACTCACCCACTATACTGTGTTATGATATTGATACACTTTTACTCTAACACATCATTTAAAAAATGATACATTTTAACGTTTGTATTACAGACACATCTACATTTACACACTTATTCCAACGTGATTTACCTCTGCTGGGTTTTGGACTCGGAAGACCATAGAAGAAACACGAAATGACGTGGTCTGCTTCAGAAAATGTGCCCCCGCTGGACATTTCACTAGGAAAATGCAGCAAAACATGTAATGAAGCATGTAATTTCATTTGGCAAAAATGCTGCTACAGTCACGTAATATTCATGAGACCAGGCTGTTATAATTTGTTGTGTGCCCCCCTGGAACTGTGGGCACCTAGAATCGTTATCACCTTTTACCCCATTAGCTAGGGCCTGTTGGCATTACTATATCATGACAGTAAAATCCTGGAATACACTAAAAAAGTTTTCAATCATACCCCCGGAATGTCTTATTTTTTTTTTTTTTTTTGTGATTACCAAAAATAGCATGTTTGTTATTGTAAACACATGCTAATAACTTCCCCTGTCAACATAGCAAATGGATACCAAGTACTAGATGACAATATCCAGACACAGATGTTTCAGTAATTTGTAAATAGCTCATTAATGGGATGCAGCTAAAAGCATTGTGTGTAATTAGTCAGAGGTCCTGAACTGTCACATCATTCAAGCTCAATCAACACACTGAATGTTCCACATTGGTATCCCATCCTTGGTTTAATTTTCCTGTCATGACTTTTGAGGTAAGATAAAGGAGGTCTGATGATCACTGAGTTTCAACTTAGACATTATCAGCTTCATGAGCATCAAAACAAGGTGTAATTAGCATCATCTATAGCAGTGGACACAAGAGTTTGACCTAAGATGATATCCTTATACATACTGTTCATGTTTTCACTATTTTTCTAAAAATCTTATATACCTTATATATGGAATATTTGGGTTCATAGAGTTCACACAAACAGTTTCTTCAAAATATTAATTTTATTTACACCTGTGTACATGGCAAATACATTGTTTTTACAATGGCAACTGGCGATTGCTAATTACCAAAGCTTACTTCACATCTCAAAAAAATTGTCAACAAAGCTACATTTTTTTAAGACCCCATCCCCCCAAAAAAGAACACAATACATCTGCACAGTCTCAAGATGAGCCTGTGTGGTCATTAGTTTCCAGTCAGCTTCCCATGTATGTGAATCTGTTTGACACATGTAAACTATGGGACTTTTAGCTTCTGGTTTTCAAGGGAAAATTACATTTAAGAATTGCTCCCATGCCCACTGTCTAAACAGCGAGCTCTGGACAGACTGTGGCTAAATATATCTTGTTAAGGACATGGAGTGTCTGGGTGCAAGGATCAACAAACTAAATATATATACAAAGCCTAACAAGAAGTCAGTGCTTGAAAAGTGATTGATGAAAACATCGTAAAGATTGAGTGCATTTACATGATAACTATCAAAAATCTGATTATTCAAAAAATCTGAATGCAAGAAAAACTGCATTTACATGAGATTTTAAATCATTGGGTTATTCTCTGCTTTTAATGTTAAAGCATAAACAGGCATGCACACAACACTTGCACACACTGGATAAACTGGTAAGAACACTGATAATGGTGTTTACTGGGGTAATGGGCAAAAATCTATGTGTTCCGATCAGTTTATGCTTAAACCTATGACCCTAAAGGAAAACTTTTTACATGACAACAAATGCCGTCATTTATTGATCAAAATCAGTGTTAAAACATGCATGTAAATGCACTCGTTGCTAGAAAAATCTTGATTTTAAAGCATTACCATAATTTTCACATACAAGTTTTCACATTTTCAAAATTTTCACAGGAGATTGAACACCATTCAGAGCAAGTCTAAGAAAAAGCAAAACATATTGTAGCATAAGGTCAGTGCATATATATTTGTCCAAAATCCAAACTCAGACCGAGCTAAGAATATAAATATGCAAAACACTGAAATCCATTGCAATAAAAAACAAACAAGTGAGTAAAAGATCGAAATAAATGACAGTTTTGAATAACTATACACTAAACTTAAAAATTGCAATACTATCATATTGTGAATCATATACATATCAATATCCCTGCTGATTCCCACCCTTATTTACAACACATAGTAGATACCAAAGTATAAATTACAATTATAATTTGAATACATTTTTCATTAATTGTGTTTTTTGTTTTTTGCACAATCATGTCATGTATTCAGTATAGTGTATGTAATCATTGTACAGAGTTGCTATACAAAGACAAAAATAATAATACGGATAATAAATTAATCAATAAATAAACTTTATGATAAATCCAAGCAGCAGAACACAAATTATATTTCAACAACACAATGTCAGTAATGTAAAGAATGTTTCAGGCATGGGAATAAACCTGGCAGATACAATCAGACATGGTGATGACTGAAAAGTCTTGTGAAGTATATCTAAGGGTTGGTATGACCTTGGAAGACCTAACAGTGATAAGGGTCCAAAAGGGGATCTGTTCCTCTCAGGATGACAAAAGGTTGCATGGGAGCAAGACTTTGGGAGGACAGTGTCAGTAAAGCAGTGGGGGGTAAATGATGTATCTTTTGCCTTTGGATAGATTAGATTCAGAAAGTTAATATGATTGAAATTGCTAAACTACCCTCTCATTCCCAGGTTCTGGGAACCACACACATGTTTCTCTGTCCTGACTCCTCCTTATCATGGTCCTGCTTAGGGGTAGGGAGTGCTGCACGCATGGCATGTGGAGCAGGAGGGGGCTAATAGCCCCTAAATACCCCTCAATGCTTTCAGTCACCAGTGGAATAAGGCAGACCAACCAAGCTGTAGAAGCAGAGTGAATCCTCTGTCAATGCCCCATTCACATATTTCAGCAGTGGTGCAAGTAGTCCGTGAATGACATGCAGATTTCTGAGCTAATTCCATGCTGGAATGCAGACAATGATACTATTTTTGTCTATGTATTGAACAGAAAGGCTTGAGGCATCTCAACATTTATGAATTAATTATTGAAGAGTCGTTTTAAGTTTGTCTTTTTATTGCTTGGTCTTGGCACTAACACAAAAAGAGTGTCCACGTACTACTTTTGCAATAGTGAATGCTAACTGTAAAATTCCAGATTAGTAGTTGTTTTAAGACAGATTCAGAAGTCCATTCTGGTCTGTTTTACTCCGTCCCCCTTTTCACAAGACTCTCCAGATAATGTTTTTTCTTTAAGTTGGACAGTTCCTAACAAATGCATTTAGTGAGGCAGGAAACTGTGTATTGACAGATGTGTATTGATTGAGTCATGACAGATACGATACTGTGCTTTGTGAAAACTGGAAACAGCCAGAGTCACAAGCTTCTTGTCTATGACAGGGTCAGCGAAATGACCCTATGGTGCTTGAGTTCACAAACCCTCTCCTCTGAGCTGCCATCTCTATGAAACACCCACTTAGCAAGGACTTTGCTGACGCAAACGATATGGCCAAGTATGTCACGAGTTTGAGTTGATACAATCTCTGACTTAAACTACAGTCTTTACTGATAAGAACAGCTCATTTATCCTGGCTGATATTGAGGCATGTCGGTGGTTTAATTAGTGGCTTATGTTCCACCCAATCCCTGTTCAGCCGGAATGAAATCTTCAACATTTCCAAAAAAGCTTGCATTGTGTCACATAGTCCTCTTCTGCAATGCCTTTGTGTAACTTTGAATCAAATACAGGCTGATTTCGTAAATGATTTCATGACTCCTGATAGCACTTTAAGGTTGGGAGTAAGAGCTCATCCACTGCCATTTGGAAGAAACTTGGTATGTAGGCCGTAGTTGTGGCTGGTTCTGAGACAATTAATGTCTTTTAGTCTCCTTCCAAACCAATTCCTAAGCTTTGGCCCAGCTTCACCCTATTTCCCTGTGTCCATTCAATTCTACCTGCATCCACACTCTGCTACCACCATACCTTCAAATTTATACTGATATGTAACCACACCTGCATCATCTAGGTAGAGTAAAGAGATGGGATCTAGTTTAGTGGGTACGCAACAAGCCTTGGACACTCTCTGTGGACTTTTCAGGCTGACCAGAGTTTGTACAATGGCATGTTTTGTTGGTGTAACATGTTTGGTCATAGGGTAAGTGCACATTCCTGTACACTCAAAGGCTTCGTATCCAGAGGGTGCCAAGATCCAGCTGTCCCAGCCAATGTCTTTGAAGTCAACATAGAGGGAATTCTTTTTACACTGGTTGCCTTTGGCATTGCGTCGAATCCTAGATGCTGTGTCATAGATGAGGTTGGAGCGCATCTGTAGGAGAGCTTCCTCACTTGGCTCCTCCTCCTCATTGCCATCTTTTTGTCCTGTAAGTCCCAGGCCCTCCCAAAGACCAGTCAGCTCCTGCTCAAGGTTGTCCTGAAAGCCCCTCCCAGTGGTCTCATGCTGGATCAGCTCATTCAGCTCGCGTTTGTCTCCACGGTGGTCTATGCTCTGGTCATCAGAGAAGACAATCATTAAGGGGTTGTGCTTATCCTCCAGACTTGTGTCAATGTCCATGTCCCCTCCTATGGAATTGCCACTATCCTCACCTTCAGATGCTGCAGCACTCTGAGAATTCAAACTGGATATATGGACCTCCAGCCTGTGGGTAGTGCCATAGTCTGATTTTCTCCAACGGTGCACTGCAGCTGTCATATCGAAAGATTCCCATCCATTATCTGTGCCGTACACCTGTCGAGATGCCAACTCCACTAGTTCAGTTTCACCCTCTTGTTTGGGTTTCCCTCCTCCCTCAATATCATCCCTTCTTATTTGCTGACTGTTGTTAGTTTCTCGCTGTTTCACCTCATATATTGTCACTTTTCTGTCAACACCAGCATATTTGTGGCGGTCCGTTTGGACCAGAGTGTAAAGTCGGAGCTCAGCTGAAGTGACTTTCTCATGGTATGGGATGGATACATTGAAGAGAAGTGGGTGTTGTCTCACCCCACCAGGTCCCACATTGCATGGGGAGGAGTCTGAAGAGAAAAATACCACAGAAACAAAGATTTTGAATTAAAAATTTTATTAAAATCAACAAATTTAATAGATTTATAATAGAATTAAAAATATATTTTTACTTTAACATAGATTTCTATCTTACAATGTTACAATACAATCTATTTTTCTCATTTGAGCAAGATCTACTGCTGAGATTACTGAAATAAAAATATTGTGAAATAGGGTTAAAGTGAGGTCAAACATTTACTTTTTGCATTTTGGACAACATTAAGGTTAACATATCATATTTTTTAAATGGTGAAAGCAAAACATTTATTTTTAACATTAAATTATTTATAATTCTGCAGAAGTATTTCCCTCTATTAGATAATTATTTTTTGCATTGTTTAACATGAAGACCTTCAATGTCAGATAGTTATTGAGTTATTAAATGACTTGAAACATCACAACATTAATATTTGTTCATCATTATTCCATGTATATACCAAAACACACAGTATAAAATAATTCATTGATTGCTTTTACAATAAGTAAAAATTTTGATAATACAAACAGTTTTAAATACCCCTAGTGGAAAAGTAATAACCCATTTACCTTCGTTTTTAAAGCTGCGTACAATGTTTGCAGAAGGCATGGCGGTCCGGTCATTGGCAAAGCGGTTGTAGAGCTCCAGCATGTACTCAGGGGGCTCTATGCGAGGGGCCCCCAGCTGCATAGGGGCACTGAGACCTGACAGGTTGAAGGTGCGTAGAAACTGCCCCTTCAGGGTTTCCAGCAAGCTCTGCATGTCCACCTCACTGTTCTGCTCCAGGAGTGAGGGGTCCACCACCCCTCCATGCCCATCATCCAGCCCGGGAGCAGTGCGGAGCTTCTCTGGGGAGCTGATAGGGTTACTGTGTGCAAAAAAAGGCCCCCCAAACATTAGGAGGAAGGCAAGTAAAACAGATGTGGTGGATGACCACATTATCCAGAAATTACAAAACCTTCTGCCAGCCATGATGTAAGGCAAATGGGATGAGTATTGGTACAGTCCAATGTGGTTAGAATTTCACATGAACTGGAACCTATAGATCCAGTGACAAAAGCCCTAGATTTTGTTTCGAAGCTTTCGGAAGTACTCAAAACTTGCTTATCCAGAATGTCAATAGTCGCTCCAGTGTAGAAAGTAGGAAAGCAGAACCGTAGTGTTGAGGTCTGGAGTTTGCTGCTTAGGTCTATATGTTGCTGCACACTGGTCACTGCATTAGAATTTCTCTATTCCTGAACTCTGAGCATTTATCCCTTCTCACCTTTTGATGTCAGAAAAGTTTTGGCTTGAGGGTGGTATCACTACGTGAAAGAGATGTCCCTCTGTGGCATCTCTTTTCAAATGATTTTTTCCTCTCTCTCTCTCTCACTCTCCACTTTCTCTCCCTGTCTGTTATCTTCAAAATAGGAAGCTCTGCATGTTTAGTGTTCATAGTGTCCTAGTGCGTGTGTGTGTGTGCACTTTTATCTGCTTTCTTTTCCTTAATGAGGATTTTGTAAACATCGCTCTGATACGTGCAGAGGCCCCTTCGTTGTTAGGGTGGGTTTTTTTGTTTGGGTGGGTGAGCCAGGGAAGATTTTGGGTCTAGTGTTTATTTGTTTTTCCTATGATTTGCTTTGAGCATTGGGACTTAAGTTCATTGACCATTTCTTTTTGACAAGCATTTGAAGAGTGCTTCCTCATCTTTGAATAAAAGAGGATAAATATCTGTAGTGACAGAAACTGAAATGAAATGAGGTGTGTGAGGTTGCGGGATAGACTGAAAGCAGCCGCCATAACAATCATTTGCTGTTACAGTGCTGTTATCTGAAAATCTGTGTATATCTCAGAGATGTTTGTATGTATTTTACAAGCATCAATTACTATGTAATGACTTTGCAGTACTTGCAGAAAATGAAATACTTGCTTATGGGAGACAATTGGGAACAAATACAACCTGTGGACATGCCACTGTAACTCTATTTATTAAACCGCATTATTATGACTAAGACATTACAGCTTCTTTTTCTGTTAAAGCATAATTTTCTGTAAAGCTGCTTTGAAATGATGTGTGTTGTAAAATGTGCTATACAAATAAAAATGACTTGACTATTCTGATGTTAACAAAACACACTACTTAGAATTTCTTAAATGTAAAATTGTGTTTTTATTTCCACTGGCTTCTCGTGCAAAGCATCTTATCATCTGCTGGGTGTGCAGCCGGGTGTCTGGTGAGGAGCTCCCATGCTCACGGGCCAAACAAACAGCTCATTCGGAAGTGCAGGGGAACTCTTATCACCCACACTGAGGGGCTGACAAAACTCTGTGGCCAATGGAAAATCTCTCCAGAGGCACAGGATGTCAAGTAACCAATAGAGTGGCTTCATACAATGGCACATCAATTTCTATCAGAAAAGACTCAGGATGATTGAAATGAATACAAATGTAGAGATATTTTGATCATTTGGGGTAAGCCCAATGATCAAAAATACAAAACTATTAAATTAGACTCAGGACAAAAATTAGGTCTTCCGAAGGTGAGGGACAAATCTGATAGAAGATGAAATATAAATGAATGATATGAACAAAAACCTGTATATGACTGTACAAACATACTACTATTCAGCCATACCCTGCAGAAGGGTAGGCTAGTGTAATGGTAGCCAGCTTGTAGGTAGCTGTGCAGTGTGTAAACCTCACTCCCCTGGCCTCAAGAGGCGCACTAGCGACTGACACTAGAGGATGTAGCCTTTAGCCTCATTGTTAGCGTGCCTGCTCGGAGCGGGTCGAGCAGGACTGGTTACATTTCTGCTGTGACACGGATGGGAGTGAGGTTTAGGGAAGTGAGTGTAACGGTAGCCAGCTGGTAGGTAGCTGTGCAGTGAGTAAAACTCACTCCCCTGGCCTCAAGATGCACACTAGCGACTGACGCTAGAGGCTGTAGGCTGTAGCCTCCTTGTTAGAGCGCATGCCTCCCATGCCGGAAACGCCGGTTCTAATTCTGCTCGGAGTGGGTCGAACAGGACTGGTTACACCAGCTTATGAGAATGTTTGAGCCCCTCCAAATAGGTGTGAGCCATGTTTGTGCAATATCTTTGCAGAAGGAAAACAATACTTATGATTGAACTCTTGCTTTTTGATTGAGTCCTTGCGAAAAGGCCAGGCACAGTTTGTGCAATACCCCTGCAAAAGACAAACAACATTTGCATTGAGCCCCACGGTAAGGGTGACATTGTTTGTGCAATACCCTTGCAAGGATAAAAGCATTTTGCATTTGAGCCCTATGATAAGGGTGAGCATTGTGATAAGGCAGAGCATTGTTTGTGCAAAACCCCTGCAAATATAAAGAATGCTTTGCCATGTGAAGGGAGAATAATTGCTTTATTTATCAACACATTTGTGATGTCGTGGAATGCTTAGAAGCACAACCTTACAAGCAATGAAAGGCAGCTGTGCGAGATTATAAAGCAGAGGCTGGATTGTGTTTGGATAACATGCCTGATTGAAAGTGTAAATATCCCGAGTCTTCCTGCTAGAACTACCGCTTATGCTTCCATACCCTGCAAAACTTGAGCTGTATTAAATAAATAATTCTGTCATCCTTTACTTACTCTCATGTCGTTCCAAACTCATTTGACTTTTTTTTTTCATCTGCAGAACATAAAAGGAAACATTTTAATGAATACCCTAGTCCATCTATTAAGTACAATGGCAATTGATAGTAAATCAATTTAAATAAAAAAAACAAAAAAAGTATCATAAAAGTAGCCCATGCGACTCGTGTGTCATATTCCAAGTCTTCCAAAGGCATATGATAGATTTTGGTGAGAAACAACCTGAAATGCAGGTAATTTTAAAATGAAAATCTTGACATCAGTTGCATGTTCATGAGTGCACGAGAGAAGCTCATTTTTTTTAGCACTACAGGTTTGAAACAACATGAGTGTGAGGAAATTATGACAGAATTTTTATTGAAATCTGTGAACTATTCTTTTAAGTTGATTCTCAGGAATTCTTTAGTCAGAGTTTCTACTTTTAGTGCTTAAAAGTAACTGGCCCCAGATCCAGAGAGCTTCGGTCAAGCCGAAAGGTTAAGGATTTAGAATTAGAATTAGAATGAGAATTAGAATGAGCTTTATTGCCAAGTATGCTTACACATACAAGGAATTTGTCTTGGTGACAGGAGCTTCCAGTACACAACAATACAAAAAACAGCAACAACACTTTAAAAAATAATTTAAATTGAATAAAAAATAGATAAATATTGAAAAGAAAAAAAGTATATATAGAATACACAATAGACAATATACAGTATATATATATATATATATATATATATATATATATATATATATATATATATATATACTCACACACACATACATATTCACATACATATACATACATATACACATATATACACATATATACATATATATACATACATACACACACACATACTGTACATACATATACATACATATACACACACATACATACATACACACACATACACATACGTAAAGTAAATCTAAATACAAATCAGTTATGTACAGTGCAAGGGAATGTAATGGCAGAAGAGGTAGGCTGTGTTGGATAATATAAAAAGACTAAGCTGTGTATTGCACATTAATTATTGCTGAAAGGGGCAGTTTTGACTGTTCATGAGATGGATAGCCTGGGGGAAAAAACAGTTTCTGTGCCTGACGGTTCTGGTGCTCAGAGCTCTGAAGCGTCGGCCAGAAGGCAACAGTTCAAAGAGGTAGTGGGCAGGGTGAGTGGTGCCCAGAGTGATTTTTCCAGCCTTTTTCCTCACTCTGGAAGTGTATAGTTCTTGAAGGGGAGGCAGGGGGCAACCAATAATCCTCTCAGCAATCCGAACTGTCCTTTGTAGTCTTCTGATGTCTGATTTCGTAGCTGAACCAAACCAGACAGTTATTGAAGTGCAGAGGACAGACTCAATGACCGCTGAGTAGGACTGTATCAGCAGCACCTGTGACAAGTTGAACTTCCTCAGCTGGCGAAGGAAGTACAACCACTGCTGGGCCTTTTTTGCAATGGAGTCAATGTGGGTCTCCCACTTCAGGTCCTGTGAGATGGTAGTGCCCAGGATCTTGAATGACTCCACTGCTGCCACAGTGCTGTTTAGAATGGTGAGGGGGGACAGTGTTGGGGGGTTCCTCCTAAAGTCCACAATCATCTCCATTGTTTTGAGTGTGTTCAGCTCAAGGTTGTTTTGACTGCACCAGACAGCCAGCTGTTTAACCTCCCTTCTGTATGCAGACTCATCGTCATCTCGGATGAGGCCGATGACAGTGGTGTCATCTGCAAACTTCAGGAGCTTGACAGAGGGGTCCTTGGCGAT
The DNA here is from genome assembly GCF_019703515.2 of Myxocyprinus asiaticus. NCBI lineage: Eukaryota > Metazoa > Chordata > Actinopteri > Cypriniformes > Catostomidae > Myxocyprinus > Myxocyprinus asiaticus. Next base: position 15,945,839 of record NC_059346.1, on the reverse strand, counting down.
GCAGTCATTGGTGTAGAGGGAGAAGAGTAGTGGGAAGAGCACACATCCCTGGGAGGCACCAGTGCTTATTGTACAGGTGCTGGAAGTGAATTTCTCCTGTCTCACAAGCTGCTGCCTGTCTGTCAGAAAGCTGGTAATCCACTGACAGATAGGTGTGGGAACAGAGAGATGGTGTAATTTAGTCAGAAGAATAGCTGGGATGATGGTGTTGAAAGCTGAATTGAAGTCCACAAAAAGGATCCTTGCATATGTCCCTGGTCTGTCCAGATGTTGCAGGATATGATGCAATCCCATGTTGACTGCATCATCTACAGACCTGTTTGCTTGATAAGCAAATTGAAGGGGATCTAGAAAGGGTCCAGTGATGTCCTTCAGGTGGGCCAACACCAGTCTCTCAAATGACTTCATGACCACATACGTCAGGGCGAAAGGTCTGTAGTCATTAAGTCCTGTGATTTTTGGTTTCTTTGGGATGGGGATGATAGTGGAATGTTTGAAGCAACATGGGACTTCACACTGCTCCAGTGATCTATTGAAGATCTGTGTGAAGATGGGGGCCAGCTTGTTAGCACAGGATCTAAGACATGCAGGTGAAACGCCATCTGGGCCCTGTGCTTTGCAAATGTGAAATAACGGGGTGTGATTTAACTTCTCTATTTAGTTTGATGGAAAGGCTTTGCAATGGCAAAATAGGGGCAAGAAATTCTTGTTCAATGCAGAACCAGGGAGGGGCTCTTTCAGGTGGAAGCGACCAATGACCCAAATGTCTGAGACCGAATGCATAATAATAAAACAAAATCTTGGGTATGCCTAGCCCACCTTTGTCAATCGGCCTATGTAACTTATTGAAATGTAATCTGGGGTGCTTACCACTCCAAATGAAAGACTTCGCTATGCTCTCAAATTTCTTGAAATAAGACAGGGGGACATCTGCCGGGAGAGACTGTAGCAAGTAGTTAAATTTTTAGAATACGGTTCATTTTAATAACATTAACCTTCCCAATCATCGATAAATGTAATGAAGCCCACCTGTCTACATCGCTCGAAAACCTTTTTATTAAAGGGTCAAAATTAACTCTGAATAAATCAGACAAATTTGTTGGGAATAAAATGCCCAAATACTTAATGCCCTGTTTGGGCCACTGGAAGGCGCCTGGCTGGAAGGCCGTTACTGAACAGTATGCTGTCAAAGCCAAAGCTTCGAATTTAGACCAGTTGACTTTGTATCCTGAGAATTTGGAAAAGGAATGAATAATTCTGTGGAGGCAAGGCATAGATTTAATATACGAATAATAAAATATCATCTGCATAAAGCAGAAGCTTATGCGCCACGCCTCACACCATCACCCCTGGAAAATCATCCTCTTTTCTTATCGCGGCTGCTAATGGTTCCAGGGCAAGACAGAACAATAAAGGGGAAAGAGGGCAACCCTAATGGTAAAATAATCTGAAAGTAATCCATTTGTTTGTACCGCTGCTACAGGGTGTCTATAAAGTAACTTGATCCAACCAATAAATGTACTCCTGAACCCATACATTTCCAAAATCTTAAAATCTTAATCCCATTCTACCATATCAAATGCCTTTTCTGCATCAAGTGAGATGGCAGCGTCTGGAGTCTGATCATTCACCACTGACCACGTGATATTGATGAAACGCCTAATATTATCAGAAGAGCTACGACCCCGAATATGTCAAGAGATGTCATAACTTTACTTAATCGGTTTTAGCCAAAATTTTTACATCTAGCTGGATCAGGGAAATTGGACATTAACTTTTACACTAATTTGGATCTTTGTCTTTTTTAAGAATCAGACTGATCCGGGCTTGTGTCATGGTTGGCGGAAGCTTCCCATTCTTTAATGATTCAGAATAGACTTCTAACAAAATTGGAGCCAGTTCTATAGCATAAGATCTAAAAAATTCAGTGGCAAAACCATCTGGCCCCGGAGCCTAGCCTGTAGGTAAGGACTTAATTACCTCATCAAGTTCCTCCAAGGTTATTTCAGAATCAAGAGAGTTTTTTTTGCTCATTCGTCAGTTTAGGGAGTTCTAATGTTTCCACAAAGTTTCTAATATCTTCATCAGTAGACGAAGACATGGAACTATAGAGATCAAGATAGAATTCTTTAAAGGCGTTATTAATATCAATGGGTGAAGTAAATATTTCAGCACCAGCAGATTTCACTGAGGGAATGGTAGAAAAATACTCTCTCTGCTTTATCTAGCCAAAAGCTTCCCTGCTTTGTCCCATGACTCAAAGTATGACTGTCTTGCCCTGAACAACCAAAACTCCACTTTCCGTGACAAAATAGTATTATATATCTGTATTTCAATCGGGTCAATTCTCTGAGACCATCAGACGACATTCGGCGCTTCAGCTCTGCTTCAGCACTTTTAATATTTCCTTCCAACTCCACGAGTTCTTGTCCTTTGGATTTTTTTGGTGAATGAGGCGTACTGTATGATCCTACCCCTAAGAACAGCCTTAAGTGCTACCCAAGCCATGCCCACAGAAGATACTGAGGACATATAGACATTGATTTTAGTCTTTAACATTTGTTGGAAATCAGGATTTTGCTAAAGGGATACATTAAAGTATGTATCTGTGTATGTATCTGTATGAGGCAACATCTCTAAGTTCACCAGGGCGTGATCTGAGACTAAAATGTTTCCAATTGAGCAATCCACAACAGATGAAATGAAGGACTTAGATATAAAAAAAAAAATCTATTCTAGAGTAAATCTTATGAACTGATGAAAAAAATGTATAATCTCTACCAGATGGGTTCAAAAGTCACCAGATATCTGCAAGACCTAGATTTTTACTCATCCTATGAAGTGTCATTGTTGCTCAGGGGGCTTGCACACTTTTGCTTCACTATGATCAAGGACTGAGTCCATCAAAACATAAAAGTCTCCTCCCAATATTATGTCATGAGGGGTGCCAGCAGCTTGCAACATCCCATCAAGATCTATAAAAAAGCCCTGATCATCAGCGTTAGGTGTGTAAATATTTGCCAAAATCAACCTTTGCCCCTGAATTTCTCCTAAAACAACGACTAATTTCTTTAATATGTTTGAGACATTTGAATTGTAGGTGCTTATTTATCATTGTAATGACTCCCCTGCTCTTACTTGAAGAGTAAGGTAACATCCTCGTGGTTGCGATTAGTGGTCCTCGCTCTCAATGGGGTGCATAAGTCGTGCGTGGATCACGGAGAGTAGCATGAGCCTCCACGCTGTGAGTCTCTGCGGTGTCATGCACAGCGAGCCACGTGATAAGATGCATGGATTGACTGTCTCAGAAGTGGAGGCAACTGAGACTTGTCCTCTGCCACCCGGATTGAGGTGAGTAACCGCACCACCACGAGGACCTACTAAGTAGTGGGTATTGGGCATTCCAAATTGGGAGAAAAGGGGATAAAAACAAAATTTAAAAAATTGTGTCACATTTGAATTGAATGCAAACTAATTATTATTATTTTATTTATTTTTTTGATTTTCTCCCCAATTTGGAATGCCCAATACCCAATGCGCTCTATGTCCTTGTGGTGGCATAGTGACTTGCCTCAATCCAGGTGGCAGAGGACGAATCTCAGTTGCCTCTGCGTCTGAGACCGTCAATCCGCACATCTTATCACATGGCTTGTTGAGCGTGTTACCACAGAGACATAGCACATGTGGAGGCTTCTCGCTATTCTCTGCGGCATCCACGCACAACTCACCACATGCCCCACTGAGAGCGAGAACCACATTATAGCGACCAGGAGGAGGTTACCCCATGTGACTCTACCCTCCCTAGCAACCAGGCCAATTTGGTTGCTTAGGAGACATGGCTGGAGTCACTCAGCATGCCCTGGATTTGAACTCATGACTCCAGGGATGGTAGTCAGCGTCTTTACTGGCTGAGCTACTCAGGCCCCTGATTGCAAACTAATTTTAAATTTGTACGCTCCGGTAGAGGGGAAGTGAACTCAGATTTGGGTCTTAATGTTTAAATATCAACATATGACATTGGAAAGACATGAAGAGAAAATAACAACAGAATTATATTTTTGGGGTGATCATTCCTTCAAATCTGTTTATGTAAATGTGAATCTGATTAGAAATGAAGTGTGACAGTTAGTTGTTTAGGTTTTAGATGGGCATGTGTAAAACATTGACCTAGTAACCACTGGAGTCACATGCTGCAATGCATTTTCTCTCTCTTCATCTCTTCCCAGGAAAGATTATCTTTCCTGTACGTAGGAAATACACTTGATGGCTATGTTGTATATCTTAACTGTTGCGTTGCGTTGGAGCTCAATTTGAGTGCACAAGAAATACACCTGGAAAAATTCCATTGAATTCTATCTCAGAACAAACTAGAAATTTACCACATAAATTACTCTGGTCATATATTCACACATTCTTTGTTTTTTGTTTTTATTTTGAGCAACACATATTCATTATAATCCAGCCTGATCGGAAATAGGAAATTCCTTCCCTATCATTTAATCAGTATTATGACAGCTAACAGACACAATGCTATCCATTCCTCTCTTAGTTACGTAATGCCTGGAGTCTTTTTACCAGACTCCAAAACACACACACACACACACACACACACACACACACACACACACACACACACACACACACACACACACACACACACACACACACACACACTGCACTTTCTCTTTCTCTGTGAATTCTGATCTGAAAGCATTCTTCCCATTTCTCTCTCACACTCTGTCACATTTTATCTCCTCTGACACACTATCTGACTCCAACCAGACAACAGAAGCTGAGGTGCAGGAAAGAAAAGCTAGATAAAACTGTTTATTTATTGACAGTAATCCACATTCTGTGCTTTTTGTCCTTTACACCAAATTGCTCACAGACTCTCTAAGCATCTGAAGCATCAGTCCATTGACTGCATAAATAATAACAAATTAAACCTTTGCCAGATCTTTAATTTATTCACTAAAATAAAAAGGGGGCAAGACTTCTGTGACTTTAGGGTCCAAATCCAGCACTATGTGCATTATAGGGAAAGCATGGGGCTAGCTGACACAGGGAAACTGTAGGCTATATTTCAGTAACTACAGTGTGTTGAGTCAGAAGTTCAGTTGCACAAATGCTTGTTTTCCATGTCGATGTATGTTGGTTTCAAACATCTAGTTTAAAACGGTCTAAAAAATAATAATTTTGTGAATTCTATCTTCCAAACTGAAATTCCAATATTATATTTTTGTAATAGCTCAGGGGAGAAAACAATAAAAACACATAATGGCATAACTTAAGGCAAACTTTGTGATCAAGTTAGATTTTAAAAGGTTAAAATGTGTTTTTAGGACAAGGTTTTGTTTTTAATAAATGTCAGATCAGGGCAGGCTGTCATATGTTTATGCATTTGTTGTTATTTTATACAAATTATTAAGAAAACACTTTACAATAAGTTTCCATTAGTTAACAACAATAGTTAACATGAACTAACAACAGACAATACTTTTACAGCATTTATTAATCATAGTTAATGTTAATTTCAACATAAAGTAATACATTTTTAAATCAAAAGTTGTATGTGTTAACATTAGTTAATGCAATATGAACTAACAATGAACAATTGTATTTTTATTAACTGACATTTACAAAGATTAATACTGTAAATGCTGTGAAAAATATATTGTTCATTGTTAGTTCATGATAACTAATGCATTAAATGTTAACAAATGTAACCGTATTGTAAAGTGTTACCATTATTAAATACAAAATTTGTTGGCTGTATTTTTTGTTTCATTAATTGTTTTGTGCTTCATAATTGTTTTACTGTTTAAATTTTGATGAAAGCCATTTGGAACATAATAGGCTATTGATGGTGACTGAGGCTGTCAGTCCCTAACAATTATTCTAACATACCCATTTGTGTTCCACAGCAGAAAGTAAGTCATATACTTTAGTTTAGAACAAGGGTGAGTTAATGATAAAAAAAAAATAATAATGATAAAAAAAGAAATATTAATTTATGGGTGAACTACCCTTGAAAATGACTTTCAAAACAAATCCTTGTCTGAGAAATATTTTAAATAAAAAGTGTGACAATTAGCTCCTGTCTCCTCTTAGGCCGCTCCGGAGTGTCAATACTTAGTTTTGTTGGCAAGTTATTTTCGAGACATCAATCAAACAAATACTGTGAAAATTTGGATATTCAATAATTAAATACTCGTTATAAACCTTTCACATTCCAAGTCCAATACTGCATCACTTTAAAGCTCAAATCTTGTTACAGATTACAATCCCAGGGTGAAACTGGATAACTAGATTCAATCTGTAATTTTTCTACATAAGTCCTTCACATCATACACCAAACTTGCGAGATGGACATTATCAGTGGTCTTATTTCAAAGACATTAGTCAGTGCAGTTCATAGGATCAGTGTCCAAAACACCATTGAATTGTCTGGATCATCCATAACTCCAGTGAGAAGATGGAAAGGACTAGGATTTGATCTTCAATTGCTTGATGGTGGCACTATGATGGCCCAGAAGTAGGCCTGTTGAGGAACTCCTGAATGTCTCTGTTAAGCTGCTCATTGCGCATGAGAGCTTCGTCCCTGCTGCGCTCAGCGTTGCGCAGTAAGATCTCTAATGCAGCTTTACAGCGTCGCTCTGCATCGAGTGATGCCTGCAGCTCAGCTACTGTAGCGCTCAGCTCTCTGTTCTTCTGCTGGATACTGAAGGTTCACAAACACACATATGCACCCAATTAAATAAATGAATAAATTTAAATATGTTAATGTCATTGCATTAGATAACAAAATATCTTTTTTGTTTGTTTTTCTCCCCAATTTGGTATGCCTAATTCCCCAATGCACTCTAGGTCCTCGTGGTGGCGTAGTGACTTGCCTCGATCCGGGTGGCGGAGGACGAATCTCAGTTGCCTCCATGTCTGAGACTGTCAATCCACGCATCTTATCACATAGCTTGTTGAGCATGTTACCGCAGAGACCTAACGCGTGTGGAGGCTCACGCTATTCTCCATGGCATCCACGCACAACCCACCACGTGCCCCACCGAGAGCAAAGCCACATTATAGCGACCACAAGGAGGTTAACCCAACTTGACTCTACCCACCCTAGCAACCGGTCCGATTGGTTGCTTAGGAAACCTGACTGGAGTCACTCAGCATGTACCACACCTGGAACTTGTGACTCCAGGTGTGGTAGTCAGCGTCTTTACTTGCTGAGCTACCCAGGCCCCCGATAACAAAATTATCTTAAATATTTCATCTTTACACTTCAAGCTAAACATTTCACAAAACTGGTTGTCAGTTCTGGATGTAAAACTTCAGTATCATTTACATTTACATTAGTGGAACATGTCCATGTTTAATGTGATGAACTACACATGTGGATATTCTGCTAGGGCACCTGCGTAAACTTGAGGGAAATTGACTGTACATCCACTTAAAATCACCTTTTACACTTCCTCGTGCTTGACGCATGCGCAGAGTGCTGTACATGCTCTGTATGCACAATATCATATCTCCATCAAAATATCTTTGTTTGTGCTTGCAAAAGAAAGTCACATGAGTTTGAGATGGCAATTGATGAGAGAATTATAATTTTTGGGTGAACTATTCCTTTAAGCCATGCTTAAAGGGATAGTTCACCCAAAAATTAAAATTCTCTCATCATTTACTCACCCTCATGCCATCCAAAATGTGACTTTCTTCTGCAGAACACAAATGAAGATTTTTAAAATACTATTTAAGCTCTGTAGGTCCATACAATGCAAGTGAATGGTGGCCAGAACTTTGAATCTCCAAAAATCACATAAGTCAGTATAAAAGTCCATATCCATAAGACTCCAGTGGTTAAATCCATATCTTCAGAAGCGATATAATAGGTGTGATTGAACAGATCAATATTTAAGTTATTTTTTTTATTATTTTTTTTTTTACCAGAAAATCTCCACTTTTTTGGCAGTTCGCATTCTTCGTGAATATCGCCACCTACTGGTCAGGGCTCGTCAAAGGTGGAGGTTTATAGAAAAAACTGACTTAAATATTGATCTGTTTCTCACCCACATCTATTATATTGCTTCAGAAGATATGGATTTAACCTTTGGAGTCTAAAGGATTACTTTTATCCTGCCTTTGTGATTTTTGAAGATTTAAAGATTTAAAGATGTACTTGCATTGTTTGGACCTACAGAGCTGAAATATTCTTCAGAAAATCTTCATTTGTGTTCTGCAGAAAAAAGAAAGTCATACACATCTGGGATTGCATGAAGGTGGGTAAATGGTGAGAGAATTTTCATTTTTGGGTGAACTATCCTTTTAAAAATGTATTAATTTCATTGCATTAAGCAAAATGAAACAAGCAACCAAGTGTATTGTTTGCAAAAGGTTACAATAAACTAATTCACTACATTTGAACATTTTCTTTAGAAAATGTGAGTGGATGCGATGGTGTGAGGGGGTGTTCTGGGAGGTTGCCAAGGCATTGCTATGTGGTTGCAAGGGTGCTCTAAGTGGTGGTTAGCACATTATTATACAATTACTAAGGTGTTCTGAGTTACTAGGGCATTAGTAGGTGGTTGCTAAGTGACTCAACCCCATGTCTAGGCTTGGGTCACTCCAATATTAGTCTATGGGATTTTTCCACCCATTTTATCAACTACCATTTCAAGATTGCAATTGTGATCACTTAGAAGTGTAATATTCACCTCAACAAGCCTCACATTCATATCCGTTCATATGGTGTGGGATAAGTTATATGCTGATATGTAATACTTGTTCAATTCACTAGGAATAGCAATAGTGCTGTTGAGCTTAAAAAGCACAACTAATTACAGTATAGTGTGATTAATCAACAGAGGAAAGTTATTTTGGGCCATACCTGTTGATAAGGTGCGTTGTGTCTGCATTTTTCTGTTGGCTTGCACTGCTTTGCTGTTGGACAGTTCCACCTTCAGGTGCTGCTGGCTTCTCTCTGCCCAAACTCAGTGCACTCACCTCTTTGGTCAGCCTAAGCTTGGGCAAGGGAACTGTACTCTGTGTCTGTTCTTTTGGAGAATCTGTTTCTTTGACAATAACATCATTACCTGTTTTATCCAAGCCTGTGTCCTCCTTTTCATTTTCTTCTTCCACTTTTTCATTTTCACTTTTCTGCCCTCCAGAAAAAAGTGTCACTTTCTGGAGGTCAAGGATTTTAAAAATGTCCTCTGAGAGCGTCTTCTCATCACTCTCGTTGAAGCTCTCCTGGAACCTGCTCCAGCGATCCCAAGCCGGCTCTCTGCCTTTTGTCCCCACTGCCGGACAACCCAAGCTGGGTAGAGTTTGCGTTCGCTTTCTGGGGCTGCCGGTCCACGTGTCCGACACAGGGGAAAATGGAGAAGAAGGAGAGAGAGGTGCCTCCTCTGACCCTACTTCAGATGGCCGCACGTCCCTCCTCTCAGCCTCAGGTGTGTCTACATCCTCCTCCTCAGGAGACTCCGACAGGGAAGACACCTCACACTTTGAAAGACCAAATATAACCAAATTCACCAGTTGACCAAATTCAACTTGATCTCAAGACCACATACAGACGTGACAGTGCACATCAGATCAACAAAACCAAGCAGCCAGTGGCTCAGTGGATCATTTGGAAGCATGATAAGCTACAATAAGCTAGTAAGATGAAGTAATAAGCTTCAAGCATTAAACTTTTCAAACCCAAAATGATGTGTCACATTTGATCTTACTCATTAATAATTGCATACAAGTGTTCTTATGGTTGTCACGATACCAAAATTTCAGTAGTCGGTACCAATCCCAGTGAAATTTCACAGTTGTCAATACCAATTTTGATACCACAGCAAAAATATGCTAAAATGGTAATGTGCTACTGAACACACTCCTTCAAGTGTTTCTAAATTAAGAATGCATTGTTTAAGGAAACTCATCCAAAAATAAAAATTCTCTCATCATTTCCACACCCTCATGCCATCCTAGATGTGTACGGCTTTCTTTCTTCTGCTGAACTCAAAGATTTTTTAGAAAGATATCTCCGCTCTGTTGGTCCTTACAATGCAAGTGAATGGTGGCCAGAATTTTGAAGTTCCAAAAAGCAAATAAAGGCAGCATAAAAGTACTACAGTGGTTAAATCCATATCTTCAGATGCCAAATGATAGGTGTGGGTGAGAAACAGTAATATTTAAGGCCTTTTTTATTATAAATTCTCCTCCCTTCCCAGTAGGTGGTGATATGCATGAAGAATGCAAATCGGCAAAAACAAAAGAAGTATGTGGAAGTGAAAGTGAAAGTGGAGATTTATATAACAAAGAAGACTTAAATATTGATCTGTTTTTCACCCACACCTATAATATCGCTACTGAAGACATGGATTTAACCACTGGAGTCATATGGATTACTTTTATGCTGCCTTTGTGGTTTTTGGACCTTCAAAGTTCTGGCCTCCATTCACTTGCATTGTATGGACCTACAGAGCTGAGATACTCTTCTAAAAATCTTTGTCTGTGTTCAGCAGTCATACACACCTGGAATGGCATGAGGGTGAGTAAACGATGAGAGAATTTTCATTTTTGGGTGAACTATCCCTACTGAACTCTGTTTTATTTTCCCCCAAATCCTGTTTCCCATTTTATTTTATTTTTTATTTTTTCTGAATTCCATGTTTTAAAGTTTAATTTCATCATCAAAATTGTTTCTAATCAAATTAATTCCTAAAAATTTTAACAAATTAAAATAGAACAATTACTTTAACATACCATTGCGTTAGTTTTACCAAACTTTTATTTGGTACAACAAATCAAATCAAAAAATCATTATTATTATTATTATTATTATTACAGTAAATATTAGATTTTACTATACAGTTGTAATATATTTCTGTCACATTCAATTTCAATTTCAATTTCAGATTTTATTCTAGCTTTTATTTTGAATCAAGCTTTTATTTTGATGTGTGTTTTTGACAGAAGTTTCACACCTCCAGATAAGCAGTTTGCTTCATGGCACAGTGTGATCATTAAAGCGCAAATGCTTTGCATTATATAAATATATAGTCTACATGTGCTGTGCGCTTCATGCTTCACAGTGGATGAGTGCTCTGCTCTGTCATCTCATACTGTACAACACACACAGCGCGGTCGGCTTCACACATTCACTATAAAGCACTGCAGCTCATGCAGACTATGATTGCAGCCTTTCATGCTTTAATAATCACATTAAGACATATCACAATTTTAATTTGATTGATTGTGCATTAATTCTTCCCCAAGTATGTCAAATTCCTGTGTGAGCATTTGGAAGCCGTTGTGTGTCAGTCAGACAGAGTGCGAGTATCGAAATGAGTCTGCAGAAACACTGGTATCGTGACATCTTTTTTATTTTACTATTGACTTGGTACCAAAGTACTACTACTTTTTTATTTTATTTGTATTTTTATCCCCTTTTCTCCCAATTTGGAATGCCCATTTCCCACTACTTAGTAGGTCCTCGTGGTGGCGCGGTTACTCACTTCAATCCGGGTGGCGGAAGACAAGTCTCTGAGACCTCAATCCAAGCATTTTATCACGTGGCTCCTTGTGCATGACACCGCAGAGACTCCGCATGTGAAGGCTCATGCTACCCTCCGCAATCCACACACAATTTACCACACACCCCATTGAGAGCGAGAACCACTAAACGCAACCACGAGGAGGTTACCCATGTGACTCTACCCTCCCTAGCAACAGGGCCAATTTGGTTGCATAGGAGACCTGGCTGGAGTCACTCGGCACACCCTGGATTTGAACTCGTGACTCCAGGAGTGGTAGTCAGTGTCAATACTCGCTGAGATACCCAGGCCCCCAGTACCACTACTTTTAAAATCCCTAGTGGAAAGAAAAGGTTCTCACAGACGTACACACATAAATTTGCTTTCGACCTTGCTCTAATGTTGATGAATCCAGATTATTCTGAAAGAGGGAGCGTGTGACTGCAGTTAGTAATTAGCGCCCAATAATAAATACATGCCCAATCCATTTCCATATATGGGCTTTCTGCACACCTGTATAATTTTTGTTACTCTGAAATAAGTTAAGACTTGTAAGGTCACTTTATTGTTCAGTTTCTAAGAATTATCTATATACAGAGTACTTACAAATTTCGTTTTAGCACATTACAATGAGGCCACTAGGAATCAGTGATTTTTGCGTACGAGTTGGTTTTAAATTTTATCGTAAATTCCGAAAAGTTGTAAGCTCAAATATATTGATAAATCATGATTTTTGCATGAAAATATTCACACACAGGTTTTACACACAAAGTGAATTTGACCCATTGTCTTCATCCTCACACAAGTGCATTTACAAAAACAAATAAAATAACTGTATGTCTGAAAACAGCTCTGTTTAATAATGTTGTGATCTGTACCTCAGCAGACTCCCAGCCCACAAAACTACGAGGGTTGCTGGTCTTCTTACTCTTGTTTTTATTGCTGGGGGGTAGAGAGAGCACCACATCTTTGGAGGGTGGGAAGAGCAGCTCGTGGTGTCTGATCATCACTGTCATTACCTTCTGTATCATGGGAGTTCCTGTGTTGGTGTATGGGTGTCAAAACACTGATCATTACCGCTAAAATGAGTTAACCAATGCCATACTTGATATCTCATTCTTACTCATACTTTAGCTCAGAGTATATCAGTTAAAGCTTGCATGAAATGTTTGACTATTGCACTTTTCTTTCCTGTGTTCATGCATTTCCTTTTGGGCCAGAATATATCTCAAAAGGGTTTGTTGTTGCTTTACCTTTGTTTAAGGTTGGGAGGGTTACTTTTGAAATGTATTCCACTACAGATTACAGAATACATGCTGTAAAATGTAATTTGTAACGTATTCCGTTAGATTACTCAAGGTCAGTAACGTATTCTAAATACTTTGGATTACTTCTTCAGCACTGGTAGATTTTTTAACTTTGACTATAAAAACTCTGCCAGTACAGTAAGACATAATACACATTAAAAATACATTCTCTGAAAAACCTAAATATCTTATGCAGTGTCGTTTCTAAAACAAGATAAATCAAATTGATCTTGTTTTAAGGATTTTTAGATATTTTTACAGGAAAATACAAAACTTATCATCAAGAATACGATTTTTGCCCTAATATCAAAAGGTTTTACTAGAAAAAATAAATTATAATCCAACGTGAATTTTCTTGATAAAAAAAATATGATCGTACCTGGTAACATGTGCATGTAAAATGGCTAGAAATAGAATTTTAGCTCAGCGTAAAGCTGACAATTTACACAAGGTTTATTTCTATTTCTTCTGCTCCAAACTTACTTCAAACGTACTTCTCTGTCTGCTCGTATGAATGTAACACATCATAAGAAAGTGTTTCACCGCTGTTCAAATGCACTTTGGATCGCATCATTTATATGTATACATTTTTCCATCTGAAAGGACTAAATATAAATGAAACAAATGACAATAAAATGCAAAGTAATCTCTTCAGTATTCAAAATACATTTTGAATGTAACTGTATTCTAAATACCAATGATTTAAATTGTAACTGTAGTGGAATACAGTTACTTATATTTTGTATTTTAAATACGTATTCCCGTTACTTTTATTTCGTTACTCCCCAACCCTGGTTATAGCCAATACCTTAAATTTATGCCACACCACCAAACCATGATTTGTTTCTTGCTACTTCGAGTCTGTGGCAGGTGGTATCAAAGGGAGGGGACATTCTCAATCTAGAAAGCATTTTATCGGACAAAAATGTGTATACGACCCCAAGCAGAAGATGATGTCAATAGATTTTTGGTGCCCATTTTTGCGAGAAGAGAAAGACTGTACATTTTTAAATGTGTATATTTGCTAAAGGTTTATTTTGTCAACTTTTAGGGGTGCATTAGCATCTCGATGGTCTCTAAGCTAACAAATATGGACTTAAAGCCACAAAACCCCAATTCTGATTTCATGGGGTCCTAAGAGTAAATCATTTCTTTAGTATAATATTATACTGTATGTAAGATACAATGTTTTATCTATTTTACTCAACAAGATAACTGACCCTTCATCATACTGATGGCGTCCTCCACTTGCGGTTTAAATAGGTTCACTCCCATCACTGTGGCCAGATTTTCAACACTCATTTTATTTACTTTTGAATTCTGCTGAACCTCAAAAAGGAATCTGCAATAACAAATGATGAACCAGCATCAGTATTCCACTTAAATTGACATGTATTCATTTAGCAGATGCTTTTATCCAAAGCGACTTACAAAATGAGGAAGGTTAAAACATTTTAAAGAGATAGTTCACCCAAAAATGAAAATGTTCTCATCATTTACTCACCCTTATGCCATCCCAGACATATGTGACTTTTTCTTCTGCTGAACACAAATATTTTTAGAAGAAAATTTCAGCTCTGTAGGTCCATACAATGCAAGTGAATGGTGGCCAGAATTTTGAGGGCCCAAAAAGCACATAAAGGCAGTTTAAAAGTAATCCACACGACTCCACTTGTTAAATCCATATCTTCAGAAGTGATATGATAGGTGTGGGTGAGAAACAGGTCAATATTTAAATCCTCTTTACTATAAATTCTCCTCCCTGCCCAGTAGGTGGCAATATGCATGAAGAATGCAAATCAGCAAAAACAAGAGAAGAATGTGGAATTGGAGATTTATAATATTGACCTTTTTCTCACCCTAACCTATCATATCGTTTTTGAAGATATGGATTTACCCACTGGAGTCTTATGGATTACTTTTATGCTGCCTTTGTGCTTTTTGGACCTTCAAAGTTCTGGCCACCATTCACTTGCATTGTATAGACCTACAGAGCTGAAATATTCTTCTAAAAATCTTCGTTTGTGTTTAGCAGAAGAACAAAATACATACACATCTGGGATGGCATGAGGGTGAGTAAATGAGAGAATTTTTATTTTTGGGTGAACTATACCCTTAAGGAAACAGTAACATGAAAAGTGCTGCATTACAAAGTTTCAGTTGTATCAGGAAAGTACTAGCCAAGACAGAGATTCGAGTGCAACAAGAATTTTTTGACACATACCTGCAGATGTAACTTAAGAGGTTGTAGTTCACTTTTGGCAGAAGGCTGATCTGTTTCTCCAGTTTTTCTTTGCCCTGTGATTGATCAGATTGTGATTAACAAACAGTCATCGATTCATTGCTCATCTGATATTGTCTTTGTGAATGTGGTTTGGTTCTCACTGCTGCAGTGGCGGCATCCAGCACCAGGGTGCTGTCAAGGAAGTCCTGATACTGGGTCCAGGGGACAACGGGCTCAGGAAGCTCTCTGAGGTACAACTTAAGTAAGGACCCCACCGTGTGGACATCTGTGTCACTGCAGGCAAAAAGTGCAGAGTATACTGTAAACATCACAGTCAGTCACTGCAGTCATTGTCTACTATTCTTGTCTCACTCAGGTTTTAGGATTTTGAGAGTAAAGACAGTAGTATGTGAAATGGTTATGTGCATGAGTGAGTGTGTTGAGTAATGGCAAGATCTGTTTCAGTCATGACAGGATGTGGCTTAGCCACAGATCATCGATGTGCACCAAGTTCCTCTGAAATAGTGTGCTTTTGTGTGTGGATGTTTGTCTCTCTCTCTCTCTCTCTCTCTCTCTCTCTCTCTCTCTCTCTCACACACACACACACACACACACACACACACTATCTCTCTCTCACTCTTGTTCAAACTTTCTGGGTAAAACCCTTTACCTATGCTACTTCCTCAAAAGAAGGCTGTGAAAACTTTAGCTCTGTTTCACCATAAATGGTCATGCACAGTGTGGTTATCCACATAAAAAGCTCATTAGTTTAGAAAACTTTACAAAACGCTATAAAAATAGAAGTTTGAAAACCAGTGGTCACCTGGCACAAGTAGAACAATCATATTAAACTTTTAATCTTTATATTTAACTTTTCATCTTTTAGTTGGTCTGGTGTGATCTTCAAGTGATTTCTTGATTACTGGACATGTATTATTTAAAAGACACTTTTTATACGTAGCAAACCTTCAGTATTCCCACATTCTGGAGTACAGTACATGTAAATACCATGGTACATGAATATAGTGATCATTTAGTCGAATGGTGTATATCAAAGTAGCATCTGATACCATTACTTTACAGTTAAATTACATCACAGTACATTTTGTAAAGGGTGTAAATTGCTCAAGGGATCAAGCCAGTTATTTTGGGCTGGGATCCCTTGGATCTAGAATTAAACCTGTACTCTGGTTTTCTAAGCCAAAGCCTTAACATCACTAACTCAGTACTGTTTCTAATACTGTTTCTCAGATGTTAACAGTTACCTGGGGAATGAAGGCCTCTCTCCAGCATCAAAGGCCTCCCTGAACTGCTTCACCTGATTGTCCTGACCTGGCAGGCGAAAGATTCCCTCTTCATGTAGACCGTACTCTCTGATAAATTCTGCACACTTCTCCACCAGGATGGGCACCAGACGAGGCCCGAATTTCTTCTCATACACCATGATGTCTGAAAGACTCTTTCCAAATACTTTGGAAAGAGGAGAACAAATATTTAGTAAATTGCAGGCCCATAGGAGTAGAACATAAAAATATTCAGCACATTACTTTAGTTCTGATCACTCATGTAAAATGATTGATGGTTATACATACATTACAGTTAGACAAACAGCCAGCTAAATAGATAATCAGACAGACAGACAGACAGATAGACAGACAGATAGATAGATATGAATTGTTTTGACAATTGGAGTTTGAATAGTCTTGGCCGTTATTTTTATTTTTTACACTTACACGAACAGTAAGAATGACAACCAGATCAGAAATAACTCGTGTTTTTTACTGTTTAATTGCATTAAACACAGGGGTACACAGGTGCGGGACTAATTTCGCTATTAGCTCAATACATAACAGCCACGTTTGTTTACATTGTAATTTCGACACCGGGAGTTTGAATATTTTTGGCCCATTTGAACAGTTTTGATTGTCCGCTGTACAAAAACCAATTTCGGATCAGTTAGCAAAGTTATGGCAACCTGATTCAAAACAATCTGGAGGTCTGTACCAGCTTTGATGGATGTAGCTTGAAAGCTCTAGGAGGAGTTACAACTGATAATTTTGGTCTTGGTTTAGGGATTAAAAAATAAAAAAACACAAAAAAAAAACAAAACAAGGAGAATCACCCGGTAACCTGGGGTTAATTGGCAATAATGGCAATAGTTTAAGGATCAACCCTTGCAGGGTTTGAACCTAGACTAGAACCATTTGGTTAAGAGCCTGAATCTATTTTAATCAGTTGTACAATGCCCCATATAAAAGAGAATGAGGGTGCATATTCAATAACTGAATAGATCGAAAATCCTGAATCGGTCCATAAACCTTATCAACACACTTTACAGTTTGTTTGTATGACAAAAATTGATACCGTGATTCGACCGTGATCCAATGGCTTTGCGGATAGAGCGCACCCACTCGTCCATCTCACTCTGACTTGTCGCCATGAGAACGTAGGTATCACGTTCCCGATCTGGACTGCTACCTGCAGCATCAGGAACACAACAACTGTCTGATTTTACCATGACTTTCAACATTTAGCATACAGCAAATGAACACAATTTTACATACAGTACATTACATTCTATAGCTCTATATAACCATTCCAGGTTTTCAGATCACAGTCAAAGCACAATGCACACAGCTAGTATAGGCCACATACACTCATTGAGCACTTTACCGGGAACACCTGTACACCTACTTATTTATGCGATTATCTAATCAGCCAATCATGTGGCAGCATTGCAATGCATAAAATCATTCAGATATGGGGCAGGAGCTTCAGTTTATGTTCACATCAACCATTAGAATGGGGAAAATTTTATCTTAGTTATTTTGACCATGGCATGATTGTTGGTGCCAGATGGGCTGGCCTGAGTATTTCTGCAACTGCTGATCTCCTGGGATTTTCACGCACAACGGTCTCTAGAGTTTACTCAGAATGGTGCCAAAACCAAAAAAAACATCCAGTGAGTGGCAGTTCTGCGGACGGAAATGCCTGGTTGATGAGAGAGGTCAACGGAGAATGGCTAGACTGGTTTGAGCTGACAGAAATGCTACGGTAACTCAGATAACCACTCTGTACAATTGTAGTGAGCGGAATAGCATCTCAGAATACATAACATGTCGAACCTTGAGGCAGATGGGCTACAACAGCAGAAGACCACGTCGGGCACTTTAGTAGGACCATAGTATTCCTAATAAAGTGTTCAGTGAGTGTATTTCTGATATGATCAATAAGACAAGGGAAAATAAAAGACTTACCTGGGATAATCTCAAACAGGAATTTATCATCTGCATTTGATGGCAGCTCATTAACTTGGCATGAGAATAAAGGGATGGTCCCCTGAGAACAGAATGAGAAGGGGGGAATATTTACAGTCCTGTACAGTTAAAGCTGAATAGTTAATAAATATCTCAAAGTAGACCATTAGAAAATATTGCCACATGTATCATTTGAATAAATGCATTAGTGTCATTTTGGCTCTTTAAGTCATTAATGTTGAATGTTAAAAGGCGATTTTTGTTTTATTATAAAATACATTGTTTTCTCATATCCCAGTTTAATATGCAGAGACAACTATAAGTAAGCCATTGGTAGGTTGATTTTCCCAAAAAAGTGTAAACTGTGGCTCTGTGGCACTTTCAAAACATTTCTCCCGACCAGCCTGACACAGCAACATTAGCTCAACCATAGCGTGAGTTTGGAGTGGGACTACAGTATCCGTTGCCCCAAACAATGGCTGATAGAGGAGTGTTCGGCAATCTTATTTGGTGATGCGAGTAGCACAGAAATTACATACTTCATCTTTAATATAAATTGGTCATACTTTAGAAATATTTGACTGACAGGACAGGCACTAACTGACAGAATAAAATACAACATGTGCGATAAAAAATGCCAGGTCAGAAAAACACACATGTAGACATAAAAGTGTCAAAGGTGCTGTACACGATTTTAGCAGTTCTGGAACTTCCACGAGATTGAGCTGTTATATTAGACACACCCCCTCTTTCCAAAACACCGCCCTCCAAAGATAGCGTAGAGACCCTCAACAAACAGTTGAGCAGTTTGTCTTCTCACTGTTGTCAAACACAAAAGTAGCAAAATATCTGACAACAGTTATGAATCTGAATATGACATAAAACCTTAATGTTCCTTTTCAAAATGCAAAATGATTGACAGGCAGAAAGCACATCCAAGTATTCTGATTGGCTGATCAAAGAATATGTCTTTGGCTCATGGTCATATTTTTGTTTGCTGTTTACAGTCTAGTGCTATCACAGAGACCTGTGAGATATTTCAGGACACTTATTTTAGTGATATCTTTCACGGAGAAGGACATTTTTTTGCATACTATTCCATAGAAAAGTAACTTACAGCACCTTTAAGTGATAAACAGGCATATGTATACAGAAAAGAAGCTAAACAAAAATCATTAAATGTGCATAAAAAGATCAAGACTTTTTCTTAGTTTTTTTTTATTGGTCTCCTACCTGGACTGCACTCTCTCTATCATCCTTATGGTATGTAAGGACATTTCCTCTCAACACAAAGAAGCGCAGCTGCCAGTTCTTCACGATGGATCTCTGCTTCTTCAGCCAGCCTCTCTTCAGAGGTTTAATGCCTGTGTGAGTGGACCCAGGGCTTCCCTCCCCTGGCATAACACTCTTTGAGCGGGCTGAGTGGAAACAACACATATAAGAATCAGAGACTGTAAGCGTGATGCTTGTTCAAAACAAAATCACCTGCCTCAGAACTATTTTAGAAAGTGTATTTTTATAACACCAAATCATCATGCAAAGTATGGTTTAGAGTGGTAAAAACCTAAGCCCAGCAGCTTCCTGCATGACAATGATTGGATGTGATTGTTCTATTGTCAGAGAAAATGCCCTACTGTGACTTCAAGGCAGTCTTGAATCGAAAGGACAGCTTTGCTCGGAACAATATTATGCACATGTGCAAAAACTGTTTTCTGTGTGGCTGTGCTAACGATTAGGTCAAAGGGTTATTCTGGCATCTTGACTCTTTTCCACAATGTGTTTTTAAAAATGAAACATCCAGGTGAACATTTAATTGCTTAAAGGTTTCTCTTTCATACCTTGAGACCTAAATAGAGTTCTCATTTACACTCATTGAGCACTTTATTAGGTACACCTGTACACCTACTTATTAATGCGATTATCTAATAAGCCAATCTTGTGGCAACAGTGCAATGCATAAAATCACGCAGATACGGGTCAGGAGTTTCAGTTAATGTTCACCTCAACCATCAAAATGGGGAAAATTTTGATTTCAGTGATTTTTGATTGTGGCATGATTGTTGGTGCCAGATGGGCTGGTTTGAGTATTTCTGTAACTACTGATCTCTTGGGATTTTCATGCACAACAGTCTCTAAAGTTTACTCAGAATGGTGCCAGAAACTAAAACATGCAAAGAGTGGCGGTTCTGTGGATGGAAATGCCTTGTTGATGAAAGAGGTCAACGGAGAATGGCCAGACTGGTTTGAGCTGACAGAAAGGCTACTGTAACTAAGATAACCACTCTGTACAATTGTAGTGAGCAGAATAGCATCTCAGAATGCACAACACGTTGAATCTTGGGGCGGACCGGCTACAACAGCAGAAGACCACATCGGGCACTCTATTAGGACCATAGTGTTCCTAATAAAGTACTCAGTGAGTGTAAGTTTTAGTTTTTTCCCAGATATTTCAGCTAAAATTCTTAAGTAGAAATAAAAGTTGAAACAAATGAGACATTTGCTGACATACAGTTAGAGTATAGAGCTATACAATTCATGTGGATAGCATAGCTCCGATAATTTGGTCTTGGAAAAATGTAATGAAATTAACTGCAGGTCAAAGTTGAACACAGTTTGTGACATTGAGTGTGTTTAAATGCACACCAATATGCTGAAAACTACTGGTCATGGCTCATCAAAGGTGGAGATTTATAGTAAAAAAGGACTTAAATATTGATCTGTTTCTCACCCACATCTATTATATTGCTTCTGAAGACAGATTTAACCACTGATGTCATATGGATTACTTTTATGCTGCCTATATGTGATTTTGGGAGCTTGAATGGTCTGATCACCATTCTCTTGCATTGTATGGACCTACAGAGCTGACATATTCTTCTATAAATCTTTGTGTTCAGCAGAAGAAAGAAAGTCATACCCATCTGGGATGGCATGAGGGTGAGTAAATTATGGATGAATGAATGAATGAACGAATGAAGTGAACTATTCCTTTCAGCAAAAACTTACCGCCATAGGTAGATCTTTGCTCAATAACCTATTTTCATGTTGCATGTATTGTAACACCTTTACTAGTGTTTTACCGGCTCACTCAGTGTGCATAAGAGTTGTGCACATGCCTGTTTAAGTTTACTTTAAAAGCAGACAATAACCTGACGAAGTCTCATGCATGGATTTATGGCATTGTCAGATTTTCTGAATAAGTTGATTTTTGGATAGTTATCAGCATATGTGTGCATGTAAATGCGTACATATACTGTAAACATGTTTATTGTTTTGATCTCTTCTGAAACTCTAAAGGAGACACATGCAAAATCACTAGGGTCTTTTTCTTTGCAGGGCACGACATTCTGCAAAGCAGGAGACTTGACCAAAATTCTCTATTTTATCTCCATTTATTCTAATTAGTGACTAGGAGAAACAATTAAGATATTATAGGGATGTCAATTTGTGATTTTGCTTTCTTACAGGATAGACCAGAGAAAAGGAATGGTGCGATTAAGAGATGAAAGAGGGAGGTAAGAAAATCAAGATGTCTGTGGGTGGCAGAAAAAAGGAAACAAGTAGGCTACTTGACTTATCTATCACTATAATTGTTTTGATGTGTTATCAACATTTATTATACTAGTACTTAAGTCACAAAACACTATATGCACCTTTTATAAGAAATCTGCAATAAATTCAAATGTAGGTAGCAAACAAGCAGAAATTAACTGTTATTGACCAGAGATGGTGTCAGAGATTGATCCGCTTGGTGCTTTTGTAGTTCAAGTGCGTTTTCACACCTGGCTCATTTGGAGTGTTTCAGAACCTGGCGCGTTTTCTCCCTTGGTTCAGTTAATTTAGGCATATATGAACACTGTAATCGCACTCGGATCCGCACCAAAACAATTGGTCCGAGACCGCCTGAACGAGGTGTTCTCGGACCGACTGCAAACAAACTCTGGAGCGGTTCGCTTGTGGTGAGAATGCAAACCGACCCATCAGACCAACGATCCAAACAATATCCCTATAAAACCACGAACATAACTGAGGGATCTTTGGAGAAGACATCTGTAGTAGGGATGTGCGGACTACTCGACTAGTCTAAAAAGAAACCAACCTTCAGAAAACAGAAAAAAGTGTTTGTGACCCATTTAAAATACTTAACCTACACAAAATCTGACACTAAATTCCACGAAAAGGGGCATTTAACTGCAACATGCTCGCCTTGCATTATGATCACTGTACATTAAATATAGAACATGACACGCATTCACTGAATCAAAGATGGCAAATATTTAACAGGCATATTTATTAAAAACAATTGCATGAATAGTGCAGGACCAGTAGAGCAACCCAGCCTGTTCTAAACAGAATTCACCACGTAAATGTTACTTAACATATTAAAACAGACAGGACATTGTTGAAAAGAATTAACAGGTAGGCTAAACCAAATCTACGAGAGAAAAAATATGCACTGAAAAGTTGAGTGTATTTCACAACGTGCAGTCATACATTAGCCATTGATCTAATATGACAGCTGTTCGGTAAAGAATGTTAAACAATAAGTTACGATGTTAAAAAAAAAAAAAAAAAAAAGAAAGGGAAAAAAAAAGTAGCTATAGTATAGAAAAAATAGGCCTGTGATGTAGCCTAAAATAAACATGATGTATTCTAAACATGACGTGCACACAGAATAAAAGACAGTTTAACCCGCTAAGCAGTCGGCACCTTGTTGAAAATAGCCTTCTTAATCAGCAGATTAAAAAAATGGCATACCTAGCCTAAATCAGTCATTTTCTAGGCTACTTACTCAAAATCATATATTTTTTGAGGAGCAAAATTAACACGTCAACATGGTCACCTGAGGCGGCTATCCTGCGCTTGAAAAAGCTTGCACAGTGGAAAAATAACAGCCTACAAGCACACACAGATTTAAAGAAGACTCAGATGTGGATAACATCCATAGGGACTTTCAAATGTTTGGAAATCTGATTCCTGCACCACCACCGAAGTAATTTCATAACTACTTTGCTGAGTTTGCTTGTCTAGAGAGAGGACATTTTCCTGCGTGTGCCGCGTGTGAGAGAGGGAAGAAGCACGCGCAGCCTGAGGTGAAATTAAACTTTGTATCTGTTCCAGATATCCCCCTTTTTATATATATATATATAATATTTGTATTATTAATTCTATTTAAAATATGTAACATTAATATGACAGTAATTTAAGCGCAAAAGCCAAACGTAAAAATGTTGATCATTTTAATGGGGGGAAATATTAACCAACTAGTAATTCCAGTGTCAGCTAGCAGCGTCAGAACCTTTTAATCGACTAGTCGACTAGTCTCGCACATCCCTAATCTGTAGATAAGCACTTCTCTGTAATTCATCAACAAAACGTGTATATAGCCTTTTGGCAACTAGGCCTATATTGTATATAATTGCACATTTAAAATGGGAGCTGTTTTATAATTGCTGAGGTAATTTTAGTACAATCGTTTCTCTCTTTTGGATAGTGGCAGAACATGGGTATTTTTACGCAGCTTTAGTGTGTGTGTCTGTGTGTGTGTGTCTGTGTGTGTGTGTGTGTGTGTGTGTGTGTGAGAGAGAGAGAGAGAGAGAGAGAGAGAGAGAGAGAGAGAGAGAGAGAGAGAGAGAGAGAGAGAGAGAGAGAGAGAGAGAGAGAGAGAACGGGCAAGTTTCAATGGAGAAATAATGCAAAAGCAACTAATGACTGATGAAAAAATAACCATGATGGAAACTTTACAACTCATATCCATCCGAGTGATGGATAATTTGGAGCACAACCTCTAACTGGCAATGCTCAAATTATCTAAAATTTGTAATGGTTGACACGTTTTTTTACAGGCATATAATTTTAACCGGTATATCAGTGGATGAGCTTACTCCTGGAACAGCGAACAAACATGGTGACCAATAAGGGGAAAGCTTGCTCACATGTGACTTTTATTGACATAGTTTTGGTCCATTTTGAAATTGTTGAAATCGGTTTGAAGTTGCCTTGTGAAAGCAAACTGAAGAAAATGCAACATTTGTAACAATTTAGTCCCTGTTTTGGAACAAAGCAAATGGTCTACAGGTCTGAAAATGCCCCAATTCACTATAACTCATTGAGCTGAGAGGAAAGGGCAGAAAAGAGAGAACATTCTGGGTTAGATAAACAGGAAGTTACTGCCTCATCAGCCACAGGAAGTAGCGTTTTTGAAATATCCCCACTTAACGTCAGGCTCTTTGGTCTATTTTGAGAACATCTTCCCTGATGGGGAGCACGGCTCACTGTTCTATCTCCTGGACCGTGGGCCCACACGCAGTGCTCAGCATCAGGCCTCACCCATTTCTATGACACAAGCTGGGATCAGGGGAGCTTTTATTGTGGGGAAGGGAAGAGTGTAGGTTCAAACTCCCCTTGAATTACCAACGAGATCATAGCCGAGATGCAAGAAGCGGTTTACGTCAAGACAAGCTGTTTTGCGTCAGGCTTAAATGTTTGACATTAGTGACAAAATATGATTGATCATTCCCATTCAGCTGAGTGCTACGTATACTGCACAGCCCTGCAGATGATTAAATATTCTATTGTTGGATCTTTGGCTGAGATGCAATGATGTGGACATTATTTTTTATTACATGCAGGGCCGTGACAGTCTAGTGTCAAATTAAAATCAAAATTGACCCTATTTACTTTCCTACTACACGGAATTGTATAATTTGCTAGCGATCTAGTAACAGCTGCGCCCTGTTTTATTGACAGGCAGCGTATATGTGTGTGCTGAACGCGCGTGTTCCGAGAATGCATTTAAAAATTCTGTCAAAATGCCCATCTTGGTGAGATATTCATGTACCAGAGAGTGATGTCTAAAGTGAACATGCAGATTTGTATTAAAATGTCGGACTTGTAAGTATAAATGTAAGCTAATAGACCTGCTGCTGTCTAGTGTGTATTATAATAAAACAACTAGAACAAAAAAATGAGAACACACTCTCTGCTCTTGACTGAATAAAT
The DNA here is from genome assembly GCF_019703515.2 of Myxocyprinus asiaticus. NCBI lineage: Eukaryota > Metazoa > Chordata > Actinopteri > Cypriniformes > Catostomidae > Myxocyprinus > Myxocyprinus asiaticus. The sequence continues at coordinate 15,920,518 of NC_059346.1, read as the reverse complement.
TTAGTAGCTTTAAAAGTATTAATGTATTATAATTGTACAGTAAAGTCCAGTCGTTTTATGTTGCATTTCATTCTGAATGTTTCATTGAATGCCTGAAACTGCTGTTAAAACATTTTTTTTAAAGCTGTTAAAAAAAGCTCTGAATTTTCTTAATTTTTATTTTTTGTTGTATTTTATCTTTCTATTCATTTACTGTTTTTTGTTTTATTACTGACTGTTTACTAGTCTTGACAAATTAAGAACTGTTATTTGTTGTGATTTTGAAGCTGGTATTGAGAATCGTCAAATTACACTACCGATTACTGAAATTTTGGTATTGTGATAATGTATATCCTTTATTGTACATGGTAGATCTTGCTGCAATAACATGATAAAGTAGATCTCATTCCATAGAACTATGAGCATCCCTGCTGTTAATGGTGGCGATGGAGGCTTTCCTTTATTTGACTACCATAAATGACATAAAATATTTATCATATGACAATAGCCTCCTCCCCTACCCAGTGACATTTACATTTCTGTTGCAGAGGATTGAGTTGATTGCATAGGTAGGTTGGGCATCGGTCATAATTAAAAAAAATATATATATATACATACATACAACATTAAATTAAATGTCCTTTTTTCCCTCTACGGACAAGTAACTTTTTTTACTCCGAGAAGTGAATGACTAAATTACTTGTCTGGAGGACAAGCACATGACAATGCTTAATGTCGTGCCCTGCATACATGTACACTACCATTCAAAAGTTTGGGGTCACTTGCCTGAAATGTTTCTCATAATTTTAAAAACCTTTTGATCTGAAGGCGTATGCTTAAATGTTTGAAATTTAGTTTTGTAGACAAATATAATTGTGCCAACATTAATTTAATTACAAAACTAAAATTTGATTTAAAAAAAAAAGTTTATGAAATGGATGACTTGGACCGAATAATTAAGAAAAGCAGCCAATAAGTGCCCAGCATCTAGATGGGAACTCCTTCAATACTGTTTAAAAAGCATCCCAGGGTGATACCTCAAGAAGTTGGTTGAGAAAATGCCAAGAGTACATTTCTGCAAAATCTAGGCAAAGTGTGGCCACTTTGAAGATGCTAAGATTTATCACAGTTTTGATTTATTTTGGATTTTTTTTTTTTTTAGTCGCAACATAATTCCCATATTTCCATTTCTATTATTCCATAGTTGTGATGACTTCACTATTATTCTAAAATGTGAAAGAAAAAAATAAAATAAAGACTGAGTAAGTGACCCTAAACTTTTGAACGGTAGTGTGTGTGTGTGTGTGTGTGTATATACATATATTTTGAAATAAATAAATCTTATCAAAATATCCTTAAAACATTTATACATTTACTTGAGAAACAAAATGCAAAATGACACAAGATATCTAATCTTGTTTTCAGAGAAATCAAACTAAATTTGGTGAGGTTTATGCTTAAAGAAAACATTCACTCATAAATGAAAAGTCTCATTTATTCAACCTTATGCCATCCCGGATGTGTATGACTTTCTTTCTTCAGCAAAACACACTTTTGGTCGATACAATGCAAGTGAATGTGTGCCACAATTTTGAAGCTCCAAAAATCACAAGTCAGCATAAAAGTAATCCATATGACTCCAATGGTTAAATCAATGTCTTCAGAACCGATATGATAGGTGTGGGTGAGAAACAGATCAATATTTAAGTCCATTTGACCTATAAATTCTCCTCCATGCTTGGTCAATCTCCACTTTTACTTTCACTTCATGTGTTTTTGGTGATTCACATTCTTCATGCATACACCCACTACTGGGCAGGGAGAAGAATTTCTAGCAAAAAATTGACTTAAATATTCATCTGTTTCTCACCCACACCTATTATATCACTTTTGAAGATATGGATTTAACCACTGGAGTCATATGGATTACTTTTATGCTGCCTTTGTGTTTTTTGGAGCGTTACATTTTTGGCACTAATTCACTTGTATTGTATGGACCTACAGAGCTGAGATATTCTTATAAAAATCTTAATTTGTGTTCTGCAGAAGAAAGTTATAGAAAGAAACACATCTGGGATGGCATGAGGGTGAGTAAACAATGAGAGAATTATCATTTTTGGGTGAACTATTCCTTTAAAACAAGGAAAAAAAATTATTTGCCAATAGGGTAAGAAAATTAAACTTGATTTCCCTTTGAATTATGTGAATTAATTACATTTTGTTAGGTTTCTCAGAAAATAATGCTGCCTTCAAGTAGACCTGGGAAGCTTGTACCTCCGAGTTGAGCATTCGTTACTAGGCCATGTCACGCATTCAAGTGGGAAACAAAATGCGGAAAAAGCCAGACATAAACAAATGCAATGAACAATGGCAAAAGCTCTTTTCCTGTTGTAACGATGAATAAACATTAGTGAATAAACCTGCATCACTTATGCATGACATTATGACTCATAAATGCATTATATCTAATATATTAGGCTATTAAATAATTTGCTTAAATCAAACTGAGAAGGGCTAGTCATTAGTTGACTGTCATCTATAACAAATTAATATGACTGAAATAAAGTACAGAACTTGAAATAATTTTGAAAAATCATTGGTTTCAATCACTTTTCATGTAGACATGCCTCTTCCAGGACCCAATGTGGAAAGTCCAACTCTCCCACTCCTTAATAGGACCGAATTTGTAATTACGATATTTCCAACTCCACTTGAAAAGCAGGCCTAATGCTGCCTTTAGGTGCTGTCGAAATTATCCTGCTTCCCACTTCTGAAGTTATAATTGAGTATGTCGCGCTCAAGTGCTTGGTAGTCAGAAAGAACCGGAAACATGGACGACGCCAGGTTCATTCATACATATTTTTGAGGAACTTTTATTTTGACACCAGTCACACCACAATACATATTACTTGGTTAGCTTGCTTGCTGACGATAATAGAATTTTGGTCGAATACATAACATTTTCACGGCATACAAATATACAACATGCATTAAATGGTTGTTGATAACATAAATGAATATGACCAGCAAGTGCTAATAATTAGCTGCATTTAGAAAAATAAAACTAGGGATGCACTCATCCGAAGTTTAGATGGATCGGGTATCGGTCCGATGAGCCCTATCCAAATACGATACTGTGTGTTAGTCATGTTCGTTACTGTCAGGGGTGTAATGTAATTGAGTAAAAATACTTTATTTTGGGGGATTTGTACTTGAGTGCAATTTAAATGGAATACTTGTTCTTTTACTTAAGTAATTTTTCTTTGGAAATGTAATTTTTACTCCTTACAATTTTATTTAAACTTCAAGTACTCATTACATTTTGCAGATAATTTTCTTTCATCTTACCGGACTGAAGCAACGACAGATTGACAAATGTCTGAGTGTCGCATGGCAGCTGTGTGTTGAAATATTTCTGCGACTAGAACATACAGTGCATCCGGAAAGTATTCACAGCGCTTCACTTTTTCCACATTTTGTTATGTTACAGCCTTATTCCAAAATGGATTAAATTCATTTTCCTCAATTCTACAAACAATACCCCATAATGACAACATGAAAGAAGTTTGTTTGAAATCTTTGCAAATTTATTAAAAATAAGTCACATGTACATAAAGTATTGAGCAAAGGCTGTGAATACTTGTTGAAGCACCTTTTGCACCAATTACAGCCTCAAGTCTTTTTTGAGTATGATGCTACAAGCTTGGCACACCTATTTTTGGGCAGTTTCTCCCATTCTTCTATGCAGGACCTCTCAAACTCCATCAGGTTGGATGGGGAGCATCGGTGCACAGCCATTTTCAGATCTCTCCAGAGATGTTCAATCGGGTTCAAGTCTGGGCTCTGGCTGGGCCACTCAAGGACATTCGCAGAGTTGTCCCTGAGCCACTCCTTTGTTATCTTGGCTGTGTGCTTAGGGTCGTTGTCCTGTTGGAAGATGAACCTTCGCCCCAGTCTGAGGTCCAGAGTGCTCTGGAGCAGGTTTTCATCAAGGATGTCTCTGTACATTGCTGCATTCATCTTTCCCTTGATCCTGACTAGTCTCCCAGTTCCTGCCGCTGAAAAACATCCCCACAGCATGATGCTGCCACCACCATGCTTCACTGTAGGGATGGTATTGGCCAGGTGATGAGCGGTGCCTGGTTTCCTCCAGACATGATGCTTGCCATTCAGGCCAAAGAGTTCAATCTTTGTTTCTCATGGTCTGAGAGTCCTTCAGGTGCCTTTTGGCAAATTCCAGGCGGGCTGTCATGTGCCTTTTACTGAGGAGTGGCTTCCGTCTGGCCACTCTACCATACAGGCCTGATTGGTGGAGTGCTGCAGAGATGGTTGTTCTTCTGGAAGGTTCTCCTCTCTCCACAGAGAAACGCTGGAGCTCTGTCAGAGTGACCATCGGGTTCTTGGTCACCTCCCTGACTAAGGCCCTTCTTCCCTGATCGCTCAGTTTGGCCAGGCGGCCAGCTCTAGGAAGAGTCCTGGTGGTTCCAAACTTCTTCCATTTACGGATGATGGAGGCCACTGTGCTCATTGGGACCTTAAATGCTGCAGAAATTCTGTACCCTTCCCCAGATCTGTGCCTCGATACAATCCTGTCTCGAAGGTCTACAGACAATTCCTTGGACTTCATGGCTTGGTTTGTGCTCTGACATGCACTGTAAACTGTGGGACCTTCTATAGACAGGTGTTTGCCTTTCCAAATCATGTCCAATCAACTGAATTTACCACAGGTGGACTCCAATCAAGTTGTAGAAACATCTCAAGGATGATCAGTGGAAACAGGATGCACCTGAGCTCAATTTTGAGTTTCATGGCAAAGGCTGTGAAATACTTATGTACATGTGTGGGTTTTTTTTTTTTTTTTAATTTTGCAAAGATTTCAAACTTCTTTCACGTTGTCATTATGGGGTATTTTTTTGTAGAATTTTGAGGAAAATAATGAATTTAATCCATTTTGGAATAAGGCTGTAACATAACAAAATGTTGAAAAAGTGAAGCGCTGTGAATACTTTCCGGATGCACTGTATGTGACCGTCTGACTGAATGTGATGTATTAATTCAAAACTACATGAGCACAAACTGGGAAACACTGACGGTTTTTGTCCTAACTTTTAAACTATTCTAAATGCCTGTTACTTCTATAGATTGGACAGTTATGAAGTCAAAAATTTTATATATTGGGGGGGTGTGTGTGTGTGTGTGTGTGTGTGTGTGTGTATATAACAAAAGGCTTTTGTAATTAAATGTGTACATGTCATTTATTTCTACACTTGCCTTCATATTTAAATCATATCTATGAAATGTTACTCCCTATTTGCTGAGTTGTTGTTGTGTTATTAGGCAACTATTAATTATAATAATTTCTATAAAGCCAGCAATGATGATTATGATAATAAAAAAATGGAATCTGAGTAAATATTAATTATTAATTTTACTGAATTCATCCATCTGCTCAACAGCAAGTTTTGGTAGCAAACCTCCGAAAACAATTCACAAAACCAACATTACTAACATTCTTCAAAGCATCATTTGTATTGTTTTGATCTTTCTCTATGTCTCAAGTGGGTGGGTGCTCTGACATCGCAATTCTTGAGTGACTTCTCCCATTCAACGAACATTGTGTGACTAGCAGCGTTTTTGCTACATAAAATTATCTGGTTCATTACACGTCTCAGGTCATTTCAGATTTGAAATGTCCACTATGTGGTACTAAAAGTGAGTGAAATGTTCTCCTAAACAGATGAGGTCTTTTAAGGTTAATGTTCTATCGAGATTGAAATAAGCAAAACCTACCTCTCTACCCTAAGCCTTAAACCTAACCGATAGGGTCAGAAAAAGCAAATGTGACATGAAAAACACAATTTCTGAAGCAACCACATCATTTTGTGGTGCTTCTATGACACTTTCGGCTCACGCTTCGACTTGCATGCTCTTCAGGACTCGTACCCCGGTCCTTTATCGCATATGCAACACTCTATCAGTTGAGCTATTTGATCACACTTAAACAACTATAGTAAAAATGCTTTTATGTCATAAGATTGCATTATGTGAGGAACAGAAAGAAAAAAGTGTTTATGAACCTATAATTTACCGTTTTACTTGTGATTTGATTGAAAGTGGATAAAAGTAATTGTTGTTTTAACGCCTCTAGTGTTCATTCCACCAGGAAATTGCTGTTATGTACAACAGGCCACATAAAAATCATTTTGCAAAATGTTATTGTAACATGATTCTATGACCAGGTTGCGAATGTCACTGGGGGAGAAATATGACAGTCGTCAGAGACAGTAAAAAGGCAACTTATAAAACCAATCGAATTTAACAACATCCTCTCTCACACAGTCTCCACTCTAGATACTTGGACTCAGGGGTGGACTGGGAAGAGAAATCGGCCCTGCATTTTACATAGAAACTGGCCTAAAAGTGTTGAGCTGGGTGGGGGTGGGGGGGTTGCTGGCCCAAAAGGGGGGTGTGTGTGTGTGTGTGTATATGTGTGTGTGTGGGGTCGCTGGCCCTCTTCAGCCAGTTGCAGCCCGTTTTGCATAATGCAGCGGCCCGTTTCAGCTCATCGCGGCCAGCCCACCGGGAAAAGTCCCGGTTCTCCCTATGGACAGTCCGCCCCTGCTTGGACTTTTAATTGAGTAAAGTATGGATCGGAGTAAAAACTTTCACTTAAGTATAATTTCTGAGTACTTTTTACACTCCTGGTTACTGTTGAACTCCAAAAATTACATAAAAGAATCAAAAAAACACCATTAAAGTAGTTCATATGACTCATGCATCTTGTTCAAAGCCACTTGAAGACCTGCCATAGCTCTGTGAATCACAAAAGGCTGTGTTTAATAAGCAAATATATAATATGCACACGCAGCGCATTAGTGAATGGAGCTGCTCTGTTGACACCAGGGGGTCAGGAATTGGCTGGTTAACAGGTCCCTGTTAGCACCTGCTGGTAGATGTTGGAACTACACCAGCCGATGGCAAAAAACATGTTTCTCCATAGACAGCCATTCAAAAGTAGCCGTGTTTTATGACGAAATAAAAAATAATTCAAGAACCATTTCAATTGTAATTATTTCATTACATTATAGCACATCATCATCCGGTAATTGATTGTTTTTGAAGGGCTCTTAAAAGCGTGAAATTGATTTATATTTTTCCCATATATTTTGATCAGTCACGTGACACCTGATCCCAGTACTGAGCGCCCATGTGCAAAGATGGCAGCCTCCATTTCGCTAGCTTCCTGGGAACCCTGCGCTAGCTGAGCACAGTCATAGAGATGAATGGGGATGCTAATGGATAGCTCTCTCTCCAGGTATTTTATAGCTCCATGGTTGACACACACTCGCTGCTATTTTTAAGCCTTCACGCAGTGCGCAATATTTGAGAGCTACTCGCGAACAACATCTCAGATGTAGATGCTCAATAGTTCAGTTCACTTATAATATGCATTTAAAATGGCATTTAAAAAGAATTTGAATAAGAAGCGAATTAAACTACTGTGAAATTGCCTAAAGTACAAACAGACACATAAAGGACTTCCTGGAGAGTTCAAAATGTCAAAATAAACGCTTGAGGGTTTTAAAGTTAAAGGTGCATGACTGAGAAATATTAATGTTTGTATTTAAATTTTTCAAAGTCAATAATAATAGTAATACAAATGTATTATTATTTGTTTACAAATGATAACAATATTTTAGTTGAATGGGTTCCAAAACATAACTGTGTATGAAAAGTGAACTGATATCTTACAACTAAATTGAATAAAAAATAGATCTGAATCCTTTAAAATGCAGATACAAAATGTAAACTTTTGCAAAAAAAAAAATAAAAAATAACTTTTCTACTGAACCCTTAGACTGGAATTACTGTTAATTTTGCTGCTACACTATCCAGTAGACTAGTTAACAATAAAGTTGTTCTTAATAAGCTATACACAGATCAGGGTTGGGAGTGTTACTTTTGAAATTTATTGCACTACAGGTTACAGAATACATGCTGTAAAATGTAATTTGTAACGTATTCCGTTAGATTACTCAAGGTCAGTAACGTATTCTAAATACTTTGGATTACTTCTTCAGCACTGGTAGATTTTTTTTTTTTCACTTGTTTTGACTATAAAAACTCTGCCAGTACATTAAGACAAAATACACGTTAAAAATACATTCTCTGAAAAACGTAAATATCTTATGCAGTGTTGTTTCTAAAACAAGATCAATCAAATTGATCTTGTTTTAAGGATTTTTAGATATTTTTACAGGAAAACAATAAAACCATTATAATCAAAAATATGATTTTTGCCCTAATATCAAAGGTCTTACTAGAAAAAAAGAAATTTATGAACCAATGTGAATTTTCTTGATGATAAAAATATGATCGTGCCTGGTAACATGCATGTAAAATGGCTAGAAATAGCATTTTAGCTTAGTGTAAAGCTGACAATTAACACAAGGTTTATTTCTATTTCTTCTGCTCCAAATTACTTCAAACGTACTTCTCTGTCTGCTGGTATGAATGTAACACATCATAAGAAAGTGTTTCACCGCTGTTCAAATGCACTTTGGATCGCATCATTTATATGTATAAATCTTTCCATCTGAAAGCACTAAATATTAAATGAAACAAATGACAATAAAATGCAAAGTAATCTCTTCAGTAATCAAAATACTTTTTGAATGTAACTGTATTCTAAATACCAATGATTTAAATTGTAACTGTAGTGGAAAACAGTTACTTGTATTTTGTATTTTAAATACATATTCCCGTTACATGTATTTAGTAACTCCCCTACCCTGCCTATACATTTATTTTGAAATAATGTGTAGTTAGAGGTTTGAGTTTCTTTACATATTACTTATTATTTTCGTTCATGTACAACTTCCGATTGGAAAACTAGATAATTCCTATAGCACGTGAAGGTAGCATAATACTCTGCACAAAATCACTTTCTTAATTTCCTCTAAAATCAAGACTTAAAATATTGTCATTTTGCTTCTCAAGTAAATGTATCTTGTTTTAAGGGTTAGTTCACCCCAAAATGAAAATTCTCTCATCGTTTATTTACCCTCATGCCATCCCAGATGTGTATGACTTTCTTTCTCCTGCTGAACACAAGGATTTTTAGAAGAATATTTCAGCTCTTTTGTTCATACAGTGCAAGCGAATGGTGACCAGAACTCTAAAAAGGTGATAAAGTCAGCATAAAAGTAATCCATCGGACTCTGGTGGTTTAATCAATGTCTTCTGAAGAGGTCCAGTTGGTTTTGGGTGAGAACAAACCAAAATGTAACTCCTTTTTCACTTTACATCTCGACAGCAGTGTCCTTGGTGATAATGATTTCAAGCTTCCTATAGCGCCATCTACTGCTCTGCGCATGCGTCAAGAACTAGGAAGTTTAATCAAGCTTGAAATCATGATAGTGCCAAGAGACTGCAATGACAGAGCTGAGATATTCTTCTTAATATTCTAAAAATCTTTGTTTGTGTTTAGCAGAAGAGAGAAAGTCATACACATCAGAGATGGCACGAGGGTGAATAAATGATTAGAGAATTTTCATTTCTGGGTGAATTATCCCTTTAAGGATGTTTAGATATTTTTACTGGAAAATAAGACAAAAATACTTTTTAAGAAAACGAAGGATGTTTAGTAATACTGTGTTTTTTTTTAATTTATTTTTTTATATACAGGTGCATCTCAATAAATTAGAATGTCGTGGAAAAGTTCATTTATTTCAGTAACTCAGCTTAAATTGTGAAATTCGTGTATTAAATAAATTCAATGCACACAGACTGAAGTAGTTTAAGTCTTTGGTTCTTTTAATTGTGATGATTTTGGCTCACATTTAACAAAAACCCACCAATTCACTATCTCAAAAAATTTGAATATTTTGACATGCCAATCAGCTAATCAACTCAAAACACCTGCAAAGGTTTCCTGAGCCTTCAAAATGGTCTCTCAGTTTGGTTCACTAGGCTACACAATCATGGGGAAGACTGCTGATCTGACAGTTGTCCAGAAGACAATCATTGACACCCTTCACAAGGAGGGTAAGCCACAAACATTCATTGCCAAAGAAGCTGGCTGTTCACAGAGTGCTGTATCCAAGCATGTTAACAGAAAGTTGAGTGGAAGGAAAAAGTGTTGAAGAAAAAGATGCACAACCAACCGAGAGAACCGCAGCCTTATGATTGTCAAGCAAAATCGATTCAAGAATTTGGGTGAACTTCACAAGGAATGGACTGAGGCTGGGGTCAAGGCATCAAGAGCCACCACACACAGACATGTCAAGGAATTTGGCTACAGTATTCCTCTTGTTAAGCCACTCCTGAACCACAGACAACGTCAGAGGCGTCTTACCTGGGCTAAGGAGAAGAAGAACTGGACTGTTGCCCAGTGGTCCAAAGTCCTCTTTTCAGATGAGAGCAAGTTTTGTATTTCATTTGGAAACCAAGGTCCAAGAGTCTGGAGGAAGGGTGGAGAAGCTCATAGCCCAAGTTGCTTGAAGTCCAGTGTTAAGTTTCCACAGTCTGTGATGATATTGCACCCCAAATCATCTGCTGGTGTTGGTCCATTGTGTTTTTTGAAAAGCAAAGTCACTGCACCTGTTTACCAAGAAATTTTGGAGCACTTCATGCTTCCTTCTGCTGACCAGCTTTTTAAAGATGCTGATTTCATTTTCCAGCAGGATTTGGCACCTGCCCACACTGCCAAAAGCACCAAAAGTTGGTTAAATGACCATGGTGTTGGTGTGCTTGACTGGCCAGCAAACTCACCAGACCTGAACCCCATAGAGAATCTATGGGGTATTGTCAAGAGGAAAATGAGAAACAAGAGACCAAAAAATGCAGATGAGCTGAAGGCCACTGTCAAAGAAACCTGGGCTTCCATACCACCACAGCAGTGCCACAAACCTCCATGCCACGCCAAATTGAGGCAGTAATTAAAGCAAAAGGAGCCCCTACCAAGTATTGAGTACATATACAGTAAATGAACATACTTTCTAGAAGGCCAACAATTCACTAAAAAATTTTTTTTTATTGGTCTTATGATGTATTCTAATTTTTTGAGATAGTAAATTGGTGGGTTTTTGTTAAATGTGAGCCAAAATCATCACAATTAAAAGAACCAAAGACTTAAACTACTTCAGTCTGTGTGCATTGAATTTATTTAATACACGAGTTTCACAATTTGAGTTGAATTACTGAAATAAATGAACTTTTCCACAACATTCTAATTTATTGAGATGCACCTGTATACAGTTTTCACAATAGATAAAATCAAGAACCTACCCCCCCCCAAAAAAATGTGTATCCTGTGTCACTCAGAAATACATCACATCACGGAAGTAAAATGGGTTTGCGAAAGCGGTTTCATGTTGACTTAAAAGGAATTGGGCTGTACTATACTGTAAGTTACTTTGGTGCCAGCAAAATCACAAGTAACAATACACTAAGAAGCTCTATAAAGCAACAATATTAACTAAACAGCAATCTTGCTGTTGCAGCTATAACACTATGCCAGTCATTCATACCTCTCTATATAGAAACACTCCTTTACTTTAAATAGGCCTGTGATGGTCCATTGCAGACTTCTTTGTAGAATACTGCTTAAAGTAGAACCAAAGGCATCTCTGGCATACGGCTTCAGAATAGGCTGATTAACAAATAATAGTGTGGCATTTAACATCTGCTGATATTTTGAGCCAAAAATGAATGTGTGTTTCTCAGACAGAAGTGAGTGTTGCAGCACCTTCCTGCCAGAAGCATGTAAAGACTACACAGAGGAAATCACAGACGTTTTTGCATCTCCACCAGTGTACATGATTCAGCTCAGAAACACCCCAAATCACCATTTAACTGTCTCTTTTTATATTTGATTTATGCACATAACATACGTATCTGATTAAAGGTATTTGATAACACTTTACAATAAGGTTCCATTTGTTAACATTAGTTGACAACATTAGTTAACATGAATAATACTTTTACAGCATTTTTAATCTTGGTTAATGTTAATTTCAACATATAGTAATAAAAAAAATGTTTTTAATAAAAAGTTAACATTAGTTAATGCACAATGAACTAACATTGAACAATTGTATTTTTTATTAAATAACATTAACAAACATTAATAAATGCTGTTAAAAGTATATTATACAATGTAAGTTCATGATTCCTAATGCCTTAACTATGTTAACGAATGGAACCTTACTGTAAAGTGTTACCAGGTATTCTTTATAGCTCTTGTCAGGTGTTTGTATATGGCCTGTAGATTGATAAGACTCATTAAGTCAACTTTCTGATTTTAAATTAATCTTGTCGCACTAAATATCCAATACATGTATCAGGAATTCAAAGTGATTACAAGGAACTATATTTGCGTAATATTTATAGAGGTTTCAGGTAGTGTAAATGAATTATTTAGCCTCAGGTTGAATTCTCTTCCATCACTGTCACATATGTCTGTGATTGACAGATACTAAAAGCATCAGCCCGTCTGTACTATTATTGCCCAGTCAATGGCATTTCTTATAACATAAAACCATCACACATAAACATCACCCACCCACACACACAAACAGAAATATTTTGATCTGGGCATACCAAATACCTAAAACACAGAAAAGAATGTAGCCTTAGGGATCACACACACATTCATACACTGTCACTCACCTATCTTGGCAGTTTCAGCTCTGAAGGTGCTGAAGTCCCAGTTGCGAGGTAGTCTAAGAGACATTTCTTCAAAATCGGAGGTTACACACACACAAACACACTCGCACACATTCTCTTTTTCACATGTGCACACACTCACACAAACACAAAAAACACTGTGTATCCTAATAGTACATCCTTTCCAGTCAGCCCTCTCTTCTTCTCTTTACTTCCTCCTTCCTCTGCTGATCTGCTTTTTTTCTTTTTTTGACACTTCCAAAACACGTTGTATCTTGCCCCTCCACTCGCCTGCAGCTCAGAGTTTCTATCACCAAACCAAACAGTTATTTAGAAACTCCTACATCCAGCATGTTTGTCAGACTGTAGAGTGACAATACAGACAGAGAAGTCAGATGGAAGAGAGCAGTGCTGTCACCCCTTGAACCCACAAACTACGTGCACCGAGGAAGTGGCACATTCAAGATGGCCTAGAAAATGAGGGGAGAGATGACTTTTCACGCAGGCAAAAATGCAGGCGACAAGTGTGCCTTTAATCAAGAGGGCCACGTGTCATCATTTTCTTGAAGAGATGCAGGACCATAGTGTTTCTTTGATTGCAGAAATGAAAGAGCAAGATCTTCTGATCTTAAAATCTACAATGGACACACACTTACAAAAAAGTCACACGTTGTCATTATAAAGCTGGCCAAAAGACTTGCATCTGAAATAAAAGGAAGTTCAAACAGCAGGAGGAAGAGAATGAGTGTGGGTGTACATATATACATATATAGATCTTTCCTCTTTATTAACCATTTACAAATGAGCAAATCACTGTACACAAAGATGCAGGGAAAGCACATTTATCTGCATTATCAAAATTACAAAAAAAGCAACATAAATACACACCGTAATACTTGTTTACAAAATAACGACAACAAAATGTTGTTCAACAGAGAGGCTTAACACTTCTGAGTGGGGGAAACATGTTTCTATTTTTACTTCAGTGGTACTGAATTCTATTCTGAAATACACAGTAAAAGTGCACTGCACTGCAATCACAATTTCTCTGACACCTCAAGAGCTCTTGAAAACCACTTGTTACACAATTGCATGAACATTGCTTCTAAGGATGAAAATGTAGAGGTCAAATTGTCAAATCAAAACCAAACAAATAAACAAAAATCAAAACAATGGTGTCATTTAGGAAGTACCAAAGAAAACGATGCTTTAGCTCCCTCTAGTGGCAATGCATGTCGTGCACATGAGTTTAAAGATCTGATTCAAGGGACCGGCAACCTTTTTGACATGGAGTGCCATTTTTTTTTTTTTTTTATTCTCCTGGTCAATGGCTGTGCCGGCATTCACTCAGAGGGTAATCACTAGCACGCAAGCTACAGCGAGAGAGGAGCAGGCTATTTTATTTATATTGAGTTTTCGCACCTGCATGCCAATCTACATCTTGTTGTAATCCTTCATCATGATCATGCAGCGTGTTTTCATCAGCTGAATGGGAGGCTAAACACAAGTGTGACGAGACTTGCGCTGCGTGTGCAAGACATTCACGCATCACAAGCCGATCAGCTATTTAGCCCAGGTTTCATTTATATTTTGAATAGAACCCCACGATGTGGGTTTATGTTTTCTCTTTTAAACTTTTAATGTAATTTTGAGTGTGACCATGGTTTGAAGGTGTACCTGTATACTGGCTTGGAAATATCAAGGATTAATAGTGGCGTTTTCCTTATTACATCACGTGTTGTTCTGAAAGCAAAAAGAAACAAACGAAACACGGACGGTCATCCGCGCAGCCTGACCGAAGCAAAGCGGGTGCGTTTACTCGCGTGAGTAACCGATCGTGAAGCGCTTCCGGCTCGTGATGCACGAATGGCTGGCATGCGTCTGTTTGGTGTACTGCAGTCTCCTCACATTTTAACTGTTTGTTTAACCTCCCATTCAGCTGATGAAAACACGCTGCGTGATTACATCAAGATGTAGATTGGAATGTAGTTGCGGAAATTCATATAAATAAAATAGTCTACTCCTCTCTCAACGCTGGCGTGCCAGTGATTACTCCTCTGCGTGCTAATGCTGGCAGGCGTGCCATAGGTTGCAGACCCCTGATTGGCTAGTAAAGATGCTTTAAAGGAATATTCTGGGTTCAATACAAGTTAAGCTCAATCGACAGCATTCGTGGCATAATATTGGTTACCACAAAAATTTATTCAAACTCGTCCCTCAATTTATTTAAAAAAAAAAAAAAAAAAAAAAGGACAAATCTGGGTTACACTGAGGCACTTGCAATGGAAGTGAAAGGAACCAATCGGTAAACGTAAAAAGCAGTGGCGATTTCTCAGGGCCAGCAAAGCCTTCTCTGCTGGCCTAACATGCCAAATAAATAAATATTTTTCATCCTTTCATTCTCAATCACCTTTTTGGCTATGTATTTTTAATCGCTTTCCACTCTTAATTAATCTACAAACAAAGAGAAAAACGAAAAGTTTATCCAGTCAAAATTTATTCCTTGATGCTTACAAGCAAAGTGTGACAACTGTTTCACAAATCGCATGCCTGAAGCAGCGCATGAGTTTGAGCTCCACCCCGTCAGGCCTTGAGAATTTCCACAGAATCCCTCAACAGTGCAATTCAACTGAAGTCAGATTGCCAGATTGATTTATTTGTTCTTGGTGGGTGTGATCTTCAAGATATGTCCCGATCGAGGACTTCTAGCTGGCATTGAGTGACACAATCATGCTTTAAGTGATGTAAGTAATTCAAGAGTGAAAAGCGCGAGATCTTACTGACGAGTCGGCTGTCACTGCTGCTATCGCCGTTGAGAAAGAGATCCTTATGGATTTAAAAACACGAGATGTTCTGCATGACCGTGTGATTGCTTTATTAAACAGGAAAGGAGGGCTGATTTTCACTTCAAGTAAATTGGTAAGTGTTTTTTGTATTGTTATAGCAACATCAGGAGTTTTCTAAGTGTAAATTAGGCTGCTTGAGCATACAGTGTCGGATCAAGTTTTGAAAAGTAGTGCTGCGTTCCATTCAACTCAGAAAGTCAGATTTTATAACTTCCTACTAGGAAAAGTGCAGTGGAATGCATCTTGAAGTCAGAATTACAACTTGTAGGCTCGTGCAGAAATTCTAAACTGAGATGCAGGGGCATGATGTCACACAAACATGTCGACACTCAGGGAGATATAAAAAGTGATAAACATTCACTTTATTAAGTAATATCGATAAATGAGTTTGTTTCCACATTACATGATATTAAAGCTTGTTTAACAAACGCCTACAGAAACAGGTGTATAAAACATTATAATCTCTTTTGATAATCGTACACCTGAAGCACAAATGCTAGTGCTGCAGCATTGTTTATCAGTTGGGTTGCTAGGAGACATCTCTAATGAGAGTCAAACCCCTGCTAAGCTAACAGGAGCATTGCAATTTTGTTTCCTTAAACATCATCTTCCGAATATTGGGGAATGGAATGCATTTATGGTCGGAGATATCAAGTAGGAATATCCCACATCCTGCAACATGAATGCAACGCAGCATAACCGTGTACCCTTTGAAAACTAAATTTATTGCAAGCAACATTTAAATCGCAAATATTATTAGATAGATTTTTCCAGGTATTATAGATCTCCTTGGTAAATTCATATGAAAAATTATGATTTTTGAATGTCTGTTCGGGAGACGTTCATTTCACAAAACAGTCATGCTGCAGTTAAAATTAGGCTTGCTTGAGCATTAAGTGTCGTTTCAAGTTCTGGCTTTCGTGCGTGGATTTGTTTTTAAAATGTCAATTGGTATTACTAGTTAGCTGCGACATAATGTATGATGCCCAAAGGCATAGAGTGTCTTATTCATTGTGAAACTGTTTTTCTTAATGGCATGAATCACACTGAAGGCCTAGTCTTTAAATGCACGGTCCCCCACTGTTCAAATGTATGGACACAAGACCTAAACAATATGCAGGTTAACATGATTGTAGTGTGATAAAGCCAATTTTACAACTTTGTTGCCATGATGATAAGTCAACAAACCCTAAAATGATGATTTAAACCTTACAGCTTAAATAATACAGGAGTTTTAAAAGAAGAATTATTGTAAGTGCTTTAATAAAATAAGCTTCACATTTCTGCCTTTTAATCCCTCCAAAAATTGGCCCCATTCACTTTCATTGTAAGTGTCTTACTGTAACCTCCATTTTTGCTGCTTCTTTGTTTTTTGTTTTTAATAAGGAGGGACAAGTAAAAATTAATTTTTGTGGTAATCAACATTATGCCACAAATGCTGTCAATTGAACTTGACTTATGTTAAACTGAATATTCCTTTAATCACTGAAATTCAATTGCAGAAACAAGGTAAGCCAGATCTTTTAACGTATTTAAGACTTTAATACATTTACCTCTTTAAAATTTTGTTTTTGTTGTCATCCCACTTAAAAACAGATATTTCAGCCCAGTCTCCTGATATCAGTGGTTGCCCAGCAACATGACTAGCCTCTCTCTCTCTCTGTTAGCTATAAAACATTTTAATTGCTCTGTTAATTTGTGTCTGAACTTTGTACGCTAATCTTTGAGCACAGGGGCCAGTACGCATATACACAGAGTACAAAATGGCCTAGAGAACCAATCGAAACAGCAGCCAAACACAATAACAACAATAATAATAATAGAATAATCTCTACTTCAAACATATACAGTATATACTATATAATCTTTCCTTATATAAGGTATGTAATTCTCTATAAAATTGGGACTTGGAACCTAATAAGGTACAGTAACAAAATAATTCATACAAATATCTTAAAAGATTTAAAAAGCAAGCAAGAAAAATATCTGCACCACTTAACACTGAAGATCACGATTTTAGTGTGTTTTGTTTTTTTGAAAGGATTAAATAAGATGAAAAAAAACGTGCATGACGTTGATGGTAAATAGTGAACGTGGTGAGGCTTATATTATAATACACTGGCTGTTACGTCAGCAGTCACAAGCATAATGACATGACAACATTTTTCATTTGTCATTATAAGACTAATTTAAGGGACAGTTCACCCTAATTTGAAAATTCTGTCATCAATTACTTACCCTCATGCTGTTTCAAACCCATATGCTTTTTTCCATAGAATACAGGAGATTTTAGGCAGAATGTTCCCATTCCCTTTTATTGTATATTTTCCATATGATGTAAGTGAAAGGAGACTGAGGCTAACATTCTGTCTAACATCTCCTGTTGTGTTCCACGGGGGAAAGAAAGTCAAATGGGTTTGGAACAACATGAAAATGACAACATTTTTGGATGAACTATCCTTCTAAGGTATGGCTTGAGCTGACCAAAAAAGATCATGCAATAAAGAAAATAAGCCTTATGTTCATGGTAAATGGCAGTGGATTTGTATTGGAGGATAAAACTCTTTATCACCGGAAACTCAAGTAATAATTTGCTTTTTGTCTTACAAAAACCACCTTACAAATGGTCTTATTTTTCAATCTATACATCAGTCTGAAAGCACAACTATTTGCTCATATACATTGGCGGCCACAAGTTTGGAATAATGTACATATTTTGCTGTTTCAGAAGGAAATTGGTACTTTAATTCACCAAAGTGACATTCAACTGATCACAAAGTATAGTCAGGACATTACTGATGTAAAAAACAGCACCACCACTATTTGAAAAAAGTCATTTTTAATCAAATCTAGACAGGCCCCATTTCCAGCAGCCATCACTCCAATACCTTATCCTTGAGTAATCATGCTAAATTGCTAATTTGGTACTAGAAAATCTCTTGCCATTATATCAAATATAGCTGAAAGCTATTTTTTATAACATTGTCTTTGTGTTTGTTTTTGAGTTGCCACAGTATGCAATAGACTGGCATGTCTTAAGGTCAATATTAGGTCAAAAATGGCAAAAAAGAAACAGCTTTCTCTATAAACTCATAAGTCAAACATTGTTTTGAGGAATTAAGGCTATACAATGCTTGAAATTGCCAAAAAATTTAAGATTTCGTACAAAGGTGTACACTACAGTCTTCAAAGGACAACTGGCTCTAACAAGGACAGAAAGAGATGTGGAAGGTCAAATGTACAACTAAACAAGAGGATAAGTACATCAGAGTCTCTAGTTTGAGAAATAGATGCCTCACATGTCCTCAGCTGACAGCTTCATTAAATTCTACCCGCTCAACACCAGTTTCATGTACAACAGTAAACAGAAGACTCAGGGGTGCAGGCCTTATGGGAAGAATTGCAAAGAAAAAGCCACTTTTGAAAGAAAAAAGAAAAGGTTAGAGTGGGCAAAGAAACACTGACATTGGACAACAGATAATTGGAAAAGAGTGTTCTGGATCTTAACCCCATTGAGCTTTTGTTGGATCAGCTAGACTGTAAGGTGCGTGAGAAGTGCCCGACAAGACAGCCACATCTATGGCAAGTGCTACAGGAAGCATGGGGTGAAATGTCACCTGAGTATCTGGACAAACTGACAGCTAGAATTCCAAGGATCTGCAAAGCTATCATTGCTGCACATGGAGGATTTTTTTGATGAGAACTCTTTGAAGTAGTTTAAGTAGTTTAAAAACATTTTTTTTTTCAAATTGTAATAGTAATTTTTCACGTTATTAGTGTCCTGACTATACATTGTGATCAGTTGAATGCCACTTAGGTGAATGAAAGTACCAATTTCTTTCCAGAAGAACAAAATCTGTACATTATTCCAAACATTTGGCCACCAGTGTATGTGTTCATGGATCTTTATTGGCGAATGGCAGTGGACCGTGAATACAGACTGTGGCTTACAGACTACCCAGAGAAGCAGCCTGAATCATCTCAAACTAAACATCTCATACAGGCAAAGTTATTCTAGCACTATTATTGTTCTTTTAAAGCTGCTCCCTTGACATCCATTAGTTTCCTTTACTCAATATAACAAGTGTTTCTCCAGTTTTATGATGACATGGCACATGTTGATTAATACGACCGAACTATAACAATATTGTATTGAGCATGTTGTCCAACAGAAAATGGTAAAAACAAACCAGATGGAAAGATGGAACAAACAAAAAAAAAAAAACAACAACAAAAAAAATCAAACGAACTGCTTTTTTTTTTTTTTTACAGTGAAAATGGCATAAAAGGAGCATTTATGCGCTTGTAAAAAGCGTCCAAAATCAATCACTTATCATATCCCAGCCTGAGGTTTTTGAAGATAACTCACTCACAGCATGTAACAAGTCACAGACACAAAGCAAACAAGAAAATATATTTTAGGCTCAATTAAGATTAGTTTGTAACTGCTTAGTATCAAAAGAACTTTCAAATGATACTTTAAATTATAAAATAAGGTGTTATACAATGAAATATGACGTGAAAGTTTAACATTCAGTGCAAAATCATGTTTATGACACTTTCTTCAAACTGTTTTACTTTTTCCCTTTGGCTTAGGGGGCTGTTTTTGTGTAAAATACATCTAATAGAGACTAATCCGAAGCCAAATAGTGAGGCACAGTACATGGTAATTCAAAGTCTGACTACACCTGAACATCCTCTTAAACACAGAATATGACATCTGCTTCCTCTCCTTGCCCAACTGCAGTCAGAAGTATACCTACAGTCTCAGAAAGCCAAACTGTAACAGTCACCACATCTTTTGGGTTGAAGCATACATCTGATATCAATGACCAGATTCCTCTTTGATTAAAAATGATGTTACAAACAGGTCACAACCAAGACCTATGGAAAGTAATATGAATCCACACTAAATTTGTGAGTGCTCTGTGGTAAAAATACAATCTTTGAATGAACAATGCCTTATGGGAACTTTGAAAAACATTTGGAAAAAAGAAACAAAGAAAGGCTAGCCTGAGGTTGAAATGACAGTGTGATGAGCAGTGCATTAAAACAAAATACAATAAACCATAAACACTATAACAAAATATTCAGACACTCTAAAGGTGCAGAACATTTGTACACAAGTGGAAATGTACAGCTCAACTTAAAAATAACTGTAACACAGATGAAGTGTCATCTCCATATCTATAATACCATTTTGTGACATGAGATAAACATAAAACATTTACGAAAATAAAATAAGCAAAAACACTGATCTTTACACACACTCTCTCAAACACACTGAAAATGGAATGACCCAAGGTTTTTAGTTCAGTTTTCTGTTGTTTTCCTTCCTACGTTCCCCAGCTCATCTCCCACTACCATACATGCCTGGATCTGCTTCTGTAATGACCATCTCCTCCCTCTGTCCTCTGCCCACAGCTTTGGGCCCTCCCTGGGATGGCCCGTTAGGCTAGGCTGCCTCTTCCAGGGCCGGTAGCAGGCCTTTCTCTGTCAGATGGGCCTTGAGCGAGTTGAAGATATGGAGCTGCTGGTCTGGTCTCAGAGCAAGAAGCTGCTGGATAACTTTAGTAGGGTTTGGCCCTCTAAAAGGGACGACATATCAATGCACAAGGTTTTGATTACTTAAGAAATGGTCACGCTGTTAATATACTCTTTAAATGTGCACTAGGTTTACATTACACATTCAGAGAAAAACAGAGCACTTGTTAGATGAAGCAATAATGAGCTTTCAGACAATAATGTAAGGGATAAAGTACAGTCAGACTTGTATCACCCTGAAATGATACAATAATGACCAGCTGACTGTACACATCCTTCATGACCACACACACAAAAAAAATGAATGAATTCGTAAATGGACATGTGAACTCTTGTGAAATGTTGATTTGAGTTTAAATTATTTGATTATGGGGGGGAGACTATAAAGTGATACGAGACAAGATATAAAACTATCCCAGCTAAGTAGAAAATCGTCTGCATTGAACAAAGGTCTATTGCACAGTTCATTAAAAGGCCACTACACAAAAATATCTGACTGCAGAATGCCACGATTGACCAATCAGAATCAAGTATTCCAGAGAACCTTGTAATAATATTATTTACAAATGCACAAACCATAATCTCCCATCAACAGTCTCTTAGAACATCGCACAAGCATTCAAACCATAAAAAGACATGACCTTAATCATGTTTGTCTGGTTATTATTACAACACTGATAAGAAACCAATTAAGACTTGCATATCTGAACCATAAATGCACAAGACAGTCCTACCTGATAAAGCTGGCGATGTAAACATTTACAAATGTAGCCATAAGGTACTGACAGTCAAAGCGGTCCATAATTCCTCCATGACCTGGAATGGTGTTAGCAAAGTCCTGCATAGATGGAGATCACAAGACACTTTGTGTATGACCAGAGCATCAGACAGAGGAAACTGGTCATACATCAGATCATGACTGAGCATCAATGTGTCTATTACTTTATGCTGGATTTCAAAGCCTGCTTAAGCTGTACTAGCCAATACTTTTGAGATAGAAAAGGCTCTTTCAGATCTGTTTGAAGGAATGTGATTAAAAGGCTTTGATGGCCTCAGACGAATTACACCCACTTTGATCTTAAAGGCCCTTTTGAAGCCACTGGCGAAGAAGCCTCCAAATGGTCCCATGATAGAGGCAAATGCAGAAAGAGCGATGCTGTGGATCTGGAATGGGTACAACTTCACTGTGGTCTATGGAGAAAATGAGAGAAGGGAAATGTTTGGATCTGTCCATTAGACACAGGCTGTAAATGCATGGCATTTCCAAATAGGGCTGCAACTAACAATTATGTTTGATAATTGACTAATATAACGATTATTAGCATGATTATTTGACTATTCTGGCATTATTGCAATGATTAATCATTAGCTCTTAACTAATTCAGCCTGTGGCTTGAGTTTGGAGGTTGTTTTAAATATGTGCTTACTAAAAATAAAAAGAGGACAAAAGCATCCATGACCTTCACTGAATTACAGGAAGAAAAAAATCTTAATTTTTAGGCTTAATCATTAACAAATTCACTGCAAAAAACAAAATCATATTATCAAGTTTTTTTTTTAAGCGTCTTTGTTAAGGAGTGTCTTGTTTACTATTTAAATATCTAAAAATCCTTAATACAAGATACATTTAGCTGAGAAGCAACATTAAAATATTTAATGGGTGACTCTCAAAATGGGTGGGAAAATATATAAGTATGTGGGCAGGTATTGTTGGCTTCAATCTCTCCCCCTTATATTGGGTCACTTCACACGACTCATATAAGCTGCTTAGGGTTAGTTTTTGCTTATTTACCTGACATATTTCCATATTATTTGAACTTATATAAAGGATGAATTTAAGATATAACGCCGAGGTGTTAGCCCTATTTCAAAGTATTTAACACTAGAGCTTTTGATCTTTAGAGACCCAGGGACCACCCACCAGAATTTCAGTCAACCCAGGGACATCCATTACAAAGAATCTTTATTCACATTGTACCACTTTATAATAATATTCATAATTAACATTACTACATTATATAATGTTTAACAGGTCATAAGTTGTAATAATGTAATAAATATAATAAAAATCTAGGTTTTATACAGATTTTCCACTGACCCCTTGAACAACCTTCAGGAGCCCCTGTGGTTAAAAATCATGGATTTAGAATACTGGTTACACACATTTTTTTTTGGTCAGAAAGTATAAATGGCAGTGACAAAGAACTGTAAAAGAACTGTGCAGCAGAGCTGTGACAGATCCACAGTAAGTGGAAAGTCAGCAGATGGCTATGTCTGGTAAACACAGACACAAAGACCGGGAAAAACAAAAAGAGAAAGAGTGAGGGAGAGGACAGACCAAGTGAGAGACAGGAGGAGCATGTGTAACAGACTGGCTATGTGTGAGTGTGTGTGTTTTACCCAGCCGGTGATGGACTGCAGAACAGATGGCAGGCCGTAGTCCTGAAGCTGGAAGAGCTCAGACGGCTCACAGTCCACCGTGAATCTGTTGGAGTCGTTATTAAACTCCACTGGACACACAAAGTAGCGGTAACCTGCCATCACATAGGAAAGCTGGAGAGAAGAAGTTAAGGGAGAAATTACATTTGTTGTGTAGCAAATTGCCATCCACAGTGTTTCAGTCTAGGACACTGAATACTGCCTGTGTTAAAACAGGCTTGTGCCTTTAACAGCAAATATGACCGTGTAGGTTATGACCAGGCCCAAACAGAAACTACACCCACAGAACAGATTTCCACAGAATATGAATGCCAATGTTCTTCAAAGTTTGTTTATGAAATATTTTGGTTAATTTGATTATGGTTTCAGCTACCAATAAAAGTGTGGTACTCTCAGCTCAGTGTAACACACTTTACATCACATATTTCAATCCATTCTGCAGATTTTTCGTGTTGTGTGAGAAATGAATGAAGGGTTTTACTTACCAGGATCCCAAACACAACAGTGGCGAAGAAGCCACCGATAAACCCCTCCCATGTCTTCTTAGGAGACAACTACACAAATAAATAATTGTTAAAAGAAGTAAACAATGAATGATATGTAAATTCAATTTGAATATAACATACTGTGTAATAGAATGTATTTTATATATATATATATATATATATATATATATATATATATATATATATATATACAGGTGCATCTCAATAAATTAGAATGTCGTGGAAAAGTTCATTTATTTCAGTAATTCAACTGAAATTGTGAAACTCGTGTATTAAATAAATTCAATGCACACAGACTGAAGTAGTTTAAGTCTTTGGTTCTTTTAATTGTGATGATTTTGGCTCACATTTAACAAAAACCCACCAATTCACTATTTCAACAAATTAGAATACATCATAAGACCAATAAAAAAAACATTTTTAGTGAATTGTTGGCCTTCTGGAAAGTATGTTCATTTACTGTATATGTACTCAATACTTGGTAGGGGCTCCTTTTGCTTTAATTACTGCCTCAATTCGGAGTGGCATGGAGGTGATCAGTTTGTGGCACTGCTGAGGTGGTATGGAAGCCCAGGTTTCTTTGACAGTGGCCTTCAGCTCATCTGCATTTTTTGGTCTCTTGTTTCTCATTTTCCTCTTGACAATACCCCATAGATTCTCTATGGGGTTCAGGTCTGGTGAGTTTGCTGGCCAGTCAAGCACACCAACACCATGGTAATTTAACCAATTTTTGGTGCTTTTGGCAGTGTGGGCAGGTGCCAAATCCTGCTGGAAAATGAAATCCGCATCTTTAAAAAGCTGGTCAGCAGAAGGAAGCATGAAGTGCTCCAAAATTTCTTGGTAAACGGGTGCAGTGACTTTGGTTTTCAAAAAACACAATGGACCAACACCAGCAGATGACATTGCACCCCAAATCATCACAGACTGTGGAAACTTAACACTGGACTTCAAGCAACTTGGGCTATGAGCTTCTCCACCCTTCCTCCAGACTCTAGGACCTTGGTTTCCAAATGAAATACAAAACTTGCTCTCATCTGAAAAGAGGACTTTGGACCACTGGGCAACAGTCCAGTTCTTCTTCTCTTAGCCCAGGTAAGACTCCTCTGACATTGTCTGTGGTTCAGGAGTGGCTTAACAAGAGGAATATGACAACTGTAGCCAAATTCCTTGACACGTCTGTGTGTGGTGGCTCTTGATGCCTTGACCCCAGCCTCAGTCCATTCCTTGTGAAGTTCACCCAAATTCTTGAATCAATTTTTCTTGACAATCCTCATAAGGCTGCGGTTCTCTCAGTTGGTTGTGCATCTTTTTCTTTAACACTTTTTCCTTCCACTCAACTTTCTGTTAACATGCTTGGATACAGCACTCTGTGAACAGCCAGCTTCTTTGGCAATGAATGTTTGTGGCTTACCCTCCTTGTGAAGGGTGTCAATGATTGTCTTCTGGACAACCGTCAGATCAGCAGTCTTCTCCATGATTGTGTAGCCTAGTGAACCAAACTGAGAGACCATTTTGAAGGCTCAGGTAACCTTTGCAGGTGTTTTGAGTTGATTAGATGATTGGCATGTCACCATATTCTAATTTTTTGAGATAGTGAATTGGTGGGTTTTTGTTAAATGTGAGCCAAAATCATCACAATTAAAAGAACCAAAGACTTAAACTACTTCAGTCTGTGTGCACTGAATTTATTTAATACACGAGTTTCACAATTTGAGTTGAATTACTGAAATAAATGAACTTTTCCACGACATTCTAATTTATTGAGATGCACCTGTATATATATATATATATATATATATATATATATATATATATATATATATATATATATATATATATATATATATATTGCATTTTAATTCAAATATAATATTTAGATTCATATTTAAAACTTAAATGATACTTTTGAATATTGCCATAAATGTGTGGTATGTTTTTTTTTTGTTTTTTTTTTTTCATAAGAGCACAAACCTTGATGAGAGGGGTGCGACCGAAAAAGAAGCCAAACATATAAGCCATGATATCATTACAGATAACACAGGAAATGGGCACAATAAACCTGCACACACACAAAAAAAAACACATTATCAGAGGATATTTATTATGATGATATTCATCACTTATTTTCTGGAATTACTTTGGAGTTTAAATGATCATTTAGAGTTTTTTAGTGGTAGACAGGTGGCATCATCTTACCAGATCATTCCCTCAAAAAGGTTATGAATGATTAAGTGGGACTGAGTCACCACAATCAGCAGGGTCACATGAGTCCAACCGAACTGGTGAGAGAGAAAGAAAAGGGATGAATAAATCCATTCTCTTCAAATCTGGGACAAAAGGCAGCACTCTGACATGGAAAAGATAAGAAACTTGTGTAGGGTCTGCACTGAATACCAGCAAATGTCCTTGAAGGCTGGTGTATGTGACGTATGTGCATGAAAGTGTGTATGCGTAACAGGAGCCAGCTGGTATGTGCTGGTATCAAGCAAGACCAGTTACAGTGGTGCCATGACCCGGATGGGAGTGAGGTTTAGGGGGGTGAGTGTAACAGTAGCCAGGTGGTAGGTAGTTGTGCAGTGTGTAAACCTCACTCCCCTGGCCTCAAGAGGTGCACTAGCGACTGATGCTAGAGGCTGTAGCTTTTAGCCTCCTCATTAGCGTGCTCGCCTCCCACGCCGGTTTGAATCTCGCTGAGCGGGTCGAGCAGGACTGCTTACATATGTGCAGCATTGCACTTGAGTGAATGCACAAGGTATGCTGAATTTGAATGTTGCACTTAGGAGGATTTGAATCAATATAGAGTAGACTAACTTCAAGCATAGACAAAATGCGATATTTACTTTTCACAAATATCGGGGCTCCCACACCTCTTGACCTATGAATGTCCTGTACTTTTCCAATTATTCATCATGATTACTGCATAACGTTTTTTTTTTTTTTTATCTTATAAAGATTGCATTCACAAACAGCAGTTTCTAGCTGATAAAATGAGCTGGGCATATCCAAACAAAATATACTCACTATAGAAATTTCCATGACTTTGCCAGGCCTAGAAATCACAACTGAAAAGTTCCCTAACTTCCAAGGTTTTCCATGACCACTGAACAATGGACACTCACCATATAGAACTGCAGGCGATAGTGCTTCTTCACCAGGCTCAGAACAAACATGCAGAATCCTGAAAAAGATACACAAACCTCTGATAAGAGAGACAGCTCTGGCAATGCCATCCCACATGCGTCTACGTGAATATTTTTGGGCCAGTCACACTGACACTAATTATGCCCTGTTTGACAGGAACCAGCCAGTGGCCAATAATCCAGTCTAAACCAACAACACAGAATTTATTAAGCATGCTGAAAAAGAGAATCTTAAAACATATGAGTAAATGAAACTGTATAAATTGTTCATGTTTTACATTCTAAAACAGTTTGCTAAACAATTCAACTCTCACGGTGCAAGGACACTTGTTTATAAACGTAATACCCACCACATATTGTTTATAGCACTTTGTACTGGCACTTCATACATTTTAAACCCACTGCTTATTTCTTGTTTCACTTTGTAAATCAGATAATTGTTTAGTTACATAGACAATGTTTACATTCCAGCTGAGCAGCAAACGGCAAAACGAACATTATTTCATAACAAGGGCTGTGACAGATAACCGGTTAGATTGGTAACCTGTAAACTACTCATGCCGCACAAGCTAAAACAGAGACATCTATAGGGGTATTTATACTTGGTCACTTCATGCATTTGATTGAATAAACACATTCCATTTATACTTGGCCACATCAATAAGTCTCTGCCAAATGGATATAAAGCCAATCTTTAATTCCCACGCTACATGCAAATAAAATTGAGTTCACGTCCATGATTATGCTAATGCAGCGCAGCGAATTTAAAAGATGTGATTTATTATTTGATTCCTACGACGAGACTTGTCTTAGGTAAGATACGTCCATGCGCGTCAGCTGCGCTTATAGTCAGTGTTTAGTTTGTTTCATTCTGTGATCTGCAACAAATAAATGAAGAAAAAGGTTCTGTCTCTCCTACATCGTGCATCCATTTCTTACTTTGTTATTATTTATTGTGCTACGCGAACACTGTGCAAACCCTGATAGCACACGTACATCACCCAGACATCTATTTGAGGTGCGTGTTTACATCTGGAAGACATACTTTATATGTTATTTGCCCATCTGCAATATGTCTAAAAGACGTATGTCAATAAGTATGTCTCGGATGTCAATAAGACATACAGCAGATGACGTTTATGATTTAGAATGTTTTTAAATCTCTTCTTTTTATGATGTTTAGCAGATGTTAATAAGATTGTGATGCTTTCAAGATGAAAAGATTTAAAACAAAAAATCTCAGAGATATATGTGTGCTATCTGGGAATACTCAGTAAAAACTGTTATGTTTAGCATTTTACCCAATTTCGACGTAACGCTGTTTGGGCGAAGTAAAGTGTACATAAATGGCTTGAACAGCCAGATGCATTTACACTTGACTGAGTTTCATCTGGAAAGCATTCAAACCACCTCCGGAGGTGATCGTATTTATATCCGTCTCGTGTTGGATGGCATTTACACTTGGTCTTTTCATGACTGGATAGCTATCCGATGAGATTAGCATCCTGTTGCTGGTCATTTGTTAGTTCCTGTCATTGTGCATCATGGGTTCCTAAGGAGCTAAGTTAAAAAAAAAAAAAAAATTTACACTTGGACTACAAGTAGAAAAGGAAAAAAACATGACTTGAGCAAGAAAGAGCACTGTAACCAGCTACGCTTACAGTAACTACACTGGCGGCCAAAAGTTTGGAATAATATACAGATTTTGCTATTTCGGAAGGAAATGTTACTTTAATTCACCAAAGTGGCATTCAACTGATCACTGTCTTTGTGTTTGTTTTTGAGTTGCCACAGTATGCAATAGTCTGGCATGTCTTAAGGTCAATATTAGGTCAAAAATGGCAAAAAAGAAACGGCTTTCTCTAGAAACTCATCAGTCAATCATTGTTTTGAGGAATGGCTATAACAATGCTTGAAACTGCCAAAAAACTGAAGATTTCATACAAAGGTGTACACTACAGTCTTCAAAGACAAAGGACAACTGGCTCTAACAAGGACAGAAAGAGATGTGGAAGGCCAGATGTACAACTAAACAAGAGGATAAGTACATCAGAGTCTCTAGTTTGAGAAATAGACGCCTCACATGTCCTCAGCTGATAGCTTCATTGAATTCTACCCGCTCAATACCAGTTTCATGTACAACAGTAAAGAGAAGACTCAGGGGTGCAGGCCTTATAGGAAGAATTGCAAAGAAAAAGCCACTTTTGAAACAGAAAAAGAAAAGGTTAGAGTGGGCAAAGAAACACCGACACTGGACAACAGATAATTGGAAAAGAGTGTTATGGATCTTTACCCCATTGAGCTTTTGTGGGATCAGCTAGTCTTTAAGGTGTGTGAGAAGTACCCAACAAGACAGCCACATCTATGGCAAGTGCTACAGGAAGCATGGGGTGAAATGTCACCTGAGTATCTGGACAAACTGACAGCTAGAATGCCAAGGATCTGCAAAGCTGTCATTGCTGCACATGGAGGATTTTTGATGAGAACTCTCTGAAGTAGTTTTAAAAATTTCAAATTTTAATAGTCATTTTTCACGTTATTAATGTCCTGACTAGTGCCCGACAGATATATCGGTATCAGTGTATATGTTTTCCAATATGTGCAAACATGAAAACTTTTTTTTCATAACATATAATGCAGAAAACAATGCTTGGGGTGATTTAGAATTGGTGTCATACGTAGTTTGTCCAGCAGAGCGCACTCCGATTCCATTGTTTACAGAGATGTGCTGACGGTGGTTCTGCAGACAGTGCAGAGTTAAGCAGTGTCTTCACGGTAAGTTGCTAACTAGTTTGTAAAATACATACTGGACAGTTAATAAACAATGACCCCATCATTTTCCCTTTTCAATATAACTAATATAGCGTTAACCCTGTCCCTGACAACCATGTCACTCATGTTTATCACATCTGTTTGCTATGTTAGCAAACTATAATTTGTCAGTGCAGTCAGTAACGTAACGGATTAAATGGTAAACATCAGAGCATCTTTTTGCAGCTCAATAGACAATGTTGCAGTGGTGGATTGTGTCTACTGAGTGTTGATTTCACGCTACGTTGTTACCTAGTTGGTTAGACGCAATGCTGGAAAGAAAATAAACAATGTTTGTATTTAGCTATAATTTAAATGTATCCTTTATTTAAATGGTCAGCAACTGACTGATACTGGACATACAGTACTGACGTTTATTTAGCTATTTATTGTATTTTTATATATGTAATAATATTATATTAATAAATATTAATTAATAAATAATAAAAGAATAGTATAATAATAAAATATTCTTTGATAAAAATATTTGTTTTAGAAAGCAGCCTTTTGAGTACCTCTGCATAGTCATATCGGTGCAAAATCAGTGCACAATCCACATAGAAAATGTCTACTTTCATTCCAGCTCAAAAATTAACTATATCGGTAATCGGTTAATTTTCCCCCTCTAAAATCGGTATCGTATCGGTCTAAAAAATCCTATATCGGTTGGGCTCTAGTCCTGACTATCCATTGTGATCAGTTGAATGCCACTTTGGTGAATAAAAGTACCAATTTCTTTCCATAAGAGCAAAATCTGTACATTATTCCAAACTTTTGGCCGCCAGTGTATTACAACACTAATGTGAACACTAATGCAATAAAATGCAAAGAAATTGTGATGTATCCGAAGAATCTACAACTAGCAATATATAAAAGTCAATGGCATAATGTCAAGTCAATGGTAAGATGAAATCTTGAAATATGCCTATCCTAGCAACATTTAATAAACCAATGGCGTGAGTTTGTGATGGGAATATCTGTTTAATTGATCAACGGCAGAAGGGGGGAGTATTCTGGAAAGCTGTTTGAAAACAATGCTTATTTTTGCAATTCCATTTGGTGCCGTCGGTGAGTGAGATGAAAAGGTGAGTTTGTGGGAAAGGTTCTGACCTGTGAGGTACAGGGCAAAGGAAATAAAGCGATGGTATTTGCTGAGGATGCGTAGAGGCTCTTCCCTCTGCACCAGAGTGAAGAAGCAATCTGTCACCGTTTCCCCATAGAAGAAGTAGTTCACACACAACAGGAAGTACCTGACAAAAAGAACTACAATTAGCAGTCAGACACCATTTTGACAGGCCGTTCACATCAATTGATTAATAAACATGTTTCTAATAGTTGTGGAAGTAATTATGATAGGCCCCATTTGTAAGACACAGCAGATAAGAGTATGAACAGGCTAACATTAGGACTACATGAAAGAATGCTCTTCTATTCTAGACAGCAGGATTCTACTCTGTGATTCTACCCCTGATTTGCCAGATAACTAATCTACAGGAACTAAAAACAAGTGCAAAGAAATTCACCAGTCTTTGAAATGTCCTAAGGTGTATCTTTTGACTGTAAACAACAAGGAAATGTCATTCCCTTCAGGCTTCATGTTCTTTATGTGTAACATAGTTTTAATTTTTGTATAGTTATAATTTTGGGGTAAAATATGACTCGGGCATTTTTTTAAATGAAATTCAAGTTTAATTTAGGGGTATTTTTCACTCATCTCTCTTGTTACTTTTGACACATTAAAGGCATAATTCACCTAAAAATGACATTTCTGTCATCATTTACTCATACTACTCTTGTTGCTCCAGACTCGTTTAAAGGTGCACTCAGTAATACTGTCCTCATTAAAAAAAGTTTCTCTCTTAAACGAATGGTAATTTTGCAATATATGTAGGAAATCATGACCACTCACTTTAATTAATGAAGACTCCAGTCATATCAGTAATCTTATAAAAACTGTTTTATTCTACATGGAGAGGTTTCCGCACATGGGGGCTGTCATGTTAGAATCACATGACCTGCCGAATACTACTCGCTTAATCTCAGTAACCATCCTGTTATTTGACACTTTCATTCATTGATACAAGTAATTATGGCTGACTATGAATAGTGAATTTCTACAATGGCATCTGAAACTGAAAACTGTCACTGTAATTCCAAGACAGCACAAAGACAAAAGTTACTTAGTGCACCTTTAACTTTCTTTCATGGAACACAAAAGGACATGCTACAGGTCTGCAACCCAACATGGGCACGACGAGACCTGACAAACCATCGGGTTTGGGGCTGGGTTCGGTCAGTTTTTCTATAAAATCAAATCAAATCAAATCAAATCACTTTACTGTCACACAACCATATACACAAGTGCAATCGTGTGTGAAATTCTTGGGTGCAGTTCCGATCAACATAGCAGTCGTGACAGTGATGAGACAGTACCAATTTACAATAACCTCAAATTAACACAGCACAATTTAAACATCTAATATACACATAATTACACTCAACAATATACAAATAATAACATACACTGTACAGTATACAATACGCACTATATAGATACACATTATTCAATAAAAATAAAAAATAAAAATATATAAAAAAATATATATAGTATATATAGAATATACAGTATTGTACTGTATTGACATTCAGGCTGTCGGTTGATAGTAGTTGTTAAGAGAGAATATAATATAATAATAATAATATAATTTATGACAGTCCGGTGTGAAATATAAGAGTAAGGGTAATAAAGTGCAGTGCTGATGTATTTTGATCGTGGGTGATCAAGAGTTCAGAAGTGTGATTGCTTGGGGGAAGAAGCTGTCATGGAGTCGGCTGGTGCGGGTCCTGATGCTGTGATACCGCCTACCTGATGGTAGCAGTGAGAACAGCCCATGGCTCAGGTGGCTGGAGTCTCTGATGATCCTCCGAGCTTTTTTCACACACCGCCTTGTATATATTTCCTGGAGGGAGGGAAGCTCACCTCCGATGATGTGTCTGGGAGTTCGCACCACCCTTTGCAGTGCTTTGCGGTTGTGGGTGGTGCTATTGCCGTACCAGTCAGGATGCTCTCTACAGTGCAGGTGTAGAACCGTGTGAGGATGTGGCGGTTCATTCCAAACTTCCTCAGCCGTCTCAGGAAGAAGAGGCGCTGATAAGCCTTCTTCACAACAGCTTCAGTGTGGATGGACCATGCGAGTTACTCAGTGATGTGGACACCCAGGAACTTGAAGCTGCTGACTCTCTCCACTGGTGCTCCATTGATGGTGATGGGACTGTGTTCTCTGTCTTTTCTTCTGAAGTCCACCACAAGCTCCTTTGTCTTACTGACGTTGAGGGAGAGGTTGTGCTCCTGACACCAGGGTGTCAGAGTGTGCACCTCCTCTCTGTAGGCTGTTTCATCATTGTCAGTGATCAGACCTACCACTGTCGTGTCATCAGCAAACTTAATGATGGCATTGGAACTATGTGTTGCCACACAGTCATGTGTGTACAGGGAATACAGGAGTGGGCTGAGAACACAGCCCTGCGGGGCTCCAGTGTTGAGGGTCAGTGATGAGGAGATGTTGCTGCCTATTCTTACCACCTGGCATCTGCTTGACAGGAAGTCCAGGATCCAGCTGCACAGTGAGCTGTTTAAGCCCAGAGCCCTGAGTTTCTCATCTAGCTTGGAGGGCACTATGGTGTTGAATGCTGAGCTGTAGTCTACAAACAGCATTCTCACATAAGTGTTCTTTTTTTCCAGGTGGGAGAGAGCAGTGTGTATTGTAGATGCAATGGCATCATCAGTGGAGCGGTTGTTACGGTAAGCAAACTGCAACGGGTCAAGAGAGAGAGGCAGCTTAGAGCAGATGTAATCTCTGATTAGTCTCTCAAAGCATTTGCTGATGATGGGGGTCAGAGCAACAGGACGCCAGTCATTTAAGCAAGTTATTTTTGATTGCTTTGGAACAGGCACAATGGTGGATGTTTTAAAGCATGTGGGGACTACAGACAAAGAGAGGGAAAGGTTGAAAATGTCCGTAAAAACACCAGCCAGCTGGTTTGCGCACACTCTGATGACGCGGCCCGGAATACCGTCTGGGCCCGCGGCTTTGCGGATATTCACCCGTCGTAAATTTCGGGTTACATCCGCTACAGAGACGGAGAGTGAACTAACCTCTGTAGCTTCAGCCGCGAGAGCTCTCTCCGCGAGGGCGGTGTTATTTCCCTCGAAACGAGCATAAAAAGTATTTAGCTCATCCGGGAGAGAGGCAGCGGTGTTCATGGCGGAGTTTTTATTCCCTTTAAAGTCCGTGATGATGTTAATTCCCTGCCACATGCTTCTAGAGTTGGTGGTGTTAAACTGTCCTTCAATCTTGCTCCTGTACTGGCGTTTTGCTGTTCTGATAGTTTTTCGGAGGGCATAACTGGCTTGTTTATGCTCCTCCGCGTTCCCGGAATTAAAAGCGGAGGTCCGCACATTAAGTGCTGCGTGAACATCGTTATTTATCCATGGTTTCTGATTCGGATAGATCCGTATTGTTCTTGATGAAACACATTACACTATCAGCGTAAAGCTCGATGTCGTCGTCAGAGGTGGACCGGAACATCTCCCAGTCCGTGTGATCAAAACAGTCTTGTAGCATGGAATCTGATTGGTCCGACCAGCACTGGATCGTTCTGAGGGTGGGTGCTTCCCGTTTCATTTTCTGCCTGTAAGCGGGCAGAAGCAGAATGGAAGAGTGGTCCGATTTGCCAAATGGTGGGTGGGGGAGGGATTTGTAGCCATCCCGGAAGGGAGAGTAGCAATGGTCCAAAACCCGGTCCCCTCGTGTGTTGAAACTAATGTGCTGGTGGATTTTAAACTGGCTTTATTAAAGTCCCCGGTCACAATGAACGCAGCCTCAGGGTGCGCGGTTTCCTGCTCACTTATACTCCCATACAGTTCCTTGAGTGCCCGGTCTGTGTCGGCTTGTGGGGGAATGTACACAGCTGTGATAATGACCGCTGTGAATTCCCTCGGTAGCCAGAATGGTCGACACAGAAGCATAAGAAATTCCAGATCAGGAGAGCAGAAAGACTTGATAGAATGTACGTTCCTCTGATCACACCAGGATTTGTTGATCATAAAACATACACCACCTCCTCTGCTTTTACCTGAGAGGTCTTTGGCTCTGTCCGCTCGGTGCACAGAGAACCCCGCGGGTTCAAAGGCTGAGTCTGGAATCTCCGCAGACATCCAAGTTTCCATAAGGCAGATAATGCAGCAGTCCCTTGTATCTCGTTGGAAAGAGATCCGTGCTTTCAGCTCGCAGAGCTTGTTAGCCAGAGACTGAACATTTGCCAGTAGAATAGTGGGTAGCGGGGGTCGATTTGCACGGCGTCTTACTCTGATGAGAACGCCGGCTCTGTTTCCCCTTTTCCTTTTGCGTTTCCACGGCCGTGCTGCCCAGACAAAGGGCTCCGCTTGCGTGTTTGTAAACAGCGGGTCGGCATTGAGAAATTTGAAGTCCGGTTTACGGTGTGAAATTGCTGAACCAATGTCCAAAAGTGTTTTTCTGTCGTAGACAATAAGGCAGACAACATCCAAGACAAAAAACATAAGAATTGTGAACAAAACAAACAAAACACTACTATGTTGTTGTTGTGTCGGAGCTCGCAACGCAGCAGCCATACTCGGCGCCATCTTGAGTTGAGCCATCATGTATGACTATGTACAGTTGAAGTCAGAAGTTTACATACAGTTAAGTTGAAGTCATTAAAACTAATTTTTTAACCACTCCAGATTTAGTATTAGAAAACTATAGTTTTGGCAAGTCATTTAGGACATCTACATTGTGCATGACACAAGTAATCTTTCCAGCAATTGTTTACAGACAGATTGTTTCACTTTTAATTCACTGTATCACAATTCAAGTGGGTCAGAAGTTTACATACACTAAGTTAACTGTGCCATTAAGCAGCTTGGAAAATTCCAGAAAATGATGTCAAGCCTTTAGGCAATTAGCTTCTGATAGGAGGTGTACTGAATTGGAGGTGTACCTATGGATGTATTTTAAGGCCTACCTTCAAACTCAGTGCCTCTTTGCTTGACATCATGGGAACATCAAAAGAAATAAGCCAAAACCTCATTAAAATAATTGTGGACCTCCACAAGTCTGGTTCATCCTTGGGAGCAATTTCCAAATGCCTGAAGGTACCACGTTCATCTGTACAAACAATAGTATGCAAGTATAAACACCATGGGACCACGCAGCCATCATACCGCTCAGGAAGGAGACACATTCTGTCTCCTAGAGATGAACGTAGTTTGGTGCGAAAAGTGCAAATCAATCCCAGAACAACAGCAAAGTGCCTTGTGAAGATGCTGGAGGAAACAGGTAGACAAGTATCTACTTCCACAGTAAAACAAGTCCTATATTGACATAACCTGAAATGCTGCTCAGAAAGGAAGAAACCACTGCATAAAAAAGCCAGACTACAGTTTGCAAGTGTACATGGGGACAAAGATCTTTGGATAAATGTTTCTAGTGAAACAAAAATTTAACTGTTTGGCCAAAATTACCACATTATGTTTGGAGGTAAAAGGGTGAGGCTTTCAAGCCGAAGAACACCATCCCAACCATGAAACATGGGGGTGGCAGCATCATGTTGTGGGGGTGCTTTGCTGCAGGAGGGGCTGGTGCACTTCACAAAATAGATGGCATCATGAGGAAGGAAAATTATGTGGATATATTGAAGCAACATCTCAAGACATCAGCCATGCAGTTAAAGCTCGGTCGCAAATGAGTCTTCCAAATGGACAATGACCACAAACACACCTCCAAAATTGTTGTCCTTAAGCCATTTTGCTACAAAGACAAGGTATTGGAGTTGCCATCACAAAGGCCTGACCTCAATCTGATAGAAACTTTGTGGGCAGAGCTGAAAAAGCGTGTGCGAGCAAGGAGGCCAACAAACCTGACTCAGATACACCAGTTCTGTCTGGAGGAATGGGCAAAAAGTCCAGCAACTTATTGTGAGAAATTGTGGAAGGCTACCTAAAACGATTGACCAAATTTAAAGGCAATGCTCCCAAATTGTATGTAAACTTCTGACCCACTATGAATGTGATGAAAGAAATAAAAGCTGAAATAAATCATTCTCTCTATGATTATTCTGACATTTCACATTCTTAAAATAAAGTAGTGATCCTAAAATTTATTGGCTAAGGTGTATGTAAACTTCTGACTTTAACTGTAAGACTTCAAGTATGACTTTTGTTTCGCACATGTGCTCTCACTCACAGACATGTGCAAATGAATGAATTAAGTGCTGTTAAAACCAAACTTATTTTTGTGCAAGTCTACGCTGTTTTTCAATTCTTTTCCTATGTGAACATGCGCTGGACGGACATCTTTTATCGTTGCATCGCATCTCGCATTTTCTTCAGGACCACAGCATTTTTTAGAAACCAATTTGTTTTAAATGCATCTCGAGAGACCTGCGTCCTGTTTCATTTGTTGTGCTGCATCTAGCTTTTTTTAGCACAGGTGTCACAAAGATTCGATGTTCTAAAAAAGATCAGGCTGCAAAGAGGAATTCATGTGACTGTTACACTGTTACACATGATTCCAGATTGTTCTGCACTAAACAAAGTTTCTGCACCTGATAAATGTTTTTTCCGCTTATGCTCTGGTTTGCTGAGGGGACACCGTGCCTTGTTAAAACTATGTACGATTACTGTTACAAATGTTGTCTACGACAGCCTATTGCAACAAATGTACTTGATTGGAGAAGATATTATAAAGAGAGTGAGCGATTTCAGGATTAAAATCTAATGATATGGGTCGGGTTGAGTTCGGGCTTAAAATATGACAGACTAGGTCGGGTTGGGGCTTCATTTCAAGGCCCGTGCAGACCTCTAGGACATGCTAGGCAGAATGCCTAAGTCACCATTCAATTTCATTTTATAGAAAAGACGCAATAAAAGCAAATGGTGACTGAGGATAACATTCTGCTTTTCCACTATCGGGACAGTGTGAGCCAGGGCTATCAACTGGCCAGCCGGGGCCAATAGCCTTGGACCTCGAGCCGCAAGAACAAAATTTATTTGCGTTCCCACCATCGGGCCAATAGCCCAACAACCCACCCTTAATATGCTGCCCTGGTGCCAGCGTCACACACCTGGCCCATTTCACAAGCAAGAGGGAAGCTCAAGCTGAGGTATCATGTTATCTAGTTATCTAGAATATCGAGTTTATATCATTTGTAAACATTAGTTAGCTAGCAAGATAAGTAAGCGTTAACAGCTCACCAGCTGTAACTGCCATTGGCCAATGGCCTCTCCATTAACAGCGGGATGATGTCCCAGCACACCAGTCATGATCTCGAAAAATGGAAAGGTATTTCTTTGAGCACCGCTTTGTCCATTTAATGGATTTGCCTGTACCCGCAGTTTTAAAAAAAAAATTCCTGACCCTGTACAACGGTGCGTTAAATACACAACCTGGCAAGTTCAGCGAAACTCCGCCTTTGACACTGAACCCACCTCAATCCCCAGTTGGCCTTATTAGGCCCAAGGGTAATCAGCGGGCCAAAGGCCATTGGCCCTGAGAAAGCCCCGAGTAGGCACGATGAAGCCCCGGAAGTGACAGTGGGAACGCAACTGGCCCTGGCACGCACTAGCATACCCTCATTTGGCCCGATAGTGGAAACAAGGCTATGGTTCCTAATTTCTTTTGTGTTCCACAGCAGAAAGATTTGGGTAAATGATGACAGAATTTAAATTTTTAGGTGAACTATCCCTTTAGCAAAAATCTCCAGTTCATTTTACACCAAAATATATTAGATTTATCACATGTTGTAGCCCACCACTGAATTTTAAAGCTCATTTTCACATTAATAAAACTTGGTGATTCATTCCTTTTCTAAAATTTGAAAGGAACACTACAGTTTGACTGCGGTCTAATCCAGAGTGCATTTACTGTACCTCTATACAGCTGGTGATATCATGAATAGCTGGATAAATAAATGAGCACAGCAGTTATTAATTTAACACAAGAAAATGAACAACTTGTAAGACATCAAGCCAGAGTCGCAAAAAGATAATATGCAAGTGATGACGATGACCTCTAATTACAGCCTTGCACAGTGGGAGAGAGAGACAGAGAGGGATCTGGGCTGAGAAATAATGAGAAGAGGGAGAGAGGGAGTGACTCAGCACGAAAATGAAGGTGACAGGTGCATGTCACAGGTCTCACCAGCTTAGTGTTCTGAACCAGGGCAGGTGGTACGAATGATACACACTGTAACCAATTGTGATGATCTCATGGAAGCACTTGATCTGAACGCACAGCACCTGTGGAAGAAAGAGAGAGAGAACAAGATAATAAGACAAAGAGGCAACATTAAAGCTACACTAAATCTTCAAAATGCTCCTTCAGTAGTATCACTGTATCTGTAGCCATTTCTTGAATGGTTAATCATAGAATAAAATGGACACTGATTATGCTAAGTGACACTGTCAGACAGAAATTAAAAAAAATAAAAATAACATAGTAATAAACACTTCTGCAGAGGTGATTAGGTTGACTTTAGAGATGAGAAGAACCCTGGTTAATTTCTGACCCTGTTTCCGGTGTAGAGAGTACTATACAGCACACCTTTGAGAAGATAGCAGCAGCAATAAAAATGCTTTGGCTTATGCTGTCAGAGCTCATCAGCTGCTGGGTGATGAGTGCCGCTTCATCATCCCCATTGCACACCTGTTACATGTCCCATCTCCATCTAGAGCTCCATCTGCAATGGAGGTATTTTCCCTGTCGTGTGCATCCATAAATTATGGTTTTGATTGCATTAAACTTATTAAATGTTCATTTGCATATTTATACTTCATAGATTATCATCTACCTTCTTTATG
The DNA here is from genome assembly GCF_019703515.2 of Myxocyprinus asiaticus. Taxonomy (NCBI): domain Eukaryota; kingdom Metazoa; phylum Chordata; class Actinopteri; order Cypriniformes; family Catostomidae; genus Myxocyprinus; species Myxocyprinus asiaticus. The sequence continues at coordinate 15,880,704 of NC_059346.1, read as the reverse complement.
CATCCTAACTGATTAAGCAGGAAGGTTCCCTCTCTCTGAAAGTCTTTGTCAGTTTCTGTCTTCGTTATATAAGAATGGTGATGGTGGAGTACAGACTTTACTCTATCCTTCATTGCCTATTTCAGTAATCGTTAAAAGTCAATTTTGTAAGAAAGTATCTGCTAAGGACAACAATATAAAGATAGTACCCATCCAGAACTGCCTTTTAACAGCATTGGTTGATGCAGCAATTATGCATTTGTTGCTGTAAACTGCTGAGGCAATATAACAATATATCATGTTTTGACACCGCATCTGTAAGGAAGTTCACCAGCTCAATTGTAAAAAAACATATGGCATTTGGACTCAAAAAAAGAACAGGAAGAGGGGACACTTACAATCATCATCAGCACAATTGGACCCAGATAAATAATGAAGAAAAAGAAGGAGATCATGGCCAGAGTGAGGATGCCCCGCACCCACCAGTTCTTCCATCTGCAGGGGAGACAAACACATTAACGCAAAGCATAATGGGCAGAAATATAATCTTCCTAATGTGAGGGAGGACTAAAAGCTCATGTGGCCTCTTTACTTAATGAATTATCTGCACTGTGCCTGGGATTTACAACAACAGACCCAGGGCCTGAAATTCATTTCTGAAAATTGGGGGCGGATTTATACACCTTTTGGTGGAATAAAACTCATAACACTAAAACATCTGCAATTTAACAACAAACTAACCAAAATCTCACGGAGGGCTACTTTTCTCAATTCCTGTATAGGTCTGATGGATCCTGGGCCAGAAATCAACTTTTCCATTAAGGTGAAATATTTGATTTCATGGGGCATTTTTTACCTTTACAGGGGCAATTGTTTTTCCTATTCTAACCGTATAAAATGATCATGTCATCCTTTTATGTTATAATTTAAGCAATTAATTCAATTTGAAAAATGGCATGTTTCAATAATTACAAAATTGCATGATCTGTACATTGCATACAGTGCATCCGGAAAGTATTCACTGCGCTTCACTTTTTCCACATTTTGTTATGTTACAGCCTTATTCCAAAATGGATTAAATTCATTATTTTCCTCAATTCTACAAACAATACCCCATAATGACAACGTGAAAGAAGTTTGTTTGAAATCTTTGCAAATTAAAAAAAAAAAATAAAAAAATAAAAAATCACATGTACATAAGTATTCACAGCCTTTGCCATGAAACTCAAAATTGAGCTCAGGTGCATCCTGTTTCCACTGATCATCCTTGAGATGTTTCTACAACTTGATTGGAGTCCACCTGTGGTAAATTCAGTTGATTGGACATGATTTGGAAAGGCACACACCTGTCTATATAAGATCCCACAGTTAACAGTGCATGTCAGAGCACAAACCAAGCCATGAAGTCCAAGGAATTGTCTGTCGACCTCCGAGACAGGATTGTATCGAGGCACAGATCTGGGGAAGGGTACAGAAAAATGTCTGCAGCATTGAAGGTCCCAATGAGCACAGTGGCCTCCATCATCCGTAAATGGAAGGAGTTTGGAACCACCAGGACTCTTCCTAGAGCTGGCCGCCCCGGCCAAACTGAGCGATCGAGGGAGAAGGGCCTTAGTCAGGGAGGTGACTAAGAACCCGATGGTCACTCTGACAGAGCTCCAGCGTTTCTCTGTGGAGAGAGTAGAACCTTCCAGAAGAACAACCCATCTCTGCAGCACTCCACCAATCAGGCCTGTATGGTAGAGTGGCCAGACGGAAGCCACTCCTCAGTAAAAAGCACATGACAGCCTGCCTGGAGTTTGCCAAAAGGCAACTGAAGCACTCTCAGACCACGAGAAACAAAATTCTCTGGTCTGATGAAACAAAGATTGAACTCTTTGGCCTGAATGGCAAGTGTCATGTCTGGAGGAAACCAGGCCAATACCATCCCTACAGTGAAGCATGGTGGTGGCAGCATCATGCTGTGGGGATGTTTCAGCAGCACTGGGAGACTAGTCAGGATCGAGGGAAAGATGAATGCAGCAATGTACGGAGACATCCTTGATGAAAACCTGTTCCAGAGCGCTCTGGACCTCAGACTGGGGTGAAGGTTCATCTTCCAACAGGACAACGACCCTAAGCACACAGCCAAGATAACAAAGGAGTGGCTATGGGACAACTCTGTGAATGTCCTTGAGTGGCCCAGCCAGAGCCCAGACTTGAACCCGATTGAACATCTCTGGAGAGATCTGAAAATGGCTGTACACCGACACTCCCCATCCAACCTGATGGAGCTTGAGAGGTCCTGCAAAGAAGAATGGGAGAAACTGCCCAAAAATAGGTGTGCCAAGCTTGTAGCATCATACTCAAAAAGACTTGAGGCTGTAATTGGTGCCAAAGGTGCTTCAACAAAGTATTGAGCAAAGGCTGTGAATACTTATGTACATGTGATTTTTTTTCGTTTTTTATTTTTAATAAATTTGCAAAGATTTCAAACAAACTTCTTTCACGTTGTCATTATGGGGTATTGTTTGTAGAATTGAGGAAAATAATGAATTTAATCCATTTTGGAATAAGGCTGTAACATAACAAAATGTGAAAAAAGTGAGGCGCTGTGAATACTTTCCGGATGCACTGTATGTGTATTGTTAAATTAACATTGCTTACCAAACTAATGCACCGACATAGAGGAGGAGATGACAGCATTTCCGCAGATTTGGAATGAGGAGCTTAAATGGATAGATCACCCAAAAATGAAAATTCTCTTATTATTTACTCACCCTCATACCATCACAGATGTGTATGACTTTCTTTCTTCTACAGAACACAAATTAAGATTTTCTTTTTTTAAGAAGAATATCTCAGCTCTGTAGTGATCAGACCTTTGTAGCTCCAAAAACAAATAAAGGAAGCATAAAAGTAATCCATATGACTCTATTGTTACTGTAAATCTACATCTTCAGAAGCAATATAATAAGTGTGGGGGTGAAACAGTCCAAAATGCAAGTATATTTTTACTCTAAATCTCCACTTTCACTTTTACATCTGAAAGCCACATGTGGTGCCTGTTTAGTTTCAATTTCACATCTGGAAGTAAGAGTGAAAGTTGAGATTTAGAGTAAAAAAGGACATAAATATTGTTCTGTTTCTCACCCACACCTAATATATTGCTTCTGAAGATATGGATTTAACAACTGGAGTCTTATGGATTACTTTTATGTTTCCTTTATGTGATTTTTGGAGCAACAAATGTCTGATCACCATTCACTTGCATTGTGTGGACCTACAGAGCTGAGATCTTTTCCCAAAAACCTTCTTTTGTTTTCTGCTGAAGAAAGAAATTCACACATCTGGGATGGCATGAGGGTGTGTAAATGATAGGAGAATTTTCATTTTTGGATAAACTATCCCTTTAAAAAAAAAATTGGCAACTCCTTCATGCCAATTGAATAAAACAATACAAAAATAAACATTTCAGATTCATACAATAAAAGAGATATGATTCATACAATAAAAGTGGTTAATGTTAAATGATTATTGTATCATTAATAAAAAAAAATTTATTTAACATCAGGGCTATTTATACAGATATTATTGTTGTTATTATTATTATTAACTACATTTTAGCATTTGGTTACATTAGATTTTGTGTTCTTTCAGACCTGATTAAGTATATAACATCCATCCTTCCTGCACTTTTTGCTTCTAGCCGGTGAGGAGGCTTTTCAAACAGACAGCTACGTGAGATGAGACGATGGGCAGGGAAGTAGCACAGGGAGTGACAGTCTTACTTACTAGGACAGTATATTTTGAATAAATGGTTCAAATGGTCATTGTATTTAGCGCTTGAGCGTGACACCGATCTGATGCGGAGCATGAGAAGCGGAGTGTCCGTCTGTGTGCGTTTATGGTGTGAGCACACACCACTGACTCGGCAACATCTGCACAATGGACGGCACGAAACAAATAAAGTTCAGCGAAAATTCCAATGAAGATCGCGATGTATGTAATTGGAACTATATCAAATGTTACTAATAAAACAACAGGAACTCTTTGTGCGCAGAATGACGTGGCAACGAGGAAGACCACCCCTCCTCCCAATGACAATGTGCTATGTCTTACCACGGCTGATGTGGAGGAAAACTCTACACAAAGTCAACCCACAGAAGGCTGCTGGACCAGACAACATTCCTGGCAGAGTGCTCAGAGGATGTGCAGACCAGCTGGTGGATGTTCTTACTGACATCTTCAACATCTCCCTGAGCAGCACCATCATTCCAACATGCTTCAAGGCCACCACCATCATCCCCGTGCCGAAGAAGTCTTCAGTGTCTTGCCTCAATGACTACAGTCCCATTGCACTCACACACATCATCTTGAAGTGCTTCGAGAGGCTCATCACGAGGCACATCAAGACCCAGCTGCCCCCCTCACTGGACCCCCTGCAGTTCGCATATCGTCCCAACCGCACAACAGATGATGCCATCGCCACCACCCGCCATCTGGCCCTCACCCACCTGGACAAAAAGAAACATGCGTTCGAATGCTGTTCATAGACTTCAGTTCAGCATTCAACACAATCATTCCTTAGCACCTGATTGGAAAGCTGAACCTGCTGGGCTTGAACACCTCCCTCTGTAACTGGACCCTGGACTTCCTGACTGGAAGACCTCAGTCAGTCCGGATCGGGAGCAGCATCTCCGCCACCACCACACTGAGTACTGGGGCCCCCCCTGGGCTGTGTGCTCAGTACACTGCTGTTCACTCTGCTGACTCACAACTGTGCAGCAATGCACAGCTCGAATCACATCATCAAGTTTGCCGATGACAAGACCGTGGTGGGTCTCATCAGCAAGAACGACGAGTTAGCATACAGAGAGGAGGTGCAGCGGCTAATGGACTGGTGCATAGCAACAACCTGTCTCTGAATGTAGACAAATCAAAAGAGATGGTTGTTGACTTCAGGAGAATCCGGAGTGACCACTCTCCATTGAACATCAATGGCTCCTCTGTGGAGATTGTCAAGAGCACCAAATTCCTTGGTGTTCACCTGGCGGAGAACCTCACCTGGTCCATCAGCACCAGCTCCATAACCAAGAAAGACCAGCAGCATCACTACTTTTTGCGAAGGCTGAGGAAAGCCCATCTCCCACCGCCCATCCTCACCACATTCTACAGAGGGACTATCGAGAGCATCTTGAGCAGCTGCATCACTGCCTGGTTTGGAAATTGCACCGTTTCGGATCGCAAGACACTGCAGAGGATAGTGAGGACAGCTGAGAAGATCATCGGGGTCTCTCTTCCCTCTGACATGGACATTTCCACCACACGCTGCATCTGCAAAGCCACCAGCATTGTGGCTGACCCCACGCAAACCCTTGCGCAAACTCTTCACCCTCCTGCCATCTGGCAAAAGGTACCGAAGCATTCGGGCCCTCACGGCCAGACTGTGTAACAGTTTCTTCCCCCAAGCCATCAGACTCCTCAATACTCAGAGACTGGACTGACACACACACACACACACACACAACTGAACACTATCCGACTCCCTTTGCAATTTGCATATTTAGCAATTATTGTACCGTCTTGCACTGTTTGCACACATGCACTTTCTGTAGTAATGTGTAGATCTTATTTAGTTCTGTGTAGTCTCACATAGTTCTGTTTGTATTTATGTTGTTTTTATGTTGTTTTATGTAGCACCATGGTCCTGGAGGAACATTGTTTCGTTTCACTGTGTACTGTCCTAGCTGGGTGTTCTAAGTGGTTGCTAGGGCCTTGCTATGGTGTTTTGAGTGTATTTATGTTCATTGCTACAGTATATGGTAACAAAAGTGTTCTAAGTGGTTTCTAAGGCATTGCTATGGTGCTTTTAGTGGGTTTTTTCCATTGCTATAATGTGGAAGCTAGGGTGTTCTAAGTCATTGCTAGGGCATTGCTATGGTGTTTTGAGTGTAGGTATGTTCATTTCTACAGTATATAGTCGCAAGTGTGTTCTAAGTGGTTGCTTGGGCACTGCTATGGTGTTTTAAAAGTTTTTTTGTTCATTGCTACAGTATAAGGCAGCAAAGGTGTTCCAGTTCCAGATCAAAATCTCTGAGGGTGCTTCTGAATTTAGTGGGGGTGCAAGTAGTTAAAGTGATGACACAATAATTGAGGGTGCTTTTATGTCCATTTGAGGGTGCTTAGGAGTGCTTGCTGGAATTTAATACTTATGCTTGCGGTTTTGAAAAACCCCTAACTCCAAATATGAGCAATATTAGTAGTAGTGATTATATTGATAATCACTAATAATTATTTAATTCTGGTTTGTTTTGGGAAATTGCTGTTACCGGGAGGAGAGGCCTGAAAGGGCTTTGTTGAGAACCTCTGGTGTGTCATCAGCAGGAACAGGAACTTCAGCAACACCTGTGTCTGGTTTAATCTCACTATCTGATGCTCCATCTCTCTCTGACCTGCCCTCTGTTTCAGATCCCTGGAGACAGACAAAGAGAGAAAGAGAGATAAATTCATCCATCAGTATTTGTTTTTTGGCTGAGAGAGTTCTGCATACTAAACAGAGAAATAAAACTGAGGCCACCAAAACAGCCATTTAATGACTTGAAATAATGGTTACCACCGACCCTAATGTTTAGGCTATACAAGGCAGAATCTGTATGTCATGGTAGGCTGTAACTACAAATTTACAGGCAGGTCATTAGTAAACTACAAATACTAATGATCTGCCTTCATCACCATAGCAACAGGCTTTACTATGCATTATCATCAGATGGGGCTGCACTATTTGGCCAAGCTGTCACAAATTTTCTAGAAACATCTTTTCTCTCTGTTTGATATGAATAATTTGGACCTGCTTACAGAGAGCACCCCCAAGCTTATAGACCACATCCTGCACTGATACTCAACAGCTTCCTATGAACCAACAGCAAGATCTATGGAAGGATCCAGGGTTGCCATGGAAATGGACTACATCCTGACATTAAGGATGCCAGAGTTAAAAATACCCTCCCTTTCCTGCCCACGCCCTCCCCCGTCCCTCAATCACCCCACCGACTGCAAACAGGTAATCAGGAACTGAGGATATCCCACTTTTCCTGTTAGAGAGAGAGAGAGAGAGAGAGAGAGAGCGGGTGGAAAAGAGATACATCGCACCAGACTCATCCCATGTTCGTCTCTTAATATAAGCCACAGAATTTGGCAGACAGCAGTGTTTGCTGTGTGTTGGCCATCTGGAATCATGGAATATCTCAACTAATGCAACAGCAATAAAATGACAGAGTACAAATGAGATGACTGATGTTAGCCATCTGTTAAATGTGTTTGAGTCATTCACCACTCCAAGACAGGTTTACATCTGATATTATTTGATGTTTGGGTAGGGCACATCCTGAAGACCCGCGATGTCACTGTTTGCTGACTACAGCATATAAATGCAAAGTCTAAAGTCCCTCTGGAACATTTTACCATCTTCATTCCAAACTCAACAATGGCACAATCTGTTTCTCGATCTATCACATTACAGTTAATGTAATAAACTCAACAGGGCTCTACATTGTCTCATTCAGTCTCTAATTCCAAATGAATTCCAAATATTCTCTCACAGAAAAAATTAAATAATAATAAACCAAATAAAAGACACTGCATCTGGTTTATTTTGTTATAATTACTTGTACATCATTACATTGAATATTAATTTAAGTTGAAATTATTTGTTTATGCGAGAAGAAAGAGACTGTAGAGTGATACGGGAGACATGAAACTAGCACAGCTACTTTAGAAATCACTTAGGCAACCTGGAACAAATTATACAGTTTAGCAGTTAATATACAAAAATATTTGACAGTAGAATGCAGCAATGGAATCAGAATTCAGAGTCAAGTATTCCAGAGAGCTGTGTAATAAATCTTTATAATATCTTGCATTACGTGGCAGTCAATTAATAATACCAACTGACATTTTAAAAACACGTCCACGCATGAAAGCCAGAACCAAGCATACCAAGGAAAAGCTCTCTAATAATATTTGCGATTTAAATTTTGCTTGCAATAAATTTTGTTTCGTCAGGGGACACGGTTACTTTTCAAATCTTGATCCGACACTGAATGCTCAAGCAGCCTAATTTACACTTAGAAAACTCCTGATGTTGCTATAACAATGCAAAAAGCACTTACCAATTTGCTTGAAGTGAAAATCAGTCCTCCTTTCCTGTTTAATTTATCAATCGCACAATCATGCAGAACATCTCAGGTTTTTAAATCCATAAGGATCTCTTTCTCGATAGCGGCAGTGATGACAGCCGACTCGTCAGCAAGATCTTGCGCTCTTCGCTTTCAAATTACATCACTTAAAGCGTGATTGCGTCACTCAAGGCCAGCTAGAAGGCCTGGACTGGGACATATCCTAAAGACCACACCCACAAGAACAAATAAATCAATCTGATTGGCTGATGAATCTGACAATCTGACTTAAGATGCCTATTCACTGCAGTGTTGAGGGATTCTACAAAAATTCTGAAGGCCTGACGGGTGGAGCTCAGACTCACGCGCTGCTTCGGCTAATGAGCATGGCTTCGGGCATGCAATTTGTGAAACAGTTGTCACACTTTGCTTGTAAGCATCAAGGGATAAATTCTGATTGGATAAATTTTTTTGTTTTTTGCTATTCGTTTGTAGATTAATTAGGAGCTGAAAGCGATTGAAAATACACAGGCAAAAAGGTTAATGAGAATTGAGAAATATTTATTTATTAGGCATGTTACGCCAGCAGAGAAGGCTTTGCTGGCCCTGAGAAATCGCCACTGGGTATATATCTCAGTATATATTTTTTTTTGTTAAAATAGGTATTTTGGTGGCTCAGCGGTTAAGGCTCTGGGTTACCAGAAGGTCAGGGGTTCAAGCCCCAGCACAGCCAAGATGCCACTGTTGGGCCCTTGAGCAAGGCCCTTGACCAAGGGTGGACTGGGAAGAAAATTCAGCCCTGGATTTTACATAGAAACTGTCCTTTTCTGCATAACGCTACCCAATTTCGCATATCGCGGCGCCGTTTTGTGGTGTGTTCTGCATAACGCGGCGGCCCATTCGGCCCCATTTCGTGGCCGGCCCACCGGGAAAAGTCCCGGTTCTCCCAATGGCCAGTCCGTCACTGCCCTTGACCCTATCTGCTCCAGGGGCACCATAACATGGCTGACCCTGCGCTCTAACCCCAGCTTAGCTGGAATATGCGAGAGAAAAAAAACAACAACAAAAAAAAAAACAATATTTTCACTGTATATGTGTAAATGTATAATGTGTGACAAAAATAAAGGCTTCTTCTACTATTGGCTAAATTTTTTTAATATTGGTGCATCTCTAGAAATAGGTTACAATTATGCAAAACTGTAATTGTAAACTAATTGTTTTAGTTATTTCTCAAATATGAGCCTGTAATGAAGTAAAACGTGATTAGACGGACCTGTACAAGATTAGCTTTGGTCTGAAGCTTGAATGCTGAAATATGATGAGGGCAGCACAATTTTTAATTTGCATAATCAAAAATTAGGTTAAACAAATGCCTTGGTGTTCAAGATGGGCCTTGATAGAGAGCCTGCCATTACACTAGCAAGGTTATTATATTTCTTGGTTCTTTCTTCCTACACTTCAGTATAGACTGAGACATTTACAACTCTAAAGATTAAAAAGGCTGTTTCTTCTTTTGAGGAGAGAAACCACAAAATTCCCAAATTCCACAAAAATACTACAGTAGTGTGCAGGAGGAAGTTATATGGTCAACCTCACAACCCAATGACCAGAAGAAATTCTCAGAAACTATTGACTAAGGATATTTCCAGATAAAGCCTGTACAGAAGAGGGTTAACTAAATAATTCCTTAGATTGTAGTCCATGCAAAAACACGATCACATCCTGCTGACAAAACCTGCCCTTTCATACCCAGAGAAGAGTACAGTAGACACATTAGTTTGAATTTGTGAGGTCTCCACAGTTACTCAATATTAATATGTCATATTGAAATGTCATATTTATACTGTGATCTTTACTAAACTGTGAGGTTTAGTTTGAACCATTCTGCTACATACGAAAGACTCTGAATGTTTACTCACCCATCTGCCCAGATCTTCCCAATTCTCCATGATTTCTACCATAACTTCCACCTAGCATGAAGATTAGTCCATGCACTCCAGAACTCTGCTGAATGGACAGCTAATCCATAACACTTTAAACCCTGGTGCGAGTTCAACCTCACTGCCCTGAACAGTGCAGAGATTGTTCATGCCACTTAATTTAATTTCAGTAAGAAGGCAACAGCAAGAAATACACTGGGTGCTGATACGGGCATTTTGTTTTGTTTGGACAGGCAGGAAACCTTCAGTACTTAACCAGCACAGGAAGAAGAACATCTCCAGATCCTGGTGCTGGAACTCTCCCCATGAACTCTAGTGCTAAAAGCTACGACCATTCATCAAACAATTTCATATCAAGGCATTAAAACCTCTGATCTTATTTTTCTGGGGTGTGACAAGTCACATGCACGCGTGAACCAAAAACACAACGACCCACAGCAGATATTTTCTCCATGCATGACATGACATCATGTAGCTTATATGATAGCCACAACAACAAACAACTTACTTTCTCTTTATCCGTTACCTTATCCTCCGAGTGCTGCTCCTGCAACTCTTTTTCCGTCGCTCCTCGGTGTCGTAATTCTGTCATGATGCCCTCGGTTTGCTGAAAATAAAGGCCTGAAAACGATAAAGCAGCAATCGACTGGGGTTGCTGTTCGTTTTCAATGATTGTTATTGGGACATAGAGGGAAGCGACTGCGCATGCGTACGGAAACGTTCAAGGCCAGGGGCGCGCCATCTGGTGGCCAGTGACTGTTCAGAGGACAGACAGACAGATAGATTCTTGTTCATGTAAAAAAAAAAAAAAAAAAAAAAAAAACTTAGAAAAAATCAAAAAAGAAACAGAGGTTTACGTTTTCTGGAAATATTTGGAGTTTGAGGTAAGTTCTTCTCGATTAAACACACTGCAAATTCTCATTTTAAGGTATAGCAAAACTGTCAGGCAGTGATCTCAACATAATGGCCATAATAAGAGGCCAACACGCCTAGCACAATATGTTTTTTCTTGAAGTTACTTGACTGGAGTCTTCATCTCTTGTGAATGTACATCATTTTAAACATTTGCCAAACTATTCATTTCTTTAGGTGTGAAACTGTTTAAAGTGAAAAATTACTTAGTTTGCAATTTGATATTCATTTAAAGCTGAATTACTGTATGTATTTTTTTCAGTGTTAAAATACTTTCTTTTATTTTTCCAGCTTAACATGCAGAGACAACTATAAGTAAGAAATTCGAAGGTTAATTTTATTGAAAACTATAAGCTCCAAAATCTGTGAAGCTCCAAATAGCAAATAAAGTTAGCATAAACATGATCCATCAGACTCCAGAGGCCTGTACCATGAAGCCGGTTTCGGTGGCTAGCCAGGTAAGTTTTTGTTTAGTTTGCTTCAACCCCAGGTTTTAGGTACCATGAAAATTGGTCGGCTTTTAGCGGTGTTCATCGCCATAGCAATTTACACTACACGGATAACCTGCTCTGTAGCATCTTTCGTTCTGGATTACAGATTGCTAACAGATGCTGAACCAATCAGATGTGAGTAAAATTTCATGTCTGACGCAATCAAGTCACTCCCCCATATCTCTTACAGCACCCTTTACAAATAAAATCTTAGAAATCCACAAAATCGACTCTTTATGATAAATTATTTATTTGAGAATCTAAATGTAGATTTTCAGCAGATAGAGTGTTGTATTTTATTTAAAATGTAATTGCTTTTCATTTATTTTCATTCATTTAAAGAATATCTTTGAAAATATAAACATAATATATTAGGCAATCTATAAAACAGCCAGTAAGATGGATTAATATGATACCTGCAAAAAAAAAATAATTAAAAAATTAAAAGCACAAGATTGCTATGGAAAGGGGTGAATGCCACCCAAACCCTTTTTTCTTTCATGGACTCGAGATGAACATACATTATTTTACTTGAAGTTATAATAATATAAGCAATAAGCAATATAAGCAGTACACAAAATACATCTTTTATAAAAAGAACAAATACATCTTATTATTGCATACCAATTTTTTGCATACAGAATTCCAAGTGCTCACTTATTAATTAACCAATAGTAGCCTTTTTTATTTTTGCATAGTTTTTATTTTATTTTTTTACTAAAGACAATGTTTGAATTGTACATCAAGAAAGAGAAATAATAATAATGATAATAATAATAATAATAATCAAAAAACACAATGTTATTTTGAATAACCATATCAAATAACCATTCACAACATATTCTATCAATAACTGTGACGAGGAGGAGGGCGGGGCCGGGCCGTGAGCACGCCCCGCCCCCAGTCGGGCTAATCAGCCGAGGAGAGGGAAAAGTGCAGCGGGATGCAGCAGTTCGAGAGAGAGAGAGAGACACATGCAGCTGCCATGTGTGTGTTTATGTTTTTTGTCTTTTTGTTTCATTAAAATTACTTTGACTGTTCAGCCGGTTCCAGCCGCCACCTTGCCAATTTTTAACCTTGTTACAATAACATGTGTAATTAATTGAATTAAATGTTATATTTTATTTCAAATAAAGTGGAAAGTTAGTTAAGGCATCACCTCCTTTTTTTAAATATTAAATGAGATAGGACACCATACCTCGTATTTTAACTAATTTTGTTCAAAAATCAAGAATCTGAATGAAACAATCTATCTAAATTCATTTATAATATTTTTAAGCAAATCCCATTTATGTTCACATTCCAGACTTTTATTATTAATTTTAAATGTTACTTTCTCCATTTGGTATATTTCTGATATCGTTTCTCTCCATCTTTGAAATTGTGGGGGTTCTGGTTTAAGCCAGTTTTTTTGTAATCTGTTTCAAAGCTGCTATTCTAATTACCCTAAATATATTTTGTTCAGTTTTATTTCTTAAGGACAATGGCATTTTACCCAAAATAAGGTATTCTGGATGTATTTCTGTTGTGCAGTTAAATATTAAATTAACCTGTCTAATCACTTCATTCCAATAAGTTGTCGATTTAGAGCACTCATATAGAATTTGACTGTAATGAGCCTTTTTTCTCCACAATTTCTCCAACAATCCCCTTTTACCATCCTATTGTATTTACTTTGAATAACAGGTGTTATAAAAAAATCTCATTTATATCTTCCAAGCATCTTCCATCAAAACACTGGATTGAGTACTATGGAATGTATTATATGATATTTCTTCCCAGTCTTGCTGATTCATTTTTATTTTTAATTCATCCTCCCACCTGCATATAATTTTATTCAGAGTTTCCAGTATATCTCTTTCAAGTGTACTCTCTAAAATTCCTAACATTTTTATTGGATTAGCTGTATTGTATGTGTGTGTATATATATATATAATTTATCAATGGATGCATTTCATTTTTTATTTCTTTTACTTTAACTTCTGTTAATAAATATCTTCTTACCTATAAATAATTAAATAAATGTGAATTTGGAAGCTCATACTTTATTGCTAGGTTTGAAAATGTATCCATTTCCTTTATCTGTGAACAGTTGGTGATATCTTTTCAGACCTCTATCTGCCCAAAACTTAAATGTATTATCTAATCTGTTTGGCATGAAATCAGAATATTTACCAATTTCTACTGTATATCTTTCTGTATATTGTACTCTTTTCTAACCAACTTCTAAACATACTATTAATACAAATATTATCTATTGATTTAAATTTGTTGCTTTGTTTTGGGTAGGAACAGGGATATACTAATAGGTTCCCCTATTTGATAAATTACCATCTTCCTCCATTTCACTTTAGATTCTTCATTCATCCAAATCAATATAGGTTCAATTTGGGCAACTTTATAATATAGTTAATTTACAAGAAATTGCTAAAGATCCTGATTTCATGTCAAATAGATTAGATAATACATTTAAGTTTTGGGCAGATAGAGGTCTGAAAAGATATCACCAACTGTTCACTGATAAATGAATGGATACCTTTTCAAACCTAGCAAAAAACTAAGAGCTTCCAAATTCAAAATTTTTTACAGGTAGGAAGATATTTATTAACAGAAGTTAAAGAAAAAGAAATAATAATAATAAAAAAAGGAAACGCATCCATGAATACATTATATAACTGGTACAATACAGCTCATCCAATAAAAATGTTAGGAATTAAAAATTTTAGCATTTGGAGGGAATATGCTTGGAAGATATAAATGAGATTTTTTTATAACACCTGTTATTCAAAGTAAAGACAATAGGATGGTAAAAGGGGATTGTTGGAGAAATTGTGGAGAAAAAAGGCTCATTACAGTCAAATTCTATATGAGTGCTCTAAATCGACAACTTATTGGAATGAAGTGATTAGACAGGTTAATTTAATATTTAACTGCACAACAGAAATACATCCAGAAAACCTTATTTTGGGTAAAATGAACAAAATATATTTAGGGTAATCAGAATATCAGCTTTGAAACAGATTACAAAAAAATTGGCTTAAACCAGAACCCCCACACTTTCAAAGATGGAGAGAAACGATATCAGAAATATACCAAATGGAGAAAGTAACATTTAAAATTAATAATAAAAGTCTGGAATGTGAACATAAATGGGATTTGCTTAAAAATATTATAAATGAATTCAGATAGATTGTTTCATTCAGATTCTTGATTTTTGAACAAAATTAGTTAAAATACGAGGTATGGTGTCCTATCTCATTTAATATTTAAAAAAAGGAGGTGATGCCTTAACTAACTTTCCACTTTATTTGAAATAAAATATAACATTTAATTGAATGAATTACACATGTTATTTATAGAATATGTTGTGAATGGTTATTTGATATGGTTATTTAAAAAATATGCAAAAATAAAAAGTATAAAAAAGGCTACTATTGGTTAATTAATAAGTGAGCACTTGGAATACTGTATGCAAAAAATTGGTATGCAATAATAAGATGTATTTGTTCTTTTTATAGAAGATGTATTTTGTGTACTGCTTATATTGCTTATTGCTTATATTATTATAACTTCAAGTAAAATAATGTATGTTCATCTCGAGTCCATGAAAGAAAAAAAGGGTTTGGGTGGCATTCACCCATTTCCATAGCAATCTTGAGCTTTTAATATTTTAAAAACGATTATTTTTTGCAGGTATCATATTAATCCATCTTACTGGCTGTTTTATAGATTGCCTATTATATTGCTATGGCTAAAGAGGGTAAATGAAAAGCAATTAAATTTGAAATAAAATACAACACTCTATCTGCTGAAAATCTACATTTAGATTTTCAAATAAATAATTTATCATGAAGCGACAATTTTGTGGATTTCTAAGATTTTATTTGTAAAGTGTGCTGTAAAGGTGCAGCATGTAAGATTCAGAAACACTTGTTATTAATGACACCTGTGGCCATTAAGTGAACTGCAGCCAGCTACCTGTTGCTCGTGCTCGTGCTTGCGCTCGTGCACACACTCCATAGGGACTCGAGCGAGTGAGCATCGACCAAAACAATGACGTAACGTATAAAGAGACTGAACGTGATTCACCGACCTCATGCTGGCAGATTAAATTAAAATTATACAGTTATGATTGTTTTACAACAAACTTTGAGACTGCATATTATATTTGACTCTCCAGTGCTGGAACAGGGCTAAAATAAAGTGTGGATATAGGTCTGACTATGCAAGACTGTAGTTTGAAGTAATCACTTTTCTTTGACTGCATTTATTTGATAGCCTATGTCGGCGTTAGCTAGCTAGCCAGCTTTATCAATAGCTGTTAGCTTAATTTGGTGGATGATGACTGTAGCTGTTTATAAAATAGACTGTACATTATAAATACACTACCGGACAAAAGTTTTGCAACACTTACTCATTCTTTACTATATATTTTTTTTCTTCACATTTTAGAATAATAGTTCTATTAAAGTTTAGTTTTAAATTTTAGATTTATAATGAAATAAAGTAATATGGTTGCACAATTATATTTTTGTCTACAAAACTAATTTTAAACATTTAAGCATATGCCTTCAGATCAAAAGAGTTTTAAGGTCATGGGAAACATTTCAGTCAAAAAGTGTTTCAAAGTGTTTCAAAAGTTTTGACCGGTAGTGTATGTTGACACAATTCAGTATTGACATGATTCCATCACAGCTGTCATTTTGATATATCAATGAGCTGTTGTTTTATAATAATAGAATGTATATATTTTCTGTATAACCAAGTTACGTTATACTAATGAATGGGTCTTTTTGCATTATCTTGAACATTGTCTAGCATTATTTCATGTGTTATTGAAGTTTACCTTGCTGAATAATTACAGATTAACATTATGTCAGTTACTGTGAATCAGCATGCCTGACATTTATTATAAAAAGAAGATCTTTGAAATTATTTGAAAGTTACAAAGCAAGGTAGCTTGCAATTCGTCAGCATTAGCAGGCAAGATCAAGTTAGCTAAAATTACACAGATCAGTTCTTACGGCACTATATTTCACTTGCTTTGCAGTTATGTAAGCTTACTTGTCCAATAAGCAGAATGCCAATTTTGATCCCCAAAACCGAACGAAGGTCCCTCCAGGAATCAAATGCTCTGCCGATGTTCACTCTAGTTTTCGCTTGACCACGATCACGTTCCCACTTAGCCAGACGGGATTCAGTAGATAAATGTTTTTTTTTTTTTTTTTGGCTTACTCTGAGTTTGTGTAGGAGTCGGTGTTGTGCTGGAAGCTGGCTGTTTGCTATATATTCCATCTCTCAGATAACGTTACCTTGTGTTGCAGACTGTTGTCACTGTTGAATAGCGGAAGAGAAGCACTGAGGCAAGGCTCTCGGGAGCGCGCATAAAAGTCACATCCTTTGGATTTTCCCGGCAAAAGCGACCCGCTCCCTTCGCATGAAAATCAGTCTACAGGCTTTAATAGGCAACCTAGGAAGTCCGGGAAGGGCTCATTTTATAAGTTGTGTTACAAGCTGTTCACACATTGTCAAAAAAAAGGGCGAATATTACAT
This sequence comes from Myxocyprinus asiaticus, assembly GCF_019703515.2. Taxonomy (NCBI): domain Eukaryota; kingdom Metazoa; phylum Chordata; class Actinopteri; order Cypriniformes; family Catostomidae; genus Myxocyprinus; species Myxocyprinus asiaticus. The sequence continues at coordinate 15,863,673 of NC_059346.1, read as the reverse complement.
GAAAATTGTTACATATTGCACCTTTAAGAGATATGGGGGAGTGACTTGATTGCTTCAGAGATGTAATTTTACTCACATCTGATTGGTTCAGCATCTGTTAGCAATCTGTAATCCAGAACGAAAGCTGCTACAGAGCAGGTTATCTGTGTAGCGTAAATTGCTATGGCGATGTACACCGCTAAAAGCCAACCAACTTTCATGGTACCTAAAACCTGGGGTTGAGGCAAATTAAACAAAAACTTACCTGGCTAGCCACCGAAACTGGCTTCATGGTACAGGCCACAGTTAGTGATCCAGTTGGTTTTGGGTGAGACGCATGCACAGAGCACTAGATGGCACTAAAGGAAATGTAATCGAGCTTGAAATCATGATCGTGCCTAAAGACTGCTGCCAAGATGTACAGTGAAAAGTTAAATTTTAGTCTGTTCTCACCGAAAACCAACTGGATCGCTTCAGAAGACATTCATTAAACCACTGGAGTCTTATGGATTTTATGCTGACTTTATCTCCTTTTTGGAGCTTTTGGGGTTCTGGTCACCATTCACTTGCATTGTATGGACCTACAGAGCAGAGATATTCTTCTAAAAATCTTCGTTTGTGTTCAGCAGAAGAAAGAAAGTCATACACATCTGGGATGGAAAAAAATGAAAAATATTTTCATTTTTGGGTGAACTATCCCTTTAAAGAGGTGACATGAGGAATACAATTTTATTTAATTGTACTATAAAAACATGCTGTAAGTTTCAGAACTGAAAACTTCCTCCTTAATAGAAAAATAACATTTATTTAAACCAAGTTGCAAAAACAGCTTGTTTGGAATTTGTAGAACTAGTGACGTCACAAGGACCAAATACATCTGCATATGATGTCTCTTCAGCAAGACATCAACGCCTATTTTTCGTCATTGTACACTTGGCCTGCCTACTGGTGCTCAGTCAGTCACACAGGTGAAGATGAGAGAGATGGGCCTGTCATGGGAGATTAATCTACACCAAAGGAGACTTAGACAGGACACTTTCATGTGCCTATCTGGATTTAAATGTTTTTCTATTTAAACAGGCACTAGACCTGGGGACGGCAACCTATGGCACGCATGCCAGCATTGGCACACGGAGGGGAAATCACTGGCATGCCAGCAACTGCGAGAGAGGAGTAGACTATTTTATTTATATGAAATTCCACACCTGCATTCCAATCTACATCTTGATGTAATCCTTCCTCATTATCATGCAGCAACGTGTTTTCATGAGCTGAATGGGTGGCTAAACAAAAAGTTAAAATGTGACGAGACTGCAGTACACCCAACAGACTCATGCAGCGCGTGCATGCCGGCAGCGCTTCACAATCAGTTAATCACGCGAGTAAACGTGCCCGCTTTGCTTCGGTCAGGCTGCGCGGATGACCGCCTACATTCTGTGTTTCATTTGTTTCTATTTGCTTTGAGAACAACACGTGATGTAATAAGGAAAACACCACAATTAATCCTTAATATTTCCAAGCCAGTACACATGTACACCCTCCTTAAACCATGGTCACACTCAAAATTACATTAAAAGATTAAAAGAGAAAACATAAACCCACATCGTGGAGTTAAAAAATCTGAGTCTATTCAAAATATAAATGAAACCTGGGCTAAATAGTTGATCAGCTTGTGATGCGCGAATGTCTTGCACACACAGCGCAAGTCTCGTCACACTTTAATAGTGTTTAGTCTCCCATTCAGCTAATGAAAACACGCTGCATGATCATGAGGAAGGATTACATCAAGATGTAGATTGGAATGCAGGTGCGAAAATGTCAAAAGGGTTGCTGACCCCTGCACTAGACGAACGGACTGTTATCATGCATCTCGTGCCATTTTTAAAAGACGCAGTGTCAAGTTATAACTCTAAGAAGGATATCTCCATTCTGTTTAATTTAGCTGTTTTGCTCTTTTGAAGGTGACCTGGACTGTTTTTGCATCCATCTGTGCTATTTTAAATTGTTTTGTAAACATGCACTAGATGGACGTCTTTGATCATTTTGTTGCGTTTCCAGCAATGTGTGCCTTTTTTTAGAGCGGTACAAACACAACTTTTAAAAAGGCATGCAGTCCTGTGTGTAAACAAACACGGAAGATGTGAGATGTGCAGACCAGCATCTCTGCTTTGGCCTGTTGAAGCCGTTTAAAGCACCCAACAGCACTGTGGATTGCATTATGTTTGCGTATTCAGAACATTTCAGCGTGGATTGTATGTGTTTTTGGCTCATATCAGCGTGGATTGCTTGTGAACCAGTCACAGTATGATTCAAGGAACTGTTATTGAAAGATTGGGCAGTTAAAACACTATTGGACTGCAAAACAGTAAGTAAAGAATTTCTTTCACGAATATTTCATGTCAAGACTGTTTAATAGTTTTGCTTGAGTGAACAGTTTAACATATTCAGGTGAAATGTGTTGGATGTGGGTTATATGTTTATCCTGAAATTTAGTTTTATAAATGTTGTGGAGTTTTTATTTCTTTGGATTTCATTTCAAATATGGCTGTATTGCAAGGACTGCATGATGTTAGCCAAACATAACAGTGGGCATTTACATTGAAGTCTTAAAGCTCAAGAGATCTTAAAACTGAGTGGTTTAGATAGAGGGCCAGAGACTGGGTGGAAAATTATTATATATTACTACATTATGAAATTATGTTTTGGTGCAAAAAAACTTTACTAACATTATAAGTGGGCCTCATGGAAGATAATACAATTATAAAAAAGAGTATGTCATGACTCATGACCCCTTTAGCATTTCAATTAGAGATAACATACGAAGCATTGTCATCTCCCTGACATTACTGTGAATGACATGTGCAGCATCCTTGACTTGACCTGTTCAAATAGCATCCAGACTTCATTCATTCCTTTCAGGATGTATTAAAATAATTTGCATGCAATAAAGCATCTTATGGTTTATCTGGAATAGAACATTGGGCTTGTTGACTGAAAATGTTGGCCTGCTTGTCCTACCTAGTGACCAGAAGTCATAATGTGTCAGGAAAATTCACACAACTGATGTTTAGAAACAATTGCTGAATTTCATTTACCATTCCATGTGCTCTCTCTCTCTCTCTCTCTCTCTCTCTCTCTCTCTCTCTCTCTCTCTCTCTCTCTCTCTCTCTCTCTCTCTCGTGTGTGTGTGTGTGTGTGTGGGCGGATTTGGGTGGTTTACGAGGACATTTTTTTAGGTTACAAACTGGTAATTACAAGGGTATTATGCTATAAATGTGGTTTATGAGGACATTTCTAGTGTCTTCATAATTAAATTAGCTTAAAAAAACATACTAAACAATGTTTTTTTGAAAATGTAAAAATGCAGAAAGGTTTAGGGTTAGTTTGTACAGTATAAAAACCTTAATGTCTGTGGAGAGTCATAAGGATAGCCGCTCCAACGTGTGTGTGTGTGTGTGTGTGTGTGTGTGTGTAAAAGGCCTCTGAAAATAGGGTTAGGAAATATTCAAAGAATTCAGCATAAGGTAATACATGCCTTTCTATATGAATATAGGCACAGATATTCTTGTGAGAATTTGGTATTAATTGAGTGTAAAATATGAAATGTTGTCAGTGTTTTTACAAGAAAGGACGTGAGATGATTTATGTACAGTACATGTATTTATTGAGTAGAAAACAGAATGTAGTGCATTAACTTAAAATGTTATGAAATATCTTATTAATATAAAGAACCAATTAATTTAAAAATAGATATTTCTATTCAAAAATTAAAATAAAATATTCAAGTACAAATTAGTATATTATACATGAGAATGATTAAACTACAATAATTACAGCTGACAAAGCAGTATTTTTTGTTAAATGCTTCCAAGCACCACTTTATGCACTGAAAATACAGTATATTCAGTCTTTTTCGTGTTATATGCAAACCTTAATGTTTATACACATTGTGTTTATTTTCTATTAGAGAAAACAGAGTCCACCACTTGTACTTCCAAGTTCAGTCTCTTCACTGAGTGGAAATCTAGACACTTTTTTCCACCAAAAATCCACAGCATAACCTACATGTGAACTGATGGATCAAATGTTTAGAGATAATGGAGATCCAAAGAGTGAAGTCCTGCAAAACTATTCTGTCCTCCACAGAAGATAAACTGTATATGTATTAGTGTCCAGCACAGGTATTGGAGCTCATCTGGAACCTTGTTGTAGCCTTTGTTTATCTCTCAAGCAAACTGGTCATCCAGTCACATTTGACCCCATCACTATGGCAACATTGGAATATTTTCATAGAACCGGATTGCCAATAATAGTTTGAATCCAATTCTCAGTCTCTGTAAAAGGCATCAATCATTTTTGGCCTTCTTTAGCCCCAGTCAAACCTCTGCCCCACCATTCTGAAAAATATTTGGTTGGGTACTTGTAGATATCGACAAAGTTTCTGGAATGCCTCATTACTAAGTGGTGCATGTGGTCTTCCTTTCGACTCATCCAGGCACTTGTCCTGCCGCGCAGACAGCATACAATAAAAACCTTTTGTGACGTTGAAGTAGAAATTATCTGGCTTTATCCGAGGTGGAAGTTCCAAGAATTTCTCAGCTTTCTGGAGCTCAGGGAAAGGATTCTGGATCAGTGCCTCTCCATCCACAATGTGGATCTGCTCCCTGGGAAAAACCTCCAACCATCTGGCCAGGTGCTGGTAGTAAAAACTCCGCTGAAGGGCCTTGTAGTTGGGGTTGATGTGTCCTTGTGGCAGTAGCAGCTCTTCCAGTGGCTGGTATGGCTTGTTCTGCTGAATTCGGTTGTGTAGAACTTGTGTATAATCTGACACTAGTCTCTCTGCTGGGTTGCGAACAATCAGCAGCAGTTTCACAGCTGGATTTGTGGCCCATATCCTTTTTGGAGCTGGTGGTGCTGTGAAGTAGCCAGGGGTCTTTTCCACTGTCAGCTGTCCAGGGAGGGTGATGGGCATCTGTGCACGGTACCAGTCAAGACCTTTCAGAAAGTTTTCATCCAGGTTGAAGTAGTGGATCTCAGTCTTGGCTACCTCCACATCTGGGTGCAGGTTGAGCATCTCCAAAAGAGCCCTGGTGCCTCCCTTGCGCACTCCGATGATGATGGCTCCTGGCAGACGTTGCAAAGCTGTGGCATTGGAAGTTCCAGAAGGGGTTGTCGAAGTCACAGCAGTCAGAGTGGCTCGTAGTTCGTGTAGACAAACAAGCAGCTGAGCCTGGAGCAACAGCAGCAGGATCAAAGCCAGGAGGATCGTCCACAGCATGGCGTCAGTCCAGTCAGGTCAAGGGCGGCACGGAGATGCACACAAACAAACACACACAGCTGGAGATCACAAACACACACAACAGTGGTTGATTTCTGCTGTTCCACAGCTCTGTGCAGTAAATTTCTGAAAAGGAAAATGAACAGGAATATGTGCTATTAATTATACAATTTCAACATTTGCATAAAATAATATGAACAATTAACATAGTTAATGCATTATTTAGAGAAAAAAAAAATATTTGAGGCTCACAGGAACATATTAAATAATAATAACATTAAGCATAGATCCAAAATCTACCCTAAAATATATTAAAAGACTTCAAATACATTTTAATAAAGTGTCGAAATAATAACATGTAAAACACAAAATAAAATAAAAAACAGCAGGGCTTCCCTCTACTTCCTCAGTTTGATTTAATTAACAGAATTATTTAAACACAGAGAGAAGAAACACATTAAACATTCATGAACAAATGTGCCTCGGAAATCACTGTGGGTAAATTCCCCTCATCCCAACCCCACTGGAGCTCCACTGCTGCTCTCAAGTGGTCACTATTGGAACAATATTCAGAGCCCCAGTCATTCCAATTAGGCTACTGGAATCTCACATGCTAATAGTATTGTTTACAATAACAATTTTAATATTTATTATAGAGCACCTTTCATAGTATCTAAAAGAACTTTACATAAAAATAAAAAGTGAAAAATGAGCAATTAAGAAAGCCATAGTACTACAACAATATACACAATAGAAAAGTGTTTAAAAATATATGCATTACATTAATGCATTTGGCAGATACTTTTATATAAAGAAACTTGCAGTGCATTCAAGATAATTATTTTCTCAAGCGTTCCCTTGCATTTGAACCAACAAAGTTAAAACAAAACCTAACTGAAATTTCTCTGTAAAAATATCATTAAAAATTAATTTTGGGATTTTATGTAAATTTAATTAGTAATATTATTAATGAATTATAATTACAATTAAATATTCTATTGATTGAATAAAAGCAATATCTGTAAAAATGCACTTAAAAGGACAATTTAGAAATTTGCTAACCACTGCAGGATTTATGTTTGTCTTTTGCATTGTGGAAGAATCGTTTACCAAAAAACATTTAAATTCTCTCATCTCTTACTCTCATGTCGTTCCAAATGCATTTGACTTTCTTTCTTAAGCCTAAAGTATACTTCGGTTGTCCGTGTTGCTTATCGCTCCACGTACAGTATGCGTGATGCAAATTTCATCATCAGCACAGTCTGCGCGAACTGTTCGCGCATGACCCAGATTTCCTCGAATGCTTTGTAAAAAGAGTCCTTGTATGAGCACATCGTCAGAGCATTCTCCAGCTGTTGATTGTACTAAAAGAGTATCACAAAACAATCGTAGTGCGCATGCGTGGAATGCATTCGTAGCCGCTTGCATCGTCGGCACATCTGCCAGCTGCTGACATTACTAATAGAGTATCACAAAGAAATCGTAGTGCGCATGGGTCAAACGCGTTTGTATTTGCTTGTGGTCAAAAGAGTTCCCTTTGAAAGGCAGCGTGGTCAACCGAGCGCAATCCGATCCAGAATGCATAAAAATGAAGTCCCCATTCACTTTCATTGTATGGAAAAAAGATGCAATGAAAGTGAATGGTGACTGAGACATAATGTGCAAGAAAACATAATGTCTAATATCTCCTTTTGTGTTCCATGAAAAAGAAAAAGTTAAACGTGTTTGGAATAATATGAGGGTGAGTAAATGATTACAGAATTTTCATTTTTGGGTGAACTGTCCCTTTAAATTGTCTGTAACTACAAGTGAAGATTAATAAGCAGAGCAGGATATTGTAGCATAAAGGCTGATCAGGACAATTGGCCACTTGAGGCATATATTTTCCCTTCCACTAAACACAGGATAATAAAATAGTTAACACACCATTTCTGACCTTTTTACTTTTTAAAAACACACATTTGATTGCCTCATTTCGTCACCTCACAGTTATAAATTCTGATGTTATCGTTCCCTGCTGCTGCCTGTGTCATGGGTTATTAATTTGCTCGTCATCTAGTTTCGAGCAGGCAGTCTTTGTAAACGAGCTGTGGTGTTGCTGTGTACGCTGTATAATTACACAGCTGGGAGTAAGTGTCGAGCCCTGTGGTCTTACCACTCCGGCACGCCTCTGCTCAGCGTCATCATCGTCATTAACACTAAGCCTCATCAACTCTACCATTATGGGCCTGAGTGTCTGCTAAAGTCTCTCACTTTATTCCCTCATTTCACAGTTTTAATCTTTACAATGTGCTGTTTTGATTCCTCAGGTTGGGTTGTATGTTGGCAAATAACACAAAATGTCAGTCCTCTGACCTGATAAGCTTTTTTTTATTATTGCACTCTATAGAACAGTATTCAGAATTGTGTTGACCACATGAACTGTCAGAAGCAATTGGATTTTTGACAGGTATTCAATTTTGAATGATACCTCAAGTCATGCAGGTTGTTAAGGAAAGGTGTGCTATTACTTTTCATAGACTTAGCCATATCTAAATCACCAAGTCACCAGCCAGAACACCCTAACAACGCCCTAGCAACCGTCTCTGGCAAACACACCAGCATAACGGCAGGGGTTGGAATTGCCTTTTTCACCAAGGATGTGCAAGGTTCATCCTTATCAGGACTCACAGGCCTACAGATTGAGTCAGACTTCTTGCAGTCAAAGTTAGCCTCTCCTTCTTTCTCTCTCTCTCTCTCTCTCTCTCTCTCGCTCTCTCTTTCGCACACACATAAACATTCTCTAGTTGAGAAGAAAAAGTGTGTGCCCGAGAAACACACACTCATCTGTCACATCACACAGTGTGCATCCTCTTAATCCTCTTTCCAGAATGTCACGGCACACCAAAAGGAAACTACAGTAAGTTTTACACACATGTGCACACACACACACACACACAAACAAACCTCTGATGATTTTCTTGTATAGTTTTGCATTTATCCTCCTTAGCTTAGAGCAAACTTAGTCTCGCTTTTGTTTCCAGCGTGCAGTAATCCCTGCACATGGCTGTATTTGTGCAATGGACTCACTCATGAACACAGCTAGTTAGATAAGGTGACCAGATTTCTGAAATTAAAAATGGAGTTCAATAGGTCATTAAAATTTCATGTTACTTATTAAAAAAAGGGGACAAATTGGATTTTATGTATTTTGACCATGGTGAATGTGGTAATGTGCTGAACTATGCACTGTAAGAAATTATTTTGGTTAAACTTAAAAAAAAAAGTAAGTAACCTGGTTTCCTCAAAATGTTGAGTTCATTTCAAATAAAATTTGATAATAAAATAAATAATCATTTGAATAAAAAGGTCTAGTTAACTAACAATATGTGGAATTAACTATTTATTACCTTTTTTTTACATTATATCAGTGCATTGCCATTGTGCCATTAGTTTACTCAGTAAAAACAGATTATTATGTTATCTAAACAAATTAGTAAAACTAAGTAGATCTGGCAAAAATATAAAGTTATCAAATCATGGAAATATTTTATTACAGTGTGGTATATCATGCTCTATTTAATACTAGCCTATCTCAATGAAATTCAAGCATGGAGTTAAATTTGATAATTTTTAGTGGTCTTCTGTTTCATCTTCAATGAGTTAATTCTTTTCTATGCTGTACAGATGATATTGTGGCATAAAAGTGAACTAATCATACATGTATAAAAAATGAGGAACTATTACAGCTGACTCCACAGCACAGGGGTCCCGCCCTTTGAGCATCTTAATCATGTCATGGAATATGGTGAAGAATGTAAACATTTAGCATCTAATACATATTTTATCATATGACACAAAGATATTCAATATCGTATAATAATGATTATAATAATTATCATAATACCATTTTACATAACTGTTTGCGTATCTCATATGGACCTGTTTTTCTTAATTACCACCTTTTATTTTGATCAAGTCTTATGTATTATGGTGCTCCTTTTCACTCACTTGTTTCCCTGAAAGGCACAATGTAATCTATGCTGTGATGTACTGACTTACTGTACATTTTTTTGCAGATATTTTACTATACATTTTTATGTATTTTTCCATGTTATTAATGTCATTTTCTTATTTTACATTTATTTTGGGTATATGTTAATACAATAAATGAGCAAATATGTGAGAAGGTGTATTTCTAGTGGGCCGATAGCACTGATATATACAACACATACTGATTAAAGATAAAATTATTGATTTTATTTGTTCATCTGCAGGGATTAATTTGACTACTTTTCACCAGCATGTTATAGTTTGTGCAGGAATTCCTGCATTATGAAGGCCAAACTTTGAGGAACGTTTTACACTGCAATACAATCCTGTGCCAAATTCAGAACCTGTTTAAAATACATAATATAACTTTACAACATAAACAAACAGATAGTGTGTGCCTAAATTTGATGCTTATAACAATGATGATAATTCTCTTCAATTGCTTGGTCCAGTTCTTAATGTCAAAACCGGCCTGACCAAGTAATCAGTAAAGACAAATGAATTGAAGCTGCTATAGCAAGCAGCCCCCTCTGTTGATCAAAATAAACAGCACACGGTAGGCTTTGCTGCTCGGGCTTTCTTGCCATGTAATTCACTATGACCGCTGTCTTGAATGCTCAGGGAAAATGGGGACATTTACGGGGCAGCTCCAGTCGGGAAAAAGCCACCAAGAACTGGGACCGTCATCTGGTCACCCTATAGTTAGGCAAACGCACACACTCACACACAGATACATACAAATGCATGCATGCACTACAAGAGTTTTGGCCTCACATAAAAGATGAAAGAAGACCTGCAGGGAAGGAGATTAAAGGACTTTCTCTAGTATATTAGCATTTTATCTCAGTTCCTGATCCAGCTGGATTGTTCAAGGCTCAGTGTCATCAGGCATGACCAATGTACATTAGTCACCTTTCTTTGGTGTGTCTTACGTATATAAAAAGATTCTTTAGCAAGTGAACTGTGACTCAGCCTATTATTACTGCTTGAGTCTTAGCACACAGCAGAGTCTTTTCGTTTGTTTTGTGGGGTTTTGCTGGTTTTTATGCACATTAGTCACCTTTGTTGTATCTTAAGTAGAGCTAAGTTAAAGCATTAACACAATTTTTCTTAATCACGATTAATGCATTTACTGTTAATAAAGCATTACCCAACATATACACTGGTCAGAAAAGGACGGAAGCACAAACACTCACAACAGCCGTGTCAGTGATCAAATGCTTGGGAAAGGACCTTGCTATTTGTTGTACAAAGCAAGCCAAGATGGGACTTGTGATAGAAATCAAGTACTTTGCAGCCCCTGTAATGCACAATTTAATTACCACAGAAGCACGGCAAGTCTTAACTCTCGCGAAAATGCAGAACGAGACATTGTCTGCGAGCGCTTTTCATGTGGAGTTCAAAGCGGTGCTTGATAATTGTGTTGATGCCCTGACGCAAATCGAGAATGCAGCTTCATGATTGATGTAGCAAAGCGGATAGCCACAGTCTGTGAAAGATGAGGGTTTAAGAGATTTAATGCACATTGCAATAAATACTCAACCTATGGTTACATAGTTCTTTCAGTTAGTCAAACTCCCACTTTGACTTGGGAAATGTTTAATGTTAGTTGAATTGGTGCTATTTTAGTGCATTTCTATCTTTATACTGTGGAAAGCTTTGTTTGGAAAATGTTAATAAAGCATTATATTGTTACATATTGTTTTGTTTTCTTTCCTAAGAAGGAAATAAGTGCATTTTGTCAGGAAAAGAAATATATACTCTATAGAGTAAAATTTTAGCATTTTCAAAATCTGCTGTTAATCACAATTAACTATGAAAAATATGCGATTAATCACGATTAGAAAATGTAATTGACTGAAAGTACTAATGTTAAGTTGATACAAATATTTTTAGCAAGTGAACTGTGACTTATTACTGATTGACTTTTAGCACAGCCTTGTAACCAGTTGTTTGTTTTGTTTCGTTTCATGTTTTTTGTTTTGCACACAGACAAATCTGAGTACAGTTTGTGACATTGTTGAGATCTCTTCTATAGCATGAGATTACTACTGTTTTTATTTTAATTTTTTTACCAGGAAAAAGTCTGCAGGACACTTCAGCAAAAGTTCATTTTGCTTTTAATTTACAGTACTGTCATTATTATAAAAGAGATCTCATTTGTGCTTTTTCTTTCCTGCAAGTTTAAATTATTTAGCTTGCAGCCTAGATTTCAGTTGAAGTGAGTGAAACATGAATTTGTTAGAAATGGCCTGTGGATCGCAAAATGAAAAGAGAAGCAAAAGAATTTGGCCATTTCCCTAGCAGGTGACTCATCAGCTGAATTGTCTCTCACACAAACGGATTCCCCAACACCACTCAGTGAACAGATAAATGACTTTCAAGCATTCGCTAAGTTCCACTCTTTATCTTAGGTGAATGCAAATGGAAAATGAATGAGAGGATTAAACAGTGTCTGAGAGGATCTGATTGTCTCTGTCCTTACACTGCTGCTGAAAGAAACAAAGAAAGAATGTGTGCAAAGTGTTTCATTGGATGCTACTGAAGGATCTCCTTTAAATCTGCTTGGTTTTTTAGCACACAGACACCCCACTGAGCTTTAAATTAGTCTCTTTATGAACCTCCCCGCACCCCAACAGTCTCTCACTCTTCCTCACTTCCATCTTTTTTTATTCCTCCCTCCTCTCTCTCTCTCTCTCTCTCTCTCTCATTTGCACTTGAAGATCTGGGTCAATCGAATCACACACTCTAAAGCCCCCTCTGGTCTGCATGTTCCTCGCATTGATAATGAGGAGTGAGTGTGTGTCGTGCTGTTTGGGTTGAATATGAGTTGGGGGGGGGGGGTGTCTGGTACCAGCAGAAGGGATGCGGTATGGGGGGGGGGGGTGTACAAGTGGGTTTCACTGTAATTAAAGAAGTTGTTGGCATGGAGAACATGGCAACATCATTGGCAAACTATACTGCCATGTAAATGTGTCAAGAGTCGGGTCAGGTTTAGCATATGGAAAGATGCAGGTAGATGAAAGAAATGAGAGCAAAGGGTTGGGAGAGAGAGAGAGTTTAGAATAGGGTGATGGAGAAATAAGCTAAAGAGAGTATGAAAGTCTCAAATGAGAGCTTTTGGTTTGTATTAATTTATGGTCACCTTTTTGTAACTGGGTAGTTGACACTGACACATAAATATATGTCCATTTAGGAAAAAATCTGTATAAGAATGTATTAGAGAAAGTGTATTTTTTCAAAAGCTGTGAAAGGTCACCATTACTCTGTTTTGACTTTTTAATGACCTTAAATGCTTTTAATAGTTCACACTTATATATTATCCTTGTGAGAAGGGGAATCAGTATTTCAAATATTTTACCTCATGACACTTTTTTTCCAGATTTTTCACAGGAAACTGACCGCAATTTGGAGGAAGTCTGTGTGAAGGTGAACTGTAGCAGTCAACAAACTCTCAATTATTTACAATATATTCGTCCAAACAAATACAATGTTACACCTGCAGCTTCTGTTACCTCTCCAGAATGCCGCCAGAGGTCTCCATCTCCGGAATTCTAGCTTTCCCTTCACAAACTACATTTCCCATAATCCCCCACTCAGACTGATTACTCACTCACCTGTTTCATATTATCTCAGACTATTTAAATTCTCCGTTTACCTGCATTCAGGGTGAAGTCTTGTTCTGCTTAGTCTGCAGTTCTGAGTGTTATTACCATTCCTGTTCTTCCTGTTCTTCCTGTTCTTCCTGTTCTTCCTGTTCTTCCTGTTCTTCCTGTTCTTCCTGTTCTTCCTGTTCTTCCTGTGTTTTTGACTCCTGCCTGTTTATTGTATTTCCCTGCCTGCTTGTGAGTTTTTGGACCTTTTGCCTGTTTATTGGATTACCCCTCTGTCTCTCGGATTTACTTGGTTTGCATTTCTTGGACTGTCTCCTGTGTACCGGACCCTCTAATAGACTTTCCAACAGTCCATCTGTCTTGGCAAATGGGTCACTGTCTACAGTGATGATATTCTGATATACTCTTCTTCCCTTGATGAACATGTTCAACACGTCAGAGTGATGTTCAACTGCCTTGTTCAACACCAACTGTATGCCAAGTTGGAGAAATGTGAGTTTCACAAATCCACCATCTCTTTCCTGGGGTATGTCATCTCCCCAGAGGAAGTCACCATGGACCCTTCTAAGGTGCAAGCCATGCTGAAGTGGCCACTACCCATGTCTGTCAAAGAACTACAGCACTTCCTTGGTTTTGCACATTTTTACCAACGTTTCAGCTCGGTTGCTGCTCCACTCACCTCTTTGCTCTGTGGAAAAGCTCTGAAACTGATTTGGACACTTTCTGCTCAACAAGCCTTCAATGATCTTAAACTATGCTTTATGACTGCACCCACTCTCCATCCAGATCCCACTCGACCCTTCGTACTGGAAGTGGATGCCTCTGATTCAGGAGTAGATGTAGTGCTCCCTCAACGACAAGGATCTCCTGTCAAACTCCATCCCTGTGCCTTCTACTCACGCAAGTTGTCAGCTGCTGAGAATTACAATGTCGGCAACCGTGAACTTTTGGCCATGAAAGTAGCTTTCGAGGAGTGGAGGCATTGGTTAGAGGGAGCTCGTCATCCTTTCTTGGTTTTCACGGATCATCGCAACCTGGAATACTAAACTGCTAAACGACTAAATCCCCGTCAAGCTTTATGTTCTCTGTTTTTCTTCAGATTTGATTTCACCATTACCTTTCGACCCGGCTCCAAGAACACCAAAGCAGATGCCCTGTCCCGCATTTATGGGTCTACTAACTGCAACAACCCCGTGTCCCGATAATCCCACCAACCCTCATTGTTGCTCCCGTACAATGGGACATTATGGCTGAAATCGCCCAAGTTCAGAATCAAGAACCCAGTCCCACTGACTGCCCTCCTGAAAGTCTTTGTTCCCAGATCCTTGTGCAACAGAGTTCTTCAGTGGGTTCATGACTCGGCCTGTTCCGGGCATCCAGGTGCTCAAACTACTTGCAGGTTAGTGCAAAACCGGTTTTGGTGGGAGAACCTAGCGACAGAGGTCACTGACTGTTTAAAAATTGCAATGTTTGTGCCACCTCTAAATCTGTTCGACAGCTTCCGTCTGGTCTCCTTCAGCCCCTGCCTGCCCCTCATTGTCCTTTGTCTCATATCGCAGTGGATTTTGTCACGGATTTACCCAACTCCCAGGGTTTTACTACCATCTTAACCGTGGTGGATCGTTTTACTAAGGCCTGTAGATTCATCCCTCAGCCCAAGCTCCCCTCGTCTATGGAATGTGCTGAGAACCTGTTCCAGTATGTCTTCCACTTCTATGGCCTACCAGAAGACATTTGTCTCCTACCGTGGTCCTCAATTCACCTCCCGAGTCTGGTCTGCATTCTTCAAACTGCTCAACATCAATGTGAGTCTAACCTCTGGATATCACCCTCAATCTAATGGACAAGCTGAACACCTTAAGACCTAGGTAAATTCCTCCGAGCATACTGTCAAATGAATCCGCATGATTGGAGCCGCATCCTTCCCTGGGCCAAATATGCTCAATTCCCTGTTCATACCAGCCACTGGAACCACTCCTTTAAAGTGCATCCTAGGTTTTCAACCTCCACTCTTTCCTTGGTCCGGGGAACCGTCCGACGTACCTGCAGTCGACGACTGGATGCAGCACAGTGAGGCTATCTGGGATCAAGCACACGTCCACTTACAACATGCTATTCGCCGACAGAGGGAGCAGGCCAATCTCCATCGGTGGCCTGGCCCCAACTATGCTCCTGGGCAGTGGGTCTGGCTGTCAACCCGAGATCTTGCTCTTCGGCTCCCGTGCAAGGAATTAAGTCCCAGGTATGTTGGTCCTTTTCAAAATCATTCATCAAATCAATCCTGTGTCCTTCAAGCTACAACTCCCTGCTAATTACCGTAGTGGCAGTGGGGGCGTGGTCAAGCACCCGTGGGGGGGGGGAGGGAGAGAGAGAGAGGGAGGGGGAGGGAGAGAGAGAGAGGGAGGGGGAGGGAGAGAGAGAGAGGGAGAGAGAGAGAGAGAGAGCGAGAGCGAGAGCGAGCGAGCGCGCGCGCGCGGGGTAAGGGCACTTACACCTGAGCTAAATTATGTCTAACACCTGTCTCTAATTGCAGTGAGCTTGGGGAGAGCGGCATATAAATGGCCACGCCACAGCCAGGAGAGAGAGTTTGGCACGAGAGTCTCACGGTGAAGCTACTGAGTTTGTGACACTACAGAGTTGTGAAAGACTTGGTGACGATTAAGAGGCTGTGACTAGGAGCCTGTGACGCTAAAGAATTTGTGAAGCTGAAGAAGTTACTGTGCCAGTTGTGACTTATCCCTAGGTGAGCTTTTAATCACAAACTTGAGACCTGAACCTTCCTGTCCCAGTGACCTCATTCCCTCACAACATGTTTTCCCCCACCTTTCATGTCTCCTCGCTCAAACCTGCGGCGCCTCCTAGAGAGAAGGGCTCAAGACCCCCAGAGACCCCTTCCATTCCTCATTGATGGAGAGAGGCCTTCTGTTCTCTGTTTACCTGCATTCAGGGCAAAGTCTTGTTCTGTCTAGTCTGCAATTCTGAACGTTATTACCATTACATCCTGTGTTTTTGACTCCTGCCTGTTTATCGTATTTCCCTGCTTGTGAGTTTTTGGAACTTTTTGCCTGTTTATTGGATTACCACTCTGTTTCTTGGATTTACTTGGTTTGCATTTCTTGGACTGTCTCCTGTGTACTGGACCCTTGCCTGTTTTGTCATTTATCCTTTTAGTTGCTACTTTGGATCTTAACACAACTGCCCCAGTATCTTCGCTACATACAAGCTAAGAATATAATTGCGCAAAACCAATTTACTGTATATAATCAATAAAACCAATATATAATTGCACAAAACAAATCCAATGCATATGAATGAAAAACAAGTGAGTAAACTATTACAATATATCACAGTATTGAATAAGTCGCATAATTTTTATTTGTATAGCGCTTTTCACAATATACATTGTTTCAAAGCAGCTACCGCAATGTCTGTAATGTCTTAATCCCTAGTAAACAGTTTTATTGAAATCTTGCAAAAAATATCTCAGCTGGGGGAGCCCATCCTCTATACTAATAATTATACTACACATAATCGTGAGTTATTCTATTGTGACCAGATATTGACATAATATTGCATTGCCAGGTCCCTGCTGATTCCCACTCCTAATTGTAAGTCAATAGCCTTTGAGCTATCACAATGTCATTTCCAATTCGGAATGACAAGCAAATGACTGGGAGATTAGCAATCTAGACTATGCCACAGGGGGAGGGGATGTTGGGAATCCGGTTAGAAGTTCATGTCAAATGAGTTTTGTTCACCTTTCACTACAGGGGCAAGAATCTATTTCCTGTGTGTGGGCAGTATCAATATTGTAGACTTGGAGGGGAAAGTAAACCTTTAGAGTCAGTGGTCATGTCACTGCTAATCTGTCTCTCTGTAGGGGTGGGTGGACAGATGGAGGGTTAGACTGTTTTGCTCAAAACAACTATTGTAACCACCACCACTGAGCATGAAAACCAGACAGATTGTGGAGGGTCATGGCAGACAAGAAGGCTGAATTGACATGTCTGTTTATTAGATTATGTTGTATTGTGGAAAATCAATAAGTGATAACAGATTAAATCAAGAGCAGAAAAACAAGTTCTGTACTGTAGGCCAAGTAATAACGTTATATAGCCTATTAAGAAAAATAATAAACCCAACTCGATTTTTACGTTTTGCGAGTGCATTGCAATGTTGTTGCTAAGGTATTCTGAGTGGTTTTTGGTGTTTTGCTATGTGGTTGCAAGGGTGTCTTGGTGGTTTCTAGGTAGTTGCTTACTGGCCCAAGTCAAAAGAACCCACCCCCAGGTCTACAATATTTTGATCCCTAGATTTGGCTCAGATTGCTTCAATCTACTGTGTGATATTGTCACCTGTTTCAAGTCCAGTCGCATAGAAAAGCAATAGTTTAACTTCTCAATAAGCTGGACACTCAAGTCTGTAGTGCAAATGGTGCAGGATGAGGTATGCACTGAAGCCTAATACTTAGGGGTTTGGGGTGTGTTCAAACACCTAACCCTATTATGAGCAAAAGTAGTAGTGATGCATGCCTCAAAGTACCACTAAAAATGTCTAACCACTTGACTGACTTTGAGTGTGTCAGTTAAGATACAGAACACTATTATATTAACCGCTTACATAATTTTACTTTAATATACATATCGTTCAAAATGAGAAGATCCTCATAGGTAAAGGGTTTGAACCAGAAAGATTAAATGAGTAAGAGAGAGATGTGGAACCTCTCTTAACACCCTAACAACAGATAAGGCCATTTCATGATTAGAATTATTTAAACGAGACTTTCAATGGCTCTTAAGAGCTTTAGTATGGTGACTTCTTTGAGAGAGTTGAACATTTTTGAAATAGGTATGAAATACTGTATATTGACTGGCTTTTTCATTTTTTTTATGTGAAGAATATTTAGAAGCAGTCCATGACCGGGTGGCAGCACATAGCTCCAATGCCATCATTAAGTTTGCTGACGATACGATGGTGGTAGGTCTGATCACTGACAATGATGAAGAGGAGAGGAGGTACACACTCTGACACACTGGTGTCAGGAGCACAACCTCTCCCTCAATGTCAGCAAGACCAAGGAGCTTGTGGTGGACTTCAGGAGAAAAGACAGAGAACACAGCCCCATCATCATCAATGGAGCACCGATGGAGAGAGTCAGCAGCTTCAAGTTCCTCAGTGTCCACATCACTGAGGAACTCGCATGGTCCGTCCACACTGAGGCTGTTGTGAAGAAGGCTCACCAGTGCCTCTTCTTCCTGAGACCGTTGAGGAAGTTTGGAATGAACCACCACATCCTCACACGGTTCTACACCAGCACTGTAGAGAGCATCCTGACTGTACGGCAACAGCACTGCCCTCAAACGCAAAGCCCTGCAAAGGGTGGTGCGAACTGCCAGACACTTCATCGGAGGTGAGCTTCCCTCCCTCCAGGACATATATACCAGGCGGTGTGTGAAAAAAGCTCGGAGGATCATCAGAGACTCCAGCCACCCGAGCCATGGGCTGCTCTCACTGCTACCATCAGGCAGGCGGTATCAGGCATCAGGACCCGCACCAGCCGACTTCACGACAGCTTCTTCCCCCAAGCAATCAGACTTTTGAATTCTTGATCTCTCACGATCAATATACATCAGCACTGCACTTTTATTAATCTTACACTGGACTGTCATAAATTATATTCTCTCTTAACAACACACTGGCAACTGACTATCAACCGACAGCCTGAATGTCAATACAGCACATACAACCTACTGTATATTTTATATATACTATTTTTAATGTATACTGTGTATTCTATATTGTGTGTATTGTACAGTATACTGTACATTGTTATGTGAATATTAGATATGTAAATCTGATGTTTATTATAAAATGTCCCATCACTGTCATGACAGCTATGTTGCTCGGAACTGCACCCAAGACTTTCACCCACTGTTGCACTTGTGTATATGGTTGAGTGACAAAGGGATTTGATTTGAAACTAGGGGTAATTCTCACACTCTTGTAAATTTTATTCCATTTGTCTAGCGAATCCCAAAGCAAGCAGACAGAGTTTCCACAAAACAAACAGCAAAAGGGTGAGAGTGAACTTGTGCCAAAACAGTGCTTTTTTTCTAGATTTGTCTTGCAACTGGCAATTAATCCCTGGAAAAAGAGTCGTTTGGGGGCCAAATGAATGAAGTCTGTCAGTCTCAGAGCAGGTGGTTTGCGGTCCCCGTGCATGTGAAGCGTACTGCATTCAGCCACACTAAAATCTCAGAAGCATTGTCTTTGGTTTTGCTCTTTGTTTTCTCTTGTGCCTGCATTTCCATGCCAGGTTGTTGCTTTTGATATGTCCTTAAACCCCCTCACATTCAAAGAATAGTGAAAAACATCTTTTAATGCATTAACCCGCTTGTAATCTGAGAGGGCCCTGAGTGCTTCTTTCGCTTAAACTATAGCTATGCTCTCAGTGAAAGAAGGTGTTGAGCAATGGATGGATTTATCTGCATCGCTGGCTTGTGTTTGTTCTTCTATATTTTGAGGGAACAGTGGAATGTTTTTTTGAGTGCATGTGTGTTTGTGTACGTACTTTAGTTTGTGAAAAAAAAATCCCCAAAAGTGAGGATAAATCTGACAAAACCTCCCTTTGGGGATGTCCTGAATTAAAAATCGACTCAAAGCAAATAATGTTTTTTAATTCTAAAATGCAAAAAGTTTTATTTTAGGGGTAGTGTTAGGGTGTATAGCTTTATATAAAAACAGTAGAAGTCTATGACACGTCCCAGTTTAGCTAAGTAAACGTGTACATGTTTGGCTACAGTATACTTGTGAGGGCCACATCTTTGAAAATGTCATCACTAATAGTGAAACTTAAAAAAACACCTTCTGAACATTTAAAGTGATCCTGGAGCGTTAAATATGGCTCTTAAATCAGCCAAATTATGTTTGGCTTTAAATCTACTGATAGTAAGAAGTTTAGGTGTAGGATATAGAAAATATTATTACATCCATGAAAACACCATTTTATCTATGCAATATTTTCAATAGTGAAAATAATTGTGTGTCTGTGTGTGGAGAGAAGTGAGGACCTACAGGGTCCTGCTATGTCAAACAGTTCTGTACTTTGTCAGATATTTGGGACTGAGATGTAGAATAAGAAGTTATTTTTCTTATTTTGTGGTGTGTTGGCTGGTGTTGGTTTTTCATTCACAGGAGAGTAAAGAAGACCTGTACTGTGTTGTTGTGTGGAGAAGATTTAATGCATAATTCTGTATAAGGATCCAGCGAGATTTGGTCAAAGATACAGTCGAATTTGCTGTTTGTTTTGCGGGATGTTTTGCAATGCTTTCATCCCATTACAAATGTCTTTACAGCAATATCTCAGTTGTTTTTCCTAGTCAGTAAAGATTAAATGCAGACCAAATGGAGACTTTTGCTTAATTCTGCTTCTCTGATTTTTCTTCTGAAAAAGACCTTAGTAATCTCATATGTGTCCCCTATAACAGCAGTGTTGGGTGTAATTGGATTATAAAGTAATTAGTTACTGTAATCACAAAAAGATTACATTTTTAATTATTGTAATCAGATTACAGTTACTGACTTTCAATGAAAAGTAATTACTTTTAAGTACATTATTTGGGTTACAAATATTTCAAAAATATATATTATTAATGTGTAATAGAATTAAAATGTCATGTGTTCATATGTATGTCTGTTTGCATTTCTGTAATAGCTGAAGAGTGTGCAACAATAAACAGGAGAAAGTAGACACTATTTTGAATTTGTTGAGCAGAAAAACAAAAAAATATTTGTGACCAGTGTTTTAGAAAGTAGCTTAAAAGTAAAGTAATTAGTAATGTGATTACTTTTTCAATTAATTAATCAGTATACAGTATATTTTAGATAAGTAGTTAGTCATTTGGATTACTTTTTTTAGTAATTTTCCCAACAGTGTATAAGAGATCTCAACATTCAGAACTCTGATTTGCCAAGATACCAAAATCAAAAGTCAAAGATTTTAAATATGAACTCAAACAATTTTCATCAAATTCTTCTAAGATCAAATGATCAGAGCTATTGGGGCCTGAGTAGCTCAGCAAGTAAAGATGCTGTCTACCACCCCTGGAGTCACAAGTTCGAATCCATGGCATGCCGAGTGACTCCAGCCAGGTCTCCTAAGCAACCAAATTGGCCCGGTTGCTTGGGAGGGTAGAGTCACATGGGGTAACTTCCTCATGGTCGCTATAATGTGGTTCACTCTCGGTGGGGCACGTGGTGAGTTGTGCGTGGATGCCGAGGATAATAGCGTGAAGCCTCCACATGTGCTATGTCTCCGCGGTAACACGCTCAACAAGCCACGTGATAAGATGCGCGGATTGACTGTCTCAGATTGAAGCGAGTCACTACTCCACCACGAGGACTTTGGGAATTGGGCATTCCAATTTGGGGAGAAAATTAAAAAAAATATCAGAGCTATGCTATCCACATTCATGGTATTAAACTACATGGCAAAGGAGCTCTGCAGTGTGAATAACTCAAACGAGTCAGCACCCTTACACTCTCAAACTACATTTATATTTGTATACACCTGAATATTTTGCAATCAAAGTAAAATATATTGTTTCTATACTTATAAAACAACTTTAAATTAATAGTTTTATATTTTACAATACTTTTTTGCATCAAATCAAAGCTTGTAATCTTCTGATTGACCTCAGAGCTGATTGGTTTGGTTCATGGCATAGAATGCTTTTATGAAGAAATTTATTAAATCCTTATGGAATTTTTTTTTTTTTGGGAAAACACAGAAACCAAGACTGTTAAAGTTGGCAGCCACTGTTGTGCATTATTGGTATGAAAGCAATCCGTCCTAAATCGTGGAAGTGAACCTGTATTGATGACGTACAATTTGCATCTTTATATACTCCTGGTAGCATTTATTATAGTTGGGTCAGAGGAGGGGTGGTTTTGTGCATTGCTTTGTTGTGTAGTTTTTTGTTATAATCTGCTTTGTGGTGTTGCGCAGAGCTTTGTCGTGTGGTTTCATGCTTTATTGTGCTTTTCCTTGTGTTGGACTGCAGGGGAGTGCAGTGGCATAAAGGGCGGTCAGCAGAAGAGCTGCAGGTTTTCATGCTAATGGACTAAAACTGTCAGCTCTAATGACCCAAGAAACAACCACAAAGTCTTCCCTGTACACAATGAAATACTGTCACATGTGAACAAATATACACATACACATATCCCTGCCTGCTTATCCAAGGATATGTCAATCTAATAATAAAAGGATTTACTGCATTGTTTTAATGACTTCATGAGGATTTGTCAAAGAAAAGAGTAATCTTGTCTAGAGTACAGTCTCTGTGATGTTCATAATGACCTCTGTGCCACAGCGTAACCCTTCCTCTCATCCGTATGGCCCTGGGCTGCTCACTTTACCATCAGATGAGAGGATCTGGGACATTAAACACATAGCAGGGGGGCACAATTGCAAAGTGAAGTGCTGACTGCTTAACACCCCCCCCACCCTCCACCACTACAGAATGAGACAGCTGACAAACAGAGATGGGCACACATATAACAGGTTCCCAGAGTCAAATCAGGTTATTCACTCAAGTCCCCTTTCATTGCAAAAATTCATCTTTTGTGTTTCATGGAAGAAAGATAGACATACGGGTTTAGAACAACATGAGAGTGAGTAAACAATGGCAGAATCTTCTTTGGGTGAACTGTTCTTTTAAGTTCTTTGGTACAATATTTGTCCAGCATACTATTTTGAACAGGGAACCCTGCACCAGATTTGACCATCTGTCAATCAATGGGGTTTCCAAGCTGTCCAGTTTGGACTTGGCATTCTCAACCCTATAGTCTCGATGTGTGGGTGTGTGTGTGTTTGTTTTGCTGTACTACTCTCTCTCTCAATGGGATTGTAGTTTCTGTGTGAGTTACGATAGCCTAATGTTTGGGTAGGTGAGTCACTGACAAGTAAATTACCCTCAATGTAATTTAGTTATCCATGAACTAGGTCATATAACAGCTATGTGTTAGCCCATTGTATAAAGTATCTATGATCTTTTAACTGCAAGGAAGACATTTGTATAAGAGAAGTTATCGCAATTACAGCAGAGTTAATTTGTTTAAGCAAGTTTAAGCAAACTTATAAACCTAGACCTGTACACCTCCAGGCACTTGAGAATAACTGTTGTAAAGCAATATGAACTGTTCTGCTAACATAAAAGGTTGATAAATGGTACATTTTACTGCCCAATATATCATATAGCATTAAGCCTACATAAACTTGTACTATATAGTACCTATACAGTAGGCCTATTCATTTTAACATTAATCATTTGGTTAAAAATGACACCATATTATTTTGACATGAATAAAAATAAGGCTGTGAGGAATAAAAGTTCAGTCCATTCAAAAGGTTGTACCGTTATGTACCTTGGTGCCAATAATTCAGCCAGCAAAACTCTGGTCCAGTGGACAAAAAACAACGGAAAACACGATTTGAGGAAATTAGATGTGACCAAGGACCTTAAGACAATTCGGCAACAGTAGGTCGAAAGTTCTTCTGCTGAAATTAGACTGTGCTTACCAAAATTCAAAGCACTACCTCCTGTGGCCAAAGCTAGAAGTGTTGTTGAACGTATGGGCATGCGTGAGCTCCATTTTCCTGAGAAGGGTCTGTCTGCGTCCTGAAAGACTACTACAAGACATGCCTACTACATGGCACTCCCACACAGCAAAATCCTGAAGTCTTGGAATAGTTGGATGCCACACTGTTTGTTGTTTTATTTGGAGTCCCGCAGCAACCATACACCTACATCTATCCATAACTCTAAACCTAACCATAACCACAAAGATTTTTAAAATGAAAAGTTTGGAGAGTCACGTGACGCCATGCGAGGAGCGGATGTGTAAACGGCGAGCTCTGCGCACTTTGCTATTTTTTTACTATTTTTATGTCATAAACCGGTGAGATTCGATACACCCTGCTAAGTAACTGTTCTTTGAAGTCAACATGGCAAAGAATTCAAAATCTTCGGGCTCTGGAGATATTAAAAGACACTTACATGCTCAAGCTGATACCTCAGACAGGCCTGCAGACCAGGGACTCAGTTTGGACGGTGTGGCGGGAGAAATTCAACGGCAACTGGCGAGCATACCTGTGATGCTGACGAAAGTTGTTGCTGACTTAGAGGATCTAAGTCAGCAATTCCACTGCAATGGAAACTAAATTCTCTGAGTTGGTTACAAGAATCGGGGACGTCGAGTGATGGATCGATTATCTGGAGTCACCGGAGAGGGAAATAGCAGCTAATCCGCTAGTGTCCAAAGCAGATTTGGAAAAACTGGAGAATTTGGAGAATCGTAATCAGCGAAACAATGTCCGAATTGTTGGAATTCCTGAGCATGAAGAAGACAGAGATATGGCAAAATTCCTAGATGAGCTCTTCCCAAGTCTGCTCAACATAACAGGCCATAAGCTAGAAATCAAACAAGCTCACAGAGTCCTGGCTCGCAGATCCGCAGAGGGAGACAGGCCCCGATCAATTCTGGCCAAATTTCTGAGATCATCCTATAAAGATCTCGTGTTGTGCGAGGCGAGGAAAGGAAAGTTTCTTGAAAGAATCACAGCATTTTCTTGTTCCCAGAATTTGCAAATTCAACAAGAGAGAAACGTGATCGATTCAAGGAGTGCAAGAAACTCTTACATCAGTGGAAGATCGCTTTTGCTCTGATGTTTCCGGACAAACTGAGAATAGATACTAAGGATGGCCGGAAAATGTTTACATGCCCACAGCAAGCATTGTCTTTTATAGAGACAATGGGGTGAGTAAACCATTTGATGTTTCTCATGTGGCCCCCGAGTGAGCTCGTCTTGCTGAGCATACACTTGACTGTCTGAGGAAGCTGGGCAACATTTTGTTTCTTTTTGTGTTGGTTCCACCTAGAGGCTGGAGTTTGTGTTGTGGAATAACACTCCTTCAAGAAACTCTTGCATCGACGGAGGATCGCTTTTGCACTGATGTTTCCGGTCAAATTGAGAATAGATCCTAAGGATGGCCGCAAAATATTTACATGCCCACAACAAGTGATGTTTTTCATAAAATCGATGGACTGAGGAAGTCATGTTGTGTTTCTCGTGTTGCCCCCAAGTGTGCTTGTCTCACTGAACATACACTTGACCATCCGAGGAAACTGGGTGCCTGTTTTGTTTATTTTTGTGATGGTTCTGCCTAGCGGCTGGAGTTTGTTTTGTGGAGTAACACTCCTTCAGGACAGTTGTGGATGAGTCTGCTCCTTCTTTGTGCTTGTGCCTTCTGTTGGCTGGAGTTTGTTTTGTGGAGTATTTTTTGCAGGACATTGGAAGGATTAGGTCATCTGTTGCATTCACGTACAGCCGGCTCACCGAACATTCGTTTGACTGTTTGAGGAAATGGAACTGATTTTTTAATTTTTTTACATTTTGTGCTGGTTCCGCTAGCTGAAGTTTGTTTTGTGGAGGACCACACCTTCGATACAGTTTTGTGAATGAATCTACATGTTCTTTGTGTTTATTCTGCCTATTTGCTGGAGTTTTTTGTATAGATTATTTTCTGTTATGTAATTCTGTCTCGCAGAATTTGTATAGAAACACTTGACTTGAGCAATCCGACGACAAAGTTGTCGTGGGGACTCTCGTAGGCGTACATGGACTTTTTGAGTTTACAGAGATGGACGCCAGTTGCCGCTGTCGTGCACAGGGTTAATGCGCACATTTTTCTTTTTTCTGTTTGTTTGGTTCTGGTGGAAGTTCTGGGTTTAACTGTTGCATTAATGTTGGAATGTGGTCTTTATAATTTATGTTTGACACACAATCTATTTTTTCAAAATGTCAAATGTTAATATGAGTGGATTGTCTCTCTCCACGTGGAATGTGAATGGGCTGGGGCACCCCATAAAAAGAAGGAAGGTTATTTCCTTTCTTAAACGTAAGAAATTTGATATAGTGTTTCTTCAAGAAACGCATCTTCCCCCGCAAGAAGCTGAATAATTTGGGAAGATATGGGGTGGACATGTTTTCTTTAGTGCTGGCTCAAGTAAGAGCAGGGGAGTCATTACATTGATAAGTAAACATCTACAATTCAAATGTCTCAAACAGATTAAAGATAAATTAGGAAGAGTCATTATTGTTTTAACAGAAATTCATGGGTAAAGGTTGATTTTGGCTAATATTTACACACCTAATGCTGATGATCAGGGTTTTTTTAAATATTTTCTTGAATGGATGTTGCAAGCTGCTGGCACCCCTCATGATATAATATTGGGAGGAGACTTTAATCTTTTGATGGACTCAGTCCTTGATCATAGTGAAGCAAAAGTGTGTAAGCCCCCTAGAGCAACATTGACGCTTCACAGGATGTGTAAAAATCTTGGTCTTACAGATATTTGGAGACTTTTAAACCCATCTGGGAGGGACTATATATTTTTTTCATTAGTCCATAAGATTTATTCTAGAATAGATTTTGTCTTGATTTCTAAGTCCCTCATTTCATCTGTTGTTGATTGCTCAATTGGAAACATCTTAGTCTCAGATCACACCCTGGTGAGATTAGAGGTGTTGCCACATATGGAGAAAAAGAAATCATATAGTTGCCACTTTAATGGATCCATTTTGCAAAATCCTGATTTCCAACAAATGTTAAAGGCTGAAATCAGTGTTTATATGGAGACCAACTGGTCCTCAGTATCCTCTGTGGGTGTGGCTTGGGAGGCACTTAAGGTGGTTCTTAGGGGTCAGATCATACAGTATGCCTCATTCATCAAAAAATCCAAAG
The DNA here is from genome assembly GCF_019703515.2 of Myxocyprinus asiaticus. Lineage (NCBI taxonomy): Eukaryota > Metazoa > Chordata > Actinopteri > Cypriniformes > Catostomidae > Myxocyprinus > Myxocyprinus asiaticus. Next base: position 15,836,965 of record NC_059346.1, on the reverse strand, counting down.
CAAGAGAACTCGTGGAGTTGGAAGGGAATATTAAAAATGCAGAGGCAGAGCTGAAGTGCCGAATGTCACCTGATGGCCTCGGAGAATTGACCTGACTGAAATACAGATATAATTCTATTTTATTGCGGAAGGTGGAGTTTTGGCTATTCAGGGCAAGACAGTCATACTTTGAGTCAGGGGACAAAGCAGGGAAACTTTTGGCTAGATATATAAAGCAGAGAGGGTCTTTTTCTACCATTCCCTCAGTGAAATCTTATGGTGGTAAAATATTTACCTCAGCCATTGATATTAATAATGCTTTTAAAGAATTCTATCTTGACCTTTATAGTTCCACACCTTCGTCCACCGATGAAGAGATTAGAAACTTTGTGGAACCATTAGAACTCCCTAAACTGACTACTGAGCAAAAACATTCTCTTGATTCTGAGATAACCTTGGAGGATCTTGGTGAGGTAATCAAGGCCTTGCCTACAGGCAAGCCTCTGGGGCCAGATGGATTTGCCACGGAGTTTTAGTTTTTTATGCTACAGAACTGGCTCCACGTTTGTTAGAAGTTTATATGGAATCATTAAAGAATTGAAAGCTTCCGCCAACCATGACACAAGCCCGGATCAGTCTGATTCTTAAAAAGGACAAAGATCCTAACTAGTGTAAGAGTTACCATCCAATTTCTCTGATCCAGCTAGACGTTAAAATTTTGTCAAAAATATTGGCTAACCGATTAAGTAAAGTTATGACATCTCTTATACATATAGATCAGGTGGGGTTTATTTGGGGCCACAGCTCTTCTGATAACATCAGGCATCTAATTAATATTAGGTGGTCAGTGGCGAATGAGCAGACTCCAGTTGCTGCCATCTCACTTGACACTGAAAATGCATTTGCATAGAATGGGATTATCTTTTTAAGATTTTAGAAATATACGGGTTTGGGAAGACTTTTATTGGATGGATTAAGTTACTTTATAGACACCCAGTAGCAGCGGTACAAACAAATGGATTAATTTCAGATTATTTTACTCTGGACAGGGGCACCTGGCCGGGTTGTCCTCTTTCCCCACTATTGTTCTGTCTTGCCCTGGAACCATTAGCAGCTGCGATAAGAAGGGAAGATGATTTTCCAGGGGTGATGGTGGGAGGTATGGCACATAAGCTTTTGCTTTACGCAGATTACATTTTATTATTCGTCACCGATCCCACTAGATCTATGCCTTGCCTCCACAGAATTATTAAATCCTTTTCTAAATTCTCAGGATACAGAGTCAGTTGGTCTAAATCCAAAGCTTTGGCTCTGACAGTGTACTGCCCAGTAACGGCTTTTCAGCCGGGCACTTTCCAGTGGCCCAAACAGGGCATTAAATATTTGGGCATTTTATTCCCAGCAAATTTGTGTGATTTAGTTAATTTTGACCCCTTAATAAAAAGGACTTCGAGTGATGTGGGCAGGTGGGCTTCATTACATTTATCTATGATTGATAAGGTTAATGTAATGAAATGAATTTTATTCCAAAATTCAACTACCTGCTACAATCTCTCTCTGTAGATGTCCCCCTCTCTTATTTCAAGCAATCTGATAGCATAGCGAAGTCCTTCATTTGGAATGGTAAGTGTCCCAGATTACATTTCAATAAGTTACATAGGCCGGTTGACAAAGGTGGGCTAGGCCTACCCAAGATTCTGTTTTATTATTATGCATTCAGTCTCAGACATCTGGCTCACTGGTCGCTTCCACCTGAGAGAACCCCTCCATGGTTTGGCATTGAACAGGAAGTTCTTGCCCATATTTTGCCATTGCAAAGCCTTTCTAATAAACTAACTGGAGAAGTTAAGTCACACCCTGTTATCTCGCATTTGCACGCGGTATGGACAAAAGTGTCCAGAGTGTTTAATTCGGATATTTATTTAAATGTTGCCTCGAGCATAAGGCTAAACCCAAAATTACGTACTAATAAGTCCCCTTTCTGCTGGTCAGAGTGGATTGTGAGGGAGGTTAATACACTCAGTGACCTATATGAGAGTGGAGTGTTGAGATCGTTTGAAAATATGGTCCAACGTTTCAGGATTCCCAGATCTCTAGGTATTTACAGCTGCGCCACCTGCTCTGTACTATTTTTGGGAGTAACATACACCCTCCTAATGGAGCAGATACTCTAGAAGTGGTGATTACTGCTTTTGGAAAAGGTCATGAGGCATCAGTGTATTACTCCCTGTTAATTCAGAGTCTGGGGGACAGAGCTTCAACTTCTCTCAAGAGATTATGGGAGAGAGATTTAAACTTGGTATTGGAGGAGGGAGTGTGGGCTAGGATTCTAAAAAATGTCAAGTCTACATCTAGAGATTCAAGGGTGCGTTTGATGCAATTTAAGACTTTGCATAGATTATATTGGACACCCTCTTGATTGTATAGACTTGGTCTTAAAGACACATCCACCTGCTGGCGATGCAATTCAGAAGACGGGGGTTGTGTTAAGATACAAGAATTCTGGGTGAGGGTTCAGAGATTTATGTGTGGACACACAATTTTAATTTTGCCCCAGACTCTGCATCTTAGGTGATGGGGCGGTCATTCATTTTGGGGATAGCCACTTAAAATGTTGGGTCCTAGCTGGAGTTATGGTTGGCAGACGAATTATTCTTAGGGGGTGGAAGACAGCTGGGGCACCCTCGTTTCGGGAGTGGGGTGGGGAGATGGGCGGGGTGGCAGCATTTGAGGAGGCGATTTTTAGAAGGTTGGGAAAATGGGATTTGTTTAATAGGAAGTGGGGTGGATATCTGGCTTTTTTGGAAGGTTCCCGGGGAGGGGCAGTGGAGAGGGATTTTTTATTTTTAGTTTGATGTGTATGTGCATTTTTGTTTTTTGAAAGTATATTTTTTTTAAGTAAAAAAAAAAAAAAAAAAAAAAAAAAAAAAATATATATATATATATATATATATATATATATATATATATATATATATATATATATATATATATATATATATATTATAATTGTAAGTGACCACTGTAGTTTGAGTCTGGGGGGGGGGGGGGAGGGGTTTAATTTATATAACTGATTCCATATTTTATGTTGTGTTTATTTGTCTTGTGATGGAATCAATAAAAAATGTTAATAACAACAACAACAAAATTAAAATGTGTTAAATATACCGCAAAGTTCTTTTGAATTCAATCATATTGCCGTATCATTAGGTGGGAGAAATTTAATGAAAGTGAAGAGGAGAAGAAGCTAGTGGTTTGCTAAGCTAATAGGCTAACCGATTAGCTTGTAGGCTGACTGGAGAAAACAGAACAGATAAATGTTTATCTTACCACTTATATATTTTTTATTATTGAGCAAGCAGAAATTGTACAAACGTCTTCTGGAATAAAGTAAAGACCACTTCAATTTTCACATTAAACAAGTAAGTTCAGTTTACCATTTACATAGTATCTTCCATTTAATAATATGATATGTGACATATAATTTAAAAGTTATTCTTTGTCATATTATATAAAGAGTTAAGAGAAAATGAATCATACAGCAATTGCAAAGGATTTTAAAAGTTCTTGTAGCCAATAGAATCGCTTGATGATCCAAGGGGGCATAATGTGTAGTGGGTGTGTCATGAAGTGGGTATTCTTTGAAGTCTTGCACGATGTAGACAGAGGCCGAGTTCAAAATGGTATACTGCCTATACTGCTCTTACTACTTCTGCCATATGTGTCAATGGTAGAAACAGTATGAGTAGTAGGGATGTTCATGAGTAGTCGAATACTCGAGTATTTGTTCTGCAATAATTATTAGAATAGTAAAAATTCTATTCGAATTTTGTAAAGTTTTGCTTTGCTGGCCATATATACAGTGAGATGCATGTTAAATCCTGAACACACAAACTAAAACTGGCAGTTATAACAGAATTCACTGGGTGGCGCTGTTGAGTGTGGACACAAGTTGATCACATTTGATGAGCAAACAGTTCTGTCAGTACGTTTAGATGGACACCAAAAAAGTGCGTTATTGTGAGAATGTGGCTTACTGCAAGAAAGCTGGGTTCCTGTTTAAATGTACTGGATAAGCGGTGTACACTTTACTCTCATATATGTGCAGCTCGACAGAAAGCAGCATCCCCGTAGCAGCGTAATCTCCATGAAGCTTCTGTAAACAACAAACATGGCATCCGAAAAATAGTTTGCTAGCTGAGGTAAGGGACATTCCATCATTTAAACTGGTGTGTATAAATGAGTATGGTTTACTGAGCATGTGGATATGCTTGTTTTTCTCAACAAAAACATGAGATACAATTTAGAATAATTACAATTAGAAGCTTGTTTTTTTTTTTTTTTTATGGTGACGCAACCTTTATGACTAAAAAAATAATTTTACAACGTCTCTTTCTCATTAATTACCTTCATTTAAATAATAGAATATTCTAATATTTGTTTTTTATGAGCTTAAATATTAGAATACCAAATTATTGATGAATGCCCATCCCTAATGAGTAGTATTGTAGTATGCCATTCCGAATTCAGCCACATACACTTGATTTTACTGAAATATTCACAGAGTGGCACCAAAAGCGAGTTGTATTTTTAGGAGAAAATGATGTAATACAGTCGAGAGAAATGCGTTTTTTTTTATTAACCATCACCCTAACCCAATCCCCCAACCCTAAACCTAACCATCAGTGAAGAAAATTTTAATTTTAGAGGGGAAATGCAACCACTGAATCGTGTTCATCATGGAATATGTGAACACAATTAATTCCTGGTTCCCATGGGACAAGAACCCGTGTCTCTGAGGCTGCTTGCTCAACGTGCTGTCAGTAGCACCACAGGTAAAGGTAAATTTGAATTGATGCAGAAATGTCTGATAGGAGATGCTGCTTGTCAGAAACTTGGCAGAATGGGTTGATTGCGGGGTTCCGGAACATTCGGTATCAACAAGGAGTGGTGGTGGTGTAGTGGGCTAAAGCACATAACTGGTAATCAGAAGGTTGCTGGTTCAATCCCCACAGCCATCACCATTGTGTCCTTGAGCAAGGCACTTAACTCCAGGTTGCTCCAGGGTGATTGTCCCTGTAATAAGTGCACTGTAAATTGCTTTAGATAAAAAGCATCTGCCAAATGTAACATGTAGATATCATGTTGATCCCTCACAGCCTTAAATGTGGCATCTATCCTAGCAATGTTCACTTTGGTCATTATTGACATTTGGCTTTTTGTATTTTTGTGATAGACATTCAGTTTAATTTTCTTCTGTCATTGTGTAATGAACACCTATTTTAATAATCATTATTATAATAATATGTTTAATAATCCCCCAATATTTAGTTTTTTTAAATTTTTTATTGAAGAGTATTGAACTATATATTAAGCTGTGATACTGTATATGTTTTGTACAGTAATGTAAATTTATTTTCTGCCCTTCAAATATACTAGAGCTGCACGTTAGAATAAAAACAGCCCACCCACCTTTGACAGTGAGTGACTTCAGGCAATCCTACTGAATACAGTAATGCTTTGGAGTGAAACTGTTTGATCTTGTTCTTATCTGAAAACTTATGCAGGCAGTTATATACACTACTCTTTTTATGTCTATTTCTCTTCCTGTATATATGGCTCATTACACTTTGAAGAGCAGCTCTATGCTCATAAAAAATGATATCTATTATTCACGTCTTCCTCTATCACTAATGCTCCAATATTTGTATGCCTCCGTGTAGCGCTGCTAGCACAGAGGTGATGAAGATTTGCCTAACCTCATAGTCACCATCAAAAGGATAGCTGACTGTTTCCTTACCCATCTTTTTCTTTTCTTATCCTTCTATCACATTTTCTTACTATCCTTTTTTTACAACCCTCTCATTTTCAATCCGCTCTGAACATCTCAGATTTGTTTATGTGAAGGAAAGCAGCATACTGTGATTTTGACAACATCCTTGTTGGTCCTGGAAAAACATTGCAGCCAATCAATCAGATTTTAAGGATAGGGAAAGGGTTCCATTAAGGGCTGGTGTTAGGAGCTTAAACAACATTCTTATCAACCTATTATCCATGTGATTTAGGAGAAGGTTATGCTTATGGCTAGAGATAGTTTTTCAAGTATGTCTGTTTGAGTGGAATGTTGTTTCAGGATCAACAGGAAATGTTGAGGCAATGTCTTACTTGGTAAAATGATGGGTGACCACGATTTTGCCAAGTAGGATGTGTTCCTTGATCAACATACTTGTTTGTCCTGTAACTAAATTCCTGTCAACCAATTAGATTGTCTGAATAGGGAAAGAGTATAAGGTTATGCCGGATTCACATATCCTCCGTGAGCAAGGTGTGAGCAGCGTGTTTTCGTTTTGGTGCCCATGTTAACAGATGTGACGCATCCCAGAAGTGTCCCAGACACGGCAGTGAGCAGATGAGCCTATTTTTGCGGCGTGGCTCACGCTGAACTCAGCGGCACTGGGTGTAGCAGAAAACTAAAATAATCAGTAGATTATAGAAAAGACACAAAAGCAAATTGTCACGATATATTTGAGGAAGGACCCAAGATGCAGGATGGCAATGAAAGGTGTTTTATTGAAACGAAAAAAAAAAAAAAACTCTCACAAGGGAGAAATAAAAGATAAGACAAAAATATAACTTAAAAACAAACTAAATCAAACAGGATACAAAAACTCTCACTAGGGAGAAAAAGCAAAACAACGAGTTAAAAGGAACTGAGAACAAACCGACTGGATAACAGGACAGTATACCAACAACATGACCGGAACTGGAGACTGAACATTACACAATGATCTGACAGGGAAGACAAGACAAAGGAGAGTATATAAAGAGGATGGGAAGACTGAACACAGGTGTTGCCAATAATCACAAGCAGCAACCGTGGGAAGCAGGAAAACAAAAGCATATGGACAACCTGAGAGAGAGGTGGAGGAAACTGTCACAATCCTGCCACATAACAAATAAAACCAGACCAAAATGGCAGGATCATGACAGTACCCCACTCCCAAGGAACAACTCCCAGGCATCCCACGAACAAGACAGAACTAGACAAAAGACCAGACAATGTGAAGGGAGGGTGGGGGAAACAGGTGAATGGCACTACAACACACAGAATAGACAAGGAAAAGAAGTAAAAGTCCAAACAAACAGAAAACTAGGGTAAGGTCCAGGGCAGGACCAGCGGGATAGACAGGCTGGTGATGGCAGGACATGGAGCAATGGAGCGGGGTCTAGTTGCCAGGGAAATTAGTCTAGGTAGGGAGCAGGACACTACAAAACAGAACAGACAAGACAGAGAAACAAAATTCCAAACAATCAGGAAACAAAGGTAAGGACCAGGGCAGAACAGTCCAGGGTGGTACCAGCGGGACAGACCAGGGTGGCGCCGGCAAGGCGGACCAGGGTGGCGCCGGCAGGGCGGACCTGGGCAAAGCCCACATGACAGCCCAAGGTGGTACTGGTGGGATGGTCCAGGATGGGATCGGCAGGATAGACCACAGTGGAACACGTAGGCTTGGCTTAGTGGCTTGACTAAGTGACTTGACTTGGCTAGGCTTGATAACTTGACTGGGCCAGCAGGCTTGACTTGATGTGGTGACTTGATTAGGTGTGAAAATCTGAATTGAAGTGGCTGCTTGACTTGACTGGGCTGCTTGACTTGACGTGGTGACTAGGCTAGGTGTAGAAGCTTGATGTATTGTCGGTATGACTAGGCGTAATGGGTTGATTTGGTGAGCAGGCTCCAGGAGATAGCATAATGTATTGTAATGAGCGGGATCAGGTGTCTCTAGAACAGGAACAAGGACAGACGGCTCCGGGATGGGAGCGAGTACAGAGGACACCTACTTCCGGGCGGTAAGAAGCACTGTAGTTGTAACGACCACCGCCTCCTGGCAGTCGGCATCAGGCAAAGCTTCCGCTTCTAGGTGGTCGGCAGCGGGAATGGACACCGCCTCCTCCCTTCGGTCGGCAGTATTCTTCCTCTGGTGACAGTGTCGAGAATCCCGAGAGGTGCCCGAAGAAGCTGCGGTTGACTTGGTCACGGCAGCTCAAAGGTGAAATTGTCCACTCCCAAAATATTCTCCCAAATAGATAAGGATTTTCAAATTAATGCTCTAATGAGTTTTAAAACCAACCTAGTCTTATAGAATGAACATTACTGTAACTACATTTTTGCAAACTGACATTTCAGTGCTGCTTTTTTAAGTTTTGCTGCAGTTTCCTGGTGAAATGAACACTAGAGGCGCTACAACAACTGTGCGTTTTATTCACTTTCACACAAATCATGGGTACTATGGCTGTTTAGGACTTTATAAACACGTATTTTTCACACTATTACTCACACCCTGCTATGTTATGATGAAACACTTTTTCTCTAAAGCATCATATGAAAAACTATATATTTTAACACTTGTACATGATCACACTTACTCCAACATGATTAGTTTCTGCTCTAGCTCACCTGATAGAATGTTGGACTTTGGATTCAGAGACCCAGCCTTGAGCCCAGCCAAGGACACTTGGAGTAAAAGTGAATAAAAGTGAATGCCATAGAAGGGACACAAAATGACATGGTTTCTTCAGTAAATGTGCTTTTTATGTTGAATTTGCTTTTTGAACACTATTGGTTAGGTTTAGGCTTAGGTTTTAGGTTAGAGAGGTATGTTTTACTAATATTCTAATATTCACCTTAAAAACTTCATCTAGCGATAATTTCACTCGGTTTTGGCGCCCCCACTGGACATTTCTAACTAGGAAACTGCAGCCAAATGTGTAATGAAGCACATAATTTTGATTTGCAAAAAGTTTGCCATTGTCACATCAGGCTGTTTAAATCAACAAAACCTACTTACATACTCTAAACCTAAAACCTAAACCTAACTGATTGTGCCATACAGTAAAAAACAACCGTGACATGAAAAATGTTTTTGGTGAAGCAACCGTGTCAACACCTCACAAGTCATGCGCTATAGTAAAAGTATTTAGACTTCATAAGATTGCCGTTTTACTCTTTGGTGAAAGTGAATTAAAAGTAATTGTTGTTTTAGTGCCCTCTAGTGTGTATTTCATCAGGAAACTGCTGCGAGAGGTACAACGAGCTAAGTAAAAAGGTAAAGTAACGTAATTCTGTGAGACCAGCCACCAGAATTACTGTTGTTGAAGTCTGTGTCCCTTTAGATTTACCACCAAAACTTTGACATACACAGAACAGCATTTGCATTTTTCTGCTGTGGATGTGTTGCAAGTGATGTTCAGAATTTGAGCTGCTCTCTAAATGTAATTTATTTGGAGACAAGCAGCTATGAGAAATGCATAATAGTATAGCGTGAAAATGGGTAAAAGCACTCTTGAAGCTGTGGGTAGGGATGGTGTTAGGAATGATGTTATAGAATGTTGTTCCAGGAGCAGCAAAATACATTAATCCAGGAATACATCTTATTTGGCAAAGCCACAGTGACCAGAATTATGGTCACCAGGGAAGAATGTGTTTTTGGATCTATAAATAAATCTCTCTTCTAATGCGCTCTTCACTCAAACGTTTAAATATCCTGTCTTTGATGCAAAGCACCTTAAACTGATTCCATTTCTTTACATGGACCGTTTTTCTGGCATAAAGAGCCAATGTCTTTGAAATACACACAGTGTGAATGCACCATGAGTTCAGCTTACTGCTGGTCACTATCGGGATTCACCTATAGCATTCCACAGTGGTCAGATCCCTTCCATTTTTCAATTTAAGGGAAACCACATGCAAAGGCATTGAACAAACTGATGTACAAGTACAGAGAAGGTTTTGTCAGTGCACTTGGATTGCCTCTTGGTGTTTCCCTTTTAATTAGGCCTATATCTCCTTTCTGAAATTGTGAGCTTTAATTAGTGTGGTCATATGCTGCATGTAGTTAGAATTATGATTTGAAACAGTAAATTTTGCATAAAGTGTGAAGTACACAACATACAGTATTTGCCCTGCTAACAAGCTCACTTTGACTCACATAGCCCCACAACCTTTCAGCAACCTTACACACACACACACACACACACACACACACACAAACTGTACACGAACACATACAAACTTGTTTTCTCATCAATCAAAAACTGAAATGTAAATTCAACTGTTCATTGGTTAATAAAATAATCTGAGCAATTGAATAGTCTAGCATTTAACAGCACCAACGGAAGGGTGATTTAGCCTTCATATCTACAGTAGCTATACAATAAATGTAGGTGTACATATAACATTTGATTTCATTTTTCCAGGCAATTTGCAGCCATAAACATCTGATTTATTAATTTCACAAGTATAACATAAAGCAGTTACTTGCCACTTTGTTCTGAGGCAAAATTAACACATATGTAACATAGACACATAAATGGTTAAGGAAAGTTAAAATACAATCATCAAAAAAACAAAAAAAAACAAATGTGAATTTTTTTTTTGAGGAATGTGCAAGTAGCCTAGGCTTTGAAAATGTAAAAAAAAAAAAAAAAATGTTAATGTTAAACAAATAAAATGAAATTGTAAATATGTTTGGATAAAACACTTTGAAGGAAAAGGAAAAATGTCTTGTTTTGTTCGGAGCTTAGTGGTACCTGATAGAGATTCCACATTGGTCCCAGAACAGCATGAAGTTACCACATTTAAGAATAATACCACGCATCTCAAATAAGAGACTGGATCTTTTGAGCATTCCAACGATTTGCACTAAGGAGTCGAATTACTACTCTTAATCCCTAATTTAGCACTGACATTCTGTAGGCAACCAGACACATCCTGAGACTTCTCAAATTCTAGCCTAAGCACAGTTCAAAGTTCTGGTTTAAAGTCATGCTTTGCCCTTCACATCTTTACCTGCTGAACTGCAAAGAGTTATTCAGACCAAATATACCTCCCTTTGAAATATGAGAACTGAGACAAGAAATAAAGAGAATAGAATAAGGAGACAGGGAAAAGACATGGCAAGAGCTTACCTGAGCTTTTGTCTTCTTGTGTCAGGTTATCTCCACAAGTGCGTCTGATCCACAACACTTCTTCCCGATGGCTTGGGTGATTTTCATTCTACACTAGTCTATCATTCTGAGCCCTTCAGCACATCTGCAACCCTTTCTGTTTTGTTCTTGCTGTCTCTCCCCCATCTATCTCTTGTTTTCTGAGCAGTTTTTATAGTTAAGACAGTTTTTTCTCTGCACAATGTCTCTAGACTCAGAGACGGGGAAAGTGTGATGATAATATTTAAGGTTGTACAAGAAACTGTGAGTGTGTGTGTGTGTGTGTGTGTGTGTGTGTGTGTGTGAGAGAGAGAGAGAGAGAGAGAGAGAGAGAGAGTGAGTAGGTGAATGGATAAGAGAAAGTGTCTACATGTTGTGTCTGTCAAGTGTGTGTGGACGGAGTGTGTGTGTGTATGAGTGAGTGAGTGAATGAACAACAGACAGAGAGAGAACACATAAACATGTCGCCCCTCATGGAAATTCCTCCCTCCCTTTCTCTCTCTCTCTCTCTCTCTCTCTCTCTTTCTGTTTTGAGCCCCCCTCCTATCTGTATTGCAGCTTTGCCTCTTCCCCTAGCCTCTCCGCCACATCGTTTGATTTGTGTTTCATCGACTTCTCATCCAAATACATGAACTCAGTCTTCACTTTGTCTCCAAATGTCATAAAAAATATTTTTCCCTCCTCATATGCCATGCTCAGAATAGCCTGTTTCTTTTTCAGCTCCCTGTTTTCCATTTGCCCCAGAAAATCCCCAAAATCATGAATAACTCACTGTGTTTGTGCTGGCGCACAAACATACAGGGCACAAATAGATGGGCAGAATGTATCCCCAATGTGTCTGTTAATCTCCAAATACACCACACACATTCACTGTATAATGGTTCATTACCCACACTGAAAATAATTATTCTGTGCAGTGCAAAAAGTATGTTTTGAATTATTTTTGTCTGTTTCTTTGTGTTTCATGTGCTTTAAATAAATAATGAGCTGGAATTTTGACAGTTCTCATTCAAGCTTTAGAAGTACAGAAGAAAATATTTGGAATAATGATTTGATGCTATTCTCTTTATATATACAGTATATATATTTTAAATACATTGTGAAATGTAAATGAGCACTATATTGGGTCATTACATGCACTTTTAAATATTGTTTTTTATTTTAATAATATTAACAGCTGAGTAAATAATAATAATAAGCTGTTTTAATAACTAATTTATTATTATTATTATTATTATTATTATTATTATTATTATTTTTTATTTATATTAATATTTAAGTAATTCATAAATATAATTTACCAAATTATAAGGAGGTGTTTCTGTTTGAATATTGAAAAGAAAATTTGTGTTAAATATACAAATTTAAATATATAATACAAATGTAAGTATTTTCTCAGTTGCCTCTGCATCTGAGACCGTCAACCCGTGCATCTTATCACATGGCTTGTTACCGTGGAGACATAGTGCGTGTGGAGACTTCATGCTATTCTCTGTGGCATCCACACACAACTCACCAGGTGCCCCACTGAGAGTGAACCACATTATGGTGAGCACGAGGAGGTTACTCCATGTGACTCTACCCTCCCTAGCAACTGGGCCAATTTGGGTGCTTAGGAGACCTGGCTGGAGTCACTCAGCATGCCCTGGATTCGAAATTGTGACTCCAGGGGTGGTAGTCAGTGTCTTTACTCACTGAGCTACCCAGGCCTCCTTGATATATTAATTTTGAAATTTGAAAAGAAAGTGAATACTATATTGTTATGTGTATGTAAATATATATATTATTTCTGTGCATGTCTCTTACTATTTAAGTAATGAATAAATATAAAATACCAAATTATTTATTTATATTAATATTTTAATAATTCATAAATATAATTTATCAAATTATATGTTTATTTTTTATATATTAATTTGAAATTTGAAAAGAAAATGAATGCTATATTGTTATGTGATTGTAAATATATATATATATACAGTCCTGGATGGATTATTTGTGAATTGTAATCTGGTACTGATTACAAATAACATGACAACAAATGCAATCAGAAACGTAATCTCATATATTACATTTTTGGGGTAATCAAATCTGATTACCTTTGGATTACTTTCAACCTAATTCTATTTTATTTGATGTCACATGCATTTGAGTTGGATAATCATGGATAATTGTATTCCATTCTTTATTACTAACACAAAGAGCCTCACAAAAGAGCTCCTTATGACATTTATAAAAAGTGCATTAAACATTATATGAATGAAATAAATATAAAGTCTAACAGCAATGACAGTGCATGGCCAAAGTTTATAATTCAAAACACTGAGACATCAAGTGCATAAAACAATAGCAGCATTACGAACATTAATGACCATAAAATCAACATAAAACTATCATAAAATTGATCGTAAATTAATGACCATCGACGTTGCCTAGGTCAAAGCTTTCATCTAAAAACCCTGAACTACTTTTAACCATTACTGCTTACTGATAGTCCATCACCTATTCCAAAGCTGAGGTGCAAGATATTATCATTTGAACACTGAGAAGAGTTCCACCGAGTCACAAAAGAAACAATTGTGTCAAATTTTATGTCAAGTTTCATAAATTGGACTCCACTGCATCAACAACAACAGCAGAGTGATGGGCTTTGTTCCATATTGCTGCACATTTTGTAGTTGAACTATTGTGTACCCTGCGGGCAGGAACCTTAGAGATGGCATCCATTAAGTCCTTTCAGGCAATAAAGTTCGATGTGTGAGCACACCATTGGTGAGGTAGTAAGAAATAATATATACTATATATATTCAAACATATCTAGTTCATTCAATGAACCTGAAATCAACAGCAATGACATTGCTAGGTCAAAGCTAACAGCTCAAAAATCTGACACACTTACTTTTTACCCTTACTACTTAGTAACAGTCCATCACCTATTCCTTAGCTGAGGTGCATATCTTACTGTTGTAACGTAAAAGGAACACATGCACCAAATGTTCATCTATTGCACTTCAAGGTAAGAATATGATGATATTAATTTGAAAATGATCAATAAATTATTAACAATTTACTGCCGTTGACTTGATCATATGTAATCATGTAATCTATAAAAAAATAATTGTAGTCCGATTATGAGTATTTCAAAAGTAATTTAATCTAATTACAAGTACTTGATTTTTGTAATTTTATTACATAATTACATGTAATCTGTTACTACCCAGGACTGTATATATATCAACTCTTTATGATGTGCATGTCTCTCCTTTGCAATCTATACTGCTAGTATCATATGAGCACAACTTTGTTACAGTAAGTGATGCTAAGTGTTCACAAAGAACCAAATTATGAATGTAAATCTAAATTCTTTCTCTGAAATTATTGCAGTGCCCCTCTGCACAGGTCTGACTACACCTTCCTCTACTTCGCTGAGGTCTCTGTCGGATTATGGATTACTACGGCATTTTATTATCTGCCTCACCCATATGAGCAGTAATACAGTGTGAAGGAAAGGGGTTGAGAGTTTAAATGAAGACCACCTACTGGTTAAGATCTCAGAACGCATACCCCCACCTCCTTCCACTCATCGTATTTGTGTCTCTGCATCTCTACTTCCAAACCTGGAGGGGGGCAGTAAGAAAAAAAGCTGCACCCTGTGATGTTGCACCAGTGGGGGGAGTTTGCCTCCCGTTCTCCTCTTCCTCCTTTGAGACTTCCAAGAAATCCTCAAACCCCCAATCTTATTAGTGAGAATGTCTGATTTGGCCCTTTCTCTATGTGTCTCACACATTCTTTTTTTGCACACTGTGTCTCTCCATAGTACCAACCATCAGCTGTGGTCATAGCAGTCATCTTTTATGTTTTTTTTTTTTATTTACTTTTATTCAACGTTTTTATCTGTCTTTCTTTTTATAGAGAGAACACTCTGTTGAATTCACTCTCTCACCCTGCCATCATAATCTTTGTAGCTTCATCCCTCTAAGCAAGATACTTATCTCCCATTGTTCCTGGATTCCTTTCCTCTTCATTAAAGTTTCTTTTTATTTCTGCTCTGTAGGCTGGTTTTAGAGGAATCAGAGGGGAGTCAGACCAAATCGCACAGGGTGGCCGTTTCTCAGGTTCAGGCTTTCAAATAAAGTGATTGTTTGGAGTTTCAGAATGTTCCTCTTCTATCTTGGCATGGACGTCTGAAGATTAGAAGACAGCCCTGAGATCAGTCTAAGAATTGCATTACGTGGCTGTCAGTTCAGTTCTCTCACTATTCTGTATGTTTTGTTCTTCCATTTACATTAATTCATTTTAAACACAGAATATCTTTTATTTGGTCAATACAAAGATAAAGGCAGAGGCCAAATTTTAAATGCATTTTAGGCCAATTGCCACTCTACCTTGCAGCCAATTCTTAGAAATGATTGAATAAGGGATACTATTTTGAGCAAATAAGGTCTGAATTATTATTTTTTAACATAAAATGACCTTAAAATCCAGACGAAGAGCATTTTCATATATTCAAGCACTCTCAGCAATATACTATAAACATTTTAAATGCATTAAATTGAGTAGCAGTACTGTGTAATTTGAAATTTGACAGCAGACCCCCTTTCATTCAAACACATGCAGAAAATCGCTGTCATTCAGGGTCCCAGACAGTGCAGGATTTTCAACAGCAGGTCGATTGTGAATATATGAAATTAATAATGAATGTCAGGAAACAACCTCCAGACAACAGATCCTCTTCAGTGCTCACATAACCTGAAAGAAAGGTACATACTACATCCTCAAGTGCACTATTCAGACAGAGATAAAAACTCCATGTGTTCTCATTGAATGCTCTATGAGCAGAACTATCAAGTAATTATAACAATGTAATCTCCACAGAAATATAACATTTTCTTTGCTCTTTCTTGATTGTTAGTTGGGTAAGAGAGCATCTGCCAAGAACATAAGGAAACACTCAATGATTTAGTGTCATATGTACAGAGTATAGTGCAATTACAATTAAGTTCTTACTTGGATGCTTCTTTGCATCACTAAAACAACATTCATTGGTACATTACTGTAGCAACAGACAAATGACTGAACATATAGCAAACTTTATACAACATACAATTAAATAACAACAATAAATAATGAATATATTTATAAAATATATTGATGTATGTATTAATGTACAACCCCAATTCCGAAAAAGTGGGAATAGTATGAAAAATGCCAATAAAAACAAAAATTAGTGATTTGTAAATTATAATCACCCTTTGCTATACTGAAAGCTCTACAACTACACATGTTTTATCCTGTGAGTTTCATTGTTTGTATGTTTTTAATGTACAGTAATTTCAAATCAGATGATTGCAACACACTCCAAAAAAGTTGGAACAGTCGAGTGTTTACTACTGTGAAACATCACCATTTCTTCTAATATCACATATTAAGCATTTGGGCACTGAAGACACAAGTTTGTCAAGTTTAGAAAGTGGAATTTTCCCCCATTCATCCATTATGTAGGTCTTTGGCTGCACAGTTGTACAGGGCCTTCGTTGCAATCTTATGCACTTAATAATGCACCACACATTCTCAATTGGAGACAGGTCAGGACTGCAGGCAGGCCAATCTAACACCCAGACTCTCTGCTTACACAGCCATGCACTTGACATCCAGGCAGTATGTGGTTTGAAGTTGTCCTGCTGGAAAATGCAGGGATGTCCCTGGAAAAGACAGTACTGGATGGCAGTATATGTTGCTCCAAAATCTGAACATATCTGTCTGCATTTATGGTGTTCTCACAGATGTGCAAGTTACCCATGCCATGGGCACTGACATACCCCTGGCCCATACAGACACTGGCTTTTGGACCTGACGCTGATAACAGCTTGGATGGTCCTTTTCCTCTTTGGCCCGAATAACACGATGGCTGTGTTTTTCAAAAAACTTTTGACCAAAAAACACAGTTCCACTGCTCTACTTTCCATCTAAGATGAGACTGAACCCAGAGAAGTTGGCAGCACTTCTGGACAGTGTTTATGTAGGGCTTTTTCTTTGCATAGTAAAGCCTTAACTTTCATCTGTGGATGCAGCAGCGAGTGGTGTTGACTAACAAAGGTTTACTAAAGTTATACCAAGCCCATGTTCATGATATCCATTACAGTTGAATGCCGTTTTTTAAGACAGCGACATCTGAGGGATTAGAGATCTCGTGCATTCAGAAGTGGTTTTCGTCTTGCCCTTTACGCACAGAGATTTGACCAGATTCCTTTAATAATGTACAGATTTTGCTCTTATGGAAAGAAATTGGTACTTTTATTCACTAAAGTGGCATTCAGCTAATCACAAAGTATAGTCAGGACATTACTGATGTAAAAAACAGCAACATCACCATTTGAAAAAGTCATTTTTGATCAAATCTAGACAGGCCCCATTTCCAGCAGCCATCACTCCAACACCTTATCCTTGAGTAATCATGCTAAATTGCTAATTTGGTACTAGAAAATCACTTGCCATTATATCAAACACAGTTAAAAGCTATTTGGTTCATTAAATTAAACTTAACATTGTGTTTGTTTTTGAGTTGCCACAGTATGCAATAGACTGGCGTATCTTAAGGTCAATATTAGGTCAAAAATGGCAAGAAAAAAAAAGCTTTCTCTTAAACTTGTCAGCAATCATTGTTTTGAGGAATGAAGGCTATACGGTGCTTGAAATTGCTAAAAAACTGAATTTCATACAAAGGTGTACACTACAGTCTTCAAAGACAAAGGACAACTGGCTCTAACAAGGACAGAATGAGATGTGGAATGCCAGATGTACAACTAAATAAGAGGATAAGTACATCAGAGACTCTAGTTTGAGAAATAGACGCCTCACATGTCCTCAGCTGATAGCTTCATTGAATTCTAACCGCTAAACACCAGTTTCATGTACAACAGTAAACAGAAGACTCAAGGGTGCAGGCCTTATGGGAAGAATTGCAAAGAAAAAGCCACTTTTGAAACAGAAAAACAAAAAGAAAGGTTAAGAGTGGGCAAAGAAACACAGACACTGGACAACAGATAATTGGAAAAGAATGTTATGGATCTTAAACCCATTGAGCTTTTGTGGGATCAGCTAGACTGTAAGGTGCGTGAGAAGTGCCCGACAAGACAGCCACATCTATGGCAAGTGCTACAGGAAGCATGGGGTGAAATGTCACCTGAGTATCTGGACAAACTGACAGCTAGAATGCCAAGGATCTGCAAAGCTGTCATTGCTGCACATGGAGGATTTTTTTGATGAGTACTCTTTGAAGTAGTTTAAGAAGTTCTGAAAAATTTTTTTTTTTCAAATTGTAATAGTCATTTTTCACGTTATTAATGTCCTGAATATACATTGTGATCAGTTAAATGCCACTTTGGTGAATAAAAGTACAAATTTCTTTCCATAAGAGCAAAATCTTTACATTATTCCAAAGTTTGGCCGCCAGTGTATTTATATAATTGTAAAAAAAGTAGCAGTAGAACAAGAGACAAAAAAGATAAAGAGGTAAAACTGTAAAGTGTGTAAAAATTGTTATTAATAAAGGAAATAGAGGTGTGTTTATGGTATAAATGTATTACCTACAATCGCTGAGCACCTTATTAGGAACACCTGTACACCTACTTATTCATGCGATTATCTAATCAGCCAATCGTGTGGCAGCAGTGCAATGCATAAAATCAGGTCAAGATACAGGTTGTGCTTCAGTTAATGTTCACATCAACCATCAGAATGTGGAAAAAAAATTAATCTCAGTGATTTCAACCATGGAATGATTGTTGGTGCCAGACAGGCTGGTTTAAGTATTTCTATAACTGCTGATCTCCTAGGATTTTCACATGCAACAGTCTCTAGAGTTTACTCAGAATGGTGCCAAAAACAAAAAAACATCCAGTAAGTGGTAGTTCTGTGGACAGAAAAGCCTTGTTGATGAGAGAGGTCAGTGGATAATGGCCAGACTGGTTCAAGCTGACAGAAAGGCTACGGGAACTCAGATAGATAGATAGATTATTTATCTGTTTCCACCGTGGGTGTGTAGAAAGCATAAACACAACAACACCATACATATAAACCATCAAAACAATCACAAACATAGAGAAGAAAAAAAACAAGATCATACAATGAGTGCCAGAGCATAAGATGGCATCACAATGGCTGATAACCTATGTGTTTAAAGCTTGTATAGCCATAGGAACAAAACTCCTACCATAGCTGGCCTTTCTGCACATTGGTAGTCTATACCTGCGACCAAAAGGAAGGAGGATGAAATACTGATAAAGTGGATGGTCTGGATCATTTAAAATTTTATGTGCCTTCCGGAGCGTATATGAAATGACACAGTCCGATAAATTAGGGGTAGGAATACCAATAATTTTTCTCGCTAAATTAGTTATCTTTAAGAGTTTGTTCTTATTGGTAACTGTTAGCATATGAAAAAAACAAATCTGTACAATTGTAGTGAGCAGAATAGCATCTCAGAATGCACAACATGTCGAACCTTGAGGCGTATGGGCTACAACAGCAGAAAACCATGCCGGGCACTTTATCAGGACCATAGTGTTCCTATTAAAGTGTTGAGTGATTGTATATATTAAAAAGAAGGCATGCAAGAGAAGAGAACTATAATAAGAAACCACAAAGTGTACATATCCTATTATATATGCAGCCACTTTTCTTACATATTATTCATGCCTTATTGTCTAAGTTGTGTTGCTTTATAAATAAATAGTGTTTGTATTTTGAAATTCTGAAGGTCAGCAGTGTGTGCCTGTGATTGTATGATTAATGGTTAATGTGTTGTCGGTCTGTGCAGTGCTAACAGCATTTGGAGATGCATGCTTCCTTACACTGTCAACATCAATTTATAGGATATGAAAATAAAAGCAAGACAACTGCAAAAGGGCACTGTAAAAAAGTATATCTTTGCTCTTGCATTGTAATGATCACCATCCATACATTATACTTTACCAATCACTTTGAGACTTCTGCTATCCACTTGATTTAAAAATGTGCTGTTCTTTTACTGCCTGCTATATGTGCATTAGCAGGCCAGTCATAAAATCTCTGCTTACATTGCACTGGTGCTGGGCAACAATAAGAAAATACTCTGTGCAGTACTGTTCAGATTCCTCCGAGACACTGGGCCTCATAAATAAAATGGCCGAACAAACTTGCAAACGTGCATAAATTTCTTTTTCAACAGCAGTGTCAGAACTGGGACAATAAGATCTGTAATGCTGACTCAGTAAGGAGCATTCCTGCCCACACTAGTGTACTGATGACTTCAGATTGTTCTGAAGGGACCAATGGATGCCAGTAATTTCATATAAGCATTGCATAGACCAAAGTGATAACAACATATTCAGGACTAGGGAGGACAAATTGTAATAGTTTAGGACATGGCTTTTGAAAAATCCATATTGATCTATAATAACAATTATTTGAATATTGGGACATGGGCAAACCCCCTTCAATGTCTATGGTGGTTATGGCCCTGGCAGAGATACATACAAACATATTTAATGGAAAACTTAACTGGTATTTAACTGATATTCAAATTTTTTTAATGGTTCAAGAATGTAAAAGCTTTTCCCCCAAATTCTTATTGGGAAAATAATTGTCCCTCAGGTAGGAAAAGCATTTTACATTGGCTAAACTGACTTATTTGAAAGGGTCTGAACATTAAACATTAATATATATTAACAAATATTGTTTTTGTGGTTTAGGTCTAATACAGTCCTTTCATTATTAATACATTTAAATTGAATTAGGTTCTGTTATTTTCTTTAGATGTCTATTTGTGCATAGATGAGATTTGGGACATGTTTGTGAAGACAATCAAACATATCTAAATAAATTGCATTAGAATGGTTGTACATAGCATGTATGCACTGACATGTGTGTGTTAATGAGATCTATATAGCATAAGCTAATAAATAAATAGTGACTCCCAATAAGAAACCAGTGAATAGAGTCACGTGATGCCATGCAAGGATCGGACGTGTGAACGGTGAGCTCTGCATACTTTGCTAGTTTTA
This sequence comes from Myxocyprinus asiaticus, assembly GCF_019703515.2. NCBI lineage: Eukaryota > Metazoa > Chordata > Actinopteri > Cypriniformes > Catostomidae > Myxocyprinus > Myxocyprinus asiaticus. The sequence goes on along the minus strand of NC_059346.1, from coordinate 15,815,957 downwards.
ACACTTTTAATGATATAAACTGGTGAGATTCGATACACTCGGTTCCATAGCTGTTCTAGGAGTACAATATGTCAAAGAATTCAAAATCCTCGGGCTCTGGAGACATTAAAATACACTTACGTGCTCAAGCTGATGCCATGAGCCAGGGAGTCGATTTAGTCAGGGAAGTGTGATAAATGCGGCGAGAGATGTTAAATATGTCAGCAATGCTGACGAAGGTTGTTGCTAACTTGGAGGATCTTGCTGTGATACGTCGATCGATCACTGCCATGGAGGCGAAGTTCACCGATGTGGCTGCAAGAGTGAGGGATTTCGAGAAACGGATCGATTACCTGGAGTCATCGGAGAGGGAATGATCTGCTAATCCGCTAGCGACCAAGGTGGATTTGGAGTGTATCTGGGAGAAGTTGGAGGACATGGAGAACTGTAGCCGGTGGAATAACGTCCGTATTGTTGGAATTCCAGAGGGCGAAGCAAGACAGGATATGGTGAAATTCGTGGACAGGCTCTTTCTGAATCTGCTCAACATAGCAGGCCATAAACTGGAAATCGAGCGAGCTCACAGGGTTCCCGTTCGGCGATCCGTGAAGGGAGGCAGGCCCGATCAATTCTGGCCAAATTTCTAAGATCATCCGATAAAGATTTATGTTACGTGAGGCGAGGAGTAAAGGCATTCTTGGAAGAACCACAGCATTTTCTTGTTCCCAGACTTTGCGAATTCGACAAGAGAGAAGCATGATCGATTCAAGGAATGCAAGAAACTTTTACATCAACGGAAGTTTGCTTTTGCACTGATATTCCTGGCCAAATTGAGAATAGATGCTAAAGATGGCCATAAAACATTCACATGCCCACAGCAAGCGATGTCCTTCATAAAGTCAATGGAGTAAGTCATTTTGTGGTACTCACGATGCAGCCGAGTGGACCGGCTCTCTGAACATTCGCTTGACTGTTTGAGGAAACTGTGCACTTTTTTTGTGCTGGTTCATCCTAGCGGCTGGAGTTTATTTTGTAGAGTAACACACCTTCAGGACAGTTTTATAGATGAATCTACATGCTCTTTGTGTTTATTCCACCTATTGGCTGGAGTTTGTTTCATAGATTATCTTTTGCCATGTAATTCTGTCTGATTTGAGTAATCCAACGGCAAAGTTGTCGTGGGGGTTCTCGTAGGCGTACATGGACTGTTTGAGTTTGGAGGGATGGGCGCCAGTTGGCACTGTCGTGCGTGGGGTCAATGTGCATGATTTTCTTTTTTCTGTTTGTTTGGTTCTGGGGGATGTTCAGGTTCTAATGGTTGCACTAATGTTGGAATGTAGTCTTTATAATCTTGTTTTTGACACACAATCTATTTTTTCTTATATGTCAAAATGTCAAATGTTAATATGAGTGGATTGTCTCTCTCCATGTGGAATGTGAATGGGTTTGGGTACCCCATAAAAAGAAGGAAGTTTATTTATCTTCTTAAGCGTAAGAAATATGATAAAGTGTTTCTTGAAGAAACGCACCTTTCTCTGCAGGAAGTTGAAAAATGTGGAAAGTTATGGGTGGGCATTTTTTTTTTTATAGTGCTAGCTCGAGTAAGAGCAGGGGAGTCATTACACTGATAAGTAAACATCAACAATTCAAATGCCTCAAACAGAGTAAAGATAAATTAGGAAGAGTCATTATTGTTTTAGCTGAAATTCAGGGGCAAAGTCTTATTTTGGCTAATATTTATGCACCTAACCTTGATGATAAGGGCTTTTTTATAGATCTTGAAGAGATGTTGCAAGCCTCTGGCACCCCTCATGATATTGGGAGGAGACTTTAATCTTTTGATGGACTATGTCCTTGATCTTAGTGAAGCAAAAGTGTGCAAGCCCCCTAGAGCAACACTGACACTTCACGGGATGTGTATAAATCTTGGTCTTACAGATATTTGGAGACTTTGAACCCATCTGGTAGGGACTATACATTTTTTTCATCAGTCCATAAGATTTACTCTAGAATATTATTTTTTTTACATATATATATCTAAGTCCCTCATTTCATCTGTTGTTGATTGCTCAATTGGAAATATTTTAGCCTCAGATCACGCCCTGGTGTGTTTAGAGGTGTTGCCACATATGGAGAAAAGGAAATCATAAAGTTGGCGCTTTAATGTATCCCTTTTGCAAAATCCTGAATTCCAACAAATGCAAAAGGCTGAAATCAATGTCTATATGTTGACCAACTGGTCCTCAGTATCCTCTGTGGGCGTGGCTTGGGAGGCACTTAACCCTCTGGGGTCTGAGGGTGTTTTGGGCCCTGGAGATGTTTTGACATGCCTTGACATTTGTGCTTTTTCAGTTGCTTAAAAACATATTAATGGCTAACTTCCGATAACACTGTATTCAGCACAAACTGGGCTACGATAATATGTGAACAACATGTATGTATATGTTTGTATTTTTGAGAAAATAACATTTATGCTTGATTTTTGAAAAAACTAAAATTTTAAGTCACTGAAGTAAGGCGATATATCACATACTAAACATTTGTTCACAAGACTTTTGAGAACTGGATCTTGTAGCCTAGAGTTTTTGCTACAAAAATGATGTGATCACTCATTCATACAAAACAATATAGTCATTTAACTTTTGTAAGACACTTTTAGTGTTAGAAAGGCCATATGCGAGGAGGCGTGGATGATCATGAATACTGATGTGATTCACACCTGAGGAGACAAAGTCCCCTCCCCTGAGAGAGAATGAATGTGAGGAGACTTAATGATTGAATGTATTGTTTGTAGCTTATTCACAAAATCAAGTTTAAGTTAAAAGAAGTAATCTGACTATACATTTTCTTTATATAAAGACTTTACTTCAAAACTTTAGACCTACACTACCGTTTATAGATTCAAAAAAATAATCTTTTATGTTCCATGAAAGAAAGTCATATAGATCTGGAACAACATGAGGGTGACTAGAATTGACAGAATTTTAATATTTGGGTGAACTATTCTTTAACTATGTTTTGTTGTATTTTTTTAGTTTTCTCCTCTAAACTGGACATTAGCTGATGTGTTGTGCTATACAGTGGAATTTACAGAAAAGAATAGATCAAGCGCTGGGGGAGGGAGGTGGACTTGTGCACCTGTGTGCAGCTGTGACTAATTACTTTGAATGTGTGAGTGTCTGTGGTTCCTTTCTCTGGAGAAAAAAAGTCATTTGGACAGAGAGGAGCTTGTGTTGCTGCTCTGTCTTTGGGGCCGGTGCGAGTGCACTGCAGGGGCGCTGGACAATTACCAAAACTCACACGGCATCACCTCAATCAGAACTGGCCCAAAGCGATACGCTTTCCTGCAGCTCCATTTGTGGGTTGAGTCAGTAAAGGGTGATACATGCAATGTTCTGTCAATGACATTTCTGGCAGATACACACACATGTGGAGGAGAAAGACAGAGCATTAACAAAAAAATGCCAAAATTACCATGGTACTGCCATGTATTTTTGGACATGGTACAATGTTAATCCCATGATTTTCTTTCTTTCTTTTTTTTTTTTTTTTTTGCACATTTAGGCATGTATCATGGCAGTACCCATTTTGAGTCAAAAGTTCAATTGCACAGTTGTTTTTCTAGTGTAGTTTCAAACACCTTGTTCAAAACTGTCATAAATTAGGTTAACTATATAATGAAGGTAGATTTTAACCAAAAGGCTAAACTGTGTTCTCAGGACTATGCTATTTTTCAGAAATGTTGGCATATTTATATCGGGGCAAGTTGCCACATGTTCTTTATATGTTGTAATTTTATAAAAATGCATCAATTACAATTTCTGTTGGTCAAAACAGTTATTTGATTATTTTGAATCATGAATCATTCGGTGCATTGAAATTAAATACAGATATTGTAAAGGATGCTTTATTTACTTCAGTATTTCATGTTTCAAAAAAGGCATTCTTATCAACTCAATTAATAAACAGTAGAATACCACTGTGACAACATATCCCATAATATGACAATATGTCCCAAGTATTGGGGACATGTTATTACAAAAGGTCAACATGACTTCAATGAACTGTATCTTTTTTCCCAAGACAACAGCAACTGAAATGTTCAAAACTTGTAGTCAAGACTTTAAGGTATTACTGGAAAATGACTTTCAAAAATAAGCAAAGTACCATGGTATTACCATCTGATACCATCACTATACTATGAGACCACCACAGGACTTTCTTTTAAAATAGAGAATGAGAGAGCAAGTGGGAGAGAGTATGAAAGCGAGAGAATTATCAAGAGCACCATTGTGTAATTCTATGGGCATCATTCTGCTTCTTATTCAGCTGATTTCTAACGAGGTTTCATCAGTCATCTTGCCCATTACTTCATTAAAGAGATTTGATTAGCAGACTGCCAGTGTGTGGCGAGTATCCCGTGCGTTTCAGCGTCGCCCTGGAATTGGAGCTCATTTGCTAATCAACCGTGGAATGCAGACGCTGATCGGCATCACCTGCGAACGATCAGCTGGAGGGTATTTAAACGGCGGAGGAAGAGGAAGACATGGAACACCATCTCCAAAGCATGACACTAATTCTCTTCTCTCTCTCTTTCAATTCCAGACTCCAGCAACGAGTGAGTGCCAATCACCGCACGCATTCTGTGGAAACTTCACGAAACACTGGATTCACGAACACAGACACCCGACACGCTCACCCCACCCTTGCACCGAAGACACCATGCACCATTAAGTTCTCCTTTTGCTTATTGTCACAATAAAACACCCCCTCTGTGGGACTGTGCACTTGAGAATAATTGTCTGTGCCTCGTTCATCTAGTCACACTGGTGGAGAATGCGGGCAGAAATGAGGAAAATGAGGTCAGACAATGAAACTTACCCCAATTCTCCGTCTGGTTTTTCCACAGGTCCAGCTCTCTTTCTGGAAACAATGGAGAAGCTCATACGTCAACTCGCGAACATCTCCCTTTGCCAGCAACAAATCACGGAACAACTTTCAGCACGTCAAGAGCAGGTGGAACAGGAGCTCATGCAGCTGCGATTGGAAGCCGCTGCTCACGTACCGATCCCCGAACCCCATGCCTGAGCTAGTCAGCTGATCACCAAGCTAACAGAGCATGATGACGTGGAGGCATATCTGCATACGTTCGAGGTGATAGCTGAAAGGGAGGTGTGGGATAGGAGCGAGTGGGCGTGAACGCTTGCACCCTTTCTAACGGGGGAAGTGCAGCACGCCTACTACGCACTCAGCCCAGCCTCCGTTGATGACTACAAAGAGCTAAAGAATGAGATCTTGGCACGGGCGGGGCTTTCACCGGTATGTGCGGCACAGCGTTCCATGAATGGGTGTATGATGCTCAGGTTCCCGCCCGCGTACAGGTTTCACAGCTGTCCCGTCTAGCCCGTTGGCTGTTGTCTGGGCAACCGACGCAGTACAGGTAGCGGAACGAGTGGTGGTAGACAAGTTCCTCCGGTCTCTCCCCGCATGCAACAGCGGGCTGTAGGAATGCAGAACCTCGAGACCCTCGCTGCCCTGGTGGAGGCTGTGGAACTGGCAGAGGCGACGCAAGCCCTTGGCGGCAGAGAGAGAGCTGGCACCTATTTCCAGAAAATGCACCAGGAAAGGCGACCACTGGAGGTCAGTTCACGGCCAGTAAGCAGACCAGTGACACCGTCTGTTCGGGAGGAACCCATGCCCACGGACCCAAACCCCCCGGAGGCCCAAGCCTGGCTGGCAGGTTGCATCGTTAACCGAGTAGTGCCCCAGGAAGCCCCAGAAAGGGAAGTGAAGGTCGAGGGCCGCTGTGTGAAAGCCCTCCTGGATTCCAGGAGCACGGTAAGCCTGGCCCAGCCCCAGATAGTTTCTCCCCGACCACACAGCAAAGCCTCAGTCCCTATCACCTGTGTGCATGGCGACATGTCCTACGTCCCAACATGGTCAGTTACCATCAAGGCCAAACCAGGAAGCTAGCTAGTGGAAGTCGGGATTGTCAAAGATCTGCTGGTGCCCCTGCTCTTAGGACGAGACTGGCCGGGGTTCAACAGCTGTTGGCCCAAGCTGTCCAACCTGCCAGCTGCCAGAGGCAACGCCGTGGAGGACCCCGACCAAGACCACGAAGACTCCCAGTGTTGCTGGCCACTGACAGCGAGCGAGATGGTGAGTTGAGAGTGATTGATCCTAATGTATATTCTGACTTCTTCCAACAGATAATGGAAGGCGGCGCGTTCAGCAGGGAACAACGGGAGGACGACCGCCTAAGAAACTGCTGGTCCCAGGTCAGAATAGTCAACGGCAAGGTACAACTTCCCGCCCCCCACCCTTCTCCTCACTTCATTGTGGAAAATGATCTGTTGTACTGTGTCGCTTACAGGCGGGGGGAGAAGAAACGCCTCTTGGTGTTGCCACGTACCAAGATGGAGACCGTGCTCGAGTTGGCCCACTCACATCCCATGGCCGGGCACTTAGGAATTGAGAACACCACCCGACGAATTAGAGACCGGTTCCATTGGCCCGGACTGGACGCAGAAGTGAGGCGCTATTGCCAGAGCTGTGCGGTCTGCCAAAGAACGGCTCCACAAAGACCTCCCCCCAGCCCCCTCATACCCCTGCCCATCATCGAGGTGCCCTTCGAACGCATCGGGATGGACCTGGTGGGACCGCTGCCAAAGTCTACCCAGGGACATGAGCACATCCTGGTCATAGTGGATTATGTGACTCGGTACCCCGAAGCAGTGCCTCTGAGGAAAGCCACCTCCAAGAACATCGCTTGAGAGCTGTTCCTGCTGTTCAGCTGAGTCGGCATCCCAAAAGAGATCCTCACCGACCAGGGCACACCATTTATGTCCCGGCTCATGGCTGATGTGTGCAAGCTGCTGCAGGTGAAACAACTCTGCACCTTGGTTTACCACCCCCAGTCGGATGGATTAGTGGAGCGTTTCAACCAGACCCTAAAACGGATGCTGAAGCAGGTGGTAACTGAGGATGGGCACGATTGGGACCTCATGATACCCTATGTGCTGTTTGGCATCAGGGAAGTGCCTCAGACATCCACTGGATTCACACCCTTCGAGTTACTGTCCGGTCGCCAGCCCCGGGGCCTGCTAGATATCGCCGGGAGGCTTGGGAGCAATAGCCCTCGCCACACCGAACAGTAAATGAACATGTACGTGAGATGAGGGAGAGAATCGAGAAAGTGATGCCCCTGGTGCATGAACATTTGGCAGAGGCCCAACTGGCCCAGTGGCGCACGTACAACTGCCCTGCCCAAGCTCGTGAATTTCACCCTGGAGACCGGGTCCTGGTGCTGATCCCCTGTGCCACATCTAAGTTCCCGGCCACCTGGCAGTATCCCTACACCATGGTGGAACGGACAGGGCTGGTAACGTATCGCATCCGACAGCCGGGACGAAGATGAGCGGAGCAGATCTACCACATTAACCTCCTCAAACGCTGGACCGATCCCAAGAGATGAGTCATCTGGTACGCCCAAACAGAGGCTCCAGTGGTAGATCTGGGGAACCAACTCTCCACGAATCAAAAGAAGGAATTGGAAGCCCTGGTTGGACAGGTCAGTGACGTGTTTTTGAGTTGCCCCGGGCGGACCAACATGATCCATCATGAAATTCGCAAACCTCATGAAACCATCGTGCGGCAGCGTCCCTACCGGGTCGCCAACAGGCTATAGAGGAGGAAGTGCAATGGATGCTACAACTCGGGGTCATCAAAGAGTCCAGAAGCCCCTGGTCCAGCCCGATCGTGATGGTTCCAAAGGGTGACGGCACCCTCCACTTCTGCAATGTCTTCCGGAAGTTGAATGAAGTCTCCACCTTCGACCAATGAGCTCATCGAGCGGCTGGGCCGAGTGCAGTATATATCCACCACGATGGGGCAGGTACCCTTAGCCCCATCGTCCAGGGAAAAGACAGCATTCAGCACATCTAACGGCCACTGGCTGTACCGGGTGCTACCCTTCGGTCTACATGGGGCATCTGCCACCTTCCAATGGATGATCCATCCTCCTGAGACCCCACCAGGCATATGCAGCGGCTTACCTGGACGATGTTATGATCCACTTGGCGCAGTGGGAGGACCACCTGGACCATCTGCGGAGGGTGCTGACTGAACTGAGGAAAGCTGGACTCACCGCCAATCCAAAGAAGTGCCACCTAGGAGCATCGGAGGCACGCTACCTGGGATATCAGATTGGAAGGGGTCTGATCATGCCCCAGGAGCAGAAAGTGGAGGCAGTACGCTCCTTTGGCCGACCAACCACCAAGGCCCAGGTACGTGCATTCCTTGGGTTGGCGGGATATTATCGATGCTTCATACCTCACTTCTCCACCATAGCCTGTTTCCCAACAGACCTGACCAAGAAGGGGCAGCCTGAGAAGGTGTAATGGAGCTGCCCCGCAGAGGAAGCCTTCCAGAAGTTGAAGAATGCCCTGACCTCAGCTCCGGTCCTACACACCCCAGATTTCAGCTGCCCCTTCCTCCTACAAACAGACACCTCGGATACGGGGTTGGGGGTTGTCTTGTCCCAAGTCCAACAGGGGGAAGAACACCCCGTAGTGTTCATCAGCCGGAAGCTGACCCCAGCTGAAACCCGGTATGCGGCCGTGGAGAAGGAAGCATTGGCCATAAAGTGGGCCGTCCTGAAGCTATGATACTATCTGCTGGGCTGGAGCTTCACTCTGCTGACTGACCATGCAATGCAGACGGTTTGTCCAGGATGTTCAAAGGTTGGTCAGGTCTGTGTAAAATTTCACTCCCTCCCCCCCATCCCCTCTGTGCGCTTCCAGGTCCAGGACGTCGCTTGGGGGGGGGAAATGTGGCAAGTATCCCGTGCATTTCAGCGTCGCCCTGGAATTGGAGCTCATTCGCTAGTCAACCGTGGAATGCAGACGCTGATCGGCATCACCTGCGAATGATCAGCTGAAGGGTATTTAAACACTGGAGGAAGAGGAAGACGTGGAGCACCATCTCCAAGGCATGACACTAATCCTCCTCTCTCTCTCTTTCAATTCCAGACTCCAGCAACGAGTGAGTGCCGATCACCGCACGCATTCTGCGGAAACTTCACGAAACTTCACGATTCACAAGCACAGGCTCCCGACACGCTCACTCCGCTCTTGCACCGAAGACACCACACACCATTAAGTTCTCCTTTTGCTTATTGTCACAATAAAACACCCCCTTTGTGGGACTGTGCACTTGAGAATAATTGTCTGTGCCTTGTTCATCCCGCCACACTGTGTTTGTCTTGAAAATAGTGTCAGTCCTCCTCCATTTCTGTGGTTACTTTTGAGATTAACACTTTTAGACCTTTAGACCTCTCATGGACGTCATATTGGAGCCCCTATGAGGATATGGACCCACACTGGAACAAGTCTACTGGGGAAATGTGTGCATGTGTGTGTGTAAAGGAGAAGGCAGGATTAGCTTCAGCAAGCTACAATCCTGTTAGTGCAGTGGTTCTCAACCTTATTTTGATGAACACCCCCCTACTTCATTCCCTTACCCCAGCTTCTCGCGCCTTGCTTCTCACTGATTCTCGCAAAGCTGTGAGTTTAAGAGCCCAAGCTTTAAGAGCTTTGCCCTCGCGCTGCTCTGTCCATTGAGCCGTGTCCATCTACAGAGCCATACAGGTGCATTAACCGAGGTTGTGCCTCCGCCTGTGTATTTGACACTGCTAAACCAGATGCTTCAGATGCGTCACTAGACTTCAAAATCAGATGAACTGCGGTACAAATGTGTACCAAATAGTATAATTGAGAACCAGCTGATTTATATGTTTTGTGTATGTGTATTAATGCAACATTTTTCAAATAGCATTTCAATGTTTAGCATAGAACTCATTGAATATCCATTTTTCATGTATTTATGGATCCTTTTTGCTGAGAAGCTACACAACTCATCAAAACAACTGTTGTAGCAAAAATGCTAATGCAATCCCCAAGTCACCACATCATACATTTTCTCTCCAAACCTTCAAAGGTGTACAGAAATCCCTGCAATCACACAAACAACCCACAACTTGTGTTGGTGTGAGTGTGTGTCCTATAATAAAGACAGACAGACAGACGAAGATGGAGAGTGAGAGTCTGGTTTCGATAAGGGGAAATAAGCATGTGACACTTATACGCCACTCATGCCCTTAAAGATAAACTCAGGAGGGCTGGACTGTTAGCCTGTTGGACCTTATAGTAATGGAAGAGAAAAAGAGAGAGACCCAAATTCAGAATGAGAAAGCAGGTTTTTCTGACCTAAGAATCCATCCTGTAGTGATACATTATGCTACTAATGATGGGTTGTAGTTTCTTACCTGCCAAAAGAAGGCTTTTCTGTTTTGTTGGTGATTGGATCTAATTGCTGAACTAGTCCAAACTACTGCATACAAGCATATTCTTGAATATGTAGTGGTTTTTCAAAAACCCTAAATCGGCACATAACATACCACAAAGAGAGAAGAGGAAAGGTGTGCTGTTACCAGTGTGGGGTAGTAATGGATTACATGTAATCTGGATTACGTAATCAAATTACAAAAATTTAGAACAGATCACATACAATTTTAAAATACTCAGATTACTGTTACTTTTGTGTGAATGACTTGATTACATATTTATCAGGCAACGGCAGTAAATTGTTCATAATTTCTGATTACTCCAATTCTTCTCAATCTTAATCAGCCCACTGCTGATAAATGTTTGGTGAGTCTTCGAGTATTTTTTGGAAGAAAGGGGAAAGGGGAGGGTTGTGGAATATGCACTCACAGACCTTATACAAGCCACTCAGGTGGCTATAATTACACTGAAGATGGAGTGGTCTCACTCAGCATATGACCACTGGATTAACATAAATCATTTCACTTTTAAGGAGACACAGGGCAAAACCATTACTGTGCAATGTAAACTCTGCCTTCCAAAAATGTCATATCCTATCCACTGCAAAGAATTCTGTGTCAAATCCAAAGATGCGTTTGGAGGTGTGTTTGCATGTTTTCTCAACTTTACATTGCATATCTAACCAACTCCTGATGAACACATTTGAATTATTATTTGAATTATCACTTTGTGTGTCATATAAACATGTGTCCAGGGGCGTAGATTCTGGGATAGGGGGAGGTAACCCCCCCCCCCCCCATAAACAAAACAAGCAAGTACAACCCCCCCATTATTTAAACCATGATCAATGGAAACATGCGAATGCTTCACACTGCAGCCCCACCAATGTTCAAGCCAAATCTACGCCCTTGAATGTGTCAATGTCTTTGGAAAGGTTTTGTGCATCAAATTTCATTTCATTTCATTTTTCATTTATTTATTTATAAAGCACAAATAAACACAACAAAAGTTGACCACTGTGCTGTACAGAACCAGGTTTTAAAATAAAACAAGTAGAATAAAAAATCAATAATAACAGTCAAATTATGATAAATTAAAAGCCAAAGTAAAAAGTTAAGACTTTAACTTATATTTAAAATCATGTAGGGAGGTGGCAGATCTGACAGACAGAAGTAGGCTGTTCCATAACTTAGGGCCAGCAATCGCAAATGCACGGTCACCTCTCAGCTTTAATTTATTTATTTATTTATTTTATAAATAAATAAATAAATAAAAAGCATATTTTCAAAAAACTATCAAATTGCACACACATATTTAAAACTAGAGATCCCTCTCCACTACCCCTCCCCGAAAGCTTTCCAAAAAGGCCAACTATCTGCCCCATTTCCTATCAAATAACCCCAGATTTCCCAGCCTTCTATACATCCCTTTCTCAAAGGCCGCCAACCTCCCCATCTCCGAGCACCACTCATGAAATGAGGGTGCTCCAACTGACCTCCAACCCCTTAAAATAACCTGTCTGGTGATCATGACGCTCGTTAGGACCCAACTCTTTATGTGCCGATTCTCAACGTCGATGACCACCCCATCGCCCAAATACAGAGTCTGGGGCAAAGTGAAAGCCGAGCGCACAATACATCACATATAAGACTCTGAACTTTCAACCAGAACTCCTGGATATCAACACACCCCCAAAAGACATGAGTTATGTCTCCAACCTCTGATTGACATCGCCAGCAGGTGGGTGTATCTTTAAGACCAAGCCTATACAATCTGGAGGGGATCCAATAAAATTTATGTAAAATCTTAAATTGCATAAGGCGAACCCTTGCATCTCTAGATGCAGACTTGACATTTTTTGGGATCCTAGCCCACACCCCCTCCTCCAGTGTCAAGTTTAGATCTTTCTCCCATAATTTTTTGAGAGAATTCAAAGTTCCATCCCCTAGATCCTGAATTAGCAGGGAGTAATACACTGATGCCTCATGACCCTTCCCAAAAGCAGCAATCACCCAGAGTATCTGCCGCACTGGGGGGGTGCGTGCCACTCCCAAAAACAGTGCAGAGTAGGTGGCGCAGCTGTAAATATTATAAAACTGAGATCAGGGAATGCCAAAATGTTGAACCAAATGTTGAACCAAATTTTCAAAAGGTCTCAATACTCCACTCTCATATAGGTCACCAAGTGTATTAACCCCCCTCACAATCCATTAGGGGGGATTAGCGGTTAATTCCCTCTCCGAAGATTCCAGACAATCGATTCGTCTCTCAACATCAGTCACTCTTGTAACTAACTCAGAGAATTTTATTTCCATCGCTGTAATCGATCGACGTATTACAGCGAGATCCTCCAAGTCAGCAAGAACCTTCATCAACATCACCGACATGTTGGACAACTGACGCTGGATCACCTCTCCCGCCGTGCCATCCAAATTGAGTCCCTGGTCTGTAGGCCTGTCGGGGCTTTCATCCTGAACATGTAAGTGTCTCCAGAGCCCGAGGATTTTGACTTCTTTGCCATGTTTTGCCACAAAGAGCAAATGTGTAACTGGGTGTATCAAATTTAACCAGATTATAACATGAAAATAATTACAAATTTATCAAAGTGTGCAGAGCTCGTCGCTCACACGTCTGCTTCTTGCATGGCATCATGTGACCCCCTCAGCTTTAATCTTGATCTGGGAAAGGACAGAATGTTCTGATCAGCGGATCGTAGACATCTGATAGGCTTTATTTCACTTAGCAGGTCCGACAGATAGACAGGCGCCAGGCCATTTAGTGACTTAAAAACAAACAATAATACCTTAAAATCAATTCTATAATACACTGGCAACCAATTTAAAGACCTTAAAATCGGAGTGATATGCTCACATTTATGCACCCCAGTTAAAAGTCTGGCAGCAGTGTTTTGGACCATTTGAAGCTGTAAAATAGAGGACTTGGATATTCCGGTATATCAAGAATTACAATAATCCAAGTACGGTAAAATGAAAACATGGATAACTCTCTCAAGGTCTTTAAAAGATAAAAAAGACTTAACCTTGGCCAGAAGTTTCAGATGAAAAAAACTTGAAAAAAACTTGACTTAACCACTGAACTAATATGTTGATCAAACTTGAGGGAAGAATCAAAATTCACTCCAAGTTTTTGACAGCTGGTTTGATGTAAAATGTCAGATTGCCAAGATTAAAGTTTGTATTACCTTTAACCACAGTGGGCTCAAACACAACAACTTCCGTTTTGCTCTCATTTAAGAAGTTCGATGACATCCAAGATCTAATATCAACTAGATATGCAAGCAGGGTTTCCAGACCTTTCTTGTCATTTTGTTTCATCGGCAGATAAATTTGGGTGTCATCTGCATAAAAATGGAAAGCCACTCCATGCTTCCTTAAAATTGACCCTAGAGGGAGCACATAAAGGGAGAAAAGGGTGGGAGCAAGAATAGAGGCTTGAGGGACACCACAGGTAATGGGAGCTACAGAAGAAACAGAACAGAACAGAACCTACAGAAAAAGTTCTATCACTAAGATAAGAATTGAACCAACAAAGGGCACTTCCTCAGATACCCACACAGTGTTCCAAGTACGACATAAGAATGCCATGGTCAACAGTGTCAAACGCTGCACTGAAATCTAATAACAATAAAATTGCAGAATCCCCAGTATCAACGGATAGCAAGATGTCATTTAAAATCCTTTGGAGAGCCGATTCAGTACTATGTTTTTCTAAAACCAGACTGAAATTTTTCAAAAATGCTGTTTCTTTCCAAGAAAATCGGTAATTGATCCAACACAACTTTCTCCAAAATTTTTGCAAGAAAAGGTAGATTTGAGATTGGTCTAAAATAAGATAAATCTGTTGGGTCCAAATTTGGCTTTTTCAGTAATGGTTTCACCAAGGCATGTTTAAAATACACTGGAACAGACCCAGATAAAAGACTGTTATTTACTACTGATAAGATCCACAGCCGAACACTTTCAAATATCTGTTTAAAAAAGTACGTAGGAACAATATCAAGGGAAGAGGTGGTGGGTTTCAACTGAGCAACTGTGTTCATTAAGAAGGACATAGAGATCGGCTCCAATGTATTTAAGAGCATGGTGCAGCTGGGAGGATCCAAAGGATCATCTGTTGGGAGGATCCAAAGGATCATCTGTTGGAGGCACAATCGACTGTCTAATCACTGCTATTTTATCCACAAAGAAATTCAGAAAATGTTCACATAGTGTGGAAGACTCAGCAGGATAGGTATTACCTATAGGATTTATGACAGAATTTAAGATATTAAACAGCTTCCTGGGTCTATTTGAGTTATTAGATATTATGTCAGAAAAGAAATTTGACTTTGCATCTTTCACCGCTTTTTGATATTTAATTAGAGATTCCCGTAAAATTTCAAAAGACACTTGTAACTTATCCATTTTCCATCTATGTTCTGCCCTCCTGCAAGCTTGCCTTAATAACCGAGTACTGCTGTTTAACCATGGTTCCAATTTGTTTTATGATATTTTGGCTTTAAAGGGGCAACAGTATCTAAGATATCGCTGCACATTGAATTAAACACATTAAGAAACTCATCAACATTTAAGGTGTTTGCAAGATGTTCAACAGAGAACAAAAGACCAGCCTCACTAAATGCTACAGCAAATTCCGCCCCAGATGTCAGACCAATTCTTTGTGTCCATCGTGTAGGTCTAATGATTTTAGTATCATGATGAACAAGAGGAACAGTGAAAGTTACCGGCTTGTGGTCTGAAAAACTTAAATCCCCTATTTGGATGTCAGAAATAGACAGGCCATGGGACAGAACCAGATCTAAAATATGGCCACGTGAGTGTGTTGGTTCTTTCACCAATTGTTCACAATCAAAAGCATCAATAAGACTGACAAAGTCTTTGGCTAATGTATTAGAGGTACAACAGACATGAATATTAAAGTCACCAACAATTAAAAGTCTGTCATATTTAGGAGTGGTAACCCCTATAAAAAAATCTGAGAACTCAGTAATAAAGTCTTTGTTAAATTTCGGTGGATGATACACAACCGGCACCACCAATGAGTATGTCTGGTCCATTGAGATCAACTGTAATTCAAAGCTTGTATATGTATCAATTTGTAGTATCCGGCAGCAAAAGCTGTTTTTAAAAACAGACGCCAGTCCTCCTCCTTGGCCAGAATGACGGGGAGAATTAAAAGTTATAATCAGAAGGGGTGAGTTCCGAAAAAGGACTAATATCTCCAACAGAGAGCCATGTCTTGGTCACAAATAAAAAGTCAAGGTTCCTAGTGGTAATAAAATCATTCAAGAAAAATGTTTTGTTTCCCAATGATCTGGAATTTACCAGCGCCATCTTAATCAATGCTGAATCACTAACCGGCTGTGATATGAGCTGTGATGCCCGACACAGAGGGCAAAGACAACGATGATCCACTCCACAGCGCCGAAAACGAGGCGAGCACTGCCGGGGAAACTGCATCGACGAATCCGCCGACAGATGAGTGGTCCATTGATGAGGCACTTCCAAAGAACAGGGCGAAATGACAAGGCCACGATCCAGCTCCCACACAAAAGTGCCCAGACGCGGCTGACAGGCCCGTTCAGAAACCAAGCAAGATCTCAGCTTAACAGCTATACCTCCCCGTTTTCCTCTTCTCCTACACCATTTCATCCGGGAAACAACACAAGGCACGTGGCGCAAACCTGCAGGTATGGTCGCCAGGAAGGGGGGAGGAGGAAAACTAAAACATGGTCCAGTCAGATCTTTGCTGGAACAAGGCTCAATAATATTTCCAATGTTAAGGAGTATCTGACGATCGTAGGTTAACAAGGCATCTGTGTTTTGAATCCTGGAAGTCATAGTAAATATAAAAACAAACACAAACAAGCTGAGCAGCAGACAGCATGCCATGGACAGCGGCGCCATCTTCCCAATCAAACGCATTAAAATGGACAAATACATGTCATTTCGGATTCACAATCTAATTCATATATAAATGCTAAACCGACTGCATTAGCACAGTAAAGTTAGTTTTAGTTTCGTATGTTGCTTTTGCACTCGGCTTCAAAAATGTATATTATGGTCCTTTTGCGAAAACTTTTGAGGCTGTTTTTTGTGACATTGATTCACTAATATAACTAGTCTGATCTGTTACCTCACATGGTGTGAGGGACTCGACATGGAGGCGAAGGTAGAATCCATATGCAGGAAGTTTATTACACACAGCAAACAAATCCAAAACACAGGGCAGAGACGTAATCGTAGAAACAGGCAAAATAGTCGTTATCAAGTAATCAGTCCAACCAAGCAAACAGAGCAAAACAGTAATCCAAAAATCAGTAATCCAATAAAGCAGGCACAATGGTCATAACAAGACAATGAAACAGGTAATGGGAAAAACGCTTGGTAAGGCAATGAAACTGGCAATACTTTGCAAGGTAACAATGGAAAGGCATGGCTCTTTATGTAGTGTAAACAGGAAGTCACCATAGAAGAAACGGTTCAATATTAGTATTTGGGAGAGGGCTACCTCTGGCGGTCGGCTGAATGAATACCAGCCACATTCGTTACACATGGATACCGTTTGTTATGCCAAAATTGCTGGAGTAAGACCACATTTGTTAAATAAACTCCAGATTACCTGTCCATAATTCTAGAAACTCCCCTGTAAGAAATCTATGTTCATCTTCTTCAAAATAGGTATGTTGATAGTGTGAATTATTCTTATCAGTTAAAATGTGTTTTTGTGTTTCTAAGTATCTTTTTTCACTCATGATCAGACAAACATCGAGTGAAACAAAAAAGATAATATCAATTCTTATAATCTGCTTCATTAATTAAGTTTTCTTAAATGCATTTAATCAACAGTATGTCAAAATGGTACTAGATTATTTACGTTTGGGCCAGTGAAGGCAAGAACAACTCAAATTTTCTTCAAAACATGAAAAAATCTATAGTCATATTTTTTTTCTTTACTGGCATCATGTCTAAGCTTAAATCTAAATGATAATAAAATAAAAACCCCATTTGACATTCTTGATGGTTCTTGAATTGAGAGTTTTGCAAGACCAGACAAAGAATTGCATTGTGTCGACCACTAAATGGACTGAAACCTAGTCAATGTCCTCTGAAGGACAAAGAAAGAGAGAGAGAACAAATGTACTGAATATGTTCCCACTTTTGGAACAATAGATTTGTCCTTGGCCCAGATTTGCCATTACTCTAAACTCCCCACAGGTGAAAACTTTACATCCATTTAATGCAAAACTGTCATATGTCACAGTCTAGTGATTTAAGGCAGTCAGGGAAGTCAAAGTGTCTATTGGGTTAACGGTTTGTCCTGCACAAGTGAAAATAGGCAGCTGTTACCTTAAAGAGCTATTTCTACCTGATCTGACCTTTAAAATGGATTCCATTGGTGTAACATTGTAAGGCTGATTCAGTCATATTAAATTACTATAAAACCAGTTAATTTAGATGTGACCATAATTAATATGAAAACGTATTCTTATATCGGACTGCTTATAGCCCTAATTTGTTGCTTTGGATTAAAACGTCTGCTAAATGGATAAATGTACAGAAAATGTTGTGCACTTTAAATGCAATGCTTTTTTCCCCATAAATTATTACAAAACAAATACTCACCATATGGTTGGCCACTTTACTGTTATCCTTGAGTGAATCAGTGTTAATGTGGCACGCGAAAAGAACAGCTATAATTTGTCTTTCATTTTGTTACAGAGTATTTAATAAGAGTCTAATTAAATGAATTAATACTTGTTATTAAGTTCACTGTGAATTGTGATCTGTCATTGTTTTTTGCAAGTGAACAAGCACATACCCACAAGGGAACACATTTGCAATGGGACAATTTAACTGACATCTTAAGTTCTTGCTGACGAACACTAACCAGCTGGCATGGAAAGCAACTTGATCACCTAAAACTCCTTTTAGAGTGGTGTTAGGGTAGACCATTGAACTATTAAACTGGTGGGATCCCCTGCACTGTTACGGATTAATGAGTGAGTTCAGAGAGATCCAAATTACATGCAGACTGAGGTCTGCTGGGATTAAGCTTGGTGCCGTTGTCAAGCACCACAGTCAGCAGGGAGTCTGTTATGTGTCATCACATGTGATATTTGCAGCATGAGCCTTTTGGAAATGTGTTTGCATGTGTGTGTATGATTACGCACCTGTATGTGTTCTATGTTTCCATTTACATTTTTGTTCTCGGCTGATGCTTTCCTAACAAAAATACCCCTTTATTGTGTGTTGGAGTGTGAGTTTAATTCATTATAAATGCCCATGTGTGTGTCTTTAGGCATTTTGTGTGTGTTTGTGTAGGTTTTCCGGTTGAACTAATTGTCAGGTCCCCACTCCTGCATGGTGGCCTGGTCCCTTGTGGTAAAAGCTGTTGTTTGCTCAGTGCAACTGTCGTCCTGTATGTGTCTCTCCAGACAACTCGCACAACACGTTACCTCTCTGTTACCCTCACCTCAAACAAACAGCACAATTCAGTCAAGGTAGGATGGCAATCTCTCTCCCCCTCTTATGATCATGACCTTATTTCATCTGATGTCATAACCTCACATGAGCTAATTGAAAGGTGGGCTCTTAAGTCACCTGGTGTGCACTTGAAACCAGTTTTCAAGAGCACTTCAATCATTGTACAAAGGGCACTTTCAAAGAGTAGGGTACAAGTTGGTATATCATTCCTTTTTTTTTTTTTTTTTTTTTTTTTTTTTTAGCAATAAAGGCAATATTCCCATAGAGTGAGACTTTTAGGTATGTTAAATATACTATTATCTAACAACAACAACAAAAATATATATATATATAGCAAGAGAAGAAGTTTATTTAAATGGTCAGAAATTAAAGGGGGCTTAGGGCAAAAAATGCCCCTCAAATTCAAAATAGAGGGACCAAAAATGCCCCAAAATGTATTCCACTATTTCAGCCTTATTATACTTGTTGTATACTGCCTGAGTTGATGTTGATTTAATTTTATCATAAGACGAAATAAATTCTCAATCTAGCTATTCATATATGTGTTAACTGATGATTACATTTAAGTGTTTGACATAAAAGGATGACGCCTTATATTTTTTATTTGGTTGGAAAAAAATGCCCAATAAAAGGTACAAAATACCCCTGAAAATCCAATTTAGGGGCAAATATTGCCCCTTAATGGAAAAGTTCATTTCTGACCTTGGTTTAAACACATTAGATCTTCAACAGTGTCATAATTTTGACAAAATCTGTTGAATTTATATTTGATTCATTGTAGATTGTTTTTATTCAATTATAGTTATATAATATTCTGTTATAATATGTGTAAGGGATTATGTACAGTCAGCCAGTCATTATCGCAAAATAAACCGGGTGATCGGGACTCGTATCACCTTGAAGGGGTTTATTTTGCAATAATGACTGGCTGATTGTACTGTATCAAATAACTAATTAAATACACATGCATTAAATTATGTTATTATGTGAAAAGAAAAAATGCGAGTCATAGAAGCTGAATTCAACCTCCAGTTTACTTCGGAGTTCTGTGATGTTTATTTTGTGAAAGTGATCGTCTGACTGCTCATTATCCAGCTTATTACAGGACTATTTGCTAAATAAATGGACATTTGGCATTGATTTGATTGAGTTGAAATTACATTTATAGCTTACTTGTTGAGATCGCAGAGTAAAATGAGACAAATTCATACAAGATTACTCTCAATACCAGGATGACTGGTCTGATATCACTTTTATTATTCAGAAATATCAGACTGCTAGAAGGCGAATCAGAATCGAGTATTCCAGAGAGCTGTGTAATAAAATATTATATTATGAACTTATTTTAATCACCAAAAACATAATATTTAGCCGTGTCCCACATATTAAGCACAAGCCTGTTACCGTGTGATTTCCCCCTATTAAAAGCTTGGCAGGAAGACAAGTATATAATCTTTATTAATCTTCTATAATGTTCTATTGTTGACTGTATTCATCAAGCTCAACAATTCCAAATCTTAAACGGATAGTTTACCAAAAAATTTAAAATCTCCCATCATTTATTCACCCTTAAGCATCCCAGATGTATATAACTTTCTTTCTTCTGCTGAACACAAATTAAGATTTTTTGAAGAATTTCTCAGCTCTGTTGGTCCATACAATGCAGGTGAATGGGTACCAAAACTTTAAAGGTCCAAAAGCAAATAAAGGCAGCTTAAGTGTAATTCATATGACTCCAGTGGTTAAATCCACATCTTTAGAAGCGATCTATGTATGGGTGAGAAAGAGGTTAATATTTAAGTCCTTTTTTTACGATCAGTCTCCACTTTCACATTCTTCTTCTTTTGTTTTTGACGATTTGCATTCTTCGTGCATATCGCCACCTACTGGGCAGGGAGGAGAATTTATACTAAAAAAGGACTTAAATATTGATCTGTTTCTCACCTTCTTTTGAAGATATAGATTTAACCACTGAAGTTGTATGGATTACTTTTATGCTGCCTTTATATGCTTTTTGGAACTTCCACATTTTGGTCACCATTCATTGTTAGGACCTACAGAGCTGAGATATTCTTCTAAAAAGCTTTGTTTGTGTTCTGCAGAAGAAGGAAAGACATCAACATCTGGGATGGCATGAGGGTGAGTAAATGATGAGAGAATTTTCATTTTTGGGTGAACAATCCCTTTAAGTTATTGTATGAACAAATGTTTTTCTTTAATTACTGGAAATGTAAATTTCATTCAATAGCCATGTTATACCAAACCCATATGACTTTCTGTCTTCCAAAGAACACAAAAGGAGATGTGAGGCAAAATGTTAGCCTAGGTCACCATTCACTATCATTGTATGGAAAAAGAGATGCAATGAAAGTGAATGGTGACTGAGGCTAACATTATACCTAACATCACATTTTGTGTTTCACTGTAGAAAGAAAGTCCTACAGGTTGAGAACGACATGCGAGTAAGTAAATGGGTGAACTACTCCTTTAATGCTGCAGAAGTGCTGGGAGAACCTGCACTCTGTCATTCCAGGAAAACAACAGCACTTTTGCCCACTGTTACTAGTGCAGGAAGTGCGAAGACCTTTGCTGGCGGTGGCCTTTGTTTAGAACTCCCTTTGTACCTATACACTTCTTCCACTGCTGAATTATTCAGCTATTCAAGAGAATACAAGCAATTGTTGCTGTGAACATAACCTGACTTTTCATTGTTCTCTGTCCATCCCTCTCTTTCACCTACACAGGTTGCACAAGCATTTAGGAATTAATTTGCATATTCCCAATATTACTAAACATTTATAGAGAAAGTGGATTTAGAAACAAGGGTTTAAGTGTGTTTTTTAGGGTTACAGTATAAAGAGGAGAAAGATTTAAACTTCTGAGCTGTAGGTGTCTAGATATGATATGAGGAAATGGGAGAAACTATCTGAATATAGAGATTTCTGGACTGAAGGCACAAAATCTGCATCTGCTGAATTTTACTAAATGCCAGACAGGGTTCTAACGTTCCAACCCCTAGTGACCTGCCTACTGTACCTTGACAGCATTTTTAGGGCTCGTTCCTGATGTAAAGACTGTTTGAAAAGATACCTCATTTTGGTCATATTCTGAATCGCATGCATCCTTTATAAATAGGTAATTCCAGAATACATTGTGACTGAAATTGTCGATTCTAGTGCAATGGCCAAGATGGTGAAAAATTGAGAGAAATGCTGATTATAAATATATTTATTACAGTAGTGAAAAGTATCAAGCAAATAGTTCCGTTTAATGAATATACTGTATGTGTGTAGTGTGCAGTCGAGGCTCTTGTAAGCTTTCCATTAATGGAGTTGCTGCTTATGTAGAGCATTTCAAATCAGTTATGATTGATTTCTGAATGGATGCTGGCTTAGACAGTAGATGTCTATGTGGACAGTAGGCAGCAAAGCAGCTCACCTGGCCCTAGAACAGAGCTTGTAAAAGGTTCTTTAAGAGAACATAGGGTTGATCAGGTCACTTCTGCTATAAATTTTCATAGCAACAATGAAAATGATCATAATCCTAACATAAAAATCACAGGAATTGAGTTACGGGGATGCTAGTCGATTGCTCTTATTCTTTTAAAGGAAATTACCTAGTATACTACACTGATTTACCGTTGTTGAACGATTCACAGCAGTAATGGCCAAGGTATTACTGTACACAATTTATTTTTATAATAGCAGTAAATCATGTGGCATTCGTGGACCAGAGGAAGCCTAAAATCTTC
This sequence comes from Myxocyprinus asiaticus, assembly GCF_019703515.2. Lineage (NCBI taxonomy): Eukaryota > Metazoa > Chordata > Actinopteri > Cypriniformes > Catostomidae > Myxocyprinus > Myxocyprinus asiaticus. The sequence continues at coordinate 15,793,377 of NC_059346.1, read as the reverse complement.
CTCTCTCTCTGAAAAGTGCATGTGAAGAGGACGGAATGGAGTCAATTGCCTCACTTAAAGAAATGCCTCCTCTAATAATGAGTGTGAGGTTAAGTGCTGCAATAAAACTACAAGAACCATGGTGGTCACTCTTCCTGTGGCCGATGGTGTGTGAGCTGCCAGTAAGTGTGGCTGGGTTTAGATTAGACATATAATTACAGAGAAGAAATATTACTGAAGATCCTTTTGAATACTAGTAGCCAATGGTTTAAGGTGTAGGGCTGGTCCATTGTTAAAAGTGTATATTTATGTTTGACTGTGCTCTTTCATGTGTGTGTGTGTGTGAGTGTGTGCATGTGCATATCTGGACGTGTTAAGTAGGTGAAGTCAAGAGTGTAGCCTTCAGCCCTCTTGACCTCATGAATATTGCATCACTGAACTGAAGGCGTGCAGAAGACTAGATTAAATATTTACCACCACCCCCCACCTACATTTTTTTCAGGTTATCTTAGATTTTTATTTTATAATTTTTTTGAAAGGCTATTAAATGGGTAGTTCACCCAAAAATGACAGTTTCACTATTAGTATTGGAATCTGGTCTGATACCTCACTCATGCTCATAAAAATACCAATACCTGACGTATGAATGTCATTGGGTTAACATTCAGTGCACAAATTAAAATCACACTATGTATTAGTGTGATTATTAAACCGCAAAGGCTGCAATTTACTGAGATAAATATATAGTTTGCATGTGCTGTGCAATTCAAAGTGAATGTGTGGAGCTGGCATTGTGCCGACACTGGGTGGTCATACTGTACCTTTCAGAGCTCCTTGTCTCATACATGGAAAACACCATCATGAGCATTGCGCACTCTGTTTATAGCAGATGACCGCTAGCGGTGCGCTAATTCACTTTGTAGCGTAAGACACATACAGACTATACTGTATATTTATTTAATTAAATAGCAGCCATTTCTGGGTTCAATACAAGTTAAGCCCAGTCGACAGCATTTGTGGCGAAATGTTGATTACCACAAAAAATTATTTCAACTCGTCCCTCCTTTTCTTTAAAAAAGGCAAAAATCGAGGTCAGAGTGAGGCTCTTACAATTGAAGTGATTGGGGCCAATTTTTGGAGGGTTTAAAGGCAGAAATGCGAGGCTTATAATTTTGTAAAAGCACTTACATTAATTATTCTTTTAAAACTCATGTATTATTTGAGCTGTAAAGTTGTTTAAATAATTTTTTAGGGTTTGTTGACATTGCATTGTCATGGCAACAAAGTTGTAAAATTGGCTATAACTTTACACAGAAAAGGTTAGTAAGCAATTTTATCACACTAAAATCATGTTAACATGCATATTGTTAATGTCTTGTGGCTATACTTTTGAAATAGTGAGAATTTTAACATTTACAGATTGGCCCCATTCACTATCGTAAGTGTGTAACCCAGATTTTTGCCCTTTTTTTTTTTTTAAGGAGGGACAAGTTTTTGTGGCAATCAATATTATGCCACAAATGCCGTTGATTGGGCTTAACTTGTATTGAACAGAGAATATTCCTTTAATCACACTGGGTCATGTAGCAACCTGCTTTTACTGTATGTAGGTGAGAAATTACTGTCAAAAACACACAAAAACAGAAAGGACTTCACTCCAAAATATAAGCTTCCGCTAAAATGAAAGTTACATTTAAATGGACAAAATTATGACAGAAATATGTCACAACTGTATAGTTATGTAATATTCACTGTAATAGTACTACTACTACTACTACTAATAATAATAATAATAAATCAATAGTAATTGTCACTACTGTATAGTTATGTAATATTCACTGTAATAGTACTACTACTACTACTACTACTAATAATAATAATAAATCAATAGTAATTGTATTATATTCAAGCAATATCGCATATCTGTGATGCTCTGTAATCCAGCACTTATCTGACAAATATAACTCTAATGTTGTATTTTTTATTGTGCTGTGAGGTTCTGTGTAAAAGCACTTCATCTGATAAAAATAATACAATATTATGTTGAAAAATAATAGTTCTAACTTGTTTTGATTAAAGATTTAATTAATTCATTTAGACACCATTTTGATGAAAAACTTCAAATAAACTGTTGACATGGAAACAGTTTCAGAAAAAAAAAAAAAAAAAAAAAAAAAACAGGTATACCTGTATCGGCGAGTACCGAAAAGGAAGTATCAGGGCATCCTTACCTTACCATCATTGTATGGGGAAAAAACATGCAATGAAGTAAATGGTGACTGAATGATCTCCTGTTGTGTTCCTCTGGAGAAAGAAAGTAATTTGAGTTTGAAAAAACATGGTGGTGAGTGAACCCATTTAAATCCTCTGTTGACTTTAAGATAGCATTGAGCAAATCAAAATCAACAGTAAGACATACAAGTGTATGTTTTTCCAACTATAATGTACCCCTTAGTGTATTCTGTAGGTCTCTTCCACTGTTTGCTTTTGTCTGCACATCGATGTAATAAGCTGAATAATCTATATTTATATACATATAAATATATTAAATGCAGTATGTAAACATACATTGTGCAATATAGTCTACAACATTAATGTGCAGATGAAAGCCAACGGAAGGTGAGTACAACATGCACTTCACTTTTTATCAACATCAAGGTTTTAAGGTATATTTGGCTGCTGTAACTGCTCACATTTTAAGCTTTCCCCTTTCTTTAAACCTTTAGCTTTTTTGAACTCCACTTAAATAGTCTTGTGGTATGTTAAATAGTTGTTGTTTTTTGTTTTGTTTTTGTTTACAAATATTACAAATATTATATTAATTTATGTCTTTCACCTGCAATGCGTCACACAACTTAGAAAATGTTGTTTTATGTTTAATGTTTTATTTTTTGTTTCATCTACTTTTAGATGTATAAAATATCTAAAACTTTAGAAGTATATCATGTCAGACTGCAGGACACTGCTGCTACTTCTCCGATTGTCATGTCAACTGTCCTTTTGAGATTACAACATGAATATCCTTTTCACAAGGGCCAATTTTGCGTTTAGTGATGCAGTGCTCCCACCTTGCGGTGATCATTTGGTATTGCGAATTTATATCCGTGTGTGTTGTGCTTTCATTACGACAATGAATGCCGTATGTACGTCATTAGAAGGAAGACAGAGGGCCTTTTAAATATGACGTTTAATACTATTTGAGAGCTTTTGACCATCTATGCAGTGACGGTAATTAAGACTGAGGTATGTTTGTGAGCTAACGCGGTGACAGTGGAGAGTGGAGTGGCTCGACCAAGGCGAGCTGCTTTAAGTGTCAGTAACGGCTATTTCCCAATCAATAACAGCTATATGTTTATCAGTTTAACTGGGCGACACACGTAGAAAACATGACACATCGCATGGACATTTTCATTATCTCATTGAAATCAATTAAATAGCCTTTGAAAACAGCAGATAGGGACGCGCGTGAATTTACCGGTGTGACGCGGACAATCAGCTGATGGCTGATATGTAAATACAAATTTTCCATACAGTAAGTGAATATATGGTCACATAAATTCACCGGTGTGTGTGTGTGTGTGTGTGTGTATATATATATACAATGTATGTACACACACACACACACACACTGGCCACCAAAAGTTTGGAATAATGTACAGATTTTGCTCTTACGGAAAGAAATTGGTATTTTATTCACCAAAGCGGAATTCAACTGATCACAATGTATAGTCAGGGTATTAATAACCTGAAAAATTACTATTACAATTTGAAAAAAAAAAAAATCAGAACTTCTCATCAAAAAATCCTTCACATGCAGCAATGACAGCTTTGCAGATCCTTGGCATTCTAGCTGTCAGTTTGTCCAGATACTCAAGTGACATTTCACCCCACGCTTCCTGTAGCACTTGCCATAGATGTGGCTGTCGTGTTGGGCACTTCTCACGCACCTTACAGTCTAGCAGATCCCACAAAAGCTCAATGGGGTTAAGATCCATAACACTCTTTTCCAATTATCTGTTGTCCAATGTCGGTGTTTCTTTGCCCACTCTAACCTTTTCTTTTTCTGTTTCAAAAGTGGCTTTTTCTTTGCAATTCTTCCCATAAGGCCTGCACTCCTGAGTCTTCTCTTTACTGTTGTACAGGAAACTGGTGTTGAGCAGGTAGAATTCAATGAAGCTGTCAGCTGATGACATGTGAGGCGTCTATTTCTCAAACAAAAGACTGTGATGTACTTATCCTCTTGTTTAGTTGTACATTTGACCTTCCACACCTCTTTCTGTCCTTGTTAGAGTCAGTTGTCCTTTGTCTTTGAAGAGTGTAGTGTACACCTTTGTATGAAATCTTCAGTTTTTTGGCAGTTTCAAGCATTGTATTGCCTTCATTCCTCAAAACAATGATTGACTGACAAGTTTCTAGAGAAGTAAATTTTTTGCCATTTTTGACCTAATGTTGACCTTAAGACATGCCAGTCTATTGCATACTGTGGCAACTCAAAAACAAACACAAAGACAACGTTAAGCTTAATTTAACGAATCAAATAGCTTTCAGCAGTGTTTGATATAATGGCAAGAGATTTTCTAGTACCAAATTAGCAATTTAGCATGATTACTCAAGGATAAGGTATTGGGGTGATGGCTGCTGGAAATGGGGCCTGTCTAGATTTGATCAAAAATGACTTTTTTCAAATAGTGATGGTGCTGTTTTTTACATCAGTAATGTCCTGACTATATTTTGTGATCAGTTGAATGCCACTTTGGTGAATTAAAGTAGCAATTTACTCAAAAACAGCTAAATCTGTACATTATTCCAAACTTTTGGCCACCAGTGTGTGTGTGTGTGTGTGTGTGTGTGTGTATAAAGCTTTTTCAAGGCAGACGAAAATTTAATCAAGCCAGAAAAGCTACATATTGTTGGTTAGGGCTTAATCTTGGATTATCATCCTATTTTTTTTTTAAACAAATTAACGGAATATCATTTATATATGACAAATGCTATATATCTCCCCGATATTAGAATAAAATGATGCTCTGTAATGTATGTGTTTACAGAGGTAGACTGAGAGGAAGAATAGTTTTATGGTTTAAATTTATATATATATATATATATATATATATATATATATATATATATATATATATATATATATATATATATATATAGGGTTGTATGCATTGAGTAGCACTATTATAAGCAGCAAGTGTGTGTGTGTGTGTGTGTGTGCATATATAAAAAAAATTATATTTATTATTGTATTATGTTGCATTTACTGAATTGCTATTGTTCTGTTTTGTGGTATCTATGTCTCTGCTGCTGTAACGCCTCAATTTCCCTCCGGGGATAAATAAAGTAGTATCGTATCATATCGTATCATATAGAATGGACGTTCCTGCTGTAAACCAGAGCTATATACATCCACCACTATAGCCATGAGCTGGACAGAGCCACACAAACCTGGCCATGTCTTCAGCCAGCTGTCTACCTTCTCCATGTCACCACCCAAACAGGAACCCAAATTATGTGAGCATGGCCCAGATGACCCAACCTCAGTCACTGTACTGGGAACCCTCACAGCTGAGCTACCAGAATAAGCATGATGCACAGCTTGAATATCAGGGTTGTGGGCTGGACCATACCATGGGCAAGGTATCACCAAATATCTTTCATAACATTTTTGATTTTTGCTTTTTAATCTTCTTCTCATGGTACAGATGTAAACCTGTTCCTGTGCTCTCAAATATGAAGACTCAAGGGATGCTACCGAGAGCTACTCATTACCAGTAAGATTAAATATAATCCTAATGATGTATTACTAAAGAAATGTTTCCCATATGATCTGTATTCAGTTTATTCCAGGGTCCCACATCAATTGTGAGAACTTTCCATCTCTCCCTCTCTCTTTTCTCAGACGAGTCCAGTGTCAAATTCTAAGTCAAAGTCTCGATATGGCCTGGATCCGCAGCTTCTTCCCAGTGTAGTAAATGAACTGTCCCTCTCCATCTCAGATAAACGCAATATGTTTTCATCAAGGCTGATAGTTCATGTTTGATATCTAAGCTGTTATTTCATCCTTGAAATTTTTAACCCTGGGTCATCTTGTTCCATGTTTCACAATGTTCATACTATACCTTGGGTAATTTTCACTGTATACCTTTTAACCAAAAGTTAAAAGCAGTGCTAACCCACATTCAAAAGTGTGAAGTTTTTTTCACATAAAAATGAAAATTCTCTCATTCCATCCCAGATGTGTATAACATTCTTTCTTCTGCTGAACACAAGCAAATATTTTTGAAGAATATTTCAGCTCTGTAGGTCCTTACAATGCAAGTGAATGGTGACCAGACCTTTGAAGCTCCAAAAATCACATAAAGGCAGCAAAAAAGTAATCCATACGACCCCTGTGGTTTAATATACAGCTCTGAAAAAAATTAAGAGACCACTGCAAAATTTTCAGTTTCTCTGGATTAACTATTTTTAGGTATGTGTTTATAGGTACAAAATGTCTCCCAAATTCCAAATAAAAATAGTGTCATTTAAAGCATTTATTTGCATAAAATGACAAGAGGTTTTCAATGGGGTTCAGGTCTAATCAAGACGAATCTGCCTGATTCTAGCCTTGCTGAAGCACCTCCAGATCATCACCAATCCTCCACCAAATTTCACAGTGGGTGCGAGACACTGTGGCTTGTAGGCCTCTCCAGGTCACCGTCTAACCATTAGACGACCAGATGGAGAATCGGTGATGATCTGGGGGTGCTTCAGCAAGGCTGGAATCGGGTAGATTCATCTTTGTGAAGGACGCATGAATCAAGCCACATACAAGTTTATCCTGGAAGAAAACTTGCTTCCTTCTGCTTTGACAATGTTCCCCAACTCTGAGGATTGTTTTTTCAAGCAGGACAATGCTCCATGCCACACAACCAGGTCAATCAAGGTGTGGATGGAGGACCACCAGATCAAGACCCTGTCATGGCCAGCCCAATCTCCAGACCTGAACCTCACTGAAAACCTCTGGAATGTGATCAAGAGGAAGATGGATGGCCACAAGCCATCAAACAAAGCCGAGCTGCTTGAATTTTTGCACCAGGAGTGGCATAAAGTCACCCAACAGCAATGTGAAAGACTGGTGGAGATCATGCCTAGACGCATGAAAGCTGTGATTGAAAATCAGGGTTATTCCACCAAATATTGATTTCTGAACACTTCCTAAGTTAAAACATTAGTATTGTGTTGTTTAAAAATGAACTGCATTATTCAAGGTCTGAAAACATTGCATATTTTTTGTTATTTTGACCAGTTGCCATTTTCTGCAAATAAATGCTCTAAATGACAATATTTTTATTTGGAATTTGGGAGAAATGTTGTCAGTACTTTATAGAATAAAACAAACATTTTCATTTTACTCAAACACATACCTATAAATAGTAAATCCAGAGAAACTGATTTTGCAGTGGTCTCTTAATTTTTTCCAAAGCTGTATTTCTTCTGAAGCGATACAATCACTTTGGGTGAGAAATAGATCAATATTTCAATCCTTTTTTTTACTATAAAGCTCCACTTTTACTTTCAGAATGTGAAAGTGGAGATTTGTAGTCAAAAATGACTAAAATATTGATCTGTTTCTCAACCACACCTATCATATCAGTTCTGTAGACATGGATTAAACCACTGGAGTTGTGTGGATTAATTTTATTGTGCCTTTATGTGATTTTTGGCGCTTAAAAGGTCTGGTCACCATTCACTTGCATTGTAAGGACTTTTTACCCTCACAATCCCCAACCCCACCCAGACCCTCAACAAATGTCCCTGTGGTCACACTTGAGTATACACACACAAAAAAAAGAAAGAAAAAAAATCTATATATAAAAAAAATTAAATCACACACATTCAAAACTACACTTCTCTCTCCACTGCCCCTCCCTGAGAGCCCTCCAAAACAGCCAAATAGCTGCCCCATTTTTTTATTAAATAAATCTAAGTTGCCTAGCCTTCTACATGACATTTCCTCGAATGCCGCTACCCTCCCCATCTCTGTGCACCACTCTTGAAATGAGGGCACTCCAGCCGACTTCCATCCCCTAAGAATAATCTGTCTGCCGATCATAACACTGGCTAGGACTCAATTTTTATGCATTTATCCCCTATATTAATGACCACCCATCACCTAAAATAAAGAGTCTGAGGCTAAATGAAATTTGAGTGCCCAATAAGTCACACATAAAACTCTGAACCCTCAACCAAAATTCTTGGATCTACACCACCATGGGTGGGTTGTGTCCCCATCTTCTGATTGGCATCACCAGCAGGTGGGTGTGTCTTTAAGACCAAGCCTATACAATCTAGAGGGGGTCCAATAGAATCGATGTAAAATCTTTAATTACATAAGGCGCACCCGTGCATCTCTAGATGTAGACTTGACGTTTTTTAGAATCCTAGCCCACACTCCCTCCTCCAATACCAAGTTTAAATCTTTCTCCCATAATCTCTTGAGAGAATTTGAAGCTCCGTCCCCCAGACTCTGAATTAGCAGGGAGTAATACACTGATGCATCATCACCTTTTACAAAAGCAGTAATCACCACTTCCAGAGTATCTGCTGCTCTAGGGGGGTGTATGCTACTCACAAAAATAGTACAAAGCAGGTGGCGCAGCTGTAAATACCTGAAGAATTGAGACCTGGGAATCCCAAAATGTTGAACCTTATTTCAAAGGACCTCAACACTCCAGTCTCATATAGGTCACAGAGCGTATTAACCTCCCTCACAATCCACTCTGTCCAGCAGAAAGGGGACTTATTAATACATAACTTTGGGATCAGCCATATGCTCGAAGCAACATTTAAATAAATGTCCGAATTAAACACTCTGGACACTTTTGTCCATGCCGCGTGCAAATGCGAGATAACGGGGTGTAACTTAACTTCTCCGGTTAGTTTGATAGAAAGGCTTTGCAATGGCAGGGGCAAGACCTTCCTGTTCAATACAAAACCAGGAAGGGGCTTTCTCATGTGGAAGTGACCAGTGAACCAAATGTCTGAGACCGAATGCATAGTAATAAAACAAAACCTTGGGTAGGCCTAGCCCACCTCTGTCAATCGGCCTATGCAACTTACTGAAATGTAATCTGGGATGTTAACCATTCCAATTGAAGGATTTAGCTATGCTATCAAATTGCTTGAAATAAGAGAGGGAGACATCTATAGGGAGAGATTGTAGCAGGTAGTTGAATTTTGGAATACAAATAATTTTTATAACAATACCCTTCCCAATCATAGATAAATGAAATGAAGCCCACTTGCCCACATCGCTCGAAAAAACTTTTTATTAAAGGGTTAAAATAATCTATGTAAAGCAAAAGTTTATGCGCCACACCTCCCGCCATCACCACTGGAAAATCATCATCTTATCGCAGCGGCTAATGGTTCCAGGGCAAGACAGAACAATAATGGGGAAAGCGGGAAACCCCGCTGGGTGCCCCTGTCCAGAGTCAAATAATCTGAAATTAATCCATTTGTTTGTACCGACGCTACCTGGTGTCTATAAAGTAACTTAATCCATCCAATAAACTGAACCCATACATTTACAAAATCTTAAAAAGATAATCCCATTCAACCATATCAAACGCCTTTTCAGTGGCAAATGAGATGGCAGCGACTGGAGTCTGATCATTCGCCACTGACCACATGATATTGATGAAATGCCTAATGTTATCAGAAGAGCTACAGCCCCGAATAAACCCTACCTGATCTATATGTATAAGAGATGTCATAACTTTATTTAATCGGTTAGCCAAAATTTTTGACAATATTTTAACGTCTAGCTGGATCAGAGAAATTGGACAGTAACACTTGCTTGGATCTTTGTCCTTTTTAAGAATCAGACTGATCCAGGCTTGTGTTATGGTTGGTGGAAGCTTTCTATTCTTTAATGATTCCGTATCAACTTCTAGCAAATGTGGAGCCAGTTCTGTTGCATAAGAAAAAATATAGCGGGTAAGCCGTCTGGGCCCGGAGCCTTGCCTGTAGGTAAGGCCTTAATTACATCGCCAAGCTCCTCCAAGGTTATCTTATAATCAAGATAATGTTTTGCTCAGCCGACAGTTTAGGAAGTCCTAATGGTTCCACAAAGTTTCTAATATCCTCTTCAGTAGACGAAGATGTGGAACTATAAAGATCAAGATAGAATTCTTTAAAAGCATTATTAATATCAGTGGCCGAGGTAAATATTTCACCACCAGCAGATTTCATTGAGGGAATGGTAGAAAAAGACTCTCTCTGTTTTATATATCTAGCCAGAAGCTTCCCTGCTTTGTCCCCCGACTCAAAGTATGACTGTCTTGCCCTGAATAGCCAAAACTCCACCTTCCGCGACAAAATAGTATTATATCTGTATTTCAATCGGGTCAATTCTCTGAGGCCATTAGACGACATTCAGCGCTTCAGCTCTGCCTCAGCACTTTTAATATTACCTTCCAATTCCACGAGTTCTTGTGGTTTGGATTTTTTGGTGAATGCGACATACTGTATGATCCGGCCCCTAAGAAGCGCCTTAAGTGCCTCCCAAGCCATGCCCACAGAGGATACTGAGAACCAGTTGGTCTCCATATAGACATTGATTTCAGCCTTTAGCATTTGTTGGAATTCAGGATTTTGCAAAAGGGATACATTAAAGTGCCAACTATATGATTTCCTTTTCTTCATATGTGGCAACACCTCTAAACACAACAGGGCGTGATCTGAGACTAAAATGTTTCCAATTGAGCAGTCAACGACAGATGAAATGAGGGACTTATATATATATATACAGTGGTGTGAAAAAGTGTTTGCCCCCTTCCTGATTTCTTATTTTTTTGCATGTTTGTCACACTTAAATGTTTCAGATCATCAAACAAGTTTAAATATTAGTCAAAGATAACACAAGTAAACACAAAATGCAGTTTTTAAATGAAGGTTGTTATTATTAAGGGAAAACAAAATCCAAACTTACATGGTCCTGTGTGAAAAAGTGATTGCCCCCTAAACCTAATAACTGGTTGGGCCACCCTTAGCAGCAACAACTGCAATCAAGCGTTTGCGATAACTTGCAATGAGTCTTTTACAGCGCTGTGGAGGAATTTTGGCCCACTCATCTTTGCAGAATTGTTGTAATTCAGCCACATTGGAGGGTTTTCGAGCATGAACTGCTTTAAGGTCATGCCACAGCATCTCAATAGGATTCAGGTCAGGACTTTGACTAGGCCACTCCAAAGTCTTCATTTTGTTTTTCTTCAGCCATTCAGAGGTGGACTTGCTGGTGTGTTTTGGATCATTGTCCTGCTGCAGAACCCAAGTTCGCTTCAGCTTGAGGTCACGAACAGATGGCCGGACATTCTCCTTCAGGATTTTTTGGTAGACAGCAGAATTCATGGTTCCATTTATCACAGCAAGTCTTCCAGGTCCTGAAGCAGCAAAACAGCCCCAGACCATCACACTACCACCAACATATTTTACTGTTGGTATGATGTTCTTTTTCTGAAATGCGGTGTTACTTTTACGCCAGATGTAATGGGACACACACCTTCCAAAAACTTCAACTTTTGTCTCGTCAGTCCACAGAGTATTTTCCCAAAAGTCTTGGGGATCATCAAGATGTTTTCTGGCAAAAATGAGACGAGCCTTAATGTTCTGTAACGTCTGTGTAAGATCAGTGATGGCTAATTACACTTTGTTTGAAAAAAACTTTGTTTGAAAAAAAAAACCTTTTAGCCTTTTGACATTTGCATATAAATTACTGACCTGGTCTCCACGTTTACATTTATATGGGTGCTAAATTGCAGATTGTCTTTATCACTATCAAAAGGATGCTAAAACAGGTCTCCTCTGAAGTGTCTCCATCAAGCTTCAAACACATTCCACAGAAAGGGAGGTGACTCCCCCCCGTGCCAGGCACCAGAGCAGTTGTCTGTCTCCAGTAATTCCAATACACGTCACACACACACCTAAAGACATTTTCTCTATTTAGGCCATCTGCTATGTGCATGTGTTGTATGTATATTCCCCTATCATATTAACTTAGTTAAAACCCTTTACTTGTATTAGTTAGACGTTAAATGCCTATATTCAAGTGTATGAGTGTATCTCTGCTTTAATATCGTCTGGAGGTTACCTTCTTGGTATCAAAATGATCTTCCCTTTATTTCTCACACAATAATGTACACCATGTGATCGTGAAATGCATCGAACAATTCTTACTATGTTTTGAATTAAAAGCTGCACTAGCGGTCCAGATCAGCAATAAAATGCGAATGGGCCATAAACGGAGACAAAGGATGTTTCTCCCGCTCAAAATGCATGCCTCTGATTGGCCACTCCACCCACAAAATGGGTGCGGCAATGAACTATCAAAACTCCAGAGCGCAGACTAATCATCGCTCAAAACTTCTTCTTCTTGAGACCAACCCACTCCAAAACTCTCTCTTGAGTTTAACCTTCTGGCAGTGTTTACCTTCAAGTAACTTTGTGGATTTCCTGTGGACTTCTTCAACTCACTCCTAAAGAAATCATCGAGAACCTCGTCTACCGCATCAAGACTCTTATTCAGCAACAAACCAATGCAAGTAACAATTTACAACTGATTAGATGCGCGTTTAAGTTTGAACCCCTTTTAAGGTGAATTGTGCCTCTGATGATTCTCATTTAGGTTGTGGTTAACTGACGTGAAATATTGCCATTCTGTGCTCTTCTCTCTCTCTTTTTCTTACTATTCCTTCATTCTATATATGTATGTTTTGCTTAGTTTGTTTGTATGTTAGTTATAGTTTCATTTATTAAATCCCTTATATTCACGATTGATTGTCTCTGTGTTCCTCTCACAATTCAAAGTCACTGAATGTTGCTCCTTGCTACATGCTAAACTACTGCTAGCACTGTATAAGTAGGAAGACTATTGTTCCTTGGCCAGGAAAGTAATCTTCCAAGAATTGATAAATAATTATATTGTCTGCTCGCTGGACGGACAGATCAAGTAATTGTAATATCGATTCTGCTACAGTTAATTCTAAGATCTAATCTAAATATTTATTATTAATTATAACCAGTTATAATTAGTTATAAATAATTCCCTTTTAAGCTAATTTGCTACAGTTCTTTTTGCTCAGCAGTGGTTTTCGTCTTGGAACTCTGCCATGCAGGCCATTTTTGCCCAGTCTCTTTCTTATGGTGGAGTCATGAACACTGACCTTAACTGAGGCAAGTGAGGCCTGCAGTTCTTTGGATGTTGTTGTGGGGTCTTTTGTGACCTCTTGGATGAGTCGTCGCTGCGCTCTTGGGGTAATTTTGGTCGGCCGGCCACTCCTGGGAAGGTTCACCACTGTTCCATGTTTTCGCCATTTGTGGATAATGGCTCTCACTGTGGTTCTCTGGAGTCCCAAAGCTTTAGAAATGGCTTTATAACCTTTTCCACACTGATAGATCTCAATTACTTTCTTTCTCATTTGTTCCTGAATTTCTTTGGATCTCGGCATGATGTCTAGCTTTTGAAGATCTTTTGGTCTACTTCACTTTGTCAGGCAGGTCCTATTTAAGTGATTTCTTGATTGAGAACAGGTGTGGCAGTAATCAGGCCTGGGTGTGGCTAGAGAAATTGAACTCAGGTGTGATAAACCACAGTTAAGTTATGTTTTAACAGGTGGGGCAAACACTTTTTCACACAGGGCCATGTAGGTTTGGATTTTGTTTTCCCTTAATAATAACAACCTTCATTTAAAAACTGCATTTTGTGTTTACTTGTGTTATCTTTGACTAATATTGAAACTTGTTTGATGATCTGAAACATTTAAGTGTGACAAACATGCAAAAAAATAAGAAATCAGGAAGGGGGCAAACACTTTTTCACACCACTGTATATATATATATATATATATATATATATATATATATATATATATATATAGTAAATCTTATGGACTGATAAAAAAATATATAGTCCCTACCAGATGGGTTCAGAAGTCTCAAAATATCTGTAAGACCAAGATTTTTACACATCCTGTGAAGTGTCATTGTTGCTCTAGGGGGCTTGCATACATTTGCTTCACTGTGATCAAGGACTGAGTCCATCAAAAGATGAAAGTCTCCTCCCAGTATTATATCATGAGGGGTGCCAGCGGCGTGCAACATCCCTTCAAGGTCTATAAAAAAGCCCTGATCATCAACGTTAGATGCATAAATATATGCCAAAATAAGACTTTGTCCCTGAATTTCAGCTAAAACAATAATGACTCTTCCTAATTTATCTTTACTCTGTTTGAGACATTTGAATTGTAGATGTTTACTTATCAGCGTAATGACTACCCTGCTCTAACTCGAGCCAGCACTATAAAAAATATGCCCTCCCCATATCTTTCCAAATTTTTCAGCTTCCTGTGGAGAAAGATGCTTTTCTTGAAGAAACACTATATCATATTTCTTATGCTAAAGAAGAGAAATAACCTTACTTCTTTTTATGGGGTGCCCCAACCCATTCACATTCCACATGGAGAGAGACAATCCACTCATATTTACATTTGACATTTTGACATATAAGAAAAAATAGATTGTGTGTCAAAAACAAGATTATAAAGACCACATTCCAACATTAGTGCAACAATCAAAACCTGAACATCCCCCAAAACCAAACAAACAGAAAAAGAAAAACGTGCGCATTAACCCTATGTATGACAGTGCCAACTGGCATCCATCCCTCCAAACTCAAACAGTCCATGTACGCATATGAGAACCCCTGTGACAACTTTGACATTGGGTTGCTCAAGTCCGGTGTTTCTATACTAATTTTGTGAGACAGAATTACACAGCTAAAGATAATCTATAAAATAACCTCCAGCCACTAGGCGGAACCAGCACAAAAAGAACGTGCGGAATCCTCAAACAGTCAAGCAAATGTTCAGTGAGTCGGTCTTGTCGGCTGCACTGTGAGTACAACAAAATGACCCACTCACTCCATTGACTTTGCAAAAAATACTCCACAAAACAAACTCCAACCTATAGGAGGAACAAGCACAAAGAGTGTGTAGATTCATTCACAGAACTGTCCCGAAGGTGTGCCAATCTACAAAATAAACTCCAGCCGCTAGGTGGAACCAGCGCAAAAACAAGCACACAGAATCTTCAAACAGTCAAGCGAATGTTCAGTGAGCCGGTCCACTCGGCTGCAACGTGAGTACAACGAGATGACTTGCTCACTCCATTGACTTTATGAAGGACATCGCTTGCTGTGGGCATGTGAATGTTTTACGGCCATCCTTAGCATCTATTCTCAGTTTGGCCGGGAAAATCAGTGCAGAAGCGACCTTTCTTGCATTCCTTGAATCGATCATGCTTCTCTCTTCGAATTCGCAAAGTCTGGGAACAAGAAAATGCTGTGGTTCTTCCAAGAAAGCCTTCCTTTTCTCCTCACCTCGCAACACAAGATTTTATCAGATGATCTCAGAAATTTGGCCAGAATTGATTAGGGACTGTCTCCCTCTGCAGATTGCCGAGCAGGAACCCTGTGAGCTCGCTCGACTTCCAGCTTATGGCCTGTTATGTCAAGCAGATTTGGAAAGAGCCCATCCAGGAATTTCACCGTATCTTGTCCCTCTGCTCTCTCAGGGATTCCAACGATACGGACGGTATTCCGCTGGCTACGGTTCTCCATGTCCTCCAACTTCTCCCAGACACGCTCCAAATCCACCTTGGTCGGTTTATGTCATAAAAAGTATTCAAACTAGTAAAGTGTGCAGAGCTCACCGTGCACCCGTCCAATCCTCGCATGGCATCACGTGAATTGCTGAGATATTCTTCTAAAAATCTTTGTTTGTGTTCAGCAGAGGAAAGAAAGACATACACATCTGGGATGGCATAAGGGAGTAAATGATGAGAGAATTTTCATTTTGGGGTGAACTATCCCTTAAACATGGGGTTAAAAGTGGCCTTAATCTTGGGGTTTAAAATTATTTTTATTTTTTTATCCCCTTTTCTCCCAATTTTGGAATGCCCAATTCCCACTACTTAGTAGGTCCTCGTGGTGGCGCGGTTACACACCTCAATCCGGGTGGCAGAGGACAAGACTCAGTTGCCTCCGCTTCTGAGACCGTCAATCCGCGCATCTTATCACGTGGCTCGTTGTGCATGTATCAAGACGAATAACTTGTTTCTTTTTGGTTTATTTAATTTGATGTTTAATTTTGCCCTCAAAAATGTAATATTTTTTATTTTATAGTCAGATCAGAACAGAAGTCAGAAGTCTGTTTACTTGACAAGTGTTATCAACTTGAGTTTCTGTTATAGTTTATGAATACTTCTTCAAGTGATAGTTAAATAGTAAAATAAAAAATTCTCTCATCATTTACTTACCCTCATGTTGTTCCAAAGCCACATGATTTTTTTTCTTCTTCTGTGGAACACATAGATGTTTTTAGTGTCAGTCACCATTCATTTTCATTATATGGAAAAAAAGATGCATGAAAGTGAATGATGACTGAAACTAACCAAATGTATCTGTCTGCGTCCCGCAAGACGACAAGGAACACCCACTACATGACACCCACTCCAAGTAATGTCCCCCTTGGATCATAAAGCTATTTTACTGGCTGAAAGATTGCAAGTAAAGATTGCAAAAAAAATTGCAATCGCTGTATTATTCATGTTGTCTTAACTATGTAAATATGACCAAAAATATATATATATATTTCACATATATTATTAATTCCCCCCCCCCCCCCTTTTTCTCCCCAATTTGGAATGCCCACTTCCCAATGCGCTCTAAGTCCTCGTGGTGGCGTAGTGATTTGCCTCAATCCGGGTGGCGGAGGAGGAATCTCAGTTGCCTCCGCGTCGGAAACCATCAATCCACGCATCTTATCATGTGGCTTGTTTAGCACTTTACCGCCGAGACATAGCATGTGTGGAGGCTTCACTCTATTCTCCTCGGCATCCACACACAACTCACCACGCACCCCACCGAGAGCGAACCACATTATAGCGACCACGAGGAGGTTACCCCATGTGACACTCCCTCCCTTGCAACCAGGCCAATTTGGTTGCTTAGTAGACCTGGCTGGAGTCACTCAGCACGCCCTGGATTCAAACTCGCGACGCCAGGGTTGGTAGTCAGCGTCTTTACTCGCTGAGCTACCCACGCCCCTTTCACATATATTATTAAACTGAAGATATAAATGGTGAAATTTAACATTTATCTGTTCTGGTATCTCAAGTTAACTCAAAAGCTAACAGGTTAGTCTATTTACTTAGCTCTTCTTCTTTTAAGTTTCATCATGTTTCTTCCCTCTGTCGCCACCTAGTGATATTGATACTATGATTTAATTGTATTCAATAAAACTTTTATGTTGTGGTACATTTAATAATTTAACAAAATTTCATTTTTTAATTTTTGTCAAAGTCTTTCTAGCAAGTCAGTCCACTGGCGCCATCTCGCCATCATACAAGTGCAGCTTCTATCTACTTGAATGGGGAAAGACCGAAATCTCCAGAACGGTTGGTCAAGATTATGATCAAAGAACATATTTCAAATCAGCTGTAAAATAATTAAATAATGTAATAATTTAATAATCAATGGAAATGTGTGTGTACAACCTTATTGTCTTATTGAAAGTATACTTTTTATGTTTTTTTTTTTATTTCTTTTAATTTTTTTATGTTTGTGTGTCATTGTTAATTTACCTTTTGACCACTGGGGTGTGTGTTTATGTCGGGTGGGGGGGTTGTTTTGGGTGAAGGGTTATAATTTTATATAATTTGATTCCACATTTTCTGTTGTGTTTATTTAAGTTGTTGTATGGAATCAATAAAAATTGTTAATAAAAAAATAATAATAATCAAACATGGGAAAACCCCATATCAGTAGACCACTATTATGAATATTGGGGGGACATGTGGGACATTACCTATGGAGGCTCAGTTCGCTCAGAAGACCCACCTGCCACTGGGTGCAATTGTGTGTCCACTGGCCAGGCCTGAGAGAGTAGAAGTATGTATAATAGAGAGCTGATTTAGACATCTTTATGCTACTGAATATTAATAAAATAATCTGATAAATTATTTTATTTAAATCACTTTTATTTGTCTAGGCACGGTGTGTGTAGTTGGTCTTGAGTTATGTTCATCTTCAGACTTACAGAATCCCTTCAGATTCTCCTCAGTGTTTTGATTGTGGCCTGTTTGACTGACTGAAAGTTTTATGTAGACATGTAAATGTTTTCTGCAGCATACTGTGCCAGTGTGTGAAGCAGGGGAATGTGTTAAGGGCTGTGCACACTGCGGGGCCTTCGTGAGCCCTGCTATGAGCTGGCAGGACTGTGGGCAAAGATTCTACTGTCCTTTCTGTGACAATTTCATGGATGGTAAGTTAGTCATCAAGTCAGCCTTTATTTGGCTTACAGTCCCTACAGTCTTTCTTTATTTCTTAGTTTTAAACTATGCTCTTCTCTGTATCATAGTGCCATGGCAGTCTTATCAATCCACTGATCAGGGTTGTCATGTTGACTGGGACAAAGAATCTGAGCTCAGTCTAGGATCATATGAGATCCTGGAGAAACAGACAGTCAGGATGGCATGGACTTATTTTAAACTTGGGTTATAATCTTGGGTATTATTGTGCTTATATGAAATTAAAATTTTCCTGCTATTTTGTAACTACTTTTTCTTTGTTGCACTTATGATTATATTAATGATATTATTTGAATGATAAATGACCTGATTGTTGAAAGGTTAAATGATCTCACACAAATGATATTTTTCAATTGGAGTTCATAAAAGTCAGGGTAAGGTTACTATGAATTGCTAGTTTAAAGTATGATTATGTCTTATGCGTGCTATTAGTAAAACATTTGGACGAAGTAATAGAGTGCTTGTCCTAATTTGCCCTCAATTCTTGGTCTTCTAAACAGGACAATGCTGCTGTGTTGCTGCTGGCAATAGATGTTTCTGCCAGTGCAATGAGAACAGGGCAGATAGACCACATTTGTCTGCAGATGTGTTCCCAGTTACAGGCTTTGAATAGGTAAGGCACATCAACATCAACAGACATATGCATGGATTAACAACACACATTCTGTAGACTTGCAAAAATGGCTTTCCAGATGGTCATGCTTTACTCTGTTACTCACAAGAGCTCCCTGTTTCTTCTGCACTGAAAATTCTTCAGGTAAAGGCTGTAACATGAATCTTGCAGGAATAGTTCACCCAAAAATATGGAATAGTCAGGTGTAGTTCACCCTCATGTTGTTCCAAACTCGTATGACTTTCTTTCTCCTGTAAGACAAAAAAAAAAGTAGTTTTATGAAATCATATGATAGCTTTGTGTGAAGAACAGCAAGAAATTTAAGTTGTTATTAACTGATAATTTTGATATTCACCCTTTAGCTCTCATTGGAATCATTCTTTATAGTCAGATTTTGTCAATAAATCTGTTAAATTATTTGTTCACAAATCGCACTGATCTGGTTCTCGGGTTCAACTCACTGACTTATTAATCAGGCCACAGGAGTTCTCAAGTTTACAGCTCACTGGAGGTGAAGATTAACAGTGAATAATAGTGTTCTTCATAATAATGAAGACTTATGTTTCAGTCTTTTCCTCATACAAAGCTATTGTATGCCTTCAAAAGACATATGTGGTCATATGGATCACTTTTATGATACTTTTATGGTGCTTTTGTGTGCTTTTTGTTCTTTGAACGCTCCAGTTTCCATTCACGGTAATTGTGGGGGGAAAAGTGACTAGTAAATTCTTCAGAGTTTCTCTTTTTGTGTTCCACTGAAGAAAGAAAGTCATACAGGGTTGGGATGACATGAAAGTAAGTAAATTTTCATTTTGGGTGAACTATTCCATTAAACCATTTCCACATGCCCTTGATGGAAAATTATATGATTGTTTTACATGTTGTTTTACGAATCTTTTACATCTCATTTCAAAAGGCTGTAGGGTCTCCTGGCAAGTTATTGATGTTTCATTCCTCACTTCTTACTGAAGGCACAAATCAGAAGAGTTCCTCTGGATTCTTCAGTTCTAGCAATGTGAAGGTGAATCGAGCAGGATGCTATTAAACTGAATACATCATTCATCCCTTTATTTACACTATTAAGTCCATTAAAGGGGTCATGACATACTCTTTTTTTATAATTTTATTATCTTCCCTGAGATCCACTGATAATGTTTGTAAAGTATTTTTCCCCCCAAACAATCATAATTTTCCACCCTGTCTCTGGCCCTCTGTCTGAAACGCTCAGCTTTGGGCAAAGCGCCTCCTTTATACTTCAATGTATATGGCCACTGTTATGATTGGCTAACATCGTGCAGCCCCTCAAATACAGCAATATTTGAAACTCAGTCAGAAGAGAATGAACAAGCTCCACAACGTTATAAAACTAGATTTCAGGGTTTAAACATAACGCACATCCAACTCATTTCATCTGGATATATTAAGCTGTTCACTCAAGCACATCAGCACCACAAACTATCAAACAGTCATTTAATTTGATATATTCATGTATGAAACTTTTTACTTACGGTTATTTTTCAAAAATAATGCCATAAAAAGTTTTCATTTATAAATTAGCATCATACAAAGTCCAGTAAACATAAAAAAGCTACATCAATATTTGGTGTGACCACCTTTGCCTTCAAAACAGCACCAATTCTCTTAGGTCACCTGAACACAGTTTTTCTTGGTTGTTGGCAGATAGGATGTTCCAAGCTTCTTGCAGAATTCGCAACAGTTCTTTTATCTATTTAGGCTGTCTCAACAGCTTCTGTCTCTTCATGTACTCCCAGACTGACTCTATGTTCAGTGGGGGACTCTGTGGGGGCCATGTTATCTGTTGCAGAGCTCCTTGTTCTTCTATTCTGTTCTATTCTATTCTGTTTGCAAAAGGAATGTTTGGGAGTTTAAAATGTTTATTTCCTATTGACACACTAAAGCTGAAGATATATACAGTATAACCATCTCAAGACAAATGTTTTTGTGAAACATCTTATGTGACTAAGACTTCACAGTACTGTACATAGTCCAAAGCACGGTGAAACAAGACGCATACACATACAGCATCATCCTGCACTGATGCGCACATCACTGGAAATGCATCAAAACGATCAAAGATGTCCATCTAGTGTATCTTTTCATACACATCAACAATTAAAAATAGCACAGATGGGCACAAGAATGCGTCCAGGATGCGTTTGCACTCAAAACAGCAAGATGCAGAGCAGCTGAATGCAACAGATTGGGGTCTCCTTTTCAGAGTTGTAACTTGACACTGCGTGTTTTAAAAGTGGCACGAGATACATGACAACGGTCAAAGACGTCTGTCTAGTGCATGTTTATGTACAGAAATCAATTAAAATAGTCCAGATGATTCCCCTTTGGTTTTAAGGAATAGTTAGTAGGCCACACTAGGCTTGTCTGTCCTGCTCTCTCTCTGTTTACGAACTGAGCACCAGTGGGCGGGGCAAAGGGTGCGATGATTTAAAGTAGGCATTGATGTTGTTGCTGTAGAGGCGGTCATAAAATGAGCACCCTAGTGACGTAGGGAAGTCATTTTTGCAGCTTGGTTTTAATAAATGCTTTTATTGCATTGGAGATTAAGTTTTGAGTTCTGAAATTTACAGTATGATTTTTATAGTAGAATGACCTCTTATATGTTAAAATATCAAGTAAAATTGTATTCCTCATGACATGACCCCTTTAAGTTTGAGGTAAAAGTTATTGTGTTTCGTTATCTGCTTAATGTCTATGCTCCCTTTTGTTTCTATATTAGTCCATCTTTCAAGGACAAACACTTCTACCTCATTGGCTAAAGAGTGTGTCATTCAAGGCTACAGCGTGCACATGTTTGTGTTCTCTCATCAAGAAGTAGGCGGAGCTTGGCCAGGGCACATCCCCTTTCTCACTGTAATGAGGCAGCCTCATCTGCTATAACAGTCTACAGGTAATAAATGCCATTAGTACATCAACTACACCTTCATGGCCTATTATACCGGAAGAAGCTTGTCTCAAAACTTTAGAGCCTAATTAGACTAAAGGTGCTATACATGTTTGAAATGAAAACAACCACTTGGCTGCCTCGAAAATTAGTTTGGAATGTCATAATGGGTTGTGGTGGCCTACTTGTAAAGTATCAGTGCTGCTAATGAAAAAAGGATGTTGGAAGCAAGTAGGGGCCACTTATTAACCGAAAGAGTTACAAAACGGTCCCCTTCCTATTCTATTACTGTTGTGCTCATGACCAAAGCACTTTACCGTACATGGTTTTAGAAACACCGGCCCTGCAATTAGCACACAGTGATTAGCATCAGATGAACAGTGTCTGCTAAATGAAAGCTAACCAAATAACATTGGCTATGAGCTTACTGAATACTGTGTATTAAACAATAATTAGTTCCGATTCTCTAATTTGACTGTAAAAGCTGCTTTGCAAAAATACTGATAATTTAGATGCAGTTTGTATTACTCCACTTGTCCATGTT
This sequence comes from Myxocyprinus asiaticus, assembly GCF_019703515.2. Classification (NCBI taxonomy): domain Eukaryota; kingdom Metazoa; phylum Chordata; class Actinopteri; order Cypriniformes; family Catostomidae; genus Myxocyprinus; species Myxocyprinus asiaticus. The sequence continues at coordinate 15,770,907 of NC_059346.1, read as the reverse complement.
CACGAGCTGACAGCTGTGTGTTGCCTGGTGACACACAATCATTGATCCTGCTTTAGCTTTTATTTTCATTGGAGGAGCAAAACTAAAAAAAAAATATTGGCCATATTGTGTTTAAACTGTAAGTTACTCAATATTAACTTCTATTCAGTTTAGTAGGTCATAAATAGTAGGCCGAGACTCTTCTCACATTCTACTGCAAGAAAAGTATTTGTCATTATTTACTCACCCTCATATTGTTCCAACCCAGTATTATTTTCTTTCTTTTGTGCAACACACAAGATGTTAAGCAGAATATCTGAGCTGCTCTTTTTAATGCAATGAAAGTGGATGGTAATTTTTATGGGCTAAGCTCCAACTAGGACAGAAAAAGCACCATTAAAATAGTCCTGAAGACTCATTTCAAGATTTAAAAACTTCTGAAGACATAATTTATTGGTCTTAATTGAACCTTTTCCTCTTGTCATTGTGTGTGTCAGTGTATTCCACAGCGTTGGAGAGTCCACTGCAGTCCCTGTGTGAGGAGTTACAGACGGAGGTTACTGAGATGTTAGCATGCTTCATGAAACATAGCTGCACTACCTCTGTGTCCCCAGGACAGGTCAGTTGAAGAATGTTTCATTCTTGTTTTCCAATGCTTCACATGTTGCTGTGTATTTAGTGAGGATCTTCTTCTCTTTTAAGTATCCAAAGTTGCTGGACTCACACATGCTTATAAATGTTCATATATTCTGGAGTTTTTTCATACAGATTAAACAATAATTTTATTTGAGTATTAAAATAGGGGTGGGTAAAAATCTACATTTTCAGATGCATCGCGATCTTCATCTGAACAATCTCAATATTGATTCTTTTTTTAAATAATTGTATTTTTATTGGTATAAAAAAGTATTTTTATGTACAGTTTACAATAAAAAGGAAAATTTTCAGCTGTAGCCATGGTTACATTTTTGTTTTGATTGTGGACAACAAACACATATAAGGTAAAAAAAAAATAAATAAATAAATAAATAATAATAATAATAATAATAATAATAATAGTATAATCGTATGAAAACAAAATAATTCTTAATTCTTACGATTCTTAACCAGTCATTGATTTCTGGTGATTCTTACTGTAACCATTTCCTAGTGATAGCTTTTTTACAAGCTATCAGCAAAATTCTCATTAAATGTTTATCTGAATTATTTTTGTAGGTTAGGTATTGAAATGCCTAGATATAAAGTTATAAGGGAACTTTGAATACACTCTCCAAACACTTGTGGATTTCTTGTCAGTATGGCAACATTTTTGGACACTCCCAAAATAAATGGTAGTGGTTGGCTTTTTCCGAGCCACACAATCTCCAACAACTTGCTCTCTTTCTTTGGTATTTTTTATGTATAGGAGTGATAAAAAATCTAACAACATTGGGGGGGTCACGTGGCGCCATGTGAGGGTCGGACGTGTGAACGGCGAACTCTGCGCCCTTTGCTAGTTTTTAATACTTTTTGTGTCATAAACCAGTGAGATTCTATACACCCTGTTCCATAACTGTTCTATGAAGACAATATGTCAAAGAATTCAAAATCCTTGGGCTCTGGAGACATTAAAAGACACTTACAAGCTCAAGCTGATACCCCAGACAGGGCCGCAGACCAGGGACTCAGTTTGGACGGTGCAGTGGGAGAGATTCAGCGTCAACTGTCGAGCATGTGGGCAATGCAGGCGAAGGTCATTGCTGACTTGGAGGATCTTGCTGTAATACGTCTTGTGTTATGTGAGGCGAGGAGTAAAGGAAAGCATTCTTGGAAGAACCACAGCATTTTCTTGTTCCCAGACTTTGCGAATTCGACAAGAGAGAAATGTGATCGATTCAAGGAATGCAAGAAACTATTACATCAACGGAAGGTCGCTTTTGCACTGATGTTCCTGGCCAAATTGAGAATAGATACTAAGGATGGCCGCAAAATATTTACATGCCCACAGCAAGCGATGTCCTTCATAAAGTCAATGGAATGAGTAAGTTACTGTGTGATACTGTCTATGCAGCCCAGTGGACCTGACTTACTGAACATTCACTTGACCGTCCGAGGAACTGATCGCCTTCTTTGTTTCTTTTTGTGCTGGTTCCGCGAAGCAGCTGGAGTATGTTTTGTGGAGTAACACTCCTTCAGGATAGTTTGTGGATGAATCTGCATGTTCTTTGTGCTTATGCCTTCTATTGGTTGGAGTTTGTTTTATAGATTATTTTCTGTTGTGTATTCTGTCTCACAAAATTTTTACAGAAGCACCGGACTTGAGCAATCCGACGGCAAAGTTGTTGCGGGGGCACTCGTTGGCATACATGGATTGTTTGAGTTTAGAGGGATGGACGCCAGTTGGCGCTGTTATGCACGGGGTTAATGCACACGTTTTTGTTTTGGTTTGGTTCGGGGTTTGATTGTTGCACTAATGTTGGAATGTGGTCTTTGTAATTTTATTTTTGACACACAATCTATTTTTTCTAATATGTCAAAATGTCAAATGTTAATATGAGTGGATTGTCTCTCTCCACGTGGAATGTGAATGGGTTGGGAAACCCCATAAAAAGAAGGAAGGTTATTTATTTTCTTAAACGTAAGAAATATGATATTGTGTTTCTTCAAGAAACGCATCTTTCCCCGCATGAAGCTGAAAATTTTGGGAAGATATGGGGTGGACATGTTTTCTTTAGTGCTGGCTCAAGGAAGAGCAGGGGAGTCATTGCATTGATAAGTAAACATCTACAATTCAAACAGATTAATGATAAATTAGGAAGAGTCATTATTGTTTTAGCAGAAATTCAGGGGCAAAGGTTGATTTTGGCTAGTATTTATACACCTAATGTTGATGATCAGGGCTTTTTATAGATATTGAAGTGATGTTGCAAGCCGCTGGCACCCCTCATTCTATAATATTGGGAGGAGACTTTAATCTTTTGATGGACTCAGTCCTTGATCATATTGAAGCAAATGTGTGTAAGCAACATTGACGCTTCGCAGGATGTGTAAAAATCATGATCTTACAGATATTTGGAGACATTTGAACCCATCAGGTAGGGACTATAAATTTTTTTCATAAGTCCAGAAGATTCATCCTAGAATAGATTTATATATATATATAATTCCCTCATTTCATCTGTTGTGGATTTCTCAATTGGAAACATCTTAGTTTCATATCACGCCCTGGTGAGTTTAGAGGTGTTGCCACATACGGAGAAAAAGAAATAATATAGTTGGTGCTTTAATGTATCCCTTTTGCAAAATCCTGAATTCCATTAAATGTTAAAGGCTGAAATCAATGTTTATATGGAGACCAACTGGTCCTCAGTATCCTCTGTGGGCATAGCTTGGGAGGCACTTAAATCGGTTCTTAGAGGTTGGATTATTCAGTATGCCTCATTCATCAAAATGTCCAAGGCACGAGAACTCGTGGAGTTGGAAGGGAATATTAAAAAAGCCGAGGCAGAGCTGAAGTGCCAAATGTCATCTGATGGCCTCGGAGAACTGACCCAGATATAGTCATATTTTGTCACGGAAGGTGGAGTTTTGGATAATCAGGACAAGACAGTCATACTTTGAGCCGGGGGACAAAGCAGGGAAGCTTCTGGCTAGATATATAAAACAGAGAGTGTCTTTTTATACCATTCCCTCAGTGAAATCTGGTGGAGGTGAAATATTTACCTTGGCCATTGATATTAATAATGCTTTTAAAGAATTCTATCTTGATCTCTATAGTTCCACGTCTTTGTCTACTGATGAAGATAATAGAAACTTTGTGTATTTGGTATTTTATTCCCAGCAAATTTGTGTGATTTAGTTAGAGTTAATTTTGACCCTTTATTAAAATGCTAGCGATGCCAAACAGAAGATGGGGACACAACCTATGTTTTTCGGTGGTGTGTTAAGATCCAAGAATTTTGGTTGAGGGTTCAGAGATTTATGTATGACGTATTGGGCACTCAAATTTCATTTTGCCCCAGACTCTGTATTTTAGGCGATGGGGCGGTCATTAATATAGGGGATAAGCACATAAAAAATTGTTTGTTGTTTGTTGGGGTGGGGTGGGGTTGGGGATTGGGAGGGGGGAAGGTAAAAAATGGGGTTTGGATAATGGTTGACTCCATGAATACTGTACATGAATATTTTGTTGTGTTATGTGTCATGCTTGAAGAGCAACCAATAAAAAATTTAATCTGAAAGGTAAAGAAATAATCAATTCAGCTATATGTTGAGTGAGGTGCAGAAAAGTGTGTATAGTCTCGTCCAGATGGGAAAACATTTCTCCAAATATCAATGATTCCAATTTCCTTTATAATGGTATTCATTTTCTTGCATGTGGTTCTGATGAGCAGGATTATCCTTGAGGAATCCAGTTTAGATAGTCAAATATTCATACCCCCCACCCACACACACACACATATAAGTATTCCTTCGGATTCTGTAGATATTATTTCAAATAATTGATGATAGAAGGACCACTCACTGCCTGGGGGGGCATATGCAGTATATTAAATATAGTAACCAAGGACCCATTTATCCTCTCTTTGACAAAAACTAATCTGCCTTCTTTATTCTTCTTTTTCAACAGATGTCCATAGCTAATATGCTTTGATATAAGAATCGCTACCCCTCTTCTATGTCCAGATTTGTAGGAGGAGGAAAATAAATATTTGAATCCCCCTTGTTTAAGTTTTAAGTGTTCTGTTTCCTTTAAATGTGTCTCTTGTAGGAGGGCTATATGTGTCTTTTCTTTCTTTAATTTGGTGATTATTTTGATTCTTTTTTGAGGGTTAAGCACACCATTAATATTGAAAGAGATGACTTTTAGACTCTTTTAGTCTCCATCACATAGGCCTTTGTAAAGTAATAATGTCTTGTAGTTTCTTTCCAATGCTAGTTGTCTGTGCAACATCCTCCTGACTGCTTTGAACAGCAGCCATATAACAATATACATCTAAACTAAAACAGTAAAAGGACTGCAACACATGAAACATAACATGGATCTTAACCAAAATCTTAAAGACTTCCAAAAGTGGAGTTCTCAAAATAACCCTAAGTATGTTTAAAAAAAGACCACTTTAAGGAGGATAGGCCTCTCTTTCCTATAGGAGGGCCCTCCAATACTTCAATACAGTAAAAATCATGCATGCCTTGTTGCAGGAGTATCCTATCGCACTTCCGATGTATTTATCAGTTTAATTTTTGGCTTTTCATCATCACAAAATTTCCCCCAGTATATTTCTCAGAGTTTGTTTAAGACTGATTAATCCTCTTGCATGGGTTCCTGTCTGAATTATTGGAGTGTATTTACAACGGTCGATCTGACTCGTGTCCCCCATTCCCCACCTCGGACTTGCCCACTCCAGTCACTGGACATCCATGACATCCCCCCAGATCCTCTCCAGCAGTGTTTCCGGCAGTTTAATGATGCTCATAGGTAATCCCCTCTCAGCCATATCTCTTGTTGCATCTGCCGCTGTGTTATAAACCCGAGTTCCATCCTCGTAGAAGACCCGCAATTTAGCCAGGAAGGGAGTCTGTAAGTGGATTCCCCTTTCTTTCAGGATCTTTTTTGCTTCCATGTATTCTTGTCACTTTTTTTAAAACACCTGACGCATAATCATGATCAAAGTTAATTTGTTTTCTCTTCCAGACAAATCCCCTCTTTTGCCATGCTGTTTTGATAATCTTCTTTTGTTCTGTAGTTCAGAAATCTCACAGTTATGGATCACGGGGAAGATCCTGCAGGTGGTTGAGACGTGGGGGCCCTGTGTGTTCTCTCAATCTGTAGGCTCATATCAGCGGGGAGTTGTAAATTTCCTTTTAGCAGGTGCTCAATAAAAGCTATCATGGACAGGAAATCTTTCTCTGATCCCTCAGGTACAGAGTAGATTCTGATATTATTTCACCTGTTGCATCCTTCCTGGTCGATTTGTTTAGCTTTGAGTTGATCTTGGAGTTTTATTACTTCCATCATTGCTTATTACATTGATAGTAGTCATTCCTCCGTAGTTGTTATCCACTATTTGGCTTCACCGAGTCCTGTTTATGTCCTCCTTGAGTTCTTGAAATTGTTTCTTGTTGTCTTGGCGAAACTCTTTTATTTCTCTAAATATAGTCTTCAAATCAACCTCCATTTCTTCCTCGTCTTCACTATGATTAGCAAGCTAGGCATAGGCGTTATTAGCCTCGGTCGCATTTTCTGTGATTTGTATGCTTTTCTCGCTTTTAGATTTATTTTTCCTGTCTTTTGTCATGGCCCAATTCTTTTTCAAATTATTTTGAGAAGTTTCATTCGTGTAGTGATTATTGTTAAAGGCCTTTTTGCCACACTATCGGGAGCAGTATGTTCTTATCGCCTAAACCGGAAGTCCTCAATATTGATTCTTAAATCCCAAGATCAATCTTTTACTCTATGCTCAACCCACAATGAGAGGAAATCACTCGCATTTGCAACCAAATTTCACACTAGCGACTAAAATGTATAGATTTGGCAACTGGCTATTAAATGATTACATTTCACTCACCAGTAATTGTGTAGTAAATTGGTAAACTGAGAATAGATACTAAGGATGGCCGCAAAGTATTTACGTGTCCCAAGCAAGCACTGTCCTTCATAAAAACAATGGGTGAGTAACTCATTTGGTTTTTCTCGTAGCTCCAGAGTGGATTAACTCCCTGTACTTACGCTTGGCTGTCCGAGAAAGTTGGGCGCCATTTTTGTTTCTGTTTGTGTTGGTTCCACCTAGCGGCTGGAGTTTGTTTTGTGGAATAACACTCCAAGAAACTTTTGCAGTGACGGAATATCGCATTTACACTGAAGTTCCCGGCCAGATTGAGAAAGGATACTAAGGATGGCCGCAAAATATCTACATTCCCACACAAAGGATGTCTTTTATAAAGTTGACGGACTGAGTAAGTCATGGTGTAATTTTTTATGCGGCATCCGTGTGAGTGAATTTGACTTGCTCAATACACTCTTGACCATCTGAGGAACTGGGACGGCTGTTTTGTTCCTTTTTGTGTTGGTTCCGCCTAGCGGCTGGATTTTGTTTTGTGGAATAACACTGTTTTGGGACAGTTGTGGATGAATCTGTTAGTTCTTTGTGCTTATGCCTCCTGTTGGCTGGAGTTTGTTTTGTGGAGTATTTTTGCGAATGATTACGTCATCTGCTGCACTCATAAACAGCCAGCTCACTGAACACTTGTCCGTCTGTCCGAGGACACTGAACGGCTTTATATCGGCTGGAATTTGGAATTTGGGATGGAGCTATAACTTCTAACAAGAGAGTATGGGAGAAAGATTTCAACTCGGTATTGGAGGAGGGAGTGTGGGCTAGGATTCTTAAAAACGTTAAGTCTGCATCTAGAGATGCAAGGGTGCGTCTTATGCAATTCAAGATTTTGCATAGATTTTATTGGACCCCCTCTAGATTGTATAGGCTTGGTCTTAAAGACATACCCACCTGCTGGCGATGCCAATTGGAGGATGGAGACATGGCCCATGTTTTTTGGTGGTGTGTTGAGATCCAGAAATTCTGGTTGAAAGTTCAGAATTTTGTGTGTGACGTGGTTGGCACTTTGTGCTTCGTTTTGCCCCAGACTTTGTGTTCCGGGCGATTGGGCGGTCATCTATGTGGGGGATAGTCATATAGAGAATTGGGTTCTGACCTATGTGATGATCGCCAGGAAGGTTATTTTGAGGGGTTGAAGGTCAGCTGGTGCGCCCCCATATCCGGAGTGGTGCACGGGATGGGGAGGGTGGCGGCTTATGAGGAGGTGTCATTGGGAAGAGTGACTTAGATTTGTTTGTCTGGAAATGGGGCAAGTATTTTGAGTTTTTGGAGGGCTCTCGGGTGGGGCGTGGAGAGAGTAGTGTAGTATAGTTTTAAGTGAGTATGATTATATATATATATATATATATATATATATATATATATATATATATATATATATATATGTGTGTTTGTTTTTTGTGTGTCTGTTTGTTTTTTTTTCTATATATTTACTTATGTGTGACCACAGGGTTGTTTATTGGGGGGCGGGGTTGGGGAGGGGGAGGGGGGGATGTGGGGTTTAAATGTTGATTGTATATAAATATATATGTTTTGCTTTTCTTTATTATTGTAAGATTTGATAAAAAAATTTAAATACAAAGAGTGTCTACCACTTTAGGGGGCTGCGTACTACACCCAAAGGTGGTGTGAAGTAGATGGCGCAGCTGTTAGTTCCTGAAGAATTGAGATCTGGGAATCCCAAACTGCTGTATAATATTTTCAAAAGATCTCAACGCTCCATTTTCATACAGGTCACCCAGCGTAGCATCTCCCTTCTCAATCAATTCTGTCCAGCAGAAAGGGGACTTGTTAATGCACAATTTAGGGTTTAACCAAATACTTGTGACAACGTTCAGGTAAATGTCAGAATTGAACACGTGGGAAACTTTTGTCCACACTAAATGCATGTGCGAGATAACGGGATGTGTCTTTACTTCTCTGGGCAGCTTGGTAGAAAGACTTTGCAATGGCAAGATGGGGCAAGGACCTCCTGTTCAATAAAGAGCCAGGGAGGGGCTCTCTCAGGCAGAAGTGAACAATGCGCCAAATGTCTGAGTCCAAAAGCATAACAGTAAAACGAAATCTTGGGGAGACCAAACCCACCTTTGTCAATTGTCTTGTGTAACTTGTTAAAATGCATTCGAGGATGTTTACCATTCCATATAAAAGATTTAGTTCTACTATCAAATTGTTAAAATAAAAGAGGAGAACTTCAATGGGGAGAGACTGTAGTAGGTAGTTGAATTTTGGAATACAATTCATTTTTATAACATTAACCTTTCCAGTCATAGATAAATGTAGTGAAGCCCACCTGTCCACATCGCTCAAAAATGTTTTTATGAAAGGGTCAAAATTAACTCTGACTAAATTGCATAAATTTGCTGGGAATAAAATACCCAAATACTTAATGCCCTGTTTAGGCCACTAAAAGGCGCCCAGCTGAAAAGCCGTTACCGAGCAGTATTCGGATTTAGACAAATTACTCTGTATCCTGAGAATTTAGAAAATGAATTAATAATTCTGTGGAGGCAAGGCATAGATCTAGTAGGGTCAGAAACGAATAACAAAATATCATCTGTGTAAAGCAAAAGCTTATGCTCCATACCTCCCGCCACCACCCTTGGAAAATCATCTTCCCTTCTTATCGTGGCTGCTAATGGTTCCAGGACAAGACAGAACAATAATGGGGAAAGAGGGCATCCCTGCCGGGTGTCCCTATCCAGAGTAAAATAATCTGAAATTAATCAATTTGTTTGTACCGCCGCTACTGGGTGTCTATAAAGTAACTTCATCCAATAAAAGTATTCCCAAACCTGTATATTTCCAAAATCTTAAAAAGATAATTCCATTCTACCATATCAAATGCGTTTTCGCCGTCAAGTGAGATGGCAGCGACTGGAGTCTGATCATTCGCCACTGACCACATGATATTGATGAAACGCCTAATGTTATCAGAAGAGCTGCGGCCCCGAATAAACCCCACCTGATCTATATGTATAAGAGATGTCATAACTTAATCGGTTAGCCAAAATTTTTGACAATATTTTAACGTCTAGCTGGATCAGGGAAATTGGATGGTAACTCTTACACTCACTTGGATCTTTGTCCTTTTTAAGAATCAGACTAATCCAGGCTTGTGTCATGGTTGGTGGAAACTTTCCATTCTTTAAAGATTCCGTATTAACTTCTAGCAAAAGTGGAGCCAGTTCTGTAGCATAAGATCTAAAAAATTCAGCAGCAAAGCTGTCTGGTCCCGGAGACTTGCCTGTAGGCAAGGCCTTAATTACCTCGCCAAACTCCTCCAATGTTATCTCAGAATCAAGAGAATTTTTTTGCTCCGTCATCAGTTTAGGGAGTTCTAATGGTTCCACAAAGTTAGGGTTAGGGTCAGTAGACGAAGACGTTGAACTATAGATATCAAGATAGAATCCTTTAAAAGCATTATTAATATCAATGTCCGAGGTAAATATATCTCCACCAGCAGATTTCACTGAGGGAATGGTAGAAAAAGACTCTGGCCAGTGTTTTCCTGCTTTGTCCCCCGACTCAAAGTATGACTGTCTTGACCTGAATAGCCAAAACTCCACCTTCCGTGACAAAATAGTATTATATCTATATTTCAGTCAGGTCAATTCTCTGAGGCCATCAGACGACATTCGGCGCTTCAGCTCTGCCTCGGAACTTTTAATATTCCCTTCCAACTCCACGAGTTCTCGTGCTTTGGACTTTTTGATGAATGAGGCATACTGTATAATCCGACCCCTAAGAACCGTCTTAATTGCCTCCCAAGCCATGCCCACAGAGGATACTGAGGACCAGTTGTTCTCCATATAAATATTGATTTTGGCCTTTAACATTTGTTGAAATTCAGGATTTTGCAAAAGGGATACATTAAAGTGCCAACTATATGATTTCTTTTTCTCCGTATATGGCAACACCTTTAAACTCACCAGAGCGTAATCTGAGACTAAAATGTTTCCAATTGAGCAATCAACAACAGATGAAATGAGAAACTTAGATATATAAAAAAAATCTATTCTAGAATAAATCTTATGAATTGATGAAAAAAATGTATAGTCCCTACTAGATGGGTTCAAAAGTCTCCAAATTTCTGTAAAACCAAGATTTTTCCACATCCTGTGAAGCATCACTGTGCCTTAGTGGGCTTACACACTTTTGCTTCACTATGATCAAGGACTGAGTCCATCAATAGATTAAAGTCTCCTCCCAATATTATATAATGAGGGGTGTCAGCGGCTTGCAACATCCCTTCAAGATCTATAAAAAAGCGTTAGGTGCATAAATATTAGCCAAAATCAACCTTTGCCCCTGAATTTCTGCTAAAACAATAATGACTCTTCCTAATTTATCTTTAATCTGTTTGAGACATTTGAATTGTAGATGCTTTCTTATCAGTGTAATGACTCCCCTACTCTTACTTGAGCCAGCACTAAAGAAAACGTGTCCACCCCATATCTTCCCACATTTTTCAGCTTCCTGCGGGGAAAGATGTGTTTCTTGAAGAAACACTTTATCATATTTCTTACGTTTAAGACGAGAAATAACCTTCCTTCTTTTTATGGGGTGTCCCAACCCATTCAGATTCCACATGGAGAGAGACAATCCACTCATATTAACATTTGACATTTTGACATATTACTAAAAATATATTGTGTGTCAAAAATAAAATGATAAAGACCACATTCCAACATTTGAGCAACAAACAAACCCCAAACTTCCCCCGAAACAAAAAAAAAATGAAAAAAGAAAAACATGCGCATTAACCCCGCGCACGAAAGCGCCAACTGGCGTCCATCCATCTAAACTCAAACAGTCCATGTATGCCTTCAAGAGCCCCCGCACAACTTTGCCATCAGATTGCTCTAGTCTGGTGCTTCTATACAAATTTTGTGAGACAGAATTACACAACAGAAAATAATCTATAAAACAAACTCCAGCCAATAGGCGGAATAAACACAAAGAACGTGTAGATTCATGCACAAAACTGTCCTGAATGTGTGTTCCTCCACAAAACAAGCTCCAACAGCTTGGCAGAACCAGCACATAAAAAAAAAAAAAAAATAGGCCGTTCAGTTTCCTCGGGCAGTCAAACGAATGCTCAGTGAGCCGGCCCATTCGGCTGTTACATGAGTGTAACACATGCTCTAATCACTCTAATGATTTGCAAGAAATATTCCGCAAAACAAGCTCCATCCAATAGGAGGCACATGCACAAAGAACATGCCTGTTCATCCACATACTGTCCCGAAGGAGTGTTATTCCACAAAGCAAACTCCAGCCGCTAGGCGGAACCAGCACAAAAAGAAACAAAGAAGGTTCTCAGTTTCCTCGGACGATCAAGTGAATGTTCAGTGAGTCAAGTCCACTCGGCTGCATCACACAATTACTTACTCAGTCCATTGACTTTATGAAGGACAATGCTTGTGGTTGACATGTAAATATTTTGCAGCCATCCTTAGTATCTATTCTCAATTTGGCCGGGCACATCAGTGCAAAAGCGACCTTCCGTTGATGTAAGAGTTTCTTGCATTCCTTGAATCGATCACATTTCTCTCTTGTCGAATTCGCAAAGTCTGGGAACAAGAAAATTTTGTGGTTCTTCCAAGAAAGCCTTCCTTTACACCTCGCCTCGCATAACACAAGATCTTTATCGGATGATCTCAGAAATTTGGCCAGAATTGATAGGGGCCTGTGTCCCTCCACTGATCTCTGAGCCGGGACCCTGTGAGCTTGCTCGATTTCCAGCTTATGGCCTGTTATATTGAGCAGACTCTGGAAGAGCTCGTCTAGGAATTTCACCATATCTCGTCCTTATTCATGCTCAGGAATTCCAACAATTCGGACGTGGTTTTGACGATTACAATTCTTAAAGTCTTCCAGCTTTTCCAAAAAGCATTCCAAATCCACTTCGGCTGCTAGCGGGTTAGCAGCTAATTCCCTCTCTGATGACTCCAGATAATCGATTCGTTTCTTGACGCCCCCCATTCTTGTAACCAACTCAGAGAACTTCGTCTCCATGGCCGTGATTGATCAACTTATTACAACAAGATCCTCCAAGTCAGCTACAGCCTTCATCAGCATTACCAACATGCTCGACAGCTGATGCTGAATCTCTCCCGCCACACCGTCCAAACTGAGTCTTTGGTCTGCGGCCCTGTCAGGGGTGTCAGCTTGAGCACGTAAGTGTCTTTTAATGTCTCCAGAGCCCTACGATTTTGAATTCTTTGACATATTGTCTTCATAGAACAGTTATGGCACAGGGTGTATCGAATCTCACCGGTTTATGACACAAAAAGTATTAAAAACTAGCAAAGTGCACAGAGCTTGCCGTTCACACATCCGACCCTCGCATGGCATGACCGATGTTGGTATTTCTGACCACTATTCAATTGTATCTGATTCTGTTGGTTCAGGTCCTCCACCCACTATCTCTCAGTCTTCATATTTCTCATGGGGCATTCATTCCTCTACTGCTTGTCAGTTTACAGACTACTATCAGGCCCATTTCTCAGACTCTCTGTGCATTGGTCTGGATACTGAGGAGCTGGTTGAAGTTTTTAATATATCATGTTCTTCTGCGTTAGATTTTGTTGCTCCTGTTAAGGCCAGGAGAGTTAAGGGCAAGGGTGCCATCCAGCCTTGGTTAAATGACTACACCCGCACTCTCAGACAAGAATGCAGAAAGGCTGAGTGGAAGTGGAAGAAAGACAAACTCCAGGTTTTATATGACATTTTAAGGACTTGCTTATATAGCTATCAGAAATCAGTGAAAATGGCCAAATCAAATTTCCTCTCTAAATTAATCTCTGAGAATGCAAATAGGCCCAAAGTGCTGTTTAAGACCATTGACTCTGTGTTACACCCTGCTTCAATTGCCTGTCCAGATGTGTCCACTGAAACCTGTGTGAAGTTTCTTCAATTTTTCACTCAGATGTCCAAGAAATTAAGGCCTCTATTCAGCCTGCAAAATTCTATTCACTGCTGGTATTCCAGCCACTCAGCTCTCGAACTTGCTTTCAGCCAGACTCTTCAGCCCACATTGTTGATTTAGTTTCTAAGATGAAGTATTTAAGTTGTAAAATGGATGTACTGCCTACTCGTCTTTTCATAGATGTCTTTGAAACGATGAGCTCTGATGTGACTGCAATTATTTACAGCTCTCTAGCAAATAGGGTAGTCCCAGCTAGTTTTAAACATGCAATTTTGTAGCCTCTGCTTCAAAAAAACCAAAAAAACATCTCGATCCCACATACCAATTACAGGCCTATCTCCAAGTTGCCATTCATCTCAAAACTTCTGGAGAAAGTTGTTTATTTGCAGTTATACTCATACTTGAATTCTTTTAATATATTTGATAAGTACCAGGCTGGTTTCAGAACCTTACGTAGTACTAAATCTGCTCTTCTGAAAGTCACTAATGACATTTTGCTCTCACTTGACTCAGGAACAAGTGCTGTTTTTATTTTCTTGGATCTGAGCGCAGCATTTGACATGATTAATCACAAAATACTTTTAAACCGGTTGGAGTGTATGGTTGGTATTCAGGGTCTGGCTGTGCAGTGGTTTGCCTCCTACCTGAGAGAGAGTACTTTCTCTTTAAATATAGGTCTTTTTTCCTCGACAAACATCTTGCGGTGTGCCCCAAGGTTCTATTCTGGGACCATTATTGTTCACTCTCTATATGCTTCCCCGCTCCATTTTTTAAAAAAAAACTTTTTTTTCACTGTTACGCAGACGACTTACAATTTTATTTACCAGTTAGACCTGATAGCAGATGCTCTGTTGATTCTCTTTTTATGTGTTTTGAGGAAATTAAAGGCTGGATGGTGAATCATTTTTTTTGCAGTTAAATTAAAGCAAAACTTAAGTATTGATTTGAGGCTTTTCCAGGACATCTTCTGCCATTGAAGCCCAGCTATGTCTGCTTTCCTCCAATATACATATGCATGTCAAAAATCTGGGGTTCATTTTTGACAAATCATTACTGTTTGACAAACAAATTAGTGCCGTTACTAAGGGAAGTTTCTTTCAATTGAGGTCTGTTGCTAAATTGAAGCATTTTCACACTGGTAAAGACCTTGAAACTGTGATCCATGCTCTTATTACTTCACAGCTGGATTATTGTAACTCTCTGTGTGCTGGTCTGCCTCAGTCTGCTTTATTTTGTTTACAGATGGTTCAAAATGCCACAGCTTGATTTTTAACTAGGACTAAAAAAAGGGATCACATTACCCCTTCATTGGCTTCCTATCAAGGCTAGAATTGATTTTTAAATTCGTAACTACGTCTACAAGGCCCTGTCTGGTTTTGCTCCTCAATATATTATTGACCTTCTGCACCCATATTCACGTCCTAGAATGCTTAGATCTTGTAATCAACTTCTTTTATCAGTTCCTCACTGTCGTTGCAAGTCTAAGGGAGATCGAGCCTTCTCTGTTGTCGCCCCCAAACTCTGGAACAGTCTCCCTACACACGTATGGCCCGCCCCATCTTTAGACATTTTTAAATCTTCTCTTAAAACTTATCTTTACTCTGTATCTTTTGATTCATTTGAATTTATATTGTTTGATTGTTTTTATAAATGTGTGTACTCTATTACACTTTTGTATCTAATTGTACAGCACTTTGGTTCAACTTTTGTTGTTTTTAAACGTGCTTTATAAATAAAGTTGACTTAACACAATCCTGCCTCTGACCTCATGGCTTGGTTTTTGCTCTGATATGCATTTTCAGCTGTGAGACCTTATATAGACAGGTGTGTGCCTTTCCAAATCATATCCAGTCATTTGAATTTGCCACAGGTGGACTCCAATCAAAGTGTAGATACATCTCAAAGATGATCCAGAGAAATGGGATACACCTGAGCTAAATTTCAAGTGTCATAGCAAAGGGTCTGAATACATATGTCAGTGTGATATTTCAGTTCTTTATTTTTTATAAATTTGCTAAGTTATAAAAAATCTGTTTTTTGCTTTGTCATTATGGAGTATGGGGTGTAGATTGATGTGAATTTTTTTTAAAGCATTTTAGCATAAGACGTAACAAAATGTGAAAAAAATGAAGGGGTCTGAATACTTTCTGAATGCACTGTACATCAATACCCAGCCCTAATTAAATCATAATCTGTGATACTAAAAATGAAGCTCCAGCTGTTTTTAGTCCAATTCATTTTAAATGCTTAAATGAATGGTCACTATTTTTGTCACATTCATGCATTCAACCATTCAAGCGGAACCTTTTTTTTTTTTTTTTTTTTTTTAGAGATTTTCGACTTTTAAAGCCTTCTCTTTTTAAAGCTGTTTTTAACAAATGACTGACAGTCTAATGTACTGTGACTGAAATTTCAATTAATTTCAAGTGAATAAGATGCAACCAAGATTTCCATTAGCAGTATTAGCAGTGCATTAGAGCCATTCAAGCACAGTTATTATTTCTGAGATTGTCATTCTGTGTGAATCACATAATTTGGATAGAGTCCGTGCGTGCTAAATGTGGATCCAAGTAATTTAGTTCTGTGTCAATACAGCTTGATTGTCATCTTCCTCTCTCTCTTTCTCTCTCTTTCTCTCTCTCCAGCTGGTGTTGTCTCAATTTCTGAAAGTATTACCTGTCTACATTAACAGTCTGTGCAAGAGCGAGGTGCTGCCTGGGCTGCGTAGCTCTGTATTCAGCTCTGTATATGTAGCCTAATTGTCTCCATGGACACGCTGAGCATTGCTTCTCAGTTCTACCCACTTGTTCTGGCTTTGGTGAGAGACAGATGTCCATAACATTCTGTTCATCCAAATAAGTCACTGAATTGTCTTTAAGAATTCCTTTTTCTCAGTTGGATTGCTCTGCAGGGAGCATATTCTACACTTTTGTAGCATTTATTACAGCATTATATTTTTTTATTACTGTAACCCAAGTTTTTAAAAGCAAATCTGGGTTACAGTGAGGCACTTTATAATGGAAGTGAATGGGACAATCCGAATAGGTTAAAATACTTTTTTTTAAAGTAAAACCACAAGACATACAGTAGATTATAAGCGTGTGAACATGATTTTAGTGTAATCAAATCACTTGCTAAACTTTTTCGTGTAAAGCCATATCCAATTTTACACATTCGTTGCCATTACAACGTAACGCTGTAAACCCTAAAACCCTTAAACCCAAAGACAGCTGTAAAAATTACAATTTAAACAACTTTACAGTTAAAATAATACACAAGTTTGAACAGAAGAATTCATGTAAGCCCTTTTATAAAATTATAAGCTTCACATTTCTTCCTTTAAAGGGATAGTTCACCCAAAAATTAAAATGATCTCATAATTTACTTACCCTCATGCCATCCGAGATGTGTATGACTTTCTTTCTTCTGCTGAACACAAACGAAGATTTTTAGAAGAAAATCTCAGCTCTGTAGGTCCATACAATGCAAGTGAATGATGGGCAGAACTTTGAAGGTCCAAAAAGCACATAAAGGCAGCATAAAAGTAATCCAAAAGACTTTAGTGTTTAAATCCATATCTTCGAAAGCAATATGATAGGTGTGGGTAAGAAACAGATAAATATTTAAGTCCTTTTTTTTTTACTATAAATCTCCACTTTCACTTTCAGATGTGAAAGTGAAACTAAATAGGTGCCACATTTGACTTTCAAATGTGAAAGTGAAAGTGGAGAGTTTTCAGAATGAGAAGAATCAGAATCAGAATGAGCTTTATTGCCAGATGTGCTCACGTACATAATTGTTTTTTTGGTGATAGGAGAGACAAGTGCACACAGAACATTACAGTGAGACACAGAAAATAAATCAAGGTAAGAGTATATATAGAAATACAAATAATAGGACATGTAACAGAATGGCGTATGTACATGTGCAAGTGGTAATGTATGTGCAAGGTAGGAGTATGTACAGTTATTGAATTAAATATGTGAATTTATATATGTTCATGAGATATGTATTTACATTATTGCACTATGGGGCAGTCCCGAGGCAGTTTAATTGTGGAAAATGCGTAAAAACTGTTCTTGTACCTGGATGTCCTGTCGCTCAGTGCTCTGTAGGGCTGGCCAGAGGGCAACAGGTCAAAGAGGGAGTGGGCAGGGTGTGTGTGATCCAGAGTGATTCTGCCTGCATGTTTCCTCACTCTGTAGATGTACAGGTCTTGGAGGGTGGGCAGGGGGTCACCAATAATCCTCTCAGCAGTCCTGACTGTCCGTTGTAGTTTCCTTCTGTCTGATTTGGTGGCTGAACCATACCAGATAGTTATAGATGTGCACAGGACAGACTCAATGACAGCCGAGTAGAACTGTGTCAGCAGCTCCTTAGGCAGATTGAACTTCCTCAGCTGGCGAAGGAAGTACAAGCAAGGAAGTTGAACCTGCCACAGGAGCTGCTGACACAGTTTTACTTTAGTAAAAAAAGGATTTAAATATTGATCTGTTTCTCACCAACACCTATTATATCACTTCTGAAGATATGGATTAAACCACGGGAGTCTTATGGATTACTTTTAAGCTGCCTTTATGTGCTTTTTGGACCTTCAGATTTCTGGCCACCATTCACTTGCACTGAAAGGACCAACAGAGCTGAGATTTACTTCTAAAAATCTTTGTTTGCTTTCAGCATAATAGTGAAAGTCATACGCATCTAGTATGGCATGAGGGTGAGTAAATAATGAGAATATTTTTTTTGGGTGAACTTTCCCTTTAAACCCTCCAAAAATTGGCTCCATTTAATTCCTTTGTAATTTTGTCACTGTAACCTCGCTTGTTGCTTTTTATAAAAAAAGGAGGGATGGGCTGAAATAATTTTTTATGGTAATCATCATTATACCACACATTTTGTCAATTGAACTTGTATCGAATCCGGAATATTCCTTTAAATATGCTACTGTGCCTTTAAGACTTCTATATGTAAATGACATCTGTTTTGATTGGTTAATATCTGTGTACCAGCATAGTTAACACTGACATTCATCATTGCGGATCAGGTTGCCGAATACTGAATAGACATCGATATACAAAATGTGGGCGATCATGTTGAGCTCATTATGTCAATATCATGTTGGTTTATGAATTACCTGTTTTTGTGGCTCGGTTTCAATAAATGATCTTGGTGCTTCCTTTCCAGTATTTCTACTTATATACTCATTTCTACTTATGAGTATTTCTACTTTTATTTTAAAAGAGAAAAGAAAATCCTGTTTTCCATGACACATCTCCTCTAAACCCAAAGCAAACTTACACCAAAAATATTGATGTTTTCTCCCCTAATGAGATGATGATGCCACTGTCTCTGTCTTTACCCTTCTCTCTCCTGCAGCCTGTCTCTGCTGATAATGCCAACATGCCATCAGTAGGAGAAACTGTGCGCTGTACTGTCTCTAGTCTGGATCCAGGGGGTCTGTATCTGATCTACTGCCCACTGGCACTGCTCCTGTGGGTGGGCAGCTGTGTGTCTCCACACACCCTTCTGCAGCTTTTCAACACCAACTCCTTTTCCAGTCTCACATCTGGCGAGGTAAGACAGCACCAGATGGAGTCCGGCTGCATATTTATTCAAATAGTTGTTTTCCACCATAAGATCTCCACATTCTTTAACTAGTTGACAAATGCCCTTGAACTTTTTTCTTTAAAATCAAGATCATCACTTAAAATGTATACACAGTATATGTTGAAGAGAAAATGTATATTTTAAGTGCTGTTACTAGTCACCATTTCTTGTCAAAATTTGTTTTAAAGCATTTTTATTTTTTGTAGCATTTGTAATCACCTTTTTAAGCTTGTTTGCAGTTCATTAAGTAGCCCTGTGGTGTGTCAAATTAATTTATAAAAGTATATTTTGTTTAGTCTCTCAATTGAAGAAATAGTTCACTCAAAAATACTTTAGCTTTAATATAAAAATAGCTTAATAAAAATTATTAATAATTTAAAGGAATAGTTCGATCAAAAATGAAAATACTCTCATTATTTACTCACCCTCATGCCGTCCCAGATGTGAATGACTTTCTTTCTTCCACAGAACACCAACGAAGATTTTTAAAAGAATATCTCAGCTCTGTAGGTTCATACAATGCAAGTGAATGGGGTCCAAATCTTTGCAAAAAGCAAATAATAGCAGCACAAAAGTAATCCATAAGACTCCATTGGTTTAATCCATGACTTCTGGTTTTGAGTGAGAACAGACCAAAATTGAACTCCTTTCTCACTGTATATTTTGACATCTGCAGTCTCCTTAGAGATCATGATTTCAAGCTAGATTACACTTCCTAGCTTCATCTAGTGCTCTGTGCATGTGTCAAGCACTAGGAAGTGTAATCAAGCTCAAAATCATGATCATGCTTAGAGACTGTAATGGCAAGATGTAAAGAGAAAAAGGAGTTATTTAGTCTGTTCTCACCCAAAAATGGTTAGATTGCTTCAGAAGATAGTTTAAACAACTATAGTCTTATGGATTACTTTAATGCTGCTATTACATGCTTTTTGGAGCTTCAAAGTTTTGGAACCCATTCACTTCATTGTATGGACCTACAAAGCTGAGATATTCTTTTATAAATCTTTGTGTTCTGCAGAAAACAGAAAGTCATATTCATCTGGGATGGCATGAGGGTGAGTAAATGATGAGATAATTTTCCTTTTTGGGTGAACTATTCCTTTAATCATAATAAATAATAATAATAAATTAATAACTTATTCTTAAACATAACTAACTGTCCAGCTTGAGATTTTAAGCTTCAAAAAGGACACAAAAGCACCATAAACGTATTATAAAAGTGGTCCATAAGATTTGTGCACTGAATTCCAAATCTTCTTAAGTCATTTATTAGCTTTGTTTGATGAACAGACCTAAATTTAAGTATGGAAACTTTATGTATATGAAATGTATAGAAAAATTACATCATTCTCAATTGTGGTATTCCCAAAATGTATATAACAAGAACTTTTTCCAAAACCCACATAGAACATAAAACATCAACACAAATCTCTCTTTACTTAGTTTGCTGTAAACACTCATTAAATAACATTTAACTGCCCCAGTTAACTACTACATTACAGCCCCACATTAAGCATGCTGAAGAAAGGGAATCCCCCTGCCCAGATTTAATAACACTACGTCACAATACTTTATGCTGCTGTGGACGTTTGTTGTATTGTGTATTGCACTAATTTCTCTTACTTTACTTTGGTCTTATACATATGTGCATGTGTTGAATGTTCTCTGTAGATCAAGCGTCCTGTACTTGAGAACTCCCTCTCCATCAGCACCAGAGCTCTCATATGCCCTCTGTAGTCCATGGCAGCTGTTACTCACCAGGTGAATGACTCATACTCCTCATTTGGAGAATGTTTAATTCAGGAGCTGACAGGATGTGGACACAAAATTAACTTTGTGTAATATTGGCACAATGGCGCAAACCAGGATGGTGTAATGAGCGACACAGTAAGAGCAAACAGACCCAAGAGCAGAGGAACAGTTCAAAGTATTTATTTACAACAAATAATAGTCTCTGTGCATTGTGGAAGTCAGGAATAGAATCGTGCAGTCCTCCATTGAAGCTTAGCTGACACACAGCAAACTGGAAGGCAACCACACACCCGACACACGGGCAACCAAAAGATACACGAGACAGGGACAACTAGGCAGAGAGAGTTAGGTTAGTACTCAACATCAAACAGATATCTATAATGTAAACACATTTCAAACTACAACAAACATGACACACGAGGGGATTAAAATAGACATGAAAAAACAAGGAACAGGTGCAGTTCTCCAGCTGAAAGTTGGCATGATCAGCGTTTCCATGGAAACAATCAGGGTTCCCATGGAAACACTGATTCCACGTGCCAGCGGCACCTGAAACTCATGAGGAAGAAAACGTCAACACGCTTGGAACAAAACAAACGGAGCACGATGATGCCACTGTCCTCGTCAGACAAAAAACGAACCTGACAAGGTTACAGGATGGCAGTTACTCACGCACGGCGGTAACCAACAACTGGACCTGTGCGCTCACACAAAGAATGTACACGAAACACGAGACAGACCAGGGACAATGATGCCATGGTCCTCGTCAGACAAAACCTGACAAGGTGACAGGACCGCGACATCACTGGAGAGCGCACGGCTGTAACTTGCGCACAGCGGTAACTAACAACCGGACCCGTGCGCTCACACAAAGAACGTACACGAGACAGACGGGATGATAATGCCACGGTCCCATCAGACAGAAACCCAACCTGACAAGGTGACAGGACTATGACAGCTTACAGCAAACCAATAATATCAGTAATATTGGATTTGTTTGAAACTGGACATATGTTTTTGGAACATACATATTCATTGTGTAATGGATTATTTTATGTTGTTTTAATGCATGTTGATCTTTGTACAGCTAAAGTTGGTGCAGTAGGTTGACAGCTGTGAGGAGTCTCTGCAGCGTCTCCTGGTGGAAGACAAGAGTCCAAATGGTGGAGCCTCATATGCTGACTTTCTTTATCACCTTCACATTAATGCATTGTGTCTTATTGTTTGACTGTCTCTTTTCGTACACTAGGCTGTATAATTTGGCTCTGGAATATGTGTAAAGCCCTTTGCAATGGGCAAGTTCTATCGATCTTTTCTCCCACTGTATCTGTTGCTGTCATACTTAGAGAAAGTTTGAATTCTGTTATCATTTTCTCAACCTTATGACATTTTTAACCCTGTATGTAACTGCCTCAGCCACTTCACTTTCATTGCATCTTTTTTTTTCTGTACAATTACAGTAATAGTGACTTGAGATGGAACATGTTGCATAACATCTCCTTTTGTGTTCCATAGAAGACGATACGGGAGACGTCATACAAGATTGGAACAACACGATGTTGAGTAAATTATGATAGAATATTCATTTTTGGGTGAAATATCCCTTTAAACTCAACATAAAACAACATTCATAACCCATTTTACATACGCAATATGACATATTTCTGAGTGAAACAGGATATTACAAGAGAAAAAACGTAGGGCGGACTTTGATTGGATAGTGAAATGTTGGCGAGGCAGTGCAACTTACAGTATAACATTTTGAATGATTTCAAAATCAGACTTTTTTATTCTTTTTTTTTTTTTTTTTTTTTTGGGCATAACGTGCACTGTTCAATCATGCACAATATGACCAGTAACATGTACTAAGAAAATAAATGAATGTAACCAGTTTGTTTTATGATAGATGAAAAGCAAAGGATAGAAATGCTGAAAATAAAATGTGCCAAATTTTCAAGGGCTCAAAATGACAGAATACTGTTTGAATTCCCTTCAAAGACTCAGTGATCAATTATTCTGTATTTGCTGTGTGTGTGTGTGTGTGTGTGTGTGTGTGTGTGTGTGTGTGTGTGTGTGTGTGTGTGTGTGTGTGTGTGTGTGTGTGTGTGGTTCTGGACACAGGTTTAATTTAATATTTGCTCTTGACTCATGAATTTTGCACTCTGAACTTGAATTAATTAATTGAGGTTGAGTTAGAGTGTGCATGTTAATATTTTAAGCAATAATATATTTATTGAATTTTTGGTCTCATTACATCTCAATATTTAATGTCTCAATAAAAGTGCTGATTTTTGAATGGGCCATCAGCATGTGAATACATTTTACTATAAATTGTTTATTTTACATTTATTTTGTATTAAGAATATACTTTCCCCTATGAATCATGGAAATACTATACATAAATGTAAATGTGTGACTGCCTTTAAATCATTCTAATATTAATCTTCTTTCCAGTGTATGTTCTTGTGAAAGCTGAGAGCTGAAACAGTCCTAATGAGTCATAGCAAGCTAATAAGTGTAATTGGGGCTAATGATGTTGACACTGTGCTGAATATGGAATATCAGAGTGGGCATCCATGTTCATTATCTAATGTCCAAAAACACACTTAGATCAAAATGAGCAGTATTATAGGTAAACATGATGGAACCATTAGCAGAGTTTATATATATATATATAATAGAAGGATACTTGATAGCACAAAATAATGACTATGTTTATTGCATGCGCATGTAAAAGGACAGTGAATTTTTGGCAGTACAACTTTAAGAGAAAGCCAACACAAAGGATGTCAGACACCCATTCAAAATTATACCCTGTGAAAACAAAACACCATATGCTCTACATTTAACCTTGTGAACACAAAAGAAAACATATCCAGCATGAAAGAATAATCCTATTTATGCACATCAATTAAATAATAATGATATGATTCAAACATGTAATGAAAATTGTTGTATTTTAACTGCAAGGATAAATTATGTTCTATGGAAAAGTTTTTATTTTTTTTTTTATTTTTTTTTTTTTTTAAATTAAATGTCAGGTCAGATAAAATCCATGCTGACATATTTTTTTCACATGTCACAAATGTTGTAATTGTAGGCAAATAATTAATTACAATATATTTTGGCTATAACAATTGTTTGATTTATATATATATATATATATATATATATATATATATATATATATATATATATATATTTGATTTAGCTGTTTCATAAAGCATATTGTGCTTCATAATACAGTATACATAGCCAAGACTTTAAGTTATGGGTCTATACAGAAATTGACTCTCAAAAATGTACATACCTGAGAAATATACATAGCCTTGGACTATAGTAGATTATATATTTATATTTGGGGGAAAAAAGCTACTTTTATGTTTGTGTGTTAGTATATCTATAGTAATTTTTGTACTTGTGTCTGTTTCTTTCTTTTTTTTTGGTCGTTTATGTATTTTTCTTGCTTTACACGAATCTATCATCATCTATCATCGATCATGTAGATATCATCGATCATGTAGATTTACACTACAATATCAGGAAAATAAGACCCTTCCTCTCTGAACATGCCACACAACTTCTTGTTCAGTCACTTTTCATAACTAGACTGGACTACTGTAATGCGCTAATTAAAGGCCTCCCTGCATGCGCAATTAGACCCCTGCAAATGATCCAGAATGCATCTGGTCTTTAATGAACCAAAGAGAGCACGTTACACCACTCCTTACCTCTCTCCACTGGCTGCCAGTTGATGCACAAATTCAAGAGTCTGATGCTGGCATACAGAACAGTCACTGGGTCTGCTCCAGCATCCCTAAAACCATTTCTACGTTCCCACCAGAAACCTGCAGTCGGCTAATGAACGGCGCCTTGTTGTACCAACACAAAGAGGCACCAAAACACTTTCCCGGACTTTCGGTTTCACTGTACCACGTTGTTGGAATCTTCCCAACTCCATCCGTTAAGCAGCCTCACTCTCTGTCTTCAAAAAACGGCTTAAAAACACATCTTTTACAAAAAAACAATAATAATTTGTTTATATATATATATATATATATATATATATATATATATATATATATATATATATATATATATATATATATATTCTTGTTGCACTCTACTCTGTCTTGGATACTACTGTTCTGATGCTAGTGAAACTTTGTAATGCATTACTTTTCGTACCACTGTCTCCTTAAAATGAATCGCTTATGATGTATTTATTCCTCTTTTGTAAGTCGCTTTGGATAAAAGCGTCTGCCAAATGAATAAATGTAAATGTAAATCTATCACGATTACGTAAGAGCTCGTCGAAATACAAATAGCCCCCCTCATGGTTTGTCCCTATTTGGAGTTACAATAACAGTAAACCAGCAGCGCAGCCCACGCGCTCGAGGACATCAAACAGCCGACAGGTGGCGAGCGCGAGTCATCTGTCAGCGCGCTCTCACAGGCGATTGGAGCAGAGCGCGCGGGGGAAGAGGACGCCCGCCGTCACCAAACCCGTTACCCTACACACCATTAACCTGTCATTTCAAGGCGTATCGTGCTTTTTTCGAACTTAAGATCGAGGCAGAAATCCCGGACGTTTACCGCAGCTCTGTAGTTTGCCGAAACGAGGAAGATTTTGAATTTTTAAAGCGGGTCCGAGACGGGAAGACATGGCCACAACTACATGCACGCGCTTCACTGACGAATATCAGCTGTATGAGGAGCTGGGCAAGTAAGTATAGCAGGGTTAACGGTTGTGCATGTGAGGGACTGTCCTATGTGATAAGTGCAGGGTGATTGGGGGGGCAAAGTGACAGCAAACGCTGTGGTGCTGGTGGTGATTGCACAGGCGGTGTTGCCCCGATAAACGTGCTGTCATAGAGGGAGGAGATAGACACGCGAGCCCTGCCAAGAGCCGATGACCACCACTAAAACCCCTCTAAAATGAAATAATAATAATACAAAAGCTCACTAACCGCAGATACAACAAACATTATCCAGTACAATGCCCCTATGCTCATTCTGATATTTATTTTGCTTTTTTAATGCAAATTCAGTGCACATTTGCGTCCGTTTGCGTTTGACATTTCCACGTGATTAACGTAATAATGCTCATATTAATCAGTTTATGGGCAGATATATGGTGTATACAGGCTATAGACTGTTTCATATTCTTAGATTAGTACTGCATAGAAGATGTACGCAGTCAAAAATTAAGTCCTTGTTGCTGGTTTACCAAGAGACGCGTGTTTTTTTGTGTAGAATATTAGTTGCTTGAATCAAACTCAAGGTAGATCAGACTACATCAATACATCTTTATGTGGTCTGTGCATAGATGTCTGTTTTTATTTATTTATTTATTTATTTATTTAAACCATCTCTTTACTTAATCAATGATGTAACCAAATATTTAAGATTGGGGTGTAAATCTTTATTAATTGTTCAATGGAAAACATATATGGGCCCTGGTCTTAATATTACCTAGTTTTTGCCTGAGATTATAAACTTGTAGATTATTGTTTATACTGTACAATAAAACAATGCAAAGAGTTTATGAAGTCAAGCAGTTCACACACAGCTTTGCATTTCACAGTCAGTTTCAGCTCTGTGATTGAAATTAGAGGATATGGAAATTACCTCAATCAGGTGTTACAGGAACAATGGCTGAATGGTGTGAAAGCGAGAAAGAGGAAATGAAGAGCAAGGATTGGGATGGCAAAACTCCTAAGTAGGTATGCTTTCACATGTGTTAAAGGACAGCTGGACTGAAGTGTTTGTTGCTGATGATGATCACCCCTCAGGACTGAGGTTTAGTAGAAGACCTGCTGGAGAAGTTAATGTGGAATCGCACATTGTACTGAATTATAGATTATTTGTAAATAGGGCTGCAACTAACGATTATTTTGATAATTGACTAAACTAACGATTATTAAAACGATTATTCGACTATTTGGTCGATTATTGCAACGATTAATCATTAGCTCTTAACCAATTATTCAGCTTGTGCCCCGACATTAAAGGTTGTATTAAACATGCTTGCTAACAATAAAGAGGACAAAATTATCTTTTAAAAATACCTCTAAATGACATTCACTGAATTAAAGGGGGAAAAAAATACTTTCTATTAAGCCTAATTCAGTAAAAGATTCACTGCAAAAAATCCTATTGTTTTCAATTGTTAGTTTCTTGTTTTCCATTTAAAATTGTCTAAAAATCCTTAAAACAAGCTATATTTTACCCGAGAAGCAACATATAAGATATTTAGACTTCAGGCTTTAAGAGAATGTATCTTAAATATAAGTGTATTTTGTATATAAGTGTATTTTTTCACTTGGTTATACTTCTGTGAGTGCAATAAAGACAAAATGTAAAATGTACTTTTATTCAAGATCTGTTCTCTAAAAGCATGTCTAAACATCTTATATGCTGCTCAGTGCATCTTTTTTTAAAAGGGTTTTTAGATATTTTAAAATATTGTATTTTTATTTTTAGATTCAATTTTATTTAGATTCAGCATTCTCAGATAAAAAATGTTTCTTCTGCAGTATAGCTGCTAAAGAAAATGTACATGTTTTAAAGGATTTTTAGATATTTATATTGGAAAACAAGTCAAAACCAAAACAAATCAAAAACATATTTTGTTTCAGTGTATAATGGGGCGAAGACTACCCTCTCTCACCTTTCTTTTCACTTCAATCCATCTTTAACTCACAAAAAAACAAACTCTCTCTTATTAATGAAGCTGCGTATTGCCAGTTTTCTTCACTATAAGAAATGCACAGTGACACATAAATATGATTCAATAAGTCGTGAGCCATCACGTTATAATCTAGCTGCATTAAGCGTGCGTGCTCGAGGGATGAGCGTCCCCGCGATTGAGTGTGCATCAGCCGGGTGCAGTTTCAATCTCTCCCCCTTAGATCGGGATACTTCGCGCAGCTCCTAGAAGAGGCGCTGACCGCACAGAGAAATGCCAGTTTTGGAGTTTTTAGTTATTTACATGACCTGCTTTCTTATTATTTGAACTTTAATAAAGCTATAATGCATTAAATGTAACTGTTTTAAAGATGTAACGCCGGGGTGTTTCCTTTAGAGACACTCGACACGCAAGTTTTGCTTAAGCTGAGCGGCAGCTCCGGCTCTGCTTATTCCACAATGAGAGTGCTTCTGTATTTACTTATTTTGTATTTTTGTATAATTCCCTCATACTTTGCAATCTACATCACCTGAAGCTGTTTGGAAACTTTAGAGTGCTTCTGGACTGTGAGCTGTGTTTCCTTCCTCTCCTCTGTCAGGCAAGAGCTGCAGTGCTGCTCTTGTGTGCATTGTGCAATCATTAGAGTTTCATATGATCTCATGTTACGTCAAATGAGATCAAATGACAATTTTTTTTATTGTCGATGTCGATATGTATTGTTTGAGGCTCCCAAGAGTTGCATGTGACCTCATTGTATTTGACCTGTGTGTTTGTGTATCTGTTCCTTACTCAGTAGCTCCAGTCATCCCAGTAATGCAGAGAGAGGTGGTTATAAAGGAGCTGAGTCTTGGTGTTACCAGCACACACAAACATGCAGCTCTTATAAATCTCTTTAATGGGCACTGAAGGCTTTAACGGGGCTGACAATAACAGGCCTCATTTGAAGAGCACTTTAATGGTGATTGTGGTCCATTAAAGACTGCTTAGAGACAACCTCTGGCATGATTGGTACCGGTTCTAAAATCAGTTTATTTTTTGGTTTCGCTAATGGCACAGCAATTACACACTGAAGCTTTAATTGCAAAAAATAATGGTTGTTTGCAAATAGGTTTCCCATTGTTCAGACTCGTAACTTTGGTTGTGCCAGATGTTGACCTGTTGGTGGCTTGGGATCGATGCTTTTTTCACACATTGGGAAACTTTTTATCGATATAAATGATATAAATTCACAACACAACTTTGGTAAAGTATGAGCAGCAGGATAAATTAAAGGGATCTCACACCAGATGTGTCTGGCAGACGACATGGAGCTTTACAGTAATTAGTAATAATAATTTTCTTCAAAGGTATGCACACAATGCCAACGCTCAGCATAGAAATTCTGCAGTGCCACGGAGCGCAACCTGCGTAGTTTTCTAATAAATTCAACCCAAATCATTATCAAAGGACAAAGAATCTCACTCTAGCCATCACTGATATATTATATATATATATATATATATATATATATATATATATATATATATGTGTATCTTTCATATAGCCTACACAGTGTATTTTCAGTTACAAGTATGTCGTTTTGTAGTTTGACAGCTTGAGTGAAAGACCTATCAAAGCTGCATACAGAGAAATTGCATAATAAACATTGCCATTTCTAATCGTTCAGGTTGTGCAGTTACACCAGTTTCGTACACTAACCTGCAAACTCATCAACTTCACTTTGTGTATTCTTTAAGAAGTAAAAAAAAACTTTGTAACTTTGGACTGCCATCTGCTGCACCACTTCAGCTCATCCTGTGTGTGTATGTGTGTGTGTGTCTTTGATACCTTTCCTGATTGTGACCAGCTTAAGTAAATATGGTATCACCCTCTTGTGGTATCCCAATGCTATTATGCCAGACTGTTAAACAGAGGCCAACTAAGTGAAATGAAAAGTAGGGATGCTCCGATCGATTGGCCACCGATCAGTATCGGCCGATTTTCACGTCCTATGACTCAATCGGTGATCGGTATTTTGGCCAAACGCATAAACCGATCGCTGAAGTCGCAAAAGACGCGCGGCTCTTTTAAGACATCATCAGCACTGACATGACATCACGGAGTGGGGGGAATACTGGCATAGTGTTGTAAGACAACAAACTTGATTCAGAAGTTAAGAATGATGCAGTGGGATAGTTATGGCGAATCTGAAAAATTTGTGTGTGTTTGTTAATATGCAGTTTCACACGCGACAAGGCAAAGGGAAAATGGCGTGAGCTGTGAAACGGTCCTTATCGTTCATGGCGGCAGCTTCTCAGTCTCCGCCGGGCATAGTCATCTCAGTAATAACGCGACTTAAAAGATGTGGTGTTATTCACATCTTTTTAATAATTTTAAAATAATTTAAAATAATAATCTCCCGATTAAATTGTAGAGTTGAGAAACATGCGCTCTTTCTCCACTTTCCTTTCATTTCTTGCCCTCACAAGAGAGCGCGTGTTCTCCTCATTAATGTTCAAGCAGCAACAAGTGAAAAATTAACTATTAATACATCCATCCAACTAAATGAAAAGGCAGGGAAGGAATTTGTAAATATAATAATTCTTTATACAATATTAAGATACCACAATATAATGTATTAAATATAATGCAAAAATAAAATAGAAATAAAATAAGGAATAATAACAATTATATGAAATCATTACAGTGAATCGATAAACAAAAATGTCACATTAAGTTTAATTGCATCTATGGGTTATCAGTTTGTCTTCAGTTTGACACAAAGCTTCATTTTTTTATAGGACTATCTATCTCAATAGAGAGAATAATTTGTTAGCCTATACTTGTTTTAAAGTCTTATTAAAAAAGCTTTTTTAAGAAGCTGCTGAAAGGCACAGTCAACTTAGTTTATGTAAACTTCTGACCCACTGGAATAGTGATATAGTCAATTAAAAGTGAAACATTCTGTCAGTAAACAATTGTTTGAAAAATTACTCATGTCATGCACAAAGTAGATGAGTGGATAAAAAATGATGTCAAGCCTTTAGACAATTAGCCAATTAGCTTCTATTAGGAGGTGTACTGAATTGGATGTGTACCTGTGGATGTATTTTAAGGCCTACCTTCAAACTCAGTGCCTCTTTGCTTGACATCATGGGAAAACCAAAAGAAATCACAAAAAATTGTGGACCTCCACAAGTCTGGTTCATCCTTGGGAGCAATTTCCAAACACCTGAAGATACCTCGTATAAACGCAAGGGGACCACGCAGCCATCATACAGCTAAGGAAGGAGACGCATTCTGTCTCAACATGGCATGTGCAAATCAATCCCAGAACAACAGCAAAGGACCTTGTGAAGATGCTGGAGGAAACAGGTGGACAAGTATCTATATCCACAGTAAAACAAGTCCTATATCGACATAACCTTAGGCTGCTCAGCAAGGAAGAAGCCATTGCTCCAAAACAACCATAAAAAAGCCAGACTACAGTTTGCAAGTGCACATGGGGACAAAGATCTTACTCTTTGGAGAAATGTTCTCTGGTCTAATGAAACAAAAATGTAACTGTTTGTCCATAATGACCATTGTTATGTTTGGAGGAAAAAGGGTAAGGCTTGCAAGCCGAAGAACAACATTCCAACCGTGAAGCATGGGGGTGGCAGCATCATGTTGTGGGGGTGCTTTGCTGCAGGAGGGACTGGTGCACTTCACATCATGAGGAATTATGTGGATATATTGAAGCAACATCTCAAGACACCAGCCAGGAAGTTAAAGCTTGTTCACAAATGGGTCTTCCAAATGGACAATGACCCCAAGCATACCTCCAAAGTTGTGGCAAAATGGCTTAAGGACAACAAAGTCAAGGTATTGAAGTGGCCATCACAAAGCCCTGACCTCAGTCCGATAGAAAATTTGTGGGCAGAACTGAAAAAGCATGTGTGAGCAAGGAGGCTTACAAACCTGACTCAGTTACACCAGTTCTGTCTGGAGGAATGGGCCAAAATTCCAGCAAATTATTGTGAGAAGCTTGTGGAAGGCTACCCAAAACGTTTGACCCAAGTTAAACAATTTAAAGGCAATGCCACCAAATACTAACAAAGAGTATGAAACTTCTGATCCACTGGGAATGTGGTAAAAGAAATGAAAGTTGAAAAATCATACTCTTTACTATTATTCTGACATTTCATATTCTTAAAATAAAGTAGTGATCCTAACTGACCTAAGACAGGGAATGTTTTCTACGATTAAATGTCAGGAATTGTGAAAAACTGAGTTTAAATGTTTTTGGCTAAGGTGTATGTAAACTTCTGACTTCAATTGT
Source organism: Myxocyprinus asiaticus (assembly GCF_019703515.2). NCBI lineage: Eukaryota > Metazoa > Chordata > Actinopteri > Cypriniformes > Catostomidae > Myxocyprinus > Myxocyprinus asiaticus. The sequence goes on along the minus strand of NC_059346.1, from coordinate 15,739,048 downwards.
TTGTAGAATACATAGATGTATTCAAGTATTTGTTTTGTGTGAATTGCATTTTTCATTTATTTTTGATTAACTGAATAGATTCGGACATAAAAAAGGACGTATTGTATCTTCATGAAAATGACATGTAAAAGATAGGAACATTTGCCTCAAGGTCAGTGGACTTCTTGCAACATGCTGCCATGTTACTTAAAGATAAAGATTGTGAATTAATGCCAGAGTTTTAATACAAGGTCACATGACTTCAGTATTTGCAGGGACTCCTTTATTCAATTGTTTTCTCAGAAATCTGGCACACTCAGCTCCTCCCCAATTTTTTTTTTAGGGTTTAGTCTGCTTTCTAGAAGAGCAGCATAGATGAGTTTCACAAAATTAGCGTGAAACTGCCAATTTGGATTTAAGCATTATATTATATATTATATACCCATGTAAGATAAACCTTGTCATAATAAATTGTATAATAAGTTTGATGACATACAGAATTCAGCTTCACATATCTGTGTTAGTTTTATTGTGCAAATGTTGCAGATTTTGCAGACATGTTGTTTTTGGTCTAAGTGTGTGTATATTGTGTTGTGTTGGTTCAAGCCTTTCTCACCTGATAGATTCCTATTTCTCACCATACAATTTGCTGACTCTGCAGAAATTGCCTTGTTGGAGCCTATTAACAAGACAGACCTACTCCAGTATATTTTAGTCATATAACACAAACCCAGTCAAGTATATTTTATTAATATAGGCCGCCAGAATTAGCCTTGGTTTAATGACATCACCCTCCACAGTTGGAACAGCCACTCAAGCAGAAGAGTTCGACAGCATGATCTTGGGTGGTTTGAGATGAATAAATAATCTGCTGTGTTTAACATGCAGGGTCGTTATCTTACTCTCCTTGCCACGTTTTATTACCTTCAAAAAAGATAAAAACAAACACCAAACAAACTGACAGGTTCCAATGTTTTTCCTTTTAATTTTCATAGAACAAAAACCTCACTGTCAACACATAGTGCCTTTATGGCTGCGTAGACATTGTGCTGTCAGGATGTTATAAATTATATATATTTATATCTCAATTCGTTTGTCTGTTTTCCCAGGGGAGCGTTTTCTGTGGTGCGACGCTGTGTGAAGCTGAGCACGGGCCAAGAATACGCTGCCAAAATCATCAACACCAAAAAACTGTCCGCAAGAGGTGAGTCCATTAAAAACAACAGAAACTTGAGTCTTAATTGAATGCACCTTTTCCAAACAATTAGGGATGCACTGATATGGAATTTCTGGGCAGATACGATAACTGATCATTCACAGCTCATTGTGGCCGATACCGATAACCGATAATTTGACTTTTTGTGTTTTAACCCTTCAAACTGGATCTTATTAATTAAAATTAATTAAAAACTCTTCACTTGTTATTGAACTCGATATCGGCATGTATTGCCTCGTTATATACACTATCGGTGCAAGAATAAAATTTAGATTTTTCCCAGTTATCGGCCAATAATATATTGGCTGGCGATATATTGTGCACCTCCACAAACAATATAATGGATGTTTTTTAATTTTCAGAACAATTTTTCAGCTTACATGCAGTGTGTAACATTATAATGATCCTTTTAAATAAGTACTGTGGCGATACCATGTTGATGGTATCAGATAGTAAGATCAGGGCACTAGGGCTGGATGATATGTAAAAAATATTTTATCGATAATTGCCTTGTATTGCTATATACGATTATATTGTCTACCCCCCTGCCGAGGGTTGTTGAATATGTTTGCTTTATTGATTTTGCTTCAAACATTTAATTCATTTATTGAAACACAAAAAACGTAAATAAAAGATATTTCTAAATTCAAATTGCACTTTAAACTAAAAGAAAAAGCGATTAAAATGACTAAGTGATAAAACAGTCTTATATAACCACCTTACCAAATCCAAACATTCACTGTCTCCAATGGTCCCATTTGCCATCACGCAAGTATTCGTCTACATCAACAGGTGGGAAATTACTAATAGCCTAAAAATTAAGAACTTAAAATTAATTTGACAATTATAAATGATAATAAGATAATAATTATAATAATAATATTTAAAAAAATAAACCTTTACCTATAGAAAGTTCAAAATATTACAGTTTCATATTAGGTGTAAGCCTAATAAATTCCCTTGTGTTCCCAAAATAATGCTGACAAATGTTTGTTCTTATCAAATTTGTGTTCGTAATGTGTACAGTTAATGCTGCCTAAAGACAATAAAATAGAACTAAATTTTAGGTTCAAGGTGAACGTGGCCTTTTATTATTTTATGATTTAATCACATTTGTCTTCATTCTTTGATACAAAGATGTATTTGAGCGAACCTGCAGAGTTGCATTCACAATGCATGTTAAGCACAAACTGCTCCATGGAAATAAAGCAAACTAAACTTCGAGCACCTCCCGAGATGGTCTTAGGTCATTTGCAGCATTCTTATAGATGACACTATTCTTGCAAACATTCGGACTACTGAAACAGAGAAGAGTGATACTGCAACTCTTTTCATGCACGTGTTCCATGAGACACGCTCCTGCTGCACACATCTGAACAAAAAGCGCATCAGACACAGGCATTGAAGGCTTTTATTGAGGGTTTCCATGGGTTCTTAAAAAGTCTTAAAATGTCTAAAATTATTTTTAATCTTAAAATAATATTTAATATTAAATATCTTAAATGATACAGCAAAAGTCTTAATTTTTATATAAAGAGGTCTTAAATTTGGGGGCAGAAAGACAGGAATCGTGACACTAATGTGATTATCAAACTTCAGAAGAATACGATTTAATTAAATAAATGCATGCGCTGCGTCCTTCAAAGTGAAAACGCGGCACTGTATTTTCTCCAAGCACGCAGGAGCTTGTGAGTGTTTTCAGCTGTTGCAGAACAGTTCAAAATCATTAAGCAATATCTGAAATTTATGACAAGCTATCTCTAAAGATCAACTGTTGATGATGATGATGATGTAGTGTTGATGAAATATGACAATGTTTACTTTTAATTGTTTATATTATAATAAGTTGTAGATTATTGTAGGAGTGCACATTTTATATCCCTTATTTGTTTGAATGAACAGCTGGAAGCAGTGAAACGCAAACATTTCAAAATAAGAGTCCCCGGTGTATTATCAAAGTTAAAGTGCCTTTAAAGTTAAAGTTAAGTTATGCAAAGTTCCATGGATAAAGTGCATCTGGAATTTAAATTTGGACTCTTGTAGTCTTTGTCTGGCCCTGCCCATCACAGGAAAGAAAGACTAAGAACATTTAATATAGGCTACCAATTAAAAAAAAAAAAACTATTGGCAGACTAACTAGCTTTCTTTCATTATTTTGGAGTTTGGGTGTAGCCCCAGTTTCACATGGAATAAAAGTTCCTGTTTAGTCCGCGATACCTGGCCAAGCACCACACTGACACTGTCAGTAACCAAAGTATCAGCTCCACTAACCCCTTAGGCACAAGAAGATTTTCACATTTAGGCTTACAACGAAAAACGTAAAAACTTTAAATGTGCAATATGTAACAATTTTCATGTAATATCACCCTTTTTTTGCCAATGTGTGAACGGCTTGTAACGCAACTTAAAAAATGAGCCCTTCCCAGACTTCCTAGGTTGCCTATTAAAGCCTGTAGACTGTTTTTCATGCTAAGGGAGCGGGTCGCTTTTGCCGGGAACATCCAAAGGATGTGACGTTTATGCATGCTCCCGAGAGCCTTGCCTCAGACAGTAATAGCTTCTCTTCCGCTATTCAACAGCGACAACAAACTGTAACACTAGGTAATGTTATCTTAGAGATGGAATACAGCAAACGGCCAGCTCCCAGCACAACACCGACTCCTACACAAACTCAGAGAAAGCCAAAAAAAAAAAAAAAAAACATTTATCTACTGAATCCCGTCTGGCTAAGCAGGAACGTGATCGTGGTCGAGCGAAAACTAGAATGAACATCGGCAGGGCATTTGATTCCTGGAGGGACCTTCGTTCGGTTTTGGGGATCAAAACCGACCCTGAATTGCCATTCTTATTGGACAGGTAAGCTTACATAAATGCAAAGATTGTGAAATATAGTGCCATAAGGATTGATCTGTGTAATTTTAGCTAACTTGATCTTGCCTGCACAGTAACTGTCATAAACAATGTTAATCTGTAATTATTCAGCAAGGTAAACTACAATAACACATGAAATGAATGCTAGACAATGTTCAAGATAATGCAAAAAGACCCATTCATTAGTGTAACGTAACTTTGTTATACAGAAAATATATACATTCTTTTATTATAAAACAATAGCGCATTGACATATCAAAATGACAGTTGTGATGGAATCACATCAATACTGAATTGTGTCAACATATTTATAATGTACATTCTATTTTATAAACAGCTACAGTCATCATCCACCAAATTTAGTTAACAGCTATTGATAAAGCTGGCTAGCTAGCTAACACCAACATAGGCTATCGTATAAATTCAGTCAATGTATCATGCAAAGAAAAGTGATTACTTCAAACTATAGTCTCGCATAGTCAGACCTATAACCACACTTTGTTCTAGCTCTGTTCCAGCACTGGAGAGTCAAATATAATATACACTCTCAAAGTTTGTAGTAAAACAATCATAGCTGTGTAATTTTAATTATGCTACCTCATCTGTCAGCATGATGCCAGTGAATCACATTGTCTCTTTGTACGTTACGTCATTGTTTTAGTCGATGCTCGCTCGCGTCCCTATGGAGTGTGTGCACGAGCAACAGGTTCACTTAACGGCCACAGGTGTCATTAATAACAAGGGTTTCTGAATCTTACATACTGCACCTTTAAATATATTATATACTGTGTATATGTATAATATTTTTGGCACATGTAAATAAAACATGTCACGTTTTTTAACCTTAGATTCTTAATGCGTTTTTTGTCGCGGTTCATAGTGAAACCGGATAATCGCGACATCCCTAGCTGAGACTATATTTTCTTTCTTTTTTTTTCTTTTTGCATTGATACTTTGGCAGTATTGTAAAAAAAAATTATGCCAATAAAGTACTTTGAAATTAAAATATATATTTTTTTTTACTATACCGCAAAAACGACAGACAGAGAATTCCCTTTTTTTCCGCTATCCCACTGTTGAAGGGTGTGAATGTTTTTATGCTCTTCTGTCCTCCCTCCTGAAACTTGAACCCAGCAGTTGCTTTGCCAAAGTGTCACCCTCATGTCCCCCATTGGCTGTGTGATCATTGTGGTGAGAATGTATAATGTGGAGAACAAGCACTTGACATGGATTTGTTTCCACATGCTCTGAAAACCATTTTAAAATAGGCTCAACAGCCATCTGAATACATGTCTTTGCTTGTGTGGACAGACACATAGGTAATGTGTGCTGGTGTCAGTGTCATTTTTGATGTGTGATGTGGGTATATAGATGGTATATAAATGTATTTAATATATTAGTGGTGTAACGATTCACTCATCTCACGGTTCAGTTCACAATTCTTTCAACTAAACCTGAATCAAGAAAAGTTAAGATTGAAAGTGTTTTTTATTACTAATACATTAAAGACATATGCAAAACAGTTCCTTTCTTTTAAAATGTTGCTAAAAGTACTGTTCTTAAAAGTGCTAAATGTTCCATCAGAGATGTACTGGGATTAAAATCAGCCCAGACAATTGTGACACCAAATGGAAATATTAGCATATCATTCCGTAATGAAAATACGGAATTATGTTAGATACAAATGCTGCATACACACTGTCACTTATTACATACATTTAAAATATTTTAAATTAAAATTGTATTTTTTTAAAATAATACTGTCTCTGATTACATCTAAATATTCTTTTCAACAAAACATATTCAATGGAATTGAATGTTTATCCGTAATAATGTACTGATGAAATAAAATCAGACATGACATTTGACATTAGGATTATTTTTCCCCATAGCATTATTATACATAATATTCAACATTGTCATATTAATCTACTATGTATAATGTCGTTTAACCTCTGTAAACTAACTAATGTTCTCTCGCGCACACTCATGCTTCAAATTTATATAAAAAATAGTTATATAATAATATTTTTCATATAACTAAAAATGGGCTTAATTGTCATGAAAATAATGTCACAATGAAAAATCTTAATGGTCCTAAAAAATAATAATAATAAAAAAAAACATATTATATAAATAACATTTATTATTTATTTCCTTTGATTTTTGGGTGAAACATGACCTGGACATGTTCTTGACAGATTTGTTGAAATTCACCATCATAGAGCTTTTTTCTTGCTGTAGTTGAAAAGAAAGGACATATTGTCACAAAAGGACTTAAAGGATGAAAAATATTTAGGGTTTGATTTGACAGACTTAGGCCCTTCCGCACTAATCTGTTTTCGTTTGAAAACTGTTTTCGAAACGCTCCGTTTTCGGTGGAGGATAACATTGTTCCAGCATGGATAAGAGGCATAAACATAGCGAAATCAATGTGTTTTCAAATGAAAACGGATTAGTGTGGATGTGGCCTTAGATTAGGAGTAAGTCTATTGGCTAAGAGTTATTCTGAGGAGAAAGAGACAATATGATCTATCAAGGGGTTACAAGGAGGGTGGTAAGAAAGGGAATGTGACCTAGATATAGGCCTAGAGAAAGGGAATGAGTGGGAGAGAGAGAGAAGGAATCGTCATGAACGCCTGTACGAGAGAAAGAAAGAAAGATAAAGAGAAGACTGACAGTGAAGGCGCCTTTGGCACTTGGCAGCTGTGGTGTGTGTGTGTGTGTGTGTGTGTGTGTGTGTGTGTGTGTGTGTGTGTGTGTGTGTGTGTGTGTGTGTGTGTGTGTGTGTGTGTGTGTGTGTGTGTGTGTGTGTGTGTGTGTGTGTGTGTGTGTGTGTGTGTGTGTGTGTGTGTGTGTGTGTGTGTGTGAGAGAGAGAGAGAGAGAACAAGCATTAAATGCCTGGAGCACGGGACTCTCATCTGACCCTGAGAGATGGTCCTGACCCCGGCAAAACTGCATCATGCACAAAAACACCAAGAAGCAGCATTACATTCTTATGTCATTGCAGTGATCTGTTGAACTAATTCTACAATTTTTAGAACTAGCAAGAAGGTGAATCTCATGAATCCTGTCAAGAACATATCTTACCTCAAAATGAGAAGAAATAAGAAATTGTATTTTTCTTAATTTTTAAATATTTTAAAATAAATTAGTTTATTTTTGAGGACCATGATGATTTATTGCATTGTGACCATTATTTTCATAACCATTAAGAAACCCACCCCACAAAAATTCTCATTACTGTGCTAAGAAAAAATAACTACATTATAAATGTATTTGAATAAATTATAAAAATATATCAATTATTTAAAATGAAAAGTATTTATGCATCATAGGAGTATTTTGTTATACTGCTTGTAATTTATGCTGTTTTAAAATAATAAAAAAAAGAGAAAGACTACTTGTATTAGAGTAATATGAATGCAGTGACAATAACCATTTAGAATAATAGAAATTACTTACTGTAATAAAAAAATGAACATCCAGATGCATTATGGTAATGAGCATTTTGAGGAAAATGGGCTAATTTTATGCCAAAATGTGACATTTTGTTCTACAACATAAATTACACACTTGCATACCTCAAACGTGAATTATGAAGCCATCGTTTGTTTTTGTTTTTTTAAGTATGCAATACAGTATGGCTTCAAAATTCACATTTGAGGTATGACTGTGTGTAATTTATGTTGTAGAACAAAACGTCCACGTATCATCAAGTAATGTTTACCACAGACCTTATTTTACTCATAAGTTCAAAAACCTATGGGAAAATCCAGAGGGAACCCACGGCGAATTAGACTTACGGGTTTGTGGACTACAACCTGAACAGCTCTATAATGTCACAATACAAACAAATGGTTTTAAAAGCAGACTTAATTTTCTTTATGCAAATTATAATTTCTTATTTTTTTTCTTTTAATTCTGAGGTGAAATGTGACTTAGCAATGTGTTTCACCCAAGTGTTCTCTACTTTGAAGATGACACTTTGGTAGGAAATGAATTGTTTATTCTTGAAATTTTTAGGTTTTTATTTAAAGTCTTTTATAGGTAGACAATTGTGGTCTTGAAGAAATTGAGGTAGTTAGCGTGCTTTTGTAATGAACTCATTAGTTCGAATCGGAGCTCTATAGCTGCTTTGACGGTGGTTGGTGTTGGCTTTCTAGTGTTGCGACAGCTTCAGGAGTATGTATTTAACTCAGAGAATGCCCAGCAGCTGAGCTTAAGGTCAACACACATCAATGTCAGTGACGGACAAGGTGGCAGGATTCCAAACCCTGCCAAGAGCCAATCACAAAGCCTGATCTCTGTTAGTAAGATAGAGGTAAGTAAGGTTAAGACGAGGCAGCGTCAAGCCATTAAATCTTAAAATATGCCAAGGCTGAGAATAGGGGCAATAAAATATTGAACAATAGAAAAGAGGTGGAAGTGTTTGATCAAATGTTGGTAGGAAAAAATCTGTCTGAATACAAACTAATTGAGTGTTATTTGGAACAGATTTTTTTAACAGAGGATAAGGTCAAATCATATTTTATTTAGTTTCATTGCAACATACAGCATTACATTTGACCACAAAAACAATAGTTTTCTCTGTGTTGCAGATGTTTTGTGAAAACTGACATTTTGGCAGCTAGCCTTGTAATACTCAGGGAAGTATAACATAGCTGAATGGTGCCTGTTGAATTGGAAAGAACATTCTAAACTCTTTCAGCAGTCATAAAACAGGTATGGGACTCCAGTCCAGCATTCGGCTTGTTGCTTTTTGTTATAAGGTGAAAAAATGGTGTGGTATTAGTTAGGGGTGGAAATTGCCACAAGCCTCCAGATTCGATATTACAATGATATTTAGATGCTGATTTGATATGTATGTCAGTTTTTTTTTTTTATATATATTGTGATTTGATATACTGTCTGGATTTAGCTGTGTTAACCTCTTTTTTCGAGAAAGAATTGTTGAGTAAAGAACCGTTGTGTCAGACATAACATTTGTTTCACTCTGTAATGCAGAATTTCCAGGTAAAAGGTAGGAGGGATGTGTAAAACCACCAATTTTCTTAATCAACAACTACTACAGCATTGTCTGATGTACTAGTGGACTACTAGTCGGTGTTGAAGCTGAAGTATGTAACTTTCTCTTTCCCAGCTTAATATGCAGAGACAACTGTAAGGAAGCCATTTGTAGGTTGATTTTCTTGAAAACTCTAAACACTGTGTCTCTGTGGCGCTTTAAAAATTCCTTTGTTTGTTTTGAGGGACCCGTCCATACCGACACAATCACATTGACTCAACCAGTGGTGTGAGTTGGGGGCAGGACTATCTGTTCCTGACCACAATCAGATGTGACTTCAATATTTTACGCTGTTTATTCATATTTCTGAGTGAAACAAGATATTCAAAGAGAAAAAGATTTAGAGGTAGAGATTTAGGTAGGGATTTTATCCATTGGAAATCAATTGGATTGTGAAGAGTGGGCGTTACATATCAGAATGGAGCCAGGAGTTTGGAGGGGAGGGAGGGGATGAAAAATAAGAGGGCTTGGTGATGTCAGCTGAAAAAGGAAAGTTGTTTCAGAAGCAGAGCAAGTTATTACATTTTGATGAAAGTTTGTGAAGACAAACATTTTATTTATTAGGAATAATGTGCACTGATGAGTCATTCACGATAAGATTGGAAACGTGTATTAAGAAATAGTCATTTTTGATTTCATGTTAAATTGAGTTTTGGTGGTTTGTTCACACAAAATGTAATATGCTGTTGTCATTTACCTACTCTTATGTTGTTCCAAACCCGTATGACTTTCTTTCTTTAGTGGAACACTAAAGGAAATCTTAGACAGAATACTAGGGATTGAAAGCCTCCGTCACCATTAACTTTCTTTGTATGGAAAAAAGATGCATTTGAAATGAATGGAGACTGAGGCTAACATTCTGCCTAACATCTCCTTTTGTTTTCCACAGAAGAGAAAGTCAAACAGGTTTGGAGGGTGATGATGATGACAGAATTTTTACGTGAACTATCCCTTTAATGGGTCTGAAAAGAACAGCACGATCTTGACAGACGTGTACAGTACAGCTTAATTTCCAGTTTTGTTGATATATTTTTTTTTTTCTTCTTTTCTGTCCTCCTCAGATTGGTAATGTAGCCCTCAGCAGTGTCTGTCATTAGTGCAAGCAGATCTGTAATTGCACACTTGCATTTGGGTTTTTTCTTAAATGGCTTGAGGAATTTTATGCTGCTATCAGTTTGATGAAACATCACATGCCCACTCAGACTCCTTTTAGAAACAAGCATGAATCATTAGTAAAAGACACATGTGTTGTATCGCTCTGATCCAGATGTCTTTACACACAGAAGGACTTGATGGGATTTAGTGCAGTTTCTGTGGATGCTTTAAAGCAGTGAGCATTTGTCCTACTCTTCGATTCCTGAGTTGTCGTCATCATCATCATTATCAGTCTTCTGTGACCAGAGCTTTTGTTAGTAGAGATTTGAAAAGAAAAAAAATGCAAATAGGAATGAGTCACGACTCACGATGATTGAGTAGTTGTCAAAAAAATGACTTCTCGATAAGTGAGGTCAACTATTTTTTTCTAGATTTTATTCAGAAATTTTAGCAGTGGTGCTTTAGTTTAGGCCACATCCACACTAATACATTTTCGTTTGAAAACGCATCCTTTTCACTAGGTTTTGGCCTTCCGTCCACAATGAGATGGCATTTTTGTCCAGCGAAAACTGAGCTTTTTCAAAAACGCTCTCCCAATTGGATACATTTGAAAATGGCGTCTTCACATTGTAGTGTGGACAGCGTAAATGGAGAAATCTGAAAACTATGACATATTTGTTGTCATGTGTTCCATTCAACCCAAAACAATAAAGATGGCGGCCCATGTTATAACTGCGTTGTTGTGCCTGTTACCCACTTTGATAAGCGTTGTTAAAGAAAAATGTTACTTTGAACAACCTTCACATTGCATTCATTTAAAGGCGACGGGAAGTTTCCTCTGAATTGCTGTCCAGTTCGGAACACAAACACGAGGACAGTTGTGTTTCAGACTGTATATGGAATGACAATTTTTCGCATGCGCAGTAAGTGGATTTAAGTGTTTTCATACGTTTCAGTGTGGACGTTTTGGAAAACGCATGAAAACAGTAGTGTGGACAGAGAATGTTTCGAAAACAAAAACACAGTTTTCAGATGTATGCAGAGTAATGTGGACATAGCCTTAAAGTGTTATGTCTTCACCTTTGGCGTCACAAACGGAATAAATAATCACTAAAAATAGTCACTGTTTTTCACTTCAGACAGATTTCCGAAACACTCCCCCTGTCTTCCATTGGTTGTGAAAACAGATAGTCCCGGTTCAACCAACCTAGACAATAGCATGTTTTCCAACTTTGGAACCTGTAATCTAATCCTGAATCATAAGTCTAAATGCACATTTTAGCATTGGTTGAGTTTCTGACTAGTCACCCTCAATTCTGGGCCACACGGACCCTTTTTTCGAGACTGAATGAGATCTGGGACGTTAATTTAGTGCAACTGAAACAAGCCTATGAGGTTTTTTGAAACAAGCCTCTTGTGTTTTTGTCTGTTTTTGTGTGTTTTGCACTTGAAACAGGAAGCAGTGTTGATGCTATTAAAAAGAATAATAGCATATCTGGTATGTGCAAAGGTCATTGCCAATGGAAACATGGCCTGTAATTCTCTACAGCAAAGCTGTGACCAATGTGACTGGTGCGAGTTAAACAACCAATATTACAATACACACCTGCTCTGTCTCTCATTTTTAACATGTTTGCTTCCTACATTTATTGAAGTGTTTGTTTGTTGCTGTTTCTGTGTATGACCCTCAGATCATCAGAAGCTCGAACGAGAAGCTCGAATCTGTCGTCTGCTGAAACATCCCAATATTGGTGAGTTTTTTTATCCCCCACAATAATAATAGCAAAATATTTATGTATGGAACGTGTTTGAACTCTATTTGAATTGTTGATAATAGATTGTTTTCGAACTCGCAGCCTAGGTGGATGTTAATTGTGATATTGTCCCTGCAACCACAATAAATCCTTGTTTCATTTCTCCTTTTCTGTTTTAGTTCGTCTTCATGACAGTATATCAGAGGAGGGCTTCCACTACCTACTGTTTGATTTGTAAGTTTTAAAGTATTTCTTGTCAGAATGTTTCTCAGTTTCCCTTCATCAAATTGGCCTCGATGTGAAGAATAGTACAGCTATTTCTCTTATATGCTGTGTCCCTCTAAAGCCTTTTTAAAGCATTATGTTTTCAGTACTGTTAATGGGATAGTTCACAAAAGTTGAATAAGCAATATAAAATTAGTCCATATAACTTCTGCACTATATTTAAAATGGTGAACAGAATTCAATAGTTTTGTATGAGGAACCAAAAGTAGAAAGATTTTTCATTTCAAGGAAACTTTCTCTTTCAGGGACCCCTATCACAGACTTATGTAGTGATGGACTTTATCCATCTTTATCATTTTTGTTTCCTCTTATGGAAAGTTGTGAAAACGTAATAGTGGAATAGCCAATTGGAACACAATTTATATTTGCTGTAGTCTCCTATTTCCCTGCTATACTTTACTTCCACGTTCCACACCTAGAAAAATGAATAGGGTCCATACATGTGGTTTATGAACTATTTCTTAAAAGTGGAGAAAAGACTGAAACAGGATGACAATAAGTGTAAGAAAAAATAGAACATATCTATTGTGTAAATGATCTGAAGAGCTATTCTTCAATACTGGAATTATCAGGAAGACAAAGTGATATCAAATGGACAGCTGTAAAAATGAATTATTCAGTGCAAATTGACACTCAAAAACATTCAAACATTCCTTTGCTTCCCCAAAAGCAGACCCCCTACTGTAGGGCTGTCTTTTAGAGTCTTAAAAGCCATGCCCTCAGTTTTCACAGTTTTCAATTTCCTCAAAATGCATACATTGGATTCTCATCTCCATGGAATCTTAGTGCATGGAAGAGGCGTGCACTTTAGAACAGGAATTTTGTTTGAATTAGAAAATAGCCAAGATGAACTTCCTGCCTTTTAGGGTGACTGGAGGTGAACTGTTTGAAGACATTGTAGCCAGAGAGTACTACAGTGAGGCAGATGCCAGGTAAGGAATATTCTTGATTTAGTTTTTCCACTACACTTTTCTCTGTGCCTCTGTTCTCTCTTCTGCATTTTCTTTCCCTGTTTCATTTGCCCTAGTTTGTTGCACTCGTCACCACCACATTACATGTTCAGTGTTAGTTTGTTTTCCAATTAGAAATACTATTCTGAATAGGGACCAACTTTATATTAGGTGTCTTTAACTACTACTGTATGTATTGAAGCATCCGATACAATGTACTTTTTATGTAAATACGTGTTTTTGCATTATATTAATATTTAAAGTACCTGCTTTTAATTACATCTGTATTTACACTGTTAACCTTACCCCTAAACTTAACCCTACCCCAACCCCTACCATATATCATAACACCTACTCCTAAACCCACCCGTACCTCAACCTCGTTAGCAGCAAATGTGAATTTTGTGAGAATTTAGCAGAACAGTATGTAGTTACACAATAAATACATTGTATTGTATGTATTTTAATGTTAGTACATTGTAGTTAAAATATGTAATATAAAGTGGGACCCGGAATAGCATCTTCCATAGTGCAACACATATTTTGCCCGTTGTCCAACACACACTAGGGATACAGAACTGGATACTAGCATTGTTTGAGGAAATAAAATGTATGCTATTATGTGTAGTTCGGGTGCTTTATTTGAACTGTATAAAGTGCCTTTTTAAAGTTCTAGAGTGTTTCTGTTGTGTCTTTTGTTTCTAGATCTGTCTTCTCTTGTTTTTCCACTGATCTATCTCTGTCCTTTCATCACACATCATAGTAACACACACTCTTTCTCTTACAAAAACACCTGCTCAAACACACACACACACACACACACACACACACACAAATGTTGTTTTTACTATATTAGTAAGGGCATCTCATAGACAAAATGTCTATGATATTTATACCCTAATCCTAAAGCAACCCCCCCCCCCCCCCGAAACCTTTTTGATATCAGTAGATTAAAAGCAAAACAACACTTATAAACATTTTATGGAGTATTTATTCCTTGCTACAGTCACCTTTGGCTTGCTCACTGAGAGCATTAAGGCATGTTTTTTATTTTATTTTACTTGAAGATCCTTTGAAAACAATGTGTATTGTGAAAAGCGCTATACAACTAAAATTGTCTTGACTTGACATAAGTATTTCAATTATTCAGGACCACTTGATATGTCCTCATAAAACATAGTTTTATGGCCCTCACAAGTATAGCCAGACCAGTACACATTCAAACCAAAAAACAAAGCACAATGCATCCATGTGCACTTTTGCAGTTAATTCCGGATGGACTTCAAAGACTTTAGTCTTTAATCTTACAGATCATACAAAATCCTTTAGTTTTAAACACTGGCCACCAACATCTAAGTTTACCCATTAAAAGCATGACTTGTATTACATATAGATAACTAATATTGGCATTATTTTTATGCTATATAGCCAGAGAGGAACTGGCTTCTCCAGTGAGCCTGGTTTCTCCCAAGGTTATTTTTCTCCATTAACTAACATCTTATGGAGTTTTGTGTTCCTTGCCACAGTCGCCTTTGGCTTGCTCACTGGTGGCCTAAAGACAAATAATTTAAGGCATTATCTACTATCACATTATTCAATTACATAAAAAATGAGGACTTTAAGACATTATAGACACTACAGCTTTATTTTCTTTTAGAGCATAATTTTCTGTAAAGCTGCTTTGAAACGATGTTTCGTGTTGTGAAGAGCTCTATACAAATAAAAATGACTTGACAAACACACAGACACAGTTCTCTTGCAGTCATTTTTTGTCTGTCCCCTGTATATACCTTTTCCACAGTGTGTGTGTGTGTGTGTGTGTGTGTGTGTGTGTGTGTGTGTGTGTGTGTGTGTTGGGTGCTTGTTACCAGGGTTTACAGGATCTAGTTAAAGGTGTTAGTCCTGGCATTATCACCTCTGTGGTCCAACCCGTATATGCAATTCCTCAGAGCAGCTAACACAGACTTCCCTGCATACATTCTCTGGGTGTGTGTAATACTAAGAGTTTGAGTGTGGGGTGGTATAACTTGGTGATTAAACATCTGGGCTCACAGGTGGAAGGTTGTAGGTTCAAACCCCGCAAAGGACGATCCGTGAACTGTCACCCAGGATTTCCGTGGTCAGCTTGGAAAAGTCTTGGAAATCATAACTTTATTTTTTATTACATACACTTTGTTAGTATTTGGTAGCATTGCCTTTAAATTGATTAACTTGGGTCAAAAGTTTTGAGTAGCCTTCCACAAGCTTCTTACAATAAGTTGCTGGAATTTTGTCCCATTCCTCCAGACAGAACTGGTGTAACTGTGTCAGGTTTGTAGCTCGCACACTCATTTTCAGTTCTGCCCACATATATTCTATTGGATTGAGGTCAGGGCTTTGTGATGGCCACTCCAATACCTTGACTTTGTTGTCCTTAAGCCATTTTGCCACAACTTTGGAGGTATGCTTGGGGTCATTGTCCATTTGGAAGACCCATGTGTGACCGAGCTTCAGCTTCCTGGCTGATGTCTTTAGATGTTGCTTCAATATATGCACATAATTTTCCTTCCTCATGATGGCATCTATTTTGTCAAGTGCACCAGTCCCTCCTGCGGCGAAGCATCCCCACAACATGATGCTACCACCCCCATGCTTCACAGTTGGGATGGTGATCTTGGGCTTGCAAGCCTCACCTTTTTTCCTCCAAACATAACAATGGTCATTATGACCAAACAGTTCAATTTTTGTTTCATCAGACCAGAGGACATCTCCTTCCTGAGCGGTATGATGGCTGAGTGGTCCCATGGTACAGATGAACGTGGTACCTTCAGGCATTAGGAAATTGCTCCCAAGGATGAACCAGATTTTTATTTCTGAGGTCTTGGCTGATTTCTTTTGTTTTTCCCATGATGTCAAGCAAAGAGACACTGAGTTTGAAGGTAGGCCTTAAAATACATCCACAGGTACACCTCCAATTCAGTACTCCTCCTATCAGAAACTAATTGGCTAATTGTCTAAAGGCTTGACATCATTTTCTGGAATTTTCCAAACTGCTTAAAGGAATAGTTCACCCAAAAATGAAAATTTGCTGATAATTTACTCACCCTCAGGCCATCCAAGATGTATCTGAGTTTCTTTCTTCATCAAAACAGAATTTAAGACTTTTAGGATTTCATTTCAGGCCTCCTCCTTTAAACAATGCAAGTGAATGTCTAAAACTTTACTTGAATGTCTTTTTGACAGTCCAAAATGCATATTTAAGGTGCATCAAAATAATCCACACGACTCCATTCGACAAATAAAGTTATTCTGAATGCAAACGATTGATTATTTTGAGAAATAAAACAATACTTATATACTTTTTAACTACAAATGTTCACTTCCATACATCTCTGTGATGCGCACTCATGAGAGGGATGACGTAAGCTCATTGGTAAGGTCACGCGTCACGTGGAGGAGGAGTCAGGAAGTGCGTCACTGTTTACATTGTTTTTATTATTATTATTATTTGGAAATGATTTTTATTTTATTTTATGTTGTCTTTAAATTGTTTTGGACTTTTTTGGTTTGTGAACGGCGCTTGGTCTGTGCTCTGTGCAAGTTTCTATTGTAAACAATGATGCGCTTCCTGCCTCCTCCTCCCACTTGACGCGTGACCTTACCAACAAGCTTACATCATCCCTCTCATGAGCGTGCGTCACAGAGATGTACAGAAGCATTTGTAGTTAAAAAGTATATAAGTTTTGTTTTGTTTCTCAAAATAATCAATCGTTTGGGTTCAGAAGAACTTTATTTGTTGACTGGAGTCCTGTGGATTATTTTGATGCACCCTAAATGTGTATTTTGGACCGTCAAAAAATTTACAAAAAAATGAGTACATTCACTTGCATTGTTTAGAGGAGGAGGCCTGAAATGAATTCCTAAAAGTCTTAAATTCTGTTTTGATGAAGAAAGAATTGTTTTTTTTTTGTTTGTTTTTTTTTTTGGGTGAACTATTCCATTAAAGGCACAGTTAACTTAGTGTATGTAAACTTCTGACCCACTGGAATTGTGATTATAGTCAATTAAAAGTGAAACAACCTGACTGTAAACAATTGTTGGAAAAATTACTCGTGTCATGCACAGAGTAGATGTCCTAAATTAATTTTACTAATATTAAATCTGTGGAGTGGTTAAAAAAAAAGTTTTAATGACTTCAACCTAAGTGTATGTAAACTTCTGACTTCAGCTGTATTTAATTAAATATATGTAATTTTGCTCTTTCCTCTGGTATTATCGGGTAGATGTGGCTGTTTTTTAGTGCCTGTGAAGCGTTAAACTTGCCCACAAGTCAGCATGAGAACATCCATCTGTTTATTGAGGGTCTTATTGTACACATTTGTACACAAAGTAGTCTTACGATTGGCATAGTACCCAATATACAAATGGAAATTTGTCCCAGCAATCTCTATTAAATGGTTTTTAATAAATCTCCATTCAGTAATCACGAATGACTAGAAAGCGTCATGGAAGGTCAAGGAAAATAATTGGTCAAAAATTATAGGAACCATTGGTCACCATTGTGCACATGGTCCAAACAATTAACAACAGGTTTAACTCCTAGGCTATGGGACTGTCCGTGTTATAAGTGAAGCTACTTTGTATTAAAATGTCAGCCAAATAGATGGATTAGATTTACATTATTGGTAATCTGATCTGGACTGCTAATCAAAGGTTGTAGGTTCAATCCCAAGTAGTTAAGACCTAACAAAGAGACACTAAGCTCACTGTTCTCTGTCAGTTTAGCAATGTGCTTTGTGTCCATGTCACAGCTCGGTGTTACAGCATTACACTTAAGCTGAGTGTCTGTTAAAGGGCAGTTTACACTGTACTTGCATTATAAAGCTTTTACACTGTAATGACTGCTATTACATGTTAACTCATGGCACATAGGGCTTTTATTATAGGTGTAAATGAAGCACAGGGTGTCTCCTTGGGATGACATCTCCCTGAAAACTCCCTGAAATCTTTGAGTACTCTGGCTTTTAACTTTGTTTTTTATAGCTATGAAATCACAGCTTCAAAGTACAATATAATAGCTAGCTTCGCAGTAAGACATGTAAACCTCAATAATCTCATAAATTAAAAGCAGTTGTGATCGGTGATAGACTGATATATCAACCTAGCCAATTAAATATCCTTTAACTGTGCGTGACCACTTAGCCAATCAAGTGTTAACTTCCCCTTACGTCAGGTCCCAAATTTTGTGTGAGTGAGTGGTGCTTGCCCTTGCAAAACTCGCTGCCACAATGCTAGAGTGTTGTTATAATGCTATGAGGTTCCTAGGGTGTTCTAAGTGGATGGTATGTTATTGTATATGGTATAAGGGTGTTGTGAGTGGTTGAGCCCACTCTAAAGTCTCTATGATTTTTGGTCCCAAGATATGGTTTTAGTCCCTCCCTCAATGTAAATTAGGGCTGCAACTAACGATTATTTAGATAATCGATTAATCTAACGATTAATAGAATGATTATTCGACTGTTCGGTGATTTATTGCAAAGATTCATCATTAGCTCTTAACCGATTATTTAGCTTGTGCCCAACTTAAAAGTTTGTATTAAACTAACAATAAATAGGACAAAATCATCTTTTAAAAATACCTCTAAATGACATTCACTGAATTAAAGGAAAAAAATACTTTTAAGTTAATTCAGTAAAGAAATGTACTTGAGAAGGAACATAAGATATTTAGACTTGCTTTAAGAGAATGTTTCTTAAATATAAGTGTATTTTGTATATATGTGTAATTTTTCACTTGGTTATACTTCTGTGAGTGCAGTAAAGACAAAATATACTTATTTTCAAGATATATTCTCTGAAAGCATGTCTAAATATCTTATATGCTGCTCAGGTGAATGCATCTTTTTTTAAAGGATTTTGTCTGCCGTGCAAATAAAAATTGGAATTCTGATCTCTTAGAAAGTAATCGCACACCTCCCCTCAACATTTGCTTGAGTCTTGTTTAGGAATAGACACAGTGAAACATTTCAAGCTCCTTCCCTAGTTAGTACTCAACTCCTGCTGACCTGTTTCCAGCCACCTGCTCTCTGTCCCTCCTTCACAGGCTTCCTGCATTCCTCTCTCTCTCTTTCTCTCTCTCCATTTTTTTTCTATCTCTGTTGTTCTCTCTCTTGCACTTCTTGTGAAGCCCTGCAGCCATGTGTTGCCCCCTGCCTCCTCAGAGAGAGAGCAAGAGAGAGAAAATAGGGCTCCAATTAACACAAGTAATTAGGGCTTTATCTTTCTCCCCTCCCCATTCTCCACCTGCTTCTCTCTCTTTTCTCTTTCTGACACTAGATCTTTCTGTCTGTAATAGTGTCAGTGACACTTTCTCGCTATGTTGTTGAAAGTGTGACAGGAAAGCATAATGCTAATGTGAATGGATGAATGGAAACAGGCCCAAGCTTTAGTTCTAGCTAGTAAAAGTGCTTCACCTCTTGGCTTCACCATTCATGTTTTTTGAATACAAGTAGTCTAGTTTGTCAAGCTGTTTTGTTATGAGTTGGAAAACATAAGGTAGTATTTAATTGTGAATTTCTTGGTTTGTTTTATCGTGCACTGTACTGCAGTTTAAATCCTTGAAAAACAGAACACAGAGATTATTAGTGGTGTTAATTTAGACAAGCGTCATTATAGAGCGCAGCAGTGGCCGTCCACTTTTTCACCCGTTTTAGTTCCAGAAGTATTTTTCCCATTAATTTATTTTTTTTTCCCCATAGGGATTTCATAAAGTACTTAAAAAAAAAAAAAAAAAAAAAGAGTTATAAGGCATAAACCAAACCAGCCAGCTCAGAAGTGAGTCACAACATTACAAACTTTTGAAGCAATATAAAATATATTTTGGGCTCTTTTGCTGCAGTGTGTTTGCCACGATTTTTTTTGATTGGTGGATCTTATCCCTACAGAATCATGTGTAGTGTAGATATTCACCACAAACTCCGCTATTAAAAAAAATAAATTATGTTATAAAGCGGATAGATGCCGTCAACAGATGCGTATACTATCGATTTACAATACTAGGTCTGTTTTAAAACATTATTCCCCTATTTACTTCCGGAACCAGACTTTCACTCTCTATTAAACAATGTTCTTCAATTAAGTAAATTTCCTTTGAAGGAGGGACCCAAGCCATATACAAATGAACCAAACATTATGGCCACTTGCCTAATATGCTGTTGGTCTTCCGCGTGCCACCAAAACAGCGCCGACCTGCTGAAGCATGGACTCTACAAGACCCCTGAAGGTGTCCTGTGTTATCTGGCACCAAGACATTAGTAGCAGTTCCTTCAAGTCCTGTAAGTTGCGAGGTGGAGCTGCCGTGGATTGGATTTGTTGGTCCAAAACATCCCACAGATGCTCAATCGGATTGAGATCTGGGGAATTTGGAGGTTAGGGCAAAACCTTGATCTCTTCATCATGTTCCTCAAACCGTTCCCGAACAGTGTGTGCAGTGTGGCAGGATGCATTATCCTGCTGAAAGAGGCCACTGCCATCAGGGAATACCATTGCCATGAAGGGGTATACCTGGTCTGCAACTATGTTTAGATAGGTGGCATGTGTGAAATTGACATCCACATGAATGGCCGGACCCAGTGTTTCCCAGCAGAACATTGCCCAGAGCATCACACTCCCTCCACCGGCTTGTCGTCTTCCCACAGTGCATCCTGGGTAAATGGCGCACATGTATACGGTCGTCCACGTGAAGTAAAAGAAAACGGGACTCATCGGAACAGCTGACCTTCTTCCACTGCTCCAAAATTCAGTTCAGATGCTCCCGTGCCCATTGTAGGTGCTTTCGATGGTGGACAAGGGTAATCATGACACATTCCTCCCATAACCATCATCAACATTTTCTGTGACGTGCCACAGTAGATCTCCTGTCGGTTCGGACCAGACGGGATAACCTTTGTTGCCCTCGCACATTGATGAGTCTTGGGCGCCAGACACCCTGTTGTCGGTTTGTGGTTTGTCCCTTCTTGGACCACTGTCGATAGGCACTCACCACTGCTGACTGGGAGTACCCCACAAGCCTTACCATACAGATGCTCTGACCCAGTGGTCTGACCATAATAATTATGTCAGAGTCGCTCAGTTCTTTACTCCTGCCCATTTCTCCTGCATTCAACATGTTGACTATGAAAAATTATTGTTTCCTTACCATCTGATCTACTCAGACCTTGACATGTGGCCTTGTTAGGAGATGATCAACATTATTTGCTTCACCTGTGAGTGGTCATAATGTTTTGGCTCAACAGTGTATCTAGGGACCGGAATATCATAGAAACTTAGGGATGGGCTTTTTTGACTTAATGAGCAAGTAATCAATCCTAGCAACCACCCAGCTCAACCTAACAACCACAATATGTGTGTTTGTAAATATGTTTGTGATTGTCTATTCATGAAGTGAGCTAACAGCATTCATCGATCAGCCACAACATTAAAACCACCTGCCTAATATTGTGTAGTTCTCTCGTGCTGACAAAACAGCACCAACCCGCATCTCAGAATGCTATTATTCTTTTACCATAGTTACCATAGACTTTGTCAGTTCGAACCAGTCTGGCCATTCTCTGTTGACCTCTCTCATCAACGAGGCATTTCCATCCGCACAACTACTCCTCACTGGATGTTTTTTTGTTTTTGGCACCATTTGGAGTAAATTCTAGAGACTGTTGTGTGTGAAAATACCAGGATATCAGCAGTTACAGAAATACTCAAACCAGCCCGTCTGGCACCAACAAACATCCTTGCGATTATCTAATCAACCAATCGTGTGGCAGCAGTGCAGTGCATAAAATCAAGCAGATACAGGTCAGGAGCTTTAGTTAATGTTCACATCAACCATCAGAATGGGGAAAAAATGTGATCTCAGTGATTTGGACTGTGGCATGATTGTTGGTGCCAGATGGGCTGGTTTGAGTATTTCTGTAACTGCTGATCTCCTGGGATTTTCACACACAATAGTCTATAGAATTTACTCAGAATGGTGCCAAAAACAAAAAACATCCAGTGAGTGGCAGTTCTGTGGACAGAAATGCCTTGTTGATGAGAGAGGTCAACAGAGAATGGCCAGACTGGTTCGAACTGACAAAGTCTACGGTAACTCAGATAACCGCTCTGTACAATTGTGGTGAGAAGAATATCATCTCTGAATGCTATTCTGAGATGCGGGTTGGCACTGTTTTGGCGGCACGAGGGGGACCTACACAATATTAGGCAGGTGGTTTTAATGTTGTGACTGATTGGTGTACAGCAGAGTTACAAATGTACAAAATAAAACAGTTTACAGCACATTTACAATGGAGTGGAATCCCACGGCAGGCGTTGAACCTGAGAAAAGTTTAAGTGATATTTCAATACAAATATTTGACCATTACTTTGAGCTCAGTGACTTAAGATTAACAAATACATAGGCCAGACCCAGTAACATCTTTTATGTCTTTATGTGTAGTAGCATTTGCTTATATAAAGTTTGCCCACATCTTTAAGAAGAAATATTTAGTTGTATCATGTAGCATGTGCTACTGTGTGTGGTTGTTGGTAACACCTTTGCGGTGACAATAATGCGGTCGTCTTCTCGATTGTTCTTTCTAGGGGTGTAACGGAACGATTTTCCAACCATGGTTCGCTAAGCATTTGCTCTGCGGTTCATCTCTAGTTTAATAATGCATCTGGATCATTCAGTTTGGCGATGAAAATAAAGTGGCAAATAGACGTGCGCAGTTGTAACATCTGCTAATGCACCTGTATGGCACTGTAGATGGACACACTCTGCCTGTGTTTCACGTGGGTCAACTTTCTACACAGAGAAGCTGTCCTATTAACTGTTAGTATGTTAAATCAGTTGATGACTTCACAGTTCTGTATGTGTTAGTTGGCAAAATGGCAAGCAAAGAAAACAAGCCGCAAGAGAGAAGCCCCTGCGTCATTTAAGTCTCCTGTCTGGGAATCTTTTCTTTATACAGTCAGTTATAACAGCGATGGTCAAAAACTTTTACAAAACAGGCACTGTTTGCAGACATAGCTCGATGCGAGTGCCATATACTGGTAATACATCGATATTTGATTAGCTATTTACGCATACATCACCCAAGGATATATAGCGCGCGGTGTGCACAGAGCCGCAGGTGAGACTGAAACTGCATACAGACACATCTTTAAGCAGGCACTCTGTGCTAGTTTGGACAGACATGAAACAAGAACTAAAGCGCTTTGGGTGTTCATAGCCAAAGTTATGTTGCCCTTACTCTGTTGATTAAGATGTGGGATTTCCGCGTATAATTAAAATGCTCGTTGCGTTACGACATCCATTTTCGTATTCATTTTAATAGCAAGTTTATTTCTTCTATAGTAATGTACAGATTCTGAATGTTGAATATACGTTGAGTTGAGTTTGAAATGCGCTTTGTTGATGCATGTAGCGTAATGCAGGTATTAAATTAAAATGTTGAGTTAGTAATTAGAGTTTTTTTTTAAGTAAGGATACTAATGAAAATTAACCATGGTTTTACTATAGTAATATTGTAATAACCATAACTGTAATAACAAGGATTGTTGTCACCATGGTTTTCTTAGCAGAAATCATGGTTTTGATAGAATTAACCATGGTTTTATGTAGTAATACTGTAGTAGCCATATAGGAACTATGGTTTTGCTGAAGTAATATTGTAGTAGCCATGACTGAAGTAACAATGACTGCTGTCACCATTGTTTTCTTGACAGAAATCATAGTTTTATACTATTAACCATTGTTTTACAACAGTAATACTGTAGATTCATATAGTTACATATAGTAACCTTGATTTTAATACAGTATTGTAACCATGACAGTAACCATGTTAATTGTGTGGTTACTATGATTTTACTACAAATACAATGTTTAAACTATAGTTACTGTAGTAAAACCATGGTGATTTGTAGTGAGGGCAAATCTCTTGAAGTGTCTAAATAGAATATTTTACTTTGGATTTGGCAGTAAAATAAATTTTCCTCTGAACATAACAAATACCGAACCGTACTGAAACCGTGACCCTAAAACCATGATACAAACCAAACCGTGTGAAATTTGAACCGTTACACCCCAAGTTCTTTCCCACTGGTAAATGTTTAATGTCCAGGACCCATCCATAGACTAAATAATACATGATTTTAGAGACTTGTATATCTTCCCTGACTCATGTAAGCACTAACAGTGTGCATGAAGTATTGAGGATATCACAGCATGTGGGTAATATCAGAACCAGTGTTTTTTGTACAAGTTGTAAGGATCCAATCCACCAGTTAAGTTTATCTTCCCATAACAGCTTTGGTAAATATTATCCAACTTTTCAATATAAATGTAAATTTTTTTTTTTCTTTTTCTTTTTTTCTGTTTGATCTGTTTGATGGAATAATCGAATACTATCTATTGGAGTGGATCCCTACACCAGCAGTTAATTACACATCCTATGGCTTTACAACACACACACAAGCACACAAAATCAGGCATACACTCACTCTCTACTCCTGTTTCTCCTCACCACCCTTCCTCCTACTCTCTCTCTCTCTCTCCCTTTCTGATGTTGTTATTGTTGTTGACAGTGTGTCTCATGTCTAAATAGTTCTGTCTCTTCACTTTTACCCTTCACTCCCCTATCTCCTTTAATCCCTCTCTCTCCTTCCTCTCTTGTACATGTCCCATCTCTTGTGTATCAATTCATCCCATTCCCTTGTTTTCTGCCATCACTCCATCAATCGTTTGATTTTTCTCTATCCTTCCTCACGTTCACCCTTCACCTCTTATCCCCCCCCCCTTTTTTTTTATTTTCTTCCGTTTTGTCTTCACAGTCACTGTATCCATCAGATTCTAGACAGTGTTCATCATATTCATCAACATGACATTGTGCACAGGGACCTGAAGGTCAGTATGTAGCTCACACACTGCCTGTATATCGCCTGTCTGTTTGCCCCTACTTGCTCTTGTCCGTGTGTCTGTCTGTAGCTGTAGCCTGTCTGTCTGTCTGTGTATGGCATCATGGGCTTCCCTTAATCCAATGACTTGCTCCCCAGACTACCCAAATTCTTCCTGTGCTTGATCTTTAGCTTGATGATGTCATGCTCCTCAATACAGATGTACAGAACCTTTAAGGTGTCAAGGGTATTTTTGCCTGTAAACTTGGTGGTTTTTAGTTATTTGTTCCTTATTTTAATTTTGTTACTTTGTTGACAATTACTCCTGATGGTGTTATGACATTCAGATATGGTGTAGATCATGTGAGCCTCCTGCTCACTCTGTCCCATGTACATATATGACAAAATGCTGATAAAATCTGCTCATTGTAAAAACATGTTTGAAGGGTTTACATCCATAAACAGCAACTCAAGAATAATTGTCCACGTTTATATTAAATTAGCTTGTTTTTCTCAGGTATTTTCATGTCTTGGTAACCTCATTTACCAAGTCATTCACTAAGCTACCCAAATAACATTAAAGGTGTTTACATGTTAAGCGAAATCGGGGTAACATGCTGTGTGTTGAGGGTGACTACATGACCTTACCAGTGTCAGCTTACTACACATAAAGTAGTAGGTGCAAGATGTGTAAGTAGACATTCAGGGAGTGAATTTGTTAAGCAGTTGCGCCACTTCTGCGCCTGCTATTTCAGCGCCAAAACCTGCGACTTATTCAACTCTGGTGAATTCCCCCCTCAGTGTTTCTGTAAATTGTTAAAATGAAATGTTTAACAAACAAATTGTTGTTTGAGCTAGTCTGCATGCAATGAGTGGGATGGGTTAGAAATTACTACAAGAAACAAAAATGGACTATTCCTACAAGAAGGGACAGTGACAACCTAGTGCTACTGTTGAAGTACAAGCAAACAGATGTTGATATTGCTAGTGCGTTGACTGCTGAAGAATAAATAAATGGTATCTTGAAAAGAACTGTAGCTTGAAAAATTGATGCCATACAATGAAAAAGATAACTATTGTTTTTTTGTTTTTTTTTGCTCATTTTCAACCCATTCAGAATTATGCTCCGAAGACTGTTGCAACAGTCGGTTTCTTTTTGCTTCGTACTTTGTAGCTTTTGCATATTGACAACCTCGTCTAGCTTTGTTAGCCACTAGATAACGTTACCTTGGTGACATTTAAACCAGCAGCATTCACAACTATGTGCAATACATTGCAGAAAAACAAATGTTTAAATGGACAAGTCCCAAAGGAGCAGTTCACCCAAAAACCCATATTAATTTCCTTGGAACACAAAAGGAGATGTAAGGCAGAATGTTAGCATTAGTCACTATTCACTTGCATTGCATCTTTTTCCATGCATTGAAAGCAAATGGTTACTAAGGGAAGAAAGGTCATGTAGGTTTGGAACAAGAGTGAGAAAATCGTGACTTAAGTCATGAATTGCTTCTCTCTTATAAAGGGTGGAGAAAGAGACTCAGCTGTCAAATGCTGCAATATTTAGTGCTGTTAGTACAAGGCATAATGCTGGGATTATGTAAAGCAGCACAGTGAGTTAGTTGTTTTTTCTGTACACTTTTAGATGTACAAGTTTTAACATTCACCACTCTTCTGTAGAGTGGAGATGTGTGCTGAAACACAGTGACACTATACTTCCTGTTTCACCCCTACACACCCTCGCATACACTTTCACACAAACTCTCTCTCTCTATCTCTCACTCACACACACGCACACATCTCTTGCAGACCAGCCATGATCAGCAGCCGACATTGGAGGAGGTGTGAAGAGACACAAACACGCACATACACGCACACTTGTGCATCATGAATGCATAGAACCTTACATGTTCTTTATAAATATATTTGTATTCATTCTCATACATACTGTATACACAGTGCACAGCAGAGTAAACATAGAACAGATTCGCTCTCAGGAGTGGGTTTATTTAACATTCTGTCTGACACGCACTCAGCATGGTGTCCATATGATATGATCCGTGCTCTTTTAATGGGAGACATTTAGAAAGCAAATGGTGCACTTTAATTTACAGCCCTGAACTTTACACACATGCCAGTAAACTCATGCAGTGCACATGGATAATAATAATCACAGCTGTAAATTTATTTATGCAGCACTGTCCCTGTTAGTTATGCTATTCAAAATTCTTTATTAAAAATAAAATATGGGCATTGTGACATTTTAATGATGCTGTAAAATGGCTTTTAAAATCGACACCATATTTGATAAATATTTAATGAAGAGCATTTACAAAGAGAATAACACTGGACTCAAAATAGCTTCTTTTGCAATTTAATTTATTTTTTTTAATTTAAATTCAAAATTTGCCTTGGTTGGATAAATATGTCTGCAAAACAACAAAGTTGCAATTGCTAATTTGATTCCTGGATTGATAATGTCAGAAGCAAAGCTTTAATCCAAGAAAGAAAATAAATAAATACATATTGGTCTTGTTCACATTTAGTCTTGGAGTTTTTATCACTTTAAATGGCACAGTCTCAGTTCTGTCATTAACAGCCAGACTGGAATATCTGTTACATCTTAATTATATCTGTTTGAATTGTACATTTCCCCAAATCTTCACTAAGAATGACAAAATACATAAAAAAACCCCACTGAATTTCCTTTAAAAGAGAACATTGATATAGTATGCAGATGCAAGGATAAAATGTGTTATTCATTTGAATGAAATTATTGTCTTTTTATGTGCAGTGCTGTTGCTTAGAAGCGATTATGCAGCTTTTAAGAATTTGAAAACACAGTTTAAGGGAAAGTTCACCCAAAAATGAAAATTCTGTCCTCATTCACTAACCCTTATGTTGTTCCAAACCTGTATGACTTTCTTTTATTTCTTTCAACAAACAGAAAACAAGTTATTTAGGAGAATGATAGTCTCAGTCACCATTCATTTTCATTGGATGGCAAAAAGATGCAGTGAAAGTAATTGGTGACTAACCATAACAGTCTGCTTAAAGGTGCTGTAAAAGATTTTATTTTATTTTTTTTTTTTTCATGGAAAGGTATGTAAACAATTTTACTACTCCCTGAAAGATATTAATGAAATAAGTGTCCTGAGATATCTCACCAGTCTCTGTGACAGCTCTAGACTCTGTAAACAGTGGCTATGTTGCTCATAACAGTTGTTTGGTATCTTTGGAGTGCAGGGTTTTGGAAAAAAGGAGCTTGACTAATCCAGTGGCTCAGATTGTGGAAATTCAAGAACGGCTAAATTTGCTTACAGCACCTTTAAGATCTCCTTTTGTGTTCCACAGGAAAAAGTAGGCCATACAGGTTTGGAACGGCATGAGTAAATGATGACAGAATTTTCATTTTTGGGTGAACTTTCCTTTTAATGTCATTCAAAATGACACTATATCACTGTGACGAGGAGGAGGGCGTGGCCAGGCTGTGAGGATACACGGCCGGTGCTGAATCAGGTGATCAGCGGGAGAGCGAGATAAAGATGAGCCGGAGACGCCAGTTCGAGAGAGAGAGAGACGCACGTGTGTTTGTTTTATGTTAAGTTTTACATTTAAACTTTTTGACTGTTCAGCCTGTTCCCGCCGCCTCCTTACTATTACAGCGTGTGTCTCTCTCTTTTGAACTGCCGTTTCCGGCTCCCCTTTATCTCGCTCTCTGGCTGATCACCTGATTCAGCACCGGACGTGCGTCCTCGTGGCCCGGCCACTCCCTCCTCCTCGTCACAATCATGAACACACACATACAGGTGCATCTCAATAAATTAGAATGTCGTGGAAAAGTTCATTTATTTCAGTAATTCAACTCAAAATGTGAAACTCGTGTATTAAATAAATTCAATGCACACAGACTGAAGTAGTTTAAGTCTTTGGTTCTTTTAATTGTGATGATTTTGGCTCACATTTAACAAAAACCCACCAATTCACTATCTCAGAAAATTAGAATACATCATAAGATAAAAAAACATTTTTAGTGAATTGTTGGCTTCTGGAAAATATGTTCATTTACTGTGTATGTACTCAATACTTGGTAGGGGCTCCTTTTGCTTTAATTACTGCCTCAATTCGGCGTGGCATGGAGGTGATCAGTTTGTGGCACTGCTGAGGTGGTATGGAAGCCCAGGTTTCTTTGACAGTGGCCTTCAGCTCATCTGCATTTTTTGGTCTCTTGTTTCTCATTTTCCTCTTGACAATACCCCATAGATTCTCTATGGGGTTCAGGTCTGGTGAGTTTGCTGGCCAGTCAAGCACACCAACACCATGGTCATTTAACCAACTTTTGGTGCTTTTGGCAGTGTGGGCAGGTGCCAAATCCTGCTGGAAAATGAAATCAGCATCTTTAAAAAGCTGGTCAGCAGAAGGAAGCATGAAGTGCTCCAAAATGTCTTGGTAAACGGGTGCAGTGACTTTGGTTTTCAAAAAATACAATGGACCAACACCAGCAGATGACATTGCACCCCAAATCATCACTGACTGTGGAAACTTAACCCTGGACTTCAAGCAACTTGGGCTATGAGCTTCTCCACCCTTCCTCCAGACTCTAGGACCTTGGTTTCCAAATGAAATACAAAACTTGCTCTCATCTGAAAAGAGGACTTTGGACCACTGGGCAACAGTCCAGTTCTTCTTCTCCTTAGCCCAGGTAAGACGCCTCTGACGTTGTCTGTGGTTCTGGAGTGGCTTAACAAGAGGAATACAACAACTGTAGCCAAATTCCTTGACACGTCTGTGTGTGGTGGCTCTTGATGCCTTGACCCCAGCCTCAGTCCATTCCTTGTGAAGTTCACCCAAATTCTTGAATCGATTTTGCTTGACAATTCTCATAAGGCTGTGGTTCTCTCGGTTGGTTGTGCATCTTTTTCTTCCACACTTTTTCCTTCCACTCAACTTTCTGTTAACATGCTTGGATACAGCACTCTGTGAACAGCCAGCTTCTTTGGCAATGAATGTTTGTGGCTTACCCTCCTTGTGAAGGGTGTCAATGATTGTCTTCTGGACAACTGTCAGATCAGCAGTCTTCCCCATGATTGTGTAGCCTAGTGAACCAAACTGAGAGACCATTTTGAAGGCTCAGGAAACCTTTGCAGGTGTTCTGAGTTGATTAGCTGATTGGCATGTCACCATATTCTAATTTTTTGAGATAGTGAATTGGTGGGTTTTTGTTAAATGTGAGCCAAAATCATCACAATTAAAAGAACCAAAGACTTAAACTACTTCAGTCTGTGTGCATTGAATTTATTTAATACACGAGTTTCACATTTTGAGTTGAATTACTGAAATAAATGAACTTTTCCATGACATTCTAATTTATTGAGATGCACCTGTACACTGCTCTCTCACTTCAGCAAATAAACACTCTCTTTCACTGTTCACACTCCATGCAGTGTAACAAAAAAGAACACCTCCTGTCTTGGCTTTATATTTCCAATATTGAATGCTTTGACGCAAGGAATGTGCTGTATATTGGAATACCTTTGACCTAGAAATCCATTTACGGCATTAATTGATTTACACAACTGATATCACCTCCACACCCGACATCTGTGACACTCAGTGTGTTATCACTTGGGTGTCAGATATAGTCCCAGGCTTGTAAAATAGCAAAACCTGAATGCCTTTCGCCTGGCGAACCCATGCATGGCAACATGCAGGGGTCTCTTGGCAACCAGCTCACATGCGTTTGTGCACGTGTTGCTGCTACACTGCTTAACACACACCTCCCAACACACACTGCAATCACATTGCACTCTCATAGCTCTCATATCTATCAAAGACACCATAAATATCCTGCTGTGTAGCCATCGCTCTGTATGATTTACACTATACTGGGTTGATTTCCGAGAGTCACTACCGTAGACTGCTATTTATGCAGTCTGTAAATATATCCATCTGTTTATCGTCTGATTTACCTCTTTTATACTGAATCTTGACCCACAACAACTGTATCCATTTTACAGTAAATCAAAGCATTGTATGTTAGATTCATGTTGCTTTCTATTGTATGCTTTCTGACATTTTGGCCGATACGATAATTCATTATATTTGTAGGCCGTTCGCTGATATATTTGCTGATAAATCTAAATCTGGATATAAATCAACATTCTGTGTGCCTGATTACAAAAACAAAAGGCTCAGTTTATAAAGCCAGAAAACAAAGGAACCTGCAAGGAAACATCTAAATATTTATTTTCCCACAACCATTTACCAAATGTAGCCTACTTTTAACCAGAAAAATATATAAATGTTACATTCCTATGGCCAACTTTTTTTTTTTTATTTAAAGCCCTTGATGAGTGAGCTACTTTTATAAATACAGTTCATTGCACTTAATTCAACTTGTAAAAAGACTACAATAAGGAATGCAAACAAGTCTCAAACTCTAACATTATTAAATGCTTTAACATAAAATAAAAAAAGCAAGAAAAACAAAATGCAGTGTTTACTCAGATCCAAGATGGTCTTCTAAAGCAAAGTCTGCTGCATGCTGACTTGCCACGTCATGCAGAAGGCACCAATCAAAATCCTCATGATGAGGAGTGTGCCTGAAAAAGCCATAATTTATTGCCTTTAATATATTGGCCTAATTTTCTTATCGGACGATAACTGTTAAATTCACATTTATCGGCCTACAATGATATGGCCGCCGATGGCATCCCTACTTTAATACATCTGTAAAATAAGTGTTCATTTAAATTCAGGATTTGTTCTTATTTACTATCATTGAATTGTCTAGCAATGTCAAGCAGTTCTTTCTAGTAAATTGCCAAGTTTTGCAGTGGTTTAATGAGACAAATCCTACATATGTTGACAAAAGGAAAATAATATAAACTATCTAGAACTCTCTATAAGCACAATGCGTTGCCTCCATATGTTAGTTTGGAAAGCTACTATATAGCCTGTTTACCTAGCTCATATTTCTGAAAATATAAAGCCTTAACTTTCAAGGGAATGTTTTGCTGTCCAGCCTATAAGTGCTAAAGTCAAACTGTAGTTTTGTAGTTTTGTTTAATTAATAATGGGGTTTTTATTCTGGTTGATTTGCGATAAAATGTGACTATATGGAGGCAAAGCTTGAGTCTAAAGAGATGCCCCGCCCCCTCACTGATACAGTTTACCATTTCACCTGCCCCAAATACCCCAATGCCCTTGGCCTGTGCACGAGAATGTAATGCTGCTCAGACTAACCTGCGCCCCCCTGCTGTTTGCATGCAGTCATTGCATCCAGCAGATCCTGGAGGCGGTGCTTCACTGCCATCAAATGGGTGTGGTGCACCGAGACCTGAAGGTAAGTGACAAGTGTCATGTCATCGCTGTCCTTAAAGTGTGTGAACATTTGTGTGCTCATAAAACGTACGTATTTAGTCAGCGAAAAATATGTGCCTATCACTGTGTGGATTTGAAGGTATATTTTTGTTTCGCTGATAAAATGTTGCTTAACAGAACTCCGAATTGTATAGAGCTGTTCAGCTGTGATGTCAATTTGTAGGTGAAACTGGAAGTCTAATTCGCCATGGGTTCCATCTGGATTTTCCTTGGGGTTTTTAAAAAAAGTAATAAAAAAAAAATATATATATATATATATTATTATTATTATTATTATTATTATTTTTATTTTATTTTTTAAAGTAAAATAACATCTGTGGTAAACATTACTTGACGATATGTGGACGTTTTGATCTAAAACATAAATTATACACAGTCATACCTCAAACGTGAATGTTGAAGCCGCTGTGTATTAAAAAACGTTTGTAATTCAATACGGCTTCAAAATTCAAAGTTTGAGGTATATGTGTGTAATTTACTGTGTTTAAGAACAAAACCTCCACGTGTCGTCAAGTAATTATTTACCACAGACCTTATTTTCTTCATAAGTTGAAAAACCCCATTATGAAAATCTAGAGGGAACCCATGGCAAATTCTCTTCCTGGTTTTTGGACTACAACCTTAACAGCTTTATTGGAGGTCAGTCCGATTTCGTACAGTGATAGTGCAAGGTATGTGTTGCTGTGTGTGGGTGTCATGAATGTTCAGGTAAGACTACACCAATTGGAAAGAGTTCAAGAATTTATTGGAACTACAGAACATTTTAAAGTGGTTCTAAATTTGTTGCAAAGTAATTCTCTGCAGTCTATTACAACAGTGGATGTTTGTTGCTAATTTTTATTTTTCAGTAAAAGACATCTCCTTGTCATGGTCCTAAAAATATCGTGTTTTAAGAGAACTTCCACTAAATAGTCTTATTGTAGAGTATAAGAAATAGAAGTAGACCAAATTGAATCATAAAAAAACTCTTACTTTCTAAATTGCTCTTATTGACTTCTATTTTAATTGCAATTCCCCATAAACCCTTCTAAAGTCCAGAGAGTCAGTGTAGGCATCAGGGTGTTTGTCCTAGACCAGTTGTCATGTCCAGGTTTGAGTGCACTGCAATGCCATTTTATGGCTCCTCTCTGACCTCTGACCTTCTCTAACATGCAGTGTGCTTCTCAGAAGTGTGGTCCCTTGACATAATTCAGTTGATGTCATGCTACCTAGCATGTATTGTAGTGTGTACTGGCCAAACTCTAGCCTAGGATGCTTAAGAATCTTACTTAACCTTTTCAGATGAACTTAAGCTTCTCAGCCATAATTAGTGCTTAGTGATTTGTATTACCGATTTGTCAGTGAAGAGGGTGATACTTACAAAAAAAAAACACTTACAAAATGCTAAATGCATGCTGCACGTGTTTTTCTCTTTGTAGAAAGTCAAATCCTTTTGTTTTTTCTTGTTAATTTTTCTGACCATGGTTTGCTTGTTTGTTTTGTACATGCATGCATTTGTGGTTTGATTATGACTTTTATATATTTAATGTGTCTCTGCACAAGTCCGTTTGTCAGAAAAAGGTTATGTGTAATATAACATTTTAGTTATATATAAGATATATATATATAAGTTTCGCTTTGAGTTTGTACAAAACATGCTAAATTAAATTCATGTTTATTTCAACAAATGTGTGACCACAAGGTGCTTCGATATGATTGAATCTGTAGTACATTCACCCAATATACATTTGGATTAAAGGGATAGTTCACACAAACATTTAAATTCTGTCATTTACTTACTCTAATGTTGTTCCAAACCCCTGTGACTTGCTCTCTTTAATAGGACGTCTCAATTTACCATTCAGTTTCATTGCATCTTTTATCTATATAATGAAAGTGAATGGTGACTGAAGCTCGTGTTCAACGGAAAAAAGTAAGCCATACGTGTTTGGAACAACATGAGAGTGAGTGCATGAAGACAGAATTTTAATTTTTGGGTGAACTGTCCATTTAGAACTTTGTACATAATGTCAATGTAGCAACATCCAGTAGATACAGACAAAGCAACAATGATATTTCTAAAATCCACAGCAGGCAAACAGTGTTGCAGTGGTACGTACTTTACCCTGGCAGTACCAACACACTAGTTTCCCGGTATCAGTGTCTACCCACACTGGACTGACCTTTTGAGTTGTGGCCTGTAGCACGCGCTCCTCCACAGCGGGAATCTGAGTGAGCATGACAGGAATGCCACTGCCAAAAGAGCAGAGATCCTGTGCACACATACAGACATTCGTAAATGCTCTCATAAATGCATCTGCCCTCTTAAAGAGCACAGGACCAGTTACATATACAAATAGAAACACATGCTTTTGCTACAGTATATGCACTTGCATTTCAAAGAATCCATGAAATCGCTTGATGATCGCAGTTTTCTGTCCTGTGTTGACGTTTCCTTTTGAAACAAGGCATTTAGGCTACATCCACATTAATCCGGATACATTTGAAAATGGCGTTTTCATTTTCGAAACGCTCTCCGTTTAAGCATTTTCCAAAAGTTGCTTGTCCACACTGATATTTCAGTTTTTCTTTGTAATACATTTGCATAGTTATCACAAATCTGTTTTTTTCTTTGTCATTATGGGGTAGATTGATGTTGAAAAAAATACTTTAAAGCATTTTAGCGTAAGGCTGCAACAAAACAAAATGTGAAAAAAATGAAGTGGTCTGAATACTTTCTGAATGCACTGTATGTATGATGAAGATCGTACAATGTAACATTTATCATTAACAATGCTATCAAAGAGCAGGCACAATAATGCTGCTACAACATAGGCAACCATCTTGATTTATTTGGATTGAATCAGTCACATGACTGCATCACATGACAACAAATACGTCATTGTTTTCAGTTATCTCCATTTTCCCTATCCACATTACAATGTGAAGACTGCATTTTAAAATGTATCCGCCAGGGAGAGTGTTTTCGAAAAGCTAAATTTTCGCTGTCAAAAACACCTCAGTTTTAATGGAAAAAGTGTGGATGTGGCCTTAGTCGGGACATATCGAAGGGTTTGTCCTTTATTTTAAAAATAGCTAGTAGGGTTTAGTTCCATCACAGATGTGATTCACATTTGATTGGGCAAAAATTTGGATATGCCTGTGAGTTAAGATGCTTCATCAATATTTTTGGTCCATTTTCTCAGAATAGAAATACTGCAAATTTGAAATGCGTATAATCTGCTAAAAGATAATGTTGTCAACGTTTAGGAGTACGCCAGCATATAAACGGCCTCAAATCTAATACACATGGACTAAAGGCCACAAAACTTCTATTTTGATTTCAATTTCTTTACAGTTACTATGTTACTATGTATTTTTTAGATTCTTTGCTGTAGCAATGTGAAGCCATGCTGGTGTGAGATTTTTGCTAAAAAGAACAGTCATGGATTTTACTGCAGGGGATATATATATATACACACACACACACACACACACACACATTTATGATGGAGCATTGGAGAATGATTTTGACAGATTCTTCTCTGTCAGATTAATTCTCAGAGGGAGCTGTTCATCAAAATTGCTCCCACTGTTGAGCTTTAAGGCTTGGATTAGCTCCTGGTGTTCCAGCCCTCGGAAGAGTGCGAGTTTAACCTCTTTTTGAAACAGTCTGCATTAGCAATGCCACATGAGGACTGCCTTGACATTATATGAGTTTTGAGGCAAATTTAAGGACATTCTAGTTAAGGAATAGTGGTGAGCAGGCAAGCTTAAGAAATAAGGTACAAGGGACCATAATTCATTATGAATATGGTCACTGCTAAAGGTTGTTTTTTTGGCACGACGTGTAGCCACTCTTTAGTCAAGACTATTTTCACAGTATAGCATGGCATCTTATTGTCTATATAAAACTTTGATGTATACAGTATAAAACTTAATATAAATACAATATTAACAGCCCAAATTTCCATTAAATCATTAATTTATTAAATAAATTTAAGTGCCATTCTTCCCCTACAATTCCCTGACTGAATGTCTTTCTATGTGCGGTATATCTTATTGCTGTTATTATATCGAACATTTTTATCATAACTGAAATGCTGCTTTGGCCAATAGGCACCCAGGACCTGAAGTATTTGCTTTATAATGAGTTATGGAACCAGCTGAACATTAGGTTCTTCTGTAGGTTCTTAAAATGTAGGCTGAATTTCCTGTTATTACAGTACTTGCATAACAATGCTGTGAAATATTGCAGGGAAATTATGTCTCTCCGTATATGTATGGATAGACAGAGAACTAGAGAGGAATGTTGATCTTAGAATCACCCTACATTGCAATGCAGGAAAAGGTGCTTCAGATGTCACTATCTGCTGCAGTGCTTAAGGTGTGTGTATTTGTTTTTTTAGCCAGCCCTTACAGAGTTGCAGCCATTGTAATACAACTCTCTCTGTGTGTATGCGCACACTGTGGAAGTATTGGGAGGCACTAGAGGGGATATCACATTATAAGCATCCTTCACTGACAGAGAATAATGAGGCTAGATAATCTGGGTCAGTCATGAGGAAAACAAACACTTTCTTGTTATCAGTGAAGAAAAAAATGCCTTCATTATGTTTCATTTAGAAGCATTCTGCAGTTCAGTTAGAAAGTTCTGCAGCTACAGTCAGTTTTCGACTGGTGATTCATTATTTTGTAATACAGTCATGGTTATGTTGACTTTATTTTTAACATGCTCTCAGGTTTGTTGAGAGTGATTGTATGTAATTTTAGAACTGGTGCTGGTGATGGTTTTATGCTTTGAACATGTGAGAGAAATCTGACTATCTATTCTTGTATTGAAGTGTGTGTAGGGAAATTTAGTAGTGTAAATGTACACGGTATGTATTAAAGTGCCTGCGTACCTTCACCAATAATATGTAGAAATTGTATAATGGAATTAGCCATGTTCGACCTCCATTATAAGAAGGATAAATGACAAATAATCAGATTAGAAATCTGAATAAAGATTCTCCACCATTTAAAATGTACAACAGACTTATTGTATCCGATCACAAGTAATATGTACGAAATTAGCTTAAGGGAATTATGATTAATTCACTCATTGAAAGAATTACAGTATACATCTTATCACTCAGCCAGAGTTGATATGACGCAGCTGTGAACTCTTTAGAGTAATACTATTCTCATTAAGGTTGCTCCGATCAGGATTTTTGGGGCCGATCACTGATTGCTGGAAGCAGTATCGGCCGATACCGATCACGGGGTCTATTTGAAGCCTTCTGTTTATCAAGTAGCATTATTTACAGTATTTATTTAACTATTCTTAACAACAATATACATTAAGTATTAAAATAAGGAGATGATAAAATATCATGAATTGACATCTGTTTATTTATTGGCAGGAAACATGTACAACATATTCCACTCCCTCTCTTAGAGACACAGCTTAAAACATAGCAGCCTATGCTTGATTATTAAGAACAGCTTAGAGCTTAACAAATATAGCTTTCCTATGGAATAAATTACAAAAACAGAACAAACAATGTCTTTATAAATTTACTTCAGCTTTAGACTATAAAAACTGCAACAAAATAGGCTATAGCCAAAATATTGTTTCAAGTCAGTCAGCCCTCAATTTTTCTCTGCATTTAGGAGATAAAGGACCACAGGCAATAAAGTGCACAACAAGAAAAAAACAAAACAAAAAACTTACACCTCCATATCTGTATCTATCTATTTGTCACTTTAACTCACTTCACAGGGCAGGCCTAACAAGCCAGGCCCATTGCAAGTTCACATCTCTTGGGATGTCAAGAAATGCAGCTGACACCAACAGAGCCGCAGCTGCACTGTCATGATGGCTTTTGCAACATGAGTCAATGATAAACTCTTGAGTAGCCGCTTTTTGTTCTGGAAAGCTCAGGGAGTTTTTGTGGGCTTTAAGAGGGGTAGAGAGGAGTAGAGAGAGGGAGAGTGGGGTAGAGAAGTAGAGAGGGGGATAGAGATAAGTAGATTCCTATCTCCCAAAGCTTACAACTAAAGCATCAATGGCAGATTTTTCTTTATAAATATAAGCATCTCTGAATTTTTGGCAGACAGCTTGTTCCTCTTCTCATCTACAGTATTCCCTGCTGTGCTAAAAAGTCACTCACAATCTACACTTGTGCACGGTGCACAGAGGTAGGCTCCTGATGCTTGTGAGAGAGCAGGAAAACGGCTTTTATTGTCCTGCCAAAAAACAAGTTGCTGTCCGCTCCGTGGGATAACTGGCTCCGATAGGTAGAGGTTAATCTGCGATGATGTTGAGCTGCTGATGTCACTACCACCATGTTCCCCATCTTCATCCAACAACTCAACATACATAGCATGCAAGGAGCCAGCTCCTGGTACTTTCTCTGTGGGCTCGGAGCCGCTAGCTGCCAAACTCGCCTCACCATACTGCTACTCCAGTCAAGTGGCCAGGACATCAGAAAGCAGCCCACATATCTGGGGATTGAGTGTGTCAGGGAAATATCTGTCTTTATACCTTTTTATTAACAAGAAAAACAAAACATGAAAAAAAAAATCAATCAGAAATAATTTATTGATCGCCAAGGGGAAATTGGGTTAAGTTACAGTTGCTCCATTCTAGAAAATAGGGTGACCATATGTCCTCTATTTCCCAGACATGTCCTCTTTTTCGGACCTTAAAATTTGCCTAAATGTCCGGGATTCGGCTTTAGTTGCATTGATGTGCATCTGGCCTAATACTTCATTGTGTGTGCACGCATATTTGCATTGCTTTAACCCCTCTTTGCAAGTCCCGCCTTCTCGCACACCAATTGATCAATTATAAGATGCTTGCATCAACTATTGGCCAAATTCCTGCTTGTCAATCTCTCCACGAATGCGCAAAGCGCTGTTGTGTTCTGCATCAAACAGTTGCTTGACAGTAAATGAAACAATGCCCAAACGACAGTGCAAATTTACAGAAGATTTGCACAAAAAATTCCCATGCTTTCGTCCAGGTCGAGATCCGTGGGAAGCAGAATGTATGACATGTA
Organism: Myxocyprinus asiaticus; assembly: GCF_019703515.2. NCBI lineage: Eukaryota > Metazoa > Chordata > Actinopteri > Cypriniformes > Catostomidae > Myxocyprinus > Myxocyprinus asiaticus. The sequence continues at coordinate 15,699,517 of NC_059346.1, read as the reverse complement.
AAGCTGGCACTTACAGGTGCATCTCAATAAATTAGAATGTCGTGGAAAAGTTCATTTATTTCAGTAATTCAACTCAAATTGTGAAACTCGTGTATTAAATAAATTCAATGCACACAGACTGAAGTAGTTTAAGTCTTTGGTTCTTTTAATTGTGATGATTTTGGCTCACATTTAACAAAAACCCACCAATTCACTAAATCAAAAAATTAGAATATGGTAACATGCCAATCAGCTAATCAACTCAAAACACCTGCAAAGGTTTCCTGAGCCTTCAAAATGGTCTCTCAGTTTGGTTCACTAGGCTACACAATCATGGGGAAGACTGCTGATCTGACAGTTGTCCAGAAGACAATCATTGACACCCTTCACAAGGAGGGTAAGCCACAAACATTCATTGCCAAAGAAGCTGGCTGTTCACAGAGTGCTGTATCCAAGCATGTTAATAGAAAGTTGAGTGGAAGGAAAAAGTGTGGAAGAAAAAGATGCACAACCAACCGAGAGAACCACAGCCTTATGAGAATTGTCAAGCAAAATCGATTCAAGAATTTGGGTGAACTTCACAAGGAATGGACTGAGGCTGGGGTCAAGGCATCAAGAGCCACCACACACAGACGTGTCAAGGAATTTGGTTACAGTTGTTGTATTCCTCTTGTTAAGCCACTCTTGAACCACAGACAACATCAGAGGTGTCTTACCTGGGCTAAGGAGAAGAAGAACTGGACTGTTGCCCAGTGGTCCAAAGTCCTCTTTTCAGATGAGAGCAAGTTTTGTATTTCATTTGGAAACCAAGGTCCTAGAGTCTGGAGGAAGGGTGGATAAGCTCATAGCCCAAGTTGCTTGAAGTCCAGTGTTAAGTTTCCACAGTCTGTGATGATTTGGGGTGCAATGTCATCTGCTGGTGTTGGTCCATTGTGTTTTTTGAAAACCAAAGTCACTGCACCCGTTTACCAAGAAATTTTGGAGCACTTCATGCTTCCTTCTGCTGACCAGCTTTTTAAAGATGCTGATTTCATTTTCCAGCAGGATTTGGCACCTGCCCACACTGCCAAAAGCACCAAAAGTTGGTTAAATGACCATGGTGTTGGTGTGCTTGACTGGCCAGCAAACTCACCAGACCTGAACCCCATAGAGAATCTATGGGTATTGTCAAGAGGAAAATGAGAAACAAGAGACCAAAAAATGCAGATGAGCTGAAGGCCACTGTCAAAGAAACTTGGGCTTCCATACCACCTCAGCAGTGCCACAAACTGATCACCTGCATGCCACGCCGAATTGAGGCAGTAATTAAAGCAAAAGGAGCTCCTACCAAGTATTGAGTACATATACAGTAAATGAACATAATTTCCAGAAGGCCAACAATTCACTAAAACAATTTTTTTTATTGGTTTTATGATGTATTCTAATTTTTTGAGATAGTGAATTGGTGGGTTTTTGTTAAATGTGAGCCAAAATCATCACAATTAAAAGAACCAAAGACTTAAACTACTTCAGTCTGTGTGCATTGAATTTATTTAATACACGAGTTTCACAATTTGAGTTGAATTACTGAAATAAATGAACTTTTCCACGACATTCTAATTTATTGAGATGCACCTGTATGTGTCAGTTGCTAATAAAGGTGCAAGTGATTTAGAAGCACACATTAGCTCTGCGAAGCATAAAGGTTCAGCAAAAGGTGAAAGTTCATCAAGTAAATTAACGAACTACTTTTTGAATGGACATTCAAAAAATGTTGGAAATTTGTATTTATTTATTTATATATATTTATGTTATGCTACTAGAGTGTTTTTTTCACTGTATTAAAGTTTGCATTCATAGTAGCACTGTTTTGAACCCTGTTATTCCAGCTGGACACACACACACGCACACACACACAGGAATGTGAAGAATGTGGGAATTAAGTTTTCTCACCTCGGATCGAGCACTGTAGCGATGGTATACAAGCGCTCAGATTCAATGTCACTGAATCTGTTCTTGACCGCTTCCAACAACTTGGCGTTCAAAGTTTTTACACCATGGTCAGTCTCTACTGTTTTCTCAAGAAGACGAGTTAAAGCTCTGATGGTATAACATCTGCAGCCGATGCAGTTGATGAGCTGATCTGTTGCATGAGCTCTTCAAATGGGGTGAGTAGAGAAATCATGTTTTCCACCAATTTCCACTGGCTGCCAGTGAACATGGAAGGCAAGTCATAGTCAGCTCCATAAGCACACAGGGCACGTTTCTGTTCCAGCAGACTCTGTAGCATATATTCAGTACTGTTCCACCTGGTAGGTACATCTTGCTGTAGCCTCTTGATAGGCTGGCTAAGTTGTTTCTGAATACTTTGAAGTTGGGAGTAGGTAAGCTGGGAGTGTTTGAAATGACCGATCCATCTTCCAGAGGCTATTATATCAGCGATGCTGCGTTGTGACAAAACTCCTTTGGCCACGACGAGCTGGAGTGTATGAGCCATGCACAGCAGGCTGGGTAGATGCGCATCCCTCATGGCCTTCACCATGTTCTTGGCATTATCCCTTAGAATAACGTGCACTTTTTCCTTCGGGATTCCCCATGCTCGAAACATGTCGCTGAATGCGGAAGCAAGAGCCTTCACGGTGTGTGACCCTGAAAACTCTTGAGAATGAAGAACAACTTTATGTATTTCGAAGTTTTGATTAATAAACTGCGCAGTTAGGCTCAACTTGGACATGGGACATACACTTGAACTCCAAATGTCACTTGTGAAATTGATTGATGTGATGTTGTCCTTCATAAGGCTGTCGACATGTGTAAACACTGTTTGGTATAACTGCGGCAGGCATACATCAGTGAAATATTTACGCCCTGGCAGAGTGTAGCGTGAACCAAGTAGGACATGAAACGCCGGAACCCTTCATCTTCCACAATAGACAGCGGCTGGTGATCAAGGCATATGAATTCCATTATTTTGGCTGATATTTCTTTTTGTTTCTTGCTGTCCTTGCTGTAGGGTTGATGTTGTTGCAATGTCTCTGTTACCGACAGAGATGTAAGTGGAGCCTGAGCTGCTAAACAGTCCCGTTCTCACTCTGCCCTAGTGCTAGTTAGCTTTGAAAACAGCTCATATTCCTTTACGTGACTAACCTTCAAATTTCTGATGAGGTTGGTGGTGTTGAAATGTTTTTGGTGCTTTCCGCCTCATGGGACATACGTTGCAAATTGCAAATTTATTGTCTTTTTCAGACACCTGGTAGAACTGCCAGACCGCTGAATATAGTAAAGACATTTTAGCTGCACGTAGAAGAATTGTCTCATGAGTTCTACATCAACTGATTGGCTCTTCTGATCTGCCTTTATAGAGACCACCGATCAAACTATTTAAAACGATTATCGGCCGATAGCGATCGGCGGCCAGTTGGTCGGAGCACCCTTAATTCTCATGGCTATTGAAAATAATATCACAAAAATGTTTAGATATGGTTTGAGCTTCAGAGCATATCTTTTTAAAAAAGCAAGTGATGAGATTTATTTATCAAAATATACCACAGTCAAATTAACTTTGAATACAAACAAGACTTTATTGCTAATCTAAAACATCAAACTAACTAATACATATAGACAAACATAAACAACAGGTTGGTGAGTGAGCTGTAACAGAAGGATGATCTTTATGATCTGTTCAGAGAAATTGAACTTTATGGAATCTATAGACAATGCCTTGAGAACCATCGATATTTAATTCTCAATTTGCAATCGGGTTACTCATATTATATTAAAGAGAGACCAGCACTTTAAGCGAAAGTTGGAGATGAAATTGCGTTTCCTTTTGTTGCTTTGGTCCTTTGGCTCTTTGTAGAAAGTTCTGTTTGTTCCGTCAATGTTTTGGACCTCTGTTAAGATTGTGGATTGGAATGATGAGGCGGGGCTTTGAAGCGAGGCCTCCCTCAAGGGAGACTCACGACTCCCATCACGTGTGTGAGTCATAGAGCAGAGACGGAGAAAAGCTTCCTCGGAACTTTGCGTTCCAAGCTTTCCTGGACTCTACATTGTGCGAAGACAGAAGGGTACCGGAGAAGGCTAAGAGCCATGAGGGCAAGAGCGTGGAGGATGAAGAGAGCAGAAGAAAAGAGAGGGTTTGTCCGAGGTGGGGAGGCTTTGTACTTTTGAAGTTTGCTGCACACCAAAGGTATCTTGAGCCAGTAAGAAGTGTCTTTTCCGATACCATGTGATCATCTCCCTGTCCCTCCTTCTGAAGTTGATTGAGTCTTTGTCTGTGAAGACTCCCGTTTCCCACTCAAAAAGTACATGTTTTAATCATGCATTTTATGTATCTCGGATACAACTGAATATATCAAAAATTAATTAACATAAACTTTCCTGAAATGCAGAAAGAATCTAAACGATAGTAAACATGATGTGCTTGTCATGAATGGTTACCATTCCAGTAAAATGACATGAATAAAACAAGATTAAAGATTATATTCATCAATTTGTCAGTTATAAGTGATTACAAATCACTACATATATTTTAAAGGTTACATCAGGCTACAAAATTTTACTATCAAAAAGAGGCTGTGCATTGTTCAGTGTAGAACAATACAATGAAGTCTTCTGATAGCGTTATAGCTAATAATACAGGTATATGCTTTGTGTCAAAGTTCCTGGAATTAAGATGAGATATCCTGATATGTGTATACACTTGAAAAGCTAATTTTGTACATTTGGAGTTATGAGTAGAGCATTAGTTTTCTGTCCTGCTAAGAAATTCAACAGTTCAGATCCAGTGTGTCTTGAACAATGACGATAGTCATGTGAGGTTGTATGCTGACCATCACCTCTGCCCTTTAGGGGTGAGGGTCTTGGTGCATCCACAGAACTCTCTGTTCTCACGACGGTCAACATTAGGCAGCTGCAGGTTTTAGCTAGACTCCTTGGCAGAGTCTTTAAATGTATGACTTTGAAGAATGTCCAGAGTGACTGCTGGCCTGTGTCTTAGTTTTAATAACTTGGATGTAAATATCCATGTAGATCCTGTATTGAAGTCATTCCGTGTGGAAATAAATAATTCTTCTGCCCATAAGATCCTAATATCCCCACTTCAAGAGGAAATGGTCTAAATGTGGGCGCTGACGTTCGGTGGAACATAGGCAGAAGCAGCAGACAAACACAAACAAACAACAAGACAACACCTCCACATAACCAGTGTTGAGTGGTAAGTGTATACTTGAATGGACTTAGTGTATGGTGGCTAGGGATTTCAGGTACCTTAACGTTGGCTGCTTTATCTATGAGGAAAATAGTTAATGGTGTATTGTAAGAACAGTTAGAACTATGTCCGCCTGTTTTAGCTGTGTGTGAGACTGTTTTAAACTATGTCAGACTATTTCAACCTCCCCCTTTTCTGGGATTTCAGAGCTCTTGTCTGTCGACATGGTTTCGGTGGACCCATTTGAAGATTGGTGCTTTTGTGTCTTGGCTAATCTGGATCCTCTAGGTGACTATGGGTGCTGATGAAGCCACAGTTGATGGAAGTCTTTCACACAGTTCTTGATGTCTATATATGACTCATCATGATCTTCTGTATGACTTGAGATTAAGGCTAATGGCTGAGTTTTCGGTCCATAAGCCGGTGCAGTGACGGTCAGTGTTGTGCCTGGCACCTGTGTTCCAGTCATTGTTTGAGAAAGGATGAGTATGAATTGTCTTTATGGTCGGCCTTGGGTGGATTCTGCTTGAAGAATGCTGTGAGTAGCTTCAGCAGTTCTGTTGAGTCTTCTGCAGGTGGCTTATCTTGTTCTTGTGCAGGCTTAGTTCTGTGTCTGTCTGCATAGTGTTGAAATGACTTTCGTCATCAGTTGCCTTTAAACGTCCATTTGGGTTCCCATGTCATCCTTTCTTTTGGATGGCTTGAGGGATGTGGTTTGTTCCACGGTATCTCCCAGTGGTTGGACATACATTTGGGTCTGGCACTGATTCGGGGGTCTCATTCTTGATTGCCATGGGGTTCATGCCGCTTTATGCTGATAAACCTGGCTTTGTTGTGATGCCACATCTTCTAATGCCAGCCCTTGGTTTTGAGAGGCTTGAGACTGACGATGTCTTGGGGGCCTTTCTTGAGGCAATTATTTGTTTAAAATAAGCCTTATGTGCCAAGTCACGCAGTTGTTGAGCTGTCATCATGCGAGGACAGGCTGTGACTCCTAGATGATAGCTCACCGTGGGATGCAGGTTTCAGAGGAAGATGGATTTGAAGTTGATTTCTTCTTCCATCTCAGGTTCGTTCTAGGACTTGAAGTTAGCTTGCTGTAGTCAATGGCAGTAGGCTTGTATGGTCTCTTTCCAACCCTGTTTTGTTTTCAGGGTAGTAAACAGTTCTTGCTCTGGGTTTGAAAATTCTTTAATCAGGGCTTCTCTTAGAAGTTGGTAGTCAGACTTTGTGTAGTTTGAATGTCTGTCAAGAAAACATCGCACCTCAAGACAGGATGTTATCCATAGTAGGTAGAAAGTGTCTCTGTTAGTCATCTGAGGCCTCATATTCAGGTGGAAGTCTATGTCACACAGGTAAGCATGTATATCATGATCCTTAGCAGGATTTGGCATGCACTTGTCAATGTTCCTTGCTAGCTTGTCGAGGTCTTTAAAATCCATTCCAGGTGCTGCTTCAGGGTTCGTTGGAATATTCACCCTTTCACTGTTGTTAGCGAGGGGTTCTTGGAAGAGGGCCAGTGAGGTTTTGTGCTGTGGGCCCTCGTTTCTTTCATCATATGTCAGCTTTAGGTTGGAAGATACTGCTTTGTCGATCAGGGGTGCTGCTCTGGGATGCCTGTCCATTTGAAGCTTTCACCTTAACTCGTAAGAGTGTTTCAGTTAATCTCTGACCATGTCAAGCTCATCTTTGGTGAGGTCGAGTTGTTGTCTTTCAAATCAAACCTGGCTTTTTCCAGTTGCGCTTCGGTGTGCTGGAGTTTATTTTCCAAGTCCTCTTGGGTGGTTTTAGCCTGTTGCTCTCTGTGCGTCGATCTTGGGTCTAAGTGGCACATGGCATGCGTTAGCACCTTATGGGTCTTTGTGGACTGAAGCTTTAGATTGTTTACATCCTATGAAAGGTGGGCAGCGTTCTTGTCGCTCAGTTTCATCTGGTCTATGAGGTTGTGGGACAGGGAGCTGGTGATTTTCCCACCTCGGTGACTCAGTCCCGCCTCCAAGTCTTTCCAGTGGACTGTGGGGTCAGTCTTCAGAGACATGTTGGCACACTGTAGTGGAACACTAGGAAGAGAGCTGACACAGATCTGCACAGGGTTAAGGGCCTAGATGTAGTGTTACAGCTAGGTGTTGGCTTCAGTGTGTGGAGATATAAATGAAGGGTAGTGACAGCTAAGTGTTGTTTTCAGTGAATGTGAGCAACTAGTGAAGTGTAATTTATTTATTTTCAATCTGGCAGGATTGACACCATACACCTGTTTTACGCAGTACATTTGAACTGCTTACTACAGATGCCTCAAAGGCATGCTCGGGGGGCGGTGACAGTTACCTGGCGCTTCTCTCTGCAATTTATTTCCAGACGTGGTTGCGTTTGGATGCCGGAATTTGGATTGTGTTGATAAACACAAAGAGAGAGAGGTCGCATAAGGGTGGACTAGGGAGAACACGCAAAATTTGGTTTAATGATTTGACATTTCAAGATGACTCTTATTGATGACAAATATTTTAACCAGAATTATCAGTGGTTCAACAGGCTTGGTCTCTAGACTGTAAACAGTAAGGAGAGAAAAGTCAGAGGGAGACAGATAATTTAAAATGAAATGGAAAATAACAAAGACTAAATGAACAAAATCCACCAAACAAATGTTCTGTTATTATGCTTAATAGTAGTATCAGGGATTCTGATTGAGCCTTGGTGCTTGTTGATTGTGATTGTGTTACAGAACCTTTTATTTGAGGGATTTTGTCAATTTAAAATTCCACAATGGGGAAGTGGATAGAGTCTTATACTGTGGGCCTGGAGATTGAGTAGATACTGCTCTGATGGGGGCCCTCCACATGAGACAGATCACCTCAATGCCCAACACACAAGAGGGAAATAAAATAAAACAGCCAATAAGTAATTAAAATAAGATGGAAACTAATGGGTGGTTGGTGATAATAAGAATGAGAGGCAGTTGTAAGTTTATAAACTATAAACTGACACTGCTTCAGACTTATTATTATCTAAATTAGTTAAGCTTTGATAAGAAATTGATAAAAGTGGTAATAATCAAGCTGTAATTAATTGTAACAAGCCACGGGATGCTAACTGCTAGCTTTTGATGCTATGGCTTATTATAAGCTTTCAATGCAAGACCGCTAACTTATTAGCTTAGCTATGCTGTACTTTGTTGACAATATGGCGTTGGCAGGTTGCGCATGCGTGGTGAGTTGCCCCGGAACAGTCTCCTAGGACTTCCCGTGAACTCTCGTCATCATGAAACCACAGTTTCAGCGAATCACATGAACGTCAGCGCGTTTGACAATGCACAAATTACAGCCGTCATGTTCAGCTCATTGTAACTCAACGTGGCGTTTGCAATTTCAATGCATTCAAGGCGAATCTTAATGCACAAATAAAAGCTGTTTGCCGCGTGGTATTAATCACTCTAGTTCTTTTTAAAGAGTAATTCTTAAGCAATGCAAGTTACAGACAACTCACGCACTTGTTTTACGGAGCGGCGCTTATACTTTCAACTCGTTCGGAGCTAGATTAATCTATATTTAAGTGGCAGGTTAACTGCGGCTGTTTAAACAACAACACAGTTTGATCAGAGTGGATTTTCGTGTCAGTTTCTGGTTACACAGCAGGGTCTATCCATTGAAGGTACACAGATTTACTGCTAATCTCTAGCGTGATAAAAAATGTACTCTCCAGTTCAAAATTACACTCAGACAATGATGCACATTGTAACACGAGTTATTTTCAAATTCGCTCAGCGAGCAGGCACAAAAACGCGAACATTACTACTCCAATGATTACCACAGACAGTTAAGATAGACTAGTTGAATGCACTGGAACATCGCAATGTCATCAATCTTGCTATAAAATAAGGCAATTTAGGAAGAGTTAGAGGAACATCGCTCATCTCTTTACCTTTACCGCACTGCGAGGAGATTTCTTCGTCCTGGCAGGGGGAAATTTTAAGCTCCTTTTGTGGAGTTTTCACTTTATCTGGAACTTTATTCCATAAATTGTGTCTGGGTTTGTTTCATCAGAGAGTTACATTTTATTCCTGTGCTCTTTTCATGAGTGCTGAAGGCGACGTTAAGCCTTTCACTCATAACAAGGAGGTAAATACGAGCTCTAGCTTTCTCGTTGTCACGACAACAAGCTGGCACACAATACATACAGTATGTCACAGACGCAACACTTTAGACTAGTTTCTCTGTTCTGGTTTTGGATTCAAAGAAACGAATGACTGTGTGTATTAAAAGACAAACAACTCATTTAGATATTTGCCCGCATTCCAACACCATTATATGGATATGTAGGATCTTATGTGTAGAAGAATTATTAATTTCCACGCTGAATGACTTAAATTCAGGATCTACAGGTATATTTACTTCCAAGTTATTAAAACTAAGGGGCCGTTTACACGACAACGTTTTCAACTAAAAATGGAAAACTTTTTGTACATTTTGGCTGTTCGTTTTCAGATGACAACAGTGTTTTGGGGCCTGAAAACACACTTTTGAAAATGGGTTTCAAAGTGCAAGTTTTTAAAAATGATGCCGTTATCGTCTCCGTGTAAACATACAAAAACGCGAATTTGTGAAAATGATGACGTCATGCGCACGTGTATTATGTGTTCAGTCTATAGGCATGCGCGTGAGCACTTCAAAACAACGTGCGAGACATTGTATTTTTGAATGGCGGACTACAGGACTGTGTTTGTGCTGCTCAAGATTTTTAGTTTTTTGACTCTTCTCCAGCAAAGTGTAGATTTACTGCATCACTACTGCGACCAGCGATCGCCATCTTCATTGTTTGTATTCACCGCTCTGTGGAAGAATGCTTATTTGCGCAGGCGCGTAGTTTCTTTACAAAGTGACATCGCCAACTACTGGCCTGGCATGTATAATACAGCGTTTTTAGTCGTTTTCGCGGATCCGTGTGAACGGGGATAGTTTTGAAAACGTTGTCATCTGTTTGTAAAACTTTTCAAAAACACAAAGGAAAACTTTTCAGTTTTTAGTACATCGTTGTCGTGTAAACGTACCCTAAGACACACAGGCCAGCAGTCACTCCGGACATTCCTCAAAGTCATACATTTAAAGACTGCCAAGGAGTCTAGCTAAAACCTGTATCTGCCTAATGCAAGGTTATTTTCATTAACTAAAACTGAAATGAAAACTATTGATTAACATTTTCGTAAACTGAAATAAAATATTTTTCAATAAATGGAAAAACTAAAACTAAATGAAACTAACAGCAGTTATTAAAAAATGAACTGTAATAAAATGTAAATGATCAAAAATAAATTATCATTTTCGTAATCAACGAGTTCTCATCACATGGCGGAAAAATCTGACCTGTGTGTGTTTGAGATCTTCACTATTGGGCTGTTTAGGTGAACACCTGCAGGTGGCGTTGTAGCATGTAATGCACACGAGATTAGCTGGTACTGAAAGACATATGAAGACAACTCATACACGAATTATGGCTGGTTGGAAGTCTTTATTTAAAAAACGAGTATAAAGACATTTCACAATTTTCAATAAATATTTTCAGGTCCTACTGTGGCGAAGGCTCGCATACAGGGGTAACAGGTGCAATACTATGGCAAAGGTGCTAGCGTTAGCATTAGCGCATTTAAACGTTACAAATACTGTAATTACACATAATCTAATGCAAATATGCTTTCAATCATCATCGAGTTGTTATAACAGCTTATTTTACTGATTTCATGTGGATTCCATTCATAGAATGAAGCAGAAAGCAATGCATAATATATCTAGAATATGAAATATGTGCACACTTTTTTCTTCATGTTGGTATTTGGATAATTTCTGCACTACAGTGGCCTCTGGCTTCCTGGTTTAATGGATAACATACTATATTCTGTCCCACCAGGATTTCGCTGCACTTTTTCCTGGATTTTGCGGCCTAAAATGACTGAATTTGCTGCGACATTTCTCAAATTTTGCGATGCAGTTTGCGGCATTTTTTGTGGGTTGTTTTGCAGTGAAAACTCACAAATCATCATTATACACCTCTGTGATTGTGTTATTTACATTGTAAGTGCAATTACATGTAAATATTTCAATGCACAATAACTTCATATGCTGTTAGCAGGCCAAAAAAAGAAAAAAGAATAACACACACACACACACACACACACAAAACATACATTTAGGTGAATCCTGTGGATATTGGAAGACCCTTAATTATTTTTTATGAAAAATTTCTGCCTCAGACAATGCAAGAAAACATAAGGTTAAAATAGACATTATTAGGCAATATATCTGCTAACTAAAAACATAAATGAGGATTCAATAATTAGACCTGTTGCAATTATTACATTGTCTGATTTATGGCCATACAAATACAATTAGATTTCATATATTTGAGAATTTATGCACAAATTTAAATTCCACAAGTGTTTCAAAAGAATTTTACATATATGAAAATGTATGTTGCATACATGCATGTAAGTGAACAGTAAAAAAACATCAGCAAAGTGTTCAGCATAAATTGCCATTTTTAGATTCGTTGCCTACTGTATTAAGCAATTCAAATTCTAATCACATTTTTCTACACACCTAATGGGGATTTTAAGTGAATGTTAGAGATTCTAAGTATAAACCATTATAAACCATTCTCATTCACAGCACTCAGGGTGAAGATTAAACACAAGCTGTGATGTATGTGTGCTGTCTGCGATCCCGCCAAAATTTAGACAAGGATTTTGATAGTGAACACAAAATGTGAAGGAGACGAGGGAGACGCTTACACTGTTACTATGGAGATGATACAACAGCAGCTGTGCATTTGGATATGTTGGGACTGCTTCAGGCTTTTCAAGCATTTGTTTTGCCACTGTCAAACATGAAGGAAAGTGATGAGATTCCCTCAGATTTACATTTTTTGCAGAAAATTTGTAGAAATTATAAAAAATGGCAAGCTACCGCAAATAATGTGGAGATTGGTTGAATTTGCTAGAATTCTAGCGATCGCAAAATCCTGGAGGGAATGTATATTTAACAGACGACCAAGGATTTCAATATTATACGAGACACATATCATATCATATGCAGTAAATGTAAATATATATAAACAAAGTGTCGGAGCACCCCCTGTCAGTACAGTGAGTCTCTACAATTTAACAAGATTTCATGTTTAACATGAATTTGAGTTCATTTGAACTTTTCATACATTTAACTTTTACACCTTTGATTTGCTTTTGTTTGGTTCTTTGTGACTTTGTTGCATCTCAAACCATTGTTATTCTTATTAGGCACAAGTATGCTGCATCTAAGTAAACTGTGCAAATATTCAACTGTTTAGTTTTGCTTAAAGTGTAATGTTTGCCAAGCTTAAATTCAAATGTCTTGCTTTGGTCTACACTCTGGAAGTGTTCTGTTAACTCTCAAAACTATAATTACTAAAACTAAAACTGAAACTAAAATATATAAAAATGAAATAGAAATGTGTTTACAAAATAAAAACTTAACTAAAACTAAAAAAATAATGAATGAAACTAACTAAAACTAAACTGAAATATATAGCAAATATGAAAACTATCTAAAATAACCTTGGCCTAATGTTGACCGTTTTGAGAACAAAGAGAGTTCTGTGGACCATACCCTAATGGGCAGAGGTGATGGTCAGCATAAAACCTCACATGACAATTACATTGTTCAAGACACAGAGCTTGAACAGACTCACTGGTTCTGAACTGTTGAACTTCTTAGCAGGACAGAAAACTAATGCTCTACTAATAACTTCACACATCAGGATATCTCATCATATATCCAGGAACTTTGACACACTCGCAAAACTAACTTTTCTTGGGTTTTAACAATGCATATACCGCACCCTCTTACTATTAGGGGTCAAGCCCCAAAGGGGCGAAAGACCCTTATTGTTTTTGTTAGTTTTCTTATTCTTCTTCTTCCGTTCTTGATTCTATGACAGCCCATAGAACCGCTTGCGGGAAAGTTATGAAATTTGGCACACAGATAGAGGACAGTTTGATTTGTTACCATAGCAAATTTGGCGTCTCTACCTCAAACCCTCTAGCGCCACCAACTGCCCAAATTTGCACTCACGTTTATGTTAATAACTTTTGAACTGTGAGTCCAAGAAACAAAATTATTTTTTCCTCTGATTCCTTGGCTCAAGATGATTCGACTGCACCCTATGACGTCATTTTTCGTCATGAAAAATGTTCTGCCATTTTGAATTTTCTGAAAAACCGACTTTTTCAAACTCGTTCTAGGCCGTTTGTCCGATTTGCACGAAAATTGGCCTGCATCATCTAGAGGCACTCATGACAAAAATTTATTCACAGAATTTTGATAAACCATACCGTTTTCGAATGGCGCTTCAACGAATTCAGTTTTGGAACAGTGCCACTTAGTGGTCACGAGATATGAAAAAAGCAAATTTTTGCTTATAACTTCTGAACAGTTTGTCATAAAATCATCAAATTGGTCTCATTATATTCAGTGGGGTATAGCGAGTCCAACGATATGAAAAATTCCTGTGTCGGCCATTTTGAATTTAGTCATAAAATGCTGTATTTTATGAACGACTTGGCGTATTGTTACGAAATTCAGTATGTGTCTTTGGCACCATGCTCTGAAGGGACTCCAAAAGTTTCGGGACAGCGCCACCTTGTGGTCAAAAATTATAATGCTTTTTCTAAAAATGCTAATAGCTATTGACTCCTTTTGCCTACTTTCATGAGACTGGTCTTGATAGATTCTGTGGTTCATGCCGAGAACAATGATACCAGTTATGTCATGATCGAGCAAACTTCCTGTCCGCCATTTTTAAATGTTTTGAAAACCTACTTTTTCTAACTCCTCCTAGACTGTTTGTCCGATTTGCACTAAAATTGGCCTGTATCATCTAGAGGCAATCACGACAAAAAGTTATTCACAGAATAACCATTTATGACAAGCACATCATGTTTACTATCGTTGAGATTCTTTCTGCATTTCAGGAAAGTTTGTTAATTAGTTTTTAATATATTCAGTTGTATCAGAGATATGTAAAATGTATGATTAAGACATGTACATTTTTAGCGGGAAACGGGAGTCTTCACAGACAAAGACTCATCAATCACCTTCAAAGGAGGGACAGAGATGATCACATGGTATCGGAAAAGACACTTCTGATTGGCTCAAGACATCTTTAGGGTGCAGCCAACCGCAACAGTACAAAGCCTCCCCGCCTCGGAAAAACCCTCTCTCTTCTTCTGCTGGTTCTTCAGCTCTCTTCATCCTTCGTGCTCTTGCCCTCATGGCTCTTAGCCTTCTCCAGCGCACTTCTGTCTTCGCATCATGTAGAGTCCAGGAAAGCTCGGAACGCAAAGTTCAGAGGAAGCTTTTCTCCCTCTCTGCTCTACGACTCACACATGTGACGTTGTATTAAATTTAAAATGGTGGAGAATTTTTATTCAGATTTCTAATCTGATTATTTGTCATTTATCCTTATAATGTTGGTCGAACACGGCTAATTCCATTATACAATTTCCTACATATTATTGGTGATGGTACGCGGGCACTTTAATCCATACTGTGTACATTTATACTACCAAATTTCCCTACATGTGTCAGCATGTATAGTGTGCCTAGTACTGTGAGTGTTTGTGTGTGTTGGAGGCACTAGTACAGTTGTGTGTTAAGGCAGGAGAAATGTTGTCTTCATTCTCCCCTCAGCCAGAGAATCTACTGTTGGCCAGTAAGTGCAAGAACGCTGCTGTGAAACTGGCCGACTTTGGACTGGCCATTGAGGTGCAGGGAGAGCAGCAGGCATGGTTTGGTATGTAACCGTTGCAACATACACTTGTAATCAGATATTAAGACACACACAATAAGCACAATTCACCATAAATAGTTTTAACTTGTGTGTACATCTAATTACATCTTCGTTTTTGCATTTGTTGTGTGCAATTCTTGAATTTTTATTAGTTCTGTCAGTCATTTTAATCGCAATTAATCATGTTTATTTATTTAAGTTAATAATGATTAATCACACATTTTTAAAGTGCTGAAATTTGACACTATATATATTTATTTTCCTGTCAAAATGTATTTTTTACCATCTTAGGAAAGAAAACAAAAATGTAACAATATAATGCTTTATTAACATTTTCCAAGCAAAGCCTTCCATAGTATAAAGATAGAAATGCACTTTCTTCATTTTATCACTGACAAAGAAGCGCTGTTGTGTGTGTGCATTGTGAAGTGTGCGTCAATTTAATGACTCCGGGCAGACATATCACAAACTTTTCTTACTTCCAACAAGTGTTTATGCTGGTTTATGCGTTGTTCGCCTTTAAGAAAAATTAACGCTTTTTCAACTTTTTTCAACAATTAATTGCATGCGTTAAGACATTAATTCGGACAGGTATAGTTTTTATTAAAAGTGGCCAGATTGTGTGAAAGAGTGGCCAGATCTGTTTGTGTGTGTTTTACAGGATTTGCTGGGACACCAGGTTACCTGTCCCCCGAGGTGCTGAGGAAGGAGGCATATGGTAAACCGGTGGACATCTGGGCCTGTGGTAAGTAAACTCGAACACAGTGACATTGATTAGAAGACACAAACCGATTGTATGAGGCCTCCATTGAGGTTTAGTTGCATGTGCAACTATAGCTGACTTCTAAATTTTAGTCATCTGCCTCGCTGGCTGCTGTCTACGTAGGCAGCTACCTTCCAGGGCAGCATCCTAACTGAAACAGTCACACAATGACTTGCACACGAGGCACACAGTAGTGTCGATTTGACAGTTCATGGCTAACGATGGATTCCAATCAAGTTTTATGTTATCATGTTGCTAAGCTAACAAGTCAATACTTCAAAACATTTAATGTATAGACCTACACAAAAAATTTGTGGAATCGTGCTTAATAGATTTAATTTTTAATTCATTTGTTTTATGATACTTTTCAGTACTGAATAAAATATATTTACAACCAACAGGAAGCTTACAAATTTACAGTCACAAAAGTAACAGCTTTTCTTTCCTTCGTCTCCATCAAGGTGTTATTCTATACATTCTTCTGGTTGGATACCCACCATTCTGGGATGAGGATCAGCATAAACTCTATCAGCAGATTAAAGCTGGAGCTTATGATGTAAGTTTTCCATTCTTGCAATTTTCTTCCTCTCTATTTTTTTCTCATCATCGTATTCCTCGTTTGTCCTTGCATCCATTCTTCTTCCCCTTCTGTCACAATCTTTTACAGTTCTGATTAAGTTTTCCTCTGAATTTACTTGAATTGAATTGAAAGTACTGAAGTATGTACTTCAAGAATTTTCTTAGTGCACTGCAGGAACAGAGTGCACTCCTTAGTTACTTTTTTCTACTCTAATCTGTTCTCTTTCCTGTCTTTCTCCTGAATATTTTTGGCTTCTGAGGTGCATTCATGTGACATTTTGATGTCTTCCTTGAGAGAAACGGAAGCAATGTAAGGTGTTTGAGAAATGTTTGTAATCATATGCTTAACTTTTGGCCTGCCTCTCTGCTGCTGTTACTGGTTTGTCTCGACTAGACTACTTTTCTTAAGAGTTATGTTGCTGACCTAGTCATATTGAACTTTGTGTTTGGTAATTGCACATATGTACAGTAATCTCTTTGCAACCACTGTTATTTGTGATTTATTTGGTAAATGCAACCAAATTATGAGTTAGCAATTTTTTATTGAATTGGTTATATCAAGTACCACCAGTATCCTCAAATGTGGTTCAAAAATGTTTTTAGAAGGGGGATGTGGTTTAATTGATATAGAGCAGTTTTGTTGATGCATTTGGCTTTTAAAAATGTTTTGCAGGTCTTTTCTGATAGGGTTGCAGACAGCAGCGAAATACAGTGCTAAATACAAATAATAAAAAGCAAATAGGCTTATCAACTTTGAAAAGGAAGAAGAAAACGCTTCCCAAATCTTTTTTTGTTGAGTTGACGTTAACGGCCATGCATCCAATCAAACATATTTTGGGACCGATTCATATTTTGAGACAGATGCCAACATGGACAGTTTGCATGATATGCCCTCATACTCAGACCTTGAACAAGATACAGTATTAACCAGTCTACATTAAATACAAGTTCACTTGTAGTGAGTATAAATGTAGTTTGTGATGACCATAATGTGTAATGGTTGTGGCCGAAAGCAAGAAACCTTCGAAATTCAAGAGACGCTTAGAAACCAAAATTGCCCATTTTTCTTTTCATACATTTAAATGTTTACTTTTGTACAATAAACAATTTTGGTACTGGCTTGGGTCGCAAAACCAAATGAGAACCACTGGTTTAAATAAACCTCCAAAGGAAACTGTTTTCCCTACAGGCAGACTGCCAAATCAGTTTTGGCATTGTTCTCCACACTTTTGTTTTTGTTTTTGGCAGTTTCCTTCTCCAGAATGGGACACAGTTACTCCTGAAGCGAAAAACCTCATCAATCAAATGCTGACCATCAACCCTGCCAAGAGAATTACTGCACAGGAAGCTCTCAAGCACCCATGGGTCTGTGTAAGTATCCTCCAACATACAGAATGCTTGCACAAAAACAAAAGCAAACTAGCTTTAGATATAGTGAACATCTTTCCTTGTTTGTTTCCATAGCAACGCTCTACTGTGGCTTCCATGATGCACAGACAAGAGACTGTGGAATGCCTGAAGAAGTTCAACGCCCGGAGGAAACTCAAGGTGAGATACAAAGACACACTCACTCCTAGTTATACACAGAGCACTAACCCAGCAGCCAGTACTCAGTTAAAGTTCCTTTCTCTCCTCATAGGGGGCTATTCTCACCACTATGCTTGTGTCACGGAATTTCTCTGGTAAGTTGCTAGGGCCCGGTGAAGCTGGATATTAAAAGGGATAGTTTACACAAAAATAAAAATTCTGTCTATATTTACTCATCCTCATGTTGTTCCAAACCTGCATGACCTTTCTTCTATTGAAAACAAAAGGTGAATTTTTAAGAATATACTGGCCACTCTTACTATACTATCGTATGGCTTTAAAACACATTCAAAACATTGAGAATGTAGTGCACAATATACATGGACCACTTCTAGAACACTTTTGTGGTGCTTTTTTGTCATTTTGGAGCTTGGCAGCCTCAGTCCCCATTCGCTTTCATTATATGGAAGAGCATGGCCAGGATATTCTTCGAAAATTCAGTAATGACAGATTTTAAATTTTTGGATGAACTACTCCTTTAGCCTTTTAACTATATGATTGGGAGTTGAGATGACGGCTGTGTGTGTATCCTGATTGGTCTGTTCTCTGTTGCGTTTGAGTGTTATAATGGGTTGCACTGTCTCCAAGAAGTAATTTGTGTATCTTTGGATCCCCACTCTTCATGTCTTGATGTGGTTTGTTGTATGTTACTGCCAAAGAAACACTGTTTGATTATAGGGGCGATTATAGGATTTCGGATTTCAGTGTTACGGGGGGCTCAGCCCCCAAAGACACTTTAAGATGGGTGCATTTAATGTATTCCACTCTTTTGCATAGATGTTTTTTTAAACTGTGTTTTTACATCATTCAAGCTAGCCAGCTAATATTCACTCAGAATATTGTCATTTTCTATAATAAACATTTATAAAGTTATAAAATAACCAAAATCCCTTAAAGAATGCAGACAAACCATATATTATTGTATATTTATTGGCAGTATGTTTCATCTGTCCCAATCATTCCTTTTGTACTCCATTTATTAACAAAAATTATGGAACAAGAATCAATCATTTAACAACTTCTTTAGTTTAAAGTTATATCAAACACCACAAAAAACCTTTTACAACAATAAATGGCACATTTATTTAATGGAGTGAATTAACTCTAGCTGGTGTTTCTCTGTCTGTAATTCAGATTCGTTCACTGATTCGTTCAGTGCAGTTTTTATAAATCACACCATACCTAGTAGGTGGCAACAAATGAACGTCTTTCGTGTGTTTTGAGTGAGTCATTAAACCATTGATAAAGCACAGATTCTTAAGCATCTTAAGCATTTACCCCACAAATGACAACAAAGTATAGCTATAATTTTGTGAACTGCTGTACATGACTATCAAGCTATACAAAAAATAGCAATATTAGCCAAAAAATAATTATAAGTGATTTAATTACATCTTAATGTAATTGTAATGTCATCAGTCACATTTACTTATTATTCATCCAGCCACTTTCTCTCCTTGTTGAACAAGATTACCATGTAAACAAACGTCATACTTCCTACTCTTAGTCGGTCAATAGATCCTGATCCTCGCTGATTAATTGAAAAGGCGTATTCATTCAGTCAGTCAAACTAATAGTGCTTTATGCTCACAGCACGCACTCGAAAGCTATTGGCTCGTGCTATAGTCAGTCTTTATATCCAAGAAAGTCACCAAAACAGTCTCACGCTGCAACGTAGAGCTCTAGGCAATCACAGATTTGCGTGCAACCCTAAATGGATCTAGCAACACCTGTGGTTCTACATCTTTTGCTTTTAATAAAAGTTGACATTGACTTTAATTATTGTGTGGCAAAGATATATAGAAACAGTAAGTTTGGCCCCTATGTTGAAGGGCTTGTCCCTTTTTATTTAAATAGCCAATAGGCTTTTATAATGTCATAGCCATGAACCATGATTTACTACAGTACTTTCTAGTCGGTTGCAGGTGGTGATAGGAGGAGGGACATTCTCGTTCTAGAGAGCATATGATTGGACAAAAATCTGTGTAGTGCAAGATGAGTCATCAATATTTTTGGTCCTTTTATCCTGGAATTTTTTTTAAATGCGTATACCTGCTAAAAGTCTTTGTCGACTTTTAGGAAGACACTAGCAAATAGATTGTTTCAAAGCTAATAGTCAAAAGCCCTATTCACACATGTAACCAGGTAAATTACAGGAAAATCGCTGGGTTACCTTTACTGGTTAATGTACCAATTGTGCTGTTCAAACATACCATCAATAAGGAAATTTAAAGGTGATGATACATATTCACATTAAGGAAAATTGCCAAAGCAAAATTTACCAGTATTTTCAAAAGTGTCGTGTTCAAACATGACCTTTAAACTGGAAATTGTAGGTAATTTTCTGGAAAAGGCTGTATGTGTGAACGCGACTATTGACGAAAAGTAAGCCACAAATAAAATTTTGATTTCATGGAGTCCTAAATTGACTGTATCCCTAATGGAAAATTTGTATTAGTTTTTATAGCACTTTGTGATCTCATCTGTGATGTCAGAGCTCTGCTTGTAACTACTTTAGATGATGGTCGAACAGAGGACATTGTTAATTAAGAAAACGTTAATAAATGTGTGTGCTGCTGTATTTTTTTAATGTTTGGAGGGATAAATCTCTCTGGGTCAGAAACAAAAAGTCTTATCTTTGTTTTATGTTGCCTGTAATGAAAATATGGCTCTCGTTTGAGTGGGGATCCAGGTGTTCTGAGCCACCTGTCTTTTAAAGAAAAACAAAATTGGTTTGACCTGTTCTTATGACTTACAGTTTCTTCTCCTGTAGACTAATGAATGGTTTTCTTTCACTCTGCCCCCTTTCCTCTTCCCTCTCTCTTTCCTTCTTCTTATTGTGTTTGTGATTGTGTATGGGTGGGTATGAATGTGTCTCTGTGTATGGACATACACACACCTTTATGTGTGTGTTAGTGGGTAGCAGACAGACCACGGCTCCCGCCTCGGTCACTGCGGCTGCGGCTGCACTAGCCGCGGCTGCAGGCACCACAGCAGGGCTGGTGGAACAAGGTAGCACCTTTCTACGGGGCCCAGTTCCTCTGCCCCCTTCTTTCTGTACTCTTATATATCTTCTTTCCTTTCCCTTCTTATTCGCAGTACCTCCCTTTCCTTTTCCAATTCTTTTCTTTTTCCCTTTCCTTTTTTTCAATTTTCTTTGTTCTTTCCCTTTCCTTTTTTATTTTCTTTTCCCTTTTCTTTCCTTTTCCTTTCCTTTTTTCCTTTTTCCTTTTCCTATCCTTCCCCTTCCTATCTTTTTCCTTTCCCTCCATATCTTTTCCTCTTCTTTATGTATTATTTTATCCCTTTCTTCCTCTCCCTTCCTATTCACAGTACTTTCTTTTTCCAGTCCTTTTATTTTCTATTTTCTTTTCCTTTGTTTCCCTTTCTCTTTTCCTCATCCTTTCATTTTGTTTCATTTTTCTATCCTTTTCCTTTCCTTTCACTTTACTTTGTCATTTCCTTTCCCTTTCCTATCTTTTTCCTTTCCCTTCCCTATCCTTTTCCTCTTCTTTAAGTTCTCTTTTATCCCTTTCTTCCTCTCCCTTCATATTTACAGTACTTTCCCTTTCCTTTTCCAATCCTTTTCTTTTCCATTTTTTTCCTTTCTTTCCCTTTCTCTTTTCCCCATCCTTTCATTTTGTTTCCTTTTTCTATCCTCTTCCTTTCCCTTTCCTACCCTTTTCCTCTTCTTTTTTTAACTCTTTAACCCCTTCCATCATATCTCTTCCTATTCACAGTATTTTTCATTTTCTATTCTTTTCATTTCCCTTTTCCTTTCCTCATTAATTTTTCTTTCCAGTTGTTCCCTTTTCCTTTACATTTTTTTCTTTCCATTTTCAGATTTTTGCCGCTTGTCACTCACTTGTCCATGACTGTCTCTGCATGGGGCTAAAAGCATGCATGATGACTCACCCTCTTTCTGTCTTTCCTGCTGTTTCTCCCCATCCCCGCATCCTCCACACTTCAGTGCCATTATTTGCCTTATTTTGTCTGATTTCACATTGGGCAGCTCACTGGTCCTATCAGCTGTCTGTCATCATCATTGTCTTAATTTCATTCAGCTTTTATTTTTTTCACTGAGTGGTCACACCAAGGCATGTGCATGATACATTAAATTTTTCCCTCTTTCTCTCCCTTGTGCTCTCTCTCTCTCTCTCGTTTTCTCCATCATTCCTACTTTTATATGTTCTGTAAATCACTTCCATTGACTTAAGTCTGGTTTATTTTTATCCTCCTCATCATCATCACTTTTCTGAGCCATTTTTATCTGACACCTATAAGCCAGTTTATTCCTCTGTATCCTTTCTTCCTTCCTTTACTCTGTCTTTATATTTTTATATACGGTCTGTGAAGTTGAATTCACACCTGTTTTTTTGGGTGGAACAGTCTGCCTGATGTTGTGCTGAATGCTGCATGGGAGGTTGGACTAATGCATGTTCACTAACTTGGGGGTGTGATGGGCTGTACGGATCTGGTGCACCTGTGCATGGTCAAAGCTTCATGAAAACTGTATTTATTGCATCACAAGTTTTTTGCAGTAATGGTCTTAAAACTTTTTTAATTTCATGCTTTAGCCCTTTTTAACCAGCATCTAAAAATATTTTTATGGATATACAGTGCATTCAGAAAGTATTCAGACTCCTTCATTTTTATTTTTATTTTTTTTTCACATTTTGTTATGTTGCAGCCTTATGCAAAAATGCTTTAAATAAAAAAAAATGTTCACATCAATCTACACTCCATACCCCATAATGTCAAAGCAAAAACTAGATTTTTGACAACTTTTCAGATTTATTAAAAATAAAAAACTGAAATAACAGATTGACATAAGTGTTAAGACTCTTAACTCAGTACTTAGTTGAAGCACCTTTGGCAGCGATTACAGCCTCAAGTCTTTTTGGGTATGATGCAACAAGCTTTGCACTCCTGGATTTGGGGATTTTCTGCCATTCTTTTCTGCCGATCCTCTCAAGCTCTGTCAGGTTGGATGGGGACAGCCATTTTCAGGTCTCTCCAGAGATGTTTGATTGGGTTCAAGTCCGGGCTCTGGCTGGGCCACTCAAGGACATTCACAAAGTTGTCCTTAAGCCATTCTTGTGTTGTCTTTGCTGTGTGCTTAGGGTCATTATCCTGTTGGAAGGTGAACCTTCGGCCCAGTCTGAGGTCCTGAGCGCTCTGACCAGGTTTTCATTAAGAATATCTCTGTATTTTGCTGCGTTCAGCTTTCCTTCAACACTAACCAGTCCCCCAGTCCCTGCCACTGAAAAAGACCCCCACATCATAATGCTACCACCACCATTGCGGAGGTGATGAGCAGTGCCTGGTTTCCTCCTGACATAACGCTTGGAATTGAGGCCAAACAGTTCAATCTTCATTTCATCAGACCAGAGAATCTTGTTTCTCACAGTCTGAGAGTCCTTTAGGTGTTTTTATGTGTCTTGCACTGAGAAGAGGCTTCCGTCTGGCCACTCTGCCATAAAGTCCAGATTGGTGGAGTGTTGCAGTGATGGTTGTCCTTCTGCAAGTTTCTCCTGTCTCCATACATGATCTCTGGAGCTCAGCTACAGTGACCATCAGGTTCTTGGTCACCTCGCTTACCATGGCCCTTCTCGTCTGATTGCTCAGTTTGGCTGGTTGGCCAGCTCTAGGAAGAGTCCTGGTTGTTCCAAACTTCGTCCATGTAAGAATTATGGAGGCCACCGTGCTCTTGGGAACCTTCAATGCAGCTGAAATGTTTTGAAGCCTTCCCCAGATCTGTGCCTCGACACAATCCTGTCTCTGAACTCTGCAGGCTGTTCCTTTGACCTCATGGCTTGGTTTTTGCTCTGATATGCATTTTCAGCTGTGAGACCTTATATAGAGAGGTGTGTGCCTTTCCAAATCATGTCCAATCAATTGAATTTGCCACAGGTAGACTCCAATCAAAGTGTAGAAACATCTCATAGATGATCCAGAGAAATGGGATGCACCTAAGCTAAATTTCAAGTGTCATAGCAAAGGGTCTGAATACTTACAGTATGCCAATGTGATATTTCTGTTTTTTCTTAAGTTATTTTTGAAGTTATCAAAAATCTTGTTTTTGCTTTGTCATTATGGTGTATGGAGTGTAGATTGATGTGGAAAAAAATAATTTAAAGCATTTTAGCATAAGGCTGCAACATAGCAAAATGTGGAAAAAATAAAGGGGTCTGAATACTTTCTGAATGCACTATAGGCTTATGTGCTCTCTCTATATTTATTTAAGATATTTTTATTAATTATAGTTATATTTTTTATTTTCTATTATTTATTAAAATTGTGTGAGCAAATTTTTTACACAAACCAGAGCAGTGCATTTTCACATGCAATATATACAGTATATACCGTATGTATATTTTTTTTTCTCACATCAAAAATTTTCATAATCAAAAAGGTATGAAGAAATTAAGATATACTGGATCCACAGTATGTAGAAGACACGTGAATAGCAGAGTATCTTTTTATGCCACAGTACTTAATTGTGGGCCAAAAACTAACTGCTTCAATACATTTGTAATGTTGAGGAGTAGTTTAGCCTGGAATACTCCCTTCTCAGTGCAATATATCACAATAAATCTAGCCACACATAACTGTAATTATACATTACAGTCACAATTTCATCAACTTTGGATTTGTAATAATTTTCTTTGCCCCTCCTGTGATTATCCTCCAGAGCAGAGATATATATAGATATAGATATAGATATAGATATAGATATAGATAGATATAGTATATATATATATATATATATATATATATATATATATACAGTTGTGCTAAAAAGTTTGCATACCCTGGCAGAAATTGTGAAATTTTGGCATTGATTTTGAAAATATTACTGATCATGCAAAAAAAATGTCTTTTAAGGATAGTGATCATATGAAGCCATTTATTAGCACATAGTTGTTTGGCTCCTTTTTAAATCATAATGATAACAGAAATCACCCAAATGGCCCTGATCAAAAGTTTACATACCCTTGAATGTTTGGCCTTGTTACAGACACACAAGGTGACACACACAGGTTTAAATGACAATTAAAGGTTAATTTCCCACACCTGTGGCTTTTTAAATTGCAATTAGTGCCTGTGTAAAAATAGTCAATCAGTTTGTTAGCTCTCACGTGGATGCACTGAGCAGGCTAGATACTGAGCCATGGGGAGCAGAAAATAACTGTCAAAAGACCTGCGTAACAAGGTAATGGAACTTTATAAAGGTGGAAAATGATATAAAAAGATATCCAAAGCCTTGAAAATGCCAGTCAGTACTGTTCAATCACTTAAGAAGTGGAAAATTCGGGGATCTCTTGATACCAGGCCAAGGTCAGGTAGACCAAGAAAGATTTCAGCCACAACTGCCAGAAGAATTGTTCGGGATACAAAGAAAAACCCACAGGTAACCTAAAAGATGGTGTGGTTGTTTCAAGGAACACAATACGACAATACTTGAACAAAAATGAGCTGCATGGTCGAGTTGCCAGAAAGAAGCCTTTACTGCGCCAATGCCACAAAAAAGACCTTGACACAGCTTCTGGCACACTGTAATTTGGAGTGACGAGACCAAAATAGAGCTTTATGGTCACAACCATAAGTGCTATGTTTGGAGAGGGGTCAACATGGCCTATAGTGGAAATAATACCATCCCCACTGTGAAGCATGGTGGTGGCTCACTGATGTTTTGGGGTTGTTTGAGCTCTAAAGGCATGGGGAATCTTGTGAAAATTGATGGCAAGATGGATGCAGCATGTTATCAGAAAATACTGGCAGACAATTTGCATTCTTCTGCACGAAAGCTGTGCTTGGGACGTACTTGGACTTTCCAGCATGACATTGACCCTAAGCACAGGGCCAAGTTGACCCTCAGTTGGTTACAGCAGAAAAAGGTGAAGGTTCTGGAGTGGCCATCACAGTCTCCTGACCTTAATATCATCGAGCCACTCTAGGGAGATCTCAAACGTGCGGTTCATGCAAGACGAACAAAGACTTTGAATGACCTGGAGGCATTTTGCCAAGACGAATGGGCAGCTATACCACTTGCAAGAATTTGGGGCCTCATAGACAACTATTACAAAAGACTGCACGCTGTCATTGATGCTAAAGGGGGCAATACACAGTATTAAGAACTAAGGGTATGCAGACTTTTGAACAGGGGTCATTTCATTTTTTTCTTTATTGCCATGTTTTGTTTTATGATTGTGCCATTCTGTTATAACCTATAGTTGAATATGAATCTCATAAGAAATAAAAGAAATGTGTTTTGCCTGCTCACTCATGTTTTCTTTAAAAATGGTACATAAATTACCAATTCTTCAAGGGTATGCAAACTTTTGAGCACAACTGTGTGTATGTGTATATATATATATATATATATATATATATATATATATATATATATATATATATATATATAAGCTAATATAAATTTGAAAATGTATATTAGCATTTCTGCATTTTCTAAATTAGTATGCTAAAGCAATTAAATCCAACATAATTCCCTCTTGAAAAATCTGGTTAAATATTTAAAACTTTAAACTTTAAAACATTTAGCGGTTTTCGTGACTCATTTTACTTCTGTATTCTGACATACTTCCAAGTCAAACAGGATATATAACAAGAAAAATTTACCCTAATCAGGAATGGATTTGATCATGAAAAATGGGTGTTACATACTAGAATGGAGCCAGATAGTTGGAAAATAAGCAGGCATGGTGACGTCAGCCGACAAGTATGTTGTTTCTGAGGCTGAGTAAAAACAAACATTTTATTAATGTTTATTTAACATACAAATAATGTTAAAAAAAATTTTTGTCATTGGAATAATTAGACCTGAAACGTTCAAGAAGTAAATAGGGTCAATTTTGATTTCATTTTTACTGTGTCAGAGCACATTTAGTATGAGGTTTGAGGAATATTAGTGAATAGAGTAGGGTAGAGTAGATTAGAATAGAAGTTTAGTTTACAGTGGTCATTTACTGTGATAGAAGATTTTAGTTTCAAACAACTGAAACAAAATGTGTTGAATTTTAGTATCTAGTGATATTTAGAATATCTTAAGGTAGCCGAATAGCTGTTCTGCTGGAGATGCTGAAGACATTGTTTTGCCCTTTACCTTCTCTAAAGGGGAGAACAAGATTCGGGTTGTTACGTTACTGTTCCTTTTAACTTTTTATTTTTCTTCCAGTAAAATGCATCATGAGTGGGTTAGAAGGGTTGAGCTTCTATCTTGGGCCTTTGCTGTGGCTCAATTTGAAGGCTGTGCTTCATATTTGATGCTGCCTCCACATGCCTGCAATCAAATATTTATGTAGTGCTGCCTCTCTCTGTTGTCTTTCTACTACCCCCAGCCTGAGCAACCAGAATACTGCGGTATAGGCAGTTACACTACGTAACAGACCAATTTTTTGGATCTTACCAAAATCATGATATCTGACTTTCTTCATATAGAGCATATGATTAAATAATGAACTTGATATAATATATAATATATATTAGATTATGTAATGTACGTTTCTTCTCTAATGTCTTGTTCTTATTAGAGTGTTTTCTGTATCTCTGTTTTGATACAGTTAAAGGGATAGTTCGACCCAAAAATTTAAATTCTATCACCATCATGTTGTTTCAAACCCTTATTACTTAAGTGGAATACAAAAGGAAAGAATCTTAGGTAGAATGTTTGGGACTAACATCCTCAGTCACCATTCACTTTCATTGTATGGAAAAAAGATGCAATGAAAGTGAATTGTGACTGAGGCTAACAACAAAGTCATATAGGTTTGGAATGACATGAGGATGAGTAAATCTTAACAGAATATGATTTTTTTTTGGCAAACTCTCTGGTAAAGTTTGGCATCAGATGATTTCCATAAAGCTTATATAAAGCAGCCTGGCACAAACCTAGTTTTTTTAAAACCTATTTTGGTAAATCTTGTTTGTGCTGACTCTAGCCCTGCTAAGCTGATAAAATCTCAGAAAAATGACGACTGTACCTTAAATAAGTTGACCATTTTTTTCTATTCTTTGGCCCCATACAGAGCTCTGTATTTGTTTAGACCCACTGTTCATAGAAACAGCAATAGCACAAGAGACTTTAGTATTTTGACCTCTTCTCCATTGCTCTCTCTTCTCTTTTTCTCCTCGTTCTCTTTCTTTTGCTCTCTGTGTTAATGGCAAGGTAAGGAGCTCCACTCACTCTAGAGTATTAGTTGTTACTTTACTCCTGATCTTCCTACAGGGACGCATGCTCATTTCTTTCACTGATCTCTTTGGGCCACCAGATGGATGGGTCGGTGGCCCAGATACATTTCTAGGAGGATCTGTATTCAAAACCCACCTTCAGTGACCGCAGTCTTCAGTTTATGACCCTCATTCACAGATTGAATTGAATTATTTTCCAACCTCTTGCTCTGTACCTATTGATTTCTTTATATGACTAATGTCCAGGGTCATGTAAAACCTGGAAATATCAAGGAATTTTAAAATTGGGTTTTCCAGTCTAGTGATGCCCCATTTGTCAATGAATCATTCTTTTGGTAAATGATTTATTTGCAAATCGCTCTGAATCAAAATCATTTTAAATCTGTGTTCAGTAATCACAAGTACTTCCATATTAATATGGTGGCACAATTATATTTTTGTCTACAAAACTAATTTCAAACATTTAAACATACGTCTTCAGATCAAAAAAAATTTAAGATAATGAGAAACATTTCAGTCAAGTGTTTCAAAAGTTTTGACCGGTAGTGTAAATGTATATATATGTGTGTTTGTGTGTGTGTGTGTGTGTGTGTGTGTGTGTGTGTGTGTGTGTGTGTGTGTGTGTGTGTGTGTGTATATATATATATATATATATATATATATATACACACACACACACACACACACACACACACATACATACATACATGCATACATACACACTACTGGTCAAAAGTTTTGAAACACTTGACTGAAATGTTTCTCATTATCTTAAATTTTTTTGATCTGAAGACTTATGTTTAAATGTTTGAAATTAGTTTTGTAGACAAAAATATAATTGTGCCACCATATTAATTTATTTCATTAGAAAACAACTAAAATGTAATAAAAAAATAAATATTAAAACAAAAAAACATTTTTGAAATTGATGACTTGGACCAAATAATAAAGAAAAGCAGCCAATAAGTGCCCAACATAGATGGGAACTCCTTCAATACTGTTTAAAAAGCATCCCAGGGTGTTACCTCAAGAAGTTGGTTGAGAAAATGTCAAGAGTACATGTCTGCAAATTCTAGGCAATGAACTTTGAAGATGCTAAAATATAACACAGTTTTGATTTATTTTGGATATTGTTTAGTCACAACATAATTCTCATAGTTCAATTTATGTTATTCCATAGTTTTGATGACTTTACTATTATTCTAAAATGTGAAAAAAATTATAATGAGTAAGAATGAGTAAGTGTTTCAAAACTTTTGACCGGTAGTGTATATATACACACGCAACTGTGGTGAGAAGAATATCATCTCAGAATGCTATTCTGAGATGCGGGTTGTGCTATATTGGCGGCACGAGGGGGACCTACATAATATTAGGCAGGTGTTTTTAATGTTGTGGCTGATCGGTGTATACAGTGTATTATATATAATATATATATATATATATATATATATATATTAGGGCTGTGAATTGATAATAAAAAGTTAACTAATTAATCGCACAGTTTTCTGTGATTAGTTACGATTAATCAAGGTACATGTAACATTAAAATATAATCATAAATATATTGAATTTATACTTTGTCTTAAAGTGATTTAAATATGTACAAGTAAGGTCTTTAAGTTTTTCGAAGATTGAGTTAATTAGACACTTTTACAGGTATAAATCTTTGATGCAAGTGTAAATGTCATAAAATCAGTAGACATGCTATCATTAAAAGTGGGGCAAAATCTTCCACCGTTTTACAGTGGAGTTTTTTAGTAATAGGATCAAATGGACAGAATTTAGTTTATATTGAGCTTTATTGGCAAGATAAACTTACTTGTATGTTGCCAATGCATTATTAGACAATATATATAAAGATATAAAACAAATTGAATTTTAATTTGCTTAAGTTTAAAATCTCAAAACAATTATTTTCTTTGGCTGCCATTCAGTCTCTATCACTCAAATGATGGCTCTCTCTCACGCGTTTTCAGGTGATGCAAAGAGAAACAGCAGCTTGCCCATATCTCTCCCTCTCCTGACTCACCACTTGCGGGTGAAGTCTTCATTCTTCATACAGTAAATCCGCTCCTGTATTTATTATGCTCGGGACATGCGTTTCGTGTAATGGAAAAGCATACACTGTTCCACACAATCAGTTTCTCTGCTAGGATGTGCAGTCAAGTCAATCTTGTACCTCCTGGAAATGTATATATGCCAATTTTAGCCACAGGAAGTGGAGAAAAACATTAGTGAAGTTTCAGGAAGTTAAAAAAAATAAAAATGCATACTGCATTAATTACAGGTGTTAAACAGTCAATTATTAATCTCAGAAACATATATATATATATATATATATATATATATATATATATATATATATATATATAATATGTATGTATGTATTAGTAACATTTAATTGGCGAGAAATAGCTTTTTGCGAGCGCAATCTCAATAAAACATTTTTTAATCCTTCTCCAGTAATCATGGATTTTTCAATTCCATGAAAAAAGTCATGGAAATCTGAAAGGGGTTGTGTATAGATTGAATGCATTGTTATAAGTCACTTTGGGTAATAACATCTACCAAAACAATAAATCTCTCTGATGGATAATTTTTTATGAGAATCTTTAAATGAGTTGCAGTCCAGGATTTTTGATCAACTGATTGTAATAATACTGCCTTAATCAGTAGTCTCATCTAGAGAAGGTTCAAGATACCCTTTAAGATGAATACCCATAGGAATAAAGCTCAAGATCTCTTCTGTGCTTTATTTAAGCTAAAGTGTGTTTCTGCACCACTAGTTTCACCAAACAGTGTTGCAAATATAATTACTCTTTCAAACAGTACAGAACAGACATGCCAATTGACTGACATAAATATGATGATTTACCATGGTTTAACAATAGAAAGAAGTGATGTGAACGAATGACTTTCAAGGTGCATGCACAATTGCTCGAGAGAGTGTGTGCATTTGTTTGCATATGTATTCTCAATATAAAATGGTACATGAACCAGCAATATTTTTCTGTGAATTTGTCAGCTGCATCCTTATACACATTGACGAATGTGTTTATAATGATTTAATGAGTGTTTTTTCCATGAAACAGCAAAAGCACTGAAAAGCACATTACATTTTGGATAGTTTTCATATCTATTGGTCATTAGAATGAAAAGTTCTTCCATTAACTACACCAGAAACTTTTTGACTCAACCTAAAAAGATTCATTTGAAATATTCTGTCGTTTCACATCCAAACAATGTAATTGAATCAAATGATACT
Organism: Myxocyprinus asiaticus; assembly: GCF_019703515.2. Classification (NCBI taxonomy): domain Eukaryota; kingdom Metazoa; phylum Chordata; class Actinopteri; order Cypriniformes; family Catostomidae; genus Myxocyprinus; species Myxocyprinus asiaticus. The sequence goes on along the minus strand of NC_059346.1, from coordinate 15,668,131 downwards.
CAAAATGCAGAGATTTTAATGAGATGTAAGTTTAAAATGTATAGTTGAATTTCTCTGCCACTTGCATTGCAGTGAGACCTGCATGGAGCTTTGTCTGTAAATCTCGGGCGCAAATATGATGAAGGTCTTTATGAATTGTACAATGGGGAACTGTTCAGTCTTCATATTTAGTCATATTTGTATGTGTATGAACTACTGAAGTGATCTAATTGATTATATATTTTTTGTTAATAAATAATAAAAGTCATTGTAAAATGTTATGTACTGTAAATCTGGCTATATCAGTCAGAGCCTGATCATTATTATCTGCATTGTTACCTTTCATTTTAGGAAATAGAGCTCTGGGTAAATTATTGACAGTTGTTGGTGGTTAAATTTGACAGTTTTGCTGATTTAACGTCTCTTATTTGCTCCCATTGTAGCAGCCAAGAGCTTGTTGAACAAAAAGGCAGACGTTAAGGTAAGAAGATCTGTTGAACTTCTGACCTCTGTGACCCAGACATGACCATGATATGACATGTGGCTTCTTAGTACCTTCTCTCTTTTCACTTCTAAGTCACTCTGTCTCTCTGTCCTGCTCTTTTACTGGCTAAGCTATCAGTGTTAGTTACTTGTGTTTACAGTGTTTCCTCTATTGCATGTTTGTCTTGTTTCGTACATAGCTGTTGTGTGTTCATATAATGTATGTGTGTGGTTATCTGAGTGTATGTGTTTGTGTGTTTTTGAGAGAAATAGATTTTATATGACGCAAGAGAGTCTGAAAATGGGACCATTGACTCCTAAAATCACCTCATTAATCAGTACTTCCATAATGTTAATTACATGGAGAAAATTTAATTAGTCAACCACTTTAAAGCTAATTTAACCTTGACAATAGACTCAAAAACATTGTGTTACAAATAATCAGAAATCTCTGTTCTTAGTTTAGGAAGAGTAAATTCAAAAATTAAAATTCTGTCATTATTTACTCACCTTTATGTTATTCCAGTTTGAATTTTGTTTTTCTGTGCTACACAAAATTGTATGTTTGCAGAATGTCAAAATGGTCGACCAAAAAGTACCATAAAAGTAGTCCATATTACTTGTATGCTGTTAAAAGTCAATGTTAATGTAAAGATTTTCAGCGAATAACGGATTAAATAAGCACACAAGTCGGATGGGCTACTTGTATAATGCTTTTTTTTATCTCTTTTGGAGCTTGACAGCCACTGGTCACCATCTACATTCATTGTATGGAAAAGAGCGGCTTGTTAAACAACTTTGTGTTCTGTGGAAGAAAAAAAAAAGTCATAAGGGATTGGAACAACATTAGGGTGAATAATTGACTACATTTTAATTTTCCACTATCCTTAAAGTTTATATTCCCCTTTCCTTGTTCCTTATCAACACTGTATTCAGAAAGAGATTTGAATAAGCATTGTTTACATAAATGTTACAAAGTAAATATTTTTGTTAATTTGATAATGTAGCTACCAAAAAGAGTGTATGAACCTTTTTGTAATATCTTAATCCATTCCTCAGAATTGCTGAAAATTTGCTCCACATGCAGTGCGAAAATATGTGCAGATTTGCACTGCTGTCTAGCAGTTCCAATATAAGGTGTTACCAAACACCATAACAAGCTTTATCCGGTCATGGAGACAGTGATCCCCCTGAAAGAGGAGAAGAAATGAAGGTTTTATTTCCGTCAGCGTCTGTGGCGTGTGGGGGACGTTAAGGAGAATGATTTAACGATGATGGCTGTGATGCCTCTTGGGAATCTATGGAATCTTCCACAAGAGCCAGAGTAATTTGATTCATAAATCGGGATTCAGAAAATTCATTAAAGTTTGAACAACACTTCTCACTTAAGTGCTCCTTTAGAGTGTTTACACACACAACTCACACACACACATTCCCAGCTACTTGTTTCTACTTCATCGTCACCCTACAACCCACCTCTATGACTCACACCTGCTATATCAGTGTGTATTTATATAAGTGTGTGTCTGAGTGTGTTTGAGCAGAGAAATAGCTGTGACTCTGGTTCCAAAAATAGCCATGAGTCTGAAACTCTGAGACGAAAATAGCAGCACAGCGCTCCTCTCATCTCCTAGCAACAGGCTCCCCCTTGTCCTCTCCAGCCATTTTAAAAGATTTCTCTTCTTCTGTCCTTTTATTAACCTGCTCTCTCCTTTCTTCACTTTAATGCTCCATCTCCAAAGCCAAAGATCACGCTGATTGATTCTTTTTAGTTTCAAGTTTAGTTTCTGTCATTATTTTTCTGATTAACTCAAACTGACTTCCTTCTTTTGTGTCTAAATCTTTGAAGTGGCACTGGTTATGTAATGCTGCTTTAGAATCTGAGGCGTTTTTATACAGTGATTGGAAGTTGCGCTGCTGTGTTTGCAAGCAAAGCGCTTCCGAGAACATTCTGTGCTTAATATAACCAGTTCTTAGCTGCCCTTTTTTTAAGACAAAACATATCATTGATCTGCATCCTCTCTCAGCATCTCTGCTTGTCCTTGCACATTATTCCGGTCCAGGAACAGACTTTCTTGGAATGGTGACCATTTTATAGCACAAACAACTGACCCTAGATCAGTTAACTTTGCTTACACTGACCAATCCTCAAGTGCACTTAAGCTTTCCTTGTGCTAGTAGCATGTGTCTCTCCTTTCGCCCACACTTTTTTCATTTTACGTTTCCCTTCACTTGACCCCCCCCCCACCCTTCCTTGTTCCTCTTGCTTGGATTTTCCAAATGCCCTACTCTTTAGAAGAACCTTTTTGTCAACATATTGTCCTATTAGAAGTGTACCACTAGCACCATCTTGTTCCGAACCCAGACATTCAGATGTACCCCAAAATTGTCCTTGAAATCTTCTTTGACCGAAGATGTCCTTTACCTTCAACAAAAATGAAAATGGTATTGCACTTGTCATGTATTGTCTTAAAACATCTCCCACACCTCCATGTCTCTCTCTCACTACATGTCTCTTCTATCACTTTCTCTCTCTAGAAGCGGAAGTCGAGCTCTACTATTCAGTACATGGTGAGATTATTGTTCCATTTACACCCTTCTGTTTCCCTTTTATCTTTCTACTCCTGTACCTTCACCTGCCAACCAATTGCCAAAATCTCTCCTAAAGCTCCTCCTTCAGATCCAGCATTTCTTTCGATCCACTATGAAATGATGGTTAGGAAAAACCTCAATAGCTTTGAAAAGTTTATTTGTGTGTCATCTGCCATGTGATAGCCAAATGTAACCTTTTTTATTATTATTATTTGTTTAGGGTTTTACTGGTCATCATGTCTTGGAACCTATTCTTATGTGCCTCACTTTCTGGTTTAAAAATATTCAGACCAGCAATTTGTTCCTTCTGTTTGCTGTTCCTTTCTTTGTGTGAATGATTTTGACCAACTCCCCACTACGAACCTCCTAGGTCTCATTCTGTATGTGGGTAATCAAGTTTTTTTATTTACTACAGACCACTCCAAAATGTTGTATACTAGGTTTAGGAGAAGCCTTTCTCTTCGTACACAGGCAATGGAATAGACATGCCGAATAATGTCCTCTGTTTTCAGAATGCTTCTCAAGTCTGAAAGAGCAACCCTCAAAGCTGCTTGTTTTGTCACTTTACATTCACCTGGAATAAGTTGGACTTCAATGGAGATCTAACACTTACTGCGATTAAGGTTTTGGGAATCAAGTGGTCCAATTATTAGAAACAGTGTGTGTTTAAATGTGTGTGTATTTGACCATAGTAATTTTAAGTGGTGTTCACACTCACAGCAATTACATTTCTGGGGTTCACCAAGTCTCTTTATTGTTGGTTTCTGGAAAGCATTCCCACTCAACTGCTGTATCCAGTTGCACAAGCTGAAGATAACATTAAACTGTGAATTGTGATACTGCACATTTTCATAAAGTTCTCAAACTCAAAACTTGCTTAACTTTGACACATCTTCAACGGTTTCTGTCGCTCATGTCATTTCACGTCACTACCTCTAATTGAAAAACAGTGACTTCCAGTCGCTGCAAATCACTGCCAGTGTGAACACCCATTTAGTCTGTGATGTGTTTGTGTGTGTGTGTATATATATTTAATACCCATTTATTCATTGTGTCATGGCTTTCTTTCTGGTTTATGAGGGTCCAGTAATTGTGAGTTGTTCATTCATCTCTTACTAACATCATACTAACAGCTCTTCTCGCATGATCAGCCTGAGCTACTTAAGGGAAATAGGACATTGGCTACCTTGATACCACTACAGACCAATAAACATAGACATGAACATGACTGTAAGGGGCCTGAGAGCCCAAGTACAAATAAACATCAAGAACTCATCTGCTTTTGCATGTAATGGGCCTTATTGGTTTAATGGTTTAATGTAGGAAGCCTAATTGGCAAAAGGCATTTTAAGGACTTGAATAGTGACCCTACCTTTCTCTCTTGCTGCTAAATAAATTTTTGTATCAATGTAAATAAGCAGTTGGCACTACATAATTCAGTTACCTCTTTAAGGGATAGTTCATTCAACCCTCATGTTGTTCCAAACCTGTATGACTTTCTTTCATTGAACACAGAAAGGGATGTTACGTTTAATGCCTCAGCCACCATTCACTTTTATTGCATCTTTTTTTTTATTCATACAATGAAAGTGAATGGTGGTGACTGAGGCTAATATTCTGTCTAACATCTCCCTACAGTATGTGTTCCTTGGAAGATCAGATGGATGTGGAACAATATGAGGGTGACTATGATATTAATGGTATGATATGAATTCTCATTTTGGGTAAACTATCCTTTTAAAATGAAAAGTTAATGTGTGTTGCTGTGTATTGCTGTGTGTGTGTGTGTGTGTGTGTGTGTGTGTGTGTGTGTGTGTGTGTGTGTGTGAGAGAGAGAGAGAGAGAGAGAGATGTATGCATGCTGATCTTTCCCTCAATCCTTCTTTACCTGACCCTTTCTGAAATATATTTATGTTGTGTTTCCCTGCACAGCCCCAGACAAACAGCATAGTCACCAGTCCCAAGGGAAACCTCCCCTCTCCTGCACTGGTATTTGCCTCTCTAAATCCTCATCTCACTCTGTCACTCTGTCCTTTTTCCCCTCTGTCTGTGACTGTACCTGCATCCCTTTGTGAAGTGAATATGTTTTAGTTTTTTGTGTGTGTTTGCGGATTGTCAATGAGAAAAGTCAAGATTTTATTTGTTAATTGCTCTTTGGCAGTGTAATGCTTTTTCTACATCACCTAGTTGTGCCTAAACAGAATGGTGATGATGATATAATGACATAAAAGAGATGATATAATTAAATAATATACCTAAAAGTATTTTGACACTTAAGCCATATTTAACATGTATGAATTCCATTGCAATAGATAACACATTATATTAAGTGTCTTTAACTACTATGTACTTAAACATTTGATACAATGTACTTATTATGTACATACAGTTGAAGTCAGAAATTTACATACACTTAGGTTGAAGTAATTAAATCTAATTTTTTTAATCACTCCACAGATTTCATATTAGCAAACTATAGTTTTGGCAAGTCGTTTAGGACATCTACTTGGTGTATGACACAAGTAATTTTTCCAACAATTGTTTACAGACAGATTGTTTCACTTTTAATTGACTATATCACAATTCTAGTGGGTCAGAAGTTTACATACACTAAGTTAACTGTGCCTTTAAGCAGCTTGGAAAATTCCAGAAAATGATGTCAAGCATTTAAGCAATTAGCTAGTTAGCTACTAATAGGCTAATTTGAGGTGTACCTGTTGATGTATTTTAAGGCCTACCTTCAAAATCAGTGCCTCTTTGCTTGACATCATGGGAAAATCTAAAGAAATCAGCCAAGACCTCAGAAAAAAAACAATTGTTGACCTCCACAAGTCTGTTTCATCCTTGGGAGCAATTTCCAAATGCCTGAAGGTACCACATTCATCTGTACAAACAATAGTATGCAAGTATAAACACCATGGGACCACGCAGCCATCATACCACTCAGGAAGGAGACGCATTCTGTCTCCTAGAGATGAATGTAGTTTGGTGCAAAAAGTGCAAATCAATCCCATAACAACAGCAAAGGACCTTGTAAAGATGCTGGAGGAAACAGGTAGACAAGTATCTATATCCACAGTAAAATGAGTTCTAAATCAACATAACCTGAAAGGCTGCTCAGCAAGGAAGAAGCCACTGCTCCAAATCCAACATAAAAAAGCCAGACTACAGTTTGCAAGTGCACATGGGGGCAAAGATCTTACTTTTTGGAGAAATGTCCTTTGGTCTGATGAAACAAAAATTGAACTATTTGGTCATAATGACCATCGTAATGTTTGGAGGAAACTGGTGAGGCTTGCAAGTCAAAGAACACCATCCCAGCCGTGAAGCATGGGGATGGCAGCGTCATATTGTGGGGGTGCTTTGCTGTAGGAGGGACTGGTGCACTTCACAAAATAGATGGCATCATGAGGAAGGTAAATTATTGGATATATTGAAGCAACATCTCAAGACATCAGCCAGGAAGTTAAAGCTCAGTCACAAATGGGTATTCCAAATGGACAATGACCTCAAGCATACCTCCAAAATTGTGGCAAAATGGCTTAAGGACAACAAAGTCAAGGTATTGGAGTGGCCATCACAAAGCCCTGACCTCAATCCGATAGAAAATTTGTGGGCAGAACTGAAAAGGCGTGTGCGAGCAAGGAGGCTTACAAACCTGACCCAGTTACACCAGTTCTGTCTGGAGGAATGGGCCAAAACTCCAGCAACTTATTGTGAGAAGCTTGTGGAAGGCTACCCAAAGCGTTTGACCCAAGTTAAACAATTTAAAGGCAATGCTACCAAATATTAACCAAGTGTATGTAAACTTTTGACCTACTGGAATGTGATGAAAGAAATAAAAGCTGAAATAAATAATTCTCAGTACTATTATTCTGATATTTCACATTCTTAAAATAGTGATCCTAACTGACCTAAGACAGGGAATGTTTTCTACGATTAAATGTCAGGAATTGTGAAAAACTGAGTTTAAATGTATTTGGCTAATGTGTATGTAAACGTCTGACTTCAACTGTACACGTTGTTGCATTGTACTTGCATTTAAATTACCTGCATTTAATTACATCTGTAGTTACACTGTTTACCTTACACCTAATCCTAACTCTACCCCAACTCTTACCCTGAACCCAAACCCTAATCTTACTCATACCTCAACCTCAGTAGCAGCAAATGTGAATTTTGTGAGAATTTTGCAGAACAACATGTAGTTACACAATAAGTACATTGTATGTATTTTAGTATTAGTACATAGCAGTTAAAGACACCTTATATAAAGTGGAACCGATAACAAAATATCACACCAAGTGTTATCTGCAAACAAATTCTGCTAGATATTTTCTCAGAACTTACTTCACTTTTCTGAGTCATTATTGCAATTACTTTTAACCACATGATCCCCTTTATGGCCCGGGTATACTTTGTTTTTCTGCATTCCAGATCGGTTCGCACCTGGCCGACTGTGTTGCCTTTCAAAGTATACTTTTCTGAACACAAATGAATACAAACACATTCAACGCATGCCCACTTCAACTGCTTTGTGATACTCTTTTAGTACAGTCAATGGCCAGAGCAAAATTGGACCACGGGTCATTTGAACAGTATAAACTTATGCAATATTTTGCTTCATGTGTGGTTATGCTATATTTCTTAAAAATGAAGGCCACTTGGTTGATATTCTGTTGTCTAACACAACTGCATTCATGCATGTGTGGCTTAGCTGACCAAATACTTTGGGGGCCACTGTACATATTATAGTGCTGAATGGAGGATGGAAATATTCAGGTCTGCAAATGAGCAGAGAAGGATCTAATTAGCATCTACATATAAATAAACTGACCCATGAGATATGATATGTGTTAAAGTGTCTGTAATTGAACTTGAAAGTCAGTTAGCAACATACAGGCCCCTTGGGGCATCATCAATTAGGATCCGGATTGGTTTGGAGGTAGTAACTCCTCCTGGGGATCTCAGAATTGGCTTTCAAACAGCAGTTTCCTAGCCACGGTGGTAAGAGGCTGTTGTATGGTTGACTGGGATCCTTAATGATTATCCTGACTTTAGTTCTTGTGCACCTGCTGTAGATGTCCTGCAGGTTAGTAAGTGCATCCTGTGAAATACTATACACCGTCCCATGCCATTCTGTTCCGTTTGCTATTTTTTTTTTAATATTGTGTATGATCTACTGTACTGCATATACCAAAGTCTTATTAATTTTCATATTCATCTTATGAGATATTTTAACCCATTTTAGATATTTGAGATATTATGATAAATTACTCAGATAGATTACTAGACTATTTTAAATCGATTGCAATGAAAATCTTCAAAAGCTTACTCAGAGTAGGGATCAGCCAAGCTATGTATAGTCACAGTTGTGCTCTGTCATTCTGATATATTACTACACGCTCTAGTCACATATTAAAGGGGTTGTTTATTGGATTATGTAATACCAGGTTGTCTTTCAGTGTCTGCTATGATTGGTGGATGATGAAGGGTGCTTTATGCCTGGAGCTGGCAGGAAAGTTGGGTTTACTCTCTTAATAAAACAATATTTCAAGATGCTGGGGTGGTGGGTACAGAAGTGATTTGATTATTCAATGTTAAGTGACATGCTTGAGTGAGATAGATAGATTGATCGCAATGCCTATCTCTTAGGGGATTTATTTATTTATTTTTTGGTCTATGGAAGGGGTTTTCAAGCGATGTCTGTCTTAAAGGATAATTTCTGCCATTTACTCATCTTGATGTCTAAACCTGTAAGACTTTCTAGTTGTAACACCAGTGTAGCATTACACTTTGAATGACATGGTTACAATATTATTATCACACAGTGAATTAAAAACATCAGTCCTCATTATTGTTAAAGTTTTATGCATTTGTAATTAGCAATTATCTTTTTTCTATACATTGAAAGTGAATGGTAACTCACACTAGCATTCTGCTAAATATTTCCTTTTGTGTTCCTCAGAAGTAGCGTCACGTTACCAAAAATTCAGTAGTCGGTACTGATACCAGTAAAATTTCATGATTCTCGATAACCACAAAAAAAAAAATTTTTTTAAAAATGATACCACAAAAAATAGGTAATGTGCTATTTCCCAAATTTTACGTTTTTGTTTTTTTTTTTGTTTTTGAATTACATGTTTTAAAGTTTTATTCAGTTTCATCATCCAAATTGTGTCTAATCAAATGAATCCAAACTTGAATCAAATGAAAATAGAACAATTACTTTTCACCATACTATTGATTTTTTTTTTTTTTTATCAGATGAAGTGCTTTAGTGAAGTTCCTTATCATAACATAATCTAAAACACAACATTGGTTTTTTTATCAACATAAAAGTATGCTGCACAACAGAATTTCATATTATAAATGAAAACTTCTGTTCAGTAGAACAACAGTGAGATCTGCTTGTGTGATATATGTTCAACATACTACTACTACTAATAATAAAATACATTGTACTAAACACTAGTAATATATTTCTGTTGCAATTTCATCCTGTACTTAAGCATTTGATACAATGTACTTATTATGTACATACATGTTGTTGCATTGTACTTGCATTTAAATTACCTGCATTTAATTACATCTGTAGTTACACTGTTTACCTTACACCTAATCCTAAGTCTAACTCTACCCCAACCCTTACCCTGAACCCAAACCCTAATCTTAACCCTACCCCTGAATTTACACATACCTCAAACTCAGTAGCAGCAAATGTGAATTTTGTGAGAACTTTGCAGAACAACATGTAGTTACACATTTTAGTACATAGTAGTTAAAGACACCTTATATAAAGTGGAACCGATAACAAAATATCACAACAAGTGGTATCTGCAAACAAATTATACTATTATTATTATTATTATTATACTTTCTCAGAACTAACTTCACTTTTCTGAGTCATTATTGCAATTACTTTTAACCATCTTCTTTTAACCACCTGATCCCCCTTATGGCCTGGGTAAACTTTGTGCAATCCAGATCTGATCGCACCCGGCCAACTGCGCTGCCTTTCAAAGTATACTTTTCTGACCACGAACGAATACAAATACATTCAGCGCATGCCCAGTTCAACAGATTTGTTATACTCTTTTAGTACAATCAATGGCCAGAGCATGCATAGAGACATGGACTGCAGGTCGTTTGAACAGTATAAATGTATGCAATATTTTGCATCGTGTGGTTATGCTATATTTCTTACAAATAAAGGCCACTTGGTTGATATTCTGTTGTCTAACACAATGGCATTCACGCATGTGTGGCTTAGCTGACCAGGTATCACTAGTAGCATATTTCTGTTGCAATTTCTTACATTTCATGCGTCAAGCATTTATTTTGAATCAAACTTTTATTTTGCTGTGAAGGCGTTTATGGTTCTGTTATTTTGGCGGCAGTTTCAAAATTCCAGATGAGACGTTGGCTATATTACCCAGTGTGATTATTGAAGTGCAAAATGCTGCAATTTAGTTCAATATCATAAATATGTAGTCTGCAGGTGTTGCGCACGTCACAGTGAGCGCTCTGTCCTCTACTACAATAAGCGATTGCGTACCATGCTCATAAAATGTGTTTTGAGCATATGAGTGGCTTCACACATTCACTTTGCAGTGTGCAGTACAGGCAGATTGTATATTTACAGACTGTATATTTATTTAAATCACATCCATTTGCGGTTCAATAATCACACTAGGAAATATAAAAAATTTAAGTTGATATTGTCCATTTCAGTGTAAAGGAGTATCACAACATGCGCAAAAAAAGACGTGTGAGCATTTATAAGCAGCCATTTGTCTGTCAGACAGCGCGAGGGGACCAAATGGAATCGATGCTCGGTATTACCGGTACCGCAGAAACACTGGTATCGTTACATCTTTTTCATTTTAGTATCGACATGGTACCAAAGTACTGGTACTTTTGACATCACTACTTAGAAGAAAGAAAGTCAAACAGGTTTTAAACATCATGAGGGTGAGTTAATGATGACATATTTTTGTGTGAACTATTCCTTTAAGCAATAAGAAATGAAGGTCCCAATGGAAACGTGATATACATTCCAACATATACAGCTACTGCAACATGTGGCACATTATATCATCATATTTTATGATCCCTCATAGTTGCCCTTTAATGCTGTCTGTGTTTGCAACTCGTGTCACGCTTGGGGGGGGTTATGGTGCAGATATAGTTACCCAACCTTGAGGTGGAATTAAGAGGTGTTTATAGTCAGTAAAGACTCAAGCCTTAGTGCTTTGTTTCATAGCTTCCCTTTTAGCTTTACTATTAACTATATAGTTGTGTACTTAATTTGTAGAAATAAATAATACATTTTTAATGAATACCCTGGGGGATGAATTTCTAAAATGTAGAAATTTTCAAACTAGTTGTACCACAGTGATTAGCGCACACACTCTTGAAACATTGGAGCCATCATGTTTAAGAAAATTGTGATGATTTACTCACTGTCATATTGTTCCAAACCTGTAATATTTACTTTCTTCTGCAGAACACAGAAGATATGTTAGGCCGAAGGACATCCTCATTCACCATTTATTTCATTATATAGGAATAAGATGGTGACTGAGAGTGACATGCTACCTAAATCCTTAGATTGTGTTCCATGGAAAAAAATTGTCATACAGGTTTGAAAAAACATGAGGTTGAGTAAATTATAGAATTATAATTTTTGGGTGAATTATCCCTTTGATTCAGGCCTGTGATCTCATCCACCCATCAATAATTTCCTGTTCACTCTTCACTGTTTCTCACTGATAAAAGAAGCAAGAATAAATAAATAAATTAGTCCATTAGCCAAAACAATGCAGCAAGCAGCTTAACACATTCATAGACACTGCCTGGCCAAAAAAAAGAGTTACTGTTTGGATTAAATAAGCAGATACTGAAGAGCCTATGATTGGGTCATTATTGCAGTGATTAAGATGTTTCAGCTGGCAACAATTCTTTTAACCCTAACTGATGCAGTGTGTAGCTTCTCATTTCTTAAACAACCATGTCAGAAGATGTATCCCATGGTTGTGTAAAAGATGTTACTGTTTCAGAAGGGGCAAATTACTGGCCTGCATCAAGCAAGAAATGTCCAACGTATTATTAAAACCTGGAAGGATAGTGGTGAACCATCAGCTTCACAGAAGAAATGTGGTCGGAAAAAAATCTTGAATGATTGTGATCGGAGATCACTAAAACACTTGAAGTCACTAGGGCTGGGCGATATGACAATGTAATCAGATATCGACTATGCCTTACAAAGATCCCGATGCCAATTGCGAACAGACGATGATCAACAATATCAGGAAATGGCAAAATTATGGATCTGGGAAGTCACCAGATATATTAAACAGTGGCCAGGGTTTGAAGCTAGCACCCGCCACCTGCAAAATGTGACAAGGCTGAATCCAGTTCGCAAGCTCCTTGTCCAAATGTATTTCATGCGTGGGTAATTTTGCTCATCTACCCGCAACAGGCGGGCAACCTGGAAGACATCTTGGAGTGACACATGACAAGAAATGCTGTTAGTCACAAAGACATGCACTTGAAGAAGCACACTTTATTATATTTTTAAGAACAGACAAAAGAAAAGTCGTCAATGCTTGTGTTTGATGCAGCACGAGCCTGTCATGTGGAACACGCGTGTTGGCGTGCAGCGCGGGCCTGTCTCGTGGAACAAGTGCATGTAAAGAGTTTTCACAATTTTTTTTTTCTCAGTTTCATTCATCAGAAAACTGTTTGCAAGAATAATGTTGTCTATGAGAATGCTGCAAATTATCTCCGATCATCTCTGGAGGTGCTGTTAGTTTAGTTCGCTTTATTTCCACACGGTTGGCATGCATTGTGAACGCAACTCTGCAGGATTAGTAATACATATCTTTGTATTAAAGAAACAAAGATGAAAGTGATTAAATAATTCAAGACACGTTCACGTTGAACCTAAAATTATTTTCTTTTCTTTAGGCAGCATTAACTGTTTGACCAAAACGCAATACAAACACAAATTCGATAAGAACACACATTTGGCAGCATTATTTTGCAAACACAAGGGAATTTATTAGGCTTTATTATTATAATTATTATTATCTTCACATTTATGATTGTCTTAAGTTCTTAATCTGTAGGCTATAAGTAATTTTCCACCTGGTGTCGTTGACGGATGCTTGTTTGATGGCAAATTGAACTGTTGGAGATGGTAAATGATTGGATTTGGGGAGGTGGTTAAATAAGATTTTTTGATCACTTTGTTATTTTATTGCTTTTTTCATTTAGTTTAAAGTGCAATTTGAATTTAGAAATGTCTTTTGTTGGGGGCCTGGGTAGCTCAGTGGTAATGCAACCAAATTGGCCCACATGGAGTAACCTCCTCGTGGTCACTATAATGTGGTTCGTTCTCGGTGGGGCGCGTAGTGAGTTGAGCGCGGATGCCGCGGTGGATGGTGTGAAGCCGCCACACGCGCTGTCTCCGTGGCAACATGCTCAACAAGCTACGTGATAAGATGCGTGGGTTGATGGTCTCAGACGTGGAGGCAACGGGGTTTCATCCTCCGCCACCCAGATTGAGGCAAATCACTGCTCGACCAAGAGGACTTAAAAGCGCACTGGGAATTGGGCATTCCAAATTGGGTGAAAAAGGGGGAAAAATCCAAAAAAAAAAAAAAAAAAAAAAAAATTTTTTGTTTTTCTTGTCTCAATAAAGCAAAAAAAAATTCACCGACCCTCAGCAGGGGGGTTGACGATTTTATCTGATATTGCGATGTTTTTTAAGACGATTATTGATTAAAATAATTTTTACATATCGCTAAGCCTTAGAAGTCACATCATAAAAAATCAACAGTAGAACTCATGGCTATGTTTAATAGTGAAAGTAAGAGCATTTCCACATGCACAATGCAACAAGAACTTACAGTATTGGGACTAAACATCTGTGTGGCCACAAGAAAGCTACTTGTTAGTGAGGCTAATCGGAAAAAATGACTTCCTTTATGCTCCCTAGCAAATTATCGGATTGTGGAGCAATGGAAAAAGGTCATGTGGTCTGATGTGTCCAGATTTACCCTATTCCAAAGCAATAGGCGCGTCAAGAAGGGAAGTGCATGAAGCAATGCACCAGTCATGCATAGTGCCCACTGTACAAGCCTCTGGAGGCAGTGTTATGATCTGGGGTTGCTTCAATTGGTCAGGTCTGGGCTCAGCAACATTATGCGACAATAAAATGAAGTCAGCTGACTACCTGAATGTACTGAATGACCAGGTTATCCCATCAATGGATCTTTTCTTCCCTGACGGGACGGGCATATTCCAGGACGACAATGCCAAGATTCATCGGGCTCAGTTTGTGAAAGAGTGGTTCAGGGAGCATGAGGAATCATTTTCACACATGACTTGGCCATCACAGAGTCCTGACCTTAACCCCATTGAAAGACTTGGGGATGTGCTGGAGAAGACTTTACGGAGTGGTTTGACTCTCCTGTCATCAATACAAGATCTTGGCCAAAAATTAATGCAAATCTGGACGGAAATAAATCTTGTGACGTTGCATAAAGTTGTCGAAACAATGCCACGACGAATGTGCGCCGTAATCAGAGGTAAAGGCGGTCCAGTGAAATATTAGAGTATGCAACTTTTTTTTTTTTTTGGCCAGGCAGTGTATAATTCAACTGATGTGTGCATGTAATGTGCCATATTTAAAAATTACAGTACAAGTAGTTTCTCTAAAGCAGCTGGAATAAAAAATATGTAGTAAGCAAAAACATCAAATCCAATTGATGCTATAGGAGCTATTGTATAACAGTTTTCTTGCAGCTAGCATATCTAATAAGTATAAATTATTTTAATTTATTAAAACTTAATATCCAATGACTGATAGGACAGCTTTCCAACAGTAATACACCAGGAATGACAGCTACAAAAAAAAAACATATCAATAAGATATCTGTCCTTATTGTTAAAGTTTAATGAATACCAATTAGCTTTCAGCCTCTAATTGATTCATTTAGCCTATCGTTACAATTTGCAATCACAAATTCCTTTAATTAGTGTGAAAGCAGTTGTACCTCCATATAGATCCTGTGTGTTGTTCATCATAAACTTAGCTTGTAACTGCTGCCTGTCGCACAGGGCATCTGTTGACATGGCGATGAATACTTCATAATGATGGGGACTGCAGGCTGCTGAATGGACAGTGAGGGAATGTTACTTCCTGCGAGAGAGACTGGGCATTACAAATTCATGTGGTCTGATGTGTCTAGCTAGCAGGTTTCTGGGGAATGACACATACGCCGAGGAGATGCAATAAAATAAACTCGTTATTGCAATGTGAAAGAAACCGTAATTAGCTGGCAAAATCACATGGGGTTTGTAACTGCTTTAGAGTGGGGTTTGAAATATTATGGCCTCACATAAAAGGGATAGTTCACCCACAATTGAAAATTGTCATTATTTACTCACCTTCATGTTGTTCCAAACACATATGACTTTCTTTCTTCTGCTGAACACAAAAGATGTTACTTACTCAGTCACCATTTACTTTGTATTTTTTTTTTTTTTTTTTTTTCCCCCATACAATGAAAGTGAATGGTAACTGAAACTGTCAGTCCCTCGTTTTGTGTCCCATACTAGAAAGAAATACAGGTTTACTTACATGAAGGTAAGTAAATGATGGCAGAATTTTCAATTTAGGTTGAAATATCCCTTTAAAGAGTGCAGTAATTTGTTTTATGTATTAAAGAGAGGAGCGGTTTAATCCTCTGGTGTTGTGTTACATTTTACTGGGATGGCAATCATAAACACCCATCCACCCACACATGTTCTCTCTCTCTCTCTCTCTCTCACTCTCTGGTTCTTTTCTCTCATGTTTTTTTCACCCCCTCCTCCCCTGTCACTCTGTAGGAGGCACAGACCACTGTCATCCATAATGCAGTGGATGGGATTAAGGTACCCCCCCCCCACCCCACCCACCCACTACCATCCATCCTCTGTTTGATCTACATCCCCACAATGCATTTCTGTAAATGTGACTATGGACTATGACATAATCTGCGTGTGTGTCTGCTGGCTGCATGCGTGACCCTTTTGAAGTTTTCGCAATATTCTTTACAACTTTAGATACATGAACTAAACGCAAGTAAATGAGTATACATATTTCTTAATGCCTTAATCTTATAGAAACGCATGTCATATCAAACTAAATTATAGATTTGTGAGATGCTTCTTCCTGCTTTTTCTCAGAATATTGCTGTAATCTAAATTAACAGTATGTTTAAAGGGATGGTTCACACTAACATGAACTTTCATGTTGTTCCAAACCTGTATGACTTGCTTTCATGGAATAAACACAGAAATGCAGAAAAAGGAGATTTTAGGCAGTATGTTAGTCTCGTCACCATTCACTTAATTGCATATTAACTTTCATTTCATTTTCCATACAATCAAAGTGAATGGTAACTGAGGCTATTATTTTGTCTAATATCTCCTTTTGTATTACATGGAAGAAAAAAAGTCTTACAGGTTTGGAACAACATGAGTGTGCATAAATTATGACAGAATTGTCATTTTTGGTTGAACTATCCCTTTAATAGTGATTTTTATTAATGATCTTGGTGATGGGAAATGACAACTGACACATCGGATGTTTGTAGCATGAGGCGGTAGAGCAACTGTTGGTAATGTGTGTCATGATAAGAATATTAAACCTGCTGTATCAGGTCTCTGCATTCCATTCTTACTGAGATTGAGTGAAGTAGCGACCTCTTGTGCTGGATAAGGAAATTGCAAAATCACGGGTACCTGATTTTTACCTGTGTTGCAGATGCACAGATTCATATATATGGCATATATGTATAATGCAAACATGTACCGGCGATATCAGAATCAGCTTTATTGCCAAGTATGCTTAAACATACAGTATAGAGACAAGTGAGCGTAGAAGCAAATAAGGCCACGAAACAGTAATGTCACATGTCCCAATAATCCAAACGCACAAGTTTGAGTGTCCCAGGCAAGAGTTCAGCCTAGATTTGGACTAAATTGTTCTGCCAGTGGTAGTTGTGCTTTTTAAATCCCAAATTATGCTCTATTTCCCCTCAGTAAATTGATTGTTAGACCCATGTGTAGGAAGCTGTCCATTTCTCCACTCTCCATGTTTTCCAGTTTCTTCATACAGGTGTAAAAAGCTCTATAGCGCAGAGTAGATGATAGAATGAAAGAACTAAAGCATTTTCAGGAGCTCCTAATAATATCGCCCCACATATTAATGACCTATTTACAGAAGGAGCTGTTGTCCTTGGTGATCACTACGGTTACATTGTGATAGGTTTTTAGTCCTTAAGCGATAGTTCACTCAAAAATGGAAATTCAGTCATCATTAATTATTCTTCATGTTGTTCCAAACCTGTATGACTTTCTTCAGTGGAAAACAAAAGGAGATGTTAGAAAAGAATGTCTCAGTCACCATTCGCTTTCATTTAATGGTAAAGGGATGCAATAAAATTGAGTAGTGACTGTGGCTGTCAGTTCCTAACATTCTGTCCAACATCATCTTTTGTGTTCTAAGAAAATCAATACAGGTCTGGAACAACATACTAAGGTGTGTGTATGTCTTTGTGTGCGAGGACTTTGGCACGAGTTGGTGTTCTTTCAGCAAAATGTTAATGTATTGCCTAACTGTCATCTGTGGTCTGTCTGAATATTTTACGTAGGAGTCGTCAGACAGCAGTAACGCCACAGTTGAGGACGAAGAAATGAAAGGTAAGAATCAGCGATCCATCATTCTCCTCGAGCTAAATGTATAGCAATAGTACAGTAGTAACTCACACTGATTCTTCAGTTAAGGCTATTGTCTGCCCCTGAATAAGATTTAAAGAAAAACATTTTTTAAAGGGAAACTATAGTAGCTTTAAATATTTTTGTTGTATCTCTGTAATATTTTTTTTCTAATCATTTTCAAATGTGTTTTTATGGTAAAAAGTTCCCAGATGTTCTCAGAAGCTTGCCCCCTACTTAAACTTCCCCTCTTTAATACATTTCACCTTAATAGAAAAACACATTTTGAATTTATTTGATATTTATGTGTACGATTTGAATCGCTGTCCCTGTCCTTACTTCTGTCATTACCAGAATGGCAATGTTAGAGTAATTTTTTTAGGGAAAAAATATATACACTGGCGGCCAAAAGTTTGGAATAATGTACATATTTTACTCTTATGGAAAGAAATTGGTACTTTTATTCACCAAAGTTGCATTCAACTGATCACAATGTATAGTCAGAACATTAATAACATGAAAAATTACTATTACAATTTGAAAAAAAAAAACATTTCTGAATTTCTTAAACTACTTCAAAGAGTTCTCATCAAAAAATCCTCCATGTGCAGCAATGACAGCTTTGCAGATCCTTGGCATTCTAGCTATCAGTTTGTCCAGATACTCGGGTGACATTTCACCCCATGCTTCCTGTAGCACTTGCCATAGATGTGGCTGTCTTGTCGGGCACTTCTCACGCACCTTACAGTCTAGCAGATCCCACAAAAGCTCAATGGGGTTAAGATCCATAACACTCTTTTCCAATTATCTGTTGTCCAATCTTTGTGTTTCTTTGCCCACTCTAACCTTTTCTTTTTGTTTTTCTGTTTCAAAAGTGGCTTTTTCTTTGCAATTCTTCCCATAAGGCCTGCACCCCTGAGTCTTCTCTTTACTAGCGGGTAGAATTCAATGAAGCTGTCAGCTGAGGAAATATGAGGCGTCTATTTCTCAAACTAGAGACTCTGATGTACTTATCCTCTTGTTTAGTTGTACATCTGACCTTCCACATCTCTTTCTGTCCTTGTTAGAGCCAGTTGTCCTTTGTCTTTGAAGACTGTAGTGTACACCTTTGTATGAAATCTTCAGGTTTTTGGCAGTTTCAAGCATTGTATAGCTTTCATTCCTCAAAACAAGTTACAAGAGAAAGCTATTTCTTTTTTGCCATTTTTGACCTAATATTGACCTTAAGACATGCCAGTCTATTGCATACTGTGCCAACTCAAAAACAAACACAAAGACAATGGTAAGCTTCATTTAACCAAATAGCTTTCAGCTGTGTTTGATATAATGGCAAGAGATCTTCTAGTACCAAATTAGCAATTTAGCATGATTACTCAAGGATAAGGTATTGGGGTGATGGCTGCTGGAAATGGGGCCTGTCTAGATTTTACCAAAAAAAAAATACTTTTTCAAATAGTGATGGTACTGTTTTTTACATCAGTAATGTCCTGACTATACTTTGTGATCAGTTGAATGCCACTTTGGTGAATTAAAGTACCAATTTCCTTCCAAATCAGCAAAATCTGTACATTATTCCAAACTTTTGGCTGCCAGTGTACATATAATCACATGGTGTGCCGATTAATTAATCGAATTATTCACAATTAGTCACAAATATAAATATTTGCTGAGAAAGCCCCTCAAATAAAAATAATTCAATATATAAAGATGAAATAATTATAAATAGTTATATTTAAATAATTACAAATATATATATATATATATATATGTATGTATGTATGTATGCATGTATGCATGTATGTATTATAAAAAAAATAGTATTTAGATAATTAAAATGCATTGCATTATTGTGGCACTGATAAGACTATATATAAAGTGGCTTTAGAATCCATGTATTGTTTATTTGCATATTATTAAACATAAACATAATCACTGGCCTACAGTTCACAGCAATCCATTTTGCAATTGAATTTGTCAATCAGTCCGACATTTATTATGAGGTCTTGTCTAAGGACCCGTCAATGTACACCTGCGTCAGACAGATGCTTTTGCGTCGCATCATAAACCTACCATTTTTAGGTCGCTGTGTCAAGTTAAACGTAGTTTAATACTTAGAAAAACACATCTTAAGATCCCTAAGTTCAGATTTGTGCTCCATCGAGCTTTGTTTTGAATGCAAGAATGCCTCCTTGTGTAGTGCTGTCTGCTGAAGGGTTGGTTTGTTCTCCGTATAAGCTGTGATTTGCCTATACATCTGAAGTTTAGCTTACTGGCCCCTGGAGAAAACAGATGGTACTTCAAGCTTGAATTGCTCATTAACATGATTAATTATGTAATTTTTTTTAATGTGTTACTTTTTATACAATTAATTGCACTGAATTAACGTGACAGCCCTAATATATATATATATATAGTATATATAAGAGGTGTGAATCTTCACTTGACTCACGATTCGATTACGATTCAGAGGGTAACGATTAGATTGTAAAACTATTCTTTTAACGATTCTCCAATTCTTTTATTAATAATGAGCAGTTACCATAACATGAATCTCTGGCGATGGATGTCCAGGAATCGCAGGTGATGGCCTCTCGGCTGGCGTTACTCTAGATTTGTGTCACTGTACAGAACAGGTATAGTGGTGTCTGTGAAAAAACTCCAAGAAGGGATTCTATATCTCGGTTCTAGGGTATGGAGGAGGAAGCGAAAGCAGGTGTTTTCCACGACCGAGTAAGGGCGGAGATCCTTTGCAATAAATGTGGCAATGGACTGTGTGATCTTTGCCCTTTCAGAGTTCTGAGGTAAATTTGATACCATTGCTTGTTGTATTGTTGGCTTATTAGCTGCGTTTTGCTAACTTTAGCTCTGGGTGAAAAAGGGAGATGTGATTCCTCATATTTGTTGTGTTGCTGAAGTATTTAATCTTGGTTCGACATGTCTTGCACATAGCATATTTTTTATCAAGCTAATTTTTCTACTTAGTAAAAACCGAAATGTGCCCAAATATCTGCTTTCAAGAAGTTAGGTGCATTTTTAAGCACCGGCTGCTGCTCTCCCTCCGCCATGTCTCCTATCTACAAACATCAGACGCAAGTGCTCTGCTTCTGGAGGACATAGGCAACTTTTTTATTAATATTTAATTAGACTACTTTATTTAAAAACAGTACGGCATATACTGTATATGATATTTAATTACATTTTCTTTAAATTGATACTTTTGTTATGCATCGATGCAGAATCGTTCACGTAAGCATCGCGATGCATCGTAAAAACGAATATATTCCACAGCTCTAATTAATATATATATATATATATATATATATAATAGAACAGTGCAGTAATATTCTTAATGTAATTAATTTTGAGATTTTTACATTATGATCTCTGAGGGTAACTTTATTAGGTATCATAAAAAAAAAACAGGGTAGTGTTACAGAATTTAAATTCAGATCCATTAATTTATATAAGGGCTGTCGATTTAACTCATTATTTTGTACGATTCATTAAAAAAAAACATAGTGTAAAAAAAAAAAAAAAAAAAAGGATCATGCCTCTGACCCGTACCTAAATTACGTAAGAGAAGTAGGTATTTTCCAAACAGTGAAGCAATTCAAGCATGAAGTACATGTTACTTTGTGTTTTTATGAGTCAAGTCAGCAGGGGGCGGTCAGTGCACCTTATAAACCTCACAAGCAGTGCAGCAACAGAATGAGAGCCAGTCACAGAGGATGCTTTCTTGACAGCAGATTAAAGAACATCAGAATGCAATTTTCAAAATTTCAACTACTTTTAACTTGACACAGCATCCTTAAAGCATGACATTAATGATGCTGAAAACCAGTGAGATGCTCTAAACTCTCTATCTGATGCACATTTACATAGACTGACAATTAAAAGTAATGTAGAATGAATGCATTAATATGTCCTTTGAGAACAGGACAGATTGACAAACTCAACTGCCAAGTTAATTGCTGTCGACTGTAGTCTTGTTCAATAAAGTGGGAATAAATCAAACAATTTATTGACTTCTAAAGTCACTTTTTGTATTGTCTAAACTCGTCCACCACAATAATGCAATATGCAATTATTATTATTAATGCAATTATTATATTTATTATAGGCTCTACATATTATATTTATTATTAGCCTATTTGAATTGTGTATTGTTTATATTGAATTATCTTTATTTGGGCGCTTTTTCTCAGCAAATATTGATATGCAATTCATTCAAATAATTAATCGGCATGTCATGTAATTAATTAGATTAAAAATTAATACATTGACAGCTGTAATGTTTATAAATTCAGAGTTAATTGACTGGTAGCTAACTTGTTGGGTTAGGAAGTTCTAGGCTTATCCAACATTTTCTCCAAAAACTGAAACATGTCATTACCATCACACACTACACTAAAATCCAGAAAGCTGATCAAGGCCATGATCAGATCTTTATTCCAGGACATGTGATAAATGTTTTAAAATAGATGACACATAGCTTCATAACAGACGTTTCTAACAAAAGCTTTTAAGTAGTCAAAAATTACCCTTATTGAAAATGACCCATACACAGATCTTTAAGCGGTCATGGTCCGTTAATGTTAACCTGGGCAATTTCTGTGCACTTCTGGGCTCATAAACTGTGCTCTGGATTGATGTCACTCCTAATATCTGTGTCTGTATCAGATCTCTCTGCCCCAGAAGGCAAGGGTATCTTGTGATAAAATTAACCTCCGCGAGAAACAGAGACTGACTATTTTAGAGCATGTGTTTGTGAGTGTATGTGAGAAGAGGCTTGCCGCCAAATTTCTGGGCAGACCATGTGCATGACAGGAGCATGATGACTTCTTTACTGATCAAACAAAAGAGACGGTGAGAAGGGTTTGTGTGCCGTTCTTTTAGGTGGTGTTAGGAAAATAACTATGCCTGCGAAATAGTTGTAATGAATTATTGTGAGACAATTGTGGCAATGGGTTAGCTTTATAACAGCCACTGTGGTACCTCTACTTAAAGGATTTCAGTTTGAATAACAGTTATTGGAATAGAGGCAGTGTATGGATGAAATGTAATTTTAGCGGTTGGGTTGTTTATTCTTAAGGCAGGGTTAAGTTTAACTTTTGAATGTGCTGAGAAGCAACATGCTGTTATCTGAAACCTGTTAGCATGCTTTTCATGATCCTCGTGTTATTAATTTTTCTCATTCGTTATTAATTTTTTTTCTTTATTCAGGCTTTGGTCAGTTTTGTTAAATTGCATTCTTTTTCATTAGTCAATGTACTGTTCGATTAAAGGAATGTTCAGAGTTCAGGACAAATTGAGCTCAATGAATGGCACTTGTGATATACTGTTGATTACAAAAGAAAATATTTTTGACTTTGTTCCTTGTTGACTTGTTTGTAAAGACAAACCAAAATATTGCATTTATGTCAATGCACTTATAATGGATGTCAATGCTAAATTCTTGAAGGTCGAATTATTAGCAAATCTAAGCATTCACAAATTTACACATTCCGACATGCTGTAACTCATATGAATATGCCAGCTTTGTTTTGAAAATATTATATTACATGTGTATGAATTGTAAGGTTTCCATTTTCAAGAGTCATTACAGTTGTAATTCTGACCTGCCTGAAAGCGGAGTCGTGTTAATACATCGAGTGGTTTTGAGGATGAAATTATTGCTGGATTTGTCAAAGTTTGCCATGTTTGTGACATCAAATCTTTTAAAGACATTCAGAGTTTCGTTTGAGGGATTAAGTAACAAGTAAAGCATATATACACAAGCAGAACTGCATATTCTACTTTGTTTTCGTAGTTTTTGTCTGTGAATTTAGCTAAAATGCAGTCCAGACCTTTAACGTTTTAGTCAAAGGTATGACTACGCAAGACTAATTTGACACTAATGTGATAAAGTTGCTTACTGACCTTGTCTGTGCAAAGTTGATTGAAAAAATGTTTAATCTCATGACAATGTAAGGTCTGTAAACCTGATAACTTGAGCATGTTACTCACAAGAATATCAGAAAGGGACTACCATCTACAGCAGTTACATCAGCATTGACATCTGAAAGCATAACTAAAATTTAATTCACCTAAAACTGTAGTGTCATCGCCAAAAGGACTATTACCGTGCGTTCAGACAAGAGGAGGCGAGAGCGTCAAAATTCGCTCTGGCTGCCCTGCCAACAACGCTATCGAAGATTCGTGGACGCTCTGACGTAGTTGAAATAGGTGGCAACGTTCGTTCAGAATGCTTGGTTTTGTGAACTATATTTAAAGGGGCCGCAAAACATCCAGACATGTCGACCGGTATCTTTTAGCCGACCTATCACAAGTTGCGTATATCCTCATGAAATCTTTTAAATGTGAAAGTAAGAAATCGATCGATGGCAGAAAGTAATTAAATATAAAAAGACAAATGCTGATGGGTTTCCGATTGATCAGGCAGCACGGTTTTGCATGCTATGGCGCCAAAATTAGCATGCAATATATTATATATAATATAAATATTATATAAACCATAATATCCACTTCATCAACTCACCTGGCACACCAACAATTTCAGACCTTTGTCCACGCATCGTTTTTTAAATTTATATCCCTGTAAGCAAACAGGGACAGATCGTATATTACGGGAAAACCCGCCACGGCAATAATTTGTTTCTCCTCCATTTTGTCTTAGGAACTATTTGTTTGGTGGGAACCAAAGTTTACATTGTTGTGTTCTCTAGACTTCGCTAGAGCGGAGCACTCCTATATTCCAATAGGTTGCCGCCGAACCGCGTCAAAGCTCATTACCATAATGTTGCCCGCACTTGAACTTTCCTCTGAAGCCCACAACGGCCAAGATGCGTCGGCCACGGACGCGCCGCTTCTCGCCGCCAAGAGACGCTGGCTGCCATATGACCAGAATGACTTCTGGTCGATTTGACGCTCTCGACGCCTCTGGTCTGAATGCACCATTAGACTTTACAGCTCAAAACTCCCATATTTTTGTATGGAAGTGGTTTTAAATGCTCTCTAATGCCCCCATAGACTTCTATTGTAAGAGCATTAATGTAAATACAACGTTTTATTACGAGTCAAAATTATTGTCTATGGGAATCGACAGCATCTGTAGTATAGAGCCTTACTTGTTTTGAACCATTTCCTTTCATTTATTTCTGCCCAGTATTTTTTCAAATGCGAAGACTTCAATGTAGAAAATGTACAATTGAAATGAAACCACACTTCACATGAAGATGTGAAGACATCTGGCTCTTTCTGGAAAATCTAGGAGTGGAGTGTCTGCAAAACCTTTAAAATAGGATTGAGAAATTGACGTCAGTTTGACCCATGCTTTCTGTCTCCCATCTCTCTCTCTCTGTGCACTGTTGGGGTGGGCATGTCACAGGAAAGGTTGTAGATAACAGTTCAGTTCAGTCAAACCGCAGCACCCAGCCTGAACCCACCCACATACCTCCAGGCCCCTCTCCCGCTGTCTTCCGTAAGTGCCATCTGACTGCCATGACCTCATGCATTTCAGCCGCTATCACGTTGTCCCCTAGTGTATGCATGTATTTGTGTAAATCAGATTAGCACTGTGCACCAAAAAGATCTCTATTAGAGTCTATTAAATGACTAAATAAGTTCCATGGGGATTACACAGTCATCTCCCTGTTCTCACTGGTTAACGGATGAGTGATTGTTTTTAATCAAAACTAATCATTTTGGTTTTCTACTGTCTATGACCATTTAACCAGTCTCCGGTTGTTTCTCTGTATTTATTTATTTATAGTTGTTCACACCAAAATGAAAATTCTGTCATCATTTACTCACTCTTAACTTGTAAGACTTGAAAGCATATAGTGACCATGGCCTGACAAAAATACAATTAATAAAATACAATATGTCCATATGACTCGTATGCTATATTCCATGTCTTCTGAAGCCGAAAAGCACTGAAAATCTTTCTCTTCATTACATCTTTAAAGTTAAAAAATAAAAAGGCAATGAAAGAATAATGGGTTAAATGCTGACAGAATTATTATTTTTGGGTGGACAATTTCATTAATGCCACCACAAACAGGATGGATATCCCTGTCCCCCTTGTATTCTCTTCTAAGCTTAATTCCACTCTGTTATTTTTGTCCGGCCTGATTTTGGCCCAACAGCTGCCACAAAGTTCACTGATCTACTGGGTGTGGTACGCCGGGGTTCAGTGCCCACATCTGATGCTGAGGGGGGAAATAGTACCACTCCATCTGTTGTGTCTGCCCCCTCCACTCCCCAAACCCCCAACATTCCCATACAAAGTAAGTCCTTGAAGGACCAATATACAAGCAACAAGGGTCAGACAATTTTGGGGGGGAATTAACTAAGAATGAATTGCACCTGGTAAAAGCGGTGTTTATTTGCATGCGCCATCTGTGCTGGTTCAGCATCACTCCACAATTGTGATCCAGACACCTGAATGATCTCTTTAACATGCCAAAAGTTCACTTGACTTCATCCTGCATCTGGATATATGATTTGTTATAACACTTCTCAATCATTTCATTATCATTTGTTGAATCACTGCTGCCATGATCAATAGAAAATGGACACAAACATCTCTTTTAAATGAAATTCAGATTACAGCCTGCTTTTCTTGAGCAGTAAAAGTGCTATGTTAATTGTGACTGGCAAATTGCAGTTTTGTGAATGAAGCATAGTCTACTATGTAATGAGCCTTATTTAAATATAAAGGAGTCGTGTTTGCATGAAGTGACAATGACTTAATTAGTGCTGGGTGATATGATGATATACAGTGCATTCAGAAAGTATTCAGACCCCTTAATTTTTTTACACATTTTGTTATTTTGCAGCCTTATGCTAAAATGCTTTCAATTATTATTTATTTGCACATCAATCTACATTCCATACCCCATAATGACAAAGCAAAAAACCAGATATTTGATACCTTTGCAAATTTATTGAAAAGAAAAAACTGAAATATCAGATTGACATAAGAATTCAGACCCTTAACTCAGTACTTAGTTGAAGCATCTTTCCCAGCGATTACAGTCTCAAGTCTTTTTGGGTATGATCCGACAATCTTTGCACACCTGGATTTGGGGATTTTCTGCCATTTTTCTCTGCAGATCCTCTCAAGCTCTGACAGGTTGGATGGGGACCGTCTGTGGACAGCCACTTTCAGGTCTCTCCAGAGATGTTCGATTGGGTTCAAGTCGGCTCTGCTGGGCCACTTGTGGACATTCACAGAGTTGTCCCTAAGCCACTCTTGCGTTGTCTTGGCTGTGTGCTAAGGGTCATTGTCCTGTTGGAAGGTGAACTTGCGGCCCAGTCTGAGGTCCTGAGCACTCTGAACCAGGTTTTCAGTAAGGATATCTCTGTATTTTGCTGCATTCAGCTTTCCTTCAACGCTGACCAGTCCACCATGCTTCATCGTTGGGATGGTATTGCACAGGTGATGAGCAGTTCCTGGTTTCCTCTAGACATGACGCTTGGAATTGAGGCCAAACAGTTCAATCTTCGTTTCATCAGACCAGAGAATCTTCTTTCTCACAGTCTGAGAGTCCTTTAGGTGCTTTTTTTTCTGTCTTGCACTGAGGAGAGGTTTCCGTCTGGCCACTCTGCCATAAAGCCCAGATCGGTGGAGTGTTGCAGTGATGGCTGTCCTTCTGCAAGTTTCTCCCATCTCCACACATGATCTCTGTAGCTCATCCCGAGTGACCGTCGGGTTCTTTATCACCTCTCTTACTAAGGCCCTTCAGCTCTAGGAAGAGTCCTGGTTGTTCCAAACTTCTTCCATTTAAGAATTATGGAGGCCACTGTGCTCTTGGGAACCTTCAGTGCTGCCTACATTTTTTGTAGCCTTCCCAAGATCTGTGCCTCGACACAATCCTGTCTCTGAGCTCTGTAGGCAGTTCCTTTGACCACATGGCTTGGTTTTTGCTCTGATATGCATTTTCAGCTGTGAGAGCTTATACAGACAGGTGTGTGCCTTTCTAAATCATGTCCAGTAAATTGAATTTGCCACAGGTGGACTCAAAGTGTAGAAACATCTCAAAGATGATCCAGAGAAATGGGATGCACCTGAGCTAAATTTCAAGTGTCATAGCAAAGGATCTGAATACGTTTTTTTTTTTTTTTTTTTAATAAGTTTGCAAAGTTATCAAAAATCTGGTTTTTGCTTTGTCATTATGGGGTATGAAATGTAGATTGTTGTGAAAAAATAAATAATTGAAAGCATTTTATCATAAGGCTGCAACATAACAAAATGTGAAAAAAATGAAGGGGTCTGAATAATTCTGAATGCAATGTATATCATGGCATTGATATAAAGCGTCAGTCGTCAGAGATTTTTCTATATTGTGTATATCGCGATATGAAAATAAATTTCTATGTGTGCGTATCTATCAAGTGGGAGGGCTTCACGTGAGAGAATTGAAGAGACATGGATAGAGGTTTTGCGGCATTGAAAATTTGGTAACACTTTACAATAAGGTTCCATATGTTAACATTAGTTAACAACATTAGTTAACATGAACTAACAATGAACAATACTTACTAAGCATTTATTAATCTTATTTACTGTTAATTTCAGCATATACATTTTTCAAATCAAAAGTTGTGTTAGTTAACATGAGTTAATGCACTATGAACTAACAATGAACAACTGTATTTTTATTAATAAACATTAACAAAGATTAATAAATTATGTAACAAATATATTGTTAATTGTTTGTTCATGATACCTAATGCATTTACTAATGTTAACAAATGGAACCTTATTGTAAAACGTTACCAAAAATTAAATTCAGCAAATTCAATGACAATTATTCTGCGTTCTGCGCTTTAGAAGCGTTAAATATGCTTCTCATCTGACATGCTCATCTCTGGAGTCCAGCAGGCTTCCCGATATTTGTGCTCCAGAGACGGGAGAGCACAGCGCTACTAAATCACGGCGAAGACCACAAAACTTACGTGACCCATTTGAATTCTGAGTTTATTTATTTTTATATAACCTTACCTTAGAAATATGGAAGAAGTCGAACAGCTTAAACAGCTAGATATGTGCCAAACTAAAGGATTTTTAATCCAAACATTATCATCCTTACTAAAATTCTGTTCAAATGATGTTAGATATTAGGGAGAAAAAAATACTATATCATGATATACCTGTATATCATTATCTTGATATAAAATGATTCATATCATGATATAAGAGTCACATGGGGTAACCTCCTTGTGGTCGCGATTAGGAATTCTCGCTCTCAATGTGGTGTGTGGTAAGTTGTGCTTGGATCGCAGAGAGTAGCATGAGTCTCCACGTGCTGTGAGTCTCCGCGGTGTCATGCACAGCGAGCCACGTGATAAGATGCGCGGATTGACGGTCTCAGAAGCGGAGGCAACTGAGACTTGTCCTCTGCCACCCGGATTGAGGTGAGTAACCGTGCCACCACAAGGACCTACTAAGTAGTGGGAATTGGGCATTCCAAATTAGGAGAAAAGGGGATAAAAAAAATAAATAAATAAATACTCAAGATGCATCTCTATTTTAGTGCTGATTGTGCCAGGTTTTTGCTTTTGAAATACAACAGGCAAAGGTGATGCAGCTGTTTAGTCTATTCGCCCCTTAAAGTCAATATGAAATGACGTTTGCAGCCCATTTTACTTGTTTGATTCATTTCCGATGTCTTCTTAATTTGTTAAAAGTGGGCATTTTGTGATTACAGACAGCTGTACTGTGTGTAAGGGGGTTCAGTGGAAAGGAGGAGGTGAGAACCGGCTTAATAATATAAATAATAATTTAATAAACAACTGAAACAAAACACACAACTATAAACACACAGTACAGCTGTCTGTAATTCTCTCTCTTTCGAACTGTCGTCCCCGGCCGCCTTTATCCCTCACGTGCCCCATCAGGCTGATTGGGGACCGGGTGTGTCTCATTCCAGCCCGGCCCCGCCCTCCTCGGCTCTACACTTAGCTTTGAGGCCATCTGTATTCTAATGTATTCAGAGTCTTTCTTGCAAGTCAGTCCAATTGGCGACCATCTCTCAGGCAACTATTTTTCTATGTAAACAAACGGTATACAAGAGCAGCGCCTATCTACTTGAATGGGGAAAGACTGAAATCTCCAAAACGGTTGGTAAAGATTACAATCAAAGAACATATTTCAAATCAGCAGTAAATTCTGACAGCACTGAAATCATAAATTGTTCTTCTTTACCTCAGATTACGATAAAAAATGTAATTTTCCCGGCTTGTATAGCTAATGCGCAAGCACATTCTTGAACTGATTGACAGGCAATGTCTGTATCAAAAGGTGATTGGCTCTTTTACCTGTAAGGCGGGACTTCCTTTCTACATCTGTTGACCGTTCCAATTTCTCCCATTCATTTTAATAGAAGTGGCCCGTCTCTATTAAATAGTCTCTGATGTAGTCCTAAAAGTTGATAAAATTATCTTTTAGCATATAAATGATAGTCTTCCTCCTGCAATAAAATGGACCAAAAATATTGATGATTTGTCTTGCATTCTTCACATTTTTGTCTAATTAAACACTCTAGGATTAGAATGTCCCTCTCCTAATTCCATCTGCCACTGACTAGCAGTAGCAAAGTTGCAAATCACGGTTGATAGCTATGACTAACTAAAGCCTATCAAAGGAACTAGCCCATCGATATGTCCCATCCCAACTTCCTTTTTCAATAGAAAACACATCATCACAGGAACGTAGGGTAAAATTTTATTTCATGTTGACTTTAAAGAAAATTGTTGTCTATCTTCATCAACAGCACTTCTAATGCTTTTGCTTTCACAAACTCATTGCCCATGTTTAATTCATTGTCCAGCAAGTAGCTGTTCATCCATGTTCATCATCTTTTTTTCCTTTCTTCTGTCTCGGCAATTATTCATCGCCAAACTCCAGTGTCACGTTTGACTGATCTTGTGAGTAGTGTGCGCAGAAGTTCAGCCCCCCAGACAGACAGTGAATCATCGGCGCACAGCAGACCCCTTACTGCCCCTGCCCCTGTATCTGCCCCATTCTGCCCCTCCCCTTCCCAACAAGCTTCCAGACCCCTGCCATCAGCACATTGTGAGTACAGTACGCAATGTCAGCGTTTCTGCTAGCGTTACTGGCACAAAAGCATGAGGTTTATTATCTTAGGATTGACCTGTAGAAAGGCAGCAATGATGTTAGTGGACTAACAATCGTACAGTGTGGATTTTAAAGGTGTGTAATTTTTGCGCCACTAGCACCACCAAATGCAATTGTGAAAATAATTACTGTTTTCAAACAAGTTTCTGAAAATCTGATGTCTTTGAATTTTGCTGCCTGTGGTGACTGAATTGTATTTTAACCTTCAGATATTTTAAGTGTGGTTTCAGAGGCCTGTGACTAACAGAACTGGAAAGGAAGTGATGTGTGTGAGGGCAAGTAGTATAGGTGGCTGAAATCTGTTTGGGTGGATGTTCAGACAACCTGGTTTTTTATTTGCGTGCTCTTGCCTTGTTTAATGCTGCAGCTTGTTTGAATTAATGCAAAATTGCACAGATATTAGTAGTAAATAACCTGCAGACCAAGACTTTGTGTGCTTTAAAAGATATAACTTTGCTTACCATAAATGGTCTTTCTGTATGTACTTGTGTTTTGTTAAGTTGACTTCTTTTTTACATTTGCCTTCCTCCCATAGCACGCAAACAGGAGATTATCAAAATCACCGAACAGCTTATTGAGGCCATCAACAATGGTGACTTTGAAGCTTACGCGTAAGTCACTTATGTGTGTGCATCTAATTGTGAAATTGGGAGGTTTTTTAACCCAAATAGTGAGTAAATAAATAATGTGATACTAAAACTTGGCTTCAATTCTTTCTAGTAAAATCTGTGACCCTGGACTCACCTGTTTTGAGCCAGAGGCCTTGGGAAACCTGGTGGAGGGCATGGACTTCCACAGATTTTACTTTGAAAACTGTGAGTGGTGTAGAAATAGTAAATTACAGACACAGTATCTTAACTTCAGAACCAGAATGTTTTATTATTCCTTCAGAACCTCAAATAGAGGATTCAGTTATTCTGTTTTTTTTTTTCTTTTTCCATATGCGATTTAATTTGTCTTGATCACTGATATACACGCATTGAGCACTTTATTAGGAACACCTGTACACCTACTTATTCATGTGATTATCTAATCAGCCAATCATGTGGCAGCAGTTCAGTGAATGAAATCAGGCAGATACTGGTCAGGAGCTTTTGTTAATGTTCACATCAACCATCAGAATGGGGAAAAATGTGATCTCAGTGATTTCGACCATGGCATGATTGTTGGCGCCAGATGGTCTGGTTTGACTGTTTCTGTAACTACTGATCTCCTGAGATTTTCACGCACAACAGCCACTAGTCTAGAGTTTACTCGGAATGACAGAAAGACTACGGTAACTCAGATAACCCCTCTGTATAATTGTAATGGGCGGAATAGCATCTCAGAATGCACAAAATGTCAAACCTTGAGGTGGATGGGCTACAACAGCAGAAGACCACATTGGCACTTTATTAGGACCATAATGTTCCTCTAGTAAAGTGCGTAGTGAGTATATTTACAAATTTGAAAATGCTTATAGACAGAGATTGCTGTTAGTTTGAATTTAGGTATTCCCCAAAAACATTACATGTTACTGTTGGCACATGGCAATGTTAGAATTTTTTACATATATTATGTCTGTATAGTAGAACTTCATAGATATCACCCTGTATTTATATTCTGATATCCTGATAACTGTCTCGTGCTGTTCCAGTGCTGTCTAAGAATAGTAAGCCCATCCACACCACCATCCTGAACCCTCATGTGCACCTGATCGGAGAGGACGCAGCCTGCATCGCCTACATCCGGCTCACACAGTATGTGGATGGGCAGGGCCGGCCGCGCAGCAGCCAATCAGAAGAGACGAGGGTGTGGCATCGCCGGGACTCCAAATGGCAGAATGTCCATTTCCACTGTTCGGGAGCTCCTGCCGCCCCTCTACAGTGAAGGTACATCCTCTCATAAAGTTGTAAAATATTATTTAATATTAGAGTCTTTAAAAAAATGCTACTCATAATGATACACTGCTTGGTACTGCTTTATTCCATTTGAATATTTTTCAGGGTAGGTTTATTTTTAAAACTCAGTTTGGATATAGGCGCATGCCTTAGAATCTTGACTACAAAAAGAAAAAACCTATTGACCATTTCCACTATTATTGCCCAGGAAGAAAAACATTAATTTAATGCACATTAACCTATGGAGGGGCGTGTTGTCATTGTATGGGGTGATTTGTCTTAATGGGAATCTGCCGTTTATTGACACTGATTTGAGAAGAACAGTTTTATCAATTATAAATTGCTTTAAAAGTGCAAAAAGCCATATTCCACCATATACCTGTATGTGTATTTATATGCATGTATATGTTTTCACAAAAAGCCTATAAATAAAACACTAAAAGATTCAAAGAACAGCAAAAATGGAAAAGCTAAAGTGCAAAAATAATAAACTATTGTTTTTGCCACAAATATTGTAATAAGAACTGTATAAAATTACATTTAAAGCAACTTAAATATAAATATGAAAACCTGAGTCAAGCAGACATTTGTAAAAATAAAAAAACCTTGTCCTGAGAATACAGTTTAATCTTACAGTTAAACCTATCTTCAAGTACTTGAGCTTTGCCAGTGTGGTTTTATTGTGTTCTCTTGTTTAACCAGCTACTATTAGGCCACATCCACACTAATACGTTTTTGTTTGAAAATGCATTAATTTCGCTACGTTTTGGCTTTCCATCCACACTAATATGTTTTCATTTGGTCTTCCGTCCAATCCATACTGAGATGCTGTTTTTGACTGCGAAAACTGAACTTTTCAAAAAAGCCTTCCCAAGTGGATACATTTGAAAACGCCATTTTCTAATTATAGTGTTGTTAACAGGGGAAACAGAGATATCTGAAAACGATGACATATTTGTTTTAATGTGACACAGTTGTGAGAAATAGCCCTTGTCACAACTAGCCCCGGTTTCCCCTATACTCATATGTTCATGCATATCTCAGATAATTGTCTGCTAATTTCATGGCACTTCTTTTAATTTATTTTGTTGTAAGTTTTAATTAGTAAAGACACCCTTTTAACAATATTTTTCCACAGGTTGGGCTAATTGTAGCCACATCTAACAAGAGTGCCCAGTCTGAAATGCAGAATGCAGAGAGAGAGAAAGAGAGGGAGTCCAGTGATGGGTGGCTGTGAGTCTGCAGTGCCTGACCCTCCCACACTGGGCACCGCCTCCTCGCATGTCAATCACATCACCTGCCAATCACTTTTGTGCATTGTCTTCTATCTCATTGCCCCATCAACTTTACCCCTCCCTCCCAATTGCTCACCCTGTATCTTTTACACCTGTGCCAAGACTCCCCGTGTTGTGCACAAGTGCTGTGTGAAGTGGGACAGTCTTTGATTAATAAAGGCAGCGAGTCGCCCGTGAAACGTCATGCTTTCTGTCCTTTCCAGTGTCAGTAACGACCTTTGTTCCACTGATTCGCCATCCTCACTTACAGTATGTAGATTTTTGATGTTATTGTTATTATTATGATTAATATTGTTATTAGTATTATTACAAAAGCAATTTTATGTGTCACTTTTACCATTCATATTCTGAATTCCAATGATTTTTAATTTATGTAAGACTTTTGTTTCTGGAAATTTTCTGAGAGCATGAATTTTCCAGTATATCCAAGAGTGACTGTTTCTACAGTGATTTGGAGAGATAACAGTGGTTGCCATTAATATACTGGCTTCTTGATGTGTTTCATGGTTGAAAGCTCAAGCTCACATACAACAAATGTGTCTGTCCATGTATATTAAAACGTTTCTGGACATTCAGTCTGTGTGTATGACTGTTTGGGGCAGAGCCCACCAGAGCCTGATTGAGAACGTCATTTGGGGTCTTCCATTTTTTTTAATTTATCGCTATTTCTTTCAATCATTGCAACAGATTTGGAATCAATGAGCATATTTATTATGTCCAGATAAATGACTCTTTCCTGGCTCATTAGATGAACAATTATTGGTTCTTGGTGAAAGCCACAATAGTTTTTCTAACAGTTTAGGCTCTTCTGTGACACCGATTTAAATGTTAGTATTAAATGTTATTGGTAGTGTTGCAATATGAGAGGTTTTCAACACTTTTTTTTATTATTTCTTCAGCTGAGCCAGTGAATAGATGTTTTGAAAGGCTCTTGTGCAGTTTGTATTCAGCTTGAAAGATTAAATCAAACTTAAGTCATACCTCAGCGGAAATGCAACCATTAGAGGCAAACCGTTGTACCAGTTGACCTCATCATTAATGTGTTTTGTATATCATGAAATTCTGCCTATGGAAAGACATCTTTAGTTGAGGACTTCAGTTTCAAAAGGTGGCTACTATATTTTTACTGTGTAATATGTATTCATAGTTTAGGCTTAGAGTTACTGGACGGCATAAAAGATTAGTTGAATTTGGGACATTTGGCATAAGCCGTACCTCCTTGATTTACTTAAGGTCTCAGTTTAGTAACATACTTATGCTCTAAGAAAATGTATCTCTTAAAAAAAAAATTATTTCTGTTGCGACATATGTTGTTGAATATTATCAATATTACTCATTCTATTTTTGAGGTTATATATATTTTTTGTTGCCAGTGTGTGAGACTCTTTGAAGTAGAGTGCTTTTATATGGAAAAACAATTGTTACCCTGGATAATTTTTAAAGTGTGTTTACCCTTTGGATGGGCAAAGCAGGGGCGGACCAGGTGGACCTGCCACGAAACGGGGCCAAACG
This sequence comes from Myxocyprinus asiaticus, assembly GCF_019703515.2. Lineage (NCBI taxonomy): Eukaryota > Metazoa > Chordata > Actinopteri > Cypriniformes > Catostomidae > Myxocyprinus > Myxocyprinus asiaticus. The sequence continues at coordinate 15,632,474 of NC_059346.1, read as the reverse complement.
GCCGAACACCCCCCCCCCCCCCACCCCACCCCCGCTCAACAACTACAGTCTTAGTCGAAATAGGCAGCAATAGTTTTATATTTCAGATGATGGTGAAAAATTGTTTAACGAAGGAATGCTTTGATGTTCCTAATATGAACTGTATCTGAAACGGAGCTTAACACATTACACCTCATGCAACTCTGTGCTAGTTTCAGTCTACTTTTGAAGTGATGGGGGTGGTAATCATGGTGAACTGAATGGTCATGTAACTAATTTGAATGGAATGACCCAGGAGGCTCATATACTGTTTGCGTCCTCAGGTCGTATTTATTTATTTGATTTTCTCAATTACGTGCTTCTTAATTTCATGTGCATTATACACAGTTGTACACTCAATAGCTTTGAGCCACATGTAATATCGGTGATGACTACTGACGTTTTTATTGTTGTTATTATTTGAAAGAAACTCAGCCGACTAAAGCGCCTTTTACAGATATAAAACTAGAGATCTTTAAAGAAAAAATCTAAATATTTATCTTTGAGAAGAAAGTGACCCCACATGGATATGTGTTTATGCTCCGGTATTCTGCTTCTAATACAGTTGTCTCATTCTTTGACGTTTTTTCTTGTGTTTTGTCTGAGACGAAAAGTGATCCAAGACTTCACCTGTGTTTATAAGAGTGATCAAAGTCCCACACTTGTCCACTCCCTTAAAAAAAGACGACAACAAAAAAAGCAGCATGTAAAAGGTGTACTGTTCTCTGTGTGTTTAGCAATGAAAATAAACATGTTAACGAGTGAAAGTGCACATCACAATCAAAACAGGACACACACAGTATTGAAACTACAGTTTACTTACATTTCAGCTGGAATTTTTTTGCATGACAGTCACTTGAACACTAGGTTTGGTGTTATTTCTTGTTTTGATTTCATTTTTTCTATTGATTGCTGGTTTACCTAAACCTTTCTCTTATTTGTTTGACCAGCTTTAAGTGTATATAATATTTTTGTCCCAAGATGATGCTGACAATAGCAGTGTTAATAATGAAAATTATAACTATGAAAATGTCGATGATATTAAAACTATGGAAATGGTGATATTTCTACAGCATGCTTTTGTATTAAGCTCATTGTTGTCACTGCAGGGTGACTGATAGTTATATAAATGACTATAAGATTACTCATTAGTATGTGACTGCTTGACTTCAGAGAAGCACTTGCAATATTAGCTAAATTCTGTATGCATGGGATCACTAATATTTCAGAATATCTCCTTTAGTCTAACGGCATTGACATCATACTGTTATGTGCTTTGCAGATGCTCATTACTGAATGGTCATTAAAATCGTGTATTGTTTCAAACTTTTATCGGCCTTTCATGACAAACAGTTAAAATAGAAGCAACATCCACAGAAGTTCCACTTGCCCCAACAACCCCATCTGTTTTCAAACAAGACTGTTTCTACCCCACTCATATCATTGATCTAAATGGAAACGTACTGAATAGTTTCTCTGAAGCTGAGTCTTCTAACAGTAGCCCTCTGTTAGTTTTGTTTTTCTGTATGAGATAAAATATTCTCTTTGATTTCCGATAATTCTTACTCTTGTTACTGCTCGGTTCTAATACATGCTCTGTGTATTTCCTGACTTAAGCAAATGTGTTCAAAAGTTATAAATAAATTAGATGATTTAAATACTGAAGAATCTTGTTCATGTTTCTTCAAAACTGATAAGCAATATATTTTTACAGGGTTCCCACAGTCATGGGAAACCTCAATGGATGAATACAATCTCAAAAGCCATTGACTTTTCTGTAGTGAACATTTGTACACTAAGTATAATGCATGTACTGTATACTGCATATATAATATAAAATATACACTCATTGGCCACTTTATTAGGTACACCTGTGCATCTACTTATTCATGTGATTATCTAATCAGCCAATCGTGTGGCAGCAGTGTAATGTATAAAACCATGCTGATACAGGCCAGGAGTTTCAGTTAATGTTCACTATCAGAATGGGTATAAAATGTGATCTCAGTGATTTAGATTGTGGCATGATTGTTGGTGCCAGACGGGCTGGTTTGAGTATTTCTGTAACGGCTGATCTCCTGGGAATTTCACGCATAACAGTCTCTAGAGTGTAAAGAGAATGGTGCAAACAACATCCAGCGAGCGGAAGTTCTGTGGGCGAAAACATCTTTTTAATGACAGAGGTAAGTGGAGAATGGCCAAGCTGACAGGAAAGTGGCAGTAACCCAAATAAACATTACAACAGTTCTATGCAGAAAAGCTGTTCTGAACATACAGCACGTAGAACATTGGGGCGAATAGGCAACAGCAGTAGAAGACTCCTCCGGGTACCACTGCTGTCATGTAAGAATAGAGAACTGAGGCTGCAGTGAGCACAGGCTAAAACTGTACAGTATACAATTGGAAAAACATCGCCTGGTCTGACAAATCTGGATTTCTGCCGAGGTACACAACTGTACAATAGACGGTTGGAAAAACATCGCCTATTCTGACAAATCTGGATTTCTGCTGAGGCACACAAATGGTAGGCCCACTGCAGCCTCAGTTTTCTGTTCTTGGCTGACCGAAGTGGAACTCAACATGGTCTTTTGCTGTTGTAGCCATCCACCTCAAGGTTTGATGTGCATTCTGAGATGCTATTCTGCTCACTACAATTGTACAGAGGGGTTATCTGAAGCCTTTCTGTCAGCTCGAACCAGTCTGGCCATTCTCTGTTGACCTCTCTAATCAACAAGGCATTTTTGTCCACAGATCTGCCACTCACTGGTTGTTTTTTGCACCATTCTCTACACACTCTAGAGACTGTTGTGCATGAAAATCCCATGAGGTCAGCAGTTACAGAAATACTCAAACCAGTCCGTCTGGCAGCAACAATCATGTCATGTTCTAAATCACTGAGATCACATTTTTCCCTATTTTTATAACTGATGTGAACTTTAACTGAAGCTCCAGACCTGCATCTGTAAGTTTTTATACATTACTCTGCTGACACACAATTGGCTGATAAGATAATCGCATGAATAAGTAGATGTACTGGTGTACGAATAATTCCCTCTATAAAATTATTTAAAACATCTTTATACAGTAATCAAAACTGGAAAGGTCATAGAAAGTCTCTAGTCAGAAAGTGGGAAATGTGTAGAAAAGTGTAGTAAATGGAAAGGATAGACCACTTGAAATGCAAAACCCTTAAAAGGCTTATGCCAACAAAACTTGCTAAAGAATTTAAAACCCATTTTAGTTTAAAATTTCTCCTTGGAAAACAATTAACACTGTGTACTTGAAACTTTTTGCAACTACTTTTGAAATGTCATGTTTGTAGTGCTGCTAGCTGTGTGTGCCATCAGGCTTTGATTAATTTGCTCTTCTTGTTAAATGGATTTTGTGTTGACCTATTTACCATCTTCACTAATTAATGTGGTTAATGAAAATGTAGGCACTGCAATACTGCATGTTTAATAACCCAAACATGTCAATCATCATCAAATAAATTACATTGTTTAAAACACACACACACACACACAAGAGTCAAAAATCATCCTCTATCATAATTAACAGACAATCATAAAAAGCACATTCGAACAAATCACACTGTTCTATAAATAAATAACATTAAAATCCTAATCGAACATGCACATAGTATTGGTGGCTTCAAGCCAGTATAACTATTCTCTCACTGGCCTCCCAAAGTTTTTTGCTACTCCCGGATCACTAGCGAAGTCTTGAAGAGGGGCCGGCTGACAGTCAGCGAAGTATCCTCCATTGTGCGGGAGAACCTCATCTGATACGGCGCAATACACGACCGTTTGTGCCCCAGACTCGCACGACACAAAAAACATGAACATCACCACTTGCACCAGGATCCGGAACAACCGAGAAATAGCAGGTCCAGTTACTCTGAGCTTAACCTGAATAAGACAGGAGAGGAAGACAAACATCAGAGTGCAAAAGATAAAATCTATTTGTACAATGACAGAGTCAGACTATACACAAACGTATACGCAGTCACTCCTTTGCCCTCCATCATGCGAGCTAGCTCCTGTGTAAAGTAAATATTGGGCAGTTTGCTGCGACAGTAGGTGAAAAACGGAAACAGGTTGTAGCTGAGATCCTGGAAGTCCAGTTTCTGGTAGTGGCCCAGGTGGTTCACGCCAAAACACATGGAGAAGTTGTCATCTGTCCATTCCAAAACGCTGGGCATGCCTGAGAGTGAGTACAGAGTCAATTAGAAGATCCGTTTAAACCTATTCATTAATCTGTAGACATTAATGGAAGCTTCATAACCATGACAGCAACTGACATTGTCAACTTTGGACAAGAAAGTGCCCATAAAGAAAATTACTAGTGGGGTGGAACACATAATGAGTAATACCTGCGTTAATGATCAGAATATCTAGCTGCTTCTGCTGTAAAATGGTTTTGCTGAACTCTCATATGGACTTCTCGTTAGTCAGATCCACCTCCATGTGAAGGACATTCGTATTGTGCCTTCCTCGCTTTTTCCTCATCCCTGCAGGCAATGATGACAAGAGCACCTCGCAAAGCCAGTGCTACAGCTGTCTCCTTCCCAATACCACAATTTCCAACTAAAACATACATGTAACACACGTGTCCCATTAATTTTAGTGACGGCCCTGCCTGCAACTACTCAGGTCAATTAAATTTATATAAAATCTTTGTTTTTGTTCAAAATTTGGTACAAAGCCAGTGACTTTGAGGAGAGTGTTGATATCTTTTACATGTTATAATAATATATTGTTGTGCATTCGATACATAAACATTGGATGTGAGATGGACGTCTGCTTTGAATCTCACTGTACTAACTGACATTATTTACATTGTCACATTGTTTACATTAGATGTCTATTATATGATATATAATAATATATATATGATATATAATATATTAGATGTATATTATATGTATATTCTGAAGCACTGCAAGCTAAATTATTAATTTCAATGGCGGGAGTACAGGGAAACGGAGCAGGGAGCGCTCACTTGAGGAGGCATCACAGATCCCGCAGAAGATCCCAAAGGAAGCTCTTCATTTAGTACAGACTGCTGGACTTCATCAACTTGTTCAACTTCTCTTGGCTTTGCAGTTAGAAGCAGTGACCACTTAATCAGCCTGCCAACAATTAGACCATGCAATGTCTACCTTTAGGTTTACATTGGCAAATAAATTGTATTCTCATTTAATTTCCCTTAAATTAACGTGTTGTTTATTTTCCATTACAGATGCTGCTAGTTTTGGCTGAAGTAAACAGCTGCATTGTTGTAGAGGAGGTTCAACTATGTCTTCATAAGTTATTGCAACAGCAGCAAATAAGAATAAAGGTTTACGAGATATTTTGCTCATGTGTTTGCTTTGATTGGTAATTCACCATTTGTTTTGTAGGTTCTTTCATTAAAAGACCTTCAGATAGGTGAGTGCTTATTTGTTAAAATAATTTTCTGGGTTCAATACAAGTTAAAGGGATAGTTCACCCAAAAATTATCTCATTATTTACTCACCCTCACGCCATCCCAGATGTCTATGACTTTCTTTCTTCTGCAGAACACAAACAAAGATTTTTAGAAGAATTTCTCAGCTCTGTTAATCTATATAATGCAAGTGAATTGTCACCAAAATATTGAAGCTCCAAAAAACACATAAAGGCAGCATAAAAGTAATCCATCCAGTGGTTTAATCCATGTCTTCTGAAGAGATCTTATTGATTTGGGATGAGAACAGACTAAAATGTAACTCCTTTTTCCATTGCAGTCTCTAGGCACGATAGGAAATGTAATCGAACTTGAAATGAATGCCAAGGAGTCTGCTGATGACAAGATTTATAGTGAAAAAGGAGATACATTTTGGTCAGTTCTCACCCAAAACCAATTGGAAAGAATGCATGGATGAAACCACTGGAGTCTTATGGATTTTTTTATCCTGCCTTTATGTGCTTTTTGGACCTTCAAAGTTCTGATCAGCATTCACTTGCATTGTATGGACCTACAGAGCTAAGATATTTTTCTAAAAATCTTCATTTGTGTTCTGCAGAAGAAAGAAAGTCATACACATCTGGGATGGCATGAGGGTGAGTAAATGATGAGAGAATTTTCATTTTTGGGTGAACTATCCCTTTAATATTATCTTGCTGCTTTTGTTTTTATCAGGCTTGTCTTCTGGATGGGTTGTTCCCCCTCATCTCTGCTCTGTGTGAAGAAAAGCTTGACTGTCATAACTACATTTTCCAAGGTACAAGCTCTCTGTTGTCTTTGATGATCTTGTAGATTGCCGTGTTAGCAAATGGCTGTAGTGTGAAAAAAAAAAAAAAAAAAAAACTTGTGTATTTTTGTTTTGTAGTATTTACTGTTTGGCTAAAGAGGGTGAAAGAGTAGTGAAGTGTGGGAAGTTGCTGGTTCTCCTTTAGATTTAAACCTTCAACAGCAACTTCTGGAGCAATGCAGAGAGCCCAGTAAGACTTATATGTACTAATGAACTAAATATTATTGTTATTTTTGAAGGGTTGCAGGCAAACAAGCAGCAATTAAAGCTGAAGTATCAAACTTTTTCTGTGTTAAAATACTTTCTTCTATCCCAGCTTAATATGCAGAGACAACTATAAGTAAGCCATTCATAGGTTAATTTTCTAGAAAACTGTAAGCACTGTGTTTCTGTGGCACTATGAAAATTATTGTGCAGATATTACATAAACCACTTTACTGAAGTTAGTAAGCAGGAAACAACCTATTTTTTATCCGGCAGATGTGTTTCTTCCCAAATATGTTTGTGTAGCTGACAAATTATTATTATTATTATTATTTTTTTTACATTTAGATTAAATTTTATGTGGACAATAAGGTCACCGTTTCTTGACCTTATTCTCTACTGCTGCTGGGAGTGCTGTATGGAGACCAGGATACTGAGGACAAAAGTAAGCACAAAACTATTGTGTAATAAAGGAAGTTAGTCTATAAAAATGACTTCTGCAGGAACACATATATCAATTAGAGGTCGACTGATAGTGGACTTTCCCGATACGATAACTACATTTACATTTATGCATTTGGCAGATGCTTTTATCCAAAGTGACTTACAGTGCCCTTATTAAAGGGACAATCCCCCTTGAGCAACCTGGAGTTAAGTGCCTTGCTCAAGGACACAGTGGTGGTGGCTGTGGGGATAGAACCAACAACCTTCTGCTTACCAGTTCAGTGCTTTAGTCCACTATAACTAAGGTGGAAAAGGCTGATAAACGATTAATCGGCCTATAGTTTTTAAAATCAAGACACTCGTATGTCTATGGCATTCAAGTGATGTCATCAAGGGCCCTAGTTGCTATGATACCACCAGCTGAATATCTGGCAACTGTCCTGCAGTTGATGGAAAAGCTGCCAGAATCACCGGATGCTCTGTGCTGTCACAACAGACTGCATGGCCAACTCCTGCAGAAAAGATCCATACTGACCAGAGCGATGAAAACTAACATGTAAGAGTATATGGGAATAGCATTTTATCTGATGTAGGAAGATATCAGAAGCTTCCTGGCCCTTTTAGTCATCAGTTTTACATGAATAATTTTGTAAACAAATTATTCTCCCACTGAAAGCACAAATATCTTAACAATTAAAGAACTGTTATAAGTATCAGTCAAATGTGTTTTGTTTACTGTAACAATTTTTCTTCATTTGCTCCTGTCACACTGACAGTCATAGTCTGACTTTTCTTTTTGCTAAACAGTTTGTCTTCCATCAGTGAGGTTCCAGACTGTGGTTGGCATCGCCAAGGCAACGATGCCTGCTAGTTCGACTGGCCTACTTGGATATTATGAGGCTATTGAGAAGCCACTGTTCTGATGCTTTCCTGACTGAATCAAATTGTAGAATGTTCCTTACTATGACGTGCACAGACATAGAGGCTACAAGAGCCCAAAATGATATTTGGTGCATAATGTGGGACTTTAAACTATAAACAAACCTAAACAAACAAGTGGCTGTTATTTTGAAATGACAGACACTTGGCCCCATACAGTGTTCATTATTTAATTATTTGCCAAAGTAAGCTTTTTATAGCCCATATATTCACCAGATCAAGAGTTTTGAACAATAAAGGGGCTCTTATTTTAAAATGACAGACACTTGGCTCCATAACAGTGCTCTATATATAATTATTTGCCAAATTAAGCTTTTAATAGCCTATATATTCACCAGATCAAGAGTTTTGAATATGTATATTTCAACAGAGCAGGTTTAAAGAGGAATAGGGTTTATTAATATTCACAGGATATGAAGTTGAAGATGTATATGCTGACTAGGCACGTTTCCATATATATAGTCTACATACTCTTCTTTCCATGCCCTCGCTTCAATATAGAACACTTAATTATCTAATCAAAATAACATAATATGCATTAAAGTGAGGATAAAAATATGGATGAATATTGTCAATAATGAAAGATTTACATACAGCCAATCCCCACGTGATTGTTTTTATTTCAACTCTAGAGGCCGCTGTAATACTGTAGAATCAAACCATTCTAACTGTAGAATCCTCCAGCGCTGGACACAGGAAGATGGAGGAATAATAATAAAAAAAACCTATCGGCATAGATTTTTGCAGATAACCGATAGTTATAAAAAGTAACTATCGGCAAAAACTGATGTATCTGTCTACCTTTAATATTAATTACATATTATCTTATGCTTGCCCGGTGAAAGGTATCACAAAATTGAATTTTGTAATTTGTTATAAACAAATGTTTTCGTATTGTCATGAGGTGACTCCATCGTTATGTGACATGGGAAATGCAATCAGCTCTTTGATTGGTCAGGCTGGGCTTGCTGGAGGCTGGAGCAGGGCTTGATCAGGATCAGAATCAGCTTTATTGCCAAGTATGCTTACACATACAAGAAATTTGTCTTGGTGACAGGAGCTTCCAGTGTACAACAATACAAAAACAGCAGCAAGACATAGATAATAATAATTAAAAAAAATAGTTATACACATACGTACATACACACACAGACACACACACATACATACATACATACATACACACATACACATACGTAGTGCAGTCTAATACAAATCTGTTATCTGTTATGTACAGTGCAAATACAAATCTGTTATCTGTTATGTACAGTGCAATTTTTTTATTTTTTTTTATTTTTTTTCAGAGGCATGAAATGGCAGAAGAGGTTGGATGTGTTGGATAAATATATTAAAAAAAATCTAAACTGTGTATTGCACATAGTTATTGCTCAATGGGGCAATTTAACTGTTCATGAGATGGATAGCCTGAGGGAAAAAACTGTTCCTGTGCGTCGGCCAAAAGGCAACAGTTCAAAAAGGTAATGGGCAGGGTGAGTGGGGTCCAGAGTGATTTTTCCAGCCTTTTTCCTCACTCTGGAAATGTATAGTTCTTGAGGGTGGGGGGGGGGGGGGGCAGGGGGGGGCAGGGGGCAACCAATAATCCTCTCAGCAGTCCGAACTGTCCTTTGCAGTCTTCTGATGTCTGATTTTGTAGCTGAACCAAACAAGACAGTTATTGAAGTGCAGAGGACAGACTCAGTGACTGCTGAGTAGAACTGTATCAGCAGCGCCTGTGGCAGGTTGAACTTCCTCAACTGGTGAAGGAAGTACAACCTCTGCTGGGCCTTTTTCACAATGGAAACAATGTGTGTCTCCCACTTCAGGTCCTGTGAGATGATAGGAAATAGGGATATTTCTGGGCTCCCTTGTGGAGAGAATCCTGTCATTGCCGTGTAAGGACTTGACACTGTTAAATGTGGAAGAACTTAGAAGGGCTTCAAAAGTGTTTAAATACATCATTCTGAAATGTAGACATCGGGTAAGTACAATAAAAGCACAAGTTTACGTCCAAAGCAAATTTTTTCTTCACATAATTTCATAGTAGTAATATTAGTAGATCTCATGTGTGTCATTGTGTGAGCTTCCCTGCCTCCAAAATTGCATACTGTCAGAATATGTTCTGTATTTAATAAAGGAAAAACGTCTTATCCACTAAAACAGTATGTTCTTTAGATATGCATGCTAGTATGAATAGATTCCGGACATACTTCTTCTGGGGATGTGGTTATTGACCCATGATCCGAAAATATGACGTAATAATAACAACCGCAGAAATAATCCGCTCTGGTTTTAAGCACTATTTGAGCTCAAGGAACAAATGTCTTGCTATATATTAGTGGTTGACCAATAGTGGATTTTGCCAGTACCGATAACTAAAGTGAAAAAACAGGATGAAAGCTGATTAATCGGCTGATAGTTTCCAAAATCCTTAAGATGAATGAAAACTTTCCACTTAATGTAAAATAGTGCTGAACTTTATAACAAAGTTAACATGCACCCATGCTGATTATTTTGTAACAGGTTTGATATTGTGCTTTTCCTGGCGATACTTCAATAAAGTACTCCCACGGTAAAGTGTCCTATCGATCCGCACTTCAGAATCTCGCTAGAAATAGTAGGTCATCATATTTCTCCCTTACTGTTTTATGAATACTGAGGATTCGGACATACTACTCCAATGGCATTCAGTTTTTGGCATACTACTGTATATTGTAAGGAAGTATGGATATTTTAACACTGCACTTGTCTGTCTCCCTTTTTTCTCATCTTCCATTAGGGGGCAGTAGAAGGCTGTTGTATTGGCTTCACTAAGTTTTGCAGGGCTCTCCTTAACAGCAATGATCCAGAGATCAGAGAAATCCCTGTCCTCGTACTACAACAGTCCTGTGCACTATTTATTCACTTGCCAAACAAACTCTTTGAATTGATTACTGGTTATCTGGCACTATTTTACTGATCTGCAGGAGGTGCTTGTGGTAATTTATATTTTACAATATGTATGTGTCATTGGCTGTTTGTTTTGAGATAAGAGAAATGGCTAGACAGAGAGGGACATAAAAGGCAAAGAGTTACTTTTTTTCTTGCATCAAGAATCGTTTTATTTTTTTGCTCTCTCCAAAGCTTGTCTGTTCTCCAGTCGACCTGTAGTACTTCAGTGACATGGTGTGCTGCAGGGATGCCATGCTGATTTTGGGTGTTTTAGCTGCTGAGGACTCCAGCGAATCTCGCCCACCATTAACACACTGCTGGGCACGACCAGAGCACCAAAGCCCCAGGACTGGGTCCAAACCTTCGATCTACCGCAGGTACGTTTACAGTCCACAGTTATGCTAGATCAGACATATGTTTGAGAAAAGAGTTTCTGTGCCATCAAAATATGTCTTTTTCATCCCCTGATTCTCTAACAGTTGTGTGCCGTTCACACCCTTCAAGCACTGGTCAGGGGCTCTAGTCTGGGTGTGGCCGTTCTGCAGTACACACCTGCGGTGGCTGTTCTGTCTCTTACACTCCTCAGCTCGCCATGCTGGGCCATGAGGAACGCAGCGCTGCAGCTACAGTACGATTATCCACCTGCACTCGCACAGCCAGTCTCACTCAGTATTGTTTTTCTTTCAACCTTTGTAAAGTAGTCACATGTTGACCTTTGACCTCTTCTTGACCTTTTTACTTTTTACAGGTTCTCTTTGCACTAGAATGTTGGATCAGCAGCCAGCCAGTGAGGAGGGCTCTACGCACTCTTGCGTGTCTACCCCGTCCTTCTCTAACCTCTATCCGGCCCTGCAACCCTTCCTCCAGGGAGCGCTAGAAAGCGCAGCAAAAGACTTACATGATGCCACGCTTCTCCTTCACCCTGTGCTCACAATGCTCTCTAAACTACAGCCTGGTGCCGAGGAGCAGACACGGTATGATGGTGCAGTCATAACAGCTATTATTCTGTCTGATTTCTTTTATATTTATTCAAAAGGTGCATTTCCGATCATCAGGCCGAATAGTCCTGTGAACTGTGAGTAACGCTACAAGTATCATTTGCACTTGATTTTTTCATTATAAACCATTCCTGGCTTGGATTTTTTGGCACTGTTTGCTAACCGTACTCAGGACAGAGAACCATGCTGGTGGAATGGCTTCAGTGATGTGGAGACTCACGGTTTTCCACAGTAAAAAAACAAACAAAAGCAGTCTGAAAAACTGGAGTATGCGTTCATCCTCCATAGCTGGGTATCTATTAGCGTACTCGCTCCAGTGTTTGTTTACCAATGGATCACGCCATCAGACTTTTGTGTTACCTAAGTAACAACCAACATATTTGGTACATACATTCTAATCCTGATTTCTCAGCACTACAATGGAAAAAGATACTATAACCATTAGAAATGTGCATGAGTAATCAACTAATCAAGTAATCATTCTGCACCAGCTAGTTGACTATTAGAAACAATACTCGAATACCGCAAATGGATTTTCCTTTGCATATTTGCCTGGCGTGGGCAACACTGAGTAGTCCTGCACTTTCCCTCTGGATCTCTCATCAGATCTCGCAGTAACGATTGTGTCCACTGGGGGGCGCTGTGGATGTCGATGTGTTGGATAGCGATGGGCGATACCACTTATTTTCTTTGCGATCCGATATCAAGTACTGTCGAGGCCAATATCACCGATACCTCTATTAAATGGATTAATTTAGCAAATTCTTGGGATAAAATAGGTCATTTTAATCATTATTTTTAATAAAATACATTTTTGTTACATTTATAGGCCTAAATTGAAATTTTTAAACTTCTGTTATTTTTCTTATGAAAATTAACCATGGCTTTACTACATTAATCACTGATCTTTACATTTATGTTATACAATAGATCAGTTACAGTAACCACAATTTAACCATTGTATTTGTAGGTAATTCATAGTAAACTCAAAACTAACCATGGTCACTTCAGTCATGGTTACTACAATATTACTATAGTAAAACTGTTGTTACTATAAAGTTACTATTTTTTTAAGAAAATAGTAAAAAATTTAAAACTTCTTTATAGAGTTTATATGTGCATGACCCTAATGGCATCAGTATTGGTTTCTATTAAGCTACAAGTGAGTGCAAATGTTTTTTTACTACTATTTTTAAATATATATTTTTTTATTATTATTAATGCATATTGTTAATTAAATAAAAGATAAGCATAGGCTACGTCCACATTATCTGGATACATTTGAAAACTTCATTTTCTGAACGCTTTCCATACACACTGTCGTTTTTAAGTGTTTTCCCAAAAGTTGCTTGTCCTCAGTAAAACGAATGAAAACTCTTAAAGCCCCTTACTGTGTATGTGAAAAATCGCCATTCCGTGTACATTCTGAAATGCAATTGTCCTCATGTTCCATCACCTGACAGCAATTCCAAGTAACATTTATCTTTAACAACGCTATCAAAATTAATAGCAGGCACAACCAACATATGGGCCATCATCTTGATTGTTTTGGGTAGAATGGATCACATGACTGCGTAACATGACAACAAATACGACATCGTTTTCAGATATCTCCTTTTCCCCTGTCCACACTACCTTCCTGTCTCTGTCATGATGTTATGATACTGTATAACAGTACCAAAAAATATATTTAATGGAAATTCGAAATTAGTAATGTCCCCTTTATAATTCTGTTGTCCAGATTTAATCATATGGATGTCTTATTTTTGCTTGGTCTCTTTTGGTTTTCGTCAGTGCCCTGTCAGAATTCCTGCCTTCATTATTCCTTCTCACTGCCAGCCCAGTTTATGGCATAGGAGTGATGTCATCAAGGGCCCTAGTTGCTATGATACCACCAGCTGAATATCTGGCAACTGTCCTGCAGTTGATGGAAATGCTGCCAGAATCACCGGATGCTCTGTGCTGTCAGAACAGACTACAGGACCCCAAGTGGGTGTTTCAGGCATGGCAGTGTCTGGCCAATAGCAGCACGGTTGTATGTCTCTCATTGGTCATGTGTGCATCAAAGGGGCATGGCTGTAGAGGGACCGTCCTGCAGCAGGTTATGATGGGAGCACTGCAAGTGAGCTTGTACTGATACCAAAATTTCAGTAGTCTGTACCAATACCAGTGAAATTTTATGATTCTCGATACTTATATTGATAATAATACACCAATAACACAGCAATAATAACTAATATGCCATTGAATGCACTCCTTTATTTAAAAAGTTAAACATGAATATAAATATTAACAAATTTAAACTATGGCATGTTGCCTTTAATTGTTTCTCAATTAAGTAAACATTATTACATGAAGTTTTTAAGTAATTATTCAGGAAAACTCATAATTATAAAGAGCTAAGTATGAAGTACACTAAGAATATTATAATTAAAAAGGAATAATTATATTGCTTATAATAATTCTGAAACTGGCATCACTGGTTCAGCTCTCACTTGGCTTACTTCTTACCTCACTTATAGAAAATAGTTCATTACTATACAGAAGTATAAATCTACCACTGTTTCTCTCACAAGGTGTTCCCCAGGGTTCAGTCCTTGGACCATAAGTGTTTATTATCTATATACTCCCACTTGGCGACATCATCCAACATGGCCTTATTTTTCCACTGTTACGTTGATGACATCCAAATTTACCTTACTGCCACCTCCGACTCACCTTCATCTCCTGCTTCACTCATTGCATGTATTAGCGACATTAAACAATGGATGTTCTTGAATTTCCTTAAATTAAATACAAATAAAACTGAAAAACTGCTAATTGGCACTAATGTCCAAGTTAAAAGGTTAGACCTCTTCATCAGTATTGGTTGGGTTCATATCAAGCCTTCCAACACTGTCAGGAATCTTGTCATCCTATTTGACTCATCTTTTTCTTTTGATTCCCAAATTTCCATTGTCGTTAAAAATGCTTTCTTCCATCTACGGAATATAGCACGACTTCGATCTTCTCTTACCTATGCTGATGCTGAAAACCTAGTACATGCTTTGATCACATCACACCTTGATTACTGCAATGCCCTGCTTGTTGGCTTAACCAAAAAAACATTGCTAGGCTATAATATGTTCAAAATGCTGCAGCGAGAGTCCTCACAAGTGTTCTGATCACATGACTCCTCTTCTGCGTGATCTCCACTGGCTGCCTGTTGCATCTTGCATTAAATACAAAATATTCCTCCTGACGTTTAAGGCATTAAATGGTCTTGCCCCAACATATTTGTTGATTTACTCCACCCATACCTCCCACCTCGATCTCAGATCCTCTGGACTTGGTCTTTTGTCCATTCCCAGATTTCAACTGGCCACAGTGGGCAGTAAATTGTTCTGTGTTGTTGCTCCTAAGCTGTGGAACACACTACCTCTTAATCTTTGCAATATCTCTGCTTTAACTGCTTTCAAGTCTCAGCTAAATAAAATATATCAATGAAATATGCTAATTGTAAAGCAACCTTGAGCTTGGGAAATGCACTATATAATATAAACTACTACTACTTCTTCTTCAATAAAAAAACAAAGAAAAGCAATTAAAGGAATAGTTCAACCAAAAATGAAAATTCTTTTATTCACTTACCCTGATGCCATCCCAGATGTGTATGACTGTCTTACTTCAGCAAAACACAAATTAAGATTTTTAGAAGAAGACAGAGCTTTGTCAGGTCCTTATAACAGAAGTACACGGATGTCAGCACTTTGACGGTCCAAAAGTCATATTTAGGCAGTATAGAAGTAATCCACATGACTCTAATCGATCAATGAATGTCTTCTGAAGCAAACTGATACGTTTGTGTAAAAAAATAAACCTATCAATTCGCTTCAGAAGAAATTCATTGATCGACTAGAGTCGCATGGTTTACTTTTATCCTGCCTAAACCTGGGACCTGGGACTTATGCAAGGATTGTATTTGTGGACTTCAGTTCAGCCTTCAGTACCATCATGCCTGATCTTCTCTCAACCAAACTGACCCAGCTCTTCGTGCCAACCACAATCTGTCGGTGGATCAATAGCTTTCTGACAGATAGGCAGCAGCTAGTGAGACTGGGGAAAATCTGGTGCTCCTCAGGGATGCGTTCACTCTCCACTGCTCTTCTCCCTGTACACGAATGACTGCACTGCAAAGGACCCCTCTGTCAAGCTCCTGAAGTTTGCAGATGACACCATGGTCATTGGCCTCATCCGTGATGGTGACATGTCTGCATACAGACAGAAGGTTGAACAGCTGGCTTTCTGATGCGGTCACAACAACCTTGAGCTGAACACGCTCAAAACAGTGGTAATGATAGTGGACTTCAGGAGAAATCAGGAGAATATTGTTTTATATTCTGTGTCTCACTTGCTTGTTTCCAATTAAAAAAATTGGCAATAAAGCTCATTCTGATTCTGATTCTAAATGTGACTTTTGGACCATCAAAGTGCTGGCACCCGTGTACTTCCACTATAAGGACCTGACAGAGCTCCATTTTCTTCTAAAAAATTGTATTTGTGTTCTGCTGAAGAAAGACATACACATATGGGAAGGCATTAGGGTAAGTGAATAATGAGAGAATTAAAATTTTTGGGTGAACTATTCCTTTAAAAGCATATTTCTTTTTTTTATCTCTTAAAAAAACATGGTAGTTGAATTAATATTCAAAACATAATAGACTGCAGCAGGTTTATTAGGATGCATTTACACCGATGAGCCAAAATATTATGACCACTCACAGGTGAAGCGAATAAGGTTGATCATCTCCTAACAAGGCCACATGTCAAGGTCTGGGTAGATTAGATGGTAAGCGAACAATCAGTTCTCGTTGTCAACGTGTTGAATGCAGGAGAAATGGGCAGGAGTAAAGACTTCGACAAGGGCTAAATTGTTATGGTCAGACAACTGGGTCAGAGCATCTCTGAAACAGTAAGGCTTGTGGGGTGCTCCCGGTCAGCAGTGGTGAGTACCTACCAACAGTGGTCCGGGAAGGGACAAACCACAAACTGACAACAGAGTGTTTGGTGCCCAAGGCTCATTGATGCGCGATGGCAACGAAGGCTATCCCGTCTGGTCCGAACCTACAGAAGGTCTACTGTGGCACAAGTCACGGAAAATTTTAACAATGGTTACGGGAGGAATTTTTCACAACACACAGTGCATAGCACCCTTCTGCAAATGGGGCTGCTCTGGTCAGAGTGCCCATGATGACCCCTGTCCACCGTCGAAAGCACCTACAATGGGCATGCGAGCGTCGGAACTGGACCTTGGAGCAGTGGAAGAAGGTCAGCTGTTCCAATGAGTCCCATTTTCTTTTACATCACGTGGACAGCTGTGTACATGTGTGGCGTTTACCTGGGGAAGTATGGCACCAGGATGCACTGTGGGAAGACGACAAACCGGTGGAGGGAGAGTGATGCTCTGGGCAATGTTCTGCTGGGAAACCCTGGATCCAGCCATTCATGTGGACGTCAACTTGACACATGCCACCTACTTAAACATCATTGCAGACCAGGTATACCCCTTCATGGCAAAGGTATTCTCTGATGGCAGTGGCCTCTTTCAGCAGGATAATGTGCCCTGCCATACTGCACACATTGTTCGGGAATGGTTTGAGAAACATGATAAAGAGATCAAGGTGTTGCCCTGGCCTCCAAGTTCCCCAGATCTCAATCTAATTGAGCATCTGTGGGATGTGCTGGACCAACAAATCTGATCCACGGAGGCTCCACCTCGCAGCTTACAGGACTTGAAAGATCTGCTGCTAATGTCTTGATACCAGATACCACAGGACACCTTAAGGGGTCTTATAGAGTCCATGCCTCGGCGGGTCGACACTGATTTGGTGGCACGCGGAGGACCAACAGCATATTAGGCAGGTGGTCATAATGTTTTGGCTCATCAGTGCATACTGCAAGACCTAATACACAGATCCAGTATTTTCAAGTCAGCTATATACAAGGAAATTAAAGCAATGCAGTTTCACTGTTCATATTCTTGCATACAAGGGGTGTGTTAGTCATTGTATTCACTAATCTCTAAGAACAGACTGGGTTTGGTCTTGGCCAGGATTTCCGTCCAGCTCTCATTGTGTTGTCAGTTTAATGTTGCACCAAACTCACTTAACTGATGAAGCTTATAAACATGTAATGATAAATGATATATAGCAACTGGAACTCTTGAATAACAGTGTATGTTTACTGCAGGTTAACCTGAAGGAGGCATTGCTGGACCAAAATGTGGAGTACAGAGGGGCATACCTGACAGCATTGGTTGAGGTTATGACCCCAAAGGAAAACAGTCTGGCCCTGCCTCATCCCTCTCTCCTAGGCTTTGAGGAGGCATGGCTGCAGGAGTGTGTGGAGATTCTGTTTAGTGATCTGGAGGCAGAGAGAGGAGGACCAGGGCTGATCTCCACAGTTTTGTGTGTAGTTAGTGTGCTACTCTCCCAAAGGTAAACTCAAATGTCTATTTTAAACATGTTTAGCTTGATATTACTTGCATTGATGTTTAGGTTTCTTTAGGTGGTCTTTGTCCCTTTGAACGTAAAGGAAAAAAGTTGTCTGAAAAGTGTAGACACTGTGGTACTGTCAAAAAATTGCTCTGTTTGATCACTCTGACATCAACTTCTACTTGTTTTTGTTGAGCAATTTCAGACAGGGAATGTTTGGGAAACCTATTTTAAAAACAATAATTTTTTTGTAAAATTCCATTTGGTGCTGCTAAGTGCTCAGAATTTACACTTCACCTCTAAGTACTAATGTTTTGGAGTTAACCAAAGGATTTTTTTCAGATGGCCCATGGATTTATTGCTGTTCACACACTTTACTCTGTTTGCCTGCCCTTGCTCTATCTGTCAGTGTGGACTTGTTTTTGCTCCTTGCTCAAGTTATTGGAGAAGCACAGATGTCCTGAAGCTCCTGAGGCTCTCAGAACAGCTTGCACTCATGCTCTCTGTCTGTGCGGGGTCTCCATGGTGACCAGGAGCTTGACGGGCCACTTCACGCTCAAAGAGCACAGTATCAGGTATAATACAGGAGGTGTGCTCTGATAAATTCAGTTGTTTTGGGCAGTGACCTCTATACATTGAATATTAAATGTTGCTATCTGGCTGACATTCATTGCAAGCTCAAGTTTTCTGGGTCTCTTACAGACCTGAAAAAGGCAAGAGGTTTACCATCATTTGCTGAGGGGTTGTGCATGCCACCGTACACAAACACACAGAAAGGTAAAAGTTCCCAGACTAGCTAAATTTATTGACATTTATTGACAAAATATTATACAAGTAATATAATGATATAATAAATTAGTTTTAATGAGCTAGCTAGGGTAATCTACTTCCCTGACGAAAAAGGCATGTAGAAAAATAATGCACTAATAGTTTAAACCATCATTATAAAATCATGAAGACCACCAAACATAAAAAAAAATGTAACTGCATTTTATTACTGTAACCTCAAAGTCATGTGTTTTCAGGCGAACTGATAAAAGCCGCTGCACTTGGTTTTGCAAGTTGCATAAAGTTAACCAATAAAATCAAAGCTTGCCAGATCAAGAAGGTGCAATATGTAACAGACCAACTTGTCTTTGAAAATATGTTTGCAGTCTATAATCTGAAGATTATGCAAAAAGCCTGAGAAGTTATTGATGGATGACTATATTTTTTTATCTCTATTTTTTGTAGATTGATCAACACAGGCTTCTACCTGCTTCAGGATGAGAGTCCACAGGTGAGAGCAAAGGCAGATGTCTTCTCCTCTCTGCTCAGCTGTTCTCAACAGCCTGGGGCTCCACAAAGATGCTTCTACAGTATTGTACAAAAGTGTTAGGCACATAAGATGCTTCACAAAAACATTTGTCTTAAGATGGTTATTTATATCTTCAGCTTTAGTGTGTCAATAGGAAATATACATTTTAGACTCCAAACATTTCTTTTGCAAACAGAAAAGATTAGAATAGAAGAACAGGGAGCCCTGCAACAGATGGCATGGTCCCCACAGAGCCCCCCACTGAATATTGAGTCAGTCTGGGATTACAAGAAGAGACAGAAGCAATTGAGACAGCCTAAATAGATAGAAGTACTGTGGCGAATTTTCCAAGAAGCTTGGTACATCCGATCTGCCAACAACCAAGAAAAACTTTGTCCAGGTGTATCTAGGAGAATTGGTGCTGTTTTGAAGGCAAACGTGGTCACACCAAATATTGATTTAGCTTTTTTATGTTTACTGGACTTTGTATGATGTTAACTGATAAATGAAAACTATTTATGGCATTATTTTTGAAGA
This sequence comes from Myxocyprinus asiaticus, assembly GCF_019703515.2. Classification (NCBI taxonomy): domain Eukaryota; kingdom Metazoa; phylum Chordata; class Actinopteri; order Cypriniformes; family Catostomidae; genus Myxocyprinus; species Myxocyprinus asiaticus. The sequence goes on along the minus strand of NC_059346.1, from coordinate 15,612,362 downwards.
CGTCCTCACTATGCAACATTTTCCCCAAGTGCTTAAAACTTTTGCACGGTACTGTATATGCAGGTGAATTAGGCTCTGCGCTCACTGCTGGACCTGCTCTTGGAAGAATTCTGGGATACCAGCGGTGCTTTGGAGTCCTTGGTATGCCACCTGCCTGACTGTGATCTGAATATCATTCTGCAGGAGGCCAAAGAGACACAGTAGGTTAATCCACTCACAAAGTATGATTCCATAAGTAAGGGATAATGTACAGTCATCCGGTTGTTATTGCACAATAAACCCTGACAGGGTGATCAGGACCCCGACGCGAAGCAGAGGGGTCTTGTATCACCCTGTAGGGGTTTATTTTGCGATAACAACTGGCTAATTGTACATTATCCTGCTTATTACATGGCTACTAACCAAATAAATAAATACATGGGCATAAATTGAACATAAATTTTGATTTGCACTGAAATTATGTAATTTGAGAAGAAAGAAATTGCTGAACAGCTGAAATCAACCTCCAGTTTGCGTCTGAGTTCTGTTGGTGGTTTCTTTTTGTGAAAATGACCTTCTGACTCCTCATTATTCAGCCTATTTCAAGACTACTTGGCAAATAAACAAATAATTGGACATGAAACATTGATCTGAGTTGAAAATATTTTATTATCTTACTTGATGAGATTGCACAGTGATCAAAGAAGCAAGAGAGATGGCTCGCAAGGACCCGGATGAGCAGTCTGATACGTGGAGCTGGGTGGTTATAAAGCAATAATGGACTGCTAGATGGCGCCATTGACCAATCAGAATTGGGTATTCCAGGCCGCTGTGTAATAAGGTTATTTAAGACACATCACATATGTCCAATAACAAAATACAAAATATTTTCACAAAAACATCTTGGAATATGTCTTTAAAACTCTTGGAAAATAAGAGCTCTTGAGTAAAAGCTGTAAAATGCAGGCACTGCAAAAAAAACTGCTGGCATGCTCTTCTGCGATACAAATCATTGTTAGGCCTGAAACATAATTTATGTTAGTACACAAAAGCAGACTGAAATGCGTAGCCACGCTGAACATACTTAAAGAGATAGTTCACCCTAAAATGATAATTCTCTTATAATATACTCACCTTCATGCCATCCCAAACTTATATTACTTTCTTTTTTCTGTTGAACACAAACGAAGAAATTTTGAAGAATGTATGAGGTGTTTTTACCCATACAGTGTAAGTCAGTGGGGTCCAAATGTTTCAAGCTCCAAAAAGGACATAAGGCAGCATTAAAGTAATCCATACAACCCAAGTGGTTTAATCCATGTCGCGATCACTTTGGGTGAGAAAACAGATACAAATTTAAGTCCTCATTCACTATAAACCTTAACATCTGTCCCAAGAGTGCAGGCTTCAAGACTTTTTGCCTTTTATGCCATATGCGATTGCCAGGTACACAATTCAGGTATCATTATACATTAATGAGATGGTTTTTGTTTTTTTTATAAGATTTTAATTTTTTAGTGTTTGCCATCAACATTTTGGCAAGCACTGTACATTTTAAATGTATCCCAAAAAAACTCAACCTGTGACTAAAACTGAAAGTTTTTGGACCCCTATGAAAAACACCTCAGACATTCTTCTATGTGTTCCATAGAAGAAAGAGTCAAATGAGTCTGGATGGCATGAGGGTAAGTAAATGATGAGAGAATTTTAATTTTTGGGTGAACTATATCTTTAGCCTGTGTTCTTGCATTACTGTGGTGGTAACAAACCTTAGTACTCAAGGGGGGCGACAGAGTTGCCTTCAAATATCTGTGCCATTAAATTGATGTTTTATTATTCAGGTAGCAAGCTAAAAACATGTCGACAGTTTAACCAACTTAAACTAACTTGTTAAGCAAGATTCTCTTTAAACTGTCGCTCTCAGTAGTTGACCTGAAATAGAGAAATCAAAAGACGATGTAGAAGCGTAGAAGAAGACGGCATTTACGATAACACCCACTATAATGGCCCTTGTGGCAACATTGAAAATGCAGTTGCGTTCTGACACGTAGTGGAATTTAACAACACATTAAATTGAACTTACGTTCTTGCATAGAGTATGTTTCAGGCCTTAGAGTAGACCAATCATTATTATTATATGTACGTATTTATCATCTAGGTCATAGATTTAGGTTTGTCCTAAATGGAGTCTTCCTTCCTCAAGCCTTCATTGATGCACTAAGTACAGAATAGTCTTTCTGCAATTAAACTTAGTTAACACAGTAATCATTGTTCCAAAGAAGCTACCTCTTCATCACCGTACTGAGCGGAAACTAGTAGAAAACTAAAAGGAAGAATAACAATCCCCTGCTGTGCAATACTGGACAGACAGTAAAGGAAAACCATTGCTGTCTAGCGCACCAGCCAAAATCAACTGCCAATTCCAGATAACTCTGGATGACAGCAGCTCTATGAATGCAGTACATCTACATCTGCAATGGCTAAAAGGCTGCCATTGTTCCTGAATGGGTGCTGATTTCTGAAATGGAGCACACTGCAGGCGGGGACAAACCAGACTGGCTGCAGTAGCACAGAGGCTCAGTGTATGTGCATGCATGTTCATGCGGATGTGTTTGTTCATGTTTGACTGCACCCACATATAGCGCCCTGGGCGCATGAGAGTAGAACATATGTTTTTAGCTGTAATCATCCATGAAGAACATGTAACAGTGTCATTTTATGCCGCTAACTCTTCGCATATCTCTTATAAACCAATTAATTTCAAATGTGATTTATGCTTGCTTGATATTTTTATATATTTAACAAATTCAATTTGAATAATTTTAAAACTGATTGCTCAACCCTGTTTTTGTCACTTTTTTTTTTTTTTATCTATAATCCCAATAGTAAACATTTGGTAGTCTGTATCCTTGAGAAGAAGAAGAAAAAAAAAAGAGTTTATCTTTTTTATATTTTAATACCAAGTCACATGCTCTTAAAGTGGCAGTTCCTCATGCCATCTTAGATGTGTGAATGACTTTGTTTCATCTGCAGAACACAAACGAAGATTTTTAAAAGAATATCTCAGCTCTGTATGTCCTTACAATGCAAGTAAATGGTGACCAGACCTTAGAAACTCCAAAAATCACATAAAAGTGAATGGTGACTGTCGGTCCCTAACATTCTGCCGAGCATCTTTTGTGTTCCACATAAGAAAGTAGGTCATAAAGGTTTGGAAAGACATGAGGAGTAAATGACGAGAGATAATTATTTTTGAGTGAACTAACCCTTTAATGCTGTAATGTCAGAGACTCATTGCTTTTGTATAGTGTTGTGGTTCATAGTTAGCTGTGAGCCCATTGGTCCAACTTAACAGAACACTCCACAAAAGCCCAAACCAGTTTGAGCTGCTTTACACCAACCTCAGAGCATCTTCTGACACAGTTACAATCAGGCACACTCTTTCTTCCTCTTCACTCTATTTCCTTCTCCCTATCCATTTTTTTTTTTTTTTTTTTTTTACTGTTTCTGTCTTCTTAAAGGGATAGTTTACACAAAAATGAAAATTCTCTCATCATTTACTCACCCTCATGCCATCCCAGATTTGTATGACAATGATTGCTGAACACAAATGAAGATTTTTAGAAAAATACCTCAGCTCTGTAGGTCCATACAATGCAAGTGAATGGTTGCCAGAACGTGGAAGCTCTAAAGATCACATAAAGGCAGCATAAAAGTAATCCATACCTTAATGGATACCTTAATCCATAGTAAATCCATATCTTCAGAAGCTATGATTGGTGTAGGTCAGAAACAATCAATATTTAAGTTCCTTTTTTATTATAAATTTTCACTTTAACATTCTTCTTTTGTTTTTGGCAGTTTGCATTCTTTGTGCATATCACCACCTACTGGATAGGGAGATGGAATTGTAGTATAAATTGACTTAAATATTTATCTGTTTCTCACCCACACCTATCGTATTGCTTCTGAAGACATGGATTTAACCACTGGAGTCACAAGGATTACTTATATGCTACCTTTAAGTGCTTTTTGGACCTTCAAGTTTCTGGCTACATTTCACTTGCATTGTGAATGGAGAGAACTTTCATTTTTTGGTGAACTATCCCTTTAATACATGCGTTATACATTTATCCTGCTGTTATGTTTTTGTATTTCCATCTTTTCACATCCTTCTCTCTCCCACTCCTCTCGTCTTATCCCTCTTCTCATCTCTTTGCATAAGCTACATCTTCTCAGGTTTCCACTGCAGGGGTAAATGCATCAAACAGTGATGTAATGGCTTTTGCAGCAACAGTAGAGTTGGAGTAACAGCAGGGGAATACTGCCAGTTTTGTGCCACATTAAAGGCACATCTCCCAGGTTAAGTGTCCATTTTGTGTCCTTAGCATTGGACTGTGATGATTCATTGCCTGAATATGTGCTCAGTTGCTGTGCAACACCCCTGTGTATCTCAGGACGCAGTGGAAGGACACAGCTGGGTTTCCCAGTAGCCATCAGTGGAGCAGATGGCCTGGGTTCACAACAAATACTAAAAGCACTCCTATCTTGTCCCTTCAATTGTATTGTTAATTACTTATTGACAATTTATTTTTATTTATTTTTTTATCCAGATGACATTCGGGTGGGTTTTTCATTTTATTTTAAAATGTATGAAATCTGAAAAAATAAATACATCTGGATTAAAATATTAAGGCCAATCACCATTTATTATTATTATTTTATCCTTTTTTTTTTTCAGTTTGTTTTCACATAAAAAAAAAATTATTTGATCTTTTTTATTTTTTTATTACACTTCTCTAGTTTTTGTACAATACTTGTATACTCAAAGTTGTGGCACTGCTAATATTTTTAACTTCTGTATTATAAATTGCTTGTTTTTCCTCATTTGTAAGGCCATTTTATCCTTATTTAATAAAACATAAGTAGAAAAATGTTTTGTTTTTTTTTTTGTTTTTTTTTAAGTAAATATTATGTGCCTTGTATTCTGAGAAAACCATTCTAAATTCAAACATAAATTGGCTTTTTAAAGCATGTTTAACGTTTATACTGCAGGTATAATTTAATCTTTGCTCGCCACTTAAAAATTAGCTCATATTTTCCAAATGGGTTATAAATGGGCTGTTTCTGTTTCTTTCTTTCTTTAAACTATATTAAATGAGAGTTGTTTAACGTGAGACATCTGTGTGTGCAAAATAAATGTATGGAAGTTTTTTTACAGGGCCCGATAGATTTGTTTGTCTTTGCTTTTTCCACGCTTTAACTGCTGTCTTCTCTATACAAACCCAAGTTACACCTTCTGTTTACTTCAAACAGAGAGCTGAAGGATTGACCTAAGAAATCACAAGGTTATCCACCACAGTTTTACAACCTGTTTGACAACATAGATCCATTACAATAATAAATCTTTGGAGATAGAACATAACGCAAATGATGGATTGTTAATTTTTTTTTTTCTTTTTCTTTGTACTGTTTAAATCTGTGTATACATATACACTCACTGAGCACTTTATTAGGAACACTACGGTCCTAATAAAGTGCCCAATGTGGTCTTCTGCTGTTGTAGCCCATCCACCTTAAAGTTTGACGTGTTGTGCATTCTGAGATGCTATTCTGCTCACTATACTTGTACAGTGGTTATCTGAGTTACCGTAGCCTTTCTGTTAGCTTGAACAAGTCTGGCCATTCTCTGTTGACCTCTCTCATCAACAAGGCATTTCCATCCATAGAACTGCTGCTCACTGTATGTTTTTCGTTTTTGGCACCATTCTGAGTAAACCCTAGAGACTGTTATGCATGAAAATCCCAGGAGAACTAAACCAGCCCATCTGGCACCAACAATATTTTTTTCAAATCAAACATTTTTCCACATTCCCACATGATGGTTGATGTGAACATTAACTGAAGGTCCTGACCCATATCTGCATGATTTTATGCATTGCACTGCTGCCACATGATTGGCTGATTAGATAATTGCATGAATATGTAGGTGTACAGGTGTTCCTAAGAAAGTGGTCAGTGAGTGTACATACTGTAAGCTGCACTATTGATTGTGGCCACGTTGTATTATATTTGAGCTATCAAATAATTTTGTGAATCCTCAGAGAGGATAACAGAACAGCTTTCCTTACCTGATGGAACAAACTTGAGTAATGACTGTGAATAAAAACGCTACCAGCATAATCAATGAACTTTAACACAAAGAGCCACAGATTTTTGCAGCTCTCAGTCCTGTCAACTGAAGCCATTGGATGTCTTGAGTTCTCCCACACTCATAAAAACTTCTAAGCCCATATGGCTGCAGTTTTACATTGGGAACTTTGTGTAACTTATTTGGAAAACTAAAGTGGGTCATTTAACCTGGCAGGAGAATCACAGAAAGGAAGCACACAATCTGGCCTAATTAAACTTGATTGTTTTCTTCCACCTTTCAAGATGCCATAAAAAATGTAACATAATTTTAAAATTAATATCTATGTGATACACGTAAATGCATCGTACTTAGACCTCGATTTGAGCTAACATGAAGCTGTGCTGTATGTATAACAGCTGTGTACAGGATGCACTTTAAACAAAGAGAAATGTGAGCATAGTGTTGTCCAGAATGTACCACTGAGTAACCGTTTACACAAATAATGGAGCCCAAAATATGAACAGAATGAGAGAGGCCGTGTATGTGGGTGTACATGTGTGTCTTTCATCCACTCTGAGAGGAACAGCTGTTTAATAAGCTAGAATAGACTATGCCGACTGTGTCAAGTCACCAATCAGCTCAACCAATCAACTGTTTTTCTCTTCCTAACAGTCAGTCCTCAGGGGCCCCTCTGCTTCCTTGCATAAAGGGATGTTCTTTGTTCCTTGATGTCCTCATGATGTTCTGCTCTGTCAGATTTGTTTAACAAGAATAGATGAGATGAATTAAATAAACAGAGAATGGATCTAAGGAGATGTTTCTACTGAAGGGGTCAGGATGTCTTCTGAATTTTAAAGAGAATGAAAATTCTGTCATCATTTAGTCACCCTCATGTTGTGCCAAACCCATATGACTTTCTGTCTTCTGTTGAACACAAGGGTGATATTGCATTTATACATGCTTTAACAGTTCAATAAACAATTAAATAATATTTAAAGACTTATGTTTCATACAAAAATTGGCGACTTAGTTTGTGCATACTTCTTCACCAGCGAAAATAGTTCCAGAAGAAGCCAAAGAATCAAGTACAACTCCACTCTCTGCATGGCAGTCAAACTCTGTTTTAAACTAGTGGTTTTTCGTTCGTAAGAATCAGTGTTTTTGAATGATTTTTTTTTTTAAGTGTGGGAATCGTTCACATTTACTTCCATTGTGTCTCTGGTGTGTTTTAATGAATCTGAGTTGAGTCAATGTCCATGTTTACATGCACCCTCATAATGCGATTATAATACGATAAAGGCAGTACCGTGATTAAACTGTTGCTCGTGTAAACAGAATACTGCAATTATTTTATTGCGATTATGTTAATAATCAGAGTAATAATATTGGCTTCACGTGAAATGGCAGTTCCTTGCACCATTTTCCAGAAGTGGTGCCCCCCGCTGCAGAATCTACATCCCCACGGCAAAATAAATATTGCCTGAGTATTGAATGTCCGTTTGCAGTCTGAATTGAAAGTTGGTGAGCTAAAAAAGACCATATACCGCAAAATAATGGCAAGGAAACACGTCTTTCTGTTGGGTTTGTCCTCGTGGGGAACACAATAACACCCAGCGCACCCAGTGTAGTCCAATTCACAAACATATTACTCTTATGAACCAATTATTTTAAGTGAATCAAAACTGATCTTTTTTTATTTTATTTCTCCCCAACTTAGTAGGTCCTCGTGGTGGCACAGTTACTCACCTCATCCCGGGTGGCGGAGGACAAGTCTCCGTTGCCTCCGCTTCTGAGACAGTCAATCCGTGCATCTTATCATGTGGCTCGTTGTGCATGACACCACAGAGAGTCCGCATGTGGAGGCTCATGCTACTCTCCGCGATCCACGCACAACTCACCATGCGCCCCACTGAGAGCGAGAACCACTAATCACGACCATGAGGAGGTTACCCCATGTGACTCTACCCTCCCTAGAAACCGGGCCAATTTGGTTGCTTAGGAGACCTGGCTGGAGTCACTCAGCACACTCTGGATTCGAACTCGTGAACTCCAGGGGTGATAGTCAGCGTCAATACTCACTGAGCTACCCAGGCCCCCAAAAATGACTCTTATGAATCGGTTCTTTTAATAAATCGTTAAAAAAGACTAATTTTCCTTATGCCAAGCTGTATAAAGATACATAATTGCAACAAGTTATTTTTTTGTAATAACTATTCATTTATAAATAAAAACATAAAAACATCTAGTTTCTCAGTGAATAAATTCGAGCAAATAGCATGTAAACGGGATTGAACAGGTTTGCCCAAATCATGTAAGCATCTTAATCTGATTATTCCTTATACTCTTATTATTGCAGTAATCAGAGTATTGTTGTTAAAGGTGCTGTAAGCGATTTTAGCCGTTTTAGAATTTCCACAGACTGAACTATTGGATTAGCTACACCACCCTTTTCCAAAAACCTGAACTCAAAGATACCAAATGAGCTTTTGAAGCCAATATCGAGCAGAAACGGTTGTCAAAAACAACAGCAGCAAAATAGCGCCCTCAACTGACAACTGTTGTGAGCAACATGGCTTAAAAATGGCAATAAGCCTCAATAATTCGCGGCAACTACAATACAATGAGAATGTGAAAAATGGTTGACAGGCAGAAAGTGTCAGAGACTGCGGCCCACGGACACATTTTTGTTTGCTGTTTATAAAGTGAGATATCTCAGTACACTTATTTCATTATTATCTTTCACGGAGTAGGAACATTTTTGAATACCTTTCGATAAAAAAATCACAGCAGTGGTTCTCAAACTTTTTGACCCCAAGGCCCCCCATTGTCTGATATTGTTCTAATATTCGAAGGCCCCCTATGTAGGCTATTATATATTTATATTATAAGATATATCTATTATAAGATATTTCCTTAAAATTGTGATTCCAGAAATGTCTAGAACTGTATATTCTTCATAAAAAGCAAGCTGTTGAAGGGAGTTATTACATTTTTAGCATTTTCATTTTCAAGTTGAATTCTAATAAGTATTTAAAAAACTATAATAATCTATCATATTTTAAATAATTTTAAGAGCTCTTATGACCCCCTGGAAGTGTGATGAGCCCCCCTTTTTATGATATAATGTGCAAACACAATCGATGGTGAACTGGGACATTCTGGTCTTTGCATACACCCATCATACAATAGTATACGTGCTGATGATGAGAGAAAGTGATGGTTCTAGGACCTGGAGGACGCGGAGCGCCGCACTGCAAAGGGGAGTTCCTGCCATCAATCTGTTTACCAGGTCACATCTTAAGCACGACAACAACAGCGCGTATGCAATGTTTGGAGAGCAGTTTGGCTGCATTTACCATAGGCTCCTCCATTAAAAACAGACTTATTTCGGTCCGTCATAAACAATTAATTGCTAGTTTAGTTAATTACATCGATAAGTGAAAATGTTCCGACCGGTTCACTTTGTGTTGCTGCTGCTGAGCTCTGTTTTGGTGGACTGCTCATCTGTTGTTGAAGGTAAGATCCTATTACATTTTAGTGCTTTAACTTTCTAAGAACATTGGTTTGATTAGTTCTTGTAGTTTAATTGATTTGGAAAGGAGTTTTGATGGATGAAGTGGGTATATTTTCCCACCACCGTTGTTTTATTATGATTATTCCATAGCAGACACCATATATTATAAAATGTAATAAGATTAAATTAGAATATAGTTAATAATAAATCATAAAGCATGCTATTTGATATTAGAAAAACATAATTAATTCATATTTAATTCAAGTCTGAAACTATGATTTTAACCATCTTACTCTAAACTGAGCTGAACTGAATGAGTCTTCGAAATCACATGCAGTTCATTTCTTTTCTTTTCTCAGAGTGCATAACATCCAATGGAGAGGACTACAGGGGAATGCAACACAAGACATCCGTTGGAAACTTTTGTTTAAACTGGAATAAGTTAAACTTAAAGTTTAAAGACTCAAAGACAGGTAAAAAAATCTGCTGAACTTTTTTCAACATTTAATGATCTATTTGTTATTTTGGCACTTATTTACAGATTGCATTAGAGCAGTGCAATATGCAAACTGTCAATGTTGCAGATATAGATTTAGTAAGTCATAATTATGCATAACGTGGGCATGCTGCCCAGATGATATTACAAGCCTAACTCAAAAAGCTGAGCAATCACAATTCTCTAATCCAGATGAAGGTATTTTTTGAGATGTACATAGCCTATAGAACACACACCACAATATATAAACACAAAAAATAATTTACATTGAAAAACACAATACAAAAATTAGCGCTATTCACACTAGGAAGAATATAATAATAATAATAATTTTATATATATATATATATATATATATATATATATATATATATATATATATATATATATATATAATGGCCATGAATTATTCTATTTTGTTTTCTTTTTGATCACAGGTGTTGGAGAGCACAATTTCTGTCGCAACCCAGATGGTTCAGAGAAGCCCTGGTGCTATGTCTCCGGGTCCAATGGAGTTGCCAGAAAAGAAGCATGTGATATTAGGGCATGCCAAGGTAGCCATGTTCACTCTTAATTTACAAGATTACTTATTATATTTTTAAATGTTGCTTCAATTACAGTCCTTAGTACTGTATTTGAGAATAAGTAGAGGCATTTTTGCTAAGGGGTAGCTGACATCATGTCCATAGACATAGATTTGAGGTTACAGTTTAAATGAATATATACAGGAAAGTGATTTCTTGGACCTATTAGTGGTCACTATTTATTTATTTATTTTATAATTTTAACCAGTTCATTTTTAAATGGTCCTGTGGTGTGACAAATGAATTTCTTTCAAGAACAAATATTTCATGTAGTCTCTCAATTAATATGGATTAGCAAAAAGCTGTTCAAATAGTTTAAAGGCCTGTTCACACCAAACCCGTTTTTTTTTTGTTTTTTGTTTTTTTTCCCGTTTTTTTTTTCGGTGCGATTGTTTCGTTTTGAACGGGAACAATGGATTCCTATGGTGCTATTAATGCCAGGTCCATCAAATTGTCTGCCGACAATCCGTAGCCAGTGTCTTCTTTTATATTATTTTTTATATTATACATCCTATTTTATACTATACCAGTTATTCTTAATGTACATTATTCAATGTGTATTTATATATATGTACCTTGTGTTATATTATCCAGGCATTAATCCAGGCTTTATTAAAAACAAGTTGGGTTCGGGAGTCTGTTTGGAATATACTAGTAGCAAAATACATGTGCAAATAAATATGCAACAATGCCTTTGCTCATCTTACTCACATGAAAAACAGACTATATACTCCTCAAAATGTATCAACACCATGGAAAGAACATAATGAAACCAGTATATCAAGTTAAGTAAATAAATGCTTTAACAGCGTTCAATATATGAATCTCTAACAGCTAAAGGTAGGCAGGGGACTGGTATAAATTTTGAGGAACAGCAAAAGCACTGCCTACTGTACAGGGGTGAAATATTCTGACCTTCCGTCAGAAGTTCGTCCTGCAAAATTGTCACGGATTTGGTGTGAACAGGCCTTTGGTGTCTAGCATGCCACATATATCATAATGCAGGACATTTTTAAAGGAATAGTTCACCCAAAAATATTCTCATCATTTACTCACCCTCATGCCGTCCCAGATGTGTATGACTTTCTTCTGCAGAACACAAACAAAGATTTTTAGAAGAATTTGTCAGCTTTGTAGGTCCATGCAATTCAAGTGAATGAGTACCAAAGCTTGCAAAATTATATAAAGGCAGCATAAAAGTAATCTATAAGAATCCATGTCTTCTGAACAGATATGATAAGAGTGCATGAGAAACAGATCAATATATAAGTCCTTTTTACTATCAATCTCCACTTTTACTTTCACACTTCTTTTATTTTTATTTTTATTTTTGGCGATTCGCATTCTTCGTGGATATTGCCACCTTCTGGGCAGGTAGGAGAATTTATAGTAAAAAACGATTTAAATATTGATCTGTGTTTCTCACCCACACCTATTATATAGCTTCTGGAGATATAGATTGTACACTGGAGTGTAATGGATTACTTTTATGCTGACTTTGTGCTTTTTGGAGTTTCAACATTTTGGTACTCATTCACTTGCATTGTATGGACCTACAGATCTGAAATATTCTTCTAAAAATCTACGTTTGTGTTCAGCAGAAGAAAGAAAGTCATATACATCTGGGATGGCACAAGGGTGATTAAATCTTGGGTGAACTATCCCTTTAACACATTTTTGCCTTCACTGTTCCATTTAAATTGTCCTTTGGTGTGACAAATGATTTTTACAAGTACAAATGTTCCATGTAGTTGTTCAATTAATATGAATCAGCAAAATGCCGTTCAAATAGTTTTAGATGGAGTATAACATATATAGTCAAATATATAGCATAACGCAGAACATGTCAACTACCATATATTTTTAGTGTTTAACTTTTATCTTTAGTTTCTATAATTCTTTCCCATCCCCTTTTTGAAATTAAAATAAGGATCACACAAAAGTGTGAAAATAAGTGAGAAATAAAAATATAACTGGACACCAGAAACTAATGTGATGTTGATTAATGGAAGTGTTTTGTTTTTCAGTAACTCATGTCTTTCTCAGGCATTTCACAGTTGGGTCCTACTAACGTGCCACTCTGTTATCATAGACTCAGCAGGACACTTTTTTCCTAGAATTTGAAGGGAGCTGATCCAAAAATATTTATGTAATGCAGAAATGTGCGATTTTATTTTTCTTGTGAGAAAGGGAAATTGGTTTCAAGACAACATCCTCTATAAGGAGTAATCAAGGTTAGCTCCAAATATTTTAGTGCACTCTTTTCCCTTTAAGCATACTCTATACAGTGGTGTTGATCTATAATCTGAGTTTTTGCTTGTAGCTGTTCAATACTATTCAACTATTTAATACATCAGCTGTCTTTTATTTGATCCAAAAGCCCTGCTAGTTTATTGATAATAAACAATATAGCAATTTCTATGACATTTGACATTTAAGGACTTGTTTTCGATGGGGAAATCTTATTGAGAGCACTAGGCCAGTTGGTCAGATTTAATCTACATTGGCGTGGTTTCCTTAAAGAAACTTGCTTGGACTAGGAGCCAGATAAAATTAAACAATTACATGAATCTAGACTCGTGAGCCTTGAGGCTTTCACAGATGAGACAAAGGAACAAACAAGGAAACTTGTCTTGCAGCTGTTGAAGAGAAGGTGTAGGCCTCGCCCTCTTAGAATCTGATTGGCTGACAGGAACACGCTCACCGTGGTGACAGCCACTGATTGGGTGGCTGAACTGTGACCTATGGACTTTAACTCTGAGTGTGTAAACAACTTTTTCAGAGTAGAGCCTGGTTTAAAAAAAAAAAAAAAAAACACACATGGGTGCAGCACAGCAAGAAAAGCAAGTGTTATTGCTGTCAACTGTGAATTCTTTCTAAGGGACATTTGAAGCATGTCATGTGCACCTAATATTTCATTTAAACTAAAACAGACAGGCTTTATCCCATTACAACTGCCTCAAAAGTAAATGAATGGAAAAAGTACTAGTATTTGCCTGGTGTGTCTAGTGAAAGCTTCATTTACCATTTCCTAATGTCATTGTTTTCCAAAGAATGCTGTACTGAAGAACGTTTTCTAAAGTTTCCATTTTAGGTGGAGGGAAGTGTCTTTCCAGTGTGGATGAGAGGCATAAGTGTCGCAAACGTACCATACTATTTTTAAAACACACAGTAGTAGGGAATCTTTGGTTTATACTGCACAGGAAGCAGTACACTGGTATTCCTATGCTGGTACTGTGTTTTTGTATTGGCACTCTGAGGTTCTGTCTTGGTATTCAACTTGTTTACTCAAGTACTTGAAGAATTACACAATATTTGCACTATAGCCTTGGTAAGAGCTACTTATTAGGGATGAAATACAACAATAGAGTAATAGTATTTGTTTCTTGTGGCATTTATCCATGTAGCTTATCAGGTCTGACAGATATGACAGTGTCGAGTGAGTCTGGACTTGATTCTATTCATTGCTCAAGGCTTGACATTGAATCTAAGCTTGACAAGTTCTCACCTCAGAAAATAATTAAAGAAACAAAAGATACAAAATGAACAGTGCTGAACAAAACTTTTCACAACAAACCCAATTTACATTTTTTTATTCCAGTACACAAGACATTGATAGTAAAGGACACAGATAGTAAAGGACACAAATATGGGTTGAAAGAGCTCACTGCCAGACCACAGTAAAACCGTGTAGTATAATTGTGTGATACCAGTAAACTTGTTGTGTTGAGCTGCTTTACATTTGCAGTGCAGCTTGAGGCAATGAAGAAAAACAACAAGAGCTTTCATGGTATTTTAAATCTTGTCCATCCTGTCACCCTACAGACCAAAATTCCACAGAAGCCATGGTTCCAGAAGAGACTGAAGCCACTCCAGTCCCAACCCAGAGGATGATGGAGAACTTCGAACCTGCAAACTCCTTCCCCTCACAGGCTGAGGGTGCCGTGGTGCAGCCCGTAAAGAGAGTCCTACAGCCAGTCCGAGAAGGACCTAAAAAGAAGAAAGACCTTGGGACTCTTGGTAGGTCTTGAGATTGAGATTACCAAAATCTCAAACAAATTTCCAACGGCTTGCTTATCATAAATGCAAGATGTAACTGAGGAAGTCAGTTGGATGTTAGCAATATTGCGACTTCTTGATGTCAAACTTAAAGGTGCACTCATTAATTTTTTCTTCATTAAAAAAATTTAACTCCTAAAGACATGAGTTGTAATTTTGCAATATATGTAGGAAATCATGATCACTCACATTAAAATGAAGACTCCAGTCATATCAGTAACCTTATAAAAGCTGATTTATTCTAAATGGAGAGGGTCCGCATATGGGGGCTGCCATGTTAGAATCACGTGACCTGCCGAATACTACTCGCTTATTTTCAGTAACCGTCCTGTTATTTGACACTTTCACTCATTGATTTAAGTAATCATGGCTGACTGTGAATACTACAATTCTACAATGGCATCTGAAACTGAAAACTTTTGATTTTAAATGATATGCTACATCCAAGCCACTAGGTGTCAGTGTAAGTCCAAGATGACACAAAGACAAAAGTTTCTGTGTGCACCTTTAAATAATGTGGTCATGATGTGGTTTCCGAATGCTTAATGTGATTTTGCCAATGTTCCTGGAGCAACATTCGTATCAACCAATCAGACATTAGGGTTAGAATTATGCTTAGGTTTAGGGCTGATTTCTGATTTTTTAAGGGCAGTTTATTGTTAATTTAGGTAAAGATAAAGTTGTCAACGCATCATACACTGGGGGCATGGTTTAACATGGAGGAAAACAAATTCTGGTTACCGTAGTTAACCATTCAGAATCAGAATCAAAATCAGCTTTATTGCCAAGTATGCTTACACATACAAGGAATTTGTCATGGTGACAGGAGCTTCCAGTGTACAACAATACAAAAACAATACAAAAACAGCAGCAAGACATAGATAATAATAATTAAACAAAAATAGTTATACACATACGTACATACACACAGACACACACATACATACATACACACATACGTAGTGCAATCTAATACAAATCTGTTATCTGTTATGATTTTTTTCCAGAGGAATGAAATGGCAGAAGAGAGTGGATGTGTTGGATAAATATAAAAAAGACTAAACTGTGTATTGCCCATAGTTATTGCTCAATGGGGCAATTTAACTGTTCATGAGATGGATAGCCTGAGGGAAAAATCTGTTCCTGTGCCTGACGGTTCTGGTGGTCAGAGCTCTGAAGCGTCGGCCAGAAGGCAACAGTTCAAAAAGGTAGTGGGCAGGGTGAGTGGGGTCCAGAGTGATTTTTCCAGCCTTTTTCCTCACTCTGGAAGTGTATAGTTCTTGAAGGGGGGGCAGGGGCAACCAATAATCCTCTCAGCAGTCCGAATTGTCCTTTGTAGTCTTCTGATATCTGAATTCGTAGCTGAACCAAACCAGACAGTTATTGAAGTGCAGAAGACAGATTCAATGACCGCTGAGTAGAACTGTATCAGCAGCGCCTGTGGCAGGTTGAACTTCCTCAACTGGTGAAGGAAGTACAATCTCTGCTGGGCCTTTTTCACAATGGAGTCAATGTGTGTCTCCCACTTCAGGTCCTGTGAGATGGTAGTGCCCAGGAACCTGAATGACTCCACTGCTGCCACAGTGCTGTTTAGAATGGTAAAGGGGGTCAGTGTTGGGGTGTTCCTCCTAAAGTCCACAATCATCTCCACCGTTTTGAGCGTGTTCAGCTCAAGGTTGTTTTGACTGCACCAGACAGCCAGCTGTTCAACCTACCTTCTGTATGCAGACTCATTGTCATCTCGGATGAGGCCGATGACAGTGGTGTCGTCTGCAAACTTCAGGAGCTTGACAGAGGCGTCCTTGGCGATGCTGTCATTGGTGTAGAGGGAGAAGAGTAGTGGGGACACATCCCTGGGGGGCACCAGTGCTGATTGTACAGGTGCTGGAAGTGAGTTTCCCCTGTCTCACAAGCTGCTGCCTGTCTGTCAGAAAGCTGGTAATCCACTGACAGATAGATATGGGAACAGAGAGTTGGTGTAATTTATTCTGGAGTATAGCTGGGATGATGGTGTTGAAAGCTGAACTGAAGTCCACAAAAAGGATCCTTGCATATGTCCCTGGTCTGTCCAGATGTTGCAGGATATGATGCAATCCCATGTTGACTGCATCATCCACAGACCTGTTTGCTCAATAAGCAAATTGAAGGGGATCTAGAAAGGGTCCAGTGATGTTCTTCAGGTGGGCCAACACCAGTCTCCCAAATGATTTCATGACCACAGACGTCAGGGCGACAGGTCTGTAGTCATTAAGTCCTGTGATTTTTGGTTTCTTTGGGACAGGAATAATGATTGAGCGTTTGAAGCAGCATGGGACTTCACACTGCTCCAGTGATCTATTGAAGGTTTGTGTGAAGATGGGGGCCAGCTGGTTAACACAGGATCGAAGACACGCTGGTGAGACGCCATCTGGGCCTGAAGCTTTCCTCGTCTTTTGTTTCCGAAAGACGCGGCTCACATCATCTTCACAGATCTTAAGTGCAGATTGAGTAGCAAGAGGAGGGGGGTTGCAGGAGGTGTTGGTGTTTGTGTGAAGTGAAGTGAAGGTCAGAGTGGGTGTGGGGTATGAGATTGGGCCTTTCAAATCTGCAGTAGAACACATTCAGGTCGTCATTCAGTTGTTGGTCCACCACAGTGTTGGGGGTAGAGTCCTGTAATTTGTGAGTTGTTTCATGCCACTCCACACTGATGCAGGGTCGTTAGCTGAAAACTTGTTTTTCAGCTTCTCAGAGTATCTTCTTTTAGCCACTCTGATTTCCTTGTTCAGTGTGTTCCTGGCCTGATTGTACAAGACTTTATCCCCACCCCTGTAAGCATCCTCTTTGGCCTGACGAAGCTGACTGAGCTCTGCTGTAAACCATGGTTTGTCATTGTTGTATGTTAAATAAGTTCTAGTAGGAATGCACATATCCTCACAGAAACTGATATATGATGTAACAGTATCTGTGAGCTCGTCCAGGTCTGTGGCTGCAGCCTCAGAAACACTCCAATCCATGCAATCGAAGCAGGCTTGTAGTTCCCGTTCTGCTTCACTGGTCCATCTCTTTACAGTCCTTACTACTGGCTTGGTTGATTTTAATTTCTGCCTGTAGGTTGGAAGAAGATGAACCAGACAGTGATCAGAGAGTTCCAAAGCTGCTCTAGGGACAGAGCGATATGCATCCTTTATTGTTGTGTAGCAATGATCCAGTATGTTCCTGTCTCTAGTGGGGCATGTAAATGTGCTGTTTGATCAGCCAGCTGTTGCAGTGCCACATTCAAACACGCGTTTGGCGCGATATACACATTCACCAGAATAAACGAGGAAAACTCCCGCGGCGAGTAGAAAGGCTTACAGTTAATAAAGAGTGCTTCCAAATTAGGACAGCACATCCTCTTTAACGTTGTTACATCTGTACACCAACTTTCATTGATGTAAAGCATGTTCCACCGCCTCTCATTTTCCCCGTTAAATCCGCGATGCGATCCGCTCTGAACAGCTGGAAGCCCAGCAGATGTAACGCGCTGTCCGGAATGGCTTCACTCAGCCAGGTTTCTGTGAAGCACAAGGCAGCAGAGGTTGAAAAGTCCTTGTTTGTGCGGGTGAGGAAATGTAGTTCGTCTGTTTTGTTAGGAAGAGAGCAGAGATTCGCAAGATGAATGCTCGGCAGCGTTGTTGGAAGCCTCTGGTAAAACTGACCATCCACGGCGATATCATGATGTATATCAATGGGGAAAAGTTCATATCAAAGTTCATATCAATGGGGAAAGTTTAGAGAATTAACTATTTTTAGATTAAAAAAAATGTGGAACTGAATTTGTTTTCAAAACAAAAATTTTTGCCAGCTAACTGAATAAAGGAAGCCAAAAGAAAACAAGCAGTTTAGCAATAGATAGAGACTTATGTGAAATCTCACATATAAATTTCATTTTCCAGATAGATGTGTGGAATCTACAAATTGGTAGCTATGGTAACTGGGATTTGTTTTCCCCCATGTGGGTAGGGCCTCCTCCGACTCCATTTATAGGGTTCGGCCTATGTTAATTAGATAGGAATGTTGTTCCATGACCAACAAAAGATGTTGATCCAGTAATACGTACAACCAGAGACTGTTTAGCTCAAGCAAGACCACTTGTATTAAAATGAATGGGAGAAATTTTAACAGCCAATATGGCGGGTGTTAAAAAGGAAGTACCGTATAATAGGTAAAACTTAAGTTTGGGAGACCCTGTTCAAGTAGATAGAAGCTGTACTTTCACGCCGCTGGTATCCTTAAAAAATAGCTGCCATGGAGTTTTCCCAAGATGGCCACCAAGTGGACTGACTTGCCTTGAAAGGGACTTTGGTCCTGTTTAACAAATTTAAAATCACCCTTTTCAAGCATTTTCAGTAGGTTTGGATAGTACCTTCAAGATGTTGATATACTATATCCAGAAGAACTAAGAAGTTCATGCTTATATTTCTTATTTTGTATCATGCAAGGTTATGTTCTTGCTGTACTCATGATGGCCATCATCATCCTCCTCGGAGGCGGCATCACAATGGGATACTTCTACAAACGGTGAGTACAACCTGAAACGCACTGACCCATCACAGTTTGAGAGAATAGACAATGAATGTAATTAACAGGGCAGGACAACAGACAAAATACAGGCAGTTCTTTAGTTCTTCAGAAAAAACTCGAAGGAAAGAGATGTTTGGCCAATATAGCTTCATAAACTTTGTTTCAATTCATTATAGATCTAGTTTCTCTTTGCTGGTGACCACAGTGTTGTTTGGGTAAGAGTTTGCAGACAGTTGGCACTTACTGGATTTTATCTAGCTCAGAAGTGCTATCTATGGAACAAAGGAAAAACAATGAGCGTGTTTACATGCACGTTCTTACACCGATTATACTTAAAAAGCTGACAATGTGTGTGGTCTTGTAAACGCATTAAACGTATTTCCTTTATCAGTTTAAGGTCACAAAGCGCTTAAGAATAAACCATTCAACAATCAAGATTTTCGGCCATTACCCCGATTTTGCATTGCATGTAAACAGCTTTACCGGTGTTCTTACAGGCTTATTTAATGAACGTAAGTGTTGTGCACATGACTTCACAGATTGACATCAAAAGCAGAGAAAACTCCATTATTTCAACTCTCATGTTAAAACATTTTTCTTGCTTTATCTGATGTTTTTAGAAGCTGATTTTTGGGAGGGCATATTGGTGTGCATGTAAACAGGCTCAATGTCATTGTACATGCTTTCAAGGGAACAAAAAATCACAGATGAAAAGGCTATGCACTATCTGGCAACACACCCTTAAAACACCACAATCTGTGCCACTTTAATGCCATTAGACACATCAGAGAGAGAGAGTGAGAAATAGAGAGAGAGAGAGAGAGAGAGATGGTGGGTATGTTTACTTATTTGAGGTTTCTTGCCTCTCTACTTATAGGAGGTTGTTTGGAAGTGGGTGTTGAGTTTGGGGAGGAACTGAGAGAATCTGAAAGCTGACATCTAGCGTTATCAATTGTTAATGCATGTCTAATAACTGATATAACCAAAACCCCATGGTGCTGATGTAATAGGAAGCCATCAAATTGAAGATTTAATTCTAATCTGATTTAAGGTCTAACACTTGAGGCATTTCTCCTCTATTTTGAACAAGTTTGGCAGGCCAGCTAGTTGCCTTGTACTTGTTTGTCTGATTAGGTGTGTCTGATTGTAAGTCATTGTTTTCCTTGCGATTAATTGGCTCAATATTAATATCCATCCATTCATCCATCCATCCATCCATCCATCCATCAGCAGAGAAAGATTGCAGAAGAATATTTTCCAATTCTGCATGTTTAAAGCTCTGATTGAGTGGTTTGGATTGCTTGAAATCTGGTAACCCTGAGCACGTAAAAGCTTGTGGATGCTTTTTAGGTCCTACTGCAAAATGATGGATTTGAATAGCATTTAAAAATAAAACGTTTTCAGGATAAATGACCTGTGGATCCAGCCCATGGGCCATTGTTTGCCCATGTCTATATTAACTGTTAAAGAAGGCTTTGCTCAGATCTGGTAAGGTAGAGCTCACTGCAGAAACACAGGCACTGGAAGTGCTGGGTAAGGTTTCAATAGGAGTAGGAGGATTGCATAACCTGCCGCAGATCTGTGTGCTGCCTGAAAGAAAGAGAGAGAAAGAGAGTGAGAGAGAGATGGAGTGGAATGAAGGAATCTAGGAAGATGATATCAAAGGAAAGACTGAAGTTAACAGGTTGCAGTTGAGCAATATGATATATGTCCAGTATTCACAGGACCGGTTCCAGAACAAAATCACTGAGGGTGCTTCTGAAAATAGTGGGGGTGCTCTGTATAAAGTGGAGATGTATCGTATTTAAAAAAAATAATAATTATATATTAAATCGTGTTTAAATTCTACTAAAACAACACAACAGTTCTTCATGTACAAAACATTATTGCTTTTTTTTTTCTCACATAAGGGAACCTTAGAGCACCCTCAATAGCAGACCAGGGCAAACTACTGCCCGCGGGTCGTATAATTTGCTTAGCACCCTCAAGCACCCCCATAGAACCTTAGAGCACCCTCAATAGCAGACCAGGGCAAACTACTGCCCGCGGGTCGTATAATTTGCTTAGCACCCTCAAGCACCCCCATAGAACCTTAGAGCACCCTCAATTGCAGACCAGGGCAAACTACTGCCCGTGGGTCGAATAATTTGCTTAGCACCCTCAAGCACCCCCGTAGAACCGGGCCTGAGTATTCAGCTCCCATTTTTCAGTCTCGACCACTTCTAGTAATCAGTAAAGGAAAGTTATCATTGAGATCCATCCTTTGCTTAGCAGTGAATGACAAATCAGAGCTTGCTCTCACTCTTTACAGAAGCACATTCATATCTTGCAGCTAAAAATAGGCGATACAGAAGCCAAATCAGTCTGTAGCTCCTCACTGTTAAATATCACAGTCTAGCTCGAACGGACTTGCACTGGATGGGTGTTATTTAATCTTGTGAATATTCAGAGGAAATGAAGTGGAACTTCTGCATCATAAGTCATTAATTGTTGTGGATTATGTAATTCAGAATGGTTCTTTAAAGAATTACTTCTGAAAACTATCTTTTGTGTATCAGAAAGTTGTAGGTCATTGACAAATGATAAAAATGAGATTTTTTTTAAAAACTAGTTTAAACCACTTGTATCAGGTTTGTTGAAATGTAATCAGTGTTTTTTTATGTGGGGTTCATATATTTTTGGGGAATAAATTATACACTTTGTCCTTTAAAATTTTTTATTTAATGACTCTAAAAATGTCACGTGGTGTAACCATCAAGTAAAAGGTATTAAAATACTTAATTGCATCTTAAATACATGAATGTACACCACTTAATCATTAATTTTCAAATCATCAAAATTTTTCGAGGTAAATTATTTTATTTTTTATTTTTATAAATTTTCCCAGGGTTACTTTATATGACCTGAACAAAATGTGCCTTTTAATAAAAATGTCAAAATATCTGATTTTCTTTTTTTACTGTACATATAGTCATGATGGTCAAAAGGGGTCCTCTGTTTTTTTTTTTTTTTTTTGTGACATGACAACAAAATGGCAATCTACACATTGGTTACACCACATGACTTTGATTTGGTGGACATAAATTCAAATCGTTTTTAAATATTACTAAAAACATGTTTGTTTTTTACCACTGAGCTACCCAGGTCCCCTCTAAAAACATTTTTTAAAGAAATAATAATAAAAGATTATTCTGCACTACTCATGGCAACATTTCATGGCTTATTTCAACAGTTTCAGCTTTTAAAAATCCTTTTATTTTTATTTTTTTATTTTTTTTAACCATCTCTGGACGGGTACACCACATCACAATTCCCAGAAAAAAAAATATCAAAATGATTTTTTAACACAGTAATTGAAAATATGTTCATCTATTTAAGTAATTGTTTTGTGCAACTTTTTGTGTTTTGTGTAATTTTAATTAACTTAATAGATCCGGATAAAAAAATGAGCATCACGTCACTGACCCTTGTAATAATGTGCAGTGGGGTCCAAATGTCTTAAACCACATTGAAAATCTGGGCTTTTTGTAATTTAAATCTAAAATAAAAAAGCAGTTTTTGGATTTTGAAAATATAAAAACAAAAGTTGATTTTTAAATGTTTAAGATTTTGCCCTATTTCTAGGCCACTACTCAAATGTAAGCAAATTCAAGGCATTGACATGTTAATTCCTTTGTACAAAAGGTTAGATTTACTTGCTTGCATTATAGCACATAAGATGCTTGTAACGTGGTTCTTAAGATGGGCAGGAGGCGGCGGGAACCAGCTGAACAGTCAACATAAACTTTAATAACAAACTGAACACAAACATAAAATAAACTGCAAAACAAACATAGACACACACACACAGCTTCGTGCGTCTCTCTCTCTCTCTCTCTCTCTCCTGAACTGGCGTCTCCGGCTCGTCCTTATCCCCCTCCCGGCTGATTAGGACGATTCAGTGCCGGGCGTGCGTCTTCACGACCTTCCTCCTCGTCACAATGCTCTTTGGAACATTCTCAAGATCATCAGTTTTTTTTTTTTTTTTTTTGCAAACTTGTGAATGCCATGCCAACTTAAATAAATGCACCAAATACTGAGAAATTATTAAACTTATGTACATTTTTCATATCAACATTCCACTCAATGTTACTTGGATAATTATTTTTCCAATATAATATTACATTAGAAAATAATGCAAAAGAGAAAAAATTTTAATAGTGGTTTCAGACTTTTGCACTCCAGTGTATTACTTGATAATTTGATGAAACTCAAACTTGACTGTGTAGATATAAATAAAAATCTGTATGTCATAACTGTTGTTGAGGTTCTACTGAAACACTATGTATGTTTTTGTGGTCTGTTCTGCAGGGGTCGTGACCTTAAGAAACAGCATGACCAGCGCGTTTATGAGCGCGAGATGCATCGCATCACTCTTCCTCTCTCCGCCTTTGCCAATCCTACCTGTGAGATTGTTGATGAAAACACCATTGTCATCACAGCTGAACTTAACAACCAGACCCCCACTCAGGAGCCCGCTGAGGGGGCCGACCCTCTTATGGGGTCTGCGGGGACTCCCGGAGCCTGAGAGAGGAACAGGATGAGCGCCTGGACAGGCTTAGTTAAGACATGACTATGTTGGACTACAGAACCTCAGAGGACCAAACCCCACATCCACTTGCTTCTGCCTGTCATCTCTATTCTCTGTGCCCTGCCTTTACAGCACAGTTTCACGGTAAAAGTAGAGCATGTGCTGGAAAACTGGAAAGGGTTTGAAAAGGTGGTTTTGTATAAATATGCATGTCAGGGATTCTCATTTTCCTTGCAATTAAATTTAGAGTACATTGCACATCATTACAGGGGATGAATACTCCCTGCTTGTTAAATTCCAGTGAGAGGGCAACACTGACAATGACAAACATGTATCCTTTTATGAAGTGACCATGGATTAGATCATCTAAAGATATATTGTTTTGAAAGAGGAGACAATCCATTCTTGGTTCCTAATGCAGTTGAAACTGAGAAAAGTGTTAGACACTGATGCTCCACAGCTGTGCTTTTCACTGAATAAGGAGCGGTACTAGAGCTAATTTGAAAGTGCTATCCAAGAAATTAATATTCAACAATTAGTCAGATCATGTGACCTGGGTTGCTAGAACTGTCTATGCTAGGTGAAGGTTTTTGACTTCAAATGAAGAGGAAAGCAAATACAAAAAACAGCTTTCTGGAGATGTTGCCTTACTTTTGAATGTATTGCTTTTGGTTCATGAGAAGTGAGTATTGAAAACTGAATGAGCGCTATTGTTTTTAAGGAAGGAAATAAGGAGACCTCAGCTGACCAATCAGAAAGGGTCTGACCGGGGGGTGAGCGTGTTTACATGCACAACAATAAGCTTCTAACAACCACAAATCAGTTTAATCCAAGATTCTGCAAAAAAACTGCGTTTACATGACATTTAAAATCATTGGTTTATCCTGCTTTTGATGTTAAAACGTTAACGGACATGTGCACAACAGTTGCGTACATTGGATAAGTTGTTTGCATGTGGAGCGAAATCAGGGTAATGGGCCAAAATCTTCCCGTGTCGATCGGTTTATGCAGTAAATGTATGTCATTGAGCCTGTTTACATGCACACCAATGCGTTGATAACTCACAAAAATCAGCTTATTAAATAAATCTGGCAAAGCAAGAAAAACACAATTACATGAGATTTGAAATAATTGAGCTATTCTCTGCTTTTGTCGTCAATCCGTGAAGAGATGTGCGCACAACAATTAATAGGTTCATAAGACGGTAAGAACGCAGGTAAAGGTGTTCACATGAAATCTGGGAAATGGGCAAAAATCTACCCATGTCAACTGGTTTATTCTTATGACCTTAAACCGATAAAGGAAAGCCGTTTAATGGGTTTACAGAACCACACACGTTGTCGTCTTAAGCATAATCGGTATAAGAACATGCATGTAAACGCACTCTGTAAATTAAGACCATTCTATATGGTTAGAAACAATGTACTTTGAAACATAATAAAATGGTCCAATTGTTCAGCTGAGAAATATTAATCACCTTATTCACAGCAGCGCCATCTTTGATTTTTGACGGGAATGACAAACCAGGCTGTGAGGGATAGACAAACAGTCTCTTCATTGGGTTTTACAGTTGTTTGAAGTGTTTTTGGTTCGTTCCGCTGATGAAACATTGAAAAATAGCTTAAGAAAGTCCAGTAGACAAAAAAAAAAAAAAAAAAAAAAAAAAAACTCAAGACAACATGAGTTGCGGAACATTAGATGTGATCTAGGAGCTTTATACAGCGTCATTGAAGACTTCTATCCCTCACTGCTTCGTTAGATGCCGCTACTGTGAATATGGTCTATAGGGGTTGCGTTTTATTCCATTAAAGCAATAGTTGCAAATGAGTTTGTCAAGATTTCTCAAGGACTGCAAGAGAGAGTGCAAGACAAGGTATTAAATTACTGTACTAAAGGTGGAGTAAACAATCCGATTTATATTTTTCCACCTGATAAAAAAAGGTTTCATTTTACATTTTGTAGAGTTGTATTTTTGATTTAGTTTAGTCTCTGATGTATGCATTTTTTTCCCTGTGATACACTGGACTGTACAACTTCTCATAGTTTCAAAAGATCTTAATTGCATTATGTTTGGCAGTTGTTGTTTTTTTTTTACTGCTGTGAAATATAATCCGTTTGAAGTATATTGTCGTCCTTTTTTAATATGTTCCTAGTATTTTACACTACGGGTACATGGCGGTGTGTTCTACATATCATATAGTAGCTACTTAACCCTATGGGCATAAAATGTTCAGAACAGAAAACTAGCAGCATACTGCACAGTCTATTACTAAATACTACTTTTTAAATAGTACGTGACAGTATACATAGTTCAAACAGCAGCATGCTACATGGATGTCACGTGACCTCGTTAAGCGCATGTTTAAACCTGCCAGTTACCATTTTTTAATTAAAAAGTTATTTTTAACCCAATAATAAACAAAACCGCAACTCTTGGCTGTGCAATTAAATAATGAATCAACAAAAAGATCTGGTGGATGGAAATGGAAGGTGTACTCCCTTGTAAACTGCACA
The DNA here is from genome assembly GCF_019703515.2 of Myxocyprinus asiaticus. NCBI lineage: Eukaryota > Metazoa > Chordata > Actinopteri > Cypriniformes > Catostomidae > Myxocyprinus > Myxocyprinus asiaticus. The sequence goes on along the minus strand of NC_059346.1, from coordinate 15,585,971 downwards.
TTTTGGCAAACGTATTAGGTAATCCAAGTATAATGAGCATGGAGAGTATACGTACTATATATTGGAGAAATAGCCACGGCCACCACCTAGTTCTTAAAACAACAGCGCCTCCCTGTGGCTGTTTAGACGCTAAGGAAAAATTAGTGGATTATTATTGACAAAAGAGTAAATAAAAACATTCAATACTTATTTGCTCATTTTTATTCATGAAACAGTGTAAGAAATTCAGTGATGTAGTGGTTATAATTTTGTACATGTCAGTACCTTAGATAAGTGTAGAAAAATGCTTTTAACATTCTACAAACATTTGTGATCTACAAATCCACATTATCCCAACATCTGTTGATCTCTTCAAATCTATACATAATGAAAAATATATCCAGATTTTAATTTAAACATTTGTGATCAAAGTTAGAATGACATTTTCAAACATCCTCCCAAAACGTCATTAGTTCCAATCTGCGACTGCAGACGTTTTGATTACAGACCTTTTCAAAAATGGGTCAGAAACCCTGAAATGGCCGGTCAAGATCCAGCATTACAATCTCACTTATTTCACTCAGTGAGAGATCAACTTCAGCGCAGGTTTAGATACATAGAAAAAAAAACTCTTGTTGTGCCTTGGAACATAAGGTGTGTCCATGACTGTGGAATGAACTACTCCAGTTTTTCTTTAAATAGCTGATGTAGCAAGTAGCTACAATATAGAAAAGCATTCCCAGGAAACCACACATGGAAAACCAAATCAGAACTCAGAAACTAGTTATTTTCTTTCATAACAGTTTTTTCACTCTCTGTCTTTGGGTTATGGAGTTACAGAGGTCATGACCTCAAGTGCTAGTGGTACAGAAACAATCATATATTATTTTACTGGAAAGGGACTGAGTGCACATAAGCATAGGGGGCAGTTTAGTTCAACAATGCTTGATTTACCTTCCTAGAGTTCAAGGTAGTTCCAATAACTGCAAAATACTTACAACCACCCATATTAGATTGACATAAATGGGTAAAAAAGAAAAGAAAAAAGCTTATTTTAGGATCATAACAGATTTCTTTTTCAATGTGACATTATTTTTATGACAATTAAGAAAAATGTCACACAAATTCTCATTACTTAATGCACTGTAAATGTAATTTTTTTATTTTTTTTTTAAATTCCCATTATTCTCAATGGCTAGTCCACAAAAATACATTTTCGGGTAAAAACACATTGATTTTGCTATGTTTATGTCTTTCATTCACACTGGAACAGCATTTTCCTCCACTGCAAAGGAGACTTTCATGAAAAATTACAATGTTCGGAAACTGAAAACGGTTTTCAAATAAAAATGTAATATTCTCGTTAAGTTATCATGGAACTAGTTACAATGCAAAAAATCTTAATGATCCTAAAATAGGCTTCATTTTCTTTTTTGTACTTCATTTCAAGGAAAATATAATTTCTATCTTTTGATTTTGAGGTGAACTAAGAGCCGACACGTTTATGAAAGGTTTTGTGAGATTCAGCCATAAACGCTTTTAAAATCCTTGCGATCTTCAAAATACTTAATGATCAATGCAATGCGTTGCTACACTGGGAATTTACAGTATTAACCACTTCATCAAACTCATAACTCAGTCAATATGTGTTGCATTAAATCACTGTGGAAATGAATCTGACAGTTGTGCCTGACTACTGGGGAAACTTCCATCAGGGAAATTTGTCATCCAGTGGTAGGCACTCAAATAGGTTTTGAGTTAAATGGTTAAATCAACAATAAACCATCCCATTTAGTCTGTTTGAAAGACAGAAGGAAAAAAAAGTGTCACTCGGCCTCGGAAAGAAGTTCAAGATATATGAAATGTACCTGTTCCCTTAACAGCACTCTGCAGTTCAAGAATGCCTCAATGTCTGCATGCCATGACAATCTCTAGAAAGCATACCAGCGTCCATGTTCCCTTTATGCAAAATATATGTTCTGGCTCAATTCTGTAAACTCCAAAAAAAAAAAAAAAAATAAAATAAAAAAAAAAAGTTCCAGCCCATGTTGGCAGCTGTTGCCATTGGATTAGGTCCTGTTGTTATCCTGGTTCTCAGAGGCAATGCCACTCACTCCATAAGTCCTTACAAACTTCTGCTGAAGTTCATCCAGCTCAGACGGTAGAGGGATACCCAACTCCTGATTCAGAGTTAATGCCTCGAAACAGTCCTCCAACTTCTGAAAAGCTGGCCTGAGGAAGAAAGAAAGAGGGAGCGGGTAAGAGGAAGTATTCTTACAATAAGGGGGGCAATTTCAGTGGACTTTGCTAATACTGTAGCTTAAATCCATTCTAGGGCTAAAATTATATGCATATTGGTAATATACGACATTTCATTATATGACATTTCAAGCAATGATAGCAATTTTTCTGTAGCTCACCAGCATAGTCTGATAAAAGCATTTGCCAAATGCATAAATGCAAATATAAGCAGTATCTTGCAAAAAATAAAAGCAAGTAATCACTCCCACTGACTGATTAATTGCTCGGCATGTCATATAATTAATTTGATTAAAAAGTTTAATCAATTGACAGCCCTAATTATTATACTGTATATGCAGTACTGTGCAAAATTCTTGGATGTTTCACAAAAACATTCGCCTTAGGATGGTTATTTATATCTTCAGCTTTAGTTTTTCAATAGGAAATTAAATATTATACTCCAAAACATTCCTTTTGCATATCAAATTTAATAGATGAACAGGGAGCCCTGCAACAGATGGCACAGAACCACCCACTGAACAAAGAGTCAGGGATTGCATGAAGAGACAGAAGCAATTGAGAGAGCCTAAATAGACAGAAGAACTGTGGTGAATTCTCCAAGAAGCTTGGAACATCCCATCTGCCAAAAACCAAGAAAAACTGTGTCCAGGTGTACCTAGGAGAATCGGTGCTGTTTTGAAGGCAAAGGTGGTCACACCAAATATCGATTTAGCTTTTTTATGTTTACTGGACTTAGTATAATGTCAATTAGAGAAAACTATTTATGCCATTATTATTTAAGACATCCTCACTATGCAACATTTTTTACAAGTGCCTAAAACTTTTGCACAGTATTGTTTATATAAATATATATATTAAACAAGAGACTATATAGAATATTTGTTCTTTTAAAAATTAATCTGTCACATCGCATGACTATTTAACTGAACTGCAAATCTAGATGTTGGGGAAAAAAAAAAAAAAAAAAAGGTTAAATTACATAATACAACTTATTACTGTCAACTACCAATGTACACATGCCACTACATAAATATATACATAAGGGAAATTATGACAAAGTAGAGGATTCCACAATCAAATCCTTGAAGTTGGCAAGTTATCTAGTGTTTTTTTTTTTTTTTAGTAGTATCACCTGTGTGTGAGAGTTCAAGGGTCTGTTCTCCACTACACTTAAGCACTGGACTGGACTAGGGATCAACAAAATGCTCAAATAGACTCAACTGTGACATCAGTGATTTTACTCACCTGTTAAGAACAGTTATTACTGGAGAGGAAATAATGATAGTTGTTAAAGGGATTCCTACTAATATTACAGAGTAAAAATGAAGGTATTTAGCAGACATTTTTATCCAAAGTGACTTGCATGGCATTAATTACAGGTACAATCCCGCTAGAGGTTAAGTGTCTTGCTCAAGGACACAATGGTGGTAATTCATGGATCTCCCTTGCAGGGTTCAAACCTACCAACTTTTCGGTAACTAAATCAGACTGTATATCATAAGGCCACATCACCCCCAGGTAAATGTTCATTTAACATCTGTTCAACTTCTACCATCACTGCTGAAGAGACAAGTACAGTTGTCAGATCCGTGGCAAAATCAAATCTGTGGCCACCTACCGGTTGTCAGGGGTGAGGTCACAACAGGCCACAGCCAATGGGAAGAAAGCAGGAGGACAATCCTCAGGAAGGAATTTCTCTATGAACTTTGGCACATTGAGCCCAAAATCCAGCGTTCTTGGAAGACACTCAGGATCTGCATTTACCTGTCCTATAATCTGTAGCACAGGAAGAAAAAAAAAAAAAAAAAGTCCAAATGGAGGAAAAAAAGAGAAAGAAAAATTATGAAACCTTCAAGATTCCTCTTACATAACAGATAGAACAGAAAATGAAATGTGGCACTTGTGACTCCAACCAGTTGAACATTTTATTTCAGTATTCAGTATTTCTGACATTCAAATGCAATCGCTTAAATAATGACAGTGTGCGAAAGAGCACATGCTGTCCTTGTAAATCTGGCACAACAAAAGTGTCTTACCTCACAAAGCACAATGCCAAAGGAGAATATGTCTACCTTCTCATCATAGCGTTTGCCTGTTTACACACAGACAAAAGACACCCATCAGGAAAAACAAGTCTGCAAAACTTGTACAGCTGTTCTCAAAAACACTTTTGTTTATTGAAGATGATGCCAATGAACTGGAACACAATATTATCAGAAAGTAATAAAGGCGTTAATACCTTAGGCACTGATTATGCATAAGACATGTCAACAAGTTGCAGCCAAACTGCTACTATACAGTTGCAATAAAAATTATTCAACCCCCCTGACCAGCAATACATTCTGGTGATGTGAATTAAAACACATCAACTAAAACCTCAGTAAACAGTCAAAGTAAGTTTTTAATACACATTTGAGTGATTTTGAGAACAAAGAATTCAGTTTACCCAAATTTTAAAATAAAAAAATAACTAATTCTCTCCACAAATGTCATGTCAAAAATATTCAACCCCCAAAGTCAATCATTTGTGGAGCATCCTTTATCCTTAATAACAGTAAATAAATGTTTCAGGTAAGTATTCTCAGGCTTCAGACACCTCTCTATTAGAATTTTTACACATTTCTCATGAGCAAAAGCTTCCAGCTCATTGACATTCTTTGGTTTCTGTGTTGCCACTGCTTCCTTGAAATCCCAACAAATGTTTGCAATGGGATTTTAATGATGGACTGAAAGGGCCATTTAAGGACATTCCACGACCTATCCCTGAACCAGATTTTGGACAACTTGGATGTATCCTTGATGTTATTGTCTTGCTGGAAAGTCCAGTGATCACCGAGCTTCAATTTACACACTGAAGGCATCACATTTTTCATGCCAAAATGGCCTGATATGTGAAAGAATCCATGGTGTCAGTCACATAGTAAGGATAGCAGTTTCCTGCAGCCGCAAAACACCCCCATAACAGGACTGACCCACCTCCATGCTTGACTGTGGGGATGGTGTCGTTCTTGTCATCACCTTGTCATCTTACTCCAGACGTACTGCTGACCCATGGGTCTAAAACTCATTTTCAGTTTAGTGTCTACATCTATAAAACTTTCTTCCAGGACTCCACAGGTCTTTCCTAATTACTTCTTGAATATTCAAGTCAACATTTCCCTTGGTGAAGTTTTGCTTTCTTCCACACCCCAAGAAGGTTGCTGTTGTACCATATTTAAAAAATATATGAATGGTGCTGCCAACTTTGTCTATTGGAAATGTACTTTTAGCCATGACCTTTCTTGTGTAATGAAATAATCTCCTCTATTAGCTTTTGAGACTGCTTATTTTTAATTGCATTTTTTGTATAGAAATACATTTTTGCTTACAACGCTAAACTTAAATTTTAAAACTTAAAAAAGTGCCATTGCAGACTGATGACTTAATTTTGTTTTAAAGCAATTACTTGTGTAGCCTTACATATTTAAGGAACAGCTACATGCTGGGGGGGGGGGGGGGAGTGATTGCAACTGTATTTGGTTACTTGTCAAATAGTTGATGCATTTTATTAAAAGTAACTTACAGTGCAGTAATTACAGGCACAAGTTTCCCTGTAGCAATCCTGAGGTTAGGTGCTTTTTGTTGATTTTCTGGGATTTTTTGCACATAAAATTGATTTTTAACCCTGGGTTAACTTTTCCCATTTTTCACACCATGATTTACCTTGGGTAACTAGTTAATCCTGGGTAGTTATGTTGCAAAAATTACACTTTAACCTTTGTAAAACCAGGGCCACTGTCATGTTTTGCATAATTGTGAGGTTTATAACATTAATTGGACAAGTACAGCACAGAACGAGCACTATATACCTTTGATAGCGCAATTTTAGCCCCATGCTGGGATAGGCCTTTATAACCCAGGGTTAGAGTAGCCTAAGCCTTTTGTATGAGGTAACTGATCTGGGACTGAACCTACAACCTTTGTGTTACCAGCCCAGATCTTTGGGGCACAAACACTGGCAACTTTCACAAATTCAATACATGATCACGACAGCAAAGTCTGAACTAAAGTCTATTGAAAAGCACTAACATAAATGTAATTCTTCTCACCATTGAGCATCTCTGGGGCCATCCAGTAAGGGTTCCCTACCACCGTGTAACGTTTCTTGCGGTCAGTGCGTCTGAATAGTCTTTTCTTATTGGTAGGCTTATCAGGAGGCGGCTGCTTGACCTTTTCCTCCATGATAAGACGAGAGAGACCAAAATCTGCCACCACAACGGTGTTGTCCTGCAGGGGTCAGACAAGTAGAGCAAAGATGAATAGACAGAATAGATTTAATGTGCTACAATTAGGATACAAGTTAATTGGTAAAAAAGAGCAACAAAAAAACAAAAATAAAAGTAAACCAAAACAAAATCAAAAACAAAGAAACAAAAAACAAATAACAAAGCAAACCAAAACAAAAAGCAAAATCAAACAAAACAAAGCCAACCAGTCCCCCCCCCCATTCTTATCAGAGTGACCAACCACAAGTTAAACAATCCTCAAGTGTGAACTGACCCCTCTCCCACCTGCTCAAGTGTTTTTGCGCAAGTTGTTTTTGGGTTCTTGTCTACTTTAGCCTTATTGTTTGTGCTGACACAAGCCAGAAAGCTATTGCTGATTATGAAAACCTGTTTCTTGGTTCTTCGCTCTAAAGCAAGGGCAAATAAATCTAGACTTTGATCTAAGCTGATATATGGCATGGGTGAAGTTAAGGGAAATGTTCTCATATACCAATTTGACCAGACAGTTGTGCGAGTTGAGATCTCGGTGTATGATGCTCATTGAATGCAGATATGCCTAAAAAGATAAGAAAATAATAGATCAATGTGAGAAAACAGAAATAACTCATCGTGGCCGCAGCAGGTTAGGACAAAAACTCAGATTAACACAGAAAAGTTATTAGCACTTTTATTGCGCTTTATAGTGCCACGCCTTTAGATTAATCTTTTAACAAGACTAATGCATATGGGAACAACGTGTCAATAGTGGCTTGAGTATGTTTAATTACATTTAAACCTTACATGAGCATTAATGCTTTATATCACCATTTCTGATCCAAATGTGCTTGAAATATTACACAATATGAGCTGTTGTTGTACTGGGAATATTACTATATGTGTGCAGACCCAAGAGATCACTCACCATTCCAGTTGCAACGCTCTTTGCAAAACTAACTCTCTGTTCCCATGGGAATGGATCCTGTGGAAAGAGCGACAGAGGAAGATAGACAGAGAGAGTGAGAAAGAGAGAGAAGATGAATTTCTGGCTTAGTTTCTGACCACACTATTATACAAAGCAGTGTGACAGCACGCTATGCTGTCCGTGAGTAAGAGAGGAAATCGTTACATAATGGCAGCCACTTATTACAGACACGAATAACAAGCAGACTTCTATAGAAATTGTTATAGTGTACTAAAGAGATACAAAGAGAGAGAGAGAGATAGGCATCTCCCTGTATCTCATCTGTTATTCGTACGTTTGGTGTTGAAACCGATATTTTGAAGCAAAATCAGTGGGTGATCTGGAAAACATTCCCTCTAGAATCCCTCACCTGGAAACACTTCTTACCTCCTTTATCTCTCATGCCATGCAACAACACGGCTGCATTTTCACTCTCTCATTTCACCAACTGTTTAAAGTGTGTTTTCCAGCCCCTATTCCCTGTCCCTCTTCTTTAATCTTTGAAAAGTTCATCTCGGGTGAGTCGAGACAGTCACAAATATTAACACACTAACAGATGATTTACTGTGGAAGGAAAGGGAATTCTAAACTAGGACGCACCGTGTCTCTGATAAAATCCTTCAGAGTGCCTCCCTCAATGAACTCCGTTATCAGATTGAGTCGCTTGTCTTTGTACAGAACACCGATGAACTTCAAAACATGTGGGTGATCAAGACTTCTCATCACTTTAACCTGAATGAGAGAGAAACAGAAATACTAATTGATAAGATTCTTGAAGTGATACATACTAAATAAAGACTGGATAAATTTGGCCTAAGTCTCTTTTCCTCTAAAGAAAATCACAAACCCTAAAGCATGGTGCCAAATAGCTCTGCTTTATCTTCTGTTTAAATCACACCCTGATATTGACCCAGACCAGACAACATAGTGAGACGAAGGAAAAGATTAAGTGGTAATCAGATGGAAGAATGAAAAACAGCCATAAAAAAAGTAGAGGGAATATCATCTTACCTCCTTTAGGAATGTTTTCTGTGTCTCTTCATCACAGCGGATCAGCTCCTTCATGACCATCACCTCACCTGTGGCTTTATGAGTCACCTACAGAAAGAAGACACAGTATTAGGGTTGTTAGAACAAATTCAGAACCGATCCCATTTTTGAAAAAAATACCAGAACTGAATGATTTACAGTGCATCCGGAAAGTATTCACAGCGCTTCACTTTTTCCACATTTTGTTATGTTACAGCCTTATTCCAAAGGCAAATTTATAAAATAAAAAAATAAAAATAAAAATAAAAAAACAAAACAAAAAAAACACATGTACATAAGTATTCATAGCCTTTGCCATGACACTCAAAATTGAGCTCAGGTATATCCTGTTTCCACTGATCATCCTTGAGATGTTTCTACAACTTGATTGGAGTCCACCTGTGGTAAATTCAGTTGATTGGACATGATTTGGAAAGGCACACACCTGTCTATATAAGATCCCACAGTTAACAGTGCATGTCAGAGCACAAACCAAGCCATGAAGTCCAAGGAATTGTCTGTAGACCGGCGAGACAGGATTGTATTGAGGCACAGATCTGGGGAAGGGTACAGAAAAATTTCTGCAGCATTGAAGGTCCCAATGAGCACAGTAGCCTCCATCATCCGTAAATGGAAGTTTGGAACCACCAGGACTCTTCCAAGAGCTGGCCGCCCGGCCAAATGGAGCGATCGGGGGAGAAGGGCCTTAGTCAGGGTGGTGACCAAGAACCCGATGGTCACTCTGACAGAGCTCCAGCGTTTCTCTGTGGAGAGAGGAGACCCTTCCAGAAGAACAACCATCTCTGCAGCACTCCACCAATCAGGCCTGTATGGTAGAGTGGCCAGACGGAAGCCACTCCTCAGTAAAAACCACATGACAGCCCACCTGGAGTTTGCCAAAAGGCACCTGAAGGACTCTCAGACCATGAGAAACAAAATTATCTGGTCTGATGAAACAATGATTGAACTCTTGGCCTGAATGGCAAGCGTCATGTCTGGAGGAAACCAGGCACCGCTCATCACCTGGCCAATACCATCCCTAAGTGAAACATGGTGGTGACAGCATCATGCTGTGGGGATGTTTTTCAGCGGCAGGAACTGGGACACTAGTCAGGATCGAGGGAAAGATGAATGCAGCAATGTACAGAGACATCCTTGATGAAATCTGCTCCAGAGCGCTCTGGACCTCAGACTGGGGCGAAGGTTCATCTTCCAACAGGACAACGACCCTAAGCACACAGCCAAGATAACAAAGGAGTGGCTATGGGACAACTCTGTGAATGTCCTTGAGTGGCCCAGCCAGAGACCAGACTTGAACCCGACTGAACATCTCTGGAGAGATCTGAAAATGGCTGTGCACCGACGCTCCCCATCCAACCTGATGGAGCTTGAGAGGTCCTGCAAAGAAGAATGGGAGAAACTGCCCAAAAATAGGTGTGCCAAGCTTGTAGCATCATACTCAAAAAGACTTGAGGCTGTAATTGGTGCCAAAGATGCTTCAACAAAGTATTGAGCAAAGGCTGTGAATACTTATGTACATGTGATTTTATTTCCCGTTTTTTATTTAATAAATTTGCAAAGATTTCAAACAAACTTCTATCACGTTGTCATTATGGGGTATTGTTTGTAGAATTTTGAGGAAAATAATTTAATCCATTTTGGAATAAGGCTGTAACATAACAAAATGTGGAAAAAGTGAAGCGCTGTGAATACTTTCCGGATGCACTGTATGACGTTCTGCTCCATGAATGTGTCTTAAACATCTGCATTCTTCTTCTGATGCAAACAGAGCACTGTACTAAAATGCTTTTATACCATGTACCAGCATACGTGACCAGCATAGTCTGATTCTTAAAATAAATGACTAATGAGCAGTTTTTTTTAAACAAATTGGTCAAAAAGACTAACAAATCATAAGTTATCGGTTTGAGACGGTCTAATAAATCCTTAACGGAATAGTTTTGAAACTACAATTTATTCCAATGGAATGTGAATGATTAAGAATGGTTCAGTTCTTTGCGATTCACATCTGTACACAGTATGAGGAAGTGAAGATCAGCTCTGTGAACTAAGGTTATTCAAAACCAGTGTCCTACATCCTATTCACTGCAATACACAGGAAAATGAGTGGTAGCACAAATGGGAAAATGTTGTTATGCATTAGCTCACCTTGATGGCCTGTCCAAAGAAGCCCTTTCCAAGGATTTCTCCGTGAATGAGGTCACAGGGACGGAAGATACGATGAGAGCAGCTGGAGGTGGAGCGGAGGGATTCAGAGCGCCCGATATCCCGGGTCAAGACCGGGGGGTCTTTAGGAGATGCAGAGACTGGAGACTTGCAGGTGCTGTTGCTACGTCTACAACACACAGACAGCAGTATTAATTCTGTTTAAACTCAAGTATATTATATATATATACATACGCACGCACACACACACACGCACGCACGCGGCCAAAAGTTTGGAATAATGTTTAGATTTTGCTGTTTCGGAAGGAAATTGGTACTTTAATTCACCAAAGTGGCATTCAACTGATCACATAGTATAGTCAGGACATTACTGATGTAAAAAACAGCACCATCACTATTTGAAAAATTCATTTTGATCAAATCTAGACAGGCCCCATTTCCAGTAGTCATCACCCCAATACCTTATACTTGAGTAATCATGCTAAATTGCTAATTTGGTACCAGAAAATCACTTGCCATTATATCAAACACAGTTAAAAGCTATCTGATTCGTTAAATGTAGCTTAACATTGTGTTTGTTTTTGAGTTGCCACAGTATGCAATAGACTGCCATGTCTTAAGGTCAATTTTAGGTCAAAAATGGCAAAAAAAGAAACAGCTTTCTCTATAAACTCATCAGTCAATCATTGTTTTGAGGAATGAAGCCTATACAATGCTTGAAACAGCCAAAAAAACTGAAGATTTCATACAAAGGTGTACACTACAGTCTTAAAAGACAAAGGACAACTGGCTCTAACAAGGACAGAAAGAGATGTGGAAGGCCAGATGTACAACTAAACAAGAGGATAAGTACATCAGAGTCTCTAGTTTGAGAAATAGATGCCTCACATGTCCTCAGCTGACAGCTTCATTGAATTATACCCCCTAAACACCAGTTTCATGTACAACAGTTGTGGCGGAATGATCCGTCCCTCCGGCTCATCATCGTCACCCCGCCTCTTAGGGCCGCACTTCAGCCAGGCTCATAACAGGAGTTGGGCAGGAAAGTGAGAAGAGGTGCATAATTAATAAGCCTCGTTCTGACAGTGGTGAATGAAGCACACCTGATGGGAATAATGCTTCATCACCGCTGTCTTTAAAACGCAGAGCTCAACACCAGTTTTATGTACAACAGTAAAGAGAAGACTCAGGGGCATAGGCCTTATGTGATTTACTTAATTACTGTTATTGCCATATCAGCATCCCTGGCTATTTTCATGGCAAGATCAAGGTAGTTTTAAAAGGTAATATACATAATATAGTATATAATACAGTAAGATACAAAATGAACATTATATAAGACCTTTCATTTCAATATTTGATAAAAATATTTAACATTTTCAGACCTTATGGGAAGAAATGCAAAGAAAAAGCCACTTTTGAAACATAAAAACAGAAAGAAATGGTTAGAGTGGGCAAAAAAAACACAGACATTGGACAACAGATAATTGGAAAAGTGTGTTATGGATCTTAACCCCATTGAGCTTTTGTGGGATCAGCTAGACTGTAAGGTGCATGAAAATTGCCCGACAAGACAGCCACATCTATGGCAAGTGCTACAGGAAGTGTGGGGTGAAATGTCACCTGAGTATCTGGACAACTGACAGCTAGAATGCCAAGGATCTGCAAAGCTGTCATTGCTGCACATGGAGGATTTTTTGATGAGAACTCAAGTAGTTTACGTTTTTTTTTTTTCAAATTGTAAAAGTAATTTTTCACGTTATTAATGTTCTGACTATACAGAGTTGAATGCCCCTTTGGTGAATAAAAGTAACAATTTCTTTCCATTAGAACAAAATCTGTACATTATTCAAAAATTTTGGCCACCAGTGTATACAGTCAGAAGTTTACATACACTCAGGTTGAAGTCATTAAAACTCATTTAACCACTCCACAGATATAATATTAGCAAACTATAGTTTTGGCAAGTCATTTAGGACATCTACTTGACATGAGTAATTTTTCCAACAATTGTTTACAGACAGATTGTTTAAATTTAATTGACTATATCACAATTCCAGTGGGTCAAAAGTTTACATACACTAAGTTGACTGTGCCTTTAAGCAGTTGGAAAATTCCAGAAAATGATGTCAAGCCTTTAGACAATTAGCTTCTGATAGGAGGTGTACTGAATTGGAGGTGTACCTGTGGATGTATTTTAAGGCCTACCTTCAAACTCGGTGCCTCTTTGCTTGACATCATGGGAAAATCAAAAGAAATCAGCCAAGACCTTAGAAAAAAAATTTGACCTCTGCAAGTCTGGTTCATCCTTGGGAGCAATTTCCAAATGCCTGAAGGTACCACGTTCATCTGTACAAACAATAGTACACATGTATAAACACCACGGGACCATGCAACCATCATACCGCTCAGGAAGGAGATGCATTCTGTCTCCTAGAGAACGTATTTTGGTGTGAAAAGTGCAAATCAATTCCAGAACAACAGCAAAAGGACCTTGTGAAGATGCTGGAGGAAACAGGTGGACAAGTATCTATATCCACAGTAAAACAAGTCCTATATCGACATAACCTTAGGCTGCTCAGCAAGGAAGAAGCCATTGCTCCAAAACCACCACAAAAAAGCCAGACTACAGTTTGCAAGTGCACATGGGGACTAAGATCTTACTCTTTGGAGAAATGTCCTCTGGTCTGATGAAACAAAAATGTAACTGTTTGTCCATAATGACCATTGTTATGTTTGGAGGAAAAAGGGTGAGGCTTGCAAGCCGAAGAACAACATTCCCACCGTGAAGCATGGGGGTGGCAGCATCATGTTGTGGGGGTGCTTTGCTGCAGGAGGGACTGGTGCACTTCACAAAATAGATGGCATCATGAGGAATTATGTGGATATATTGAAGCAACATCTCAAGACATCAGCCAGGAAGTTAAAGCTCGGTCACAAATGGGTCTTCCAAATGGACAATGGCCACAAGCATACCTACAAATTTGTGCCAAAATGGCTTAAGGACAACAAAGTTAAGGTATTGGAGTGGCCATCACAAAGCCCTGACCTCAATCCGATAGAAAATTTGTGGGCAGAACTGAAAAAGTGTGTGCAAGCAAGGAGGCCTACAAACCTGACTCAGTTACACCAGTTCTGTCTAGACGAATGGGCCAAAATTCCAGCAGCTTATTGTGAGAAGCTTGTGGAAGGCTACCCAAAATATTTGACCCAATTACAAACAATTTAAAGGCAATGCTACCAAATACTAACAAAGTGCATGTAAACTTCTGACCCACTGGAAATGTGATGAAAGAAATAAAAGCTGAAATATATCAATCTCTACTATTATTCTGACATTTCACATTCTTAAAATAAAGTAGTGATCCTAACTGACCTAAGACAGGGAATGTTTTCTACGATTAAATGTCAGGAATTGTGAAAAACAGAGTTTAAATATATTTGGCTAAGGTGTATGCAAACTTCTGACTTCAACTGTGTGTGTGTGTGTGTGTGTGTGTGTGTGTGTGTGTGTGTGTGTGTGTGTATATATATATATATATATATATATATATATATATATATATATATATATATATATATATATATATATATATATATATATATATATATATATAATATACACACACACAGTACTGTGCAAAAGTTTTAGGCACTTGTGAAAAATGTTGCATATTCAGGATGTCTTAAAATAATGCCATAAATAGCTTTCATTTATCAATTAACATCATACAAAGTCCAGTAAACATAAAGCTAAATCAATATTTGGTGTGGCTACCTTTGCCTTTAAAACAGCCCCAATTCTCCTAGGTACACCTGGACACAGTTTTTCTTGGTTGTTGGCAGATAGGATGTACCAAGCTTCTTGGAGAATTCACCACAGTTCTTCTATCTATTTAGGCTCAATTGCTTCTGTCTCTTCATGTAATCCCAGACTGACTCGATGTTCAGTGGGGGGCTCTGTGGGGGCAATGCCATCTCTTGCAGAGCACCCTGCTCTTCTATTCTAGTCTTTTCTATTTGCAAAAGTAATGTTTGGGAGTCTAAATTGTATATTTCCTATTGACACACTAAAGCTGAAGATATTAATAACCATCTTAAGACAAATGTTTTTGTGAAACATCTTAAGTGCCTAAAACTTTTGCACAGTACTGTATATATTCCACCAGACATGGAAATACAGAGATTTTACAAGTTGATATAAATTATATACAGAAATATAACTTTGTAACATCTCTTTATTTCCATGCGCAATGGGTATCGATAAATAAATGCATCTCTTTGCATTATTTACAGGAATGCAGGTGTTCTAACCAGGCGTGGCACAATAAAGCAATAAATGATAAAAGCCATCTTTATGTAATTTTGTCCTACGATGACACGACCAGCAAACGACAAGTCATGGGATATTTTGTTGGTCGCTTGGTTTTTGTTTCTCACATTGCAGTGAGTTGCTTCATCAACAGTGAAATCTCATTGATCTGAAATCCTGCTCCACATAACTGCATATTAAACATAAAATATGTTCTGATTGGCAGTGATTGTGCAGTGTTAAGCAGCATTTTCGCCATTCACCTTTCGCGTCACGTCTGGTAAGGATGCAGTATTAAATGTATTGCACTGAGAAAGTCAATTCTGCATTCTAAATCTTTTTAAGTCCACTGCTAGGACTTGATTGGATGACAAAAGCTACCTGAGGGACCTCCTCTTTAATGTCCCATTGTCCACAGAGTCACTCCGCTCAATCTCAGCATCTGCTGGGGAGGACAGACGCATACGGGACACTGCAGGGACACCCAGCTGGTTACGGGATGAGCCCAGGCGGAGTCGGTCCAGACGCTGTCTGACTGGATCATATTCGATCAACAGCTGCAACGTGTGACTGGTCTGGTGGATGAGATCCTCCACCTGCAACGTCCAATCAGAATTTGAGTTCACAACCACCATTCTTGATAAGCAACAAGAAAAGCTGTAAAATGGCTTTATAAAAAAAAAAAGTTATATATATATATATATATATATATATATATATATATATATATATATATATATATATATATATATATATATATATATATATAAATAAAGAATGTTAACTGGAGCATTTTACACAAGTGCTGTTCACATAGATAACATAGATTTTTCCTCCCGGTCAAAGCTGGTGCCTTTACACACACAAAAATGTCTTGCTAAATGGGGCAAAAGATATGGCCACAATACCAACATTGAATTCCAGATTATGTAATGCATTGAAACTGTGGAATACATTTGAAATGACATTCAATATTTTCAGGCCAACAAATGTGGATACCCAGTAATGAATATCTTACTACATTCCAACAGCTGGACTCCACTATATTTGGCTGTCCAAAGAAGCCCTTTCCGAGGATTGCCCCGTGAATGATCTACATTCTCAAAGTCATTTACTCACTTTCATGTTGTTCCAAACCCATATGACTATTTCTTCTGTTACGTTCTTTTGTTTGACGGAAGAAAGTAATTCGGGTTTGGAACAACATGAGGGTGAGTAAATGATGACAGAATTTTCATTTTAGAATGCAGAGCTTTTAAATTGTTCAATCTATACACACAACCATCCCAACACAGGTATGCATTTAATAGCCAAAATCAAAGACATGAATACATGTGGTATGTTATTTGTAATTAAATTTTTTTATTGATTCTTACAATAAATAAAGCAAAACATATATACATAGAATCAACATTTAAACCCCACAACCACCCCTCACCCCCAACAAACATTCCTGTGGTCACACACAAGTATATACACAAAAAATAAAATAAAATAAAAAAAATAAAATAAAAAAAATAAAAAGCAAAACACACACAGAGACACAGACACACACACAAAAAAAAATATAATAATCATACACATTTAAAACAATACTACTCACTCCACCGCCCCTCCCCGAGAGCCCTCCAAAAACTCCAAATAGTTGCCCCATTTCCTAACAAACAAATCCAAGTTACCCCGTCTTCCAAATGACACCTTCTCAAAAGCGGCCACCCTCCCCATCTCCGTGCACCACTCCCAATATGGGGGCGCTCCAGCTGACCTCCAACCCCTCAAAAGAATCTGCTTGATGATCATCACACATGTCAGAACCCACTCTCCATGTGTCTATTCCCCACATCGATGATCGCCCCATCACCCAAAACACAGAGTCCGGCGCAAAACGAAACCCGAGTGCCCAACACGTCACACACAAAACTCTGAACCTTCAACCAGAACTCCTGGATCTCAACACACCACCAAAAAATATGGGCCATGTCTCCATCCTCCGATTGGCATCGCCAGCAGGTGGGTGTGTCTTTAAGACCAAGCCTATACAATCTAGAGGGGGTCCAATAAAATCTATGTAAAATCTTGAATTGCATAAGGTGCAAGCTTGCATCTCTTGATTTTTTAATCCTAGCCCACACTCCCTCCTCCAATAATCTCCCATAATCTCTTGATAGTAGTTAAAGCTCCGTCCCCATCTCTGAATTCGCAGGGAGTAATACACTGATGCCTCTTGACCTTTTCCAAAATCAGTAATTACCATTCCCAGAGTATCTGCCGCTTTTAGGGGCAAAATAGATTTGGGGTGCTAATCCCAAAAACAGTACAGAGCAGTTGGCGCAGCTGTAAATACCTATAAAACTGAGATCTGGGAATCCCAAAATGTTGAACCAAATTTTTAAAAGATCGCAACACTCCACTCTCATATAGGTCACCGAGCGTATTAACCTCCCTCACAATCCACTCTGACCAGCAGAAAGGGGACGTGTGGTATGTTATTAAAAAAAAACACTGGTTACTATTTTGTTTCAGAGACATCCATAAATCTATTGCAAGCATTTAGCTTTGACAAAAACACTACAAATGGATGAAAACGAAGCACTTAATATATGTGATGTGCATTATAACCAGAGTAACAAGTTAAATGGCAACATCAAAAAACACATCAAAGCCATATAACAAATAGCCTGTTTTTAGGGTGTAGTGCAAATGTCAGTACATGACCATGTTCAAGTAATTATCGTGGTATGAAAGGAGCGTCACTGTATGTACTGGGGCAAGCTATGGTATGAATGTTTATATTCCAAAAGCCAACCGTGCAATTCCTCGTAATTGTTACAATGCTTCAACCCGTTTAACGTTGTCACGATTTCACCGCACCCCTTGGCATCAAAGCTAATATTAAAGCAATACTTTAATAATTCTTTCATCATTTACTCATCTTCATGTTGTTCCAAGCCTGTAGGACTTTGGACTTTTGTGTTTTTCTGCAGAACACAAAATGAGTTATTTATGCCATAATGGCGAAGCTGCTCTTTTCCATACAATGAAAGTAAATGGTGACCATGACTGTCAAGCAAGATTTTCAATGAAAAATTTATTTCAGTCTGTTCCTCACACAAAGCTAATGGATGGCTTTAGAAGACTTGAGTCGCATGGGCTAAATTTATGATGACTTTATGGTGGGATTTAAAAAAATAAAATAAAATCATTTAAAGCCAGCCTCTGGTCCACTCTCTTTGTATGGAAGAGAGCAGATCAAACAATCTGCTAAACAATCGGTCTTCTTTTGTGTTTTTCAAAAGAAAAAAATTCATATGGGTTTGAAACAACATGATGGTAAGTAAATGATGACAGAAGTTTTGGGTGAACTTTCAATTTAACGTGCTGGTGCTAAAATGAAGCATACCTCCTCCTCCATTAGTGTTGTCACAGGCAATCCATTGATCTCCAGGATCCTGTCCCCAACGTGGATGGCATTCCGAACCTCTGGACTAATATGCATCCCTCTGACTCTGTAAGGATAAGATGTTTTGAGTGGGTTACTTCATCAAAGCCAGTTTGAGAATGACAAGAGGTAAATATCACAGTTTCTATTATGGTTTTGCAAACAGGGGAAACAATGAAGAACAACATGGTTTTGCGTGCATGGGGATTAAAACCGAAAACTAGCAGTTTGTGCCCTTAATTCAACACGAGCAGTACTATCACCACAGTTATGCAACACATTCCATGTGGCATTAACAGTGTCTCTGGCATGGGGTGTGGTTGCATTGTGGTGAATCTGGTGAGGTGATAAATAAATTTCTTCAGTAAGCCTCTATTATTCCAAACGTTCCCTTATTTAATCTTCCAAAAGTCTCAAAGTAGAGTGAGTGGGGAATGCATGAAAAGTATTTGTGTTAATTCATGTGTTTATTGGGATGTCTTTACAAGGCCCACGCACAATACCACAAAATTCCACAGAAAACTCAGCAGATTTCAGCAGAATTGGAAGGGCCAACATTGACAAAGTTCTATACATCTCTCGCCCCTTGCGTGTTTATTAATATAAGGGATGGCTCACACAGAAATTAACAATTTTAATTTCTGTGGAACACAAAAGGCGATGTTAGACATTCTTCTAAATTTCTCTTCGTGTTCCACGGAAGTCATAGAGGTTTTGGAGTTACGTGAGGGTAAGTAAATGACAGAATTTCCATTTTTGGATTAACTATACCTTTAATATTATGTCTTATTAGATAATTTCACAGAAATTATACACTTTTGGATGGATCAAATCTAATTTTAAGAGGTCCACAGATTTCCCCCCAAAATCAGCACTGAAAATGCAGAATAATTCCACCCATTCGGTCTTGATCTGCACTTACTCTTTGACCTGTACGCTGGCTGTGGCACTGGTGCAGTCTCTAATGACGCTGACAGAAAAGCCCCGTTTACCATTGGTGGCAGCCGGCATGGACACCAAAGTCACTGTGTGAGGGAGCAGGTCTGTTGGGGAGTCAGCCAAACCACGCTTCTCCAACATTGGCGTCAGGACCACCTGCTTGTAGCATTTACCACTGCGTGAGAGAGAGAAGTTGATGAAACTGAACACTTTGAACTTTAAGGACAAGACCTGACAAGACCAAGACATCTCTAGACATGTTACAAAACACTTTTCACAAAAGCATGTGTCAACACTTGCATTTCAGAACACAAAAAAAGAAAATAGCAAACTAAAATTGCTATGTGGTGTTAATATGATCAAATATGGTTTCTCACTCGCAGAGTCTGGAGCTAATATATATATATATAAAGTTTTCTCATCAGCATTGTTTGGATTCAATGTGTAAAGTTTCCTCACCAGTAGAGTTTGGGGTTAAAAAGGAGCATTCCGGGTTCAATACAAGTTAAGCTTGATTGACAGCATTTGTGGCATAATGTTATGTTGATTAACACAAATTACTTTGGTTTGTCCCTCGTTTATTAAAAGCAAATATTGCCGTTACAGTAAGGCATTTAGTATGGGAGCCAGACTTTAAACATTCAAATACACAATGTATCAAAAGTATAGCCACAAACACTGTGTTAACAATTTTAGTGTGATAAAATTGCTTGCTAAACTTGTACGTAAAGCTATTTTCAACAGTACATCTTCGTTGTGATGGCAACATTAGGCTAGTAAACCCTATTATCTGGTAAATGCCATAAGATGGTAAATTCATTATTTTAAATCACACAAAAATAATGTTAACGTGTAATGTTTACATCTTGTGTCTATACTTTTGAAAGTGTGTAATTCAATGTTTATGGACTGGCCCCATTCACTTCCATTACTAAAACCACGGTTTGTTTTGTTTTTTGTTTTTAATTAAACGAGGGACGAGTAGAAATAATTTTTTGTGAATCAACATTATGCTACAAATGCGGTTGATTGAGCTTAACTTGTATTGAACATGAAACATATCTTAATACAGATTAGGAAGTTAAAGTAGAGACTGCATTTAATATATGTAAAGTGTCGTCCCAAGCACAGCTGGGATGTGAAATGTGTAAAGTTTCTCACCAGTAGAGTTTAACACGTTCCACTAAGGCATAGGTATCCCGTTCCTCGATCACCACCCTGCAGCTCAAACACACAAAGCATTCGGGGTGGTATTTATAGTCTCCTGCCACCTAAAACAAACAAAAGCCCAGGGCAGATCAGCACACCACAAAACGCTTTTATCCCAAATGGAACATTGAAAATCCCAACAGCAAATCCTCAGTGCTCCTGTTATACTCTTACAGCAGTACTCCTGTACATTCAGTGTATGATCTCTCTGTCTGTCAAGACCAGGTAGTTGTGGATGTTTTTATTGTGCTTCATCTGTTTAGTGTTGGTACACTGATTTTGTTAAGTCAGCGTTCTTTGGCAGTGACATAAGCGTGCGTGCTGGCTTTCTTTAACACCTGCAAGTCTCTGGGCCTGTCTGTTATCAGAGGTGATAATGCTGCCAGCTCCTTTCGTAACCAATGATCCAATGCCCTTTAAACACATTATGTATGTCAATATTGGTCTAAACCCTCCTTTTACATCTCTTCTTTAATGCTGGCTCTCTCCAAGACTCTCTCCTTAGATCTTCTCAGAAAATAAACAATTCAGAGGGGGAAAAAAAGGCTTTTGTTATCAGAAAAGTTTTTGGAGTTTTTTTTTTGGTGTCTTTGACTCTCAAACATTATTTGACCCTGAGTAATGAATAAATCGGATAAAGGACTTCAAATGCGGGGGGAAATGCCTCTTTAGTAAATTTTTCTGTGTTTTTAATCTATTATCTAACATTTTATACATATCATAATATTTAATTCCAAGTTATCTAGTGATGAGCAGAAAAATAGTAGTCTTCAGTAGAAAAAAAAAATGCCATCGTGAAAGGTAAAAATTAAAATGAATCTTAATAGAAACAGAAGTTAATTTCAGATACTGATCACCATTTGTCAGCTATTATCAAATTATGTTGTCACTATATACAGTATATATACAGCTGAAGTCAGAAGTTTACATACACCTTGGCCAAATACATTTAAACTCAGTTTTTCACAATTCCTGACATTTAATCGTAGAAAGATCGTAGAATTCTCTGTCTTAGGTCAGTACTTTTTTTAAGAATGTGAAATGTCAGAAAAATAGTAGAGAATGATTTATTCCAGCTTTTATTTCTTTCATCACATTCCCAGTGGGTCAGAAGTTTACATACTCTTTGTTAGTATTTTTGTAGCATTGCCTTTAAATTGTTTAACTTGGGTCAAACGTTTTGGGTAGCCTTCCACAAGCTTCTCCCATTAAGTTGCTGGAATTTTGGACCATTCCTCCAGACAGAACTGGTGTAACTGAGTCAATAGCAGTGGCTTCTTACTTGCTGAGCAGCCTTTCGGGTTATGTCGATATAGGACTTGTTTTACTGTGGATATAGATACTTGTCTACCTGTTCCTCCAGCATATTCGCAAGGTCCTTTGCTGTTGTTCTGGGATTGATTTGCACTTTACACCAAACTACATTCATCTCTAGGAGACAGAATGCATCTCCTTCCTGAGTGGTATGATGGCTGCGTGGTCCCATGGTGTTTATACTTGCGTACTATTGTTTGTACAGATGAAAGTGGTACCTTCAGGCATTTGGAAATTGCTCCCAAGGATGAACCAGTCTTGTGGGGGTCCACAATTTTTTTTCTGAGGTCTTGGCTGATTTCTTTTGATTTTCCCGTGATGTCAAGCAAAGAGGCACTGAGTTTGAAGGTAGGCCTTAAAATACATCCACAGGTACACTTCCAATTCAGTACACCTCCTATCAGAAGCTAACTGGCTAATTGTCTAAAGGCTTGACATCAAGTTGCTTAAAGGCACAGTTAACTTATTGAATGTAAACTTCTGACCCACTGGAACTGTGATATTGTCAATTAAAAGTGAAACAATCTGTCTGTTAACAATTGTTGGAAAAATTACTCGTGTCATGTGCAAAGATGTCCTAAATGTCTTGACAAAACTATAGTTTGCTAATATTAAATCTGTAGTTAAAAAATGTGTTTTAAATGACTTCAACCTAAGTGTATTTAAACTTTGGACTTCAACTGTGTGTGTGTGTGTATATGTATATATGCTGGAAAGTCCAAGAGCGTCCCATGCGCAGCTTTCGTGCAGAAGAATGCAAATTGTCTGCCTGTATTTTCTGATAACATGCTGCATTCATCTTGCCATCAATTTTCACAAGATTCCCAGTGTCTTTAGAGCTCACACACTCCCAAAACATCAGTGAGCCACCACCATGCTTCACAGTGGGGATGGTATTCTTTTCATTACAGGCCTTGTTGACCTCTCTCCAAACATAGCGCTTATGTTTGTGACCATAAAGCTCTATTTTGGTCTAGTCACTCCAAAATACAGTGTGCCAGAAGCTGTGAGGCGTGTCAAGGTGTTGTCGGGCATATTGTAACCAGGCTTTTTTGTGGCATTGGCGCAGTAAAGGCTTCTTTCTGACAACTTGACCATGCAGCTCATTTTTGTTCAAGTATCGTCTTATTGTGCTCCTTGAAACAACCACACTGTCTTTTTCCAGAGCAGCCTGTATTTCTCCTGAGGTTACCTGTGGGTTTTCTTTGTATCCCGAACAATTCTTCTGGCAGTTGTGGCTGAAATCTTTCTTGGTCTACCTGACCTTGTCTTGGTATCAAGAGATCCTCAAATTTTCCACTTCTTAATAAGAGACTGAACAGTACTGACTGGCATTTTCAAGGGTCTGGATATCTTTTTATGTCTTTTTCCATCTTTATAAATTTCCATTACCTTGTTATGCAGGTCTTTTGACAGTTCTTTTCTGCTCCCAATGGCTCAGTATCTAGTCTGCTCAGTGCATCCACGTGAGAGCTAACAAACTCATCGACTATTTATACACAGACACTAATTGAAATTTAAAAAGCCACAGGTGTGGGAAATTAACCTTTAATTGCCATTTAAACCTGTGTGTGTCACCTTGTGTGTCTGTAACAAGGCCAAACATTCAAGGGTATGTAAACTTTTGTTCAGGGCCATTTGGGTGATTTCTGTTACCATTATGATTTAAAAAGGAGCCAAACAACTATGTTATAATAAATGGCTTCATATGATCACTATCCTTAAATAAAAGATCAGTCATATTTTCAAAATCAATGCCAAAATTTCACAATTTCTGCCAGGGTAGGCAAACTTTTGAGCACAACTTTATATAAAGAATGACATATAAAGGAGGATAGCCACATAGAATATGAGTAAGAGTCAAAGGTAATCACCCATGTTGGTTTGCATGTAACGTCACAAGCCAAATAAAAATAGTCATGCATCAAAGGGTTAACCCGAGTATTTCTTCCTGGTTCTTAGAGGTTAAAACAACACCCACCGTTAAGAAAACATCATTTGTACTGACACGGCAAAAAAAAAAAAAAACATGCATTATGAGGTTTGATTCAATATAAATGAAACAGTCAATCAAAAAGGGTTATGAAACGGCAAAAAGACAACTTCTAACTTCTTATTTTGAATGGAAAATTATTTGCACAATAACCCTCTGGCTCTTCTCATTTCTGCTTGGATGGAGAAAGTATGAGATCACGCTGAGGTTTTATTTAACATCAACCACAAAAGACAGATTAGCAGAAATGTTCACTGAGCTGTGAATCAATGATCACAGGGTTTGACTAACCAAATTCTTGAGCAATGTCTTGGCTGGGTAATCCACGCCTCTGCATGCGGACAAAACCAATCAACAATCGATTTAGAACATGCAGACTGGCAGTTAGAGAACTTTAAACCTTCTTGGTTTTGGTCTCGTTTATTCTAGGTATCGGGCAAATCCGTTACAAATGACTCTGTCTATCATAACATTAAATTAAGTCCGCTTTTACAGTGCCTTGCCTGAGGGCAGTTAGTTAAACTGCTTGACACTCAGTTTAACCTATGAGTAAGGGTGATGTTTCAAATCTTTTGTACCAACACTACTGCAGCAACATCACACCCTCCTGTGTGTTACTGCGAAGTGTGAGTGTGTATGTGTGAAAGCCTGTTTCCCAGCACTGCTTTGCAAAAGAGCTGCCTCTCCCTTAGAACTCACTGAACATAGAACGGGAAACTAGAGACTTTTTTAAAAGTTTCAACTGGTTTTGCGTAAGTCCCAGATTTTTAGATTGGACATCAAGTGGTGACCCAACACAGTACTAAAGTCATTTATTGCACAAAAGTAAACAAAAACAAAAAAAAATCAAATCAATCATTAAAACTAGAGATACACTGATGCAAAAACTGTGTGTTGATATCGATATCCAATAATTTAGAACAACATCTGCTGATACAGATACCGATAGTTTGTTGGTTCTGTTTTTGTTTAATGCAACCTTGTTTCAAATCACTGATCATTAGAGATAATTCACCCAAAAATGAAAATTCTCTCATCATTTACTCACCCTCATGCCATCACAGATGTGCATGATTTTCTTCTGCTGAACACAAAGATTTTTTGAAGAATATCTCAGCTCTGTAGGTCCATACAATGCAAGTGAATGGTGACCAAAACACCAAAAACCCCAAAAAGGAGATATAGTCAGCATCTTGTCATTGCAGTCTCTAGGCACGATCATGATTTCAAGCTCTATTACACTTTCTAGTGCTTGACCCATGCGCAGAATGCTAGATGGCACTAAGGAAGTGTAATCAAGCTTGAAATCATGACTGCCAAGGAGACTGCTGTCAAGATGTACAGTAAAAAAAAAAAAAAAAAGGAGTTTTATTATCTTATGGATTACTTTTATGCTGACTTTCTTATTTTTGGATCTTTTGGAGTTCTGGTCACCATTCACTTGCATTGTATGGACCTACAGAGCTGAGATATTCTTCTAAAAATCTTTGTTTGTATTCAGCAGAAGAAAGAAAGTCATGGACATCTGGGATGACATGAGGGTGAGAAAATGAGAGAAATTTCATTTTTGGGTGAAGTATCCCTTTAATTACACAACTTTGAAAGAAACTAAAATAATAATTTTATTCTCTTTGTCTCTACATGTCTTCTATGTTTTAGAGTAACTGGTCTTGGTTATAAACAAAACAAGTGGTTCACTAGTGGTTATTTCCTTTTGATTGACAGTAAGTAATCAGCCCTGATCATAGGCTATTGTTAAACAATCGGCAGATGTTAGATAGCGCGGACATCAGCATTACTTTAATCGGCCAATGCGATTATTGGCCGATACATCAGTGCATCGTTAATTAAAACGTAGTAATATTATCCATTATTACATAACAATAGAATAATATTAAAATAAATAAATAAAATTATATTAACAGCATATAAATTATTAATCACACAAAACACATTGTAATCGGTGTTGGAAGTGAACACCTACTTAATATAGCCTGGGTCTAGCCTTGCATAGTTTTAGGATTTTCAAGGAGGTCACATAACCTTTTCATGTTGGCATGTGCCTAGTTTGGCTTGCTTCAAGTGACAACGAATTTGCACCAAAATACTGTGAAGTTTGATTGGATGCGCCGCTTTTTACGTCAACAATGAAGATACCGAAAACGCTTTCTCCTCCCTTTTAAAAGTTGATAAGAAAATTAATTTTCATATCCAAAATACGTATGATTATGTAACTGACTATTAGCCTATTTGCATTTAGCATTGTTTTTTCTCTGCTTTCCACATCCAGAACAGACCCACTGTGACCCACCACAGTTTAAAACCACTGCTTAACATCACAGCTCCCTTAATCAAGATGATCTCTGCTGCCAGAATTTAGTGTAAGGACTCTACCAGATGGAGCAGCTTTAGATCCAGAAATTTGGAGAGGAACAAAATTACTGTAGAATCTGAACTGAACAATGGAAGATTTCATGAGGGCAGCCAAAGTAAAGAGTTTTAGTCCATCAAATTTAGTATTTGTTCTAGAATCTTCATTAGAACACACATTATCATGGAGAGTTAGTCTGACACAAACACATTTCAACAAGCACTTTAGCTGTGAGGACGTGGTTTCTTTCAGAGGTTTTAACACCCCGCTGCTTGTGCTTTCTGAGCCCACAACTGGCAACTCACCCCTGACCAGAAATTCTTGGCATCCCTAAGCCAAAACAGAAAAGGCCCATTATGCATTTTGCTCACTGGCAAATTCTCCTCTCTCTTTCTCCAAAGTTAATTTTAGGTCCTCTATTAATCTAATTAAAAACTCCTTTCGGTGAGCAGTGATTTGTTTACATTAGAGACAAATTCGTCAATCTCACTTTCATGTTGATAAGGCTTCCATTAGCGTTATGATGACAAAGCTCCTCATTGAAAGCCCATGCAAAGGCATTCCAGATGCATGATGATACAACAAGACTGAGGCCATTCTCTTTTTTCCATAAAATGTAAGTGAATGGTGAATGAGGATTACAAGTTTTAATTGCTGTATTCATCTATGAGAAATTGGTTCCGTCCAGTTAGGATTGAATCCATCTATTAGGATCCAGTTAGTTCCATCCAATCTTAGGTCTTGACCTCTGCATTATCCCAATAAGACCCTACATTTGACCTCATAGCTGGGGTGGAATACATTAGACTCCAAAGATAAGGTAAGGACTTCATTCTCAAACGCTGTGTTTTGCAATTTCTCCTCCCACAAGCATCACTCAGATGTGATTCACTGCTCAAATTAGGAGTGCAAACATGGAATGGTGAGTCTAAAAGCTTTTAAAAGTAAAGATTGTCCACCACGCTTTATCTTATCAATGACCACTTGAGTGCTATGAAAAACACTTGCCTTCATTGAGATTCTCTTGTCTTCAATAAACATCAGCTGAGTAAATATTTATTGAATGAGACAATGGCATTTTGCACAGGTTAGTCTTTGCCTTGTGAAATCTTTCTGTGGTTTCAAGACCTTTTGACCATCTACCTGATTGATAGTCAGTTCCTTTACTCTTTCCGTGGAATGTTTTGAAACTCTTTCAGAAAATAAACACACTGTTTGCAACAATGACCTCGGTTTACACCTGGTACCTGTTTTGGGTGATCCGATCACAAGTGGGCACCACTAAATACAGATGTAAACAAAGTCTAAACATTTTGTAATCTGATCACTCAGACAAAATTCAGAGCAAAAATCTGGGTTACAGTGAGGTACTTACATTGGAAGTGAATGGGGCCAATCCGTAAACATTAAAATACTCATAGTTTCAAAAATATAGCCACAAGACTAGGGGTCGACAGATTAATGGCCTGGCCAATAATCAGATCCGATATTCATAATTTTTCTAATTATCAGAATCCTTATTTTGTCTGATCTGATTGCCGATACATTTTAAAATGCGCTCAGTTGGCTCTAATGCCACCACCTGTTTCTGAAAGGTTACTGCTTGTAGTCTAGCTCAATGTTCTGCCCACAGTATTATCGGATTGGCTATATATCACGAGTATGGCCAGTCAACACTGTACTCCGTATCTGTGTGGGAGAGGTTGGAAAGAGGAAATCAGCAAAAGAAAGACGAATCACTGAGAGGACAAGCTGTTTTCAAAGGTAAGAAAGCAGATACTGAAGTTGCAATAAACATCACAATATTCTATGCCAGCAGTAACCAATAGGGATGCCGCCTGTGAGTTTTTAACGGCTAGATTTCCATCTGAGGAAAAAATAAATAAATAAAATTTCGCTGTTAACCGGCTTTAAGATTATTTGCACATTTTCTTAGTATACAACAGCACTGATACAAAAAATGCATATCATATAACAACTGAACGTCTAAGTGGATGTATTTTTGGGGGATATGTGGATGCTAAGGGCAGTCCTACAATAAGAAAACATAAAAAAAATAAATAGGAGGTATATCTCACCCATCTCATCGCTCCAATCTAGGGCACGACACCGCTTATGCACATCCCGAGCTCAGTGATGTGATTTAATGTAACCAGAGTGCTTCAAAAGTCCGTAGTCTAAATGTAAGATTATTGTGGGTGCGCAACATGCACAGTAGTTCATGGAATTCAAAAGTTTTTTTCTTTTGCATCAGTTTATTAAAGCAATCGTTGTCTGTCAGACTCCCCAACAAAAAGAATAGGCAACAGACTCTATAAAAATACAGTCCACAGCATCTCACAAATAAACCTGTGGACTATGCATAATAATGGGAACACTGCTTACAGCAGGCGATTTAAAGTCCGATCATGACTAAAATTGACCCTTTTTGTTGAATGCAGTGAATTTGTACAGAAGCAATGCTTTAAATAATGAGGACAATTTAGACACAACTTTTCAAGTTTACTTGCTGATAGAAACTACACGCAAATGCACGCTGTCAGCACGCTTAAACATTACAAAAAGTGGCATCTTTAATTCATCACTTTAAAATCACCACAGCTAAAAATATTAAACTTACTAGTTTGTTGTTGGATGACTAGTGGAAAATCCTGTCCCATTTGTAGAATGTGTATCATTCTATGACTTTTGTCTGCTTGTTTTACATCTGTCGTCTTCAGTCAGTCATTTAAATGCTGCCAAACAGCCGATTTAAGTCGCTTTTTTGATGGATATGAGTCTGGTATATTGAATTCCTCTGTTATGTTTTGGAATTCATGTGTTTAAGCTTCAGTTTCACTTGAATTGAAAGTTCACGTTGAGTCCCGGACATCTGGTCATTAAAGCACCACACGGCCACCGTCCGTAACCATGGCAACAGCTGCCCTAACCACCCAGGCACAAGAAAATGAGCTCGGCTTACACCAAAATTTTTTTACTTATATTATATATATATATATATATATATATATATATATATATATATATATATATATATATATATATATATATATAACATTTTTGCCACGTGTAAATAAAGCATTTCACGGTTTTTAACCATCAATTCTTCTTTTTTTTTTTTAATCCCCTTTTCTCCCAATTTGAAACTTTCCCACTACTTAGTAGGTCGTGGTGGCGCGGTTACTCACCTCAATCAGGGTGGCGGAGGACAAGTCTCAGTTGCCTCCGCTTCTGAGACAGTCAATCTGTGCATTTTATCACGTGGCTCGTTGTGCATGACACCGCGGAGACACCCAGCATGTGGAGGCTCATGCTACTCTCCGCGATCCGCGCACAACTTACCACGTGCCCCACTGAGAACGAGAACCCCTAATAGCGACCACGAGGAGGTTACCCCATGTGACTTTATCTTCCTACAAACGGACCAACTTCGTTGCTTAGGAGACCTGGCTGGAGTCACACAGCACACCCTGGATTCGAACTCGTGACTCCAGGGGTGATAGTCAGCGTCAATACTCGCTGAGCTACCCAGGCCCCCTTTAACCGTGGATTCTATATTCTTACGGTTAAAAGTGACATTTTTGATCACGGTTAATAGTAAAACCATAGAATCGCGGCATTCCTAGTCACCAATTAGCAAACCGCAGTCCATGTCCGAACCCTGGATTTGTTCCATCAGGACCACCAGACATCATGACAATGGTTGCCCCATCTCACCGTTTCTACACTTTAGGTTAGCAGCATGACAAAACAACGGAGCAGTGTACACCGCAAGTGCTCTGGGGCGTAGATAGCACTGATCTTTTAGTGCTATATGCTTGAATATTTTCTCTAGCACCAAACACGCTTCATTAATGCCCTTTCGCGCTCAGCACGCGTTGCCTCTCTCCACCACCCTGCGACATGAGGCGCCGCATAGTAGAGCTGCAGCCGTGGTTATTTTAAAGACAGTAGATCATAGCTGAGAAATACAGTGAGCAGTAATATAGATGATACCAGCATCTTTCGCTAAAATACACAGCTGAAAACAAAAATGACGCTAAGTGAAACAATATTCATGTGTCTGATATGACTCCGAAGGTCCAGCTAAGCGGTTTGTGACAGGACAATTTATCGTGGTTCCAGAGCACCTTTAGACTAGAAACGATTTTCATGTTTTGAGCCTACTGATAATAAACAGAGATTTTTGTTTACATTTTGTGAAAATTAATCAGCGATAACATCATCTGACATGGATGGTAAGAAAGTAAAGTCATATTTATTTGTGTAGTGCCTTTCACGACACACATCCTCTCACAGCAGCTTTACAGAAGATCATGCATTAACAGAAAATGAAACTGTAATATCTATAATGTCTTGGAGTCATCATTGTGTAGTTTGATAAAATATGATTGTGAATTGTGTTTAAAAATAAGTAATTAAATAATAATTGTATTTATCACCCCAGTGAGCAAGCTGAAGGCGACTGTGGCAAAGAACACAAAACTCCATAAGATGTTGGTTAATGGAGAAAAATAACCTTGGGAGAAACTTTGAAATGACAAGTTCTCTGCTTATGATGAAAATCATTTCCATTATTTGATAGTCTGCCCCTTTATACTTAACGATAGCCAACAGTATTTTTAAACTGCTCTATTTAGATGTACTTTGTTTGTTTGTTTTTGGTAGATTTGCATTTTAAAATATAAAAATGGTTCATTAAGATTTTTACTTACATTATATTTCCTATCTATATATAAACAGTTGAAGATCCCCCATAGTCCATTACTTTGGTTGTCTTTGGGCCACAGTGTCCTCATTCTTACCCAGTTCTTAAGATACTTTTTAACTGAAAATTTAAATTTTTACTGCAAATGTATATCAGCCCCAAATATCGGTTATCAGTCTTCTTGATCGGTATCGGTATCTAGGGCTGAACCGTCTGATTATTGGGCATTCAAATTCCAATCATAATTTCAATACTCAAATAAGGGACTTTTAAGCGAATATACTGTATAAATGCCATGAACGGCACAATTGTGTGTCATTCAGTTGAACTCCGAGTCGGAGGGTCACTGAGACACACCGCGGAGGACAACTAGCTCCTGTCCTGAAGAGTGCGAAGCGCTCTGATGCACACGCTGTCAGCAGAGGTTCGCGTCAAACTCCCGCGAAAATATAAATGAACAAGTATAAACTTTGATAGTGTCACAGAGTGCTCCCGTTTCACTTTAAACGATCGTGTAATGGCAAATGTTCCTGGTTCACACACAGTGTTAATGACACGCAGTGACAAAGAGGAGAGGCACACTTACTCTATTTCTGTGGAGAGATAAAATGATGAAACAAAATCTCAAAAGGTTCTCAAAGGACTTGTAAGTTTAAACATTAAAATAGCATTAAAATAACAAGTGAAAGAAATTAGGAAAGAAATATTTTACTATTGCATAGTAATAAACATGTAATATAAATATAATAATATATAAAATATATTTTACCTTTTATTAAAAAAAAAAAATCTAAAATATATGATTTCAAAAAACAAGTGTAAATGTAAAATTGACCAAAACTAAAGTTAACCAAAAAGAGACATATTGAAAGTATTTAGAACTATTTTGATATTTAAAACATTCTTTTCATATTATTCATACGTTTTTAAATCCTTAAAAAGAAAATCATTGTTTATCCCTATTTTATTATTTGATATATATATATTGAAGTTAAATATGTAGAAATGACTTCTTAGTGTATGAAGCACACATGCAGAAAAAAAGCTCACCTTAAAAAAATATTACAATTTATATGACAATTAATCGTGAAAGCCCTTAACGAGACAATTAATCATCACAGCCCTAAAACAGACAATTAATATTCATAAACGCAATTAATTGTTTGACAATTAATCATCAGCCAATTTTCATAATCGTGACAGCCCTATCGTTATCAGCCCTGAACAAACCTTATCGGTCGACCCCTACACAAGACCTAAACAATATGCATGTTAACATGGTTTTAGTGTGGTAAAATCGCTTACCAACCTTTTCTGTGTAAAGTTTTTAAAATTTTACAACTTGGTTGCTATGACGATGTAATGTAAGCAAACCCTATAAACTGTAAAAAATGACGATTTAAACAACTTTACCACTCAAATAATACATGAGTTTTAACAGAAGAATTTATGTAAGTGCTTTTATAAAATTATAAGCTTCACATTTCTGCCTTTAAACCCTCCAAAAATTGGCCCTATTCACTTCCAATGTAAGTGCCTCACTGTAACCTCGATTTTTGCTTCTTTTCTTTTTTTTTTAAAGAAAAGGAGAGACGAGTCAAAATTTATTTTTGTGGTAATTAACATTATGCCACAAATGCTGTCGATTGAGCTTATAGAACCTGGAATATACTTAAGAAAATAACCATCCTATTGAAAAAAAAAAAAAAAGCCCATAGATACAATACTTCATGGAACTTCAGTATGGTCGTCTGATTTCAACAATCAAAGACACAGATTATGTGAAGTACACACAAGCCAAGTTCTACTAAAATAATTGACAATTCCACTCAAAACAAGACGTTTGTTGTTACATTCAAATTCAAGTATATTTGTCAGAGCTATGGCCCAGAATGCACTTGCCCCTGACAAGTGCAGCATTTTTTATTTACTTTTTCGACCTTATCAACATGCAGTAAAACACTAACATAGTGAGTGATTTATGCAGTCATGAAATCAATCTTTCAGAAAGACAAACCAGAAAACAAATGTTTTTTGTACCATAGCAGGTCCCGTCATAAGCAGTGAGCAGCCATGGCACAACTCCCCGAACTTCTCGCAGTAGTGTTTGTGACAGTACAGCCTCCCCTCCTTCTCAAAGTACCAGTTTGTCAGGAGATCAAAGCACACAGAACACCTGGAGGAACAAGAATAGAAAAGTTAAACATACTGTTTGCAGAAATTCCCTTGAGCAACTGATATTAGATCAGCTCTCCAGGACAGGGCCTCTGACTGATTATTTTGCTTACCGGAGCGTGTGACTGCTTTCGGTATTTGTTCATGATGTCATTGGAATTTCAATTGTAAAAAGTACGTTTTAAAAGGAATAGTTCACCCAAAATTGAAAAGTCTTACTTTGGTAATGTAAAATAAAACCATAAGCTATTTGAATGTTTGCAGCACATGGAAGGAAGCCGTGAGGTTTTATGTCAAAGATCTGTGGCTGATTTTTGCCTCAGCCAAGCAACTATAGTGACATTAATGAGCCACATGGCTCATTGCACTTATAAGAAATCTTTTCTCATAATCTGGCAAAACATATCTGAGAGAAAGCTACAAAAGTAGTAAATGATGTCAAAGAAGAAGCATGCACACAGAAATATCCATCCACTCGTGACTGAGACAAAGTCAGAATGCGCAACACACACAAACACTATAGTTTAGGAATTTGGGAAGTGAGCCAAAGCTGGTCATGAAACTCTCCTGTCGGCCACCCTACCTACAATTGGAACCTGATGTCGGAATACAAGCTATGCCGCTTTCAAGTATTATCAACAAATCTACTTAGGCCTAATTAATGACATTGAACTACAAACTAGTTGCTTTTTTTTAAAACAATAAAGGAACTATTGTCTTGGACAGACGAGGAAGGATGCGTGAAAAGCAAAAAGTTCCTCTTTACATGCCACAGCTTGTACTGCCAAACTAGCCAGAGGTGGGGTTACTGGGACCTACAGTACACCAGATGTGAAACACCTAAGGGGTGCATAACTTTAGAGGAAAAATTACAGCCTTAAAGGCAGACAGCATTACCATGATAAATGCCCCAAATATTTCCTCTACATATAGGCCTAGACCAAGCACTGCCACATTTATTCACTGTTTGTGTGCTGCTAAAGTAGTGTTGTTTGCTAAGGCAAGCATCACTATTACTATTGCTCATACTTAAGGTTGGGGATTTGAGCAAACCTATAACCCTAAGTATTAAACTTTAGCATGTAATTCATCCTACACTGTTTGTGCTTCAGACAAATCGTGCAGCTTGAGCAAAGGTTTGCTATTAATTTCTGTGTTCAGACTTAATTTTACCTGGTGAACAATGAAGCGGACAAAAAAAATCCCATAGACATTCATTGAAAGAGAGACCCAAGCCATGTCAAGGGACCACAATATCATGTAAACTTGCAGGTGGGTTCTTTAAACTTGGGCCAGTAAAGCTGGTGTCACACTAGCCGATTTTTCCAGTGATTTTCAGGCATAACCTTAATTTGCATAATCGCCGGCCAGCAGGTCACAGACAGAACTAGGATTAGCATCTGCCAGCTGAAGGTTGTTAATCCCTTGACCATCTGCACTCCCAGCTGAGTTAATGGCTCTGAGAAATGGAAAAGCAGTTCAAACTTGCTAGAAAAATCTCTGTCGCCGAGCACTCTCAGCAAGTGACCAATAAGCTTCTTTTACTGAAGAACCGACAAGATGTCACACTGATCTGAACATCATCAGCGATCACACTCACAGCCGTATATCACAAATGCAGATTGTTATCCATAGTGATTCTCTCACCAAGCATTTTTCTGGGGTTCTCCTTCACTAAAATGACTAATAAAATCAGAACAGTGTTTTTTGATGAACATAAATCCTTTACTCACTGGCTATGTTTACATTATGCTTACGTCAATCCGAATAAATTCAATCGGATTGCAGATTCTGAATGTACTGTTTATATGTCCACTAAACTTTGCAATCTGATACAAATATTCGTTTACATGTGCATTACATGTATTCTGAACCAAATTTCTGCACATGCAAAGAGTGTCAGTCGTTGCATTCTGAAGAAGCAGAGAAAGGCTGAGAAAGTGAGAATGGCACCAAAGTCCGTAATTGGTGTTTTTGCTTTGTTATCTAAAAAAAAAAAAAAAAACAGAAAAGCTTTCTTCTTATGTTACTCACTCTACTTGGCAAATGAAGAATTAGAAGCAGCATCTAATAACCTGTCTGACTTTATGCATTTGCCTCATGCCCATTCCTCCTCCAATCTAACCGCAGGCATCTCTGGATGCGAGTACGAAGACAGGTGGGTGAGAGCTGTCCTTAAAGGAATTAACAGATGTGGAATGGAAACAAAATAATAGGGACTTTAAGCAACATCTGCGGATGGCACGCTACGCAAAAATCACTAAGCAATAATGGCGGAATGGAGCATTTAATCATCAAAAAAAAAAAAAAGGGTAGGCTATTTAAAACAGCAAGAGAAGTGATGCTCGCAGTGTTAAATAACTATCAGAAGAAGAGTTTTACTCCTGTACGATATAAATAGCCTACTTCTAAAACCTTGATAATATTATTAATAGTCTACCGATATTTTTGAGGTTTTTTTATTCAAATCCTATAACCGTGTGTAATTTAACAAACTTTGAGGAGTATGTTTAGGCTATTTACTGTGTTCACTTTGCATCATTTCTTGTAAAACATAATCTAACATTTACTTTCCTAATCTGTCACGTACGATCGACTGTTACTATGGCAAAGAAATGCTTTAGAAATTATGGTTTCGACGTCAGGAAGTGAGTGAAGTCGTGTACACGCAATGGAACACAGAACGCCGTAACCGCACCTGATGCTTCAAGTCCCTATTAAGAATGATACAACATTCTTTGCTTTACGTGATGTCATGAAAGATCATGTGCTCTGCAGAATATTAAGTGCGAGTCTGCATACCCTTAATAATGCATTTTGTCATTGCTTTGTAGGTTCCTGCAAAGAGTATAACGTATAAACATACATACGCACCACATCTGAGCATGAGCAAAAGGTATTTTAGAATACAACTGAGAAAGTAGCCGGATTCAAATATTTACATGGCTAATATTTTTATTTTAATCTGATTATTTTTGGTCTACACCACCCCCTTCAATCAGATGGAAATTTTATTCGGATCCAGCTCAATCGGATCATTTTTGTGTTTACATGATGGCTTTTCAATCTGATTGAGCTATCAGTCGGATTCTAAATGGATTATTTGGTTGTATGTAAACGTGGCCACTGAAAGATGCATATGGACATTCACATTCTATGGCAAGCCTTGAGGGGATAAATCTACATTTATACGGTAAGGTTACTTCTGGAAAAACATCGTAAATCTTTCTATTACAATTGTTTAACTTTATGCGGTACTTCTATTGTTATTTCGACGAGCTACACGTGACGGAATCAGAGAGAGAGAGAGAGAGAGTGTGTGTGTGTGTGTGTTGGGGGGCTTAAGCAACCTTTCAGCAACCACCCAGAACACTAGCAACTGCAAAAGCAACACAACAAAAACTACTCAGAACAACTTAATGCCAATAGATTTACATTTATTCACTGGCAGACATTCTTATTCATGTATCAAACCCATGGCCTTAGCATATCCAGCGCTAAATAGGTAACAAATATGCTGGATTATTTCACCTTTGTTCTGGGTATTTTTCACATATTTATGCATTTATATCAGTGTAGCTGATACACTGTTCTTGAGTCATTATTCATCACAGTTGGCTGAAGTCTATCAGGAAAGAACTGCAGCTCAAGAGAAAGCAGCCATTCCTTTGCATACTACTCTACCAGTCAGAAAACCACCAAATTTATACAATTTGGGCCCAGCATTGGCACTGGATTGAGAGAATCTGGCCAAACTTTCCACTATGAGCAGAGCAACAATAAGGAGAGCAAGTTCAGAGAATTCAAGAAACTAAACGCTCCACATGCCATTAATGCAAGTTAACACCTGGAGGCAAAAAAGAAAACGTCAAGCTGCAAAATAGCATAGACTCTATGACAATGGTTCATTCGATACGTACTGCGATTCGGTAAGTATTGCGATTTGATGTTTTCATATAAAAACTTCTCAGAAGTTGTGTCTGAAATTACAATTATTTTTACTCTGTAATATATAATTTGCAGGTAAAAGGTAGGGATGTGCAAAACTATCAATTTAAAACTACCAATGTACCAGTCAGTGTGTTGTCTGTGCTAGGCGACTTTAAGGAACCCACGTATAAGGCTGCTTTATGTCCATTTGTATTCAACAAATAAAAATATACTATATACCATTTTAACTTAAAGTAATTTTGTTATTTTAGAATATAAAACATAACATTAATTACCATAGGCTAATGGTAACTACCATATCATAATGATACCTTTGCAACATACAAATGGAGGCTAAAGATTAAACTTGTTCAAGAACCGTTGCTGGGACTGTACTGAATTATGACACACATGACAGTTCACCTGTAGTGCCAATGTTGTTGCATGTTATTTGCATATGCATCCTGAGAAAGTCTGAGATCCTGTGCAGCATTCTCATAGACAGCAATATTCTTACAAACTGCTCCCAGATTACTGACAGAGAAAAAAAAGTGAGAACCCACAATTTGAGCGTGTTCCACGAGACACGATAGCATTAAGCGCAAATGAACTTCTGAACAAAAAAGCAAAAAAGCGTGTTGCCGGTGTATCTTTTGTCTGTTCTTCAAAATATAAATCAGATGTGTTTCTTGAAGCACGCATCTTTGTGTCTAGAGACATTTCTTATCGACAGTGGCGGGTAAATGTGCAAAATTACCCGCCAATGTGCATGAATACTCTGGCTGATAGATTACAAATATTGCAGGGGCGTGACATGCAGCCTAGTTTACGGCATCCAACAGTTTGATAAGTTTTTTTACAACTAGACTATTTATTAAAGCAGTGTCAGACAGAATCTGCAGAATGACTCCTGACAAATACTCTCCACAACATCTCAAATAAGCTTTTGGATTATGCATAATAACAGGAACATTGATCACAGCAGAGGATTTGATGTCCGACAGTGAACAAACGGCACTTGATGACTGGAGCAGCGGTGCATTAAAGGACTAAATGTAAAGAATTAAAGAGACAAATATCTCAGAGAGAAAACCTTGTTAATGTGGAACTCTGCACAAATATAGCTTCCTACATTGATCTATTAATCATTGTAGCATTAAGATAAACATGCTTTTTTTTTTTTTAATTGAATAATAAAATCATCAGGGAGATGATTTTAAAATCGTTTGGCTCAAGAATCACGATTTTTTTCCCCAGCCCTACTAAATAGCCTATTAAAATTTATTTGGTACACAGCATGAATGGTTTGGTCTACAGTATGTTTGGAAATTTCTGAGGGTTTAACAACTAAAAAAAACCTTCTGGAACTATTTTTAACAAAGACTGTTCAGATTTGTAGTTAAGGAATAGTTCACCCAAAAATGAAAATTCTATCATCATTTACTCATTTAGTTTGACTTGTATGACTTTCTCTCTTCTGTGGAACACAAAGGTTTTAAAGAATATCCTGGCCAATCTTTTCCATTTAATGAAGGTGAAAGGTGACTGGGGCTGTCAAGCTTCAAAATGACAACAACGCACCATAAAAGTATCTTAAAAGTAGAATTTGGAAGTTGAAATACAGTGTAGCATGGTTAACATTGATGATGCTTTTTTTTGGAGTTTGAAAGCCCCAGTCCCCATTTACTTTCATTGTATGGACAAGAATGACAAGGATAGAGCAGTCACGATTATGAAATTTGGCTGACACTTACTTGCCCAAAAAAATAAATTAATTGTCTGTTTTAGGGCTTTCACGACTGTCATACAAAATGTCATACTTCAAAAGGTGTATGTGTGCTTCAAATACCTTAATTTATTTATTCATATTTAACTGAGAATTATATAATAGAAATATATTAATTCCTTTAAGGCTTTAAAAACTTATGAATGACATGCAAAATAATATTTTAAATATGAAAAATATTTCCAAACACAAAATATCTGTCTCACTTTTTGGTCAACTTTAGTCTTGGTCCATTTTATATAAATACAGTCTTCTCTAGCACTCTGGATAGTGTCACCCCCCCCTTCGACTAAAGAAAATTAAAGAAAAAAGCCCTGCACCATGATCACACTCATGCTCTCAAGAGAGCAGCTCAGAAAAGAGTGCAAGTGGAAGAATACAAAATTAGAGGTATTTTGCGGTGCATGGAAGGATAGTGTCTGTAGCAGAGAATGTGAGCAGAGTGGAGCGAGAGCAGAGAGGTGATAATTCTACCTGAGCGGAGAGTACCTTTTTGAAGATTCCGCTCTGCTCGCTCAGGCCGCTTAGTGCCGCTCCCTCAACCCAGAATGCGCTTCATGATATGCTGGTTTGGGAATCTGCTAAATAAGCAATAGGCCTGAGGTTATGGAGCTCTAACATTGTTTTAGTGAAGTTGCAAACCTTATAACCTCAATAAATGCAAAGTATTAATCAAAGCTAAGAATGAAGAAATCGAAAGGGAGTGTGGAGAGGCCGTGAGAATTAGCAAATATTCATTTTGCAATCGTGCGTGTCACATTGCCAGAGAGCACGAGGATGTGCAATGCGATGTAGTGCAGCAAAAGGTAAGCTAGTAGGCTACACTACTATTCGATCATAAATTAATAGATATAAAGTCATGTATCTTGTTGTTTTGCCATCATGACAGTGCAGCTGCCAGCTAGATGCAAGCCCAGTTCTGCGGGGTTCTGAACATTAGAGCACCCTCAATTGAATATGTAAGCTTAATAACACTGTATATTGGCAAAGCATTTTACCTTGAATCCCGGCGAACACACACAAAAAATCCCTGTATCAAAACCAATAAACATGTATGATCTTGCAGATCAGTGTGTCCTAATTTGCAGGCGGAGCATTCTGCTTTCATGTCTCTATTGTACAATTGAGCATATGATTAGTAAAGATTTCCACTCTCGCATAGAGAATTTCATTGCAGAATTATCTCACTTTTCGATTTCTGCTTTGGGATAAAGTGGCTCATAACTGCTGGTCAGTTTCCCAAAGCCAAATCCACACCTTAACGAGAAGTGAAATGTAAAAAAAATTACTCTAGATTAGTGTTTGCGGATATCCTCTTCCGACATCACTCGCTGCATTCATGCGCAGAGAAAAAAGCTATAAATGATTGTACATTAGGAAAAAAAAAACTTTTCTTAAATGAAGGCAGTGTAATTTGTGAATTAAATAATTTATATTTGTTTTATGATCATTAAACATGATTTCATCAAATATACAGGTGCATCTCAATAAATTAGAATGTCGTGGAAAAGTTCATTTATTTCAGTAATTCAACTCAAATTGTGAAACTCGTGTATTAAATAAATTCAATGCACACAGACTGAAGTAGTTTAAGTCTTTGGTTCTTTTAATTGTGATGATTTTGGCTCACATTTAACAAAAACCCACCAATTCACTATCTCAAAAAATTAGAATATGGTGACATGCCAATCAGCTAATCTACTCAAAACACCTGCAAAGGTTTCCTGAGCCTTCAAAATGGTCTCTCAGTTTGGTTCACTAGGCTACACAATCATGGGGAAGACTGCTGATCTGACAGTTGTCCAGAAGACAATCATTGACACCCTTCACAAGGAGGGTAAGCCACAAACATTCATTGCCAAAGAAGCTGGCTGTTCACAGAGTGCTGTATCCAAGCATGTTAACAGAAAGTTGAGTGGAAGGAAAAAGTGTGGAAGAAAAAGATGCACAACCAACCGAGAGAACCGCAGCCTTATGATTGTCAAGCAAAATCGATTCAAGAATTTGGGTGAACTTCACAAGGAATGGACCGAGGCTGGGGTCAAGGCATCAAGAGCCACCACACACAGACGTGTCAAGGAATTTGGCTACAGTTGTCGTATTCCTCTTGTCAAGCCACTCCTGAACCACAGACAACGTCAGAGGCGTCTTACCTGGGCTAAGGAGAAGAAGAACTGGACTGTTGCCCAGTGGTCCAAAGTCCTCTTTTCAGATGAGAGCAAGTTTTGTATTTCATTTGGAAACCAAGGTCCTAGAGTCTGGAGGAAGGGTGGAGAAGCTCATAGCCCAAGTTGCTTGAAGTCCAGTGTTAAGTTTCCACAGTCTGTGATGATTTGGGGTGCAATGTCATCTGCTGGTGTTGGTCCATTGTGTTTTTTGAAAACCAAAGTCACTGCACCCGTTTACCAAGAAATTTTGGAGCACTTCAGGCTTCCTTCTGCTGACCAGCTTTTTAAAGATGCTGATTTCATTTTCCAGCAGGATTTGGCACCTGCCCACACTGCCAAAAGCACCAAAAGTTGGTTAAATGACCATGGTGTTGGTGTGCTTGACTGGCCAGCAAACTCACCAGACCTGAACCCCATAGAGAATCTATGGGGTATTGTCAAGAGGAAAATGAGATACAAGAGACCAAAAAATGCAGATGAGCTGAAGGCCACTGTCAAAGAAACCTGGGCTTCCATACCACCTCAGCAGTGCCACAAACTGATCACCTCCATGCCACGCCGAATTGAGGCAGTAATTAAAGCAAAAGGAGCCCCTACCAAGTACTGAGTACATATACAGTAAATGAACATACTTTCCAGAAGGCCAACAATTCACTAAAAATGTTTTTTTTATTGGTCTTATGATGTATTCTAATTTTTTGAGATAGTGAATTGGTGGGTTTTTGTTAAATGTGAGCCAAAATCATCACAATTAAAAGAACCAAAGACTTAAACTACTTCAGTCTGTGTGCATTGAATTTATTTAATACATGAGTTTCACAATTTGAGTTGAATTACTGAAATAAATGAACTTTTCCACGACATTCTAATTTATTGAGATGCACCTGTATATATTAGACAAAATTTCACTTTATGCAGGACAAATATTTTTATTTGTTAAATCCATGGTTAAACCTTCCTGTACATATAAAGAGTGCATGCACAAGACATGATCGTTTGAGGCATATAAAGTCCAGATTCACTTTATGCTGCTTTAAAAATATCAAGGAAAAACAAAGGGGGCACATGGTATCTACTAATATAATAATTATTATATAAATAACCACAGTCCTTTAGATTGCATATGATCTGTGCATATAATATTAGGGAATATTAATAAAGCAACAACACTGAAAAAGAGAAAATCATTCACTGCTCTTTTCTGGATAACTTAATACACCCTTTAAAACTAAACACAAAATTAGGATGATAAATTGCTCATTTTAATTTACAGACCCAAAGTCTGATAGCATTAAATCAGAAACCTATTAATGTATCAAATCTACACTATAATCATTCCATGGAGACAACTGAAAAACTATTATGAATTTCACTTTTACCTGCAATATTTTTCCTGGTATCAGTCCATGTTTTCATTATTGCCATAAATGACTCGAACAAACTTTAAAGTTGAAAAGATTGTGTTTTTCTGGGTCGGTTGTATTACTCGGGTCCAGTTTAAACTGAAAAGGGCAAATCTGAAAGTATGTGAGTTTCCGTGCCAACGCACACATGTTTTATCACTTGTAGAGGTGTGTTTGATGACTTGTTTCAAGTAAATAATGGTCATTTAGAACTGAAATTTTTTAAGGCATTATTTGAAGATGTTCAATGGCATATGTGCTAACAGAGAAATATTTGACTGATTACAAATGATAATGAAGGTCTGGTACACACGATTATCTAACAGCAGTTGTAAACCAGTCCAAAATAAACAGTGAGATTTTATATACAAAAACACAACAATACAATCACATAATTTCAGATGTGTACATTACTAATCATTTGATAATTTAATAACTGTCAGCCTATAGTCTATATTTCACCCAGAGGGGAACCTCAGCCCATGTGGGCAAAGGGGCAGTTGCTTGGGCCACTGTAGCTACCCTCTGTGTGCATGTTTGGAACCAAGTATACTACAGAGTAGGGCTGCAACTAACAATTATTTTGATTATCGACTAATCTAACGATTATTAGAACGATTATTCGACTATTCGGGCGATTATTGCAATGATTAATCATTAGCTCTAAACCGACTATTCAGCTTGTTTCCCGACTTAAAATGTTGTATTAAATGTGCTTGCTAACAATAAAGAGGACAAAATCATCTTTTAAAAATACCTCTAAATGACATTCACCGAATTAAAGGGAAAAAATACTTTTTATTATGTTTCAGTAAAAATTTCACTACAAACAAATCCTATTGTTATCAAGTGTATTTGTCTTTTTTTCCATTTAAAATTGTCTAAAAATCATTAAAACAATATATGTTACTTCTCAAGTAAATGTAAGATATTTAGACTTGCTTTAAGAGAATGTATCTTAAATATAAGTGTATTTTGTTTATAAGTGTATTTTTTTCACTTGGTTATAGACAAAATACACTTATATCCAAGATCTATTTTCTAAAAGCAAGTCTAAATATCTTATATGCTGCTTCTCAGGTGAATGCATCTTTTTTTAAAGGATTTTTTGATATTTTAAAATATTTGTATTTTTAATATTATATTCAACATTCTCAGATTAAAAAAATAAATTCTTCTGCAGTATAGCTGCTAAATAAATGTACGTTGTTTTAAATGAGTTTTAGATATTTATATTGGAAAACAAGCCAAAACAAAAACAAATTAAAAAATGTATTTTTTGCAGTGTATAATGGGGCGAAGACTACCCTCTCTCACCTTTTTGTTCACTTCAATCCATCTTTATCTCACAAAAATAAATAAAATAAAATAATAAAGCTGCGTTTTGCCCGTTTTCTTCACAATAAGAAATGCACAGTGACATATATTATGATTCAGTAAGTTGCCATTGCGTTATAATCTAGCTGCATTAAGCGCGCGCACTCGATGGATGAGCGTCCCCGCGACAGTGTACCTCAGCTGGGTGCAGTTTCAATCTCTCCCCTTTAGATCGGACACTTCGCGCAACTCATAGAAGAGGCGCTGACCGCACAGAGAAATGCCAGTTTCCTTATTTTAACTTTAATAAAGCTATAACGCATTAAATAGAACTGCATTAAAGATGTAACGCCGGGGTGTTTCCTTTAAAGACGCTCAACACGCAAGTTTTGCTTAAGCTGAGCGTCAGCTCCTGCTCTGCTTATTCCACAACAAGAGTGCTTCTGTATTTACTTTTGTATTTTTG
The DNA here is from genome assembly GCF_019703515.2 of Myxocyprinus asiaticus. Lineage (NCBI taxonomy): Eukaryota > Metazoa > Chordata > Actinopteri > Cypriniformes > Catostomidae > Myxocyprinus > Myxocyprinus asiaticus. The sequence continues at coordinate 15,541,779 of NC_059346.1, read as the reverse complement.
CATTATAATTCCCTCATACTTTGCGATCTACATCACCTGTTTGGAAAGTTTAGAGTGCGTCTTGACTGTGAGATGTGTTTTCTTCCTCTCCTCAGTCAGGCGCGAGCTGCAGTGCTGCTCTTGTGTGCAATCATTAGAGTATCATATGATCTTATGTCACGTTAAGATCAAACGACTATTCGACAACGAAAATTTTTTAGTAATTTTTTTTTTTTTATTGTCTACGTTGTCGATAACGTCGACTAATCGTTTCAGCCCTACCACAGAGAAATTGAATGTCAGAGCGGGATTTGAGCGAACGCTTTTTTACCAGTGAGCGGTACTTGAGCGGAGCGTCCGCTTGGGCCGTGAGCAGCTGAGCGGAGCACACACGCATGGAGCGGGTTATTGAGCGGAGTGTCACACCACTCCGCTCACATGCTCTGGTCTGTAGCTACAGACAGGCACAAAAGCTGCCAGGTCAGCATATTTTAGCAAACTCATAGAAAATAACCACAACAATCCTAGGTGTTTATTCAGTACTGTCTAAATTGGTTTGGAATAAAGCCTCAACAGAACCAGATACTCCGTCACAGCACAAGAGTAATGACTTCATGAATTTCTTTACTGATAAAATTTAAATCAGAAATAAAATTGGAATTATGCAATCATCTGTCACAGTACCTCAGAAAACAGTGTCTCATAATTTTCCTCACATGCAACTTCAATCCTTCGCTGTCATAGGTCATGAAGAGCTAACAAAACTTATTGAAACATCAAAAGTCACAACATGTTTGTTAGATCCAATACCAACCAAGATCTTTAAAGAAGTATTCCCAGTAATCTCAGCACCTCTTCTTAATATTATTAACTCCTCTCTATCCTTAGAAACTTTAAAAGTTATTAAACCGCTTATTAAGAAGCCACAACTTGATCCTGGAAAAATTATAGACCGATTTCAAATCTCCCGTTTATGTCGAAAATACTAGAAAAGGTAGTATCCTCCCAAATGTTCATTTCTACAAAGAAATAGTATATATGAACAATTTCAATCAGGATTTAGGCCCCATCGTAGTACAGAGACTGCACTTATCAGAGTTACAAATGACTTACTCTTATCATCTGATCGCAGCTGCATTTCACTTCTTGTGCTTTTAGATCTTAGTGCTGCTTTCGACACGATAGATCACAACATTCTCTTGAATAGGCAAGAGATATTATGTTGGCATTTGTGGAGTTGCATTAGCATGGTTTAGGTCCTATTTAGCAGACCGCTACCACTTTGTCTATGTAAATGAGGAATTGTCAAACCACACAAAAGGATATTATCAGGAATCGTGGAATAAGTTTCCACTGTTATGCCGACAATACCCAACTTTATAATTCTTCAAAACCTGATGAGATTTCACAATTCTCCAAATTAGCAGAGTGTATCAATGAAATCAAAGATTGGATGGCCAGAAATTTCCTTCTACTCAATTCCGACAAAACAGAGGTACTAATTATTGGACCAAAAACCTCTAAAAACAAGCTGCTAAAATATAATTTGACTCTCGATGGATGTACTGTTACATCATCTTCAACAGCAAAGAACTTAGGTGTTATATTTGATACCAATCTGTCCTTTGAAAATCAGATTACTAATGTTTGTAGAATAGCATTCTTCCACCTAAGAAATACTGCTAAATTACGACACATGCTCTCTGTTGCTGATGCTGAAAAACTAATTCATGCGTTCATGACCTCAAGACTAGATTATTGTAATGCATTACTGGGAGGATGTCCAGCAAGATCAATAAATAAACTTCAATTGGTTCAAAACGCAGCAGCCAGAGTGCTGACTAGAACCAAGAAATATGAACATATTTTCCCCATTTTATTGTCATTACATTGGCTACCTGTTAAATTTTGTATTAATCTGTTAACTACATACAAAGCTTTGAATGGTCAAGCTCCGCAGTATTAAGTAACCTTCTACCATACTATATTCCATCACGTTCATTACGATCGCAAAATTCTGGCCTGTTAATAGTTCCTAGAATATCAAAATCAACAAAAGGAGGTAGATCCTTTTCATATTTGGCTCCTAAACTATGGAATAGTCTCCTTAACACTGTTCGAAATGCAGACACACTCACTCAGTTTAAGTCTAGACTAAATACTGATCTATTTGGCCAGGCATACGCCTAATTTATCCTTCAACTCACAATTAGGCTGCTATAGTTAGGTCTGCCGGAACCAGAAACCAGAAACATTGATCGTGATCTTTAACTCTGCAATAAATTTAATGGCATCTATGCTAATATTATTCTATTTGTTTCCCTGTCTCAACCTCGAGACTCCTATCCTGAGGTCACCAGAACCGGTTGGATCCAGCTCCATTCCTGCTTCGTGTTGGACTCCACTGCTACGTGTCCCTGAGTGATGATGACTAATAGCAGCTGGTGCCAGCCAAACAACACTTCAGTCTATTACGATGGACTTCAGAGGATGAACTGATGCCAACTCCAACCTTAAGACATGGGATACTTCATATGCCAATACCTGAACCTTAAACTTAGGATAGACCTCATCGAAATTACCGGCTGGTTGAACTGCGATGCACCTAACTGATCTCTGCCTGCATCACCTCGGTCTAATGATGGCCTACACTCTTGAAATGGAATACACAGACTTCAATTAATTGCCAACAAAACCCTTCATCAGCCAACTAACAAGGACAATTAACTTCAAAGACATTAGTCATTAATCTTACAGTTCATACAAAATCTTTTTTTAAACACATAACACTTAGTTTAATAATTTTAAACCATGATTTGCACTATACATAAGTAATATTGGCATTATATTCATGATGTTAGCCAGAGGGGAACTGGCCCCCACAGTGAACCTGGTTTCTCCCAAGGTTATTTTTCTCCATTAACCAACATCTTATGGAGTTTTGTGTTCCTTGCCACAATCGCCTTTGGCTTGCTCACTGGGGTTATAAATACAATTATTAATTAATTACTTATTTTTAAACACAATTCACAATCATATTGTATCAAACTACACAATTAAGACATTATAGATATTACTGTTTTATTTTCTGTTAATGCATGATCTTCTGTAAAGCTGCTTTGAAACAATATGTGTTGTGAAAGGCACTACACAAATAAATATGTCTTGACCTTTTACATTTACACTGTTGTTTTTAGAACCCAGCCAACCTGAATAGCTATTATATTAAAGTATGCAATAGTAAAAATATATACCTGTCCTAAATTCTTCACTTTCACATTATTTTAAGGTTCTCGATAAAACCCATGAGGCATTTTGCATGACAGAAGACCTTTGAGATTCTGTGTTTCTTCATTCTATCATCTCCACAGAAATACTGTGGAGTAAACTGCATGTCATTAACACTGCATGTATAAACCCCATTGACCAGATCATTTGACATAAGAAACCACAGAGCAGGGGTCGGCAACCTTTTTGACATGGAGAGCCATTTTTTATTTTCCTGGTCAATGGCTGTGCCAAATGAAACACGGAATGTAGGCTGTCATCCACGCAGCCTGACCGAAGCAAAGCGGGTGCATTTACTTGTGCGATTAACCAAACGCAAAGCGCTGCCGGCTTGTGATGCACAAATGGCTTGCACGCGCTGCTCAAGTCTGTTGGGTATACTGCAGTCTCGTCATATTTTTACTTTTTGTTTAGCCTCTCATGAAAACACCCTGCGTGATCATTAGAAAAGATTACATCAAGATGTAGACTGAATGCAGATGTGACATTTCATATAAATTAAATAGTCTGCTCTCTCAACGTTGCTGGCGTGCAAGTGATTACTCCTCCATAGGTTGTCACAGGTTGCCGAACCCTGCCGTAGAGCCTTGCATTCACCATCAAAATCCTCATTTATATTTTTTGTGGGAGTTTGACGTGAACTTCCACAGATGGCGTGTACATCACAGCGCTTCTGAAGCGGTTAATCATCACGCTCATTAGAAGTGTGGTCCACGGTGTGGCTCAAAGAGACGGTCAGAGTTTAACTGAATAAGACACACAAACGCCGTTCATGGCATTTATATATTTGCTTAAAATGTCCTTATTTGGACAGTAAAATGTGATTGAAATTTGAACTGCACAATAAATCGTGGTTAGATCAAATAACCGCGATCTGACGATTATTTAATAATCACGACAGGCAGGGGGCCTGGGTAGTTCAGCGAGTTTTGATGCTGATTACCACCCCTGGAGTTGCGAGTTCGAATCCAGGGTGTGCTGAGTGACTCCAGCCAGGTCTCCTAAGCAACCAATCTGGCCCGGTTGCTAGGGAGGGTAGAGTCACATGGGCTAACCTCCTCATGGTCACGATTAGGGGTTCTCGCTCTCAATGGGGCGCATGGTAAGTTGTGCGTGGATCGCGGAGAGTAGCATGAACCTCCACATGCTGTGAGTCTCCGCGGCGTCATGCACAGCGAGCCACGTGATAAGATGCGCGGATTAACAGTCTCAGAAGTGGAGGCATCTGAGACATGTCCACCACCCGGATTGAGGTGGGTAACCGTGCCACCACGAGGACCTACTAAGTAGAGGGAATTGGGCATTCCAAATTGCGAGAAAAGGGGATAAAATAAAATATCTTTAAAAAATTATAATAATAATCATGACAGGCCTAGGCAAGGAAGTTCTTTATAATAAAAATAAATAAAAATACAAATAAAATTATGTTCCACAGAATAAATTAAGTCATATGGGTTTGGATCAACATGAGGGGGTGTAAATTCATTTGGGGTAAACTATCCCTTTAAGAAGAGTTTTAGAGTCTAAATCAAGGTTTGTATGCTAAAGGCCAGAATCACTCTCTGCCTAACCCAACGAGACGAAGTGCCGGGAAGCGTCTGGCATGCTATGTTCTGCTTGAAGGCCATTCTCTCTGGTACACCATGTGCCAGAAAAAAAAACAAAACAAAAAAAAAAAACACTCAATGGTATGGAAACAGGGAGGATGTGGAAAAGCAACAGTGCTGAGACATGCTGATAATGATCACATTAGTGTGAGAAGGCCACCAAACCCACTAGATTTCAGACAGAATGGCTGGATTTTGGCCATTTGCCTGGTGGGGGCCTTTGTTTGGAGGAATGTTGACAAGCTCTGTTTCTAGAGGGAGACACAATAAGCCAGTCACCCATGCAGAGTGGGCAGAACCTCGTCATCCAATCCTGGGACACCACTTGTATGCCTGTGGGGTGAAAACTGCTTCAGGAGTTTGCACGTTGGGCAACCTGTTTTCTGACAGTGAAGGTTTGTAAATCATTCACTAGCCAATGTGAGTGAACTAACATCTGTGAGGACGTGACGAAGGCTGAGCAGGTGTGCACACATGATATAAACTTTCATCTGTTAACCAGATGCGACTGGTAAATTTTTGGTCACATTTCAAAACATGTCTGACAGGCAGTGCATTCCCATGGTTACAAATAATACCCATGTAGAGCACTTTGAAGGATGAACAATCATGGTAGCCATGTTACAGTGTAGTTGCAAATAGAAGTGCCCAAAAATAAGTTGAACTGCTTCAACGGGCACTTATAAGCAATTTTATGTAGGGTTCAACTGATGGACACTTTGCTCACAAGATATTGGCGCTGCACTAAAACCTCAGTCTGGACCATAAAGCATGTAACTGCACATGGTTTGACAAGTGTAACGTAAATTAAACCATCTGTACCTGCGAACATGTGGTTCTGTAAACAAAAAAGCTGTAAAGTCCTTGATCACTACCGTTATATAAAATTCTTTCACTATTATTATGAACTTTTTCAAACCCGTGCATTGAAAATTTCTACACAAAGGCTAACAGTTCTGTAGCACTCATTTTTGGTTTGTATTCTAGAAGTGGTTATTATTGGGGAAAAATCATGTGTAAAGACATACAAGTTACATACAAATTATATTTAAAGGAATAGTTCAAGCAGCAATGAAAGTTCTATCATCATTTCCTACCCCTCATGTTGTACCAACCCTGTATGACTTTTTCTTCAGTGGACCACAAAAGATGTTCACAGAGAGATGTTTGGTACAATATTAGCCTCAGTCACTATTCATTTACATTGCACCTTTTTTCCATACAATTAAAGTAAATGGTGACTGATGCTGTCATTCAGCCAAACATCTCCTTTTGTGTTCCACAAAATAAAAAAGATACAATAAGGGTAAGTAAAGTGTGACAGGATTTTTATTTTTGGATGAACTATTCCTTTAACATCAGAATTTGTGCGATGGTAACACAATTTCTCCTTTGGCTTGGAAAGATATAATTAAAATGCTTTTCCAATGACCGTTATTTCTGACACCTACACTCTTTAACCTTCCAAAGTTATCAGTGTGAAGGGTGAAGCTGCTGGGCATAGGTTGATCACTTCTGAATAGAACACACCCATCCTTTGGCTCTACTGGGGCAATTAAATAACTATCACAACGACCAAGAATTCTTCCATTGTGAACAACTCACATGTAGAAACATGCAACTCTGTAACACCCTTTTAAATTATCAAACATCTCAAGAACTCTGTCCATTTCATTCTGCTCTGAGGAGAGTCAGAAGATTCTTCTTCCTGTTCTGAGTTTACACCCACAGGAAAAACAACAGGTGAAATAAGAAATGATTCAAGCCCTGACACATACTCAAAGACAAACACTACAGATACAGAACAAACACCTCGTTCACTTCCTTCATTCCACCAAGCATTCCAAATTAACAGAGAAACATTTCTAATGCTTACGACAATTATTCAGTCATACTGATCCCTGCAGGTTACCCATCACTGTCTACTGGGTCAATTCTAGAAAAAGAACTAAAGAGATAAAGGGTTTGACAGCCGCCGCTTAACAGAAAGGGAAAAAATACAGTCTTGTATTTGTCTGGAGGGGCCATAAGCTGATGTCTGGGAATGTGACCTCTAACCAGAGAGGAGATCCTACCTACATTACCAACCAACCAAATGCTTACAAGAAAACAGGGAACGTCTGTCATAACATAATGAGGATTCCTCAGAGGAACAAAGAGGATTGTATGAAAATATACAATTATATACAAAACTGTGTGAAGTAAACTCTGATTCAGCGCACCAGACTATGGTAGTAAACCATGTGATGGTTTTAAGCCAGAGAATGCCTTGACAACAAGCTCACAATTGCTTGGACACTCAACATTCAGATCATATCCAACCTGGAAAGTATTCGACAGAGGTGAAATGGGCCCACACCTACTCTTGTTCCAGATTCCATAGAATGCTGAGGAATGGGCTCTGAACAAATTGCTGCCATCAACAGGGTCAATAAATCATCATCAGACCCTCAACTTGGTCCTAGTCTCCTGTGCAGGACTGATTTGATTTGACTGATTTAAACTGCTCCATGACCCTTTGGCTTGTACTTCAAATGACTCAGGATTTTTTTTTACCTTTCAGGCAGCATTAAAGGAATAGTTCACCCAAAAATGAAAACTCTCTCAAAATTTACTTACCCTCTTGCCATCAGATGTGTATGACTTTCTTTTTTGTGCAGAAAACAAAGATTTTTAGAAGAATGTCTCAGCTCTGTAGGTCCATGCAATGCAAGTGAATGGTGACCAAAACTATGAAACTCAAAAAAAAAAAAAAAAACACATAAAGGCAGCATAAAATTAATGCATAAGACTCTATAGTTGTTTAATCCATGTCTTCTGAAGCAATCTAATAGATTTTGGGTGAGAACAGACAAAAATATAACACAATCTTGACATCTGCAGTCTCCTTGGGGATCATGATTTGAAGCTCGGTTAAACTTCCTATTGCAATCTAGCGCTCTGCGCATGAGTCAAACTAGGAAGTGCAATCATGCTTGAAATCATGATCGTGCCTAGAGACTGCAATGGCAAGATGTACAGTAAAAAAAATGTTACATTTTGGTCTGTTCTCACCCAAAACCGACTGGATCGCTTCAGAAGACATGGATTAAACCACTGGCGTTTTATGGATTACTTTTATGCTGACTTTATGTGCTTTTTGGAGCTTCAAAGTTTTGGTCTCCATTCATTTGCATTGTATGAAACCCACAGAGCTGAGATATTCTTCTAACAACCTTTGTTTGTGTTCTGCAGAAGAAACAAATTCATATACATCTGGGATAACGTGTGGGTGAATTTTCATTTCTGGGTGAACTATTCCTTTTAAGCCACCAGGTTAACCTAAACAGCAACCATTCCTAAAAATCTTTATTCTTTCAAGTGAGTTAATGTGTCTAAACATTTGTATGAATACAAGTCAGGAACTCAAAAGCAAACTTCAACTGCAATTAATTGAAATGTCAAATCAAAGAGAAGGAAATAAGGCAACAGGGCTGAGGGCAAACCTGAACTAAGAATAGTAAACTAATAAAATAATTTCCTGAGGTCAGTTTTATTAACTGATGTGCTTTAAGCAACAATGGTCACCACTCACCAGTACAATTAAGAAACATTTGTTGCTGCCCTTTGGCAATATGGACTCAGGTTGGCAGATTTTTAACTAGGGATGCAACTGCTTTGATGACATATTAATGTAGCCAATGTCCACATAGATCTTCTTAAGAGTAACTTTCTTAATCTTACTAAAGGACCTTTACCCTGACAAAGACCTATTGAAAGTTAAACACTGATCAATGGGGTAAAAGGAGAGCTCACAGAAGTTTGCCAGAAAGAAAGAAAGCTGCTTTAAGCAAACCACCTCTAAATTACTAAATAGCATTCCAATAGGACAACTTTTCATTATTCTACTGTTTGTTTCATCTACAAAGATGTGTTTGTGACACATAAACAATTACAACATCTAACCCCACTAGCTGAATCTTCTAGGAGTCCCCAGTGGTTGCTGACACTCTTCATTGGCTTAACAGCCAATGAACAGCCCACAATACCTGCATGTAGGTGCGCAAACAAACAATAGTGAATGGTTTCATTTGAAAGCAATAGCCTGGATGTTTTCCTCTGGAAAGGAAACAAAAAACCAAAACATTCCTCGCTGTCTAGGTTTCAAGTTACAGGTCAACTAGGCCACCTTTAGTTAGTCATTTAGAATATCTTGGCATGTCTGTTGGTGCTTCCACACTGGGGTCAGTAACCAAAACTTTGCTGTTAAATGATTCTAATGAATGAACTTATGATTGTCCAATTATACGCCAAGGCTCTTTGTAGACTCTGATGCTACGTAAAAGAAAAGTAAAAAAAGAAAACATTCCACAGACAAGTCCAAGAAAAACAATTAAACCCAACGTTTGTGTGTTTCAGCCCATTAATGGCCAGTCTGGCTCAGTTTAAAAAGAAGTTGGGATTTAACTAGGATTAAGACCCACTGAAAACACGAGTTGTGCCAGGCGTCTTGAAGAACCTTCACATGGAACGCGTCCTGAATCGTCCCGCCACAGCCCGTGCACGCGCGCTCCGTCACATCTGTCAATCAAACATCAGATAAACATTAAGAACCTTTACAAACCAAAACCCCTGGCACCCCTTAATAACGAGTATGTTTACATGAAGAAAAAAAAAAAAAAGGTTTGAGCGTTTTAAAGCTTGTGAGGCTGCGAAAATGTGAGCTCCTTGAGCGCGAGCAGTTTCACATTACGTAATCGCGCTCCGTTTCTGCTCGAGCGACTGTGTCTAAAATTACATTTCATTGCACTTCACCATTAAAAAACAATGCCACCCATTCGAAGTAGTGGATTTTATCTGACTAACACTTAAAATGTCTCTAATTCATCGTTTGATATGAAAAACAGGTCATGGTTGCAGCTGAGGCATTTTTTATTTACTTGCTGGGGGAAAATTGCCTATACAAAACCATTCTAATCGGTTTATTCAAAATGGTTAAATATTCAGAATTTAATAAATACATAGGCGCATTTCTCTATAGTCCAAGCTCCGGTTTAATATTTAATTTCTTCAGTTACACGAGAAAACACAAGCGAGCAAATCCCTGCAATTCACATTTGATTATCTATATAAAAGCTTCGAGTAACTAATGAAACTCGCTGGTCTGTGAACTGTGAGAGACTCAACACAGAGACAAAGAATTAATGAGTAGGAATTCAAGGAGCTCACGCAAACATTTACTGGCGCAAGAATAAATATGGTTCACGTAATTCTCACCTTCTTGTTCGTCCATGTCTTCCCTGATATGATTCGATTATATTTGTTCAAGCTCACATGCTGGTCCAGAAATGTGTACAATTCACACGCTGCGCTTCAGCGATGCTCCATTTCTGATCCAGGTCTAAGACCCATCCAGTTGAATGAGAGGAATGTTGAGGATAAACGTCCCATCAAACGGAAAACAAAGTTTGTCTCTCCCTCGTCTGAGCAGACGACGTCGTAATGTAGAATTGTACGGAGACCGGAAGGGATCACCTGAAACAGGAGCGTTTGCAGTCTTGGCAACAAAGCCGGACCGCGTCAGGCGATGCAGCAGCGCCATCTACAGCTCAAAGGAAGAAGCGTCTGCACTCTTAGAGTTCCCCCGCCCCTCTTCCATTCAAAGCAGAAAGCTCAACTACAAAACCCATACATAGATAACACACTTCTATATACTCAGGGTTGGGGAGTAACGGAATACATGTAACGGGATTACGTATTTAAAATACAAAATATAAGTAACAGTATTCCACTACAATTACAATTTAAATCATTGGTATTTAGAATACAGTTACATTCAAAAAGTATTTTGATTACCGAAGAGATTACTTTGCATTTTATTGTCATTTGTTTCATTTAATATTTAGTCCTTTTAGATGGAAAACATTTATACATATAAATGATGCGATCCAAAGTGCATTTGAACAGCGGTGAAACACTTTCTTATGATGTGTTACATTCATACGAGCAGACAGAGAAGTACGTTTGAAGTAAGTTTGGAGCACAAGAAATAGAAATAAACCTTGTGTAAATTGTCAGCTTTACGCTAAGATAAAATGCTATTTCTAGACATTTTACATGCATGTTACCAGGCACGATCATATTTTTTTAACAAGAAAATTCACGTTGGCTCATAATTTCTTGTTTTCTGGTAAGACCTTTGATATTAGGGCAAAAATTTTATTCTTGATAATAATTTTTGTGTTGCTTTCCTGTAAAAATATCTAAAAATCCTTAAAACAAGATCAATTTGATTTATCTTGTTTTAGAAACAACACTGCATAAGATATTTAAGTTTTTCAGAGAATGTATTTTTAACGTGTATTTTGTCTTAATGTACTGGCAGAGTTTTTATAGTCAAAACAAGTGAAAAAATCTACCAGTGCTGAAGAAGTAATCCAAAGTATATAGAATAAATTACTGACCTTGAGTAATTTAACAGAATACGTTACAAATTACATTTTACAGCATGTATTCTGTAATCTGTAGTGCAATATATTTCAAAAGTAACCATCCCAACCCTGCATATACTGTATGTGTTTCATCGACAGTGTAATGGAAATATAATTACAGAACCTATTACAACTCATGTAGGTGGACTACTCCCATTCAATAATTCTTATGTCCATGCTTTTGGCTCTGCTTTTTATTCATTTTTAATCTCCCCTTTCTAAAATCCATTCAACAATTCCAAAGCAAGAGCTTTTATAGTAACTTCTATAGAAACCAAAGAACATGCAACTGTTGGGTGTAAATATAAATAGCCTACATCATATGTATCCATTTAACCTTGAATTACAGAAATAATGGAAACTTGTTAAATAAGTCTGTTAGTTTCGAAGTCAGGCCTGCCAATTTTATGGATTTAATAAATAAATCCGAATTATATATTCATTTGTACAACACCTGTGACCTTTATTGTGGTCTGCGGAAGATTTAAACAAAATAAAATGTTTTTAATGAGTTCTGCGTGCGCAGATTCCGACTGGGCCTGTATTTCATACAAGAAGCCAGCAGAGGTCGCTCGTGTAATAATTTCTAGCTGGAAGTAGTTTGAAGTGTGCTAAACTCATTTCAACAACACTTTTCAACCAGTGACCCTTTTCGGGTCATGGGGATTATCGCACGTGACTTCAACTCCTTTGTGTTAAAATTCATTATATTAAATAATGATGACTAACGTGTCCTCTGCCATACACTTTTAAATTAGCCTATTAAACTAATAACATTTCAACAAAAATAATCGAAGAGCAGTTTGCTTTCCATGTGACTGATTGAACACATTCAAAAATACTTGTCTTAACTTAACCCTTAAATGCATAGGTGTTTCACCAAACATTTATACATACTCAAGTCATTAGAGATGTATCCAATATAACATACGTATATCTATCCAAGGGCATAGATTCTGCTTGAACTTTGAGGGGTTGCAACGTGAAGCATTTACACGTTTCCATTGATCATGGTATATATATATATATATATATATATATATATATATATATATATATATAGTGGGGGTTGTACTTACTTGTTTTGATTATTGGGGAGGTTACCTCCCCCCATCCCCCCTGGAATCTACGCCCCTGTATCTATCACAAATGGATCTACAAAATGTACAGTGTCAAATGTTCAAAACATTTTCAAGACAGTAAGCACATTTTTAGAATAGAATATATTCTGATATATTTTGACGTTTTATTTTTCATAAATCAAAGAGATTGTGCAACAAATATAGTATAGGATTCATTACTTCCACACTGAAATGTCATGAGATGCAAATGGCTGTCAAACACATAATGAGCTACACGTAACAGATAATCTACACTGTTTCGACAACTTTATGCAACGTCACAACATTATTTCCGTCCAGATATGCATTAATTTTTGGCCGAGATCTTGTATTGATGACGGGAGAGTCGAACCACTCCGTAAAGTCTTCTCCAGCTCATCCAAAAGACTTTCAATGGGGTTAAGGTCAGGACTCTGTGGTGGCCGATGAATCTTGTCATTGTCGTCCTGGAATATGCCCGTGCCGTCAGGGAAGAAAAACTCTATTGATGGTATAACCTGGTCATTCAGGTAGTCATCTGACTTCATTTTATTGATGCATAACGTTGCTGAGCCTAGACCTGACCAACTGAAGCAACCCCAGATCATAACACTGCCTCCAGAGGCTTGCACAGTGGGCACTATGCATGACCGGTGCATTGCTTCAGGCGCTTCCCTTCTTAACCGGACGCGCCAATCGCGTTGGAATAGGCTAAATCTGGACTCATCAGACCACATGACCTTTTCCATTGCTCCACAGTCCTATCTTTATGCTCCCTAGCACATTGCAGTCGTGCATCCACACAGCTGTTTAGTCACAATCCTGTAAGTTCTCGTCGCATTGTGCAAATGGAAATGTTCTTACATGCCTATTCAAAATATATACACTTTATAAAGCTCTGGGAGCGCTTTATAAACGAACTAGGTGTGAAACCTCCCTAAATCCAAATGGCGCCTTTTTTATTTATTTATTTATTTATTTTTTGGCCAGCCAGTGTATATTAAAAGGAATTTAGTATAGGCTATTCAAAATAATTTAGCCTGATAAAAAAAAATTATTATTATGAAATAATAAACTTCTGTCCGTCTTCGTCTTTAAAATTTCATTAGTAGTCGAAATATTATTCATTTGAAGAGATGGGTGGTTTTACTTCTAAAAGACCCGCCTATTTCTCCATTATCTGCCCACTGGCACCACCCTTCCACTCATTTCTGCAAACTCATTATGAGCCGACGATTGTCATTCTATACTTTAGGATTAAAAATGACCTTTACTACTAGGTTGAGTGGAATCTTTAAAAAAAAATAAAAATAGCAGCTACGTGAGTTAAAATACTATTATTCAGTTTATCCTCAAAAAGGGAATCAGCTGTACTCAAACATGCCCTCACGGCATCAAACGTTATCACAAATAAAACCTCGTAAATTATCAGACGTAAAATACATAGTATACATAATATTTTACGTCGTTTCTATGATTCAAACAAACCCCAACATTTGCGTGCGCGTGGTGTCTGATTTTAATTTGCACGTGAGCAGTTATACACAGAGAGCCGCTGAGCGCGGGCGCGCTTTCACAGCCTTCTGACGTCACTCTAAGTAAGAGGCGGATATGAAGGAGGCCAGCATGGTGACATTTATCTGTGTAAAGCAGGAAACTATATCTCAAGGGGGACTGTTTAAAAAAAAAAAAAAATTGTGTAACGACTATATAAGCGGCTAGATCAGCGAGAAGTGTGTATTCGTAACAGTTATATATACGATGCGGTATTTCGTTTTGTAATGGTGAAATGTATCATATGATACACTTACCATTTCTTTAAATACAAAACGGGAAGGTTATATAGAGCGAGGCTGAGTTATGCTTGACACATACCGGCAAATTCTTTCAAGCGCGAGACAATTGTAACAATCGTCAGCATACATTCCTTTTACAAGTTTTCCCAAATTAAAAATCGCCATTTAATTTAATTCTTCCTCTCTGCTGCTTGAATTTATGGTAATATTTATCTCATTTCGTGTTTATGCAACCCAGCAATTATAACACTTAATTTGCGCTTTAAACATTTGTAATAATGGGGGTTGGAACCGAGAACAGAACCCCGAACACATCTAGTAAGTTTGCCTTGCACGTTGGAGAGGAAAAAGAGGAGGCAGCGCTTGCCAAGATGACAGCCGCCAACCCTGAAGCCATGCAGTTGGCGAATGTTGATCAAACTACTGAACCGAGAGGGACTTGGGGTCGGCGCCTGGAGTTCGTGCTCGCCTCCATCGGTTATGCGGTGGGTTTGGGAAACGTGTGGCGCTTTCCGTACCTGTGCTACAGGAGCGGAGGAGGTGAGTGACGAGACCGCTGCTTTTCTCTCATGAATCACTTTCTTGCCATAGTTCATTTTCGGGGGTTGTAAGCACTATCGTAAACATAGTTTCTGGCCAAAAGACCATAGTTATTGTTACCACTGTAAAATCATAATACATTAATATGGGTTCTCCTTCAAACAGTCTAAAAGGCTAGCAGGGGTGTATAACTCGGTTCCTGGAGGACCACAGTCCAGCAGAGTTTAGCTCCAACTCTAATTAAACACACCTGAAGCAGCTAATCAAGGTCTTCAGGAGCGCTTGAAGATTACAAGGAGGCATTTTGGAGCAGGGCTGGAACTAAAGTCTGCAGGGCTGTGGCCCTCCAGGAACTGAGTTTGACACCCCTGAGAGTCTTTGTTTATTTATTTCTTTTGATGACTGTAGTAGCTAATACACAGTTTTTGTAGTTTTATTTATGCAACTGTTTCTTTCTTCTTGATGAAAACTGTAATTACCTTTCTAATTAGTCATATATCAAGACGCTTTCATAGAATGTGACTTGCAGTAACAGGAGCAGTCCTGCTGGAACAACCTGTGGTTAGTCGCCTTGTTCAAATGTTCGTTGCATACTGAATATATAGCCATTTAAACCCTTATAAAGGGTTATATATAAACCCTTGAAAAAGGCGTCTAACCACAACCTTTAAGTCGCCAGCCCTGTTACCTCTTGGCTACCACTCCGTTGAAGTCTTTGAAATTGACCTTTTGAACACTCCTGTATAAATCTAAACTAGATTAGCATTTCCTAAAGGAAATACCAGTGCTTCTGAAGCAGCAAAAGAATAGTGTTAAAGTTGTAGGTTTTAGTATTTGGTTCTGTGTAAAATAAATGCTGCGTTAGTGCTGTTGTCTTGACACTGAGCATGTACCTTGTTTTCAGTTAGTTATGAATTAACATGGTCTCTGTGCAGTGTCAGGACAGCTGTAAATGGCTATATATTCAGTATGCAACAAACACAAGACTAATCACAATCCACTATATAGACTAATATAGTGAAACAGTGCCCGCCCACTTATTCAGCCTCCTGTGTTTTCCGGAAGTATTTTTCCCATACATTTTTTGCTTAGATTTTTCATAAAATCCTTCATAATAGGGATGGGTGATACCACTTATTTTATTTTTGATCCGATACCAAGTACTTTTAGTCCAATATCGCAGATATCGATACCAATACCGATACCTCTATTAAATAGAATTTTTATGAATTCTTTGGATAAAATGTGTAACTTTATTATTACATATATATGTGTGTAAATTTCTCCATGTATATATTTATGGGCCTAAACAGAAAATAATTAGGCTGCTTTGTTTACCCTTTAAAAATGTGTTAGTATAAGCCACATAAAACCTCAAAATTAACCATAGATATTATTATATGGTTACTATTACTAAAACCAAGTTACCGTATGGATACTACAGTAATGCTGTAGTAAAACCAATGGTTAAATGTATCAAAACCTTGGTTACTGCCAAAAAAGAAAAAGAAACATGGTTACTACAGTCATGGTTACTACAGTCGTGGTCTTGGTTAATACAGTATTACTACAGTAAATCCATGGTAAGTTTTCATAAGGGTATCATTTATTGACAAGGATTAAAGATCATTATCAATGTTTTAACAACTCTGAATTTAAATAAACCTGTAAAAATTGTCAGACAAGCCCATTATAATACGTCATATCTAGGTTTGTCATTACTTAGTGTGAATAACTCCAGATGCTATTTTTCTGTCATTACCTCAGGAAAGCACTGCTCCCTCTTTGAACGAGGGCTAGGACTGAAAGGGTGAGCACTAGTATTTTAGCATTTCTGCTCACCAAGATGGGTGGAAGAAAAAATAGTTCTGGTGTCATGCAACAGTTTGCTCATATAATTCTTTTTGCACTTCAAAGCTTTTGAGATGAATTAATATTCATGTAATCTAAATAATAAGATCACTTGTTAAAAAAATAATAATCCAGAATTGATTTTTTTATGTGAGGATCGATATTCTTGACACCACATCAGTATCGGAAGTATCGATATTTTAGTATCGATCCGCCCATCCCTACTTCATAATAGAGTTGTAAGCCATGAACCAAACCAACCAGCTCTGTGGTGAATCACAACGTCACGAAATTTGCTTTGAGGCAAAAAAAAGTATTTGAAACTTGGACAAAAAGACAAAGGCACAAGACTGTGTACTTACTGTCTTTCATGAGGGAACAGACTACAATACAATGAAACATTACTAATGATGTCATTGAATAAAAACCGATAGGATTATATAAAACTATTGATTTTAGGTTGTTGATTATAAGTATAGAAGCAATATATTTTACGTTTGTTGCAAAATATTCAGATATGTACAAATAGATAAGTAGTGTAAGGTTAAAGAGACATGACTCGATTATGTCATTCACAGAGCGTCATGGGAGTGGGCGGTCGCTCCGAGGCACGTTTCACAGTTCTTTGATTGGTAAAGCTTTCTTTGCTGCACCATGAGTAATGTAGTTGTTTTATCATGAATTCTGCTATCAAACACAGTTTTTAAATAATGAAGTTGAGAACGCAGACAGATGGGTTCAACGGAAGCATATACCATAGATGAGCATCCTCGGATCTCCCAGTTGGTCTGTCTTTAAAGGTTTATGAGTAATCGTGGAAAATCAATTAGTCTATGGAAAAAATTATGGGATTTTTACTTCTAGAACCAGAAAATGCTATTAAAAAAAATGAAATAAAAAAACACACGGCGGCTTCAAAATTCACGTTTGTGGTATGAAAGTGTGTGATTTATGTTGTAGAACAAAACGTCCACGAATGGTAAAGTGATATTTACCAGAGATTTTATTTTACTAATAAGTTGAAAACCCCCATTATAAAAACCAATAGGAAAATTTTGAGGGAACCCATGGCGAATTAGACTTCCGATTTCACCTACAAATTGACGTCACAGCTGAACAGCTATATTGCAAGTCAGTATGCAATTGTT
Source organism: Myxocyprinus asiaticus (assembly GCF_019703515.2). Classification (NCBI taxonomy): domain Eukaryota; kingdom Metazoa; phylum Chordata; class Actinopteri; order Cypriniformes; family Catostomidae; genus Myxocyprinus; species Myxocyprinus asiaticus. The sequence goes on along the minus strand of NC_059346.1, from coordinate 15,524,000 downwards.
AAAATAACCTCATCGCAGTCGATTACACTTTGAATGTAAAACACTGGTCAGCTTTAGCACAAACTGTACAGTTGACATACATAAATAAAAAACAAAGATTTTTTAAGTTTGCCCTCAATGTTATGGCTGCAAATTTTGCACATCTAAGGTCACAATGTGCCTCTTCGATGATCAGAATATGATAGTCGTATGAATGTTTATGATAGGGTTGTTTCTGAGATAGGGCTGTTTTGGTCTTCTTGTGCACCTGTGTTCTTTAGTGAAATTTCTTGGTATAATTTTATAACATAAGCAGCCTGAACTTAATGATCTGAATTCAGACCCACTTCAGCCCTTTGTATCAAAGGTAGTTCTGATGCTGCTTTGGTTCTGTGTAAATGCCTTAAACGTTTGTTGTTGTCATGATAAAGCATTTATTATTTAATAAGTTTGTTTCATTTCTAAAAGTATGATTTCATAATTTCCTTCATTTCATATGTCTATATTCATAATTTTATATTTAAAACATTAATATCATAACATAATTTATGTAATTGTAATAGCTATGTGAAAGCATATATGCCACCTCTGAGCAGCATTAAACAGTCTGTGTAAATACACCTAAATTCCATTTCAGACGCAGCTTAAGTGCCACCTTTGCAGTGTAAAGATGCTTTAGTGTATGAACAGCCGGCTTCACACATTCCCTTTGAAGCGCCCAGCACACGCAGACTGTATACTCTATATTTATTTAAATCCCATCCTTTTGTGCTTTAATAATCACACTTAGACATATCCCGATTTTAATTTGATTAATTGTGCATTCATACATTAATTTTATCACAGATATTTCAAATTCTGTGACATTTGTCATTTTATAGCTAAATCAGTTTTTATGAATGAATTTCGATATTCCATATGTGTTTTCTGCAGTGCAGAAATCATATGGTCATAAGTACAGCAATATATAAAAAAATTCATAAGTTATACATTAGGCCAGGGCTGCATATGATGCAAGTTAACATTTTGGAGTAATTAGTAACAATATACGGTTGTTGTCAGCAAAGTCTTTAGCGTAAATGTATTCTACTAGAACTACCTTCAGCTGCCTTTGAAAACTTTTCCCAAGCAAAGTTGTGAAATTCCAATTGCAGTCTTCTATTGTACATTTTTATACACCATAAATTACATCTTTAGTAATCATCATTTTAGGATAACTAATTAACAGTCCTTTTATGCAAGAGAAATGCTTTTAAATAAGCTAGTTGTGTAATTAAGGGTATGTAACAGGAGAGTCTTGTGCCATTGGATATGCCTATTGTTTCTAACAGCAGACTTTTTTCATCTTTGCAATGCTGTAGTTGCCTGGTTTTTGATGTTGCCCTTTTGACAGCTTTCCTCAATGTTAATCATTGACCAAAATGCATAAGTGGGTCAGAATATATGGGTTGTTGTGTTCTCAAATATTTATTGACTTCTTCGTATTGGGTTGGCATAAAGCCATATAGGCTACAGTATTTATGTTAAAATTCTAGAGAAGATGAGCAGATCAGGTGTGCAAAAATGATTTGAAATGAATAAGTCTGAACTGCCCCATTTTTGAGAAATGAAATCAATAAAGTTCAGTGTCTCTATGCAGAGATCTGTGAGATTTAGAAGAATACAAATATTTTATAGGACAGCTGTCACAAAGTTTACAGCAGATAATCATGTGTCTTGTTGCTTCTGGTTTGATTAGCGCCATACATATTTTATAACTTCAGTCAGTTTATGTCGGTATTGTCCAGGTGTAATGTTGGCTGTCTGCACCTGTGTTTTCATAGACATTCGCACCATGCAGAACCCCAGATTCTTGATTCTTTATCTTTGGAGGGTCCTGGACATTCTGGAATATCCAAATCTTTTAAATGTCCAATGATGACAACGCCTTTTTTACATCTATACAGAACGTGTGTGTAAATCATCTTACCTTCCTGTAATACACTTCCTCTTCTCATTGAAAATTTGCATAAACATGGATTGCAAGAAAATAGATCTACACTTACAGAGTGACTCAGCAAAAAGTCAAATTAAGGTCTGTACAATGGAATTATATGACAGTGTGACTGGTGTTAACATTCCATTGATGTATCCCTTCCAAATTTATGAAGAGATTTGTGACCATTAATGCAAAACAAAATGTCTATTACAAAATCATATGATATCTTAAAAATCGAATTATGTAATTAATGTTTTGTTTTCCATTCTTCTGTTTCAGGTGCTTTCTTGATTCCCTACTTTATCATGTTGTTACTCTGTGGTATCCCCCTGCTCTTCATGGAGTTCACCGTTGGGCAGTACACTCGTCTGGGGCCAGTCCACGCTCTGGCTAAAATATGTCCCCTCTTCAAAGGTGAGTGGTCCATGTGCCCTAATCAACTTAATCTCCCGTTTAGTTATTCCATCCAAACATATTTCAGCATAACGTTAGTCACATTAATTGTATGTAGTGTTGATAAATATGCTTGTCTTATTCTCATTTGTAAGTTAATTTTGGATAATAGCATCTGCTAAATGAATAAATACATAAACACTATGCAGGCCTATTCAATGGTAATTTGATTCAAAACAATTAAAGGAATACAGTATTTTGTAGAAATTAAAAGTCACAGTAATTGAATATATTCCTTGTATTAACTGTGGGTGGCTTTGCCTGTTGTGCACCTTATCACTTTGATTGCTTTATCAGTTGTTGTGTTTCTCGTTTGTTTTTGGTGGTTTTCTTACTCTGTTAACAAAGGTGTACATGCTTGCCATACAGTATAATGCTATAGTTTGCCACATTGCAAATATAGGAATTGAACAGGTTCTAAAGCAATAACCTAACTACTTTATGCAAATGCTGTAAGTAATTGGTAATACTATTTTTTATATTACACCATAGTATTCAAATGTATGTTATCACACTACATTTTAACCATTTTGCTGGGCTGTGTTTTAAGGTCTAATTAATTTAAAATGAAGCAACACATCTCTCTGCATTTACATGGCAGTTCAAGCATGAATACTGAGTGCAAAGCTCACCTTCTCACCTTTTTCCCCCCATTTTTTTCTTCCCTTTTTTCCCTTTAAAATGTATGGTCACTATATACTATGTGATCCCTGATGATCTGGTGATGGCTGATCTCTTGTGTTCTGCCTTATATCCCCAATCAGTGTTCTGTGTCCCAATCAACCTTTAATCAGCAATTTTTAAACTCTAATTTTTTAGGACATTTGGATAATTTAAAGTGCAGAAACAACAAGATGCCTTCTAGAATCCCATTCAGTTTTAAGTGAAGAAGTGTTGTTACTGATAATACAGAATAACTATTCTTACATCTACTGTAAGCCTTTTTTGGACACTTAAAAGCTCCTTAAGACAAGTTCATTCCAAAATATGGAATTATTTAGTAGTTTTTTTTTTTTTTAGTTTTTTTTTTGTTTTTGTTTTAAAAGGACATGTTTTATTTTCATGCTGCTTAAAGTATTGAAATAAATTCAGCACTATATTTATAAACTTATGTTTAAACTTGGCAACAGTAAAGTGTCAAAAAAGAAGTTCAGTCATTACAACACTCTGAATAAATATAAAGTGTTATAATGAATATGAAGTTGGTAGGTTGTGTTTTGGCAGACTTGATTTTTCTTATACTGCTTACGAAAACTTGCTACTGCTAGACTATATATTGGCATTTTGTGCCCAACCTGGTTTCATAGATTATCATTACTATAACAACTTTCAGTCATGACAACTCTCGGAAAGATTTAGTATGTTAATGTGGGTATGACATATTGAGAGGATATTGGTCTTGGCGGACTACATCTGCTAAGCTGCTGTTGCTGCTGCAGAGCAAGTACGGAGACTTGCTACTGCTAGAACGTACACCGACATACTGAGTTAAGCATGTAGACCTGCTGCTTCTGCTGCTGCACAATAAGAAAAACACAAGACATTCTGTATAAAGTATGTAGGACAAGCTCTTGCACAGTTAGACATAAATACAGTGCCCATGTAGCAGATCTAGATAAGCAGGGTTTGGAAGTGGAGGGTTACAGAGAAACTCTTGCAGCAAGCTGCAGTGAAACTGGCTTACTTGCAAACTGAGCAAATGTAAATATTTGGCAAAGAGAGATTACACAAGTTGATAAGCTACCAGATGACATGTCAAAGGACCTATCAGCTTACACCATGTGAGCCGATTGACTTGACATACCACATGTAAGCGAGCTGAATGGGTAACAGATAACAAATTAAAAGAACCGATCAGCTTGCCTATTCAGAGTTTCGTGCCTGAGCTTGAGTTTCACCTGCCTCGTTCAATGTATCACTGCAGTTTTCTGGTGAAGTAAACTCTAAAGGCGCAACAACGAGTTGTTCATTTTCACTCAAATCACGAGTAAAATAGCAGATTAAAACTTCATAAACACTTATGACCTGACTCACTGAACATTCACTTGACTGTCTGAACTTCATTCATGAAACTGAGCGCCGTCTTTGTTTCTTTTTGTGCTGGTTCCACCTAGCGGCTGGAGCATGTTTTGTGGAGTAACACTTAGTGCCTGACCGATATATCAGTCCGGCGATATTATCAGCTGATATTAGCCTTTCACCGATATATCGATATCGGCATATATGTTTACCTATATGCGCAGATATGAAAACTTTTTTTCAGAACATATAATGCAGAAAACAATGCTTTATAATTGGTGTCATAACGTAGTTTGTCCAGCAGAGTGCGCTCCGACTCCATTGTTTAAAGAGCTAACTCTAAGCTGACGGTGGCTATGCAGCCAGGGCGGAGTTGAGCGGTGTCTTCGTCATAAGTTGCTAACTAGTTTGTGAAATACATACTGGAAAGTTAATAAACAATGACCCCATCATTTTCCCTTTTCAATATAACTAATATAACGTTAACCCTGTCCCTGATAACCATGTCACTCATGTTTTGCTGTTAGACAGCTATAGTTTGTCATTGCAGTCAGTAAAGTAAAGGTAAACATCAGAGCATCTTTTTGCAGCTCATCAGACAACGGTGCGGTGGTGGATTGTGTCTGTTGAGTGTTGATTTCACGCTACGCTGTTACCTAGTTGGTGAGACGCAATACTGGAAAGTAAATAAAGTCCATCTTTTACTCTCCATGACAACAAGCTTATAGTTAACTAGCTAACCACATAGCAACTTTCATTGCTTATCAGCTGAGTGGAAGATAATGTGTAAACATGTATTCACCAAACTGTTTTGTTCAGGATTCACAGTTTGGTACCCCCTTCAACTGAACAATTCCAGTCATTGCATTTATAAAATTTAATATTTAAAAGTCTGGTTTTCCACCATTGAAAGTTTCCCCTGAACTTGTATAGCAGAATGCGGTGTAACACCGCTGCCGCTGTTTATCTCTTGTCTCGGCAGGTGAAAATGCTTCTTGTTTTACAACCTGCCAATAATTGACTGGCAGTATTAAAATAGTCAGCATTTGACTGATACTAAACAGTACTACTGATGTTTATTTAGCTATTTATTTTATTTTTATTTATTCTTTATTTAATTGGTCAGCATTTGACTGATACTAAACATTACTGATGTTTATTTAGCTATTTATTGTATTTTTATTTATTCTTTATTTAAATGGTCAGCAACTGACTGATACTGAGCATAAAGTACTGATGATTTTTAAGCTATTTATTGTATTTTATTTATTCTTTATTTTCTCAGTGTTCATTTCTAGAATTTGCTGACAGTGTATAATAATAATAATGTCAAATATTCTTTGCTAAAAATATTTAAGAAAGCAGCCTTCTGAGTACCTTTGCATAGTCATATCGGTGCAAAATTGGTGAACAATCCACATAGAAAAGGTCTGTTTTCATTCCAGCTCAAAAATTAACTATATCGGCCACCATATCGGTAATTGGTGAATTTTCACCCTCTAAAATCGGTATTGGTCTCAAAAATCCCATACTGGTCGAGCTCTAGTAACACTCCTTTGGGACAGTTTGTGGATGAATATACATGTCTTTGTGTTTATCCCACCTACTGGTTGGAGTTTGTTTTATAGATTATTTTCTGTTGTGTAATTCTGTCTCACAAAATTTGTATAGAAGACTTGAATAATCCGATGGCAAAGTTGTCGTGGGGGCTCTCGAAGGCGTACATGGACTGTTTGAGTTTAGAGGGATGGACGCTGGTTGGCGCTGTCGTGCACGGGGTTAATGCGCACGTTTTTCTTTTTTTTCTTCTGTTTGTTTGGTTCAGGGGGAAGTTCGGGGTTTGATTTTTGCAGGTAATCTTTATAATTGTTTTTTTGACACAATCTATTTTTTCTAATATGTCAAAATGTCAAATGTTAATATGAGTGGATTGTCTCTCTCCATGTGGAATGGGAATGTGTTGGGGCACCCCATAAAAAGAAGGAAGGTTATTTCTTTTCTTAAATGTAAGAAATATGATATTGTGTTTCTTCAAGAAACACATCTTTCCCTGCAGGAAGCTGAAAAATTTGGGAAGATATGGAGTGGACATGTTTTCTTTAGTGCTGGCACAAGTAAGAGTCTGTCTCAAACAGTTTAATGATAAATTAGGAAGAGTCATTATTGTTTTAGCAGAAATTCATTGGCAAAGGTTGATTTTGGCTAATATTTACACACATAAAGCTGATGATCAGGGCTTCTTTATAGATCTTGAAGTGATGTTGCAAGCTGCTGGCACCCCTCATTATATAATATTGGGAGGAGACTTTAATCTTTTGATGGTCCTTGATCATAGTGTAGCAAAAGTGTGCAAGCCCCCTAGAGCAACATTGACGCTTCACAGGATGTGTAAAAATCTTGGTCTTACAGATATTTGGAGACTTTTGAACCCATCTGGTAGGGACTATATATGTTTTTCATCAGTCCATAAGATTTATTCTAGAATAGTCCCTCATTTCACCTGTTGTTGATTGCTCAATTGGAAACATCTTAGTCTCAGATCATACCCTGGTGAGTTTAGAGGTGTTGCCACATACAGAGAAAAAGAAATCATTTTAATATATCCCTTTTGCAAAATCCTGAATTCTAACAAATGTTAAAAGCTGAAATCAGTGTTTAAATGGAAACCAACTGGTCCTCAGTATCCTCTGTGGGCATGGCAAGGGAGGAACTTAAGGCATTTCTTAGGGGTCAGATCATACAGTTTGCCTCATTCACCAAAAAATCCAAAGCACGAGAATTCGTGGAACTGGAAGGGAATATTAAAGATGCCGAGGCAGAGCTGAAGCGCTGAATGTCGTCTGATGGCCTCAGAGAATTGACCTGATTGAAATACATATATAATACTATTTTGTTGTGGAAGGTGAAGTTTTTGGCTAGATATATAAAGCAGAGAGAGTCTTTTTCTCCCATTCCCTCAGTGAAATCTGCTGGTGGTGAAATATTTACCTTGGCCATTGATATTAATGATACTTTTAAAGAATTCTATCTTGATCTCTATAGTTCCTCGTCTTCGTCTACTGATGAAGATATTAGAAACTTAGTGAAACCATTAGAACTCCCTAAACTGACGACTGAGCAAAAAAAATTATCTTGATAATAAAGGAAACTTGGAGGAGCTTTGCGAGGTAATTAAGGTCTTGCCTACAGGCAAGGCTCCGGGGCCAGATGGCTTTGCCACTGAATTTTTTAGATCTTATGCTACAGAACTGGCTCCACTTTTGTTAGAAGTTTATACGGAAGCATTAAAGAATGGAAAGCTTCCGCCAACCATGACACAAGCCCGGATCAGTCTGATTCTTAAAAAGGACAAAGATCCAAGTGAGTGTAAGATTTACCGTCCAATTTCCCTGATTCAGCTAGATGTAAAAATATTGTCAAAAATTTTGGCTAACCCATTAAGTAAAGTTATGACGTCTCTTATACATACAGATCAGGTGGGGTTTATTCGGGGCTGTAGCTCTTCTGATAACATCAGGTGTCTCATCAATATCATGTGGTCAGTGGCGAATGATCAGTCTCTGGTCGCTACCATCTCACTTGATGCCGAAAAGGCGTTTGATATGGTAGAATGGGATTATCTTTTTAAGATTTTGGAAATATACGTGGTTCAGGAACACTTTTATTGGATGGATTAAGTTACTTTATAGACACCCGGTAGCGGCAGTACAAACAAATGGATTAATTTCAAATTATTTTACTCTGGACAGGGGCACCCGGCAGGGTTGCCCTCTTTCCCCATTATTGTTCTGTCTTGCCTTGGAACCATTAGCAGCCGCGATAAGAAAGGAAAATGATTTTCCAGGGGTGGTGGCAGGAGGTATTGCGCATAAGCTTTTGCTTTACACAGATGATATTTTATTAATCGTCTCCAACTCCACTAGATCTGTGCCTTGCCTCCACAGAATTATTAATTCATTTTCTAAGTTCTCGGGATACAGAGTCAGTTGGTCTAATCCAAAGCTTTGGCTCTGTCAGCATACTGCCCAGTTATGGCTTTTCAGCTGGGTGCTTTCCAGTGGCCCAATCAGGGCATTAAGTATTTGGGTATTTTATTCCCAGCAAATTTGTCTGATTTAGTCAGTTAATTTTGACCCCTTAATAAAAAGGTTTTCGAGCGATGTGGGCTTCATTATATTTATCTATGATTGGGAAAGTTAATGTTTTTAAAATTAAATTTATTCCAAAATTCAACTACCTGCTACAGTCTCTCCCTGTAGATGTCCCCCTCTCTTATTTCAAGCAATTTGATAGCGTAGCGAAGTCCTTCATTTGGAATAATAAGCGTCCCAGATTACACTTCAGTAAGTTACATAGGCCGATTGACAAAGATGGGCTAGGCCTACCCAAGATTATTATGCATTCTGTCTCAGACATTTGGCTCATTGGTCACTTCCCCCTGAGAGAGCCCCTCCCTGGTTTTGTATTGAACAGGAAGTTTTTGCCCCTATATTGCCATTGCAAAACCTTTATATTACACTAACCGGAGAAGTTAAGTCACACCCCGTTATCTTGCATTTGCACGCAGTATGGACAAAGGTGTCCAGAGTGTTTAATTCGGACGTTTATTTAAATGTTGCCTCGAGCATATGGATGAGCCCAAAATTACGTATTAATAAGTCCCCTTCCTGCTGGTCAGAGTGGATTGTGAGGGAGGTTAATATTCTCGGTGACCTATATGAGAGTGGAGTGTTGAGATTTTTTGAAAATATGGTTCAGTATTTTAGGATTCCCAGATCTCATTTCTTAAGGTATTTACAGCTGCGCCATCTGCTCTGTACTATTTTTGGGGGTAGCGTACACCCCCCTAAAGCGGCAGATACTCTGGAAGTGATGATTACTGCCTTTGGAAAAGGTCATGAGGCATCAGTGTATTATTCCCTGTTAATTCAGTGTCTGGGGGAAGGAGCTTCAACTTCTCTCAAGAGATTATGGGAGAAAGACTTAAACTTGGTATTGGAGGATGGAGTTTGGGCTAGGATTCTAAAAAACATCAAGTCTACATCTAGAGATGCAAAGGTGCGTCTGATGCAATTTAAGATTTTACATTGATTCTGTTGGACTCCCTCTAGATTGTATAGACTTGGTCTCAAAGACACTTCCACCTGCTTGCGATGCCAATCAGAAGATGGGGACACAACCTATTTTTTCGGTGGTGTGTTAAGATCCAAGAATTTTGGTTGAGGGTTCAGAATTTTATGTGTGATGTATTGGGTATTCAAATTTGTTCGGAGGGAAGGGTTTAAGTTCATATAATTTGATTCTGTATTTTCTGTCATGTTTATTTAATATGTCACTGAAATCAATAAAAATTGTTAATAACAAAAAAGACAGTACCGGTTAGGTTTAATTAAAGGTTTATGTTAGGGAGGTAGGTTTTGTTCATTTTAAACTCCATAGAGGATAAACCTTAACCTCATCTTTTTGGGACACATTTAACTTGCTTTTAGTGCCACTCAGTGGACATTTCACCTCGAAACTGCAGCGATATGTGTAATGATCCACATAATTTCATTTAGTAAAAATGTTGCCACAGTCAGGTTTTTTTTCATCAATCAGTCTGGACATGCTGCTGCTGCTGCTGCACAATAAGACATACACAAGTCATGCTGCATTGAGCATGTACTGTAGGACATGTTGCTGATGCAATTTAAATGTTAGACAAAGAGAGAGTAAGTTGATTGGCTAATAGATTACATGATCAAAGGACCTATCAGTTTGTGCCATGTAGAATTTCATGACTGAATTTGTTTACTGTTTGTGACCAAAGCGAATGTCACCACCAAGGAGTTCAGCCATCAACGGTCACCAGTTTCTCATAGGGTTTCTTTCCTTTTCCATTTGACATACTCTTTCACCTGCTAACTAATGACTTCTCTCCATAGTTTTTGTTTTATCTCCTCAAAGACAGAGATAGTCTACCCGGTCAAATCTTTTGGGTCCGTCCCTTGATATAGCGCTCATTTCAGCCGATTATGTCTCCTTGCTAGCAGAGGGACTAAAGCAGGTAGTTCTTTCTGTATATTCTTTTGATTGAAATGTACATTGTGCTTATGTCACATCCTTTGTGATTTTCTGATGATCCCCCAACAAAAGTAAGTAACAGGCTTTTCTTCTAATGAGGTGTAATGGCTTGAGCAAAATTAAGTTTCATATTGTTTCATAATGACTCCAGTTGAAAAATGACTATTCACCTTATTTTTCAGCGAAACTAGGGTGCTGCCATTATCAACCTTGAATGTGGACCACTTCCGGTATTAGCCACTTCCAGCTATTTTAGCGATACAAAAATACTACATTATGCTGCTTTATTACATGCTGGCATTATATGTCATCATATTATTATCATTAATTATGATTTTCATAAACTCATTAGTTTTGAACGCATATAGTTTTACCGTATATCGCATTTTGCCATTGTTTTATCACACTGTTGCACAGGCAGAATGAATGAGAGATCAGGTGCTGACAGGACAGTCGTCCGCACCATCTGACATGCCTCCACAAACTTTACACAACCAGCAGAGAGCAGAAAGCCGCAGGGCAAATGCTGTTTTAACTTTCTTTGCACCAAAACTGCGTCTTGTTTCACCTTGACAAAATAATAAATGCATTATTCTCTGTTCTTTTCAGAGAGCATTCTCTCTTTCTTAGCAGTGCATAGTAAACAAACATGCAGATCTTACATTCAGCATAGCTTATGAAATATCACCTTTGGAAATAAACAAATAAAGGCATCATTGGAGGTTATGAAGGTACATATAAATGGAGGTTTACATGGAGACAAGAAAGACTGCATCATCACAATCTCGGTAAAGTAAGAAACAGATTTAATTACCGTCTCTTCAGTACAACAACACACAGCAACAAGTGAATGATTTACTTACACTTTTACATTTAAATGCTGAAGTTAGAAAATTATTCGACATTAGGCCATCATTCTGCTGTACATCCTGTGGTTGTGTGATAGTTTATAAACTTAGATCACTAAATTCTGGTAATGTAAGCGCAGCGTAGTTCTAACGGGAAGACTAGCAACTGTACATCACACCATTAGCTAGGTAACTCCTAGCCAATCACATGTAAGCCATTGCTTTATAAGTCTGTTCACATTCTATCACATTGCTGTTTCAGTTGTGTTAACACGGCAACCTCCACCACCCCACCACCACCAGTCGACTCCCGTCCTGCACAGGGGTAGGCTCCTCGCCCCTGCCTCCTATCTCTGGCAGGATATGATGGTTCCGAGTACAACTTCTTCGGACCGCCAGACGGGGCTTACGCCAAAGAGAGACATTACATTTTCTGTTTTATATTCCTCAAATAAATGTCATCTTGAATTTCACTCAAGTCTGCAAGTCTTCCTGATAGAATTATTATCCTTCTATTTATTTAAATTGCGGTCAATAACAGCAGAAATTTTACACATTCGCCGGAAATGCAGCCGCTGCTTACTTCCGCGTTGCAAAATAAGGTGGATAGAGAAGGGAAAATAACTTCACAGAATCTAATATTGACGCAATTATCGCCATAGTTTTCTGTCTCTGGGATAATCGGCTTCTAATTAGTTAGTCTATCTTAAACAGAGAGGTTTATGGTGACACCAGGGTTGAATGACTTAACAGCATACCCATTTGTTCTACCTTTTCATACAAAATAATAGAAATTAATATACAATTTTAAATAACTTTAAGAGACTGATTTTGTATGAAAATTCAAAATCTAACACATGCATGTAACATTAGGCACAATACACATTATGCTCTAATTTCCTAAAGTTTACAAAAATGCTATTTGCATTTGATTTCACCATTGTGTGTTTCACATAGGATTTCTAATAGAACATCCAGCTTTTAACCAATAAACACACAGTGCATTAGGCCTGTAGTCTAGCTGAAGCAATGGACTCATTTAGACTTTAGTTCAGAAAACCAGCATGCTGTGGAGGAATCTAGGTGATTTTCTGAGGCACCATACACGTGCCAACAGCGACATACCTGTTTTCAAGTTATTCAGGTCTGAAACAACTAATGAACATTCAATTTAGACTGTGGGAAAGGGGCACAAAACAATACCATGATCCATACAAAGTGATGATAGCTAATCCAAGTACTTAAAGCAGGCACCCAAACATGGCAATGCCAAAATAAGTGTTTGTGATTTTTGCCTTGTTGTCTTCCTGCAAAATTGATTTGGGTAACAAGCAGATATGTTTATATTAGGTTGGAAACAGTTGGAAGTTTTATGCAGCAAATTAACCATAAATAGATCACTAATACAAAAATCAAGACAATATATATACAGTATATCTGTTTGTCTGTCTGTCTTATCTATCTATCTATACACTGGCGGCCAAAAGTTTGGAATAATGTACAGATTTTGTTGTTTTGGAAGGAAACTGGTACTTTAACCAAAGTGGCGTTCGCCTGATCACAAAGTATAGTCAGGACATTACTGATGTAAAAAAAATAAAAAATAAAAAATTAATAAAAAAACAGCACCATCACTATTTGAAAAAAGTAATTTTTGATCAAAACTAGACAGGCCCCATTTCCAGCAGCCATCACTCCAGCACCTTATCCTTGAGTAATCATGCTAAATTGCTAATTTGGTACTAGAAAATCACTTGCCAGTATATCAAACACCGCTAAAAGCTATTTGGTTTGTTAAATAAAACTTAACATTGTTTTGTTTTTGAGTTGCCACAGTATGCAATAGACTGGCATGTCTTAAGGTCAATATTAGGTCAAAAATGGCAAAAAAAAAGTAACCGCTTTCTCTAGAAACTCGTCAGTCAATCATTGTTTTGAGGAATGAAGGCTATACAATGCTTGAAACAGCCAAAAAACTGAAAATTTCATACAAAGGTGCACACTACAGTCTTCAAAGACAAAGGACAACTGGCTCTAACAAGGACAGAAAGAGATTTGGAAGGCCAGATATACAATTAAACAAGAGGATCAGTACATCAGAGTCTCTAGTTTGAGAAATAGACACCTCACATGTCCTCAGCTGACAGCTTCATTGAATTCTACCTGCTCAACACCAGTTTCGTGTACAATAGTAGAGAGAAGACTCGGGTGCAGACCTTATGGGAAGAATTACAAAGAAACAGAAAAACAAAAAGAAAAGGTTAAAGTGGGCAAAGAAACACAGACATTGGACAACAGATAATTGGAAAAGAGTGTTATGGATCTTAACCCCATTGAGCTTTTGCGGGATCAGCTAGACTGTAAGGTGCGTGAGAAGTGCCCGACAAGACAGCCACATCTATGGCAAGTGCTACAGGAAGCATGGGGTGATATGTGTAGCTGACAGCTGACAGCTAGAATGCCAAGGATCTGCAAAGCTATCATTGCTGCATGTGAAGGATTTTTTGATGAGAACTCTTTGAAGTAGTTTAAGAAGATCTGAAATTTTTTTTCAAATTGTAATAGTAATATTTCAGGTTATTAATGTCCTGACTATACACTGTGATCAGTTGAATGCTGCTTTGGTGAATAAAAGTACCAATTTATTTCCATAAGAGCAAAATCTGTACATTATTTTAAACTTTTGGCCACCAGTGTGTGTATATATATATATATATATATAATATGTATGTATGTATATACACACACTGTAAATTCTTATTATTTCAACTTAGTGTTCACAGTGCCTTAAAAAGTTAACTTAAACTTAAGAGGGCAAGTTGTTTAAACACAACATAAAGTTCATTTAAATCAGTATAACTTGTTAAATGAGCTTAATGTCTTTTTTGTAAACATGACTTTATTTGATTAATTAAATTCATACTAGTTAAATTCAAATGAATATAGAAGTTCGGTTACTTGTTATAATTTAATATTATGGATGATAATCATAGTAGTTAGAGCTATCCCATTGTCAGAGGTAAAATAAACTGCCATTTGATGGTAAATGACCAGTTGATGATCAGTCTGATCTATCTATCATTTTCACAACAAAAACTTGGATAATTGAGTTATTTCAACAAAATCAATCCAGGGCAATTATTCTAACTCTACATTAAGTTATGATAACTAAAAGACAAAACCATTTTTAATGGTGTGCTGGTTTAATTATACACTACCAGCCTAAAGTTTGGACTGAATTTCTGTTTCTCGTGATGATCGTAAAGACCTTCAGATATAAAGGCATATACTTAAATGCTTGAAATAGTTTTGTAGACAAAAATAAATAGTTCCTACATCTGACTGTATTTACAGCACTAAGTTACTTTATAAAATATTTTTGTTCTGTCAATGTAAAATACTGTTGGAAAAACCATTCCATGGTGCACCTCATGAAGTTGGTTAGAGAGAGCGTGCTGAGCTGTAATCTAGGCAAAGGGCGACTACTTTTGAATAAGCTACAACATAAGATATTTTTTGTCACATAATTCACATACTTTTGTGATTGTAAGGGGGGGTTAGAGGGAAAGGAGGAGGCGAGAACCGGCTTGACAACTTAATTTAATGAACAAATTAACCATGAACACACAAACATAACCACACACAGGGCGGCTGCCTGTAATTCTCTCTCTCTCAAACTGTCGTCCCCGGCCGCCTTTATCCCTCGCGCGCCCCATCAGGCTGATTGGGGACTGGGCGTGCGTCATTCCAGTCCGGCCCCGCCCCGTCCTCCTCAGCTCTACAGTGATATTTTATAGTTTTGAGTCTTGAATGTTTTATCTAAAATGTGGAAGACAGAAATAAATAAAGAATGAGAAGGTGTGTACAAACTTTTGACTTGTAGTGTTTATTTTTTAACAATTAAAACTTCACATGGAGTTAATCATTGGAAAAATACATTTGGTAATACATACATAGCTTATATACAGGTGCATCTCAATAAATTAGAATGTCGTGGAAAAGTTCATTTATTTCAGTAATTCAACTCAAATTGTGAAACTCGTGTATTAAATAAATTCAGTGCACACAGACTGAAGTAGTTTAAGTCTTTGGTTCTTTTAATTGTGATGATTTTGGCTCACATTTAACAAAAACCCACCAATTCACTATCTCAAAAAATTAGAATATGGTGACATGCCAATCAGCTAATCAACTCAAAACACCTGCAAAGGTTTCCTGAGCCTTCAAAATGGTCTCTCAGTTTGGTTCACTAGGCTACACAATCATGGGGGAGACTGCTGATCTGACAGTTGTCCAGAAGACAATCATTGACACCCTTCACAAGGAGGGTAAGCCACAAACATTCATTGCTAAAGAAGCTGGCTGTTCACAGAGTGCTGTATCCAAGCATGTTAACAGAAAGTTGAGTGGAAGGAAAAAGTGTGGAAGAAAAAGATGCACAACCAACCGAGAGAACCGCAGCCTTATGATTGTCAAGCAAAATCGATTCAAGAATTTGGGTGAACTTCACAAGGAATGGACTGAGGCTGGGGTCAAGGCATCAAGACACAGACATGTCAAGGAATTTGGCTACAGTTGTCGTATTCCTCTTGTTAAGCCACTCCTGAACCACAGACAACGTCAGAGGCGTCTTACCTGGGTTAAGGAGAAGAAGAACTGGACTGTTGCCCAGTGGTCCAAAGTCCTCTTTTCAGATGAGAGCAAGTTTTGTATTTCATTTGGAAACCAAGGTCCTAGAGTCTGGAGGAAGGGTGGAGAAGCTCATAGCCCAAGTTGCTTGAAGTCCAGTGTTAAGTTTCCACAGTTTGTGATGATTTGGGGTGCAATGTCATCTGCTGGTGTTGGTCCATTGTGTTTTTTGAAAACCAAAGTCACTGCACCCGTTTACCAAGAAAGTTTGGAGCACTTCATGCTTCCTTCTGCTGACCAGCTTTTTAAAGATGCTGATTTCATTTTCCAGCAGGATTTGGCACCTGCCCACACTGCCAAAAGCACCAAAAGTTGGTTAAATGACCATGGTGTTGGTGTGCTTGACTGGCCAGCAAACTCACCAGACCTGAACCCCATAGAGAATCTATGGGGTATTGTCAAGAGGAAAATGAGAAACAAGAGACCAAAAAATGCAGATGAGCTGAAGGCCACTGTCAAAGAAA
Organism: Myxocyprinus asiaticus; assembly: GCF_019703515.2. Classification (NCBI taxonomy): domain Eukaryota; kingdom Metazoa; phylum Chordata; class Actinopteri; order Cypriniformes; family Catostomidae; genus Myxocyprinus; species Myxocyprinus asiaticus. The sequence goes on along the minus strand of NC_059346.1, from coordinate 15,507,507 downwards.
CCTGGGCTTCCATACCACCTCAGCAGTGCCACAAACTGATCACCTCCATGCCACGCCAAATTGAGGCAGTAATTAAAGCAAAAGGAGCCCCTACCAAGTATTGAGTACATATACAGTAAATGAACATACTTTCCAGAAGGCCAACAATTCACTAAAAATGTTTTTTTTATTGGTCTTATGATATATTCTAATTTTTTGAGATAGTGAATTGGTGGGTTTTTGTTAAATGTGAGCCAAAATCATCACAATTAAAAGAACCAGAGACTTAAACTACTTCAGTCTGTGTGCATTGAATTTATTTAATACACGAGTTTCACAATTTGAGTTGAATTACTGAAATAAATGAACTTTTCCACGACATTCTAATTTATTGAGATGCACCTGTATATGAGTTATTTATTTATTTTTGAAAGGACATGTTTTCATGCGACAAAGTATTAAAATAAATTCAGCACTTTATTTACAAACCTCATATTTAAACTAGGCAATGGCAACAGTTACTTTTAGTTACAGTTAGTATTTTATTTTTTTTATAATAATGAGTTTTTTATTTAATGGCAAATGGTATTTTAAACTACCCTTCTGACTGAACAGGTCTTTGAGGCATGCTTAATGTTTCTTATTATGAGAAAGTGAATTCTTTAACATTTTCCTGATGTTCCTATTCAGTCTCTAAATTATATTCTGCTTCACCTCAGGCTACTAAGAGATCGATTTCAGTCCTGATTACAGCATGAAAGTAATAAATCCAGATTGCTGGAAGCAGCTCTTTTGTAAAGTTCTGGTTTTATCAGAATGTCTATGATGTACCGGCACAGAGGACGTGTATTAAGTTTACCCCTGACTATTGAACTCCTTTGTAAAGAAAAGCATATCATATGATGTCCTGTTTTCTGAGAAATGCTACTAAACTTGGAATTGCTAAAAAAAAAAAAAATAATACTGTCGTACAAGCTTTATATCAATTTGAATAAAACCAATTTGATTTTAAGAGGTAAGATTTAGGCAACTTGATCCATTGGGACTTTTAATACCCAAGTCCAAAAATCAGAATCGCATGCAAGCAAACGTCAGGGAACAACCATATAAAAAAATAATTAAAAATGGAGACTTTTGTTTAAGACTATTGTTGCTTCTCAGATTTTTCTCCTCCCATTAATCTTACATATAAACTCTGTAGAGTTTCTGAAGAGATCTTAACAAAGTTGCAGGTTGTGCTTAGATTTGCTGTAATACCAAAGTCTACAATCAAAGGTCAGAGATTTCAGTATGAACTCAATAATTTCTTATCAAATTGTTCCAAGAACAAATAACACTACCGGTCAAAAGTTTTGAAACACTCATTCTTTATTATAATTTTTTTTAATAATATTTAGAATAATAGTAAATTCATCAAAACTATGGAATAACATAAATGGAACTATGGGAATTAAGTTGTGACTAAACAAAATCCAAAATAAATCAAAACTGTGTTATATTTTAGCATCTTCAAAGTAGTCACCCTTTGCCTAGAATTTGCAGACATGTACTCTTGGCATTTTCTCAAACAACTTCTTGAGGTATCACCCTGGGATGCCTTTTAAACAGTATTGAAGGAGTTCCCATCTATGTTAGCACTTATTGGCTGCTTTTCTTTATTATTTGGTCCAAGTCATCAATTTCAAAAACGTATTTATTTATTTATTTATTATTATTAAATTTTAGTTTTCTAATGAAATAAATTGATATGGTGGCACAATTATATTTTTGTCTATAAAACTGATTTCAAACATTTAAGCATACCTTCAGATCAAAAGATTTTTAAGATCATGAGAAACATTTCAGTCGTGTTTCAAAACTTTTTACCGGTAGTGTATATTTGTTAAGTATATACTCTAGATCCATACTCTTACTGTAGGTCAACAATTCTTTTTTTTTTTTTTTTTTCTCCTATAAGAAATATTAGGAGAAAAATCTGAAACAAAGTTAACTTAAATGACCCATATCTGAGAACTCCTGAAAGTCTCCTGTCCTAAGCTATGGAAGGGCAACCTCTGAGCAATAAAATATTCCTCTGGGAAAATCAGTTTTAAGCTCTTCAATAATTTACATGCCAGAAAGCTTTTGATCTTAAGTCTTGAGAATCTTTAATATTTGAGATCTGCTGTTTTATGTACCTAAGCATTAGCATGGATTTTACAGCCTTGCCCAATTCACCAGTGTAAACTTCTGATTAAATCTGAAACCATTGAAATCTCTCAACTTCAAGCATTAGTTGTCTGAAGCTATATTAAGCCCCTGCTGTTTTGCCTATCAGCAAAATATTCACTAAAAGAAGGATTACGGTAGAATTCTGGGAAACAGAAAATGTTTTTTTTTCTTTTTTTTTTTTTCTTTTGTTTAGAAATGTTTTAAATACAGCCTTCTCAATATGACTTGACTTAGATTAAAATGGAAACGTCTGTCCCAGAGATTTGCTATGTCTGTTTTTGTGTAACTTAACCTTAAAATGTTCATCTGGAGGTCAGCAGTTTTTCCTTTTTTGCTGAAACAAAAACGAAACATTTCAGAACCTCTGAAGAGCCCTAGGCGCTGTTCCAAAATGAGTCTTGGAGACTTAGAGAAGCCGGCAGGAAACAATGGTGTCGCCTGGTCTCTCATCCTTCTTTTGTCTGTCCTCAGGTGTGGGACTTGCCACAGTGGTCATTTCTTTTGTGCTCTGCACCTACTACAATGTGCTCATGACCTGGGCCCTCTATTACCTGCTTAACTCTTTCAACCTCTCGTTGCCATGGCAATCCTGCAATAACACATGGAATGCAGTTGGCAACTGTTCCACTGGTTTCCCTGGCAATGCCACACATCTGCAATCAGCGAGTCAACAGTTCTTCGAGTGAGTGGCAGATTGAATCTTTTTACTCTCTTAATGTTTGTTATATTTGGCAAGGGTGCTTGACTTTTTGTCATAGTAGTGGGGGATTCTTCCTATGTTCTGTCATCCATGTCAATGGAAAGTTAATACATTTTTGCATGATTGTAAAGAGTGCTGTCTTATGATGTGAGCAAGAAAGCTACTGTAGGGATGATTAGGGAAAGTTTTAAACTTTAGTGTGTAACACGTCCTGCAATGGTTGTGACAGACATGAATGATCAGACACGATATGACATAACCCAACCAAACCTGACCTAACCCTAAGCAACCAGACTTAGTTTTCACCTGGCAGACAATAAAATGGGTGAAAAATCCCATAGATTTTTACCACAATATCAAAGAGACTTGAGAGTGGGCTCTTTTGACTTGGGCCATGAAGAACCCACCGAGCAACAACCCATAACAACCTAGCAACTTCTCAGAACACCATAGCAACCACACAACAACATGCTAATAACCACCCACAGCTCCTTATCCTCATGGCAGCAAGTTTTCCACTCACATGTTTTCAGAAAATGTAAAACTTTATTGAGTTAACCTTTGAAAACGCTTGAGGTCTATTTAACCACGAGGAAACATTTCTAGAGTTGTAAAGTCATTATTCATCTAGCTCTTCCTGGTTTATGTTCCACAAGTCATCAAACTGAGGATGAGAGTCACACAATTACAGTAACAGATATTGATTTGCTCCTTATTTTCAGTAATTCCATAAGCCGCATCAAGACCAAATGTGGTTGTGTCTTGTACAATCTGAATATGTGTTTGTCTCTTTTTCAGTCATAAGGTGCTCGACATGACAAAGGGGATTGAGCACACTGGAGGGATTCGCTGGGAGCTGTTTGGCCTTCTAGTTCTGGCCTGGGCCATTGTTTATTTCTGCATCTTTAAAGGAGTCAAATCCACAGGAAAGGTCAGAGTTCAGAGGTCACATCTCCACTGTAGAAATTAAATGTGTTTAGATTAGCTTGACCAAGTGTTTAAGGCCCCAGCACACTTCATACAAAATCGAAGAACGAATGGGTGTTACATCATTTAGAACAAAATCTGTGCCTATTCACTTTTGATATGCTGCTTCATTCATGTGTCGTCTGCAGCCAAAAGCCATTCTCACATCTGCCCATAGTAAGGTATGCACATCTTATCATCAATCTTTTGTCTGTATTCAGCCTATTAACACACTTTTATACACCCATCTTTGCAGTAGTATCAGTGTCATCTTAAATTACAATAACAGAGTGTAACTGGCACAAATAATGTCTGCATATAGTGTATTGGCACATTAGCGACACAAATGTAGTTTGTTACATAGAATTTATTTGTTAACATAAAAAATTACACAATATCTACTGCATATATATTACTTTAAATCATCATTGAGTGGTTAAAACTGCTTATTTTACTGATCTCTACTTGTACTAGCATGTAAATTCTACTTACAGAATGAGGCATGAAGTCATTGATGACTCATTTTAATGTCACATTAGTTAGGGGGATAGTTTACCCAAAAATTTTCTCATCATTTACTCACCCTCATGCCATCCCAGATGTGTATGACTTTCTTTCTTCTGCTGAACACAAACGAAGAATTTTAGAAGAATATTTTGGATCTTTTGGTACTTTCAATGCAAGTGAATGGTGGCCAGAAATCTGAAGGTCCTAAAAACAGCATAGAAGTAATCCTTAAGGCTCCAGTGGTTAAATCCATATCTTCAGAGCTGTGGGTGAGAAACAGATCAATATTTTTATTTTATTTTATTTTTTTACTGTAAATCTCCACTTTCACTTTCAGATGTTAAAGTGAAACTAAACAGGCACCACATATGACTTTCAGATGTGACGGTGAAGGTGGAGATTTATAGTAAAAAAGGACTTAAATATTTAATTGAACTAGCCCTTTAAGGTTTTACATGTAGTCTTGTGCATCCTCATATTTAAATGCTCCTCTAAAAGCCTCCCCCAGTGGCGTGGCCGGTGTCTGAATGTTCGCAAACAGTATGCTGTTGCTCAACTGTTTTGAACTTCTTTTTTGCTCTGAGTGAAGAACAAAGAAGCACTTCGCAGTGAGTATGCTGGGGCCTTTACTGTGGAACTCAGCAATATCATACTACAAAAGACAGTTAGTTTGGTCTTATAAAAGAAATAACGATGTATCTGTTGTGTGTGCATATAATATGGATTTTGTTAACTATAATAATAATCATGTTGATGTTACATTTAACACATGTTTTGGCAGTTACAGTTGAAGTCAGAAGTTTATATACACTTAGGTTGAAGTCATTAAAACTCATTTTTTAACCACTCCAGATTTAATATTAGCAAACTATAGTTTTGGCAAGTTGTTTAGGACATCTACTTTGTGCATGACACGAGTCATTTTTCCACCAACTGTTTACAGACAGATTGTTTCACTTTTAATTGACTATATCGCAATTCCAGTGGGTCAGAAGTTTACATACACTAAGTTAACTGTGCCTTTAAGCAGCTTAGAAAATTATGTCAATCCTTAAGACAATTAGCCAATTTGCTTCTTATAGGGGGTTACTGAATTGGAGGTGTACCTGTGGATGTATTTTAAGGCCTGCCTTCAAACTCAGTGCCTCTTTGCTTGAAATCATGTGAAAATCAAAAGAAATCAGCCAAGACCTCAGGAACAAAATTGTGGACCTCCACAAGTCTAGTTCATCCTTCATCTGTACAAACAATTGAACACAAGTATAAACACCATGGGACAGTGCAGCCATCATACTGCTCAGGAAGGAGACGCATTCTGTCTCCTAGAGATGAACGTAGTTTGGTGCGAAAAGTGCAAATCAATCCCAGAACAACAGCAAAGAACCTTGTGAAGATGCTGGAGGAAACAGGTGGACAAGTATCTATATCCACAGTAAAACGAGTCCTATATTGACATAATCTGAAAGGCTGCTCAGCAAGGAAGAAGCCACTGCTCTAAAACCACCATATAAAAGCCAGAATACAGTTGGGGACAAAGATCTTACTTTTTGGAGAAATGTCTTTTGGTCTAATGAAACAAAAATTGAACTGTTTGGCCATAATGACCATTGTTATGTTTGGAGAAAAAAAGTGTGAGGCTTGCAAGCCGAAGAACATCATCCCAACCGTGAAGCATGGGGATGGCAGCATCATGTTGTGGGGGTGCTTTTCTGCAGGAGGGACTGGTACACTTCACAAAATAGATGGCATCATGAGGAAGAAAAATGATGTGGATCTATTGCAGCAACATCTCAAGACATCAGCCAGGAAGTTAAAGCTTGGTTGCAAATGGGTCTTCCAAATGGACAATGACCCCAAGCATATCTCCAAAGTTGTGGCAAAGTGGCTTAAGGACAACAAAGTCAAGGTGTTGGAGTGGCCGTCACAAAGCCCTGACCTCAATTCGATAGAAAATTGAAAAAGCATGTCCAAGCAAGGAGGCCTACAAACCAGACACATTTACACCAGTTCTATCTGGAGGAATGGGCCAAAATTCCAGCAACTTATTATGAGAAGGCTGTGGAAGGCTACCCACAATGTTTGACCTGAGTTAAACAATTTAAAGGTAATGATACCAAGTACTAACGAAGTGTATGTAAACTTCTGACCCACTGGGAATGTGATGAAAGAAATAAAAGCTCTTCTCTCTACTATTATTCTGAAATTTCACATTCTTAAAATAGTGATCCTAACTGACCTAAGACAGGGAATGTTTTTTATGATTAAATGTCAGGAATTGTGAAAAACTGCGTTTAAATGTATTTGGCTAAGGTGTATGTAAACTTCTGACTTCAACTGTATTTGCATGTTATTACCAGCATATTTAAGATTGACTGTATATTAGGATTAAGCCTCACTTCATCTTCTAAAATTCTTGAAATAAATCTCTCTGTCAACTCTGTTCTTAGGTTGTGTACTTCACTGCTACGTTCCCTTATTTCATACTGTTTGCTTTGCTGATCAATAATGTCCAGCTGCCTGGAGCTAAAGATGGCATCCTCTTCTTCCTCATGCCAAACTGGAGCAAGCTCTTGGAAGTCCAGGTAAGGTAATCTGTTTTTTTTTTTTTTTTTTTAGTTTAGGCTATATTTAGACTCATTAGGCAAGTAATACTTGCATAAGTCAAGTGTTTAAAAAAACAAACAAACAAGAAACCGCAAGTCAAGGGTTTATTACAGCTCAAATGCTACCATACCATATCATTACCACACACGTAAGTACCATTGTGGTCATGTTTTTTGGTGGCTCACTGCACTGGAAAAACACCATTGTTGTGGGATTTTTGTTGGTTAACCATGTTTAATTGGTGCTTGGTTAAACTATAACCTTAGCACCAGCTGACCTATAAAAACAACAATGCTTCATGTAGAAAACAAACACACACAATAAATAAAACATGAGGTATAGTGAGGTATTCGGTTTTGTCTAAAGTAATGCTTTTGATATGTCTGTATTTGATAACAAGTATGGTCACAATTGATCACAATAGAATGCTGTATATGTTTAAGGTAAACTATATATTTCACCTTTCAGGTTTGGGTCAACGCTGCTGCTCAGATCTTTAACTCCATTGGAATCTCCTTTGGTTCTATGATATCTATGGCCAGTTACAACAAGTACAACAACAACATTCTCCGGTGAGGGAAATGGCAATTAAGATTTGTAGTTGTAAAGGTAACTGTGTATTGGGAGGTCAAATTCACTTAAATATTTGGACTTGGATGAATCTCACTTAGGTGAGGGACTTTTTCTCATCCTTGGAGCTCTGTTTTGATCAGACTTGATGATAATGATGAGCACTTCTCTGGAGCTCTGATTTCACACACACTAGAATACATACTACACAAATATGCATATAAAGCACAGTGCACAGCCCCAGTGTACACTTCTTAATCATTATGTTATCACAAAAATTGGTCTTATTTTTGCTGTAGTCAGCAAAACAGTGACTTTGCTTCGCTGTTCAGTGGAAACTAAAATTATGTGAATCATGTCAACTAATGTTAAACAAGATAATTTGAACTTGTGTTCATTTGTAACATGCATAGGCAAATATGAGTGCTTGCAAATTTTAGATGTTTTGTTTGTTATTGAACTGATTGCCAGCACGTCTGTACCGAGGGGAGCTCCCGTCAGGGCATTCCAGAGCAGGCAGTGGGAGGATTCCCGGGAGGTGAACAGGTCTAACTGTGCCTTGCCGAATCGACTCCAATTCAGCTGGACCACCTGGGGGTGGAGTCTCCACTCTCCCCTGAGCGTCACCTGCCACGACAGAGCATCTGCTGTGGCGTTGAGGTTGCAAAGGATACGAGTAGCCCGCAGCGACCTGAGTCGCCGCTGACTCCAGAGGAGGAGTTGATGGGCGAGTTGCGACATGCGACGAGCGTGTAAAACGCCTTGGGGGTTTATATAAGCCACTGTTATCGTGTTGTCCGTCCGGACCAACACGTGCTTGCCCTGGATCAACGGCAATAGCCTGCGCAGGGCGAGCTGTACTGCCAGCAACTCGAGGCAGTTGATGTGCCAACGCAGGCGAGGTCCTGTCCAGGAGCCAGCGGCTGCGTGCCCGTTGCACACGGTGCCCCAGCCTGTCTTGGAGGCGTTTGTCATAACCACGACGCACCTGGACACTTGCTGTATGAACCGGAATGAACCGCCACATCCTCACACAGTTCTACACCTGCACTGTAGAGAGCATCCTGACTGGCTGCATCTCCGCCTGGTACGGCAATAGCACCGCCCACAACCGCAAAGCACTGCAAAGGCTGGTGCGAACTGCTAGACACATCATCGGAGGTGAGCTTCCCTCCCTCCAGGAAATATATATAAGGCGGTGTGTGAAAAAAGCTCGGAGGATCATCAGAGACTCCAGCCACCCGAGCCATGGGCTGTTCTCACTGCTACCATCAGGTAGGCGGTGTCGCAGCATCAGGACCCGCACCAGCCAACTCCATGATAGCTTCTTCCCCCAAGCAATCAGACTTTTGAACTCTTGATCTCCCACGATCAAATACATCAGCACTGCACTTTATTACCCTTACTCTTATATCTCACACCGGACTGTCATATATTATATTATTATTATTATATTATGTTCTCTCTTAACAACTGACTATCAACCGACAGCCTGAATGTCAATACAGTACAATACTGTACATTCTATATATATATACTTTTTTATATATTTTTATTTTTTATTTTTATTGAATAATGTGTATCTATATAGTGCGTATTGTATACTGTACAGTGTATGTTATTATTTGTATACTGTTGAGTGTAATTATGTGTATAACAGATGTTTAAATTGTGTTGTGTTAATTTGATGTTATTGTAAATTGGTATATGTCTCATCACTGTCACGGCTGCTATGTTGATCGGAACTGCACCCAAGAATTTCACACACCATTGCACTTGTGTATATGGCTGTGTGACAATAAAGTGATTTGATTTGATTTTGATTTTGTATGGGGACTCCAGCCCGCAGGAACGCAAGGTCTGTCCAAGGGCTGAAAAGGCGGTGGCAGGCGGGCGTGAGAGCCACGCGATGTGTGCCGCGGCGCCATTCGTACCTCGGGACTCGGGTCTGGAGCCAGTGCTGTAGCGGTCTCATATGCATCAACCCAAGCGGCGTGACCGCCGCTGAGGATGCCATATGCCCTAGGAGCCTCTGAAAGTATTTCAGTGGGACTGACATTTCCCATCTGGATAAGTTCAGGCAGTTCAGCACCGACTGCGCGCGCTCGCATGTGAGGCGCGCTATCATTGACACCAAGTCTAACTCCATGCCGAGAAAAGAGATGCTCTGAACCGGGGAGAGCTTGCTCTTTTCCCAGTTGACCCGAAGCCCTAAACAGCTGAGGTGCATGAGCACCAGGTTCCTGTATGTACACAGTAACTCTCGAGAATGCGCTATAATCAGCCAGTCGTCGAGGTGACTGAGTATGCGAACGCCCACTTCCCTTAACAGGGCAAGGGCTGCCTCTGCGACCTTCGTGAAGATGCGAGGGGACAGGGACAAGCCGAAGGGGAGGACCTTGTACTGATATGCCCGACCGTTGAACGCGAACCGTAGGAAGGGTCGGTGTCGAGGTAAAATCGAGACGTGAAAGTATGCGTCCTTCAGGTCTACCGCCGCGAAACAATCTTGATGCCGGATGCACGTCAAAATGTGCTTTTGCGTCAGCATCTTAAATGGGAGTCTGTGCAAGGCCCGGTTCAGAACTCGCAGGTCCAAGATTGGCCGCAACCCACCGCCCTTCTTGGGAACGATCAAGTAAGGGCTGTAAAACCCCTGTCTCACCTCGGCTGGAGGGACAGGCTCGATCACGCCCTTCTGTAGTGACTGACGTGAAGAGAATGCCGCGGAACTGGGGCGGGCGCCTGGCGAATTGAATCGTATAGCCGAGTCGGATGGTTCTGGCCAGCCAGCACGACGGATTGGAAAGCGATAGCCACGCGTCCAAACTCTGGGCAAGGGGCACTAACGGAAGGATCGCATCCGATGTTCCTGGGGGTGGGGCCTCGCGGCGGGGGGGAGCAGGGAGTGCCGCGTCGGGGAGCAGTGCTCCAATCCGAGGCAGCCGCGCTGAGGGGACCCTCGAAGCACTTACCTTTCTCCGCGTGCCCGGTGTAAGGCGGGCCGGTGACTGAGGAGGAGGGCCTCTCGGGCCGTCCTCGAGACTCGTCACCACCGGCCGGCCGGGGGTGTGGTTTTTGTGATGCAGCGGGACATGCGAAGGCGAGAAGCAGGGGGTGTCCCTCTCCTCGGCCGGGGCCGAGGGCTGGGCTCGGGCTGGGGCGGAGCCGGTTAAGTTTGTGTCGCCGCAGGGGGACGCCCTCGGCGAACAGACGGGGTGCGCACTCTTGAGCCGTGTCGGGGCAAGATGTGCTGAATGGCCTCCGTCTGTTGCTTCACCACCAAGAACTGCTGGGCGAAGTCCTCGATGGTGTCGCCGAAGAGGCCGACCTGGGAGATGGGTGCGTTAAGGAACCGCGCCTTGTCCGCGTCCCTCATCTCGACCAGGTTCAGCCACAGGTGGCGCTCCTGGACCGCAAGTGTGGACATCGTCTGCCCGAGTGCGTGCGCTGTGACCTTAGTCGCACAGAGGGCGAGATCGGTCGCCGAGCGCAGCTCTTGTAGCACACCGGGATCAGAACTACCATCGTGTAGCTCTTTCAAAGCCTTGGCCTGATGGACCTGTAAGAGGGCCATGGCGTGCAGGGCGGAGGCAGCCTGACCGGCACCGCTGTAGGCTTTAGTCCTACAGGCTCGGGAAGGGAGTGCCGATCGACTCTGCTAGGTGGTGGCGCTCAGCGGGCACAGGTGTGCCGCGATCGCCTTATCCACCTGGGATATCGCGGCATAACCCTCGGCCACCCCACCATCGAGGGTAGTGAGAGCGGACGAACTGATGGATCAGGTTCGGGCAGCGAAAGGTGCCCACCACAATCGCGTCAGCTCGTCGTGCACTTCCAGTGGCTTTCCCTCGAAAAAATGAAAGCCGCGACTGCAATGTTGCCATGGTCATGTTCTCACAATGAGAACATGAACCATCCACGAACGCTTCCTCAACGTAATTTTGGCCCAGGCACGTGAGGCAGTGATCGTGGCCATCAGAGGTGGAGAGGTAACGACCGCATCCAGGAACTACACAGAGACGGAAGGGCATCATTAAAAAGATGTTCAACATCACTGTGCCTGCTCTAATAGAGGAAATATACTCTTTAGAGGAAATCGAAGCGCCCAGGGGCGTAGTCTGCAGTGGAGTGCAGAGTGGAGAGAAAGCCGCTGGAATGCGCCGTATATCCAACAGCACATGCCTCTGAAGAGGTGAATGGATCAGTAGTAGTGTTCGGCTCGCTGAAATACAACCGCTTGGCTCCGAAGAAAAAATCTGAATGAATCCGCATTCCAGCCTCCCTTTTATACCCTTATGTCGGGGGGAGTGGCATGCAAATTCTACTGGCCAATTCTCATTGGCCTTTTCTCAAAGATCTGAAGGTGTCTCGGGCTCTCAAGATCGACCCCTAGTGTCACTACATCGACACAATGTCGAGTGAGTGACAGGGGAACAGAAGTTTTCAGTTTTCTGTTATTGTAAAAATGCTCTATTAGAAAGCATCAGATTGAAGCATCCAATTACATGGGAGTATCAAGATAATGACCGTTATAATCAAATGGTAGTGCCATGTACAATAAAGCAGCTTTTTCTCTAAGACTGATTAGACTAGAGTCTTTGTCTTGTGAGTGTACATCATGTTAAATTTTATTCTACTATTACTATTTCTTTCTGTTTAAAAGTTGAGCAGTTAGCAAATAAATTACTGAGCACACTTGTAACACATGTTACATGAAACATCTGTAATAGGGCTTTTCCATGTATTCTGTTATCCAATAGTCAAAAAATAAATATGTCTTTTAATAACACGTGATTCCACGCTGAGAAATGCCATGTGTCAACATAACTATTCACCTCTTGTTTTGCAGGGACACATTTATCGTTGCTCTTGCTAATTCAGCCACCAGTATCCTGGCCGGCTTTGTGATTTTCTCTGCCATCGGGTACATGGCCCACATTCACAGTCTGCCTGTGGATGACATTGCCACAGATGGTAAGTTTGTTCTTTTGATTTTTCTTTCCCTCTTTATTATCAGTTTCTGCAGCTGTGGACCCTGTATTGCTATGTTTCCTTGTGTTCTCAAGGTTTGTTGACAAGAAGGAAATGCATTGAATCTCTTGGTCTTACAAGGTCTGAATTTATCATCTGCTTGATTGCTTTGTCTGAGTTTTAAAGAGATAGTTCACCCAAAAATGAAAATTCTTTGATCATCATGTTGTTCTAAACCCATATGACTTTCTTTATTCCGTGAAACACAAAAGATGATGTTAGGTAGAATGTTAGCCTCAGTCACCATTCACTTTCATTATTTGAAAAAAAGATTCAATGAAAGTGAATGGTTACTAAGGTTAACATTCTGCCTAACATCATTTTTTGTGTTTTTCACAGAAACGTGAAGTTTGGAGCAACATGAGAGTGAGTGAATGTTCAAGTTTATTTGTGTAGTGCTTTTCACTATACATGTTGTTTCAAAGCAGCTTTACAGAAAATTATGCCTGAATGTCTTAAAGCCCAGTGAGTAAAGCCAAATGTTGACAGGATTTTCATATTTTGGTGAACTATCACTTTAAGTACCAGGATCACAATGGATCTATGTTCTGTTTTTTATCTTGCATCCCCTTCAAGCTTTGAAAAGCTGTTTAAAGCCCTTTATTACACGTACACAAAAGACTGCACATTGGCAATTGGAATGGAGTCATAGATGAGATGAAAATGCAGTGAAGAAACTTCAAGCGTTGAGATGAACACACTCCCATGTGTTCAGATGAAGCATGATAATAAATGTGAAATTCACATTCTTGCCCGAGGAGAGGAGATCAATATGAGGGGAGGTAAAGGGTGGATAAGAGAAAGAGAATCAAATGGATTATTCATGGAAGAAACTAAATCAGGATGAAATGTAGCAAGGTGGGCAGGGGTGAACAGTATGATTACAAAAATTAAAAATATAATAAAAGTCATTGTGTCCTTAAATTGCCCTCAGGGAAATGTTAGGAAAAGCTGTTTCCTGGATTAACTGTGTGAATAAAAATATATAGAAACAGAGCAAGCCTTTATAAAGATGCTCAAAAAGTATTTGGACACAAATGTATTCTGTCGTATGCGTTAAATACCAAAATATTAAACATTTCACAAAAATAAGTTTGTTTGGTTTTAAATTACAAAAAAAATCAACTTACTATTCAAAAGGAAGACTAAAAGTACTTTCAGGTTGTCAAACGTAGTTAATGTGATGAACTACTCCCGTTGTTACTCTGTTGTGAACTTGTGCGAACTTGAGGGAAAAATCACCTGAAGACCAGTTGGTTAAAATTCATTGCAAAATGTCTCAGAATAGTTAAGTTGGTTCTGAGAAATGTTCTCGCACCATTTCAAATTGACAAATAGAACTCATTTCCTTTTAGTTATTTTCTCTTTCTTCTCGTCTTTTATCTTCTCTTCCTTCATCTTGTTCTTATTTGTGGTTCGGCATACTAAGTAAAAGAGCTAAACAGCAAAAAAAAAGAAACATCCTCTCACTTTCAACTGTTTATATTTGTATGAACATAAAAAGATTCAACAACTAAGACATAAACTGAACAAGTTTCACAGACATGTGACTAACAGAAATGGAATAAAAAAAGGGGGGTCAAAATCAAAAGTAACAGTCAGTATCTGGTGTGGCCACCAGCTGCATTAATTGCTGCAGTGCATCTCCTCCTCGTGGACTGCACAATATTTGCCAGTTCTTGCTGTGAGATGTTACCCCACACTTCCACCTAGGCACTTGCAAGTTCCCGGACATTTCTGGGGGGAAAGGCCCTAGCCCTCACCCTCCGATCCAACAGGTCCCAGACGTGCTCAGTGGGATTGAGATCCGGGCTCTTCGCTGGCCATGGCAGAACACTGACATTCCTGTCTTGCAGGAAATCACGCACAGAATGAGCAGTATGGCTGGTGGCATTGTCATGCTGGAGGGTCATGTCAGGATGAGCCTGCAGGAAGGGTACCACATGAGGGAGGAGGATGTCTTCCCTGTAACGCACAGCGCTGAGATTGTCTGCAATGACAACAAGCTCAGTCTGATGATGCTGTGACACACCACCCCAGACCATGACGGACCCTCCACCTCCAAATCGATCCCGCTCCAGTGTACAGGCCTCGGTGTAACGCTCATTCCTTCGACGATAAACGCGAGTCCGACCGTCACCCCGGTGAGACAAAACCGCGACTTGTCAGTGAAGAGCACTTTTTGCCAGTCCTGTTTGGTCCAGTGAAGGTGGGTTTGTGCCCATAGGTGACATTGTTGCCGGTGATGTAAGGACCTGCCTTATAACAGGCCTACAAGCCCTCAGTCCAGTCTCTCTCAGCCTATTGCGGACAGTCTGAGCACTGATGGAGGGATTGTGCGTTCCTGGTGTATCTTGGGCAGTTGTTGTTGCCATCCTGTACCTGTCCTGCAGGTGTGATATTCGGATGTACCGATCCTGTGCAGGTGTTGTTACACGTGATCTGCCACTGCGAGGACGATCAGCTGTCCTTCCTGTCTCCCTGTAGCGCTCACAGTACGGACATTGCCCTACTGTCTGTAAGCTGTTAGTGTCTTAACAACCGTTCCACAGGTGCATGTTCATTAATTGTTTATGGTTCAATGAACAAGCATGGAAAACATTGTTTAAACCCTTTACAATAAAGATCTGTAAAGTTATTTGGATTTTTACAAAATTATCTTTAAAATACAGTGTCCTGAAAAAGGGACGTTTCTTTTTTTGATGAGTTTAGTTCTTGTTTGTTAATAAAGACTCTTGTGATCTGTTGTTCTTGTTGTCATCTTTCTCTTGATCAGTGAGATTGCAGTCATGCTTACCTGTTATATGTGTGTGTGTTTACCTGCAGGGCCTGGTCTGGTGTTTGTGGTGTATCCTGAGGTCTTCTCCACTATGCCCATCTCTCAGCTTTGGGCTCCTCTGTTTTTTATCATGATACTCTGCCTCGGACTGGACAGTCAGGTAGAGTAGGATTCAAAATACATGTACACACACATACATAGGGTCCAAAATGAACTCATGCCAAGTACCAAATGCCTTTGACCATTAAGTGACTGGATTTTGTTGATACAGATAACTAAGGCTGTCAAATAAAAATTTGAATATTCATTGAATTTAAGATAAAAATGCACATTCTAATGCCAAAATGAGCTTTCAAAGTTTTGATGCGTGCCAAGCACTGACGATGTCTGGTGGTTCAGACCAGTCCCATTCTTGGGCTAAAACAGGCACAGTGCAACGAATAAAACTAGTATCTAGAAATGCATCACTCCTGCATGAGACGCTGAAAAAACAGCAAGACATGGTGCAACAGTCAAAGATGTCTTTCTAGCGCATGCTTACATAGAACAAAATGTAATCGTTCGGAGTAAAATGCCCCTTCGGTGGAGGTCTTTGTCAGTTGTGTTTGAAAATGCCTTGGCTATATATTTCACATATATATATATATATATATATATATATATATATATATATATATATATATATATATATATATATATATTTCACCAAATGAGGTTTAATGAGAAATATGGATTATTATTATTCACAAGATATGAAGTTGGAAACACGATGTATGTGCTGATGGGTCACGATTCCATATAGTCGCATTTTTTCTTTGCATGCCCTCAATTCAGGTTAGAACACTTGATTATCTAATCATAAATAAAAAAATATGCATTGAAGTGAGGATAAAAATATGGATTAATATTGTTAACGATGAAAGATTTAGATACAGCAAATCCCTACGTGATTGTTTTTATTTCACCTCTAGAGGCCGCTGTAATACTATAGAACCAAGCCATTCTAACTGTAGAATCCTCCAGCGACAGACACAGTGAAATAAAATAAAATGAAAATTGCAGATAAATGGTAGTACCATAAAGCAACTATCGGCATCGATTAATCTGAAAAACTTTTTTTTTAGTTTATTGCCATAATTCCAGGACATCTCTTGTTTTGTTTTGTTTTTTACTTGTGATGCATCACGAAGAGAATTGCTAAAAAAAATGATGCTGTGTGTGACACAATTACATTTTCTGTCTGCACATCATCTACAAGTAATAATAACTCCTTTGTCAGAGGAACTAAAAAATATGTTTAATGAAATAATGTGAAATGTAGTTTTGCATTGGTAAGGAGTGGGAAAAAGTAAATTTTGGACCCTTTGCATACACATTTCTATTGGTGCTTTAGTTTGTATGTTCACATGTACTCTGTTTATGTATCTGTGCAGTTTGCCATGGTGGAAGTGGCTGTAACATTCATCATGGATGGTTTTGGCAAGAAAGTTTTGCAAGTTTTTAAGAGGAAGGAGCTGATTGTTCTGGCGGTGTGCAGTATTGGCTTCCTGCTGGGGATTCCTCACATTTCCAG
The DNA here is from genome assembly GCF_019703515.2 of Myxocyprinus asiaticus. Classification (NCBI taxonomy): domain Eukaryota; kingdom Metazoa; phylum Chordata; class Actinopteri; order Cypriniformes; family Catostomidae; genus Myxocyprinus; species Myxocyprinus asiaticus. Next base: position 15,490,584 of record NC_059346.1, on the reverse strand, counting down.
GGTAAACATGCTCTAGTTTACTTTATAAACATCTGTTGTATTCTTGTGGTTTAGAGTTTAATTGCAAAAATTAACATTTACACAATGATTTCTGGAACACTTGATCAAAATAAACAGAAGTGATTATGAATGAATAAGACAACTGACCCTCATTTCAATACTAATGAACAAATTTGTGTGTACAGGGTGGGATCTATGTGTTTCAACTGATGGATCACTACACAGCAGTGGTATCACTGATGTTTCTGGCCTTCTTCGAGGTGCTCGCTGTCACTCTTATATTTGGTAAATGTCACAGTTCATTCTTCACAGCAGATTATAAAATCAAAGTGTGACGACTGCTGCCAGCATGTTGCCACTTTACTGCTGATCCTGTTTAGATATGATAATTCATGCTTTTCCATCTCTCTCTCTTATGCAGGAGAGAAACGGCTCAGTTTAATGGTGGAGAACATGCTGGGAAAGAAACCAAATCTTTTCTTCCGTGTGTGCTGGCAGTTTCTGTCACTTGTGCTTGTATTGGTGAGTAGAAAACCAGCAAACCATACCACACTAAAAGGTTAATGAAGGGATCCTATATTGCTCGGTGTTGGGGAATAACTAAAAGTTGCGATTATACAAATGACATTTTCTCAGAAGTGTGCCAGGATCTAATATTAGCAGATTACTATCTACTACTACTTTATCAATATTAGTGCTAGGAAGATGAGAAGAGCAATGTTCAGAAGGGAAATTCATATTCATTTCAAAAAGAAATTCAGGAGAAATAAGTGTTTTAATGGAGTGTTTTCTTTCTTTCTGCAGGGTATTTTGATTTCCAGTATTTTTCAGTATACTCCAGCTCGATACGGTAAGTCATACACATACCCAGTGTGGGCAGAGGTGGTGGGCTTGTTCATCTCTCTCATCTCCATCATCTGGATCCCATTGGGGGCTCTACACGAGCTCTTGACAACCAAAGGATCTCTGCTGCAGGTATGTGCAATGCATTCACTCACACTATTTAAATACATGTCTTGGTTCTTAATGCCATAAGTAACCCAGTGCCTCTCTCTCTGTCGCAGAGGTTGAAAGTGTCCTTAACTCCGACTGTAGATCTGGAGCCTGTCTCAGAGAAACCAGCTGCGGTGTCCATTGCGTTGTTAACTATCCCTTAGACACTTGCGAGAGTGTGTGTTCTTAAATGTGTTTACTCGTTAGAGATGAAGAGTAGCTCTGCTTAAACTGTAAAAATATTTGACAGATTAAGTATTTATTTTCTGTTTATTTGAGATTTATGCTGAATAGTATAAACCATAATAATGGTCGCAGAATTACAATATGCCATTAATTGCATGGAAATATTTAACTAGTTTAACAAATGTTTTCTTTTTGTTTTTTATTTTGTTTTTTACATGTATTTCATTATTTGATATCTTAATTCAGAGTGCTGTGAAACAGCTTTGTAATGTACAAAAGTGAACTTCTAGAATGTCAGACATTCGAGCTTGAATGCATTTTTTTAAATCTAAAATATATCTGACAATGTAATGAGAGAGAGAAAGAAAGAGAGAGAGAGAGAGAGAGAGATGACAAGATGTGGTAGACTTTCAAATATTTACGCTTTGAAACTTAAGTCTACATATAATATATCTTTTGATACACTTAGTTAAAGAATTTAAAAACCCAGAAGTGATGTTTAGAATGTTAGGGAGAAAATACTTGATTTAAAAAAAAAAACATAATTCCAAAAACTGTTTGGTGTCACTGCACCAACAACGCCTTTACAGAACAAGAATGTTTCCATGAAATTCTTATATTCCAAGTTCTCAAATGTAAATATCACCTTGTTGTGGATACAACAACGTGTTCAGATTCTATAGATTATAGAAAAGAGAAATATAGAAATGCTGCTTTCTGAGTGTCACTAATGCCCTTGTGTTCATGGAGGACCATGGTTACATATACTAGTGTATATTAACTGAAAATCACCTTTAGAACTGATCACTTTTTACTTTTGTTGCTTTTGCTGTTAGTTAGCAGCTTCAACATTTACTATGACACATATTAAAACATATTCAAATGTTTAACTGGCAAAAAACCTACAACATTATATTTGCCAAACATCCCTGATTTTGAGGAAAATTAGAGAAAAAGTAAAAGGTTGAAATTAAAAATGTGTGTGGCCTTTATTGTAAGCACTGTTTGAAACTTTCAGACCTATGCATTTAGATATAGACAAAGATTTGCCTGAAATCAAGGTTTACATTTAAAACAGCTTCTTTTAATATTTGCCTTTAAATTTAGATTTTCCAATTTAGAGAGAAAGGTACCTTTAGAAGGAATTTAGAAAAATTTGCCAAAGGTTATATCAAAATATCTGCTGATACCAAAATGAGAGAAGCACATATTTTTATTTTTTTTATTTTTTATTTATTTATTTTTTATTTTTTTGCATGGTAGTATTAAACTAGAAATATAAAAGTTATTCTGCCATGATTACAGAACAGCATATTACAGAAATAATTGAAAATGTAAATAATTCTACAATTGAACTATTCCACCCTGATACGCACAAATTATTACAACCTATTTTAATCTTTTTGTTTTTGTATATCATACAATCACAGCTGTTTAGATAAAGTTTGTCCTTCTAACTACAACACTTTGCTGTAAATTGTTTATTTTACTATAGTTGTTTTTTTATATTCATATTATCATGTTGTGTATTCATATTATCACATCTCTGTTTGAATGAGTACTTTCATTTTAATTTGCTTTGTTTGATAAGAACAAAATGTAGTACTGATTGATAATGGTCACTTATATTTAAACAGTTTATCTTTGTCGTGTTTAATAATTTCTGTTGTATTTTCTCTGATTATCAAGTTAAAATAAACCTTTTTTATATTTAAACTTTTTTGTGTCATGACAGGCAGTTTCCTAAGCAATAAGTGGTCTCATCAAAATAAAAGGCATTGTTTTGTCATTTGCAGATCTATTCTGATATAATGTGTATTATTAATTTGTAAGATGAATTGTAGTAATGCAATTTTACCACACGATGTCAGCAAAGCATACTGAAAATGTGTCACATGCACACGGCGCATAGGCAGTGAAATGTCTTTCCTGCAACTGCATTTTCAAATTTAAACTAACTCAGAACCAGTAAGAATTATAAGAGCAATTTTAAAGAAGTTACAACAGGTAAGAAGTACAAATGAAAGTTAAGTATGGTTAAAAGTATGTGGACACCCCATTCTAATTTACAATTTTAGGTATTCCAGCCACACCAAGGTGCATAAAATCAAGCATACAGCCATGCGATCTCTTTCGACAAACATTTTAAGTACAATGTGGTGTAACAAAGAGCTCAGTTACAATCAATGTGGCACTGTCATAGGATGCAACCAGTAAAATGTCCTGAGTCTTTTGTGGAAGAACCTCACTGCCTGGCACAAAGCCCAGACCTGAACTCAACTGAACACTTCTGGGATGAATTTGAATGCAAATGTAATCTCACTAAGGCTTTTAATTGTGTCTGAATGAGAGCAAATCCCCGCATCCATGTTACAATATGTAGTGGAAAGCCTTTCCAGAAGAGTGGACACTTTTATAGCAGGAAAGGGAGGACTAACTTTATATTAATCACCATGGTTTAAAAAGATTAATTGCCTTGTAGTGTAGCCTATCTGTATATATACATACATTTAAAATAAATTTAAAAGGATAGTTAACCCCCAAAAGGAAAATTCTCATCATTTGCTCACCCTCATGCCATCTCAGATGACTTTCTTTCTTCTGCAAAACACAAACAAAGATTTTTAGAAGACTGTCTCAGCTCTGTAGGTCCTTACAATGCAAGTCAATAGTGGCCAGAACGTTGAAGGTGCAAAAAGCAAATAAAGGCAGCATAAAAGTAATCCACACTACTCCAGTGGTTAAATCTATATCTTAAGGAGAGATATGAGAGGTGTGGGTGAGAAACAGATCAATATTTAAGTCCTTTTTTATTATACATTTTTATTTATAATAGAAAATGTATACACATCCCACTTATCATATTGCTTCTGAATTATGGATTTAACTACTGGAGTGTTATGGATTAATTTTATGCTGCCTTTATATGCATTTTGCACCTTCAAAGCTCTGGCTATCATTCACTTGCATTGGATGGACCTACAGAGCTGAGATTTTTTCTAAAAATCTTTGTTTGTGTTCAGCAGAAGAAAGAATATCACACATCTGGGATGGCATTAGGGTGAGCAAAAATAATTTTCATTTTTGGGCAAGCTGTCCCTTTAAGTATAAGTAAAGTAATGCAAACATACTTTCATTAGCATGAAAGAGAAATGCTACTGTTATGTCAATAAGTTAGGTGATAGACTTAAATAAAAATGTTGTATTAAGTCAGACTACAATAAGCACAAGTGATATAATAGTTAAGAGTAGTAACTTCATCCTGTAGTAGATCAATAGAATTTTCAAGCATTTCCTGTGTTGTATAAATAAAGCAGAAAGAGGAAGCACTAATAGAAGTCAGTTGAGACAATTCTGTTGTGATGGCAGATCAATACCTCCCTCAGTCTGGATGCCACCACAGCGTCTCATTTATACCCTGCAGCAAATCAATACACTGCAGCCTGCTGCAGAGTAGTGCCTCTGTGGGAGTGATATACCACACTGCTGTTAGTCGGTTCAGGCCTTTAAATAATAATACAATAAATAGTAGCAAATTTGAATTGCAAATGCAGTTAAAGGGGTCATGAAATGCTCTTTTCTTATAGTTTTATTATCTTCCCTGAGGCCCACTGTTATTGTTAGTAAAGTTTTTTAAAGACCTTAAAACAGTCATAATTTAGTAAAATATGATCATTTAGCACCCTGTCTCTGGCCTTCTGTCTGGAACGCTCGGTTTTGGGCTAATCGCCTCCTTTAAACTTCAATGTAATCGCCCACTGTTATGATTGGATAACATTGTGCAGCCCCTCGATTAGAGCCATTTTTGAATCTCAGTTGGAAGAAAATTAATAAGCACCAAAACATTATAAAACTAAATGTCACGGTTTACACATAACACACATCCAACACATTGCATCTGAATATATTAAACTGCTCATCTCAAGCACAACATGCTGTTTACCATGGAAGCATCCATTGCGTCGCATTGCAGGACAGTAAACAGATGTCCCGTTCAATTTTGCACTGTACACAGTGATGCTACTACTGCCAACAGTGCTGGGTAGTAACAGATTACATGTAATCTGGATTGTGTAATCAGATTACAAAAATCTAGTGCTTGTAATTGGATTAAATTACATTTTGAAATACTCGTAATCAGACTACAGTTACCTTTTTATAGATTACATATTAACAAGGCAATGGCAGTTAATTGTTAATAATTTATTGAACATTTTCAAATCAGTATCATCATATTCTTACCCTGAAGTGCAATAGTATCACAGATGAACATTTTGAGCAGTGTTCCTTTTACGTTACAACAGTAAGAGAATCCAGCTAAGGAATAGGTGATGGACTGTTATTAAGTAGAAAGGGTTAAAAGTAAGTGTGTCAGAATTTTGAACTGTTAGCTTTGACCTAGCAATGTTATTTCTGTTGATTTCAGGTTCATTGAAAGAACCAGACATGTTTTTTTATTTTTTATTTGAATTATTTCTTACTACCTCACTAACTGTGTGCAGCTCACACATTGAACTTAACTGCTTCAAAGGATCTAGTGGAAGCCATCTCTAAGGGTCCTGCCCGCAGGGTACACAAGTTGAACTGCAAAATGTGCAGCAATATGGAACAAAGCCCACTCTACTGTTACTGCTGATGCAGTGGAGTCCAATGTATGAAACTTGACATAAAACTTGACACAATTGTTCCTTGTGTGAAATATTCTCCTGTTTTAGAATATTCTCAGTGTTCAAATGATAGTATCTTGCACCTCAGCTTTGGAATAGGCGATGGACTATCAGTAAGCAGTAAATGTAAAAGTGTTTCAGTGTTTTTAGATGAAAGCTTTGACCAAGGTAACGTTGTTGCAGTTGACTTTATGGTCATTAACGTCCGTAATGCTGCTGTTGTTTTATGCACTTGATGTCTCAATGTTTTGAATTAGAAACTTTGGCCATGCACTGTCATTGCTGTTAGACTTAATATTTATTTCATTCATGTAATGTTTAATGGAATACATTTTCTTCCTCTTTGTGTTTGTTTCAAAAATGGCTCTAATCAAGGGGCGGCACAATGTTATCCAATCATAACAGTGGGCGATTACATTGAAGTTTAAAGGAGGCGATTAGCCCAAAACCGAGCGTTCCAGACAGAAGGCCAGAGACAGGGTGTTTATGTTAAAATGATTATCCTTCTCAAATGCATGTGACATAAAATAAAACAGAATTAGGTTGAAAGTAATCCAAAGTAATCCAAAATTAATCGGATTAGATTACCCCAAAAATGTAATCTATGAGATTACGTTACTGATTGCATTTTTTTGTCTTGTAATTTGTAATCAGTACCTGATTACGATTCACAAGTAATCCACCCAGCACTGACTGCCAACAACACAAATAAGTTGTTTAGAAAGTTTGTTTCGACGCGCCTGGTGTAGACAGCCTCAAGCCGTTGCATCGTGTCACTTCAACGGACACGCCTGGTGTTAACAGGGTGTCATCACCATAAACTATCCCACAGTCATGACCTATGAAATATTCATAAATGAAACTATTTACTCACGGTTTTTGTGATCGCGTCCAAGTGTTTTTAACTTGCCCATCCTTCAATAACGGTTCGTACTATGACTGGTATAATATGATCCGAACATACAATCCTCTCTAAAACGTGCTGAAGACACATCCACATCCAGATACCAATATCATTCCATCATGTTTCCATACATCAACAACTAAATATAGCGCAGATGGGTGAAAGAACGCGTCCATCATGCATTTGTGCTCAAAACACCAAGAGGCAGCCGCTGAGTGACAGAGAGCTTCTCTTCTTCAGAGTTGTAACTTGACACCAGAGGTGTAGTCAAGACCAGACCCTCCAAGACCCAGACCAATACCACACCCCCATAGACCCAGACCAATACCAGACCCCCTAAGACCCAGACCAATACCAGACCCCCTAAGACCCAGACCAAGACTAGACCCCTCAAGATCCAGATCCAGACCAAGACCTATCCCCAAGACCCAGAACAAGACCTGTCAGTCCAAGGACCAGGCAGTACATTTTAATGAACCAAGATGCTGAATTTATATTTGAGTTTTCAAATGCAAATTTTACGACTACAAGCTCTGACATTTTCCAGACAGCTATATAGAAAAAACTGTCCAGTTTTACAAGATGCCTTCGTAACCCAAATGCCTAGCTATATAAATAATACAATGAAATTGAAGTGATTTGAATTGGTTAGTGAACAGTAAAGGAATGCTAATAGATTGTTAATGAAATAATAAAATTTCAGTTTATCCATTAGGATCTTAATGTATTCTTAGTAGGAATTCTTATCTGATTCCTTTAGGGTTGGTTCAAAAAATTTAAGTTATGAAAAATTCCTTCAAGAGGTTTTGCATCATAAATGAACACTCAAAACACAGATGGCTGCTTCACATGTTAATATTAAATGGCACATTCATCTTTGCTAATCAAAGCTAAACCGAGAGATTACTTAATTAAAAAACTATCATTGGAAAATTAAACTATTAAACAACTATGCATAAACAGAATGTTCTTCACTGACAATAACACTGACCATCTCTGATCGAAATAAAGAAAGACAAACGCTGATGTAAAACAATCGCAATAATTGAAAAGAACAGTTTGAAAGAATTGAGTCGGACTTCCCAAAACCATGGGTGACTGAGAATTGTGTTTCATATTATTAATATAACAAAATAACAATGTTTATTTTTTCAAAATCACAGACATGACTGTTGACCGCATGAATGCAAATGGCCAATCAGAGGCTTTAAGTCACTGGCGCAGAAGAAATCTGCTCACCGTGTGCTCACAGACTGACCGTACATTTCCACTGGCGCGTTGTAAGCGATGGTTAGCGATGGTTAGCAAGCGTTTTCAATTCATTCCTATGGAAGTCGAGCGCCACGCTCTCGAGGTGGATTGTGGGATTGACAGCGGAGCAGAGAAAGCATTGAGGATGGTTGAGAGTGTCAAAAAAGTTACAATTCCTCGGCTTTATGCAAATAAGGAACGAAAAACACTGGGTGGTAGTCAATCATTGTGAGCTGAACAATGCTTAGGGCATTCGGAAATAAAGTCTGCACATTTCTGACTGTAATCCCACATATATCTGATGATTATATTTACCGTGAACTGAAAACAATCACAGGATGAGTCCAAAATGGCACACTAAATATACTCTTACTATTTCTGCCATAGACTGATGTAGTTAAAGTATTATGTATGGGTCGTATGCCATTGCGAACACAGCTCACATTCGCTGTTCCACACCCCAAAGCAGCAGCTCTCTGCCGTTGAGTTTTTCCGTGCCAGTGAAAATGTACGGTGAGTTCTTCTGCTGCACTCTCGTGAATGATCTCATTATAAACAATGTGTAGAAATGATGTAAATAAGAAATGTATTGTTCAGTGCAGACAGCTTCATTGATTATAAAGGGAGTTTTGGCGAGAGTCAGAACTGAAGTGATTGACAGCTTTAGTGATTATAAATTGAGTGTTCTTTGCTCGCTTGCAGTGCATGTTGAAGCATATACATGATGACACAGAGGCAGAAGTACTTGCAAATTCTTAGTAATGGTGAAGATGCCACGCTAACTAGTGGTCGAAATAAGTATCATATTTAGTGCACTGCGGTCTTGACTAAAACCATAAACCGAGATCCAGACCAAGACTTTAAGTCTTGAGACCCAGACCAAGACACAGAGTAATGAGACCCAGATCCAGACCAAGACTGCGTTTATATGGTCTCAAGAGGAATTGAGACCAAGACCACAAGATCAAGACTCCAACTCTGCGTGACACAGCATCTTTTAAAAGCAGCCCGAGATATGTATCAAGCAGTCAAAGACGTCTGTCTGTGCATGTTTATATAGAAAAACATTTAAATCCAGACAGGTACATGAAGGTGTCCTGTGAAAGTCCACTTTGGATGAATCTCCCATGACAGTCCCCATCTCTCTCCTCTTCACCTGTGTGACTGACTGAGCACCAGTGGGCAGGGCCAAGGGTGCAATGACAGAAAAATAGGTGTTGCATATTCAGATGTATTTGGTCCTTATGACATCAATTCCTTGGAGTTCAACGAATTCCAAACGAGCCATTTTTGCAGCTTGGTTTAAATAAATGCTCTTTTTCTATTAAGAAGGAAGTTTTCAGTTCTGAAACTTACAGTATGTTTTTATAGTACAATGACCTCTTATATGTCAAAAGATCAAGGAAAATTTGATTACTCATGTCATGACCCCATTAATATTTCATATTTTTGTCACATAGAAATAGTTTTTGGTATTTCCCATGCGCAGCAGTCAATGGCAGTGCTTGATCGTCTCGCCTATCAGCCCACTACTTAACCGACCGGCCCACTACGGGACCGGCTCACTGGAAAAAGTTTCAGTCCTCCCAAAGGCCAGTCCATCCCTGGGCTCAAATAATGTCTTAATACAAATTTATAAAATGCCATTTGCTCTGTATGAAAACAACAGAAGTCAATGGAAAGTCCCCCATCATAACTGAAATACAAACGTGTGTGTGTGCTTCACTATATTTTAGAGAGGACAGCTGACTCCAAAAGTGAGCTAAATCTGACAGAACCTCCCTTTGGGGACTTTCGGCACATTCTCAATTGGAAAATCATAATAGTATAATTTAATAAGGCATGATACGTAATTAGCAAATTCATAAATAAAGTAAATAGTTTTTTATGAGAAGGGTCTGGGTAAGGCCAAGGGTTAGTCTATTTTATTTATAACTAGCTTTATATAAAACAATAGAAGTCTATGGGACAGTATGTTACAGTTTAGACAGCCAAGTACAGTAATTTGCATGTATATGTGTGCTTGCATAACAAAAAAAAAAACACAAAAAAATCCATGTGGCTTTCGATCTGTGTGTGGCACAGGGAATTGATATCTTTGTGACTGACAGGACCGGGTGCAACAAGAGAGGAGCTGAGCTCTTTGGAGAGTTGCCCTAGGGCTTGGCTGACCTCTGGCTGACCACTAGCTGACCTGTGGGGTACCTTTGCATATGTACCCCAGCCAGATCTGCCTTCTCTTTCTCTTCTCCCCAGCATGGGTGAGCGCAGGTGCACTACAGTGGGGTAGATTCACTGCCAGTGAAAGGGGAAATCAACCATAAAGGGAAATTAAGACACATGTCCCTCTCTTCCCCTCCACACTCTCTCTCACACACACACATACAGGCTGTTTTGATGAAAACAATTTTTTTTTAGAAATAATAATAATTCAGCATTGCGAGTATTTACATTGACTTTTCATAATTTACTTCACATAATCTCGAATGTTGGCTTCCTGTGAAACTGTAATTGTGACTATATTTAAAATTGTATTATTCAAGGCCATTTGTCCAGTCTTAGCTATTCAAGTTGTGGACATCTATGTGAGACAAAGTCAGATACCATGGAATAGAAAAATCACAAATGAATCTCAATTGATTCTTCAGGACAGCAATTATATTAAATAGAGTGCAAATAGACACTTTAGCTTAAAGTCAACATCTTATTATATATATAAATAATTATTTTTCATTACATCACAAGCTTAATCATCTGCATTTGTGGCATAATGTTAATTACCACAAAAAATTATTTATATATATATATATATATATATATATATATATATATATATATATATATATATATATATATATATAAAGCAAAAAACATGGTTACTTGCAATGGAAGTGAATGGGGACAATACGTAAATGTTAAAATACTGTTTCAAAAGTATAGCCACAATACATAAACAGTATGAGTTAACATGACTTTAGTGTGATAAAATCTCTTACTATCCTTTTCTGTGTAAAGTTATATCCAATTTTACAACTTCGTTGCCATGACGATGTAACTTTATGAGGTAAATTTGCTCCATTCACTCTCATTGCAAGTGCTTCAGTTTAACTGTGTGATTTTTGCCTTCTTTTTTTAATTTGTTTTTATTCAAAATTATGGTTTGTGGTAATTAACAAAAACTTGTATTGAACCCGGAATATTCCTTTAATGCACTTCCCTGGTCTTATTGTGCACAATTCATCAGTGCATGTTATTCCAAGTAAAACGAATGTTTGTCTTCATAATCTTTTATCAAAATGTAATATGTTTCCTTTTCAGCTGACATCACCAAGCACTCTTATTTTTTTAACCCGTCCCCTCCAACCACCTGTCATATAGAGACATCTTCTAAAGATAAAGTTAAGTCCTGCCCTACAGTTCTTTGTTCAGCAGATGCTATTTGCACCCTGGTGCAAATAAAGAAAGATGCTATTTACACCCCAGTGCAGATAGTTGCAAATGTTATTTGCATCCCAACCGTGGTACAAATAATGGTAGATTCTGTTTGCACCTGTGGCAGACACTATTTGCACCCCTAATTAAATACTAAAATGCAGTATAGGGGCATCACTGCAGCATGTTTACTGTGTTTATTTAAAGTCCCACAGACACACTACACCAACCCCTACCCATAAACCTAACCCTAACCTTCCTTTACCAAAATTAACCACGATTTTACTACAGTAACCATAGTATCACCATGGTATTTTGTAGTAAAATCATAGTTACCACAAATTTAAACATAGGTACTATATAAACACCATATTACTGTAGTAACACCATTGTTAACTGCCTTAAATCTATGGTTTCTGCCAAAAAACATGGTTACTACAATATTACTGAAGTAATACTACCTTTATATTCATTTTAATGTATTATTATAAAGAAAATATTAAGAGAGGAGACAGGAAGCAGAATGAGTGTGAAAAACACGGAACTGAACTTGGGTCGAAAAGGCACCGGCATAGTTCGGAATTACATACTACCATATGACTCCTACTATTTCTGCCATAGACGTATATGGCAGAAGTAAAATGAGTAGTATGGGTGGTATGCCATTCCGAACTCAGCCACAGTCTCACCGGGGTTACGCCCCATGCCAGTAAAGCGACACTCACAATGCAGTTTGTCGTAAATCTCCAAGTTTCCAATAGACTATTGTGGTGCATATAGCCACTCTGTGTAGCAGGTATTATTTACACCTGGGTTTTTTTGTTTGTTTTTTTTTCTCATTGAATATTCTGTTTCACTCAAAGTAAAATGGATTGCGAACGGTGTATCATGTTGACTTTAAATCTCCCGGTTCTCAGATTGTTCTCTTAAGAAAAAGACCCCAGTAATCTCATGTCTACTCAAGAGTTTCAGAACAGATTTTAACAATGTCTCACACTGTGCTCAGATAGATACTAAAGTCTGCAATCAAAATTCGAAGCTTTCAATATGATCTCAAAAATTTTCTCATAAAATTCTTCCAAGACCACAATAATTGTATAGCTCTAAACTCTCACTGTACGCCAACAATTGTCTAATTTGTGACCATATACTTTCTCTTAAGAAATTCTAGAAGATACAGTATACAACCGAAACAAAGTTGCTTAAATGAAACAAAACTGAGAAATTCATTAAGTCTACCCGAAATAGGGAAGGAAGGGGCAGCTGTGTTAGTGTTAGCAGCTGAGTGTACACATTCTGCCAATCTTTGTATTTGCATCTGTCTTAGAGTTTGCTTAAGGGGGCAGCCTGCATGTTTGTGTAGTGAAGCTGTGTGTCTGAAAATGGTAAGGACGAATGAGAGCAGCTCAGCTCAGAGCACACACACACACACACACACACACACACATAGAGAGAGAGAGAGAGAGAGAGAGAGAGAGAGAGAAAGCGAGAGAAAGAGAGAGACACTAAAGACTAAAAAAAGTTACCTTAAGCCTTACCCTTCAGACCGTTTGTCTGTGTCCTTTTCACATCTATTATTGGAGCTTCTAGTGATTCTAGATTCTCTTTCTTCAGCCTCTGACAGACTGTAGATGTTAAAATGGTTGCAGCTCTGTTTTTGACAGGCCAAGGGCTTGATGTGGTACCACAAACAGGTATGGATCTCAGGTACTGTATGGATGGACTGCATACTCAAAAACATTATTATTGCTGCTTACTCAATTTAAATGAACTAATACAACATAATTATTCAACATTTTCAACATTTCAATTTACAGTAAGCTCATTGTGTGCAATACATTTAAATATGTAAGCCATAAATTTACTTAATCCATTTTCTTTCTGAATACCAAGAATAATTCCTGTTGGTGATTTTCGGAAGGAACTGTGTAGAGGAACTGAGAGAACCGTCATCACTACTGTGAGTTGTATGGATTTTTGATCCTTGTTTTGCCTTGTTTTTTAATTAGAAGGCATCTAATCTTTGAAATCAAACATGCACACAACCTAGTGCATTGAACTACATTTGAATTTTTTTTTACAAAAATTAAAAAATCAGCTGTTTACATTGGTTGGCTCTTTAAATGTTGATTAGTTTGTGAGCCGTAAACATGCATATGTAACCTTTTGATGAAAGGGTGCACTGATGTTTCTATTTACTGTGGTTATGAATCTGCTATGAACATTTGGGTTGGGTTTTGTGTGTGTGTTCAGATTTTAAACCATGCTCTGGTCTCTTAAAATAGAGCTTGCCTAAAGTGTGCTCACAGGATTTTAGCTGAGTGCAGTTCTTTAAGTTTTAGCCAGTAGTCATCTAATTACGGTATATCTGTATAATTTTGGCATAGCTTTTTGCTTTCGCTCTGCATTTTGATTTTAGTTGCAAGTGTTTTGTTTGCCACGGTCATATCAGAGAATAGTGCTGTTACATCAGTTGTCTGCCAGTGTGTACTTAAAATGCTATTGTTGTCACTTCCTTAATACACCAATGTATTCAGTCACACATTTTATTTTACACCCCATAATATGTGAGGAGAATGATTATATAAGCAATACTTGTGGTCTGACCTTTTCTATTTACAGGAAATCAGCAGATTAATACAATTCTCATCATAGCCTTTAGTCAGCATAGCAGAGTAGAGCATATAGCACTCTGTTTTCACTGCATATAAATGATGGCATCTTGCTTATCTATTTTCCCAAGGATAGTACTCTTTACAAATGCTCTCAACCCCTCTGTTGTCTACTGTATGAGTTGTGCATTTGAGGAGAATGCCATTGCTGTCATTTGCTGTAGGTAAGTTTTGATCACATTCACAACTCATGAGGTTTGCCAACTCTGGTCATCTGCTTAACATCTGTGCATATTATGATTTTGCTTTTGAGCATGTCACCTGTAGCCTACACCTTTTATCTCAAATTTGTCTATGCATTTAATAATTATAATATATTTAAATGGTGTAGTATTTTAATGACATGTAAACATATCTAAACCAATTTGTAGCTGGAAAAAAGCCTAATTAATATTTAATGTTTGTAAATCTTAGAAGGGTGCTATACATTGGTTATATGCTACAGTATGTGATTGCAGACTGAGGTGTTCTGAGCGGTTTTGGACCATGAGGTTGCTAGGGTGTTCTGGTTGGTTGCTAGGGCATTGCTACTGTAGGTGGTTGATAGGATGTTCTGGGTGGTTGCTAGGTTGTTGCTAGGTGATTTCTAGGATGTTATTGGTAGTTGCTTGCTATGATATTCTGGTCCCGAAATATGGCTCGAGTCCCTTCTTCAGTGTATGTTGATGGAATTTTTGCCCCATTTCTCATCAAAAAGGCACAAGTCTGGTGCTTAAAAATGAAACAGTACACCTCTCCTTAACAAGCCACACAATTTGAGGTATCATTCATGTACATAGCACAAACAGTGTGTGGTGAATTGTGCACTCAAGTTTAATACTTGGACTGGGATATCTCCTCATCTTTCTCTCATTCCTCAATATAAAGCAATGGGAGTTTGTCTCATATAACTGGTCCCAGATTAAGTTTCCGTGTGTTTATGCAACACCGGTCTCACTCTGATCCCGTATCAGGGTCCAAGTGAAATGTGACGTACTTGTAGAACATGTAAGTAAAGGAGCCACAGAATATCAAGAAGTGCTGGGAGGAAATAAGATCACTCAACTCGCATGTATTGAGTTTCTGCCCCCTTTAAATGTTATTACAACTTTTATGTACCCATATTAGGAGTTTGTGTTTAAGCATAGTCTTATAACAGCTGTTTGTGAACATGCTGAAAAGACCAGCTTGAATTTTCAAGTTTTGAAAGAATTCACATGGTTGTTTAAACCATGTTGGTTTGGCTCTGGTCTAGCTGAAGGACCAGTATAGCCATGTTTTTTACCAGCAAAATTAAGTTGGTGAAGCCAGCATGTTCTATCTGGTTGATGAAGTTTTGATAGTTTAGTCTGGTCGGGAAACCAACACTCCAGCATCCAAAACTCAGCATACGCTGGTGACAGGATAGCAGTGTAGACAGGTTTGAATGTCTTTCTATAGCGATTACATTTGTTTGTAGCTTTTAATTTGTAATTAGTAAAAATCAGTAATTAGTCTTAATCAGGTGTAATCTTTTCAGAGTTTGCATGTTAATATAATTTTGAGGTTATGGTAAATGGTTAAAAATGTATATCTGTGTATATATTAAAGTGATATTTTACCCAAAAATGTAAAATTCTCTCATCACTGTCTAAAAGATTTTTAGAAAAATATCTCAGCTCTGTAGGTCCATACAATGCAAGTGAATGGGTACCAAAATTTTGAAGCTCCAAACGCACATAACTGAAGCATAAAAGTAATCCATAAAACTCTAGTAGTTAAATCCATGTCTTCAGAAGTGATATGATAGGTGTGGATTAGAAACAGATCAATATTTAAATAATTTTTTTACTATCAATCTCCACTTTCGCTTTCACATACTTCTTCCTTTGTTTTTGTCAATTTGCATTCTTTGTGCATATCACCACCTACTGGGCAGTAAGGAGAATGTAAAGTATATTTATTTAAATATATTTATCTCTATATATCAGAGCAAGATGGTAACATGTTGAGTGAAACTGATGCGGACTGCAAAATAATTTTGGTTCCTGTGAATTCAGAGAGGTGACATTCTTCTCAGTTGTAATCAGCTGAAAATCAGATACAATTTTAAAGAGGTTAAATCGGGGCTTGAGGAAGAAAGTCTGAATCTTACTTCACAGGGAATTTCTTATGTTCCCTTTGAGATGCTCATTGACAATAACAGAGTAAAATAGTAAATAAGATGTTGGTGAGTTAAGCTCTGAGCTAACATGAAAATGTAAGACACCACATTCTATGCATGATTGCTTGTCTACAAATCAGTGCATGGATTTGCATGTGTCAGCTTTGATTTAAAATGTTCTTTTATTTTCATGAAAATGAGCTGTGATATGGAGTGTATGTGCAGTGAATGGCCCCCATCAACACTCCCATCATGATTTGCAGCAGAGAAGTCATGGAAGCTTCAACTCTCACAGTGTTATTTTATGTGCTGGTCTAAACAGAGTAACATCTGTCTTTTCACCAGAAATTCTTTTTTTTTTTTTTTTTTTTTTTTGTTATTAACAATTTATATTGATTCCATGCAGCAAATCAAATAGACAGAAAATGCAGAAACTTTTCACCAGAAATTCTAAATTCATTAAAGGAAGGAATCGTTCACACAAAAATGAACATTCTGTTATCACTGGCTCACCCTTATGTCATCAAACCTATAAGACTTTCTTTCTTGTATGGAACACAAAAGGAGTAAACTTGCAGAATGTCCAAGCTGCTCTTTTCCTTACAATGAAAGTGGATGGGGACCAGGGACAGCAGCAGTCATCATTCCTTTTCGTCTTGCCTGTAATAATCGTTTGTTTTTAACTTAATGGAGTGCATTTAAACTTAAAAATAACTCACTTAACTCTATCCAACTCAGTCTCACTACTGATGCACTGCTTGGAATGCACAACTAAGTGGACAAATAAAAGTTTAGTGAGGTTGTATTTCTCCAATTAAAATAATCATCTTTGGGCCTTTGAACCAACCTATTGGCCTTTGTTTTTTGATAATAAACCTCATTCTGGGGGGCCGGTGCTTATTGTAAATGGTAATGGCTGGGAATAACTGCTGTTATTTAGTCACCCTAATACCTTGCAGTCAGTCAATAATAATAATTGCAGAGATTTTTATAAATGACATTCACAGTGGGATCTTGAATTACTTGTAGCATTACAGTGGCCAATAAAGGTGCTCAAATATGCCTGAAATAAGAAGCATAGAAAAGTGTAGATGGACTGCCGTTTATCAAATTGTTTAAAGCTTTATTGCACCTAGAAAAAATGTATGTACATTTAGAGGCATGTGGATAAATTCAACATCTGATTAAATTAGTTTTAATTATTTAAAGTAACAGTTCACCCAAAAAATGTCACCCTCATGGTGTTCCAAACCTGAAGTTACTGTTTAATAATGTCCTTGCATTATTCTTACTGTAAAGTTAACTGTTAAGCCCAAAGTATACTTCGGTTGTCCACGTTGCTGATCGCTCACAGTGTGCGTGATGCAAATTTCGTCATAAGAACAGACTGTGTGGACTGTCCACGCTCGGCGCAGATTTTCTTGACGCACACAGTCCTCGTCTGTGCACATCATTGGCGCATGCACCAGCTGTGACTGTACTAAAAGAGTGGCTGTGTCTGAAAACTGGAAAATACTGCCTTTGGAGGCTGTATACAGAGGTAGGATGAAAATAAGGTGCTTTCCAAATGGTTCTGACACCAGTTTCATTAATAGTTCCATTCATTCAAAAAATGCTGTCGGTTAAGCCATTAAAGGAATAATTCACTCAAAAATGAAAATTCTCTCATTATTCACTTACCCTGATTCCATCCAAGATGTGTATGACTGTCTTTCTTCAGCAGAATACAAGTGAAGATATTTAGAAGAAGACAGAGCTCTGTCAGGTCCTTATAATTGAAGTACACAGGTGCCAGCACTTTGATGGTCCAAAAGTCATATTTAGGCAGCATAAAAGTAATCAGTCTCCAGTTGATCAATGAATGTCTTCTGAAGCACATCGTTTGTATAAAAAAAAAAAAAAAAGATAATTAAAACGTTATTAACTTTAAAAAAACGCTTCCTGCCAGCAGCTGACGCGAAGTGTGACGTAAGCGCGTTGGCGAGTTCATGCGAAAATTCGGAAACGGCGCCTATTTATAAGAGAAGAACAAACATCACGCGGGGTTCAGCCATTTCAAACAGCATCAGAGCCCTGGATGGAGGTGCAGATTTAAAGTTAAAAACATTTTAATTATCAACATGTTTCTTACATAAACCTATCGATTCGCTTCAGAAGACATTCACTGATCGACTGGAGTCGCATGGATTACTTTTATCCTGCTTAAATATGACTTTTGGACGGTCAAATTGCTGGCACCTGTGTACTTCCATTATAAGGACCTGACAGAGCTCTGTCTTCTAAAAATTTTAATTTGTATTCTGCTGAAGATAGACAGTCATACACATCTAGGATGGCATCAGGGTAAGTGAATAATGAGAGAATTTTCTTTTTTGGGTGAACTATTCCTTTAACTGATTAGATAGCAAGTCAGCTGCCTACGTTTTTAGATGCAGCCAGAATCACAAAGCAGTCATAGTGCGCATGAACGCATTTGTATTTGCTGGTGGACAGAAAAGTATACTTTGAATGTGGTCGACCGGGCTTGATTCAATCCAGAATGCAAAAAACAAAGTATACCCAGGCCTTTAGAAATCTCAGCATAGAAATCATTTGAGGTCTTTTAGACACATACAGTAGGAGTTTAATGATATCTAAAGAGAGGGAAAAATCTTGAACTAGTGCTCAATCAAATCTTGGGACTTTGTGTTTAAGTCTGGACCCCTGTGGGATGAATCCATTGCCACCACTGAATAATTAGTCCTGTTCAGGAAATGAGATGAGATTCTAGTTTTATGGACTCAATGATGAGGGGTTCTTGAATTTGAATAATGAAACCTACATTCCAGAACTAAAACTCAACCTCATCCATGCTAATTTCTGATTGAAATCACCTAGAGAGTTTAAGATAATTTCATTATTCATTCATCTGACTGCTAATTAATTGTGCATGTGCCTTCAATAATTCACATCCTATTTTTTCTGTAGTTTTCTGTGAGTGCCAAGATGAATAATTAATTCCAACAGACTTTGCTGTCTGTGATAAATGCTGGTCACTCTTTCCATAATGTCCAAAATGTACTGGTTGTCTCTTAGAATTTAATAAGTCTCTGTGTCTCTAAGGAGTCTATAATACTGCAACATTACAATTTTTTTTATCAACATAATAGTGCTATTATTTTAGCTTTTCACATGATGCGATTCACTGCTATTTTCAATCTGCTTTAATTATATAGGGCATGCATATTTGGTTATTTAATGTTTTTAGAATCAATATTTTTGTTTCCAGATGTTTTTAATGAAACTGGGTTGAAAGTTAAATTTAAACCTCCAAATGTTCTAATGAAGATGCCTGTTAAAGCAAAAGACACCATTTTTCATATTTCTGACATTTGGTCCATGGAAGGCCCTCCCAAAACATTTAATATTAAAGGGATAGTTTACCCAAACATGAAAATGCCGTGCTTTCTACATAATGAAACTGAATGGTAACCAGGGACAGAGCTGGGCATTCTGCTAAATATATCCTTTTGTGTTCCACAATAGAAAGAAAGTGTAACATGTTTAAAACAAAAGAGTGAGTAGATGATGGCAGAATTTTAATTTTTGCATGTACTCTTCCCTAAAGCAAAGGTCTACTTTTTGACAGGTCAGTTCAATTTTGAGGTCAATTTTAATGTCCTTAATAGGTACCATTAATGATTGAAAGCTAAAATTATTGAAAAATGGCCTGATGTTCAGATATGAAGGATGAGCTAGTTTAAATTTGCATACTGTATAGCCAGAAATTTGCATATAGCCAAGTTTTCTGAATTTGTTCAAGTTTCAGGTCTTTTGAATATTTGAACATCAAACTTTAAAAAACAACAACAATTTGTGCCTGAGTTTTTGTGGGTGCATGATGCACACATGCAGATATTCATGCACATGCATGTGATACAGGTAGGTGCATTACAAAGACGTCATTGTTTTTACAAGCTGTGGGTCACAGTGTAGTTCCCACCCAAGTGCACCTCAGCTTTTAACATGTACTCATGTATAACATTAAAAGAGGCCTCACGCTTGAAAACATGCTCTGAAAAACAGACATTCTGAACGCTGTGACGATGTGTTTGAGGACTAGAGTTACAAAGTTAGAGCTTTCTTTATCTGTTTTGCCCTCACCAACACATAAATTTACACTGTGAGAGTTGAACCTTTCTTGACTTTACTGCTGCAAATCATGATGTGAGTGTTGATAGGGGCCAGTGACAGCTCATATATTCACAGAGGTCTTCTGCAGGGATTTGTATCATTTTGCACGGGCAAATTAAACGTCCAAAATGAGCTCATGAATATTCATAGATATTCCTATAGGTGTAAAAAGTGCTTATGTTTGCATAGACACAGAAACATACAATATTGTTGTATTAATACCATCTAAAACAAATCATTATACATATTAACAACTCTAGAGACATACAAATGTTTACTAATCCTCATATTGAATGCATGGAATAAATCAGTTGATTTTAAATTTGTATATGATTTTATATATCATCAATGAGATTAATTAAATTTTAATGCCATCACAGTTACTAAAGCAGTTGAAGCATTTAACTAATTTGACATTATATCAATTTAATTGTGTTCTGTGTTGTTTCTGTGCCATATTCATAACTTTTTTGAAGACTTCCATCACTTTATTCAAGACATCATTGTTCTGTCATTATTTCATCATTACTTCATTGTTTAATTTTTCGGAATATACTGTGGCAAAAAACAAATACAAACATAAAATACATCACAAAATCATCATAATATGATCATAAAAGTAATACATTTTATTGGTGCTCTATAATCAAAAAAGTGTATGGATCTGAGTTTATTCAGGAATGTGGGGTAAATCATTTGATGAAAGGTTAATGTCAGCGTACACCATTTATTCTGTACTTTCTGTTTGACCCTTGGAGTTGTGCTTGTTCCTTTAACCTACTGTACAACATAAATGTGCATACACATCCACTCTTTTACATAAACACTTAGACATGATGCTGGAAATCCAGATACTGAATGTTTTCTATTAAGCCATTCAGAACACATTCAGAGGTAAATCAATTTCACATCAGACCAGTAGGACAGTGGCTCCCCAGTAAAACTGTATTCAGCATGGTTTGAGGGCAGTGAAAGGTTTCTGTCTGGCCCTGCATGAATATTACGAGTGAAGCAGAGTAGAGAGGCCCCAGCTCTGGCTTGCAGCTTGGGTTCATTTTTGTCTAACCAGTAAAAGTGCAGGAGACTGATCAAACCTGACAGCACTTGGAGCCCGAAAGCCAGGCAAAACCAAACCTCTACCCTCCCGAATGTGATGTCATTTAGAGTGTGCTGTGCTTCTACTCTTATCATTGGAATTCTTCAACCCCAAACCAGCCCTATACCCTCTTACTGCATTTTACTGCCCTCCAGTAGTTCAGAAGGTCATCTGCCAGCAAGATGCTTTTAGTAAAAGGGTCTGATCAGCACGAATCATCCCATTACAACAATTAAAAGCTGTTCCGTGGTCAGTAGGTGATACATTTGAAAACAGGAGGTTTTCAAAGCTTTAATTCAGCCCAAGCACACAGCGGTCTGTAGTTGACATTAAATGAACTGCAAATGACAGACGGTTGATGAAGATTAGCAAAAGGTGTCAGCTCTTTGAATAAAACAACTATACACTTCAAACACTGCATTGCTCCATGTGTGAGAGAGGAAAGACCAGATGAACACATGCATCACAACATTTATTAAATGTATGTTTTAATCCCTATTTTGTGTCATTGTAAAATTGATATGTAGACAGTAGATATACACTCACTGAGCACTTTATTAGGAACACCTGTACACCTACATATTCATGCGATTATCTTGTGCAGTGCATAAAATCATCCAGATACGGGTCAGGTTATTCAGTTAATGTTCACATCAATCATCAGAATGGGGAAAAATGTAATCTCAGTGATTAAGACCATGGCATGATTGTTGGTGCCAGACGCGCTGGTTTGAGTGTTTCTGTAACTTCGGATCTCCTGGGATTTTCACACAAAACAGTCTTTAGAGTTTACTCAGAATGGTGCCAAAAACAAAAAACATCCAGTGAGCGGCAGTTCTGCAGACGGAAACGCCTTGTCGATGAGAGAGGTCAACGGAGAATGGCCAGACTGGTTAGAGCTGACAGAATGGCAACGGTAACTAAGATTACCACTCTGTACAATAGTGAGCAGAATATCATCTCAGAATGCACAACACATCGAACCTTGAGGCGGATGGGCTACAACAGCAAAAGACCACGTTGGGCACTTTATTAGGACCATAGTGTTCCTAATAAAGTGCTAAGTGAGTGTATATTTGATGTATTATTTAGGAGCTGAGTGTAGCCACATTTGGAAAGGAAAAAATATATTTAGAGGCAAATTTCAGAAAATTATATATTTAAGATCAGTCATGTTAATGCCAAAACATGATTTATTGTTTGAATTAACTGACAGCCCTTAAAAGTAAGCTAAAAATAATCTGCCTTCCGATGTACAAACCTCGTCATGTATGTGTGCTAAACGCTGTTACCGGAAACACCTGCACAACTGCACAAAGTAGAACTAGTATTCCATAGTTCACCTAAGATATGAAATCTCATAACCCTCATGTCGTTCCAGATGGACTACTTTTATAAATTTATATGATGCTTTTTTGTCCTTTTTGGAGCTTGACAGACAAACATTCTTCGAAATTATCTTTTTCTTTTGGGTTTGCAATGACATGAGGGTGAATAAATAAGGACTGAATTTTATTTTTTGGGTGAACTATTTCTTTTGGAACTGAAACAGAAGCTGTTGGAAATGTTGGAAGAGGTCTACTCCAGATTTATACATCTGATTTAGCTAAAACATACACATTTGTATTCATGCATTTCAGAAGGCTTTTGCAGTAAGCATTTAACGTTACATTTTATTTGAATGTGTGTATGAGTCAAAACTGAAAAATCTGTTAACTTTAAATCCATTACTGCCTGATTGTTGTCAGAACTGGTGACTAGAAGACACTCACCCAAATAAGACATACAGCACTGCACATAAATGGATAAACCAGACAGAAGCTTTATTCAGTGCGGAGGCATGAATAGAGCTTACATTAAGTATTGCATGAGACCTCTGTATTCCCCTTTGAGTCGGGGGTCTGTGGACGAGAGATGTCTTCAGAAGGAGGAGATCAGCCTCAGATCAGAGAGAATAAAGTTTCATTAATTTCAATGAGCTGGCAGGGGAACAGTTAGCATGTGAAATCATCAACACAAAAAAGTGAAGGAAATTCAATCAAGCCGTGATAAATAGGTAATGGATGGATGAATGGATAAATGGATGGAAAGATGGATGAATGGATGCAAGGGCGGACTGGGACTAAAAAGTGGCCCTGGACTTTCTGGCCCAGAGCGGCCCACCAAACCCGGCCCGCAACACACCACACCATGACACTGGCTCATTGTTTTCATTTTTTGGCTCAATTTCTGATTTAATGTGTTTAAAAAATTATATTTCTATTGACTGCTAGTCATGACAATGGGCTCCACCAGTGCAAACATTGTCATAACTTTAAAACATATAAAACCACTAAATGTGATGAGTGGATTTGCTAAAAATAAGTACTTTATAGATCAGACAAATAACATGTCAGAAAACTTTTTTCCCAACATACAGATGTTAGGTTACATGTACATGAAAGTACATGGGAAAGTGTGTATTTTAGGTGCTGTGACAAGTCAGCATTTCTTCAAAGTTTTTAAAGATCTTAATCACTGTCAGTGTTGTGTGTGTTTGTTTGTTTTTTATGTCTTTTATTTTGAAAGTTTAGTTCCTGTTCCTGTTTCATGTCATGTGGTTCCCTGGTCATGTGATTTTATGTTTCCCTCCATGTTCATGTGTCTGGCTTTCATTAGTTAATTGTCTTGTTACCTTGTTATCAGTTCTGTCTTGTCATTGGTTATCATTGTCATGTTTCTCCCTTGTCCATGTATTTAAGCCTCATGTTTGCCATTGTCCATTGTCAGGTATTGTGAATGTAACATTGTAGGATTAGTCATGTCATGTCATGTCATGTCATGTCATGTCATGTCATGTCAAGTCAAGTCATATCAAGTCAAGTTCATATTTTTGTATTTTATTCGCTTTTGGAGTTACGGGTTTTGGATTTCAAGATTGATAATAAACTGCACTTGGGTTTATCACACATCATCATCTCTTCGTCTACCTGTTGCCAGCCATCGTTACAGAATACCTGACTGACCAAAATGAACCCAGCAATCCAGCTTCTTCATTTTCACCAGGGGAATCGGTCCCTGGAAAATTATGTGGAGGACTTCTGCGCTCTGGCCTGCCAGGTGGACTTTAATGAAGTTGCCCTCAAGGACTGTTTTCGCTTTGGACTGAATGAGCCAATCTCTTCCCTGATGCCAGGCAGTCAGAGTACCTACAGCCTGGCTCAGTATATCAACCTTGCCCTACTAATATGTGATTCATCGTTCACTGTGGGGGAGGTGGATGCCAAGCCAGAGTCCCACATTATGGCCGCCAAGCCACAGTCCCACGTCATGACCGCCAAGCCAGATTCCCACGTCATGGTTGCTGAGCTAGTGCCATCTTTTGCCCCAGATCCTGAATCTGCTCCATGCCATGTCACAGCCATGCCTGAGTCTGCTCCATGCCATGTCACAGCCATGCCTCAGTCTACTCCATGCCATGTCACAGCCATGCCTGAATCTGCTCCATGCCATGTCACAGCCATGCCTCAGTCTACTCCATACCATGTCACAGCCACGCCTGAGTCTGCTCCATGCCATGTCAGAGCCATGCCTGAGTCTGCTCCATGCCATGTCACAGCCACGCCTGAGTCTACTCCATGCCAAGTTACAGCCATGCCTGAGACTGCTCCATGCCAAGTCACAGCCAAGCTTCAGTCTGCTCCATGCAATGTCTCAGGCTCACCTCTGGTCAACGAGCCAATGCCCACATCTGCCACCTCCAACGAACCAGCGTTGCAAGCCTCGTCTGACCCAGAGCCAGCGTTGCAAACCTTGTCCGTTCCAGAGCCATCTCTCACTGGGCTATTTGAGTTGGAATTGGTTCCCGCCCTTGTGCCTACCCTGAGTTCTCCTGATCAGCCGGTTCCCCCCAAGCCACCGGCTCGATCATCACCCTCTGAGATATCCCAGACACAGAGAACTTTCGAACCTCCAACTCTGATTAGACCCTCCGAGCCCTGGACTCCGCCTTGGCCTGTCGATCCCTCGACATCTCCTTGGCTCTACGTTCCCTTGGCTCCACCGTGGTCCTTCAGCCTGTCGGCTTTGTCCCTCATCCCTCCAGCTCCTCCTTGGTCTGTCGGTCACCTGGCTTCACCTTGGCTCTCCGATCCTCTGGCTACGCCTCGTCTTTCCGATCCTTCAGCTCCACTGGGAACCCCCTTCCTTACGGCTCCGCCTTGGTCCTCAGCCCCACCGGCTCCACCTCAGTCTTCCGATCTCCCAGCTCCGTCTTGCTCCTCCGAACCTCCGGCACCGCCTTGGTCATCCCTGCCTACGGCTCCACCCTGGCCCTTCGAGTCTTCGGCTACTCTCCGGGTATCCAGTTCTCCATGGTTTCGCACCTCGAGCCTCTCACGGCTCCGCCTTCCATGGCTTTGCCCCTCGAGCCTCTCATGGCTCCACCCCCCACGGGCTCCGCCCTGATCTCATGCTCCACATCATGTTTTCACCAGACCATGCCCCACACCTTGTTTCACCATGTTTCCATGTCCTGCCACATAACCACATCAAGTCACCATGGTCCCCCCCACCAGCTCCCTCTTGAACTTTGTGTTTTTAATTTGGGATGTCGGGACATTAGATTATTGTCATGTTTCAATATTGTCATGCTCTCCTTTCATTAGATTATTGTCTTGTTACCTTGTTATCAGTTCTATCTTGTCATTGGTTATCATTGTCATGTTTCTCCCTTGTCCATGTATTTAAGCCTCATGTTTGCCATTGTCCATTGTCAGGAATTGTGAATGTAACATTGTAGGATTATTCATGTCAAGTTTAGTCAAGTCAAGTTACGTCAAGTTCATGTTTTTGTATTTTGTTCACGTTTGGAGTTACGGGTTTTGGATTTCACGATTGATAATAAACTGCACTTGGGTTCATCACACATCATCGTCTTCATCGTCTTTGTCATTGCCAGTGCCAGCATTACAATCACTTTCAACTTTTTTCTAGAAGTGCAAATAAACTATTGTCTTAGTTAATATGAGGTTGTGGAAACAACAAGTATTATAATAATAATATATTATATATGTATCATATGTAGATCATAAAATGTTGCTTAAAATAGTTAGATGAAGAAAGAGTCACACAGCAGGACACTGATGACAATGCTTATAATTTAATGTCAATTACTCACATAAATGTAATTGTTTATTAAAAAACAAAAAACAATGAAAACCAATTTGTTCAGAATAAGTACATATATAAATATACAAATATAAATATATGTAAAAAAATAAATAAATAAAATGTAGATCTTTGCAGATATTGTGCAGATTAATTGCTCATATTTTCACTCTTTGTGAGTTTGTTGCGTCTTTATATCTGCAGTGTTTTAATCCCCCCCCCCCCCCCCCATTTGGGATGGCATGAGGGTGAGTAAATTATGAGAGAATTTTCATTTTTGGGTGAACTATCCCTCTAATGCAGGTCTTCTGGAAGGAACCATGAAGTTAATTAAATTAGTTAATTAAATGTCTTAAAATGGACAATAAACGGATTGCATCCCTGACTATCTAGCCACACTGTCCTGTAAATCTAATGAGTCAAATATTATTTTATTTTTTTCTTATGCACAGAACATTCTGTTCGAGCTGTCACGTTTTATGGACATGACCTCTGTTTATTTACTTATTGTAATGCCGTGTGTCGTGCTGTGGCTGTATGAAAACTGTAGGCAGTGCTGTCGGGCTGTGTGGAGCGCGAGCTGACGCGCGGCTGCTTTAGCTGTGAACCGCAGGGATGTCAAACACGCGCCGCGCACGCAAGGAGAAGAGAACAGACAGACAGGTCACTTGCCAGCATCAAAAAACAGGGCACCTCCTCTCTGACCTGATTCACTGCATGTGAGTAAGAGGAGGCGAATATCGGGTACTATGTACCCGAGTTGTGGGTGCGTGCGTGTGCCTCTGAGCGCGCGACGCTGTAAAGGCAGCGCGTGCGGATTCTGCGGCAGCTGTGAACGCGGAATAACGGGATCGGAAAACTCAGCGAGGCATGGAAAAGCACGCTGAGTACTGAGCAAATAATCAACTAGACAGTCATTTGCAGACGTATCCATTGTGTGCGCCTCCGGGCGCCCTATTATTTGATCGAAATATCACAGTGGATATGAAGGCAAGCATGCAGTAGAATATTTCTCATACGAATCCAGACTCGTTGGGTTCGGTGCAAGTGATTCTGCAGTTTCTGTCCGTGGTCAATTTCAAATCTGCCGGAAAGACATCAGGTAAGCGGTCAATACGAGTTAATATATAGTCTTATCAGACGTCAAGCATGCAAGCTGCTGATTTTGAGGATGACGTTTTTGGGACAATTTCAATTTGAGTCAGACTCTACAGAGTTCATGCGTCAGCAGGGTTGCACACACATGGATGTTTACTCACACTTGCACTTAACTTGTAACTCAGATGCAGTTAATAACAAATAACATATTTTGCGACTTTGAGTTTTTCGACTTTTTGAATCACTGCATTTTGAATGTATAATAATTATACAATAGTTAAAAATGTCTTGTTTGAAATAGTTTTGGAATAAGTGTAGCATGTCACATTTCAGGCCACTGCTGTTACTGCATGACATTTCATGTAAACTACTGAGAGTTGTTATATTCTAGCATGTTTTAACTCGAGAATATGTTATGGGTTGGTTGAATTATTACCAATATGAGCTACTACCAGCACCTGTCTTACCCAGATTTCATTGGTCCTTGTTGCCAATATAAACTGTCTGTAAACTCAAAATGAACCATTGTTGGAATATATACATTCTGCTGATACATAACAGAACACAAGTCTTTGTTTATGTAACAGGATCAGTGTTTTGAAAGTTCTGCTTTGTATGATCTGATGCTCTTGTTGAAGAGCTGCCTTTATTATCAGGAACCGAATTCCTCAAACTGTGGATTGTTCAGGATGAGCATTTAGATGCAATTTTGGTATTAATGATCAACAAGAGGCAGTGTTGCACATCAGACTGTTCACTTAATAGAAATTCTTCAAAAGAAAGTGGGCCTTTTAACATTTACAAGTGTTTTGAATGGCAAGCGCCTGTCTGCAACTAATTTGAGAGCAACTGGATTGAGCTTGACATGTTACATTAAGGTTTAATAACTAGCTACTGTTTGAAATGCTTTTCTGCCAACTGTGGGGTTTATGATTCTGTGCATTCTCAATCGCTGAGATGTTGCAGTAGTGAGTTGCATGTAACCTAGAGACATTGGTTTGTTTATACTCATTTTCAAAGAGGTCCATCTGAAATGTAAGGTGGTTCTCAAAAGCCTTTCTTCTCTCTCTCAAACTCTCAGTCTACCCTTAACCTCATCTAGAAACCTCCTAAGTGCTGAAATACATCTGTAATGCAATTGAACTCTCTCTGTTATAGTGTCATCATGGGATGCATTTTCTATTCAGTCTATTGTTCTAAAAGGTCTTTCTCATGTTGGAAAGGAGTGCCGATCCAAACCAGCACACATAAAACTGAGAGGTAATGAATGCTGACATGATCCTTCATACAGCTGGGGGGATTTTAGTTTGCATAAGTGAACAAACACATTGGCGCTTACGGGAGGATATTTCCTTTCATTTCTACTCATTTCATTACTAACGCTGTTCTGGAATTTTAGACTTTACATTTGAGATTAGTAGATTTGCAGTTTAGTATATTGGTATTTTACATAACTGACCAGCTGCCAGGCTGCATTGTGTTAATCTGCATTGACCGATTCTGGGTGCTCTAGGCTAGGTTTTATTTATCTGCTCAGTGGGGTGAGATTAATTAGTCTCTGTATCTGGGAGGTACAAAAATCCTCTGATCTGATGCTGCATTCCATGTGACTCGCTATCGGACACAAGGCGCCAGATTTATCAGAATCATAAGGGCATGTTTGACGTTTGCACATGTCATTTCAGTGTAAAGATCATTGATGTACTCTAAGACCTATACTGTCACAAATTGGGTGTTCTATTTTGGGTTTTAAACTAGAGGACACATTTTTTACTTAGATTCCTTCCATTTAAAGATCGCATACTTTCAGGATTTTGTTTTAATTGGAACTTTTTATTTGAAATAGTTTTCATTGCAATCTCATTTCATGTCTTAGTACTTTCAGGTTTTATCTCAACATCAGGTGCACTCACTTAAAGGAATGTTCCAGGTACAATCAAGATTAAGCTCAATCAATAGCATTTGTGACATATAAAGTTGTTTTCCTCAAAACATTATTTTGAATCATCCCTCAATTATTTAAAATAAGAAGCAAAAATCATGGCTAAATTATGGTACTTAAAGTGGAAGTGAGCAGGGGCTAGTCTATAAACGTTTCAAAAGTATAGCCACAACATGTAAACATTATTCATGTTAACATGACTCTAGTGTGATACAATTGCATACTACTCTTAACTGTGTAAAGTTATATCCAAGATTACAATTTTGTTGTCATGACAACGTAACGCTGGTAAATTCAGTAATCTGGAAAATGCTGCAATGCCAGTAAATCTCTGATTTTATAACATTAAAATCATGTAAACACATTTAATGTCTGTTGTGGCTATACTTTTGAAACAGTGTGTGTTTTTGACGTTTATTGGCTGGCCTCATTCACTTCCATTGTAAGTGCCTTACTGTAAGCGTGATTTTAGCTTTTTTTTTTTTTAAATGAACAAGGACCGAGTCAAAATTGTTTGTTGTGGTTATAAATATTATGCTGCAAATTCTGTTCATTGAGGTTAATTTATTATGAACCCATAACATTCCTTTAATTAATTGCACTTAATTAAGTGAAATCAGTTAATTGTCCTCTGATAGTTGTTTAGAATTCAGACTGGGATTGCTATCTTCAGCAAATGTTAAATACTGTATGACACAACGCCTTTTTAATTATCTTGCAATCAACTATTGTTTTACTGGTCTGAAAGTGTCAAATCTCTGCCATTGAAAAGTTAGGTAAGGATCTGAACTGGAGTTTAGTGGTCCGGTAGAGGAAATCAATCATCTTTTTCCTGGGGGTTGTAATTACTGAGTGCACATTGGATGTCATATTGAACATTATCCATGTGTCAGCAGCCAAATGTAGAACAAACAGGGCTACAACACCATACCTTGTTTCAACAAGATCTGGAACAAATTGAATTTATGGCCCATTTTTCTCTACTTTTTAAATGTTTTAAATTATAATTAATGGCATACTCTGTTTGTAGACATAACATGTCTGGGTTTTAAATTGGTTTTGTCTAACATGGGAATTTCAGCCAGTTGCCATTCATGAAAGCAGTCAATTAAGTAATATATCGATCAACAGAACCGAAGGGCCAAGGATAGGATAGCCTTTACAAACAACCATGCATGCCCCTGTTTTCTCACATAGAGAGTTGAGAAGTTTCTTCTTCTGCTGGAAGTTATAATTAGTGTGAGAATTGTTACTCATTTTGAGAATCTAAACAAACGTCCAAAAATCTGGATCTTTTGAGAGCTTCAGTAAGATTTGCATTGCAGTCCCGCCAGTGTGGTGCTATGGCCAAGTCGTTCAGTACTGAGTTTGCTGCCCAACAGCAAGTCTTTGGACAATATTAGTAAATACATTTCTACACAACCTGGTCAAAGTGTAATAGAAGCACCACAAAATTACGTGGTTGCTTCAGCAACTGTGTTTTTCACATCACATTTGCTTTTATCACAATATCGGTTAGGTTTAGGTTTAGGGTAGGGACGTTTGTTTTGTTTATTTAAAAATAGATAGAGCATTAACCTTAATAACATGTTTGTCATCACACATTTGCTTTTTATGACACTATTGACTAGATTTAGGTTTAAGGTTTAAGCCAGGGAGGTAGGTTTTGTTGATTTTAAACTCGATAGAGCATTAACCCTAAAGGAATATTCTGGGTTCAATACACGTTAAGCTCAGTCGACAGCATTTGTGGCAAAAGGTTGATAACCACAAAAAATATTTAGACTCATAAAAATTTATGTTACAGTGAGGAACTTAAAACGGAAGTGGATGGGGCCAATTTTTGGAGGTTTTAAATTAGAGCCCGACCGATATGGGATTTTTGAGACCGATACCGATACCAATTTTAGAAAGGGAAAATTCACCAATTACCGATATGGTGACCGATATAGCTAATTTTTGAGCTGGAATGAAAACAGAAAAATGTGGATTGTGCACCGATTTTGCACCGATATGACTATGCAAAGATACTCAGAAGGCTGCTTTCTTAAACAAATATTTTTATCAAAGAATATTTGACATTATTATTATACATTGTCAACAAATTCTAGAAATGAACACTGAGAAAATAAATAAATAAAAATACAATAAATTGCTAAATAAAAATCAGAACTGTATGTTTAGTATCAGTCAATTGCCCACTATTAAAATAAAGAATAAATAGAAATAAAATAAATAGTTAATTAACATCAGTACTGTATGTTTAGTATAAGTCAATTGCTGACCATTTAAATAAAAAATAAAAATGTAATAAATAGCTAAATAAACATCAGTACTGTTTAGTATCAGTCAAATGCTGACCATTAAAATAAAGAATAAATTAAAATAAAATAAATAGCTGAATAAACATCAGTAATGTTTAGTATCAGTCAAATGCTGACCATTTAAATAAATAATAAATTAAAATAAAATAAATAGCTAAATAAACATCAGGGGCCAGTTGCAGCAGCTATACGTACGTTACAACTTAGCCTTGTTGTGGCGTAAATGGGCACTAAGTCACAATTTACGCTCTATTAAATATTTGAGCATTGCACCATTAAATTTATGTAGGACGTAACTCTACGTATAAACTAAATATTTACGGCAGCCTCCGACCAGGAGTAACTGATGGGATAAAAAAGCAGACTGATATTTTATGACATCAATGAGCTCATGTTTTGGTTGACAGGCATCAGTCCTTTCGACATATATGATGATGTTGGCATTTACACTCGTTTACATTTACGAGAGAGGAAAAAAACATACTTTTAAGCGGCTCTTCAACATGAAACCGTTCTAATGGTGCCGTTTTTAGGGTGCGTCGCCCGGTGTCAAGTTTCAACACATTCAAAATATATATATAGGATATTAAAATTAATAAATGTCTATTTTTCCAGCCTGTTGTATTAGTATGTATCACCCCTCATTTATTTTAGAAACATTTCCTATATATTATTATTTATACTGGGCAAATATACTATTTATTAAATCTACTTTTATTATGTATCCTATTTTAATGTCTGGAAAACCAGACTTTTAAATATTAAATTTTATAAATGCAATGACTGGAATTGTTCAGTTGAAGGGGGTACCAAACTGTGAATCCTGAACAAAACAGTTTGGTGAATACAGGTTTACTCATTAGCTTCCACTCAGCTGACAATAATGAAAGTAGCTACGTGGTTAGCTAGTTAGCTATAAGCTCGTCGTCATGGAGAATAAAAGATGGATTTTATTTACTTTCCAGCATTGTGTCTCACCAACTAGACACGTGAAAGCGTGAAATCAACACTCACCACACACAATCCACCACCGCACCGTTGTCTGATGAGCTGCAAAAAGTTGCTCTGATGTTTACCTTTCAATCTGCTACATTACTGACTGCACTGACAAACTATAGCTGGCTGACAGCAAACAGATGTAATAAACATGAGTTACATGGTTGTCAGGGACAGGGTAAATGTTATATTAGTTATATAAAATGATGGGGTAATTTTTTATTAACTTTTCAGTATGTATCTCACAAGCTAGTTAGCAATTTAATGAGAAGAGATCGCTCAAATCCACACCGTTTAACTCCACACTGTCTGCAGAGCCACCGTCAGCTCAGAGTCAGCTCTGTAAACAATGGAGTCGGAGCGCTCTCTGCTGGACAAACTACGCTATGACACCAATTCTAAAGCATTGTTTTCTGCATTATATGTTCTGAAAAAAAGTTTTCATATCAGCGCATATCGGTAAAATATACGCCGATACCGATATATCGGTATAAGGCTAATATCAGCGGATAATATCAGCCGACTGATATATCGGTCAGCCACTAGTTTAAATACAGAAATGTGAAGCGTATAATTTTATAAAAGCACTTACATTAATTCTTCTGTTAAAACTCGTGCATTATTTGAGCTGTAAAGTTGCTTATATCGTAATTTTTGCCTTAGTTTTAGGGTTTGTTGACATGACACGTTTGTTGACATGACATCGACACACAGAAAAGGTTAGTAAGCAATTTTATCATACTAATCATGTTAACACGCATATTGTTTATGTCTTGTGGCTATACTTTTGAAATAATGAGTATTTTAACGTGTACTGATTGTCCCCATTCACTTCCACTGTAAGTGCCTCACTGGAACCCAATTTTTAATTTTTTTTAAAGAAAATGAGGGACAAGAAAACATAATTTTTTTAGGGAATCAATATTTTACCCCAAATGCTGTCAATTGAGCTTAACTTGCATTAAACCTGGAATATTCCTTTAAAAACCTCATCTGTTTGGGAGAAGTGCCACAATATGTGTAATAAAACATGTCATTTGGAAAAATGTTGTCATTCATTTCATGAGATCAGGCTGTTTCTTCAACATTCGTTAGAAAGATAATAAAATATCGTCATGGTTACTGGTGTAACCTCCGTTCCCTGATGGAGGGAACGAGACGTTGGTGTCGATGTAGTGACACTAGGGGTCACTCTTGGGAGCCCGAGACACCTCTGGTCTTTGATAAAAGGCCAATGAAAATTGGCGAGTGGTATTTGCATGCCACTCCCCCGAACATACGGGTATAAAAGGAGCTGGTATGCAACCACTCATTCAGGTTTTACGCTGAGGAGCCGATATAAGGTCCGGCCATTTCAGCGGGTAGTTCAGCGTTGTGGCAGGAGGGACCAATGTCTCGTTCCCTCCATCAGGGAACGGAGGTTACACCAGTAACCATGACGTTCCCTATCTGTCACTCACTCGACGTTGGTGTCGATGTAGTGACACTAGGGGTCCCTATACAAAACGCCACAAGGCTGAACTGTGTTACGTGAACTGGTGGTGTGTGGTGGGCAGACTTGCTGTGTGCCTCATAGCCAGCACACCAGGTCGACACGTAACCTCCCCCAACACAGTTATGAGTGTCGAACGGCCCTTTTTGGGGACAAGTCGACTACCCAGAGATAGAGACAGGCTTAACCCAGTCGTGGCCTCTTTCCCCTTCTCTTTTTCCACTCCCTAAAAGAGAAGGGGGATTATCCGACTGGGCCGCCAGGTCTAGTCGGGGGGTGTCCCTCCCAAGGGGAGGACACCGCGGAGACCACACCTCGCCCCAAGAGAGGGGGGGGGGATACTTAAGTGGAAGAATACATCACATGGTCTTTCCAACCATGTGGAGAGCCTTCAAGGTAGATCCTGCCCAATGGGGGAGGAGTTACTATAACATGGAGACTGGGGCAGAGGGGCTCTGCCCAAGGAAGACGCAGTTTGCCAGCAGGGAAATGAATTAGCGGAAGATATAGATCGCATGGGGTTAGCCTTACAGGGAACCGCCACATGCGGAGCACCTACCCCAGAACCGGGCTCTTAGTTAGCGCGTGTACTGGGCCGGCAGCGAGTCTCTCCGAAAACTCGACTACCACAGGGCTCGGAGGAAGTCAACCAGGGAACAACTTTTGTGAACACTACTGGGAATTAACAGCGCACGTCTTCAGCTCAAAAGGAAGGCGCTATGTGCAAGCGATACACCCGGCCGGCTATCCCGGGCTTATCCGCTTGTGTTGCGTGCCACTACCTAGGATGAAACCGGTTCCACCCGGAGGTTGTAGAACCTTGCAAAGGTGTTAGGTGTTGGATGTTGCCCAGCCCGCTGCTCTGCAAATGTCTGTTAGAGAGGCACCTCTGGCCAGGGCCCAAGAAGCCGCTACACCACGGGTAGAATGGGCTTGTAGCCCTACTGGGGGCGGCATGTTTTGGGCGAGATATGCCATAGTTATGGCGTCAATGAGCCAGTGGTCGATCCTCTGCTTGGAGACAGCGCTTCCTTTCCGCTGTGCACCAAAGCAGACAAAGAGCTGCTCAGAGACTCTAAAGTTCTGCGTGTGATCCAAATAGATGCGTAAAGCGCGCACCGGACACAGCAACGACAGGGCTGGGTCTGCCTCCTCCTGGGGCAGCGCTTGCAGGTTCACCACCTGGTCCCTAAAAGGAGTGGTGGGAACCTTGGGCACATAGCCTGGTCGGGGTCTCAGGATCACGTGAGAATAGCCCGGACCGAACTCCAGGCACGTTTCGCTGACAGAGAACGCTTGCAGGTCACCTACCCTCTTGATGGAAGTGAGCGCAGTCAGGAGGGCAGTCTTCAAGGAGAGTGCCTTAAGCTCGGCTGACTGCAAAGCTCAAAGGGGGCTCTCTGTAGACCCTGAAAAACTACAGAGGTCCGATGAGGGAACGAGGCGCGGCCTGGAGGGATTCACAATTCCTGGGCCAGTGCTGAAGCGGCCTCATATGCATCAACCCGAGCGGGGTGGCCACCGCCGAGGATGCCATATGCCCCAGGAGCCTCTGAAAAAGTTTCAGTGGAACCGCTGTTTTCTGTTTGAACGCCTTCAAACAGGCCAGCACCGACTAGGCGCACTCGTTCGTAAGGTGCGCCGTCAAGGAGACTGAGTCCAACTCCAAACCGAGAAAAGAGATGCTCTGAACCGGGAGGAGCTTGCTCTTTTCCCAGTTGACCCGAAGCCCTAGTCGGCTGAGGTGTGAGAGCACCAGGTCCCTGTGTGCGCATAACACGTCTCGAGAGTGAGCTAAGATTAGCCAGTCGTCGAGATAGTTGAGAATGCGAATGCCCACCTCCCTTAACGGGGCAAGGGCAGCCTCTGTGATCTTTGTAAAGACGCGAGGAGACAGGGACAGGCCAAAAGGGAGTACTTTGTACTGATACGCCTGACCCTCGCACGCGAACCGCAGGAAGGGTCTGTGTCGAGGAAGGATCGAGACGTGAAAGTACGCATCCTTCGGGTCTACCGCCGCAAACCAATCTTGATGCCGGATGCTCGCTAGAATGCGTATTTGCGTCAGCATCTTGAACGGGAGTCTGTGTAAAGCAGGTTCAGTACTCGCAGGTCCAAGATTGGCCGCAACCCACCGCCTTTTTTTGGTACAATGAAGTAGGGGCTGTAAAACCCTTTCTTCATCTCGGCTGGAGGGACAGGTTCTATCGCGTCCTTCCGTAGGAGGGTAGCGATTTCCGCGCAAGGTAGCAGCGTTTTTGTCTTTCACCAAGGTGAAGTGGACACCGCTGGACCTGGGCGGATGCCCGGCGAAGTGAATTGCGCAGCCGAGTCGGACGGTCCGGACCAGCCCTCGTGACAGACTGGAAGGCGCAAGCCATGCGTCCAAGTTCCGCACAAGGGGGACCAAAGGGACAACGTCATCGGATGTACCAGCAGGTGGGGCCTCGCGGCGGGGCGGAGCTCGAGGTGCCACACCACGTTGTGGCCGTGCTGAGTCCGAGGACATCGAAGCACTTACCTGGCTCCTTGTGACCACCCCCGGTACAGCCTGGGACGGGAAGGAAGAGGCCTGTCCTCGTGACCCGTGGAGACTGTCACATCGGGGGCGGATTTGTGCCACAGCTGGGCGCTCAGGGCGGGAGACCGCCGCTGGAGCGCCAACCTGCCACATGGAGTGGTGGACGGTGGTCGTGATGCCAGCCGTACACACCGGATATGTGACCCAGGGAACAAGGAAACCACTCTTGCTGAGCTCTTGAGTACTGCAGCCACTTGGGCATGCAGCGCAATTGAATGCAAAAGGTAACAAAAAGATAAAGATCTGCTTACCAGCTCCAGAGCAGCGGGTTTCGTTGTCCCTGGGTCGCCCGTCTCAAGGGCGCTTTGAAGCCTTTCACGGGTTCTGGGCAGCCGCGAGACGGGTGGCGTCTGCTTCCTGCGGTGGGTTCCATGCCGGGGCCAGGCCGAAGGGGCGGGCTGCGGCGGAGCCGGTGCAGTTACCGCAGGGGGACGCCCTTGGCGATGAGTAGATGGGGTGTGGGATCTTGAGCCGCGCCGGGGCAGGATAAGCCGGCTAGCATCCATCTACTGCTCTACCATCGAGAACTGCTGGGCAAAGCCCTCGACGGTGTGGCCGAATAGGCCCGCCTGGGAAATGGGGCAGCAAGGAATCGTGTCTTGTCGGCCTCACCCATCTCGACCAGGTTGAGCCAAAGGTGGCACTCCTGGACCACTAGTGTGGCCATCGTCTGCCTGAGAGACCGCGCCGTGACCTCCGTCACTCGGAGAGCGAGGTCGGTCACCAAGCGCAGTTCCTGCATCAATCCCGGGGCAGAACTACCCTCGTGCAGTTCCTTTAGCGCCTTGACGGGCTTGCAGGAGAGCCATGCTGAAAAGATCAGGACCGGGCAGTAAAAAGTGCCTCCCGCGACCTTGTCAGCTCTTCATGCACTTCCGGGAAGAAAGGAACAGGGCGGGGCGTGGCTTTGAGCGGCGCCGCAAGCCCAGGAACCAATCACCGAGCCGCGAGGGTTCAGGGAAGAGCGGTGAAATCCACTCTAACCGACGCTCGCGACTGCCCGGGAAAGCATGTCGTCATCTCCGCGTCAGCCTGTGACTGGGCGATCGACCCCGAAGGGAGGAGCCCAGCTGAGGCTTCCGACTGGACGAGCCCGCTCTCTGATGCTGCGCTCGAGAGCTCATCACTTTTGCGGGCTCCGAATAAGAGGTCGAACTCGCCATGAGACGAGCCGGCAGACTCACCCGGAAGCCCGATCGGAGCAGAAGAGCGTGCTGGGGAATGGGAGGTCCGCGGGGGGATACCCAGTGGAGGCGGTCCCATTGGGGTCCCCAAATCGCCCCCAGTGCTAGCCGCGTTGGCCTCAAACCCGTGGGTAAAAGGACCGAGGCGGGAGCCTCTGGGGTGGCTCGCTTTCTTATGAAGGCGAGCCGCGACTGCAACGTTGCCATGGACATATTCTCGCAATGAGAACATGACCATCCACGAACGCTGTCTCCGCGTGAGCAGTGCCCAGACACGAAAGACAGTGATCATGACCGTTAGAAGGTGAGCGATAACGAGCACAACCAGGAATAACACACAATCGGAAAAGCATCTTTAAAAAGACACGTCTTTAAAAAGACGTTCCGTGTGTGCGCTCTTTTAGAGAAATATATACTCTTTTAGAGGGGAAAAATGCTCTTTCAGAAAATATACTCTCTAGTTTTTCTGCCGAAGCGCCCAGGGGCGTTCTCTGCAGTGCACCAGTGCAGAGGAGGGAGAAGCCGCTGAAATGCGCCATCAGATCCAGCAGAGGTGAATGAACAGTAGTATTCAGCTCAGTGAGCATGACCGTTCGGCTCCGAAGAGAAAATCTGAATGAGTGGTTGCATACCAGCTCCTTTTATACCCGTATGTTCGGGGGAGTGGCATGCAAATACCACTCGCCAATTTTCATTGGCCTTTTATCAAAGACCAGAGGTGTCTCGGGCTCCCAAGAGTGACCCCTAGTGTCACTACATCAACACCAACGTCGAGTGAGTGACAGATAGGGAACAAATGTTTTTAACAATCCCCTGGGCTCTGTCAAGTCATTTTTTTTTTCAATTAAAATTTGTATTGATTCAGAAACATATAACAAAATAAAAAACACAACATATATACATTGAATCAACATTTAACCCCCCCAGTACCCCTCCCCAATCACCAACCCCACTCAGAATCAGAATCAGAATCAGAATGAGCTTTATTGCCAAGTATGCTTACACATACAAGGAATTTGTCTTGGTGACAGGAGCTTCCAGTGTACAACAATACAAAAACAGCAGCAAGACATAGATAATAATAATAATAAAAAATAATAATTATACACATACGTACAGACACACACATACATACACACATACACATGGGTAGTGCAAATCTAATACAATCTGTTATGTACAGTGTAAATACAAATCTGTTATGTACAGTGCAAATGTTTTTTGTTTTTGTTTTTTTTTTTTCAGAGGAATGAAATGGCAGAAGAGGTTGGATGTGTTGGATAAATATAAGAAAGACTAAACTGTGTATTGCACATAGTTATTGCTCAATGGGGCAATTTAACTGTTCATGAGATGGATAGCCTGAGGGAAAAAACTGCTCCTGTGCCTGACGGTTCTGGTGCTCAGAGCTCTGAAGCGTCGGCCAGAAGGCAACAGTTCAAAAAGGTAGTGGGCAGGGTGAGTGGGGTCCAGAGTGATTTTTCCAGCCCTTTTCCTCAATCTGGAAGTGTATAGTTCTTGAAGGGGGGGCAGGGGGCAACCAATAATCCTCTCAGCAGTCCGAACTGTCCTTTGTAGTCTTCTGATGTCTGATTTCATAGCTGAACCAAACCAGACAGTTACTGAAGTGCAGAAGACAGACTCAATGACTGCTGAGTAAAATTGTATCAGCAGCGCCTGTGGCAGGTTGAATTTCCTCAGCTGGCGAAGGAAATACAACCTCTGCTGGGCCTTTTTCACAATGGAGTAAATGTGGGTCTCCCACTTCAGGTCCTGTGAGATGGTAGTGCCCAGGAACCTGAATGACTCCACTGCTGCCACAACGAACGAACACCCATGTGGTCACAAATAGATTAAAACAGGTTAAGGACTTCACTATGCTATCAAATTGCTTGATGTAAGAGAGGGGGACATCTACAGGGAGAGATTGTAACAGGTAATTTTGGAATACAATTCATTTTAATAACATTAACCTTCCCAGACATAGATAAATGTAATGAAACCCACCTGCCCACATCGCTCAAAAACCTTTTTATTTAGGGGTCAAAATTAACTCAGATTTGCTAGGAATAAAATGCCCAAATACTTAAGGCCCTGTTTGGGCCACTGGAAGGCGCTGGAAAGCCGTTACTGGGCAGTACGCTGTTAGAGTTAAAGCTTTGGATTTAGACCAATTGACTTTGTATCCTGAGAACTTAGAAAAGGAATGAATAATTCTATGGAGGCAAGGCATAGATCTAATGTGGTCGGAGACGAATAATAAAATATAATCTGCATAAAGCAAAAGCTTATGCGCCACACCTCCTGCCACCACCCCTGGAAAATCATCTTCCCTTCTTATCGCGGCTGCTAATGGTTCCAGGGCAAGACAGGACAATAATGGGGAAAGAGGGCAACCCTGCCGGGTGCCCCTGCCCAGAGTAAAATAATCTGAAATTAATCCATTTGTTTGTACCGCCGCTACCGGGTGTCTAAAAAATAACTTAATCCATCCAATAAAAGTATTCCCGAACCCGTTTATTTCCAAAATCTTAAAAAGATAATCCCATTCTACCATATCAAATGCCTTTTTGGCATCAAGTGAAATTAAGACATTTTTATTTGTATAGTGCTTTTCACAACACACATCATTTTAAAGCAGCTTTACAGGAAATCATGCATTAACAAAAAAACGAAAGTGTTATATCTATAAAGTCTTATATCTATAAAGTCTTAGAGTGATCATTGTGTAGTTTGATTAAATATGATTGTAAATTATGTATAAAAATTAAATAATTAAATAATAATTGTATTTAGAACCCCTGTGAGCAAGCTGAAGGCGACTGTGGCAAGGAACACAAAACTCCATAAGATGTTGGTTAATGGAGAAAAATAACCTTGGGAGAAACCAGGCTCACTGTGGGGGCCAGTTCCCCTCTGGCTAAACATCATGAATATAATGCCAATATTAGTTATTTGTGTACAGTGCAAGTCATGGTTTAACACTTGTAAATTAAGTAAGCGTTAAGGTCCAGTGTTTAAAAAAATAAATAAAAATAAATTAAAAAAAATATATATATATATGTGTGTATATATATATATATATATATATATATATATATATATATATATATATATATATATATATATATATAATTTATTTTTATTTGTTTATTTTTTTTTTATGAACTTTAGGATTAATGACTAATGTCTTTGAGGTCCATCCTGGATTAACTGCAAAAGTTCACATAGATGCACTGTCCTTTGTTAGTTGGCTGATGAAGGCTTTTGTTGACAATTAAATGATAGTCTATAATATTCCATTTCAAGAGTGTAGTCCATCAATAGACATAGGTGATGCAGGCAGAGATCAATAAGGTGCATCAGAGTTCAACTGGCAGGTCATTTCGGTGAGGTTCAGCGGGGTCCATTCTAAGTCCAATATTCAGGCAGTGGCATATGAAGTATCCGATGTCTTACAGTTGGAGTTGGCATCAGTTCATCCTCTGAATTCAGAAGACTGAAGTGATGTCTGGCTAGCACCTGCTGTAGTTTGTCGTGATCACTCAGCGACACATAGCATTGGAGTCCGACACCAAGCAGGAACGAGCTGGATCTGTCCGGATCTGGAGGTTGAGACATGGAAACAAATAGAATAATATTAGCATAGATGCCATTACATTTTATGCAGAGTATAGATCTTGATAGATGTTTCTGGTTCCGGCAGACCTAATTAAAGCAGCCTAATTGTGAGTTGATGGATAAATTAGGTGTATGCCTGGCTAAATAGATGAGTCTTTAGTCTAGACTTAAACTGTGAGTGTGTCTGCATCCCGAACAGTGTTAGGGAGACTATTCCTTAATTTAGGAGCCAAATATGAAAAGGATCTACCTCCTTTTGTGGAATTATTAACAAGCTAGAATTTTGTGATCGTAATGAACGTGATGGAATATAGCGTGTCAGAAGGTCACTTAAGTACTGTGGAGCTAGACCATTCAAAGCTTTGTATGTAGTTAATAGAATTTTACAATTTAACAGGTAGCCAATATAACAACGATAAAATTGGGCTAATATGATCATATTTCTTGTTTGTAGTCAGCACTCTGGCAGCTGCATTTTGAACCAATTGAAGTTTATTTATTGAACTTGCTGGACATCCTCCCAGTAATTCATTACAATAATCTAGTCTTGAGGTCATGAATGCATGAGTTTTTGGCATCAGCAACAGAAAGCATGTTTCGTAACTTAGCAATATTTCTGAGGTGGAGGAATGCTGTTCTACAAACACTGGAAATTAGATTTTCAAAGGACAGATTGGTATCAAATATAACTTCTTCGCTGTAGAAGACGACGTAACAGTACATCCATCGAGAGTCAAATTATATTTTAGCTGCTTATTTTTAGAGGATTTTGGTCCAATAAATAGTACCTCTGTTTTGTCAGAATTGAGTTGAAGGAAATTTCTGGCCATTCAGTCTTTGATTTCATTGATACACTCTGCTAATTTGGAGAATTGTGAATTTTCGTTGGGTTTAGAAGAAATATAAAGTTGGGTATCATCGGCATAACAGTGGAAACTTATTCCATGATCCCTGATAATATCTCCCAGGGGAAGCATGCGTAAGGAGAAAAGCAGAGGCCCTAAAACTGATCCCTGTGGCACTCCATACTTAACTTTTGTTTGATTTGACAATTCCTCGTTTACACATACAAAGTGGTAGTGTTCTGATAAATAGGACCTAAACCATGCTAATGCAAATCCATTAATGCCAACATAATTCTCCAGCCTATTCAAGAGAATGTTGTGATCTATCATGTCGAAGGCTGCACTGAGATCTAAAAGCACTAAAAGAGAAATGCAGCCACGATCAGATGATAAGAGCAAGTCATTTGTAACTCTGATAAGTGCAGTCTCTGTATTGTGATGGGGCCTAAATCCTGATTTAAATTGTTAATATATACCGTTTCTCTGTAGAAATGAACATAGTTGTGAGGACTCAACCTTTTCTAGTATTTTCGACATAAATGGAAGATTTGAAATCGGTCTGTAAGTAGCCAGTTCTCCAGGATCAAGCTGTGGCTTCTTAATAAGCAGTTTGATAACTGCCATTTGAAAGTTTCTTGTGACATATACCAAGGATAGCGAGGAGTTATTTTCAAATGTTTCTCTGTGATTTACACTTTGGCTTTTATTGCTTTCATGGGACTACATTTATGATTATGCTTTTCATTTTCTCTTATCAGTGTGCTGAGTGTATGAGTTGAAGACTTACTGTCTGAACTCTGAACTCTGTTCTTGACCTTAGCAGAGCCGAAGTTGATTGCATGGCTGCAGATTTGTGTCTTGGCCTGCATACAAATGTGCATGTCCTGGAGATGGTTCACTGTTAAATTTTCTGTAAAAAAAAGCCATAGAAATTAAATTGTTGGCTAAATGGGGTGTTAAAGGGTGTTTGCACACTAAAGTTTTTGGAGCAAATCTGAGACCGTTTGTCTTCAGAGTTTAGTAACGAGTGTAAGCTGTTTTCTGAAGTTGGACGTGCATCGGAGAACCACGCCCAAGTACACTTAAAAAGCTGTTTTTTAAATTATTTTTCTACATAAAGATGTGCTAGATGGTCTCGCTGTGTCGCACTGTTTTTCAGCGTTTCACGCTGGAGCGCCACAACAACATGTCAAGTTACAAGTACTTTAACTTGGGGGCCTGGGTAGCTCAGTGGTAAAGATGCTGGCTACCACCCCTGGAGTTCGCTAGTTCGAATCCCAGGGCATGATGAATGACTCCACCCAGGTCTCCTAAGCAACCAAATTGGCCCTGTTGCTAGGGAGGGTAGAGTCACATGGGGTAACCTCCTCGTGATTGCTATAATGTGGTTCGTTCTCGGTGGGGCACGTGGTGAGTTGAGCATGGTTGCCGTGGTGGATGGCGTGAAGCCTCCACACGTGCTATGTCTCCATGGCAACGCACTCAACAAGCCACGTGATAATCGTGATAATAATAAATCTGTTGCTAATACTTGGCTCAGAGAATGGGTTAACTAAAAAAATTCAACAGCTTTACTTGCCACTCAGTGAAAGGCCGGCTCTTTTATCTGCCATGAATGAGTTATCTGGGTGTTCAGAATATCCAGCCTCATTTAACTGCAACATTGTGAGAGAATAGCTTTACTATATAGGGGAGGGTAGAGTAACTAGGAAATGTCAGTGGGTGAGCTGTCCCACCCCTTAATGTAGTATAA
Organism: Myxocyprinus asiaticus; assembly: GCF_019703515.2. NCBI lineage: Eukaryota > Metazoa > Chordata > Actinopteri > Cypriniformes > Catostomidae > Myxocyprinus > Myxocyprinus asiaticus. The sequence goes on along the minus strand of NC_059346.1, from coordinate 15,446,104 downwards.
TTTGTGTTACATGACCATTATATTTAGAAAGGGATTGTTTGATTGAAAGATGCACTTGAGAAATAAATGATTTCATGTCAAGGTAAATTTTCTAAATGGCAGGTAAAATTAATCTGATGTCAAAGCAAACTTATCCAGGTCTAAAAATACACATCTTACTTATTGGTGAATTAGTACGGTGGTGCAAAGCTGCCATGTAGTTATTGTTTTTTACGCTATGTCGTAAAAACGACATCTTTTCTCATAATAACGAGATATTATGTTGCAAAACCGATATCTTTTCTTGTAATAACGAGATATGTCTTAAAAATTATATCTTTTTTCGTAATAACGAGATATTATGTTGTTAAAATTACATCTTTTCTTGTAATGAGATAACATGTCGTAAAAACAACATATTGTTAAGGTATGACACTTAACAACTGACAGTTCCTAATATGGTAATTGTCGATGGTACAGTAACGGTAAATTAATTCAAAATATGTTAACCATGGCACAGTTATTTGAAATGATTGATCGTTATTTTCTTCTCTGTTTAAGCCATAAAGTAGTTTTACAATGTGGAAGTAAACAATAACACAAAACATGATTGGTTTGACTTTGGCTTTTGTGAATTGGTTGTTGAGCTGTTATTCTCAAAACAGTATTATTATAAGATTTACGCATTTCAATTTCATAACAAAATTGAATCAAATTGAACTGAGTAATCTTTAATAAAAATGAAATAAAATAAATCTTAAAAATAGGCAAAAATATTTTTTGAGTGTGTAAGTTAATTTAGATTCATCAAATGCATCAAAATATCAAAGCTTTACTTTATCAGTTTTTAATTAAAAGTTTTTATTCATTGCACACTTTATTAAGTAGCAAATAAAACGTCAACATTTTTTTTTACAACTCTTAGTTTTATTTGTTTAAATGCCAGACAAAACATTGGATTTCATATATATTTATATATTCGTTGTCTAAAGAATAATTTATGTTAGACAAGTGCATGAATGATGAACAATCTCTCATGAACACGTTCAATATATTTATAATTTGCCATCATTTGTAACATGTTCTGTTTGATAAGTGGCCAGTGAAATTCTTACATTATTTTCTAATTGTCATTAAAATAGCTACTTTTACAATTTTACACTATATCATATCTTTTTTAAGATCAATTTGTGTTAGAAAGCCCGACATAAGTTATGTATGAGTGTTTGGCAAAACTCCCAAGGGTTACACTTAAAGTCTATTCAAATATTATTGTAATTTGATTTATTATATTAAATTCAATTTCAGATAATATCAGATTCTCATCGTTTTTCAAGCACTCCAAAACGTCTTGGCCTGCAGTTTACACCAACACGGTTCAGAAAACAGCCAGTGACGATTTTAGGGGGTGGCCTGTGGTGGCCTGGGCCACCCCTGAAATCTCATTGGCCACCCTGTGGCCACCCCAGAACTGATTGGTAGTTCATCATGTTCATCAACACAAGAACGAAGAACCATTAGAAACACCTGTCAATCAAAGATGACATCTCAGGTCATTTGTTGATTTAGAGCCACACTGACCCAGGGTCAGTTTTATATTTCTGACCATTATAGTAGTGGTGGGACTGAAGCTGTGTGAGCTGATCTTTGATCAGTGGGGGGAGGGGCAGGCCATGGGTGGCCAGGCAGGTGCCGCAGGTCGCGGGCAGCGGGCGCCAGGTCTGGAGTATAATGGTCAGTCAGAAGCACGAAGCTGACACGAGCTAGCGTCTACCTCCAACTTCCAATGAGTTGACGACGTCGATTCAAAAAGAAAGCTGTTATTTGAGAGGTATGTTCATCTAATCTAACGTTTAATTTATCCAGAATTTCCATGTGAATGTGAAAACATTTTTTCATTGTTACAGTAGCTAGGTTAAAGAGTAAGCTAGACCCTACACCACATTCAGCATGTTATCTTTATATTGACATGAAATATGAAATGCCATGTTTTCTGATTTAATGATGGAGGTGTGTAAAGCGTTTTACAGATGCATATGTTCAATAGCTGAAGTTATATATATGGCTAACCTGTGTGTTTGTGCTGTGACTGTACTTTAAATCTTTACATGAGTTATTTATGAGCTCTTTATTTGTATTATTGGTCAGTCAGACCAATAAAATCTTCAAAGTTTTTATACCTTATTTGACATTTTAAATATGCAGAGGCAGGGCAAAATGCACTTATATGCTGCAAATGATTTGACTAACAATTTTATTTGGTAATATTCAAAGTAATTTAAGCTATCAGAACATGTGGAAAATAAACCTGAGTAGACACTGTAAATAGAGTTTTGTTTTTTACTGTATTCAGAGCTCAATCTGCAATTATGGGGTTTTGGGGACAGACACCTATAAGCCCTCGTAGCCAATTTCACACACTGATTTGTACCCAGTTTAACAATATTTCTGCTGGACAGTAAAATGAATGAATAATTGATTGAATGATTGATTGAATTGCGCCTCAATCAGTTATCACCTGTACTTGTATTTTTTTATGATTATACAGTATACCTGATGTTATACGCAGATTAATTCTCTACAATGAGAATAGCTCTTAAAAATGTGTAACTGACTTTTCCTAAACAATTACTGATTTAAAAATGGATGTTATGTTAAAATAACCAGAGATTCCCAGAAACTGTAATATGTTGAAATAGAACAGGAATAGAAAACTGTCAAATGTCAAAACAACAGTCTGATATTGAATACAAACAATTCAGTGAATGCTAACATGAGTTTAAGAATTCATTTATTCTACATGTGTAGATGTTGAAGCAAAGCAATGCGATATTTACACATTTTGATCATGTGCCATTCATAAAGGTTCTCCCGGTATCGCCACCCCACACTAGGTCTGTGTCCCATCTCGGCCACCCCAGTAAAAATGTCCTGGATACGCCACTGAAAACAGCTTCAATTTTTTGGAATATTTTCCTCTGAAACCTCGCAATAAACCAGAGAAAAATAAAAAAATCAATGTTGACTTTCCAAAATGTTACAAAATAAAACTATTTTACGTGTAGGATTCAATTACTGCTGAGCCTGTGCTGTACAGCAGTGGTTCCCAAACTTTTTTAAACTACGGCACCCCTTTAAAGTGTTTTTTTTTCTTCTTCTCCACAGCACCCCAACCATTAAAAATAAATAACAAATAAATACATATGCAATTAAAAACACTCTTTTATTTAAAAAGAATAATATTTATGTAAATATAGCCTTCAAGTGTTTCTCCTAAATATTGCTTCAAGTTTTTAAAGAAATTATTCAAGAGCTAGTAATAAAATAGAGCAATAAGTACATCAGCACATTAAATTTTCAAGTAACTTTTGCAATATATATAATACTATATATATATATATATATATATATATATATATATATAAAGAGTAATTTAAGTAAAAATAGAATTACTTAAATTATTGAAATAATCTTAACTGTGTGATTATTAAGTACACATAATTACTGATTCAATACAGTCAGAGTTTGTCAAAAGCAGATCTGCTATTGAAATTTATTGGGCTTAAAGCTTATAAAATTATCCAGCCAGGGACGGTGAGTGCTTTTCTCGTTTTCTTTTCCTAAATGGTGCTTGATTAATATTAAAGATATGTTTTTAACAGCTGCAGCAGGTCTATTAGGTTGCATTTACACATCGCACAGATTGGATATTTTGAAAAATATGATTTTTTTGTTTTTTTGTCCTGTCTTCATCACTTAATACATTAATGCCTGTGTTTACATTAAAATTGACCAAGAAGCGCATTTGATTGTTCAAGCGTGCAGCTCACAACGAGACACGTGTTTGACAGCTGCCAGCCGCAGTTAAAGCATTTTTTTGCCATCTGAAAATACCAGGCGTCTTCTGAAAATGCCCAGCTGGGAGCGCTTGAGAGCGCTTTGGAGGCACAGCGTTTTTTCAGCTGAGATGCTTTGGTTGCTATGATACGGAATATCAAATCAAATCAAATCACTTTTATTGTCACACAACCGTATACACAAGTGCAATAGTGTGTGAAATTCTTGGGTGCAGTTTCGAGCAACATAGCAGTCATTACAGTGACTTCCGTGGAAGTAATGTGTTGCAAGTACCTAATTTCGCAGATAGTTTGTGTTATCAACAAGTACTGAATGTAAAAATGTAGGCACAAGGAAGAGTACTTGCTCTGGATGAAGGGAAGGCTGAAGCATTATTTTTTCATATTAATATTGTGGTAGTCTGGGAATGTCATCTGGTACAGACATGAATACTCAGAGACAAGCAAACTTCTCTATGCTGGTTAATACATTGTGTGCAGCAAAATAATCCTTCGGAATGGGATTTTTTACTATTATTTTTTATTTTTTTTAATGTTTTTATTCAAAGTTGTGTCACTGGGCCATAGGACAAAGTCCTATTTACATGGCAAGTTTGTTCTGGCCAAGTCGTATTTCTGTGGTAAATTTTTTTGCAAAGTATTATTTTTATGGCAAGTTCCTTTTTTTCTTTTTCTTTTTTTATTTGCAGTCCTATTTCCATTGCAAGGTTTTTATTTATTTATTTTTTGCAAAGTCCTGTTTCTACGGCAAGTTATATATTTTAAATTTTTTGCAAAATCCTATTTCTAATGCAAGTTTTTTTTTTTCCTTCCTATTTCCATTGCAAAGTTTTTATTTATTTGTTTTTTGCAAAGTCCTATTTCTATGGCAAGTTTTCATTTTTTTACGAAGTCTTATTTCCATGGCAAGTTTTCTTTTCTTTTTTTTTTTGCAAAGGTCATATGGATTTTTTTTTCAGAAGTCCTATTTCTGTAGAAAGTTTTTCTGATGTCTTTATGGTATGATGTTATGTTATGATAATTTCTTCTCTTTTTAGTTGATATCAAACATCCTGAAATATATATCTGTGCATACTAGTAACAGTTTATCTCAGTTTAGGACAACCTAAGTAAAAATTTGCACATCTTACCCCACTCTCCTACATGTTATTCACCAAAAAACTCCTAAAAAGTGCTCTTTTGTGCCTTTTTATTTCACAGTGACAGTAAAGAAGGATATGGATAAAAATGGAGAAATATCGGAAAACAAGACGGGTCACATTTGACTAGGCCACGGCCTGACATTACACACATTTTACAAACCCCTTTCTCTAATAGCATCTTGTATTAACAAATAATTAGGAGCCCAAAACCCATCTAATCTTTGTAATCATCTTTCAACTTTCTTTCTAGCCATGGATGAAGAAAAATCTGTTGAGTTTTTTTTATTTTATCAGTTACAAGGAAAGCCTGAAGAATGGGTTGACTACAGAACAGCCGTATACAACTCAGCCAGATTTTCAGCTTAGTCCCGGATTACCAGCAACACTGGGCTTTTTCAGTAAATACTACTCAAGTAATCGCTTTTTGGACAGGTGGTGGGCCATGGCAGAACAGAGCAATGTTTTCTTTTTTTTTGTGTATTTGCATGCTGAAAAGAATAAAACATCCTGTCAGTGCAATTATTTGTTAGCATGGGGTTGTTTGTTGAGGTTCTGTTTTTAATCTGTTTTTTGTAAAATTATAAGAATTCAAAAGGGCAACACTTTACAATAAGGATCTATTTGTTAACAATTTAACTTGAAATAACAATGAACAATTTTAATAAATGAACACTACCCAAGATTAATACAGTATATGAAATTTGTTTGTTTTCAATTGTTAGTTCATGATACCTAATGCACTAACTAATGTTAATTAATTATAAATGAATAATGACCTTATGTTGAAGTATTATGATTTACACATAATTCATGGATAAGTGTTTTTATGAATCAATCAGTACACGTTGACTTTATTCTGGCCAGTTGTTCTTAATTCACTTATGTTTTAAACCATGAAATTTCTGGCCAGATGTTTTAAATCCCCAGTGATTAACATATAAGAACTTTCATGTACTCTCCAGAATTAACTACAGCATACAGTCTGGAGAATTTTGTGTGTTGTGTGTGTTCTTGTGAAGTTGGGGTGTTTGAAAGCGGCCTTCCAGATGCTTTGGTGTCTCATATTCCTCAACTTTTCACAGCTCTAAACCATGACTGATTTTTACTGCATGGCTGATGAACCTGAGGTCAGTTTGATTAATGGCCCTGTTACAGGACTCTGTGGGGAGACTGAGAAACTATAATAGAGGATGACTGATCATCATTTTTACATTATCTGAAGAGTGGTGCGGTTGTTAGAGTATATGGTGGCTAAGTTTTTCTGTGTAGTTTTTAGTATGTTGCTATGTAGTTGTTAGGGTGTTCTGTTCTCGGTTGTTGCTTACTGGCCTAAGTCAAAGAGCCTGTCCCCAAGTCTTTATGATATTCTGGGGTGCCTAGATATGGCTTGGATCCCTTCTTCATTGTGAGTCTACAAGATTTATTGTCCTATTTTATCATCTACCAGGCAACAATTGTACATCTGATTGCTTTAAAAAGTAACAACACATCTCTCCTAAACAAGATGCACATTTTGAGGTATCATATATATCCGTAGCACAAACAGCGTGAGATGAGTTACTTGCCGAAATGTAATACTTAAGGTAAGGAATGTTGAAAATGTAAATGTTAAAATGTAAAGTATGAGAAATAGTAGTAATGCTTGCCTTACAAGGTATGTAAAGTGGTTAATAAAGTTCAAAGTGGAATTAATGGGACACTGGCCAGGCCAGTAATAGGCCTTTATCACACAACATAACCAAGATAAAGAGCTGGCGTGCTGACAGTTAGACATCTATAATGGAGCACAAGAAATTAACAGGCATTACTCAAGGTCTTGAACACAAGGTGAGGTTTCAGCCTCGATCTTGAATAGCTTGTGATGTAGCAAATTGAAAAAAAAAGTGTCATTTTCCAACAAAGAGTTGCTGTAGGAAGGCAAAAGAGTACTTGTCCAAAGAGACAAGACTATGCAGTTATGGAGTTGTCTTTATGTGGCAACATAAAAAGATATGGAGATGTTTTTCAGTGGAATTGACTGTGTAAGAAACAAGTGATTGAATTTCTCAGATAAGATTCTTTTCCTCAATGAAAAAGAAACTGGAACTCATTAATGGGCTCTTCTTAAAATTCTATCACGACACCTTTGCATAATATGAGTCTCTCTTCATTCAGCCATGTGAGTCCTTGAAAATGACCTCCATTTTGGCCACATCCACATTGATACATTTTCAGTTTCCAAACATTATTGTTTTCCGAAGAATGCAGTTCCCTATCTGTCACTCACTCGACGTTGTGTCGATGTAGTGACACTAGGGGTCACTCTTGGGAGCCCGAGACACCTCTGGTCTTTGATAAAAGGCCAATGAAAATTGGCGAGTGGTATCTGCATGCCACTCCCCTGGACATACGGGTATAAAAGGAGCTGGTATGCAACCTCTCATTCAGATTTTCTCTTCGGAGCCGAACGGTCATGCTCACTGAGCTGAATTCTACTGTTCATTCACCTCTGCTGGATCTGACTGTGCATTTCTGCGGCTTCTCCCTCCTCTGCACTGGTGCACTGCAGAGAACACCCCTGGGCGCTTCGGCAGAAAACAAAGAGAGTATATTTTCTGAAAGAGCTTTTCCTCTAAAAGAGTATATTTCTCTAAAAGAGCGGCACACACGGAATGTATTTTTAAAGACACGTCTTTTTAAAGAGGCCTTTCTGATTGTGTGTTATTCTTGTTTGCGGTCGTTATCTCTCAACTTCGGATGGCCATGATCGCTGTCTTTCGTGTCTGGGCGCAACCCACATGGAGGCAGCGTTTGTAGATGGTTCATGTTCTTATTGCAAGAACATGACCATGGCAACGTTGTGGTCGCGGCTTGCTTTCGTAAGAACTATTCGTAAGAATACTACCTACGGGTATGAGGCCAGCGCGGCTAGCACTGGGGGCGATTTGGGGAACCCAATGGGATTGCCTCCGTCGGGTATCCCCCCGCGGACCTCCCATTCCCCAGCACGCTCGTCTGCCCCAGTCGGGCTTCCGGATGAGTTTGGCGGCTCGTCTCACGGCGAGTCTGGCTTCTCGTTCGGAGCCCGCGAAGATGATGAGCTCTCGAGCGCAGCATCGGAGAGCGGGCTTGTCCAGTTGGATGCAGAAGCCTCAGCTGGGCTCCGCCCCTCGGGGACGATTGCCCAGTCACAGGCTGATTCCGAAATGACGGACATGCTTTGACGGGTGGCCGCGAGTGTCAGGTTAGAGTGGAACCCTCTGCTCTCCCCTGAACCCTCGCGGCTTGTCGATTGGTTCCTGGGCTTGCGGCGCCGCTCAAAGCAGCCACGCCCCGCTCCTGTTCCTTTCTTCCCAGAAGTGCACGAGGAGCTGACGAAATCGTGGGAGGCACCTTTTACTGCCCGGCCCCGATTCCGCAGTTCCCCTGCTCTTACTACCCTCGATGGCGGGGCGGCCAGGGGCTATACGGCGATTCCCCCGGTGGATAAGGCACTCGTGGTGCACCTATGCCCGCAGAGCGCCGCCACCTGGCGCGGATGCCCTAAGCTCCCGTCCAAGCCCTGTGGGCTCATGTCGTCCCTGACGGCTAAAGCCTACAGCGCTGCTGGACAAGCCACCTCTACCCTGCACGCCATGGCTCTTCTGCAGGTCCACCAAGCCAAGGCGTTGAAAGAACTGCACGAGGGTAGTTCCGCCCCAGATTTGATGCAGGAACTGCGCTCGGCGACCGACCTTGCTCTCCAAGCGACAAAGGTCACGGCGTGGTCTCTTGGGCGGACAATGGCCACATTAGTGGTCCAGGAGCGCCACCTTTGGCTCAACCTGGTCGAGATGGGTGAGGCCGACAAGACATGGTTTCTTGCTGCCCCCATTTCCCAGGCTGGCCTATTCGGCGACACCGTCGAGGACTTTGCCCAGCAGTTCTCGGCGGTGAAGCAGCAGACGGAGGCTATCCAGCACATCCTGCCCCGGCACGGCTCAAGATCCCACACCCCGTCTGCTCGTCGCCAAGGGCATCCCCCTGCGGTGACTGCACCAGCTCCGCCGCAGCCTGCCCCTTCGGCCTGGCCCCGGCGTGGAGCCCACCGCAGGAAGCAGACGCCACCCGTCTCACAGTCGGTGCCTAAGAACCCACGGATGTCATCAAAGCGCCCCTGAGATGGGTGACCCAAGGACGAAGGAACCCACTCACCTGGAGCTGGTAAGAAGACCACTCCATCCCCGGGTGGAGGGCCAGGTGGAAAATCTTTTGTTGCCTTTTTGTTTGATTTTGCCACATGCCCAAGTGGCTGCGGTACCCAACAGTTCAGCAAAAGAGCGGTTTCCTTCCTCCCTGGATCACATACCCGGTGTGCACGATCGTCATCACAACTACCGTCCAGGGCTGTCCCCTTCCACCTTGAAGGTGTACGTTGCCGCTATAGCAGCACACCACGACGCAGTCGACGGTAAGTCCTTAGGGAAGCACAACCTGATCATCAGGTTCCTAAGAGGTGCCAGGAGGCTGAATCCCTCCAGACTGCACCTCGTTCCCTCATGTGACCTCTCTGTAGTTCTTCAGGGTCAACAGAGAGCCCCCTTTGAGCCTTTGCAGTCAGCCGAGCTTAAGGCACTCTCCTTGAAGACTACCCTCCTTCCATCAAGAGGGTAGGAGACCTGTAAGCATTCTCTATCAGCGAAACGTGCCTGGAGTTCGGTCCGGGTTACTCTCACATGATCCTGAGACCCCGACCGGGCTATATGCCCAAGGTTCCCACCACCCCCTTTAGGGACCAGGTGGTGAACCTGCAGGTGCTGCCCCAGGAGGAGGCAGACCCAGCCCTGTCGTTGCTGTGTCCAGTGCGTGCTTTACGCATCTATTTGGATCACACGCAGAGCTTTAGGATCTCTGAGCAGCGCTTTGTCTGCTTTGGTGCACAGCGGAAAGGAAGTGCTGTCTCCAAGCAGAGGATCACTCACTGGCTCATTGATGCCATAACTATGGCATATCACGCCCAGGACATGCCGCCCCCGGTAGGGCTACAAGCCCATTCTACCAGGGGTGTAGCGGCTCCCTGGGCCCTATTGGCAAACTGCATCTTCCTTGGGCAGAGCCCCTCTGCCCCAGTCTCCATGTTTGTAATAACTCCTCCCCCGTTGGGTAGGATCTACCTTGAAGACTCTCCACATGGTTGGAAAGACCATGTGACATATTCTTCCACTTAAATATACCCCCCTCTCTTTGGGCGAGGTGTGGTCTCCGCTGTGTCTTCCCCTTGGGAGGGACACCCCCCGACTAAACCTGGTGGCCCAGTCGGATAATCCCCCTTCTTTTTTAGGGAGTGGAAAAAGAGAAGGGGAAAAGAGGCCATGACTGGGTTATGCCTGTCTCTATCTCTTGAGTAGTCGACTTGTCCCCAAAGGGCCGTTCGTCACTCATAACTATGTTGGAGGAGGTTACGTGTCGACCTGGTTTGCTGGCTATGAGGCACACAGTAGTCTGCCCACCACACACCGCCAGTTCACGTAACACAGTTCAGCCAATTGTTGCATTTCGTATAGGGACCCCTAGTGTCACTACATTGGCACAACGTCGAGTGAGTGACAGATAGGGAACATCATGGTTACTTGTGTAACCTCCGTTCCCTGATGGAGGGAACGAGAAGTTGTGTCCCTCCTGCCACAATGCTGAACTACCCGCTGAAATGGCCGGACCTTATATCGGCTCCTCAGCATAAAACCTGAATGAGTGGTTGCATACCAGCTCCTTTTATACCCGTGTGTCCGGGGGAGTGGCATGCAAATACCACTCGCCAATTTTCATTGGCCTTTTATTAAAGGCCAGAAGTGTCTCGGGCTCCCAAGAGTGACCCCTAGTGTCACTACATCGACACAACGTCTCGTTCCCTCCATCAGGGAACGGAGGTTACACAAGTAACCATGACGTTCCCTAAGATGAAGGGAACAAGACATTGCGAATGCTGGCCGCACTACAAGACTCAGAGTTCTTTGAGTGATCGATGTGATGCGCTCTTTGTCCCTCAGTCAGAAAATTGTGTGTTTGCGCTTCTGCTTTTATAGTGGACAGCTTTATGGGGCTCAAAACACCATAGCCAATATTAGAATATTGCCGTTATTGTAGAAGGGTTTCAACTAGGTCGTTTAGAAGGACACTCCCCATATGCGTCAGCAAGGACGCAGTGTCTCGTTCCCTTCATCTCAGGAAATGAGGTTACGTACGTAACCGATACAATTTCCATCCTCTCTTTCCACACTGATAGCTACCCAGTTGTTGTATGAGGGTCTCTTGGCATTATGCTGACATTTACATCATTGCTATTGCAAACAATATATATATATATATATATATATATATATATATATATATATATATATATATATATATATATATATACTATATTGCCAAAAGTATTCGCTCATCTGCCTTTAGACGCATATGAATTTAAGTGACATCCCATTCTTAATCCATAGGGTTTAATATGACGTCGGCCCACCCTTTGCAGCTATAACAGCTTCAACTCTTCTGGGAAGGCTTTCCACAAGGTTTAGGAGTGTGTTTATGGGAATTTTTGACCATTCTTCCAGAAGCGCATTTGTGAGGTCAGACACTGATGTTGGACGAGAAGGCCTGGCTCGCAGTCTTCGCACTAATTCATCCCAAAGGTGCTCTATCGGGTTGAGGTCAGGACTCTGTGCAGGCCAGTCAAGTTCTTCCACACCAAACTCGCTCATCCATGTCTTTATGGACCTTGCTTTGTGCACTGGTGCGCAGTCATGTTGGAACAGGAAGGGGCCATCCCCAAACTGTTCCCACAAAGTTGGGAGCATGGAATTGTCCAAAATCTCTTGGTATGCTGAAGCATTCAGAGTTCCTTTCACTGGAACTAAAGGGCCAAGCCCAGCTCCTGAAAAACATCCCCACACCATAATCCCCCCTCCACCAAACTTCACAGTTGGCACAATGCAGTCAGACAAGTACCGTTCTCCTGGCAACCGCCAAACCCAGACTCGTCCATCAGATTGCCAGATGGAGAAGCGTGATTCGTCACTCCAGAGAACGCGTCTCCACTGCTCTAGAGTCCAGTGGCGGCGTGCTTTACACCACTGCATCCGACGCTTTGCATTGCACTTGGTGATGTATGGCTTGGATGCAGCTGCTCGGCCGTGGAAACCCATTCCATGAAGCTCTCTACGCATTGTTCTTGAGCTAATCTGAAGGCCACATGAACTTTGGAGGTCTGTAGCGATTGACTCTGCAGAAAGTTTGCGACCTCTGCGCACTATGCGCCTCAGCATCCGCTGACCCCGCTCTGTCATTTTACGTGGCCTACCACTTCGTGGCTGAGTTGCTGTCATTCCCAATCGCTTCCACTTTGTTATAATACCACTGACAGTTGACTGTGGAATATTTAGTAGCGAGGAAATTTCACGACTGGACTTGTTGCACAGGTGGCATCCTATCACAGTACCACACTGGAATTCACTGAGCTCCTGAGAGCAGCCCATTCTTTCACAAATGTTTGTAGAAGCAGTCTGCATGCCTAGGTGCTTCATTTTATACACCTGTGGCCATGAAAGTGATTGGAACACCTGAATTCAATGATTTGGATGGGTGAGCGAATACTTTTGGCAATATAGTGTATATATATATATATATATATATATATATATATATATACATTGGATATTTACTACATTGTGTGTTAAACTGATAACATTTCATTGTTTGCAGAATTATAGAAGTTCGAAAGTTCGGATTTGGTAAAAACCAAATCAGGTTTGTGTTAAGTGTGAACAAAGCCTAGTTACTTACTTGTTCCTCTCTTAATCAGATATCCTTCACAGACGGCCATCTCACCCCCTTTTACAGTCTCTTTATTGAAGGGTAGATTGGTTACTGAATGTGACCCGGCATAATGAAGAACTGATTGTGTAAGCAAGAGGCAGAAGACCCTGAGAAAGAGGCCCCTGAAAAACAGAATAATAGGGACTTAAAAGTGGTCTTGAGATAACATTCAGCAGGTCACTGGGCTTGCAGCAAGCAATAATTTCCCGCTGGGAACAGCAGATCTGTGCTTGTTCGATGGCAAACTCTTCCATTTGCTCAAAGGACGGGCTTTGTGGGTGTATATGAACCTGAGAGGGTGGCCGTACACAGGGCCACCAGAGTGTGGACGTCTGCCAACATTCACTCCCATGTCCACTCCAATCATGATCTTGGATGCAGTTACCAGCCACAATGGTAGAAATGTGAGATCCACTTTTAACAATGGAATGGAATTGAACTGAATGGAAATGAATGGAAGTTAATTCGTAGGAATGGCATTGCGTATAATGGAATGAAATAGAATAGTTCGGAGCACATTACGCGTAACAACAGAATGCACTGGAGGGAATTGGAATACATGTAAAAGGAGTGAAATAGAAGAAAGTGAAATGAAAGAGACAGGAAGGATGGTAAGATTCCCTTTTTTCCTATTGATGTGGCACAGCGTTATACACACACAGTACTCCCAATCTGAGGAATGTAGCCATATTATGCTTAATTCCATGAAATTAATTCCTATTCTGGAGTAATTAATGCACTCAGAGGGAGTTGATCAGCAGGACTGAGTGAGAAAGATAAACAGACTGCTGCTGTTTTTCAGCTTTCTGCTCTCTTTTTTCAACATTCTGTTTTGTTAATACACACATTATAAACCAGTAATCACCAACAATCTGTAAATAAACAAAAACAGCGAATAGTTCAACCCTGTTAACCGAATATGATGTAAATTGATGGTTATTAAGCATTATTGGGACGTTGTGGACAGCTCTAAATGAAAACAGCATGAAACATTAAGTTGGACAATCCCATAGGAAAGAAAAATCACAAATGAGATCTCAATTATTTATTTTAGACAGCAATAAGATTAAAGGGACAGTTCACCAAAAAATTTAAATTCTCTCATCATTTACTCACCCCCTCATGCCATTCCAGATGTGTATGACTTTCTTTCTGCCTTTATATGTTTTTTGGACCCTCAAAGTTCTGGCCACCATTCATTTGCATTGTTAGGACCTACAGAGCTGAGATATACTTCTAAAAACCTTTGTGTTTAGCAGAGGAAAGAAAGTCATACACATATGGAATGGCATGAGGGCGAGTAAATGACGAGCGAATTTTCATTTTTTGGTGAACTATCCCTTTAAATGGAATGGTCAAACAGACTTTTGCTGATTTTGAAAAAGAAGCAATCTCACATGTGTCTTCTCTAGAGTTTCAGAAGAGATGTGAACAATGTCTTAAAACTGTTGTCAGATTTGCAGAGAAAGCAAAATCTGCAATCAAAAATTAGAGATCTCAATATGAACTCATCAAATCTCATCAAATGATCTGAGCTATTCAATCCACAATAATTTTATAGCTCTGTACTCTTACTGTCAACAATTTTAGGAGAAACATCTGAGACAAAGTTACTTAAAAGAAAATAAATATAAAAATAAAAAAGTATATGTTCACTTTAATTCACTTAGAAAGAACAATATCTGAGCAATAAAACATTTCTCTGAGATTTGATGTTTACAATGTCCCTGTGTGTATTTTTGCACATACAAATGCTACCTTAATTTGTATACCTAAGCAAGATACATCAGATTGTTGTGCTGACTTGACACAAATTCTGCTTTGGTATGGAATCACATTTGTTTTGAAACACTGTCAGCTGTCCTTATGTGTTATTGTCAGATACATTAGTGAAAGTAAATTAAATAAACTCTTCATTTCACAGCATGTCCTGTAGTTGAGGTTTGTTTCATATGCAAATAACAGCATATGCAAATAACAGTGAACAGTATCAACACTGCATTGCATATACAGCACCTTCGACTTGCATGTAGACTACAAAAAATGTAAACCTCTCTGTTGGCAGTGGTGTGTTTGTGGTCTGATAAGTCTGTCTTAACTTACACTGCTATGAGGCTGTAACACTCCTTCAGGTTCAGGTATGGGAAAGGAGGAGACGGGAGTAGTGACACGCTTCAAGTAGGCTTTTTTTTCTGGCTTCCACATTCTCTGTGTGCGTTCTTCACAGTGCGTTTCTTATTTCAAACTTCTTGAAATCTTCAGCGTAACAAAACTCAGGCATAAACTACTTGAAATCTCAGCTTCACAATACTAAAAACATTAGAACACTCAAAATAAGACATGGCAGTCGCTGCACACCCGTGTCCCTCTCTCTCTCAGCTCTCTGCCGTGTTTCGGCTGCTTTGGAGACCTCTCCCCGCTCAGGGTTGGGAGGGTTACTTTTGAAATGTATTCCACTACAGATTACAGAATACATGCTGTAAAATGTAATTTGTAACGTATTCCATTAGATTACTCAAGGTCAGTAACGTATTCTAAATACTTTGGATTACTTCTTTAGCACTGGTAGATTTTTTCATTTTTTTTGACTATAAAAACACTGCCAGTACAGTAAAACAAAATACACGTTAAAGAGCACCTATTATGGTTTTTAAACGTGCCTAATTTTGTTACTTATACAATAGATTTACATGCATCCAAAGTCAAAAAAACACTTTAAGTTGCTCATAATTTAAATGGCAGCATTACCTTTTTTTCCAGTGTCAAAAATGACTCGTTCAATGATCCGTTCTATAAGATTCATTCTAAACTCCTCCTTTCAGAGAGCCTACTCTGCTCTGATTGGTCAGATGTCCCAGTCTGTTGTGATTGGTCTACCGCTTAGTGTAGTGTTTGAGGGCAGGTCAAAGCTGTTCGCAAGCAGCCAATGAAGACCAGAGGCGGACCAGAAGACCACGTAGGTTAGTACAGGAAGTAAGTCTGGAATTACTAACGACTCGTTTCAGGTGTTCAGAATCGGTTCTTTCTTTTGGGAAGAGAGCTTCCTGATGTCTCATTCGGGTCTTTTAATGTCTCCAGAGGCCGTGGATTTTGAATTCTTTGACATATTGTCTTCCTAGAACAGTTAAGGATCATGGTGTATCGAATCTCACCGGTTTATGACATAAAAAGAATTAAAACTGGCAAAGTGCGCAGAGTTCACACGTCTGAACCTCATATGGTGTCACGTGACTCCTCCCTTAACAAATTTTTGAAATCAGGCCAATTCGTCCCCAAAATTAGCGGATGGGTGAGGTTTGAATTAACTGCTGCCTCCACTCTATATTTTCTTACCTTGAATAGTGTCGCAATCGTAACCACCGGATACGTGTGGATATCCCCATGCACACATCACACCTTCACCCAACTATTTGTGCCCAATGACCCATCTTTTACCAAACATTGGTAGATGGAGGTTTGAGAACAGCCAGAATCCATCAAAGCTTGATATGTATCCCCCTGTGTACTCACCGGAATCCGATACGCCCCAGCTCGATCGGGGGCAGCCTGTGGAGCGTCAGGAATCTGGACCAGCGTACCCACCTCCTTTACGGGGCAACGGTCCTGGAAATGCCCTGAATCCGCACAGCTCCAACAGACCAGCCCAGGCCCGCCTCCTACACCCGTGGGAATGGACTCGCCAACCTGGGAGGGATAGCGGAGAGAGGCAGAGTTAGCAGGAGAGAGAGAGGGGTGAGAAGACCCACCTAAGCGGGAAGGAAACCTGGGCACAGGACCTCACAGCCTCATGGGGGCAGGAATGGGACAGGAAGAGGAGGGGCGAAAGTGGGGATTGGGGGTAGGAGAGAGAGAGAGAGAAGACAAGGGAGAGAGATTCCGGATCACTGCATCCCAGAAACACCATCAAGTAGTCCTCGGCCAGCTGGATCGCTTCCTCCAGCGATGCCAGGCGGTGGCACAGGACCCACTCGGCCATCCCACTGGGTAGCTGGGTGAACTGTTCCAGTACCACCTTGTCCACGATGTCCTGGGCACCGCGGGGGTTCCCCTGTCAGCAACCATTTCCGGCAGGCGTCCCGGAGCTGCTGTGCGAAGGTGAATGGGCGGCCATGTTTGCCCAGCTTCGGGGCACGGAAGTGCTGTTGGCTCTGTTTGGGGGTCCGGCCAACCCACTGCAGAATGGCTCTCTTCAAATCAGTGTAAACGAGGAGGTTGGGCCGCAAGCTGCGCTTCCCCTGAGAGTAGTGGCTTCATCACGTGCAAATTCCCGGATGTCTGATGCGGAAGTAAGCACAGTTTCGTGCACGAGGCGTAAAGGACATACTTATTAATATTATGCCCTTACCCAAACCCCTTATCTAAACTTAACCAATCAGTAGAGTGTGTAAAAATGATAGGAAGCCATTGTGTGTGACAGAAGCAAGTAATTGTCGCATATTAGATGGAAACGATATCCAGCGACGTCACTGGCTGTAGTGAAGGTCATAGGAATTCAAAGGAGTGCAGTCGCACGATATCATACGAAATTGCCAAATTTAGAAAAGTTGTGCGAATCCTGACAATTTCGCAGTGAGAGTGTGTTGGAACTTCTGCAGTTAATCCAGGATGAACTTCAAAGACATTAGTGATTAATCTTACAGTTCATACAAAATCTTTGTTTAAACACTGGCCCTTAACACTTACTTAGTTTACTAATTTTAAACCATGACTTGTATTATACATAAATAACTAATATTGGCATTATATTCATGCTGTTTAGCCAGAGGAGAACTGGCCCCCACAGTGAGCCTGGTTTCTACCAAGGTTATTTTTCTCCATTAAAGAGAAAAATTAACCTGAATTAGAGCAGGTCTCCAGGTGCGTCGTGGTCATGACAGACACCTCCAAGACGGGCTGGGGCGCTGTTTGCAACAGGCACGCAGCCGCCGGCTTATGGACAGGCCCTCGGCTGTGTTGGCACATCAACTGCCTCGAGTTGCTGGCAATTCTGCTCACCCTGCGGAGGTTCCGGCCGTTGATCCAGGGCAAGCACGTGTTAGTTCGGACAGACAACACGGCAACGGTAACATATGTCAACCGTCAAGGTGGTCTGCGCTCCCATTGTATGTCACATACAATCCGTCTCCTCCTCTGGAGTCAGCAGCACCTCAAGTCACTCACATCCCGGGCGACCTCAACACTGCAGCAGACGCGCTGTCACGGCAGTTTACCCTCAGGGGAGAGTGGAGACTCCACCCTCAGGTGGTCCAGCTGAATTGGAGTCGATTCGGACAAGCACAGGTAGACCTGTTCGCCTCCCAAGAATCCTCCCACTGCCCGCTCTGGTACGCCCTGACCGAGGCACCTCTCGGTATAGATGCGCTGGCACACAGCTGGCCCCCTGGACTGTGCAAATATGCGTTTCCCCCAGTGAGCCTACTTGCACAGACCCTGTGCAAGGTCAGGGAGGACGAGGAGCAGGTCGTCCTGGTAGCCCCCTACTGGCCCACCCAGACGTGGTTCTCGGACCTCACGCTCCTCGCGACAGCCCCCCACTGGTGAATTCCCCTGAGGAAGGACCTTCTTTCTCAGGGATGGGGCACCATCTGGCACCCATGACCAGACCTCTGGAATCTCCATGTCTGGCCCCTGGACAGTACACAGAAGACCTAAGCAGTCTACCACCCGCGGTGGCAGACACGATCACTCAAGCTAGGGTCCCCTCTATGAGGCGCCTGTATGCCTTTAAGTGGCATCTGTTCGCTTAGCGGTGTTCTTCCCAACAGGAAGACCCTCAGAGATGTGCAGTCAGATCAGTGCTTTCCTTCCTGCAGGAGAGGTTGGAAGGGCGGCTGTCCCCTTCCACCTTGAAGGTGTATGTAGCCGCTATAGCGGCACACCACGACACAGTGGACGGTAAGTCCTTAGGGAAGCACGGCCAGATCATCAGGTTCCTGAGAGGCACCAGGAGACTGAATCCCTCCAGACCGCGCCTCGTTCCCTCATGGGACCTCTCTGTAGTTCTTCAGGGTCTACAGAGAGCCCCCTTTGAGCCCTTGCAGTCAGCTGAGCTTAAGGCACTCTCTTTGAAGACTGCCCTCCTGACTGCGCTCACTTCCATCAAGAGGGTAGGGGACCTGCAAGCGTTCTCTGTCAGCAAAACGTGCCTGACCTAAATCAGTTCAGCAAAACCTAAATTTTCATTGGCCTTTTATCAAAGACCAGAGGTGTCTCGGGCTCCCAAGAGTGACCCCTAGTGTCACTACATCAACACAATGTCTTGTTCCCTCCATCAGGGAACGGAGGTTACGCAAGTAACCTGGACATTTTCTGCTTTTGAGGAAATGTGTCCACATATGTAGACATCATGTTTATCTGCGCGATGACGTGTGGGAAATGAACAGATTTTTTAAAGCTGCATATCAAACAAAACTAGAGATGCTATTCTCAAACAACCAAAAAAGTTTCAATGAAAAAAACTTTACATTTCTTACCAGAGGCACTTTTGTTGGTGCTGCGTCCATGGGAGCTCTTCAAGGAAATTGACGGCATGATGTTGCGTCACATGACTCGGTGCGGCAGAAGTTAAGCCTTTAAATAACAGTCCAGAGTCTTGTGAACAGTATTCAGTCATTTTTAATTTATTTAAATTATGTGTTGTGTATAGCAAAGCCAAAATACAATGTCCATGCATGAGGCTAAATACACACAATTAGATAATATTTTCACACTTTTTTTGTAATTTGGCAAAATTAGAGCTGGATTAGAAATTATAGATAAAATGATTAATGTTTATTTTACTCTTTGTTTAGATTGTCATAGCTCTACACATGTAATAATTTGTATTTTTATAATGAATTTTCATAGTTTAATATTGAAAGTCTAGGTCTGGGGCAAGGAATACACATATTCATATACTGAATAAACAATATACAGTAAACTCTATGCATAAAAGGCATTTAAAAAGATGAAGGGCTAGTAAAAAGTTTCCAGTTCAGCTTTATTGAGACCTTCATATTACAAAAAGAAAAAGATGAAATCTAGCATAGATCATGCATCCTCGTGTTCATTTTCATGTTCTTTCTTTCTTCTGTGAAAAACAAAAAGAGTATGTTAGGCAGAATTTTAGCCTCATTGGATGGCTTTCATTGTATGGAGAAAAGATGCAGTGAAAGTGAATGGTGAATGAGGATAACATTCAGCCTGACATCTACACAATGGAAGAAAGTAAGTAATACAGGTTTGGAACATCATTTTTGGGTCAACTATACCTTTAAAATGCTTATACCATGCTTAGTGTTGATGTATGGGATGTGTAAACTTAATTAGACATCTGAGTTTTACATTTCCGTCTGCTACTGTATTAATTTATTTCAGCAACGGCACCTTCCATAAATATAGCATCTTAGAAACACAATCCTAAAGTCTCTCAAAGGGACCTGCAATCATTTCTTCCTTATGCAGGCACCTTTCTCCTGGTTCCCTCTGCTGTATATTTCATTGTTCTCATACTTCATCATACTTCTGCAATCTCTTTTCCTCCCACTCTCTCAAGACTCACCAGCTGGAAATTTTAAAAAGCTTTTTGTCTCATTCTCGCCCTTTTTCTCTCTCACTCTTGCAACTCAATTTTTATTCATATTCAGAATGGTTTCTGAAAGGAGGGATGGAAACTTCAGAGCTGCTTGCAGGCGCTGAGTAACAATGACATTTGCACCACACACACACACACACTCACACAGACAGGCTCTGGCGCAATCTTAATAGCCGCATATAGTCTCCCAGCACTGTTTGTTTTCTCAGTTGTCTCATGCCTCTTCATCAAATGCGTTTAGGCAATGTCACATAAGCAAGAGTTGCAGGTAATTACAGTCGTATCTCTCTCTCTCTCACTCTCTCTCTGCTCTTAAATCATTGTATAGTCTTAGCTCTGGAAGGATGGGGTATTTTGACTGCATTGTGAGACACAGTACTTTCCTGACACACTGCGTTAGGTGTCAAGCTGTGTTGTCCTAATTACTCTAATGAGACTGACCCATCTAGACTTCTACTCATGTGCTTCTGCTGTGATGAGAATGGTATTACGGTATTCAGTGCTCATTTAGCAAGTCAGACTAAGGGCACATCTACACTAATAATTTTTTTTAGGCTTACTACATTTACGCCTCTCATTCACACTATAATACGGAGTGCTTAAAAAAATGCTCTCCATTACTGCGTAATTTGGAAAATGATGACGTTAGGAAACTGGAAACTGAATTGTCAAACGAAAATGGAGAAGTGTGTGTGTGGGCAGTTCACACAGGATATGTTCTTGCATTCAAAAACTGTTAGAGTGCTGCGGAAAATACAGTAGAATAGAATGCGGGGTGTAGAGATGTTTTTAGCAGAGTTGAACGGCATCTTTTAAAAAACAGCAAGACACAGTGCAACAGGAAGAGATGTTAGTCTGAAGCATGTGTACAGTACATCTACATTTACCAACAGTTAAAGGAATGTAGTGCAGACAGAACACAAGATCACATCCTTCTCTTTTCTTTTCTTCTCTTCTCTGCTTTGTTCTGCTCTTCTGACAAAAGGAAATAAATAAGAAAGTACTGTGTTTGGGAAGTGAGAAAATATGATTTTTATTTATTTATTTATTTATTTTGTGGAAATCCTGAGTTCATGTCAGGAGAGTGACTCAAAAACACAGTAAAATGAAACAAAGGTTAAATCTGTGTCAATTGTTCACTAGCTTGTGTGTTAGTGGAAAGATTAGAAACCTGAATCAAGTGTGTTTGTTTTTATATGCTTATAATGCTTATAAATATATAATGAAATAGTGCCTCGAGCCAGAGAAAACAAACTTCTACTTTAGCTGCTATTTCAGTAATGGTTGCTTGCTTATATTTACACATCAGTAATAGCTAGGTAAATAAATAATACTTTGCACTTGGATCTGTTATGCCTCAGGAATGTTTATTAAAGGGATAATTCACCCCAAAATGAAATTTTGTCATCATAACTGTTATTTTGCTCCAAACACATATGACTTTCTTTTTTTCTTTTTTTATACAATGAAAGTGAATGGTGACTGAAACTAACATTCTACATAATATCTCCTTTTGTATTACATGGATAGTCATACAGGTTTGGAACAACATGAGGTTGAGTAAATGATAGAATTTTAAAATGTTCCCTTTAATATAATAATAATAAAAAAAATCATATAGAATATGGTTTTAAGCTGTTAAATGGAAACAGAATAGAGATTCAGCATTTTAAATTAGCTATTTAATC
Organism: Myxocyprinus asiaticus; assembly: GCF_019703515.2. Taxonomy (NCBI): domain Eukaryota; kingdom Metazoa; phylum Chordata; class Actinopteri; order Cypriniformes; family Catostomidae; genus Myxocyprinus; species Myxocyprinus asiaticus. The sequence continues at coordinate 15,424,038 of NC_059346.1, read as the reverse complement.
TGTACACGTAACAAGTAAATGAAGCATATTTTATAAATAATAGGCCTACAATTTGGCAATGATGGTAAAGAGAACAAGGTGATGTTTTGAGCGTGCGCCATTTTTGGGTGAGCTATTATTTTAATATAATCTAGAAAAATACGTTTTCATATTGAACATGATTGTAAGCAGTAGAATAGAAACAAAGTAGAGATGTAACATTTTGAATTAGCTCTCTAATCTATACGAAATATTAAACTTAAGTGTATTTTATAAACAATAGGCCTACAATTTGGCAGTGATGGCAAAGAGTGCAAGGTGATGTGTAAGAAAATGAAAATAAAAATTTATTTGGTTTAACATAATTCTACTCCTAGAGAAGGAGAATTTGTTGTTTACCAAGGTCCAGTCTAGTTTTCTTTCAACCTGTTGAAAGGAATCAGTCTAGACTAAGTGGCTTTAGGAGCACAAGACAGACGAGCTTATGGTGTCTCACAGTCAGTTTACTGTGAAGTCTACAAGAGATGTCACATTTGATTTCTGTGAGTCTTATGCTTAGTTATATAACACACAACATTGTTTTCAGTGATAATACTGCAAATTTTGCCGGATTGGGCTAAATTTAGCCTTTCATGCAAGTATGTGCTGCTTTTAGTGGTTAACCAATGACATATATGCAGAAATTATTTATATTAATTATTTATACAACAGCTGGTTCCGATCCTCAAATCTGATTGCACGAGAGGCATTCCAAGTGTACTAATAGCTCACACCATCAGCCCTGGGATGCTTTACTGTTTGCATCACTCCACTTGTGTTTGTGGTGTTCCAAACTAACATGTAAGAGCAGTGCAGATGTGTAAAATCAGCTAGACGTGTGAAGTTTTATTAATCCCTGTGACATTAAAGATTTGAGCTAACAGGTGGCAACAAAAGACTGTCTTATCTGTGCTATGAGCGAGTTGAGTTGACATTGACAAACTGTGTGTTATCAGTTATTGTGCAAATTTCTTTAAAGTCATCTGGAATTGTCTCTCACTCCATGATCGACTGGATAACTACAACACTATAATTGAGAAATAGAGTTAAATAAACAGCTTCAGCATTACTGCTGATCACAGCTGAGAATCATGACAGACGGAGTAATCAAACACTTTTAGGGCGCCTAGCTGATACAAGTTTCCGAGTTTGGTGAAGATGTAGACTTTCAAACATGGCGTCCTCCATGTTTTCTCTCCTACAACAAAATACTCATAGGATAATTCCGATAACACATTGTGGCGGAATGACTCGCCCCTCCCTCTCGTCATTGTTGTCCCGCCTCTTAGGGTCATCCTTTAGCCCGGCTCACAATGGGAGTGGGCTGGAGACGAGTAGAGGCGCAATTTTATGAGCCTTTTTTGGGCAGCGGATAATGAGGCACACCTGATGTGAATGGAGTCTCAACATTGCTGCCATATAAATGCAGAGCGAGCCTCTCCTCAGGGAGCCAGCTTCTATTTCCTTGTGTGCACACACTGGAGTCCTCACAGAGCGGTGAGGGTTCCGGTCAAATTAGATGCACGCCGGACCCGCACCCACAGCACGAATTAGATGTGATGCCGGAGGATTGGAGCACGTGTTGCAGCCAGGCCGGCTTCCCCTCACACTCGCCTTTGCCTAGGCAAGCTGAGCTGCTAAAGGAGCTGCCACCTCTTGCACCATGGACCAGGAGGGGAGCGCATATGGCCGCCAGACCCCGCCCACGTCCTGGATCCTGCTGTGGACACTCCCCATCCTTACACTACGCCCTCCTTTAATGCGAGGACACCATTCATCCTGGACACTTTAGTTTCCCCATTTTTAATTTTTTTAACATTTATGTCTGTGTCTGTTTCTTGCTTACCCCGCCACAACGTATAGCAGCATCACTCTGTGATCGGAGCAGATTACTATCACATTACAGCTGAGGAATAGAGTTAAACTAACAGATGCAGGAAATTACACACTGAGTCACACTCTCACTCTCTCTCTCTCTCTCTCTCTCTCTCTCTCTCTCTCTCTTTCTCACATACACACACACATCCTTGTTTCTTCAATAACTTGTTAGAAACAGCCCAAGATGTCGTTACTAGTTCTAAAGTGTGATTTTTCGAATTGGCAAGGAGGCTTGGGTGCATCTTTCGAACTAGCAACAGCAGATCCTGAATCCGTAGCATAAAAATGTAATTCCACACTCAAGCGTTTTCTCTTTTTTTTTTTTTTTTTTTTTTTGGACAGTCTCTAGTTTTTCCTTATTTATTTACTTGTTCATTTAACTGTTGTATAAAGGCAATATCACTTTATTACATAAATAAAAACACATTCACACACTCACTCACACCTACGGGCAATTTAGGGTCTCCAGTTAACTTAAACTGCATGTCTTTTTGGACTGTGGGGGAAACCGGAGCACCCAGAGGAAACCCATGCAAACTCCACACAGAAAGGCCCAGTTGAGCCGGGACCTTCTTACTGTGAGGCGACAGTGCTACCCACTGAGGCACACTAATGTAGAAACCATATAAATTATTTACATAAATGTTATGCAGACTTTAAATGTCTCATGAATCTTTTATATCTATATTTATAATAATTTGATCAAGGTCATGCTGATTACAATTTTAAAGATGTGTAATTTTGTGTAACTGTAAAATATTTTTTTCTTATCCCAGCTAAATATGCAGTGACAATTATAAGTAAGCCATACATAGGCTGTTTCCTCTGAAAAGTGTAACTCTGTGGGGCTATCACAACATTGCTTTATTTGTTTGATTATCCCGACATAGAAACATTGACACCAGTGGCGTGAGTTTGTGGGACAATCTGTTTAAGCATTAAACTGATTAATTTCTGCAGCATCACTTTCTGTGTTTTGGTCTTAAGTAAGCCAGAATGATATTTGATTTAAATTTTAGATTTGAGGTTTGGAAGATGATTGTTTTGGCTGAGCAGAAACAGCTATGGATTTTACTGCCGTTGTACTGCTTGTTGATCTGTTTCAAGACTCTTAGCTCTGAGTCTGGGGGTCTGTGTGGGTAGGTGTTTGACTGACATCAGTCAGATAACACAATCCATCCTCTGGCCAAGCTCAAAAATAAAAATAATCACTGGCCCGTTGCCCCCTCTCTCTCTCTCTGTCTCAAATATGCAGAGATCACACACACACACACACAAAAAGAGAGAATTCTGTCATCTTTTACTCACCCTCAGGTCATTTAAAACCCATTTGACTTTCTTTCTGGCTTTCTTTCGTAGAACACAGAAGGGCTTGAGAATCAAAAATCATAAGATCGCTGAATCAAAATTATAATTAGAGGAATAGTTCACCCAAAAATGACAATTCTGTCATAATTTACTCACCGTCAAGTCATATGACTTTCTTTTTTTCCCTGGTAACACAAAAGGAGATGCTTAGCAGAATGTCTGAGCTGCTGTCTTCAATGAAATTGTTTGGGGACCAGGGCCTGTCTAGCTCTGAAAATGGATAAAAAGCACCATAAAAGCATCATAAAAGTAGTCTATATGACTTTTGTGCTATATTCCAAGTCTTTTGATATAATAGCTTTGTGTGAGGAGCACAACAACATTTAAGTTGTTATTAAATTAAAATCTAGCTTGACAACTGTGGTTACCATTCACATTTTATTGTATGGAAAAGAGCAGCTTGGATATTCTGCTAGAAAGACTCATTTTGTGTTCCACAAACACAGAACAAGTTTTAAAAGACATGAGGGTGAGTAAATGATAATCAAATTTAAATGTTTAGGTAAACAATTTCTTTACCCATCAAAAAAATGCAGCATATTGAATGAGGACGTTTATATGAAGATTTGGGTTGTAAAGAAAGGGAAGCTACTGGAGTTTGGGAACTGCAGACAGGAAAGGAGAGCCACACTCCTCAGAGGAAGGATCAGTGAAGCATTTTCCGGCTTGGCCATAGTGTGGAAAAACATACTGTTCCTCCTAGTTAATTAACAACGTTGTTGACAGAATGTGACACAGGAAACAGTGCAGTAGCTATCTTTACTGTGTGTGGGAAACAGATGGAGAATCCTGTAAGTGCTTGGGTTGATTTGTTTAGCTTATCTCTTGATGTCCGTGTTTAGCGCATAGATTCAGATTGTATCAATCTCTGTAATAAAAATGTTTGTTCAAGGAGCAAACTGCATTGTACGACTGATAGATATGAATACTGGTAATCAGTATGGTAATAAATAAATAAATAAATAAATAACAGCCCTTCAAATAATCATTATAAAATGTTTAAGGCCAATCCATGCTTATATGATCTAATCAGTTCAATGGCTCTAACCATTGTACTGCTCATTATCTTGATTGGAATAGCATGAAATTGTTTAAGGTCAGTTATTTTTGAGCTCCATCTATTGCTTGGTTTAGTGGTCAAATGTGCAATATAGAAACTGTAAAGGAACAGAGTAAACCTAATTTATTTTTATTGCACCTAGCTCTAAATGTAAACTCAACCATAACGTCTTTTAAAGCAACATTCAAAGCAAACTGGATTTTTTTTTTTTTTTTTTTTTTTTTTTTTTTTTTTTTGAGGATGAAAGCAAAAAAACTGAATGAAGATAGACAAAAGTAGACAGTAGATTAGTGTTTCCCAACCTTTTTTCTGCCACGGCACACTTTTTATGACTAAAAAAATACTACGGCACACCACTATCCCACATAGACTAACCATCGTCAGTATTTTTCCTTTTCAAGAACTTGTCCATGTTTTCTGTCCTTCTTAGTAGCATGTTTACTTGTAATGTTTAAAATTCGGCTATGCAAAAAAAAAAAAAAAAAAACACATAAGTAGGCTACGCTGTGTGAGGTCACAGGTGGCAAGAGCGCCAAATGGGTATGAAAAAACAACAAATTTGCTTCTTTTCTCATTTGTAGATTTGTTCTTGCAATGCCACAACAAATTACAAGGATGCAAACTCATGAGGGGCGAAAAAGGTAAGACAATCACTGGTCCACAAACATTTTTTCTGGGGATATTTTTTTTTTAAAGAATAAGCTAAAAGCACCAATTCCAGCTATTTTAGTGATTCGACTTTATTCAAGTTTACAGTTGTGCAGAATTAGCTGCAAAATAAAGAGTATTTTGGTGAGGCTTGCTTCTGTTTCATAAATTTGTTCAATTTTATTAAATGATTAGTTCATTGGCCCTTCTGGAGACGCTTCACATGAGTGTCTTATGTGCTATGAGTGAGTCAGTGAATCATTTAGAGTCGTTCATGACCGAAATCTACCAAGAGACTTTATAGTGTTTAAGCATTAATAGAACAAAGCAGATCTATAATCTTCCTTCAGCATTATTTTTCATCCAAAAAGACAACAGTAATAGTCTAATTATAGTGAGTTTCAATAACATCCTTACCTTCTCCTTTATTAAAACTCGCATGACTACAAATCTACTGACTTCAGTATTTGAATTATAAACACAAAGCAGATCTATGGTATAATTTTCCTACAGTAGCCTATTTAAACTGCTGAGCATTGGCTTTTATCAGAAGAGACCACAATAATAGACAAATAATAATAATTTTGAGTTTCAGTAATGTTCTTTCGTCATTGTAAAGTGCATTTCACATGAGTTGAGTCGAGGCGTCAACGCTCCGTTCAACGCCAGCATCAAGCGCCGCATTGCACTCCACATGACAAGAGTTGCAGAAAGCATCAAAGAGGGGTGATTTTATGAGTTTGCCATGTAAGGTGTGCACAGTAAACATTGAAAACATGTATTTGGAAGAGAGAAAAAAAGCTTGTAGATGCTTTGATAGCAGAAAGTAATAAAAGGACTCGTTTATGTTTAGGTCTAAGCGTTTTCTTGGTGAATTTAAATTAGTTCAATAACTGGGGTCTCTGATATTCGTAAACGATAAGGTAATATTTAATTAAAAGAAATTATGAGACATTCAATGTCTCTTCACAAATTTGGACAGTTTTTAAATATTTCTTGTTGCTTAGTACTCTCAAAGACATTAGTGGTGAAGCAAAAACGTGTGTCAAAAACACTTTGGTATAATGTGAAAGACCCTTAACGCATATAAATATCAGTAACTTTTGCACATTAATCATTGCTCTTCACAATCACAAAAGTGACAGATTATGGTTTCAAAATGGCAAATTTCTCCGAAAGGTGAGGAGTTTGGATCCCTGAAATTATTATTATTATTTTTTTTCAAATTCATTTGAAAAATGCATTCATTTTGTGGAATTTGATAATTTTCCACGGCACACCTGACAGTCTTTCATGGCACACTAGTGGCACAGTGGTTGGGAAACACTGCAGTAGACAACATCACAATAAATCTACAAAATGAGCATAATACTGTACAAATATATATTTTATAATGCTATCCAAATGAATGTAGGTACTTTAGTACATTGGTTATATAATAAATGTCATCCTAATCTACAATTATGTATCCTCTTGAAGATTCTTCCTAACAAAATAATTCTTAATTTTCTTTTCATACCAGGAATCTGAATCCATGAGAAAAGTCAATAGTCATGGAATTAATACTGTATAAAACAGGCTTATGTTATTAGCTGTTAAGAGTAGTTGTTAGCTGAATAGAGATCTTTGTTCTCAACATTTAAGCTCTCAAAAAACAAAAACAAAAAAAAACAACAACAACAAATTTTGTGTCTACTGATAATATACTCCATTAAAAGAGGCTGTTTTGAAGACATCTTGCAGTGATTGGCTATTAAAAATGAAACTTTTTTGCTTCCCAACAGCTCGATGAACTTTAATGCTTAATTATTATACTTCTCTTTTAGGAATCAGTATGGTTATGATTTCATATGTGTAAAACCCATTGTAGAGTCCACCTCTCCCTCATAAAATATTAAAACATATATGAAAGGTCTTATTTGTTTGGCATGATTTGTTCTTTAATGCAAGATGCAGGAATGCACTCAGAATCCACTGAGGGCAATTGAGGACAAGCATAAGAACACATAAATATGCATATTATACAAAGAGTACAAATATAGCATCATGCACAAAATCAGGGTTATTCTTTATCATATATGTGAGAAGGATTACTGTACTGTTATGTCTCTCTCTCTCTCTCTCTCTCTCTCTCACACACACACACACACACACACACTTTCTCTCTCCCTGCCTCCCTCTATTTTCTCAGACGAATAAAAGCATGAGGATTGAGGGTAATGGACTATGTAATATTGTAAAGATTACAATGATTCACTCCTCTCCAATCCCTCAGTTTAAGCTTCACCATTAAACCCATTGCTATTATTGTTGTTCATAGAACCAGTAGACACTATTAGCCAATGTTAGACATTTGTATGAAAGAGATGCATGGTGTCATATGCTACAATGGAGAACAAAGGAACAATTCGGGACAAAGCAGGTATTTTCTTACCGTTTTAAATATGGGGCCAAAGATGGAAATCTTTTTCTTTTCCTTACTGTCTGTCAATACATATTTGTATTGATGATCGTGTATTTCAACAGTTTCTCTGAATTTTAGTTCAGCAATTTTCAGTTTGCAACTTTGGTTATTCAATGGAAACATCTAGTCAATGTTAAGAAAATTATACTATGTAATCACTTAGAAACGTACAAATAAAAAAGTCATTTTTAATCGTTTATAAGCAGAGCAAACTAAAGTAAACTAAGTAAACTTAATCGATTTGTAGATTTATTTCTTTGAAAAGTATAAACACTGGTGCTATCAAAACATTGCTCTGTTTGTTTGAGCATCCCAACCAGGGATGCATTTCCCAAAAGTATTGTTAGCCAACTGTGGTAAGTTCCATCGTTACCAACACGGTTCAGTGATTTGGTGTTTCCCTGAACTACAGCTCTCCATGTGTGGTTAGAAGCATAGTTATTAGTTTGCCGTGTGGACATCATTTGACTTTGCTGATGCTTCTATATGTTTAAATGCATTTAAGAAAACAACTTATTTTGGAGTTTTGCAGAAAGCGGCATTCAAACATCACGTAAACCCGAATACAGCCGTTTAAGGGATTTAGGGCTATTAAGAGAAAGCACTTTAACACACAGGGTTTCTGTTGCAGAACAGGATCTAAACAGAATAAATCAGCCTCCAACGGGCACATCAAAGGGAGGACAATCATAATAGGTATGCTGTAAGATAGCTTCAAACTGAATTTTCAATAAAAATGGCTTAAAAAGTCAGTTCCAAATGGCTGTTATTTTGGAGCCCCACATCTTTCAGCCCTCCACTGCTCTTACAGTGGATGGTAAAGACTTTGAAGGGAATATGGCATAGGGAAGATCACTTCTGAATGGAATGAACCCATTTGAAGAGTGCGCATGTGCGGATGTGCTCAAGTGCATCGGGGGAATCCCGGTGTCTGATGTTGAGGGAAACCCCACTATAGTAGCGCAACGCATTTGTCATATTACACGGTGCACACGGATTTCGTGTCTTCAGCAGATTTCTCGCATTAAACGTTTTTCTGGTGTACATTTAAGTAAGCTAGAATATTTAAATTTTCCCTGGAAGTTATTACTCCACCGCCTGCGTAACGTCATTAATAACATCTCTATGTTGTTGAACCAACATGGTTCGAACTATGGATGTACGACATATTTATTATTGTTTAGGGAAACAGTCGTGATTGGCTAGTTAATTTCTCCAATGATGCATCGTACTATGGTGGATAAGCAGTGAGTTACGTCGTTGTACGGGAAACACACTCCAGCTCAACGTAGCACTCACTGGCAGAGTGAGTTTGGGGCTGGACTGGGCTTTTTCTTTTTTTCATTATTATCAGATCATTATTTTTGCAATTCCATTTGTTGACAATAATGGTGCAGAAATTACACACTTCACCTTTAAGGGTTTGAACTCTCAACAGCAGCCCAGCCAAGCTACTGAATCTATGTATAAAGCAAATCATAAAACAGCAAAGGAATGTGGTACATGTGAAATAGGCACCAGACCAGATACACAGAGTTTGAGTGTTGTTTTATTGAGGTTGACAGTTACCCACTTACCTTAGGACCCCTTCTATCCTCTCTGTGCCTTTATATAGTCTTAGGGAAATATTTTATGTTTATGCAAGTGTCTGGAGTCAGAGACACAAAGATTTCACAGAAGTTGTCCTTACAAATCAGATAACCCACTTCTCTCAACTGCTTTACCCAAGAAAATGTTCTTAAGTGGCGTGCAAACCCCAGCAGCAGGATTAAAATGGAGGAGAGGAAATCCCTTCGGATTCTCAATGAAAAATTATTATCCGGCTTCCAGATCGTTTGAGCAGGCACACCAGTAATTAATTGCAGTTGAGCATAGTGCCAGTTACAGACACATGCTAAGAGATCAGACATCTCTTTAAATAAAATGGCTGGCATGAAAACGACAGGGTGAGGCAGACTTTGTCTGCCAGAAATGACCTATAGTTACAGATAACTTTTTCATTTAAGATATATAATTTTATGTGCAGTTTATGATATAATATAATGACAGCGGTAAAGCATCATGTAATAAGCCCAAATTTTCTCTACATGTGATTTTAAGGTTCCGGGGGCACTTGGAAAGATATCCATTTTGCTTTTTTAAACCTATAAAATGGGAATAACGAATTTAAAATAAAAAATATTAGGGCTCTCAAAAGCAATTAATCTTGTGATTTTTGTTGTTGTAATTAACAGATTAACACATTAAGTGGCTTTTTAAGGAAAGAAAACCGTGCAGCTGAGTTCAACTAAAGTTATGCCTTCCAAAACAGTCAGAAATCTAGGAGTAACCATTGATAACCAACTCAATTTCACAGACCACATCTCAAAGACAGCACAGTCATGTAGATTTACACTCTACAATATCAGGAAAATAAGACTGTCTGGTCTTTAATGAACCAAAGACAGCGCATGTTATACCACTCCTTGTCTCTCTTCACTGGCTGCCGGTTGATGCACGTATCAAATTCAAGAGTCTGATGCTGGCATACAGAACAGTCACTGGGTCTGCTCCAGCATACCTAAAATAATTTCTGCAGAGCTACATTCCCACCAGAAGCCTGCAGTCGGCTAATGAGAGGCGCTTTGTTGTACCAACACAAAGAGGCACCAAAACACTTTTCCGGACTTACGGTTTCACTATACCACGTTGGTGGAATGACCTTCCCAACTTTGTTTTTCCCAGTATTGTTTTTAAAATTCAATGGATTGTAATTAAAGCTCAAGTGTGTAATTTCTATGCTACTAGTTTCAGCAAACGGAATTGTAAAAATAAAATGTTTTCAAACAGATTCCAGAAAACTCCCGTCCAAACAGATAGTCCCGCCCCGAACTCACACCATTGGTCAAATCAGTATTGCTGTCTCTGTCTTGATGGATTGCTTTAAACAAATTTTCTATTGCACTACATTGCGGTTTACATTTTTAGGTGAAATCGACCTACAAATGCCTTACTTATACTGGAGTTGTCTCTGCATATTTAGCTGGTATACAAGAAAGAATTTGAACACTGAAAAATTACACAAATCAGCTTTACGACTGAATCATTTAAAAAAAAAAAATCACCTTTAAAAAAGTAATAATATTAATGATCATGCTAAATGATATCAAGTATAATATATGTTAAAAGGACACATTTCAGGTTTGGTGTGTGAAGGGGTACTTGATGAAGCCTCACTGATGGGATTGTAAGGGTACATTAGACAGAAAAAGTTAGGAAACAATGTATCTAAAGTGCCTATTCATAGCAAAAGTGAGTGAAAGTCAATGTTTTGAAACATACTGGTACATAGCAAGAAGCCTGCAGTCTTGTAGATTCTAATGTAAACATCATTACGGTTGTGCCTGTGGAATTCTGCCTTTGATCTGCTGTGAAAGCCTTGGCTGCTGAATGGAGAAACAAAGAAAACATCAGGAAGCAGAGCAAGAGAGAGAGAGAGAGAGACAGAGAAGGGGCCCTGTGGTTGTGGGTCATGACACGTTTTATGGAGCAATGCTGATTCTGTCATTTTTAACACACTACATGGGGTGTTGCCCTAAAATTGACAGGAACTTGGGAATGCCTTTCTCCTCTTTATCTGGCTAAAGATTTTTCCTGTACACAGAATAATTTAAACCTCTACTGTTAAATGACATAAGAAAAACTCTTCCCATGTCTCTGTGATTTTACTGACATACAAATTTTAGTCCAGCATTTGCTTTTCAAAGCAATTTTTGAACTTTGTTTTGTTGCTCTTTACAAATGTATTCTTTATCCATCCAACAAGCCTGCCAATCCTTACAAAACATGAAAGTTAGCTACCAATAGAAGCAAATAAATGGTGGAGGGGGCAATTACACTTAAATAAATAAACAAAAGTAAGGGCCTGGGAGAGGCTATTAAATTGATCCCATGACCTATGGGAGAGCAACATCTCTATTGGCAACATGTGGACAGCCATAAGAATGCTTTACGCAAGAAATAATTGACGATGGCCCATTGAATTATTGAAAAATAATGCACACCTGAGATGTTAATGTGGTCACAAAGCGCAGCTGAGTTACACCTCGAATGTGCATTATTTAAGGCTGCAGAAATGCCATCTGTTCGCGCTCCAGTTGTCAATTACACGTTCGGCAGAGCAAAAGGCATTTACACTTAACGTGGATGTTTACATGGATTTATACTGTTAATCAGCCCAAAGTAGCTGCAATAGTTTCCAGTACCCCCATGAGGGCGTGGGGTAAATACGTATATACTGCTCATGACATGCGGGATGCGGGACAAAGTGCACTGATATATTGCTGCACTGATTTAAAAATTTACACCTAAAAACTGATGTCACAAGAGCCCATATTTACAGAGTCACCCTGAAAATTATCATCACCATGACATAGAAAAGCCCGCGTTATCATTAGAGCCACAACTTACCTCAGCGTGCTCCCTTAAGTTGGAGCTGCAATTTTAATCTTGAAATATCCGCTTGACTTGGTGTAAAATGGTGTTGCATGACAAAACTATAATTTTTTCACTTTGCGCAGCAAAGAATGTGTTTCACTTTGTTTGAAGAGCATGATGCAGCAGCAGTGATGGACTCGGCTTGAGTGATAGTCTGTGACAGTGCGCGCAGCTGTGTGAACTTCCGTTGTCGTAAAAGTTCCATTCAGTAATCTCTCAATAAATTATGCATTCATTAAAATTAAACCCAGTAATGTAACGACAGGAACGCCGCCCATTGTAACGAACTAAAATTGCATTTTTTTCATTTGAAATTTACTTGAGTGAGAGTAAAATGTACCCACTTTTAAACCTACTCTAAAAGTATTTTTTGCTTCAAAAAGTTACTCAAGTAAATGGAACGGAGTAAATGCAGCACGTTACTACCCACCTCTGTTAACAACTGTTCCCTGTCTGTCACTCACTCGACGTTGTGTCGATGTAGTGACGCTAGGGGTTTGATCTTGAGAGCCCCAATCACCTTTGCTTAAAATAGAAAAGGCCAATGAAAATTGGTGAATGGAATTTGCATGCCACTCTCCGCCCCAGACATACGGGTATAAAAGGAGATGGCGTGGTCACCCTCACATGGTTGAGTGCTGTGCTTCCCCTGGGAGCTTCGGCAGCCTGAGTCTGCAGGTGCTAAAAGAGTATATTCAAGAAAGCGTATATTTTCCTTCTAAAAGAGATCGCGCAAATGCTTGGCGTCTTTTTAAAAATGTCCTTCTGCGTTTGCGCTACTGGATGTGGCCGTTATCTCTCCCCTCCGGATACCCATGAAATCTGCCTCGAGTGTCTGGGGCGCCAGCACACCGAGGGCGGCTTTCGTGGAAGGGGTTGTGTTCTCATTGCGAGAACATGCCCATGAGAATGTTGCGGTCGCGGCTTACTTCCTCCTTTGTGAAGCTAGCTCCCCAACCTGGTCCGTCCTGGGCTGACGCTCAGCCGGCCGGGTTGGCAAGCACTGCGGGCGATCTGGATGTGGACATGGGAGCGTTTCTGCCAGCTCAGCCCCCGCGGACCTCGACATCAGGATCGGTATGACATTCAGGCAGAAGGTAGCAGCGCCAGTGAAACAATTTCAGAGGCTCCTGGGGCATATGGCATCCTTGGCGGTGGTTCTCGCCCTCGGGTTGATGCATATGAGACCGCTTCAGCACTGGCTACAGACTTGAGTCCCAAGGTGGGCATGGCGCTAGGGCACCCGGCGTGTGACCATCATGCCACAGTGTGGTCAGACTTTCAACCCTTGGTCGGACCTGCCATTTCTACGGGCAGGTGTTCCCCTAGAGCAGGTCTCAAGGTGTGTCGTGGTCATGACGGATGCCTCAAACTCGGGCTGGGGCGACTCCAATGACACATCAACTGCTTAGAGTTGCTGGCAGTATTGCTGGCCCTGAGGAGGCTCTGGCCATTGATTCAGGGCAAGCATGTGTTGGTCCAAACTGACAACACAGCGACCGTAGCATACATAAACCACCAAGGTGGTATACGCTTGCATCGCATGTCGCAACTCGCCCACCGCTGCCTCCTTGGGAGTCAGCAGACCTTGAAGTCTCTGCAGGCCACTCACCTTCCGGGCATCCTCAACCATGCAGCGGACGTGCTCTCATGGCAGGTAACGCTCCGCGGGGAGTGGAGACTCCACCCCCACGTAGTCCAGCTGATTTGGGAGAGATTCGGAGAGGCGCAGGTAGACCTGTTCACCTCCCAAGACTCCTCTCACTGCCCCCTGTGGTACTCCCTGTCCATGGCCCCCCTCGGCATGGATGCCTTGGCACACAACTGGCCTCGGGGGCTACGCAAGTATGCGTTTCCTCCTGTGAGCCTCATTGCACCCATGGTGGTAGACACGATCACTCAGGCCAGGGCCCCCTCTACGAGGCAGCTGTATGCCTTGAAGTGCCGTCTTTTCGCTAATTGGTGTTCTTCCCGTGGGGAAGACCCACAGAGATGCGCCATTGGGTCTGTGCTGTCTTTCCTTCAGGAAGGGCTGGAGAGACGGCTGTCTTCCTCTACCCTGAAAGTGTACATAGCTGCCATATCAGCTCACCATGATACACTGGATGGGAGACACTCACGACAGCACGACCTGATCAACAGGTTCCTCAAAGGCGCGAGGAGGTTGAATCCTCCTAGACCGTGCCTGATCCCCTCTTGGGATCTCCCTGTGGTCCTACCTGCCCTAAAGAGAGCCCCTTTTGAGCCCCTGGAGCAGGCCGAGCTCAGCACTCTGTCCCTGAAGACGGCCCTCCTGGTGGCGCTCACTTCCATCAAGAGGGTGGGAGACCTGCAGGTGCTCTCTGTTACCAGTGAATGCCTGGAGTTCGGGCCGGCACACTCTCACATGATCTTGAGACCCCGGCCCGGTTACGTGGCCAAAGTTCCCACCACTCTTTTTCGGGACCAGGTGATGAACCTGCAAGCGCTCCCTTCAGAGGAGGAAGACCCGGCCTTGTTGTTGCTGTGTCCAGTTCACGCTCTGTGCATCTATCTGGACCGCACGCAGAGCTTTAGACACTCAGAGCAGCTCTTTGTCTGTTTTGGAGGACAGCAGAAGGGGAAAGCTGTCTCCAAGCAGAGATTAGCCCATTGGATTGTGGATGTCATTTTCCTCGCATACCAGTCTCAGGACATGCCATGCCCCTTGGGAGTCCGGGTGCACTCCACTAGAGTTGTTGCGTCCTCCTGGGCACTGGCAAGGGGGGCCTCTCTTGCAGACATATGCAGAGCTGCGGGTTGGGCTACACCCAATACCTTTAGTATAGACCCGGTTTGGACCCGAATGTTACGCGGTAACAGCAGGTAGATCGGACGGCCGGTTGGGTGTACTGCTTGCATTGCACCTTTCCCCTTTTTCAAAGGTGATAATGTGCGCTTTTTGTCCACAACAGTTCCCCGTTCCGGTGAACTCCGGACACCTCTTTAATTCTTTAGCACTGTTCAGGTGACGAACTCAGCGGAGGAGTGACACCACCAGGCCCAGTACTCATGGTATTCCCCTTTTCAGGTAAGCCCGTGTGCTCGGGCTCAGTTCTCCATGCATGGTGATTCCCCCTTGGTAATCCCGTATGATGAGTTTCCACTGTTCGGTTCCCCTTAGGTGAACCCTGTGTTTCCCCTCGTCAGAGCTTTCTCTACCTTGGCCACTGTGCTGCGTACCCTCTCTGTAGATAGGGTCCTCCTGTGGTATCATTCCATATGTGAACTTCCCCATTGGTAAGTCCATGTGAGTTATTCTCCACATGCTAACTCCCTTCAGCAGGATGTGGTCTCCATAGTGCTCTCCTTCCTGGATAGGGAAGAGCACTTCCCAGTGCTATTCTAGAAAAGTGCTCGGCTGGACATTGCTTAACAGCAGTCATTTAAGACACCGCCTGTAGCCTCCTTGGGTAAGTGCCTCCACCCCCCTTAATGGGACAAGGAAGACACCTTACCTAACTCGCTGGAAGGTCATGACGTGGTTGAGCGCTCGCTGCGATGCAGCAGCTTGCCCGTGCCTACTCTTCCGTACCTCGTGACATGGTTCAGCGCCTGCGGCATTTCCTATAGGAACCCCTAGTGTCGCTACATCAACACAATGTCGAGTGAGTGACAGACAGGGAACGTCTTGGTTACTGATGTAACCTCTGGTCCCTGATGGAGGGAAAGAGACGTTGTGTCCCTCCTGCCGTGACGCTGAACCAGCCGCTGTCATGGCCAGGACTCTCTATTGGCTCCTCAGCATAAATCTGAATGAGTGATGCACACCATCTCCTTTTATACCCGTATGTCCGGGGCAGAGAGTGGCATGCAAATTCCACTCGCCAATTTTCATTGGCCTTTTCTATTTTAAGCAAAGGTGACTGGGGCTCTCAAGAACCCCTAGTGTCACTACATCAACACAATATCCCATCAGGGAACAGAGGTTACATCAGTAACCAAGACGTTTTCAACCCCACTGAGATGCAGGTGTGAGTTGACATGATGGCTCTGTTTTTCACTCGCAAGTAATTGTGTGCGTAATGCATATGATGTATGTGTGTCCACATGTGTCTGAGAGTTGAAGAGAGGGGGAGCACGATAGTGTTTCCCCCAGTTATTTCAGATAATATTGAAACTATTGTATTGATCAAGTGTATCTAACTTTGATACATCTCAAGCCTTTGTTGCTAGTTCGAAAAACGTCCCTTTAGAACTAACAACGGAGGAAGCACTGCTTTTCGGCATTGGAGTAACAAGGTAGTGTGTGTTATGTGTGTGTGTGTGCATATGTACCGTTGAAGACAGAAGTTTACATACACCTTAGCCAAATACATTTAAACTCAGTTTTTCACAATTCCTCACATTTAATCGTAGAAAACATTCCCTGTCTTCAGGTCAGTCAGGATCCCTACTTTACTTTAAGAATGTGAAATACCAAGGGGGGCCTGGGTGGCTCATAGAGTATTGACCAGTATTGTGTATTGAGTATTGTGGAGGTCCACAATTTTTTTTCTGAGGTCTTGGCTGATTTCTTTAGATTTTCCCATGATGTCAAGTAAAGAGGCACTGAATTTGAAGGTAGGCCTTAAAATATATCCAAAGGTACAGCTCCAATTCAGTACACCTCCTATCAGAAGTTAATTGGCTAATTGTCTAAAGGCTTGACATAATTTTCTGCAATTTTCCAAGCTGCTTAAAGGCACAGTTACCTTAGTGTATGTAAATTTTGACCCACTGGAATTGTGATATAGTGAATTGAAAGTGAAACAATCTATCTGTAAACAATTGTTGGAAAAATTACTGGTGTCATGCACAAAGTAGATGTCCTAAACGACTTGCCAAAACTATAGTTTACTAATATTAAATCTGTGGAGTGGTTAAAAAATTAGTTTTAATGACTTCAACTTAAGTGTATGTAAACTTCTGACTTAAACTGTATGTGTGTGAGCGTGTGTAAGTGCGGGTGATATGAGTAGCGCGAGGGCACATTTCAACCAAAATTGAAATAAATGTAGGATACTATAAACATTGTTTGACATTTTTAACAGATTTACTTTAACCAATGTCTTGGTTTATATGGTTATTTTGCTGTGGTAGCATGTACGGTGTGTGTGTTTGAGATGAAAGTGAAAGAGAGAGAAAGGGAGGGAGCCCAAGGACGCTATTCAATCGAAATTTAAATAAATTTAGGAAATTATAGACATTGTTTGTCATTCTTATCTGATGTACTTAACCAGTTTCTTTGTTTTATTTGGTTATTTTGTTGTGGTAGCCAGTTGGGCTCTGAAATAACTGAAATAATTTGGCAAAGTGATATGGAACCGTTATGCTGTCTTCTTTTTTTTCTTTGATCCCTAGTCAACGATAGGACAGGGTTTCCTACGGGGGTTTCCTCCCCATATGCTACTGTGGGTGCCACGGGATTTCGGACTTCGCTCAGAACGCTTTCCCATGCTTTTCGATCCATGGCAATGGCCTTGGCATCACAGAGGATGGATCGCCAGTTTTTCAGGTCTTCTTCAATTTGTTTTGACCATGTCTTCTTGGGCTCTGCTCTTTGAACTTTTCACTCTGTTGGACGTTTTTGCCAGAGAAGCTGGTACGGTCTCCTGGTGATGCTCATTCTGCAGATGTGCCCGATCCATCTCAGTCTTCTTAATTGGATTGCTTCCTCGACCGTTGGCTGGTGGTCGCATCTTATTCAGATGGTTTCATTTTGGATGCGGTCGTGGAGGGAGATACCGTCTGAGCTAGCGCTGTGAATTTGTTGGAGAGGGCGATTTGGAATTCTCGCTTGGTTGCTGGGTCCATAAGATGTATCCAATCCTTGAAAATATTACAAGACACCTGTGTCCTTGCCGGATGGATGGCGCCAAGTAAGCTGATGTTTGTGTGGATGTTGGAAGTGGCTGTTTCCGATGATCAGGTTGTTGACTGTGGCAAAGGACAGTAGGCGTAGACCATTGTTGTTGTTTGTTCCGACGCCGAACCTGCCCAACGTCCCTTCCCATCTGGCCCTGTCCGTACCAACATGGGCATTGAAGTCACCGGCAAGGATAACCAGATCAGGTCCAGGGATCGTACCCAGTGCATCTTGTAGCTGGGTGTAGAAGTCATCCTTCATGTCATCAGGGCTGACATCGGTGGGCGCATAGATGGAGACTATGTGCGTCGTGACTGTGCCGTCGATGGTCAGGATTGCCAGACGGTTTGAAAATGGTTGGAAGGCTATCACGGTTCATGTCGTCCTGCTGTCGACCATGAACCCAACACCACCTTGTCTCTTATCGCCACTGGAATAGTATAATTTCATCGTTTCATCGCTGTCTGGCACGCGGATGGTCATAGTTCTGGAGCCAGTGAGTCGAAGTTCAGATAATGCAGCTATCTAAATTTTGCAATTCGTAAGTTCCCGGGCAATGATCTCTTTCTGCCCAACGTGATGTCCTGTCAGTACTTTCCACACAGCGAGTTGAATTTCTATTTTCGGCTTGATCACTTTGATACTTCGGCCAGTAATCCATTTCTCACCAGCACCCTGGGACCCCAATGCTTGCGCATCGGTTGCCCCGGATGCGGTAGCATGAGCGCATGAATTTGATCCGTTTTCCATTTGGTTTCTTGCCGGGTCAAAACCTGGAACTACTTCATAGCTGTGCATTTACTTGAAAAATAATTGCACACCTTAGAACGTTTGTCAACCAATCAGAATCAAGCATTCAACAGACCCGTGGTAATGACCATAACTGCGGCCAAACCATGATCACATATGGAGAGTATCACTTACATAATTTATGATGGGAAACATTTGTTTTCCTGAAACTGACAGATCATTGTTTCTATATTCACAAATTATTCTTCTCTTTATTAATTTTATGTATATATTTATCTTGTTTTTTGGTGTGCATTCATATGAAGAATGGACCACACATTACATAAGCAAGCTTATTTTCTTCAGACATATTCTGACAATTTAGCATGTGAAATCAAAACTCCTCATTGTGTGTGAACTGTCTGAGAGGAGTTGATAGTGAAAAGACATCTTTGTCTTTCTCTCACTTGACTTTGCTCACTTGACCTCTATTGCTTCTATTGCTCAATCACTAAAATGGGGAAACAGGGGAGTTCTGAGACTAAACTTGTTGTCACCACTTGTATCCAGAAAGTGAAGGAACACTGCTCAATGGTCTCAAATGTGTTATATGTCAACATTAATTTGAAAGTAAATGTGAAATTTCGTTCGCAACCCAATTTACTTCTGTAATGTGACATAATTCAGAGTGAAATGTGATATTCAGTGAGAATTATCCATTGCAAATTGATTGGATCATGAAAAGTGGGTGTTCCATGCCAGAATGGAGCCAGATTTTAATGGGAAAATGTTTGCAAAAACAATACCTAAATAGCTATTTGGCTATTGCTTAACTTTATCCAAAAGTCCTCATGTCCTAAGTGACATCAGTAGAACAGGAAAGTTGTTTCAGAGGAAGAGCAAGTTATTAAATTTGTACATTTATATATAATTGTTTGGAATAATTTGTACCAATAACCAAGACCAAGAACATGCATTATTGCATTAAAGTAAATAGGGTCAGTTTTGAGTTCATGTTGACTTTTTAAAGGAGATGTTTTATATGAATTTGCATTCTGAAATCTTTGTGCTTCATTTATAACCATTTTAATTGTAGTGGTGAAAGATAGTCAGCAAAAAATAAAGGAGAACTCTTTTACAGCATGCGCTGAATTCTTTCTTGCTCTTGAGGGATGACGGGCAAAATTCTTAAAGTAAAAACAGTTTTGGAATCATGTCAACAAATATCTGCAAAACACTGCAGTGTTGCACTTGTTTAGTGACCAGAGATACAGATGATGGTTTACAGTCTGTATGTGACAGTGACAGCTTGGGTGGTCCCACAGGACCAGTGGTATTTTTTATTTACAATGGGGCATATGCAGGGAGGCTCTGTAATGGCACAGTGCAGCACTGTGTGTTGATGCTCAGTGCCTTGCCCCCTCTAGCAGTAATGGAGTGTGTATTTATGGAAAGGCCTGTGGACCATAACCTGAGGTTATGGCCCTTAGCTGAAGCAGTCAAGATTAATGCTGACATAGTTTGCCCATAATTCTCTCTTTGGCTGAATATTTTTAGGTTTATTGGGCACAAATGTGGAAAAAATAGCTATTAGAGATGGCCAGCCATGTCTTCTTAAAGTTTATCTTCAACTATGACTAATTTGTTTCTCTGTCCATGATGTCCAACATTTGTCTTCCTAATTATTTGAACGGTTTGCAGATAGTAGTACTAACAGTTGTTTAATCTAATGGTCTTTTGTTAACCACTGCTGGATGGGTTCACATTGTAACTGTCATGCATGAACATGGAGAGGGATGCAGTTTGAACCCAAATGCAGAGTTTAATGAAGAATCACCGACAAACAAATAAACACACACACACACACACACAATTAAATGGGTGGCTCCTGAAGCCCAAAGACAGATAGTTGTTAGGCCAAGGTGGAGCTGGCGGACAATCAGGAGGCCAGGGAGGAGCCTACAGGAAGGGAGAGGGGTCCAGCGGTTTGGGAGGTGGCTCCAGGAAGGCAACTGGCTGAGGATCAGGACACCAGGATGGAACTAGCAGGGGGTCAGGGGGTGGAGCCACAGGGTGCAGAGCCACTGGTGGTGAGGACCATGGGGGTGGAGCCACAGTTGTTTGAGGGAGTTGAGTCTCAGGAGGCAGAGCAGGCAGAGCCACTGGAGGATCAGGGATTTGAGACTAAGGAGGAGGAGCTGGAGGTGGAGCGGGCAGAGCCGCAGAGGTTTGAGTCTCAGGAGGAGGAGCCAGAGGTGGAGTGGGTGGAGCAACAGGGACTTGAGATTCAGGAAGAGGAGCCGTAGGCAGAGGAGGTTTAGGGAATTGAGTCTCTGGAAGAAGAGCCACAGGGGGTGGAGCAGTAGGCAGCTCAGGAGAAAGCGCTGCAGGACGCGGAGTGGGTGGAGCCACAGCAGGCTCAGGGAATTGGGTCTCTGGAGGCAGAGCCGCAGGTGTTGGAGCAGCAGGCTGCTCAGGAGACATTGGATGAGGAGTATCAGAAGAGGCGGACAGAATCTCGGGAGAAGGAGAAGGCGGAACTGCTGGAGGAAGAGTTTCAGAAGAGGCGGATGGAGCCTCTGGAGGAGGAGTCTCTGGAGGAGTGGGCGGACTCAGAGGGCAGAGTCGCCATGGTCAGGAGCACTGGCTGTGACAGGGGAATGGTCTCTGTGGCCGTGAACATTGGCAGTGACAGGGGAACGGCCTTCGTGGCCTTGAACAGTGTCAGTGACAGGGGAACAGCCTTCGGAGTCCACTGGCCACTGCAACCAAAGTAGCCCCCCCCCGCCCCAAAAAAATTCCCCTAGGGCTGGAGCAGGCGTGAAAGCTGGCTCAGGGATGGACGGGGCTTGCAACGCTGGCTCTGGGACAGATGAGGCTTGCAACACTGGCTCTGGGATGGACACAGCTTCAGGAACTGGCTCGTTGACCGTGGCAGGCATGGGTATTGGCTCGTTGACCGTAGGAGGCGCGGGTATTGGCTCATTGACTGTGGCAGGTGTGGGCATTGGCTTGTTGACCGTGGCAGGTGTGGGCATTGGCTCGTTGACCGTGGCAGGCATGGACATGGGCTCATTGACCATGGCAGGCGTAAGCATTGGTTTGTTGACCGTGGCAGGCATGGGCGTGGCTCGTTAACCCTGGCAGGCGTAATGGGATACTCGACTGCATGAGTGTAGTCCTCCCCCATCACTCCCACAGTGAAGGCTGACCCACGCAGACGAAGGGCGAAGTCAATATACTGCTGGAGATCCCATACAATTCTTCCAGATGGCATTAGAGAATTAATTAATTAATTCTTCCAACCCTGCATGAAAACAGTCAAAGTGCCACATTGTTAAAATTCACTGTATACACCAGAGCACAAAAGTCCATAACATATTCTTCAATTGTACAGTCTTCCTGGTCGAGGCAAAGTAGTTCCACTGCTGGGTTCATATTTGGGTCTAATCTTCTGTCAAGCATGAACATGTTCACTAGCTGACAAAGGCCCAAACTAAAACCAGAAAAACAGACCAGGGTTGACCAGGTTGGTAGTCCAGCTAACCACCTTGGTTTAAGCTAGAGGTCGACCGATAGTGGATTTTGCTGATACCGATGACTAAGTTGGTGGAAAAGGCAGTTCTATCAGAAAGACTCGCAGGCTTGGTAAAGTGAAATGATATTGAACCACAGAATATATTTTCTCTTTTGGGGTAAGCCCCGTCTGGTCCGATGAGACTGCTACTTGAACCGTCAGATCCTACTGGAGATAGGAGGCAGGGGGCAAGAGCCTACCCCCGTGCAGAACAGGACTTGACTGGTGGCGGTGGGGAGGTGGAGGTTGCCGTGTTGACACACTGAAAAGCAAAAAGGTAGATTGAAAGCAGGCTTTTAAAGCAATTGCTAATGTATGTTTGGCTAGGAGCTAACTAGATAATGACATGATGATGTACAGCTGCGAGTCTTCTGCTAGAACTATGCTTACGCTTACATATAATGATAAATCTGCCAATAGTTTTTAAAATCGATATATAGAATTAAAAAAAAAAAACGTTCTTAGTCTTTTTTCCTTACTTACCTTACTGTGATGTACACAGACATTGAAGCTAAAAGAATCCAACATGAATAAAATCCTAGATGCAGTTTATTGTTCAACCAAAATCTCAATAATAACCTGAAATAAATGAAGATTTGGTGCTGAATGTAGGACTATTAACTGTAAACCAGCCCAAAACAAACAAGGGGCTCTTATTTCAAAATGACAGAGACTTGGCTCTGTTACAATGCTCTATATTTACAAATGTATCATAATAGCCTTCCTAAAGAAGGGTTGAAGAAGGGCAGCTTACTTTACTGTTACTTACTTTACTCTAGGCTTTTTACCATGTCACACCAACAGTCAGTGTATGTCTGCAAGCAGTCTACAAGTTAACACAAGAAAACAAATTTGCACACATATACAGAGATTTACAAGCGCTTTTAAGGCCTGGATCTAAGTAAAAAATAAAATAAAATAAACGTGCCCAAGGCAAATAAAACTGAATGAAGTGTAAAGAGCTTACACTAAGTGAAATCCTTGACACCCTATTGTACAACATTAATTCGTTTTTCCCTCTT
Organism: Myxocyprinus asiaticus; assembly: GCF_019703515.2. NCBI lineage: Eukaryota > Metazoa > Chordata > Actinopteri > Cypriniformes > Catostomidae > Myxocyprinus > Myxocyprinus asiaticus. Next base: position 15,400,932 of record NC_059346.1, on the reverse strand, counting down.
TCCCTCTCATTTTCTCTCATCCCTACCCTCTTTATAGGAACTGAGCTATATCTGCACTGAATGAACAGTGTGCTGCCTGTGTAGAATGTTGTCACGATAACATCAGCCTGACTCTGCTCTGACTGTGGCAGGTGGAAGACTGGAGGGGTCAGGTAACGGTGACATTGGGTTGTTTTTTGCCCAAATACACACATACTCTCACATGCACTCTCACACAAACTCTGTATTGAGATGTTAGTTACGGAAAATTCTGTTACCCTTGGAAGGAGGCTGATTGACTCCTAGTTCAAACACTCTGCCTAATGTATTTGCCCACTGTGGACACTGGGGTCTTTGAGAGACGGGGATTGGGCTGTTTCCCTTCGTTTAGCTTCAAACATGTTCTTTTACCTCTCAAAACTTATTAACTGCAGTATTGAATCAGTATTTTGGTCTTGTTTTCAAGTAAAAAATCTACACATCCTTAAAACAAGACACATTTACTTGATAAGATAATACTACTTGTTTTCAGAGAATATATCTTGAATTAAGTGTATTTTTCTTACCCCACTGACAAATAGTTTTTTTCTTGTTTTATGCATAAACATCACAACATTTTGTTAGATTTGTGCTTGCAAGAAGAGGAAAAATATTTGCTTAATTGAATAAAAAAATAAACTTAATTCTATTACAGAAGACTTTGGATTATTGGGATTAATAGAACATAGAAATAAATATATCATTTGGCATAAACCCCATCCTACGGTTCAGTGCTCTGATACTTGCATGAACTGTTGGATCCTGCCAGAAGCAATGATGGTAGGGGAGTAGAGCTTACCTCCGCCCAGGACGGGACCTAAACTGGTGGTGATGGGGTGGAGGGGGGTGAAAACAACGAAAATAAGCAACAATGAGAAACACCTGAGCGGCCTTATAATGCAGAGGCTGTGTTTTAATTGGATGAGATGCCTGATAGAATTAATCCCGAGTTCTTCCTGCTAGAACTATACTTACACTTACATTTATCTTCATTTCTATTCTAATGACCTAAATGCAATGCAAGTTGATGAGATCATTGATGGATATTTTTAATTAGAGGCGCTTGCTAATGCTAACGTCATTATTACTATTGCTCATACTCATAGTGTTTTTTCAAAACCCCTATACTTAATCTTCAGCACGTAACTTGTTTCACAGGTTTTGTGCTAAAGACATGAACGATAACTCAAATCATGCAGCTTACTAAGGTGTGCTATTACTTTTTTAAGCAATAGTAGTTACGCCTGGCAGATGATAACATGAGAAAAAATTATCTTACATTGACATATTGAAGGAGGGATCCAAGCCATATCTAGGGACCAGAATGCTGTTGTGACTTGAGGATGGACTCTTTTGACTTGGGCCAGTAAGCAACCACCTAGCAACCACCCTAGCAACCGTATCGCAACAGACAAAAAAACATTCAGAACACCTTAGCAACCACATACTATAGCAATGGCCTGGCAACCACCCTGAACACCCTAGCATTGAGTTTTGCAAGCACCACTCACATTTTATTCAGATAATGTATCTCTGGTACCGTCTTCTTCCTAAGACGGCTGAGGAAGTTTGGAATGAACCACCACATCCTGACACGGTTCTACACCAGCACAGTAGAGAGCATCCTGACTGGTTGCATCTCCGCCTGGTATGGCAACAGCACCGCCCACAACCACAAAGCCCTGCAAAGGGTGGTGCGAACTGCCAGTCACATCATCGGAGGTGAGCTTTCCTCCCTCCAGGACATATATTCCAGGCGGTGTGTGAAAAAAGCTCGGAGGATCATCAGAGACTCCAGCCACCCGAGCCATGGGCTGCTCTCACTGCTACTATCAGGCAGGCGGTCAGGACCCGCACCAGCCGACTTCATGACAGATTCTTCCCCCAAGCAATCAGACTTTTGAACTCTTGATCTCTCACGATCAATATATATCAGCACTGCACTTTATTAATCTTATTATCTCACACTGGACTGTCATAATTATATCTCTCTTAACAACACACTGGCAACTGACTATCAACCGACAGCCTGAATGTCAATACAGTACAATACAACCTACTGTACATTTTATATATACTATATATCGTATTTTTTTTTATTGTATAAAGTGTATTCTGTATTGTGTGTATTGTGTAATGTACATTGTATGTTATTATTTGTATATTGTGTTGTGTGTAATTATGTGTATATTAGATTTTAAATAGTGTTGTGTAAATGTGATGTTTATTGTAGATTGGTATATGTCTTATCACTGTCACGACTGCTATGTTGCTCGGAACTGCACCCAAGAATTTCACACACTATTGCACTTGTGTATATGGTTGTGTGACAGTAAAAGTGATTTGATTTGATTTTTGATTTGATTAATGTCCAAATCTATTTAAGAATAGAATAATAGTTTAAAAGTCAACGGGATCTGTCTTTTTCAGTATATCTGTTGCGTAAATGCGTACAGGCCCTTGTTGGCACAGTCCTGCTTTTTGAGCACTCAATAGTGTGTCTCTCTGTTTGATGTTTTGTGTGTTCATAAGTAAAGCTGTGGCAGTGTGATACTGAATTGTAGCTTTACACTAGAGATCAACGAATATTGATGTTTTACATCCACCACTAATTATTCTATGCTCTTATGTAAGTGTCCAATAACCCATACACAGAACCAATATTTATTAAAAAAAGAAATGTTGACACATTAATAACCAAATAGTAGTGCTGTCAATTAACATTTTTAATCACGATTAATCACATAATTTTTCATAGTTAATCTCGATTAATCGCAGATTTTGAAAGTGCCAGAATTTTAGTCTATATATACTTATTGTCCTGTCAAAATGCACTTATTTCCTTCTTAGGAAAGAAAACATCACCACATGTAACAATAATGCTTTATGAACATTTTCCAAACAAAGACTTCCACAGTATAAGGATAGAAATGCACTAAAAATCCCCAATTCAAGTAACATTAAATGATTAGCTAAGTCTAAAGGCCTTGATATACTTCTGGAGAAGTTCTTCTTCCTTCAGCGGTAAAAAGAAGTTCTAAACAGCCGAGCAACAGTATACTTTTTGCGAAAATTCAGACATCCGCCACAGTGCTGTGGGAGGCATTTATAAGTACATTTAAATATGAAGACGCTACATGTAAAACCTTAAAAATGTGTTATCAGTGACTTTATGCCTCATTCTATGAGTAGAATTCACATGAGTTAAAAAAAAAGTTGTTTTAACCATTCTATGATAATTTAAAGTAATATATGCAGTAGAAAATGTAAAATTTTTCTTTGGGTTGTTTGTATTTTGAATTCATGATGCTAATGCACAAGTAAGTCGCTTTGGATAAAAGCATCTGCCAAATGCCTAAATGTAAATGTTATCTCGTGGCTCGCTGTGCATGACACCGCGGAGACTCACAGCATGTGGAGACTCATGCTACTCTCCACGATCTATGCACAACTTACCACGCACCCCATTGAGAGCGAGAACCACTAATCATGACCACGAGGAGGTTAACCCATGTGACTCTACCCTCCCTAGCAATCGGGCCAATTTGGTTGCTTAGGAGACCTGGCTTGAGTCACTCAGCACACCCTGGATTCGAACTTGCGACTCCAGGGGTGGTAGTCAGCGTCAATACTCGCTGGGCTACCCAGGCCCCCGTTTATTCTTCTTCTTTGGGTTTAATGGAGGGTTGGTGTCATAAGCACAAACCGCCACCTACTGTACATTGTGTATCCATCATGGTGACGCTCTATCACATGCTGTGTATTATGTAGTGTATGCTTTCCCTGCGATGTGTGATCTGAGCTGCTGCGTGTTCAGCTCCCATGCCCGGACCACCTCATCCAAGGTGTTTATCAGTTCTGTGTGTGCAATTAATTGTTATGTATCTTCCACTATTTAATTAGAATTTCACATTATTATATCCTTCGATCAAGTCCAGTTTTTTCCAGAAATGTTCTAGTCAATTTCCCAACAACCACCATAACGAATCCATATCTCCCTCCTTTCCTTTCTACCGAATACTGTTCACATTTTAACACGAGATGGTCCACAGTTTCTATTTGCTGCATTCACACCTGCCTGTATCATTTTTTCCTATTATTGCCATAGATGCCTTAAGTCCCGTATGTTCATATCTTAGTCTTTATAATGTCACCTCATCTCTTCTATTCCATCCTATATTATATTTATTTGCATACTGTTGGCTGATTATTATAGTAATGTCTTCCTAATTTATCATCATCCCATTCCCTCTGCCACTCATTTAATACTGCATTTCTGATTTAGATTCCCCTCTACCTAATGCCACCTCTATATCTATTATATTACTCCTTAGTGCCTTTTTTGCTACCATATCCACAACCTCATTACCCTCTATTCCATTATGTGCTGGTACCCAACAGAATCTTATATTAATTCTCATATTATCTAGTGACTGTAATACCATATAAATATCCAATAATATGTCCTCTCTACCTGACTGGTGCCTGCAAAGACTACTGAGAGCTGATAGAGAATCTGAGCATATGATAACCCTATCTGGTTTAACCTGTTCCACCCAATGGAGACTTAAAGTAATGCAACCAACTCAACTGCATATACTGATAAATTATTTGACAATCTTTTGTTGACATGGATTTTAAATTCTGGGATGTATATTCCAATTCCAGTTACTGCACTGTCTGGTGCTTTAGATCCATCTGTATTTATCTGTATAAAAGGGAAATCATTACACCTTGAATAATTCTATACATAATTATTGCAATTACCCTCATATATTTCTTTGTCTTTAACCAGATTTAAGTCAACCTTACCCATTGACCAGTGTTTATGCTGGTTTATGCTTTATTAACGTTAAATCAGTTAATCGCGATTAAGAGAAATTAACGGCTTAAACTTTTTTAATTAATCGCATGCGTTAACGCATTAACTTTGACAGCTCTACCAAATAGACATTACTACAACAACAAACATAATATGCGTTATAGATATTATAATAAGAATAAATACATGTATAAATATGATTTATGACATTATATTATGAAGAAAAAACAGATCTAAATCATCGCTAATTAATAAAAAATACAAAAAAATTGGACTATATCTAACCGATAAGCTGAAAATGCTATGCTTTTCTCACTAGAGAATGAATGACTGTTACATCAAAAGTAATTAATGCAAACAATACTTTACAGGGGTTACGTGTAAACACAATTTTTTCCTGTTCAATGAGTGGTGTAATGGTATTGTTTGGCACTATTCTTTAGGGACTCAACTAATGGTAGCATTTATCTGTAGACCTGATATTAAATAAAAAACAAAAAACAAAAAAACGATTAAGTAGAAAAGTCACCTGTATTTATTCCTTGTTCATTATCATTTTGTGTTTTTCAGGCTGAGATTAGGGGCCGAGTCAGGAGTGAATCAGCGTGGGTTTGATTGACAGACGGCTCGGTGGGAAACAAGGCCTCGGGAGAGCGAGAGTCCGATAAGAGGAGTGAAAGCGTCACAACAGCAATATCATCTTTCAGTCCTCATTACCACTTGTCTTTCACAACATGGCCTCTACAGTGGCACCGTTCTCCTCTGACACTGCCTCTTTGGGGACATAGCAAGACACTAGATACTGGACACATGGACACATTTCTGTAGGCTGCTTCAAAAAGTGTCTTCAGACTTCAAGACATCAGTTTTAAGGTGTTCGTTATCAACTTTAAGGCAAACTGTCCTTTACAACTACCGTTTCTAAGAAAGGAAATCCTTTTGGGAGTTTCAAAAAGGCTGACAAGGTACAAGGAACATTTTGGGAAGTGGTTAACTCATTTTATATGTTTCTGTGTAACATCGAAGGCCAGTGCGTGTGGCTCGAGAGCCTGACATGGCCAGACCTCTGCTAAAGATCCACCGCTATTTCCGACGTAAACCGGTGCGCTTTTTCTCCTTCATCCTCCTCTACCTTACTGCTGGCAGCCTTGTTTTCCTCCACTCTGGCTTCTCCAGTGATACCTCCACCACTGGTGGTTCTGGGAGTGGCCGTGACCCACTTATATCTGAAGTGGGGGGCGGCACAGGTGGAGGGAGCTCTACCTCTGAAGGTTTGGGACTCTTACGGAGGGTGTTTAAAGAGACAAGGAGAGCCCCCCGGAGATTTGGACCACTGTGGATGAAGAAAAATGGGGCACAGGATGCACCGGAGTGGGTAGGACGAGGAGGAGATCATACCAGTAGCTGGAGCCATGGAGCCAAAGGAAGAACCACCAAAGAGATGAATGATGAGAGAGGTACAGTAGGAACACCCTTCCATAGTATAGAAGTTTTATGTGCTGTTTGCTTTTGAGCCCTCTCACAAGGGACTTAACCATCAAAATAAAACCTTTTGGTACCAGACAAAAAATTTTATTCTTATTGTCTGATTGTCTGAACCGGTTCTTTTGAATCTACAGCGCGAAACAAATAACACAACCAGTGTAATGCTGTTCCCGAACAAATTACTCTTAAGAGACTGTTCTTTTGACTCTTCAGCACAAAACACACAGCACGACCAGTGTAATGCTGTTCCCGAACGAATGACTCTTAAGAGATGGTTCTTTTGAATCTACAGCGCAAAACACACAGCATGACCAGTGTGGCCAGATTCCCAAACTAATAACTCTTATGAACTGGTTCTTTTGAATCCACAGTGTGCAACACACAACATGACTGGTGTGGTCAGATTCCCAAACGAATGACTCTTATGAGCCGATTCTTTTGAATCTATAACACGAAACACACAGCACGACCAGTGTGGTCAGATTCCCGAACGAATGACTCTTGTGAGCCGGTTCTTTTGAATCTACAACTTAAAACACACAGCACGATCAGTGTAATGCTGTTTCCAAACGAATAACTCTTGTGAGCTGGCTCATTTGAATCTATAGCATGAAACATACTGCATGACCAGTGTGGTCAGATTCCCGAACAAATGACTCCTTATGAACCGGTTCTTTTCAGTCTACAGCGTGAAACACACAGCACGACCAGTGTGGTCAGCTTCCTGAATGAATTACTCTTATGAGCCGGTTCTTTTGAATATACATAGTGAAACACACAGCATGACCAGTGTGGTCAGTTTCCTGAACAAATAACTCTTATGAACCGGTTCTTTTGAATCAACAGCATGCAACACACAACATACCAGTGTGGTCAAATTTCCGAACTAATAACTCTTATGAAGCGATTCTTTTGAATCTACAGCACAAAACACACAGCACGACCAGTGTAATGCTGTTCCAGAACAAATTACTTTTATAAGCCGATTCTTTTGAATCTTCAGCGTGACACATATTGTGTGTCCAGTGTGATCAGATTCCTGAACGAATAACTCTTAAGAACCGGTTCTTTTGAATCCACAGCGTGCAACACACAGCATGACCAGTATGGTCAGCTTCCTGAACGAATGACTCTTATAAGCCGATTCTTTTGAATCTACAGCGCAAAACACACATCACAACTAGTGTGGTCAGATTCCCGAACGAATAACTCTTATAAGTTAATTTGAATCTATAGCACGAAACACACAGCACGATCAGTGTGGTCAGATTCTCAAACAAATGACTCTTAAGAACCAGTCCTTTTTAATCTACAGTGTGACACACACAGCACCACATGTGTAATGCTGTTCCAGAACGAATGACTCTAATAAGCCAGTTCTTTTTTGTGAATCAAAAACATTTCAGTTGGAGCAGTTACTGAATTAATCTCACTGACCTGGAAGTTATGAATTCCGTCATGTTCAGTTCATAATAAAATTAAGAATCGTTAATGGAACTGTTCAGGACTCAGAATCATTAAGAGGAACCAGAGTCATTAACTTCCCTACGATTTCCATCCCTACTACCAAAGCTGTAAAGGAAAGTCCTACAGCAAAACGTAACTTAAACTGAAGTCTTTTTGTATAAGCTGGTTAACTAAGGAAGTCTTGCTGGTTAAGCTATTTAAGTTATTTAAGTAGCCTGGCAGGGACACCGGGGTAGGGTTGCACCAGCTGTGCGTAAGTTCTCACGTAAGTTGGGACGTAAAGTTCACACTAAGGGCTTAGTAACTACTAGTTAGTTTGTAACTAAGTCAGTGCTTAATTTGGTTGCACCACCTGTTCTTAAGAAAAGACTTAACTAGTAGGTCGTAAGCTTTCCGTAAAGTAATGCGTAGTTGCATAATATGAGGTTTACCTGTATTTATCCAATAAGCAGAAATTTGTACACAGAAGTGTTAAAAGCCGCGAACTTCAATTTGATCTTGTTACGGTTGATGTTCAAACCTTGTTTGCTCACGTAACTGTCAGCTGTAATAAATTATATCACCATTAAAATACGATACATTTGATCAATTGTATATTTGCCCTGTGTAAATAACAACATATAGGAACTGTATCTAAAATAAATAAGGGGTGATAAATAAATACTAATACAACAGGCTGGAAAAATAGACATTTATTCATTTTAATATCCAATATACACTATATGGCCAAAAATTTGTGGACACCATTTGTGCTTGATGAACATTTGATTTCAAAACCTTAGGTATCAATTTCCCATTTTGCTGTAATAACAGCTTCCACTCTTTTGGGAAGGCTTTCCACTATACTGTATGTAGTAACATGGCTGCAGGGATTTTTAATGAGGCAACGCTCAAATATTTAGTAGTGCGTAAATTGTGACTTAGTGCCCATTTACACCACATCTAGGCTAAGTTGTAACTAGCAATCAGTGTTGGGTAAATTACTTAAAATAGTAATCCACTACAAATTAATAATTATTTCTCTAAAATTGTAATCAGATTACTTTACTTTTCCAATGAAGTAATTAGTAATCACTTTTTAATTGTTTTACTTTTAAGTTACTTTCTTACACATTTTTCCGTTCAACAAATTCAAAATAATATCTAAATTTCTTTCTTGTTCATTGTTACACACAAGACACACTCAGCACCTCACATTTCTCCTTCACAGTAAATCGTAAGCATAGCCCTATAATGTAATTAAATTAATTGAAAGTCAGTAACTGTAATCTGATTACAAGAATTTAAAATGTAATATATTACACTAAAGTAATTAGAGTTACAAATTACTTTGTAATTGGATTACACCTAACACTATTGTCTGGTCTTTTCAGTAGGGTATACACAGTAGGTTTTCCTTATCTAACAGAACACCTTACACTTTCTAACACATACGACACATGGTTTCATGTGTTTAAAAAGACATGATTAATGTTTCACTTTGGTTATAACGCAAACCATGAAGCACAGTTCTCCTTTTCATAATAGCAACCTCAGACACTCTCCCTTAAAAAAATCACTGTTTATGATACAGAAAGACATTGTTTTAACAGGCTTGATTGGCTCTTCAAAGTCAGAAGAGAAAGATACATCGGTCAGTTGTCACAGACAGACATGAGATGGATGAAGCTTAGTGCAGTATGGCAATCTATCTGGGTATCTACAGCTTTAAGCTGGAGGAATGTAGTGTCTTTGCTGATTGCTGAAGTAAATAATGAATGTGTTTTTTCTAAGGTTTGTAGAGTGGCACATTTGAGAGCTGTTGTTTGTTGCATAGCCTGCGGTAGTTACTTTATAGCTGTTAAATATCTTGTTCCTTAGCAGTAGGCACAACAAATTTTATCTTAAGAATTTCCCCTTTTTTTCAAAATGAATGGAATATACAGAATTTAATTGAGTGTGAATGAAAATGTAGAAAGCGTGACTCATTTAAGAGATGTTTAACATTCTCTCATCCACTGCCATGAGTTAGTCATGTGCAGCTGAAAAAATCTGACCTCGAGCTTTCTCAAGTACTTAATTTTCCTGTCTACATTAAGGTAAAATCAGTTCATGAATCTTTGACATAAAAGCTTCTTCTGTGAGGTGATATATTTAAACATGGATGATGTGACCTGCATCATATTTGGTCCTCTAGGAAAGTGTTTGAGGGTGTTTGCTGAAGGACTTAAATGATAAATCTGAACTATGGCAGTTAATATATGTGTATGCATCGTTTTTGTATTTTAATGCTGTTATCTATATGCATTCATTCATAGTTTGGATTTTATGTCTTATTTGACATCCAGAATCACCGTAAAATGAAAAATCCAGGACAAAGTATATCTTCCCTAATTCATAGTCTATGCATTTGCTTTATTGTACACTCATAAAGGCATAGTTCACCCAAAAATGAGAAGTCTGTCATCATTATTCTCCCTCATGTTGTTCCAAACCTGTTTGATTTTTCTTATGGCCTGAATGATTTACTTCTATGGAACACAAAATTTGAAAAAATTAAAATAAAAAGCACAACCAGAGCATTAATAAAAATTTCTCATTTTTGTTCCACAAAAGAAAGAAAGTCATAGGGGTTTGGAACAACATGAGGGTGAGTAAATTTTGTGAACTATTTTTTAATCTATAAGACTTCTTTATGTAGTTTATATTCAATATTCTTTGACTTAAGAGGTTGCATTTCATAGCAATGAAAGTGCAAATTTCTTCTATCTGAGTGAACTTTAAGCTACAAGACACGACTGAACAGATCTGTCAAAGTTTTAGCCCTTTACAATGTAAACATTTGCTCTCTTTGTGTTAGATGATCTAGATATAGAATGCACTCATCATTGGTTCCTTATGCCCTTTGTAGTTCACCCAAAAAATAGGCTAGAGAAAGCCAATTATTGAACTGTGTAAGTCTCGGGTCATTACAGTGATCCTTAATAAGGTTTAAGGATTTTAAACAGATTGTCAAGTGTAACACTATGGGCCCCTATTAAAACACTTCATGTTAGATAATCAAATATGCCATGACTTTCACAATCAATCTCTGCAAAGAGAAGGATGCTGTATAATAATTGTGGAGATTTTATCTTTATAATTGCAGCAAAGGCATGCATTGAACCTCAAAAGAAGTCAAGGACAGGAAGACAAGCTCAGCCCGACAACATCCTTCTCTGTAATTTCTAATTTCTGCAATACCAGCACCAGATGGGGTGAAAATAAGTAAAAGAAGTGCAAATGTTGTCTTGCACCCATCTTTTTTTATTTTTTTGGATTTTCTCCCCTTTTCTCCCCAATTTGGCATGCCTAATTCCTAATGCGCTCTAGGTCCTCGAGCTCACCAAAATAGCTCTTTTCTCCCCAAAAAGAGTGGAATTTGTTAACTGATTGGGAGCCATGAGTGTCTGCATCGGGGGGTGTCCCTCCCAAGGGGAAGAAACTGCGGAGACCACACCCAGCCCAAAGGGGGGGGGGGGGGGTATTTTGAGTGGACTCCGAGCAGCTGACTCCAAGGGCTCAAAGGGAGCTCCCTGTAGACCCCGAAGAACTATGGAGAGGTCCCATGAGGGGACGAGGCGCGGTCTGGAGGGATTCAACCTCCTAGCGCCTCTCAGGAACCTGATGATCAAGTCGTGCTTCCCCAAATACTTACCATCTACTGCATCATGATGTGCCAAAATAGCGGCTACATACACCTTCAGGGTGGAGGGGGACAGCCACCCCTCCAGCATCTCCTGCAGGAAGGAAAACACTGATCCGACTGCGCATCTCTGGGAGTCTTCGCGTCGGGAAGAACACCACTTAGCAAACAGATGCCACTTCAAGGCATACTGGTGCCTCATAGAGGGAGCCCTAGCCTGAGTGATCATGTCTGCCACTGTGGGTGGTAGGCCACTTAGGTCTTCCGCGTCCCGTCCAGGGGCCAGACATGGAGATTGTCATGAGGAGCGTGTGATCTGAGAACCACGTCTGGGTGGGCCAGTAGGGTGCTACTAGGATGATCTGCACAGGGTCTGTGCAAGTAGGCTCACTGGAGGCAACGCGTATTTGCATAGTCCAGGGGGCCAGCTGTGTGCCAGCGCATCTATACCGAGGGGTGCCTCGGTCAGGGCGTACCAAAGCAGGCAGTGGGAGGAATCCTGGGAAGCAAACATGTCTACCTGTGCTCGACCGAATCGACTCCAAATCAGTTGGACCACCTGAGGGTGAAGTCTCCACTCTCCCCTGAGGGTAACCTGACATGACAGTGCGTCCGTTGTGGTGTTGAGGTCGCCCGGGATGTGAGTGGCTTGTTGCGACTTGAGGTGCTGCTGACTCCAGAGGAGGAGACAGCGGGCGAGTTGTGACATGCAATGGGAGCGTAGACCGCCTTGGTGGTTGATGTACGCTACCGATGCTGTGTTGTCCGTCCGGACCAACACGTGCTTTCACTGGATCAACGGCCGGAACCTCCACAGGGCGAGCAGTACTGTCAACAACTCTAGGCAGTTGATGTGGCAACGCAGCCGCGGGCCAGTCCAGGAGCCGGCGGCTGTGTGCCCGTTGCATACGGCACCCCAGCCCATCTTGGAAGCATCTGTTGTAACCACGACACACCTGGAGACCTGCTTTAGGGGAACCCCCGCCCGTAAACGAGGCCACGTGATGTGTCCCACGGCACCATGCCCTTAAGATTGGCCGAGGATGGGGGAGAAGGAGTCTCGTCCCCATAGTCCACCGGACCCAACCCCGTGACGTGTTTGTGCCACAGCTGGGCGCACAGGTTCAGGGGGACTGCCGCTGGGGCGCCATACCTGCAAAGATGGGACGGTGGATGGTGGTCATGATGACGGCCGTGCACACTGACCATGTGACCCAGGGAACAAGAAAACCGCTCTTTTGTTGAATTTGTGGGTACCGCAGCCTCTTGGACATGCGGCGAAATTAAATGAAAACAAAACAAAAGATTCTCCTCCCGGCCCTCCACCGGGGGATGGAGTGGTCTGCTCACCAGCTCCGGAGAAGCAGGTCTCCTTGCCCTTGGGTCGCCCGTCTCAGGGACGCTTCGAAGCCTTCCTCGGGTTCTTGGCGGCCGGCCGTGAGACGGGTGGCGTCTGCTTCCTGTGCTGGTCTCCACGCTGGGGCCAGGTCATGGGGGCGGGCTGTGGCGGAGCCAGTGTTGTAGTTGCAGGAGGACGCCCTTGGTGACGAGCAGACGGGGTGTGGGGTCTTGAGGAGCTCCGGGGCAGGATGTGCTGTATGGCCTCCATCTGCTGCTTCACCGCTGAGAACTGCTGGGCAAAGTCCTCGACGGTTTCGCCGAATAGGCCAACCTGGGAGATGGGGGCATCAAGGAACCGTGCCTTGTCAGCCTTGCGCATCTCAGCCATGTTGAGCCAAAGATGGCGCTCCTGGACCACCAGGGTGTACATCGCCTGCCCAAGAGACCGCGCCATGACCTTCGTCGCCCGGAGAGCGAGGTTGGTTGCCGAGCGCAGTTCCTGCATCAATCCCGGGTCAGAACTACCCTCGTGCAGTTCCTTTAGCGCATTGGCTTGGTGTACTTGCAGGAGAACCATGGCGTGCAGGGTGGAGGCGGCTTGTCCAGCGGCACCATAGGCTCTATCCATCAGGGACGACATAAACCTACAGGCCCTGGACGGGAGTTTCGGGCGCCCATGCCAGGTGGTGGCGCCCTGCGGACACAAGTGCACCGTGAGCACCTTATCCACCTGGGGGATCACCGAATACCCCCTGGTCGCTCCGCCATCATGGGTAGCGAGAGTGGGGGAGCTGAAAGACCGGGACTGTGCAGTAAAAGGTGCCTCCCACGATCTTGTCAGCTCCTCATGCACTTCCGGGAAGAAAGGAAAGGGGGCGGGGCGTGGCCGTGGGCGGCGCCCCGAGCCCAGGAACCAATCGTCGAGCAGCGAGGGTTCAGGGGAGAGTGGAGAGTTCCACTCTAGCCTGACGCTCGCGGCCACCCGGGAAAGCATGTACGTCATTTCCGCGTCGGCCTGGGACTGGACGACCACTCCCGAAGGAGGAAGCCCAGTCAAAGCCTCTGCGTCCGACTGGACGAGCCCGCTCTCTGATGCTGCGCTCGATATCTCGTCTTCTTCCCAGGCTCTGAAGGAGATGTCTAATTCGCCCTGAGACGAGCTGGCGATCTCGTCCAAGCACCCGACCGGAGCAAGCGAGCGTGCTGGGGAATGGGAGGTCCGTGGGGGGATACCCGGCGGAGGTGGTCCCATTGAGGTCCCCAAATTGCCCCCAGTGCTAACCGGCATGGCCTCATACCTGTAGGTAGAAGGACCGAGGCGGGAAGCCGCTGGGGTGGCTTGCTTTCTTACGAATGCAAGCCGCGACCGCAACGTTGCCATGGTCATGTTCTCGCAGTGAGGACAAGACCCATCCACGAACGATGTCTCCGCGTGGGCAGTGCCCAGACACATAAGACAATGATCGTGGCCGTCAGAAGCGGAGAGATATCGACCGCAACCAGGAATAACACACAGACGGAAAGACATCTTTAAAAAGACGTTCCGTGTGTGCTACTCTTTTTTTTTTTATATATACTCTTTTAGTTGTTTCTGCCGAAGCACCCAGGGGTGTTCTCTGCACTCCACAGGTGCAGAGGGGGAGAAGCCGCTGAAATGCGCCATAGAATCCAGCAGATGAGGTTCGCGGATGAATTCATCTTCAATGAATAGAACCGCTCGGCTCCGACGAGAAAATCTGAATGAGTGGTTGCATACCAGCTCCTTTTATACCCATATATCCGGGGGAGTGGCATGCAAATTCCACTCACCAATTCTCATTGGCCTTTTTTCAAAAAAGCAGAGGTGTTTGGGGCTCCCAAGAGTGACCCCTAGTGTCCCTACATCGACACAACGTTGAGTGAGTGACAGATAGGGAACACGTTTTTTTTTTTCAAACATGAAAATGTTTTGAATCTTAAAAGATCAAAACACATTGTTTTCCTCAGCTTCATTAATCCATGTGCAGTCCCTTTCTCCACACTGCCTCCTTCTGGACACAACTCAACTCCCGTGTTACACACAAACTGTTCATGCCCTTTCAAAAAAGTATACTGTGGCTATACTATGGTACAGGAATGGTATTATTTAGCAATATCATGGTACTTTTATATACTGTATATATTTAAGCAATATCACATGAGCAAGAGTGCGATATGGCCCTACATCAGCACTGCTGTGATTCGGCTGCATATACACTGGCCAAAAGTTTGGAATAATGTACATATTTTGCTGTTTTGGAAGGAAATTGGTACTTTAATTCACCAGAGTGGCATTTAACTGATCACAAAGTATAATCAGGACATTACTGATGTAAAAAACAGCACCATCATTATTTGAAAACATTTAATTTTTAAACTAATCTAGACAGGCCCCATTTCCAGCAGCCATCACTCCAACACCTTATTCTTGAGTAATTTAGTAAAGCTAAATTGCTCATTTGGAACTTGAAAATCACTTGCCATTTTTTCAAACACAGTTGAAAGCTATTTGATTCAGTAAATGAAGCTTAACATTGTCTTTGTGTTTGTTTTTGAGTTGCCAGAGTATGCAATAGACTGGCATGTCTTAAGGTCAATATTAAGTAAAAAATGGCAAAAAAGAAACAGCTTTCTCTAGAAACTCGTCAGTCAATCATTATTTTGAGGAATGAAGGCTATACAATGCTTAAAATTGCCAAAAAACTGAAGATTTCATACAAAGGTGTACACTACAGTCTTTAAAGACAAAGGACAACTGGCTCTAACAAGAACAGAAAGAGGTGTGGAAGGCCAGATGTACAACTAAACAAGAGGATAAGTACGTCACAGTCTCTAGTTTGAGAAATAGATGCCTCACATGTCCTCAGCTGACAGCTTCATTGAATTCTAACCGCTCAACACCAGTTTCATGTACAACAGTAAAGAGAAGACTAAGGTGCAGGCCTTATGGGAAGAATTGCAAAGAAAAAGCCACTTTTGAAACAGAAAAACAAAAAGAAATGGTTAGAGTGGGCAAAGAAACACAGTGGACAACAGATAATTGGAAAAGAGTGTTATGGATCTTAACCCCATTGAGCTTTTGTGGGATCTGCTAGACTGTAAGGTGTGTGAGGAGTGCCCGACAAGACAGCCACATCTATGGCAAGTGCTACAGGAAGCGTGGAGTGAAATGTCACCTGAGTATCTGGACAAACTGACAGCTAGAATGCCAAGGATCTGCAAAGCTGTCATTGCTGCATGTGGAGGATTTTTTTTCCTTCTTTTTTTTTAATCCGCTTTTCTCCCCAAGTTGGAATGCCCAATTCCCACTACTTAGTAGGTCCTCGTGGTGGCGCAGTTACTCACCTCAGTCCGGGTGGCGGAGGACAAGTCTCAGTTGCCTCCGCTTCTAAGACCATCTTATCACGTGATTCGTGCACTACTCTCCGCGATCCACACACAACTTACCGCGTGCCCCATTGAAAGCAAGAATCACTAATCGCGACCACGAGGAGGTTACCCTATGTGACTCTACCCTCCCTAGCAGTCGGGCCAATTTGATTGCTTAGGAGACCTGGCTGGATTCAAACTTGCGACTCCAGGGGTTGTAGTCAGCATCAGTACTCACTGAGCTACCCAAGCCCCCTGTGGAGGATTTTTTTGATGAGAACTCTTTGAAGTAGTTTAAGTAGTGTAAGTAGTAGAATATATATATTTTTTTTCAGATTGTAATAGTAATTTTTCACGTTATTAATGTCCTGACTATACATTGTGATCAGTTGAATGCCACTTTGGTGAATAAAAGTAAAAAAAAACATTTCCATAAGAGCAAAATCTGTACATTATTCTAAACTTTGGGCAGCCAGTGTGAATATATATATTTATATATTTATATATATATATGTATGTATGTATGTATGTATGTATAAATAATCAAATGGTATTTTGACATGGTACTGAATAATTACTTTTATCATGGTACTACCATGATACTTTTTTGTCAGTGTAAATACACTTATTAATTGTATATAATAACAATAACAATAATAATAATAATAATTATTATTATTATTATTATTATTATTATTATTATTAATATTTGTAGTAGTAGTAGTTGTAGTATTTCAACATAACACTAATTAGCACTAAATTCAAAGTTAAACAAACAAATAATTAATTAAACAAAAGTAGAAGCACAACAACAGAAAAACACCTAAAAGATGCTTTCATATGATGATGATGATTATTATTAACAAGAACAACACTAATCTTAATTTATAGAGTACCTTTCATACTGGTGGCTCAAAGTGTTTTCCAAATAAATCAAAAGATGAATAAACAAACAATTAATGAAACAACAGTAGAAACAAAACAACAGAAAAATACCTAATGCTAAATTAAATAGATGTTTACAAATAAAAAATAAATAAAAAAGATACAAATCTTAACTACACAGTTCCAGAGTTTATCAACATAATGAAAGAGTTCATAAAAAGCTATCTAGTATTTTTTCTGTGAAACAATATTTTAGACAATGATATATTTTTATACTATAATCAAATGTAAACATGTAATATAAACCTCACTATAAGAACCCTTCACTGTTTCCCTCTTCATTATCTGTCATACAGTATATCCAGCACCAAATGTTCACACGGACACCTCACCATGTGAGTACAGCAAAGCATCACTATCTCTGTGTTCTTGCTGTGAGTGAGATTTTCATCCTAGCACTTAGCTTCTTCACAGACAGAATGCAATACAGTGTTGAGTGAATAGAGCTTGACTTGTAGATAAAGCAGATTACTGAGCTTGCCCTCTGTGCCTGCCAATGCAATTTCAACACAGCTTGTGATCCTGCTCGCTGCTTTTAAGACAATTGCAATTACCATAATGTTAGACTGGTTAGTGTGTATATATGACACTTTAACCCCACCCTTAAAATCCCCAGAATAATGTGGTCATATTAGGATTGTAGATTTTAATATGTAGATTGTAGGTTTTATAAGGTCTTGCTGAATGTCACAGATTGCAGTTGCATATGGGTTTCTCTGTAGAATAGCTAATGGATCCAGTCGTAATATCTGAAGTTCTAAAACCTGACACTTGCGGTGTTAGCAATTGCTTTATTTTTAAAGTTGATTTTTAAAGGAACGTTTCAGGTTCAATGCAATTTAAGCTCTGTCAACAGCATGTCATTTACTATCGAAAATAATTTCGACTTGTCCCTTAGTTTGTAGAAACAAGCAAAAATGTGTCTACACTAATGCACTTAAACTGAAAGTCTATGGGGCAAAGCATCGTGCAGTGAAAAACGTTTCAGAAGTAGGCTATAACCACCACAAGACAACTTGACAGTTCAAATAACAATTATTTTTGTAAGGAAGAATGAATAAAAGCTGTTTAACAAAATTCGAGCTGCACATTTATGCTTTTAAACCCTCCGGAATGCCTGGCCCCATAGACGTCCATTGTAAGTGTCCTACTGTAAACACAATTTTGCTTGTTTTTAAGAAACTGTGAGGTTGAGTCAAATTTTTGTCTGTTGTAACCAACGGCATTGCACATATGCTGTTGTAAGAGATTAAGTTGTTTTGAACCAGGAACATGCCTTAACAAGAGGACTTTTTAAGCTTTTTTATCATATTACATGATCTAATTATTTGTTTTGTCTATAAAAGTCTTTCAGTTACACAAATAATTTAAGCATAAATGAAATACCTTGATTAATGTTTAAGATGGAGTGTATATTAAAAATTCCCTCACTCAATGCAAAGCCAAGCAGATCCAGCTGTGATTTCACTGGTTGGCCTTTAGATGGTGCTGTGTTTCAAAATAAGAAATGACTAAATGTGCTAGTGCATCAAACTGATGAAGGTTATTTTAGAAACATCTCTTGAATCAGCAAGATTTAATTAAATTGAAATTAGCACTTGTATTCCATTTTCAAATTTCTTGCACTGGACTTGACATTGTTTCTCTTTATTTGTCTCTTTCTTTAGCAAAGTACATCGGGTGCTATGTTGATGACACACAGAAACGGGCTCTTAGAGGAGTGTCCTTCTTTGACTACAAAAAAATGACTGTCTTCCGTTGCCAGGACAACTGTGCTGAAAGGTCTGTTGAAACTTTTTATCTCAGTGTGCATGAATGCAACAAACACCCACTCAAGCTCTAATTTTATCATGCATTATGCACAAATACTCACAATGAGTCATACACATGTAAATGTTCTCACGCTGAGAGTAAATACCTCTAAACTGTCAAACATGACTAATTTAACAGTTTCTACGGTAATCTAATTCCCTGTGTTATGCTTGGTAATTTGACCCTTAATTAGCAGTAAAATATAGATTTGCTGTTTTCTCTGACATTATGTTATATATTACAAAGATTTTTATTTAACAGGCTCACCTATTTGTTTAAAATGTGCACTCAGACAAAAAAAAAAAAAACACTTAAAAAGACGCATTTAAATTGAAAGCTAAATCACTCTATTGAAGTTTTAAAGGGATAGTTCACCCAAAAATTTTAATTCTGTCATCATTTATTTACCCTCATGTTGCTCCAAACCCAAATTACTGTCTTTCTTTTAGGGATGCATCGATGCCACTTTTTCTGTCCCGATCCGATTCCGATACCTGAACACTCGGTATTGGCCGATACCAGAGTTGTTGTTTTTTTCTCAATCATTTTAGAATATCTATGTTTTATATGAAAAGACACACAAATCTCTAACTGCACATTATTTCAATTTAAACCTGTAGCATATTAAGAAAATCTTTATTGTTTACTAATCTACTGGATAACGCAACAGCAAAATTAACAGTATTTCCAGTGAAAGTCTTCAGTAAAAAAAAAAAAAAGAAAAAAAGAAGCCAGTCCTCTTTGCACATTTTTTAAACTTGTATCTGGACTTACAAGGATTCAGATCTATTTTTTGTTCACTTTAACTCTGTAAAGCCTGACATATGAAAGAATTTTCAGGCAATTATAATTTGTTGACATTAAACTGTTTTTAGTACCATAGACAAACAAGAAATTGTTAACAAAAAAAAAAAAAAATGTATCAGACATTTTTTTATGTATCAGATTTGATACATTAAGCTTTAAAGGTCATTATCCTCCTGAGGCCCATCAAATCATTTTTGTGTAGGACAATTGTTATTTAAGTTTTTCTTAGCCCATACATGCTACAGTGTTAAATATTTGGGTATCATCAGAGTAGTCCCTTGGCTTTTCAGAGATACCAAATATTTGAGAGTTTGGCCATGACAACTTCCTCTCCTTGCTCTATAAATATGGATTGAAATGTATCACAGTTCAATTCAGCACATCAAATACAATATAAATAAAATATAATTTTTTTCAATAAACTATTTTTATCACATGTATTTTATGCACCAAACACTATATTGAAATTTAAAAAAGGGAAATTGTAAAACTTTTTTTGCTGGGTCTCAGGAACTTATGGTAAGGTGACATCATAATAGCTTGTAATGTAAATAATGAGATCTTTATAATGACAGAGCAGGCTGCATATATCAAAATACACAGAAATAGTAGTTCATACTTGAAATATGTTTTATAAAAAGTATCTGTCAGAATTTTCAAATCTCTGTGATTTTTTGTGGTGGGCATGAATGGAATGTAACGAATTTAGAGATATGCCTCAAAAGCCTGTTGTATCATATTTGATAAGTGGATTTCAAAGGGGGGTTTTCAATCAAATAATTTACAAAATTTTAACCAAGCACAAATTGCTTATATTCAGCAAATATATGTTTTAAAATATCAGTAACAATATAATCATTACTGTCACTTGATACTGTTATTTTATTAAAATAAGCTGTCTTTTATCCCAACATAAGAGTAAATTTTTGCACAAGTCTGCCGCCATTTTAAATAGATTGATATAAACATTGAAACCATTTGTTTTCACAAATAACCACTAGATGGTGCCTTATTTAAAAAAAAAAATTTTTTTTATTTATCCCCTTTTCTCCAAATTGGGGTTGCCCAATTCCCACTACTTAGTAGGTCCTCGTGGTGGCACGGTTACTCACCACAATCTGGGTGGCGTAGAAAAGGTCTCAGTTGCCTCCACATCTGAGACAGTCAATCTGCGCATCTTATCACGTGGCTCGTTGTGCATGACACCGCGGAGACTCACAGCATGTGGAGGCTCATGCTACTCTCCACGATCCACGCACAACTTACCACACGCCCCATTGAGATCAAGAACCACTAATTGCGACCACGAGGAGGTTACCCCATGTGACTTTACCCTCCCTAGCAACTGGGCCAGTTTGGTTGCTTAGAAGACCTGGCTGGAGTCACTCAGCACACCCACTAGATGGTGACTTAAACATTTTAAACTTACATACCATAGGTTGTTTGGCTTGTCAGCTTGAACAGAGAGTGAAACAGGAGCCGTCAAACGTTGTATATCATATTTGATACACATTTTGTAATAGGGTTATGCTGGCGCCACACTAGCCAAACAATTCGATTTTGGCTGAGGTATGTCACACTTGCCGATACAAAATAATAGAGGGGTTGCAGTCATAATGACTCCCCCCCAACTCTCTCTCTCTGATTCACGTGGAGATTGCCGAAATAACAACAGGAGTACTGCGTAAATATTAACAATTGTAATAGAGTGGTTTAAGATGCGATTCATGGAGTAACTTTACATTGTGAAAGTGTGTGATTGTGTATTTATGCCCTCAAGTCTTGCCGTAGAACACGTATGTCCATATGCAGCTTTCAGTGAGTAAAGGATTTATGTTCAACATAAAACAGACTGTAGTGCCTTCCCTTTCTGATTGCATTAGTCATTTTAGTGTTGGAGAACCCCATGAAAAGATGCTTGGTGAAAAGCCATGGAAAAATCCGCTAGTGTGACACCACTTTAACTGTGGTTTTTTACCCTGCCTTTCTTCTTTTTCTAATCATTACTTGCCAAAGTATTGCGTTGAGGCTGCCTCCGCAAGACCGGCCACTGCTTCACCGTATCCCAGCGCTACCGCTTCATATGGCCGTGCACAGGTCCTTTCATCTTAACTGTCTACATTTTATTCCCACGCGTTTGATTGTTTTAATCCCATTTCAGTGCACAGGTGGTTCCTATTAGCTTAATTACGGTGCTTCAGCTGTCTCCTCTCTCACTCTCTCGCAAATCCTGAGAAAACTCCTCACGCACTGGAGCTTGAGGAGCTCAGTGTGAAAGCTGGAGGAGCTGAACATGCAGCGCCAGCTGAAGTCTGGGCTCTGATTTTCTGGGGGTAGGGCAGAGTACCTGCTCCTCACAAAACTATTGCAATGCAGATGCGTCACCCATGCAGTACGTATATTGTACAGTAGGTGAAGGTCATACTCCTAAGGAGTGAATGGCCACAAGTGAATCCTTCAGTAATAGACCTTTTTCACACTCCAGGTTTTGGGATGTGGAAGTAAACGTTTGCAGGGTAAACTTCGACAGCAGTGAATGGGAGTGAATGGGAGATGACAGCAAATATTTTTTTCACTTATCTATTTACTCCAAGAGCAAAAGAAAAAATCCACTATTACATTTGAATGACTTTCCGGAAGAAGGAAAACATAGAGAGCGGTGGATTAAGACAGTCAGATGGGAGAAGATGCCAAATTTACTGTCACTCTCTCAGCAGCTATAATTGAAACCCCCTCGCAGCTGTGGTAATTAATTTTTTTAAACTAATTCCAGGGTAATGTAACACAAAGCATAATGTTATAAACTTACACTCAATATTTAAAAAAATTATCAAATACAATTTTTTGCTAGATTTACACTGCTAAATAAGAGCGTGTCATCACAGTCTGTGAAAAAGGTATCGCAAGTAATTTGTCCTACATTTCCATATGCAGTGCAGAGCTAAAGCTCTTTTATTTCTCAGATCATTTTATGCCGTTGTTCACATTGTTTCTAAAGTTGTATTTCCCAGAAAGACCATTTCTCCTTCATTTCCATATGCAGTGCAGAGCTGCAGCTCTCTTTATTCCTAGATAACTTTATGCTGTTGGACACATTATTGTTTCTAAATGTCACTAATATTTATTTTCTCTTCTCTCTAGACTTATGTCCCCGAAATGTTGACCACATGGTTTCCCCTCAAATAATTATTAGCAGTCTGCATGTTTTCCCCTCAAATATGCATTAGCAGTCTGAGCTTTTCCCACTACTGGCACAAGTGCAGCCCACTCTCCAGTGGCCATGGATCTAACTTTTCATAGATTATTTCTTATTTCACAGGGTTGTGAAATGTCTTCCTAGTATAAGTTTCACATAAATATGACTGTTTTGCCTTTTCTACAGCAATGCCTGAAATTGCACCATCCTCAGGGGTTTCACCAATATTAATTCCAGCAGGTCTCTGCGAGAGCTATTTAAATTCCTTCCACTGGGTTGTACGCAGGTTTTCCTCTCACTTTCTCTATCTAGGTGTCTTTCCAAGATTTCACCGTTACCTCCCGAGGAGCCAAAGATGGCAAACATTTTAGTATTTAGAAAGCACAACTGCGGTGCTCCTGCTATTGGCTCAAAACATCCCTAAGCAGCACAAATGTTCTGTCCAGATGCCGCAACTGCGGTGTCTTTCGGGCTGTGCGACAAACTCCCACAACACTGCAAAGCAGCGCAAATGTGCTATCAATGTGCCACAACTGCGGAACTTTTCAGGCCGTGCCACTAAGCCTACCCTAACACTGCAACCATTGCCGTGTTTCCCTCTTATTAAAAGTCTAGGGGCATAGCTCATAAATATATACCCATCGCAAACCACAATTTGGCAAGATTCTTTACTCAGCGCCACCCGCCATTCGAATGCTGTGTGGGCTCTCCTGTTCAGGCACAGTGTGTGCCTGTACAATTTGGCTACAGGTTCTCCCGTTCAAATCACAGTGCGGGCACTACCGTTTGAACGCTATGCAGGCTTTTCCATTCGAATTGTAGTGTGGGCTCTCCCGTTTGGATGCAGTGTGAGCCTCAGCACATTGGTCGCAGGTTCTCCTGTTCGAATCGCAGTGTGGACCCTCCCGTTCGATCACAATGCAGGCTCTCCCGTCAGAAACACAGTATGAGCTCTCCCGTTCGAATGCAGTGGTGGTGCAGTAATCTTAAGAGCCTTTTAGCATTTCCCATTAGCCTTCGCATTGGCACACATATCAAATAAACCTCCAAAATAAACTTTTGCTTTCCTTACAGGTGTGTATAAATGTAATAAAGCCATGTGTGCCCCACTCGATACTGCAGCAGCAGCACCCGCCTATGCTCGATACCGCCACAGCAGTACCCCTTTTGCGTTTTGATACTGCTGCAGTAGTGCCCCGCCATGACAAACATTATAAAGTTATGTTTTCTTAACTAACCTTTTACTTCCCTTACAGGTGTGTACACAGAGTTATTTCTATTTTCTCCACAGGTGCTTTCAATTTCTAAGTTCCATACTTTTATTGAAGTACATCTACAACAATGGAAACACAGCAGCAGCTCCTTCACTACTTTAAACTCTGCTCCCACGGGAGCACCCATTTTTTACTATTCCATCTCATCTACTTCACTGCCAAAGCATTGTCTTAACTCTGCTCCCACAGGAGGCCCACCTTACTCTACTGCCATAGCAGTGTTTTACCATGCTTCCGCTGAAGCCCTTTGTCTTCACTTCAAATCAGCTGTAATGAGCATTACAGCTGCAGTCACCATCTCGTCCTGTTCTTTTCAAGCACCATATATCCCTGTCTCTGGGTAGACCATTGAGTGAGACTACCTCCGCAAGCCAGCTGATTTGACAGTATACCTATGGTACAACTCCCTATGGTCATACACAGGTCCTTTAATCTAAACCTTCCACCTGGATTGGGCCATTACGCGAAGCTGCCTCCTCAAGCTGGCTCCTTCAATGCAGTTTACCAAGATCTAGCACTTCTGTTAGCCTTTGATTTGGTGTTTCTTTCACCCATTTTGGGGGGGTTAAACATTGCGCTTAATAAACGATTCTACTACAGCATTGTTTGTCAGGGTCGCATACACGTCTAAGGATACAATAATCTATAAAGCATTCACTATTTATCCATGTGTTTGCTGTCCTTTATTCTAAGCATCTTTTTGGGTGGTAAATTTAGAGCTCGAGTTGAACCTCTTCCTCGAGCCCCTCCTTTGTGGACAGCAAGCCACATAAGTTTACCCTTACGTTTATCACTCAAAGATTATATGGGCAGGCGAACTCGTTAAAGTGAAATTAACCTTAAAAAATAACATAAATTAGTAAAAAAAAGAAAGAAAAAAAAGAAGAAAAGTTTTTTTATTATTTTTAATCCATAGACTATACTTATTTAGAAAGGTTTCTTTATTGATTGAATAAATCTTTTCAAAGTATAATTTTTTCTCAACCCTGCTTACCGTTTTTCCAGCAGAAGTGCTTGATTTTTCTCGAAAAATGTAATGCCCTCTAACGTGACTGGATGGACAAATTTTGTAAAAAATTTATATTTTAGTATTGGCATTTGTAAATCGTGTTCAGCTGATAACGTATGGTCAGTGGTAATGCAGTGGAAGAGCATCATATGACAGCAAAAACATGCCTCCCTTTCTTTGAGACACCATTGTGCTTGCTAAATCAAAATTTTACCATGTGAATGCACTTCATTCATAAAACAATTTCATTACGGTTCCACATAGAAGTTAAAAGTATTTACTTGCGAGTCTGGTGCCTTCCTTATATGGCGTTTTCATGGGCGTGGATAATGATAATTGTGAATGAACTTGCACACACCCTGTCTTTACCAATGTTTGGAATTCATTAACATACACATGTTTTACAAACAAATCTGGGGAGTACGAAACGTTTGTGAATCCGGCAGAAAGTTTTACGCGCAAATTACTCCGAATTTACTCATATATTTATGAACGTTTCATGAATGAGGTCCGATGAGTGAATCTACAGTAGGGTTGGGAATCGTAAGGACTTTTACGATTCCGGTTCCTCTTAACGATTCAGGTTCCTTAACGGTTCCAGTAACAATTCCAGTAATTCTTATAGTACTTTTTAAAAGAAATAATTATTTAGAAATGAGAAATGCAATTCTTATTGCATTTACAACCCTCTGCTGTCTGTTACCAGATAATGAGATCATTTCAGGTTTGTACAGAGCAGATATAACAAATCAGAAATACATTTAATACAGTTCTTGTAAAAGGTGTGTTTGCAGACTTTTTAGAGACAAATACAACCCAATAAAAGATTCTTACTCTATTTTAAATAAAGAAATCTAAACCAACATGAAATGTGATGGCATATTTCATTAATTTATTTATTATTTTATAAAATTCCACTTATTACAATAAAACATGTGTATCTTTAATTATACAATGTCATACAACCAGTCAGTAACTGCACTGCTTGATTTAATAGAGACACAGGTCATCATTAACAGTAACAGTTCCAGAGACAGTTTAGACTGTGTTTTGTAGCCTAATGTTGTACTTCAGGCTTGTGAGACATCAACAGTTCTTAATTTTGAGTTGGACATTCATAACTTGCACATCAGTAAGATTACTTGTATACTGGAAGTGCTGCATGTTTTGCGCTGTAGATTCAAAAGAACCGACTCATTAGAATGGCTCTTTCGGGATCGGACTATACCGGAAGCACCATATGTTTTGCGCTGTTGATTCAAAAGAACCGGCTCCTTTGAATAATTATGTCAGGAATCAAACTGTATCGGAAGCGCATATGTTTTGCGCTGTAAAAAGAGTCGGCTCGAGACTTGTTTGACTGGGAATTAAACAGACTGTTAGAACAGTGTGTTTTTATGCTGTAGATTCAGTAGAGGGCAGCACTCAAGCAAAATCGGCGGAAAATTGCACACTGGAGAACTGTTAACGGAACCAAAAGTCACAAAGATCATACGATTCCTGTATTTTTTTAAGAATGGAACCGGTTATGAAATTGAACCGGTTCTTGGTTCCCAACTCTAATCAACAGAGCGGTGCGCATTCACTGAAACGCGCTGAGCATGCAGACTGTAGGCCTATATTTACAGTACTTATTAAATGCAGCCTTTTGCAATTCACAAAGCGATTGCATCCCTACTTTCTTCCATGAACCTCAAAAGGAGATGTTTGAGAGAATGACAGCCACAGTCACCATACACTTTCATTGTATGGAAAGAAAAGATGCAATGAAAGTGAATGGTGACTGAGGTTGACATTCTGTCTAATTTGTCTTTTTGTGTTCCACATAAGAAAGAAAGGCATTGTGTTTTTGGAACAACATGTAGGTGAGTAAATTATGACAGAATGTAAATTTTTGAATTAACTCTCAGTCTGTCACTCTAACTTTTTGACCCCTTTGAATGTATATGACAAAGAAAATCAAATCAAAACTCTGAAACTTTTTAAATAAGTTAAATAGATTAAAACAATTATGATTTTAGAACATAATGATGAAAACACTTTTTACTATGCAAACAATAGTAATTATGTTTAAGAATGCTTTAAAAAAAAAGGATTAAGATTTCTAGAACTTGGTTGTTTTGCTTTTCACTCCTGTAAGCACTTTCATTTCCTTCCCCTTTGACTCAGTTCCTCAACCCTGCCTGTTTTCCTTTGTTTTTTAACATTGTGCATAAAACAAATGCACTCAGTCACATTAATCTGTGTCTTGGAAGATCAAATTTAGAGGGAAAGGGAGGTAGGGGGTGGAGGGAGTTAACAACACTGAAAGTCAGCATTAGAGTGAGGGGAACAGTAAAAGAGACAGATAGCTTGAGTGAGAGTGAACAGAGATGGCACTTCTATCTGTTCTCAGCACTAGACACCCACCCAGAAGTTCAATAGGCCTGTCATAAATGATACTTTTGAGGAGATTAGGAGAAGAGGAAGCAAGACAGCTTTCATGGATTGGTTGCCAGCCGCTAAATAAAGATAGATGGCCTCTTCCTGCCCTACTTTACTGAAATTGTCAAAATTGACAGCATAACTTGCCTTAGGTCATTTTAAAATTGCGAGCTCTGTTACATGGACGATGATTGTTTGATCCTTGAGTCCTAGATAGTTTGACAGGGTATAAAGTCAGGTGAAGTGGTGTCAATGGAGTCTGAGAGGCTTTTATTTAAGGGTGTGTGAAGAAGGAAGCAGGAGCCAGGCAAACAATTCAAAGAAAATCTTTATTTGTAATACTTTTCAGTATCCTCACACACAGTTTGCTTTTCAGCATAACACAACTGAATGCACACATCAAAACTGCTGCATGCGTCTCTCTCATTCCCCTCCAGTGGTTTGGACTGCCCTTTTATCCCCCTCCAGCCCTCACTGCAACACAAAACAGCTGTTAGAGGTGATTTCCCTCACGTGTCAATACTATGTGTTCTTACTCTCCCGGACTCACTCTCCACAGACATCGCTCGGCCACAACCACATCACCACAGGGTGTTTCTTCGCAAAAATGTAATTTCGCAAAAGTTAGTGTACTTGGTAACCAAAGGGGAAACAGTGAAGAGCATGCTGTTAAAATGTGTGAAAATATTATTTGTGTGTTTTTAGGATACATAAAATGCAAGATATGAAATTAGCCTTGGCAAGACTACGGAGTTGGAAATTTTTTCCAAAAATATTTCAAATGTAATTT
The DNA here is from genome assembly GCF_019703515.2 of Myxocyprinus asiaticus. Classification (NCBI taxonomy): domain Eukaryota; kingdom Metazoa; phylum Chordata; class Actinopteri; order Cypriniformes; family Catostomidae; genus Myxocyprinus; species Myxocyprinus asiaticus. Next base: position 15,372,491 of record NC_059346.1, on the reverse strand, counting down.
CCACCACAAAGTTAATGGATATTTGAGAATGAAAAAGACATTTGTTCATGACGGTTAGTAACTACAGTCTTGACCAAAACAAAATAAATATTGCAAATGTAAAGCTTAGAAGCTCTACTTTATGTTGCATGTAGGCATTATGACCAAAACTGAACAAATGCTTTGAATTTGCAGCCAAATCAGAAGTCAGAAATGTTTTATAATATTGCACTGTACATATTATTGAAATCGGTAAAAACATAAAACTAATCAAATAGCCATGTGTCTTATTTGTTGGAAAGCTCTCAAAGAGTAAAATTCAACCAGCCAATAGAGAGTAATAGCTAATTACTGTATATGTCTTTGACATACATGTTACATGTAAACAGGTGTTACTAATAAGCCGCGTTTTTGCTTATAACTTCACAAAAAATAAACAAAACATAAAATATCACATATAATTACTTAAGAGCAGGGGATTCCTGTTAAAGTGAGCACACACACAAAGTAACTGCATGTGTAATTAGTTCACATGTAAAATTATTATGTTTTATTTGTTTGGTGAGGCTTTTGGACACTTGGATACTTTTTCAGACACTATTATGTTTAAATATTGTGTAAATTATGTTTGTAGTGCTACAACTTTTGATTGCTTTGTCGTATCAACACATAATTTTACTCAGTTACAGGTGATATGATTGGGAACAAAACGCTCATAGTTTATAAAAATCTGTATCATTAAAAAATCTGAAACGTTTTCTTTAAAAGGAAACAGAAATTATAGAATTATCATGTATATCTATTGATTAACATTGTTAGTAGACAAATTAAATAATCTAGTGAGTTAAAAAAAAAAAGTGTATTTTAAGGGAGTTTGATTTCTAAAAGTCCACAGGGCTGAAATTGTCTGTAGTTGAAAAACACTCTTGAAGAAAAATGCTAATAAAATACATTGGTAAACCGTGTCTTTGTCACTGCAGGAAGTAAAGGTCAGGCTGTGCAGCGGGACCTTAGCTGTAGAGGTGCAGGGCCAGACAGTCATTGTGGTGGCCCAGCTTGACCTTGAGGACTCCAAGAAGGACAGAAGTGATGCTGTATTTATGTCAGCAGTGACAAGACACATTTAACAAGAGATGCAGCCAACAACATTCTGCTTTTGGGCCCTACTGTGAATTGAGCCAAATCAGCAATGATTTACATGAAGGCAAATCCTCCATCTAGATAGATAGATAGATAGATAGATAGATAGATAGATAGATAGATAGATCGATCGATTAATTGCTCACTACCATTGTACAGAGTGGTTATCTGAGTTACCATAGCCTTTCTGTCAGCTCGAACCAGTCTGGTCATTCTCCTTTGACCTCTCTCATAAACAAGACGTTTCCGTATGCAGAACTGCCGCTCACTGGATGTTTTTTGTTTTTGGAACTATTCTGAGTAAACTCTAGAGACTGTTTTGTGTGAAAATCCCAGGAGATCAGCAGTTACAGAAATACTCAAACCAGCCTGTCTGGCACCAACAATTATGCCATGGTCGAAATCACTGAGATCACATTTTTCTCCATTCTGATGGTTGATGTAAATTTTAACTGAAACTCCTGACCCATATCTGCATGATTTTATACATTACACTCCTGCCACGATTGGCTGATTATATAATCGAATGAATAAGTACTGTAGGTGTACAGATGTTCCTAAAAAAGTGCTCGGTGAGTGTACATGCATACTTTGTTTTTTAGTGCAATATCAAACCCAGAGTGAGCAGCTACAGTGGTGTGAAAAAGTGTTTGCCCCCTTCCTGATTTCTTATTTTTTTGCATGTTTGTCACACTTAAATGTTTCAGATCATCAAACAAGTTTCAATATTAGTCAAAGATAACACAAGTAAACACAAAATGCAGTTTTTAAATGAAGGTTGTTATTATTAAGGGAAAACAAAATCCAAACCTACATGGCCCTGTGTGAAAAAGTGTTTGCCCCACCTGTTAAAACATAACTTAACTGTGGTATATCACACCTGAGTTCAATTTCTCTAGCCACACCCAGGCCTGATTACTGCCACACCTGTTCTCAATCAAGAAATCACTTAAATAGGACCTGCCTGACAAAGTGAAGTAGACCAAAAGATCTTCAAAAGCTAGACATCATGCCGAGATCCAAAGAAATTCAGGAACAAATGAGAAAGAAAGTAATTGAGATCTATCAGTCTGGAAAAGGTTATAAAGCCATTTCTAAAGCTTTGGGACTCCAGAGAACCACAGTGAGAGCCATTATCCACAAATGGCGAAAACATGGAACAGTGGTGAACCTTCCCAGGAGTGGCCGGCCGACCAAAATTATCCCAAGAGCGCAGCGACGACTCATCCAAGAGGTCACAAAAGACCCCACAACAACATCCAAAGAACTGCAGGCCTCACTTGCCTCAGTTAAGGTCAGTGTTCATGACTCCACCATAAGAAAGAGACTGGGCAAAAATGGCCTGCATGGCAGAGTTCCAAGATGAAAACCACTGCTGAGCAAAAAGAACATTAAGGCTCGTCTCGTTTTTGCCAGAAAACATCTTGATGATCCCCAAGACTTTTGGGAAAATACTCTGTGGACTGACGAGACAAAAGTTGAACTTTTTGGAAGGTGTGTGTCCCATTACATCTGGCGTAAAAGTAACACCGCATTTCAGAAAAAGAACATCATACCAGCAGTAAAATATGGTGGTGGTAGTGTGATGGTCTGGGGCTGTTTTGCTGCTTCAGGACCTGGAAGACTTGCTGTGATAAATGGAACCATGAATTCTGCTGTCTACCAAAAATCCTGAAGGAGAATCTCCGGCCATCTGTTCGTGACCTCAAGCTGAAGCGAACTTGGGTTCTGCAGCAGGACAATGATCCAAAACACACCAGCAAGTCCACCTCTGAATGGCTGAAGAAAAACAAAATGAAGACTTTGGAGTGGCCTAGTCAAAGTCCTGACCTGAATCCTATTGAGATGCTGTGGCATGACCTTAAAAAGGCAGTTCATGCTCGAAAACCCTCCAATGTGGCTGAATTACAACAATTCTGCAAAGATGAATGGGCCAAAATTCCTCCACAGCGCTGTAAAAGACTCATAGCAAGTTATTGCAAACGCTTGATTGCAGTTGTTGCTGCTAAGGGTGGCCCAACCAGTTATTAGGTTTAGGGGGCAGTCACTTTTTCACACAGGGCCATGTAGGTTTGGATTTTGTTTTCCCTTAATAATAACAACCTTCATTTAAAAACTGCATTTTGTGTTTACTTGTGTTATCTTTGACTAATATTGAAACTTGTTTGATGATCTGAAACATTTAAGTGTGACAAACATGCAAAAAAATAAGAAATCAGGAAGGGGGCAAACACTTTTTCACACCACTGTACACTTGTAAACAGTGCACAAAGTGCATCAAAACAGTAGTCATGTGAAATTGAAAAGGTGTGACTCGCAGTACATCCAGCTGTGATAAAATTTAGGTTTTACACTTTGCTTTAAGAGATAGCGACATTTTAGATCACAGGACAAACATTTATGTTACACCACAGGACAATCAATGTCCTAAAACTAAAACCCTGTCTATTCACAGTAGATTTTAGGCCTGTCATGAACAAATGTACTTATGTTTACAGTATTTGCATGCATACAGATTATATTATAATTCCAGAGCCCATTACCAACATAACATGTCTTTAACAGTGTTTTTCTTTTTTCTTTTTTTTTAATTTACATACAAATGTCTTTTGATTTATTAACACTGAAATTATTTTTGGAATTTCTTTTTTTTTTTTCATGACAGCTTGAGAATTTATGCTGCCTTTACAGTATTGGAAGGATTTGTTTGATGTCTTTTATTTTTCTACACTTTTGTTAACAGTAGAGAGTATAATAATGATCATGAATATGATCACCATATGATGCAAGCCAGACTCAAACTTGCATTACCTGCATGAGCTCCACTGCTCAGCCTGTCTGACCACATGTGCTAACAAGCAGACCACAGTCCTTACATTGTAATGAATTTTAACAATGATAAATATTTTCTGTGTCACCAGGGGATATCTCTATGCCGGTCTGGAGTTTGGAGCAGAGTGCTATTGTGGCCATAAGATCCAGGCGCCCAATGTGACAGAGAGTGACTGTAATATGGAGTGTAAAGGGGAGAAGAATAACCTCTGTGGAGGACCAAATCGACTTTCTATATACAGACTGGAGCTGAGTCAGGAGTCTGCACGTCGATGTGAGCACTCTTACAAACACACATGCATCTGGATGCTTACACTGACATATATCAGCCCCAAAAAGTATGTGGACACTTTAGCTATACTTGAATGTTTTTGCATAATATTACAAAATATCAAACCAAGTGGCATTTATTTTCTGATTAACATTTTTTATTGATTCATACAGATAACAAAGAAAAGCAAAACATATATACACATAATCAACATTTAATCCCCACTATTACCCCTCCGCAATCCCCACCCTGACCCTCAACAAACATCCCTGTGTTCACATATAAGTATACAAAAAAATAAAATAAAATAAATAATAATAATAGTAATAATAATAACATTTAAAACTATGCTTCTCACTCCATTTCCCCTCCCTGAGAGCCCTCCAAAAACACCAAATAGCTGCCCCATTTCCCATCAAACAAATCCAAAGTCCCCAGCCTTCTACATGACACTTCCTCGAAAGCCGCCACCCTCCCCATCTCCATGCACCACTCTTGAAATGAGGGCGCTCCAGCTAACTTCCATCCCCTTAAAACAATTTGTCTGCCGATCATAACACTGGTTCCCTATCTGTCACTCACGCGATGTTGTGTCGATGTAGTGACACTAGGGGTCACTCTTGGGAGTCCGAGACACCCCTGGTCTTTGATAAAATATTTGCATACCACTCCCCTGAACATACGGATATAAAAGGAGCTGGTATGCAACCACTCATTTAAATTTTCTCTTTGGAGCCGAGCGTCGATGTTTACTGAGCTGACTGTTCATTCACCTCTGCTGGATCTGACGGCGCATTTCAGCGGCTTCTCCCTCCTCTGCACTGGTGCATTGCAGAGAACGCCCCTGGGCGCTTTGGCAGAAATAAGATAGTATATTTTTCTAAAAGAGTATATTTCCCTAAAAGAGTGGCACACACGGAACGTCTTTTTAAAGATGCATCTTTTTAAAGATGCCTTTCCGTTTGTGTGTTATTCCTGGTTGCGGTCGTTATCTCTCAACTTCTGATGGTCATGATCGCTGTCTTTCGTGTCTGCACACGACCCACGCGGAGACAGCGTTGGTGGATGGAACATGTACTCATTGCGAGAACATGACCATGGCAATGTTGCGGCTCCCCGCCTCGGTCCTTCTACCTACGGGTATTAGGCCAGCGCGGCTAGCACTGGGGGAGATATGAAGACGATTTTGAGCGCCACCTTTGGCTCAACCTGGTCGAGATGGGTGAGGCCGACAAGGCACGGTTCCTTGCTGCCCCCATTTCCCAGGTTGGCCTATTCGGCAGGATAGGTTGGACTTTGCCCAGCAGTTCTCGACGGTGAAGCAGCAGACGGAGGCTATCCGGCACATCCTGCCCCGGCGTGGCTCAAGATCCCGCACCCCGCATGCTCGTCGCCAAGAGCGTCCCCCTGTGGTGACTGCACCGGCTCCACCCCTTCGGCCCGGCCCCGGGGTGGAGCCCACCGCAGGAAGCCGGCGCCACCCGTCTCATGGCCGGCCACCAAGAACCCATGAAAGGGTTCGAAGCACCCCTGAGATGGGCGACCCAGGGATGACAAAACACACTGCCTTGGAGCTGGTAAGCAGACCACTTCATCCCCCATTGGAGGGCCAGTAGGAGAATCTTTTGTTGCCTTTTCATTGAATTTCACCGCATGCCCAAGTGGTGGCGGTACCTAACAGTTCAGCAAAAGAGTGGTTTCCTCGTTCCCTGGGTCACATACCTGGTGTGCACAGCCGTCATCATGACCACCGTCCACCAATCCATTTTGGCAGGTTTGGTGCTCCAGCGGCGGTCTCCCCGCCCCTACGCGCACAAATCCGCCCCCGATGTGATAGTCTCCACAGGTCACGAGGACAGGCCTCTTCCTCCCCCGTCCCAGGCTGTTCCGGGGGTGGTCACAAGGAGCCAGGTAAGTGCTTCGATGTCCCTGAACTCAGCACGGTCACAACATGGCATGGCACCTCGGGCTCAGCCCCGCCGCTAGGCCCCACCTGCCGGTACGTCTGATGAGATTGTCCCCTTGGTCCCCCTCGCCCTTAGCTTGGACGCGTGGCTTGCACTTTCCAATCCGTCGCGATGGCTGATCCGGACCGTCCAACTCAGCTATGCAATTCAGTTCACCAGGTGTCCGCACAGGTTCAGCAGCATCCACTTCACCTCGGTGAAGGGCGAGAACGCTGCTACCTTGCACGCGGAGATCGCTACCCTCTTACGGAAGGATGTGACAGAGCCTGTCCCTTCGGCCGAGATGAAGAAGGGGTTTTACAGCCCCTACTTCATTGTACCAAAAAAAGGCGGTGGAATCTCCATGTCTGGCCCCTGGACGGGACGCGGAAGACTTAAGCGGTGGTAGACATGATCACTCAGGCTAGGGCCCCCTCTACGAGGCGCCTGTATGCCTTTAAGTGGCATCTTTTCACTAAGTGGTGTTCTTCCCGATGCGAAGACCACCAGAGATGCGCAGTCGGATCGGTGCTTTCCTTCCTGCAGGAGAGGTTGAAAGGGCGGCTGTCCCCCTCCACCTTGAAGGTGTATGTAGCCACTATAGCGGCACACCATGACACAGTGGACGGTAAGTCCTTAGGGAAGCACGACCTGATCATCAGGTTCCTGAGAGGTGCCAGGAGGTTGAATCCCTTCAGATCGTGCCTTGTTCCCTCATGGGACCTCTCTGTAGTTCTTCAGGGTCTACAGAGAGCCCCCCTGAGCCCTTGCAGTCAGCTGAGCTTAAGGCACTCTCTTTGAAGACTGCCCTCCTGACAGCACTCATTTCCATCAAGAGGGTAGGAGACCTGTTAGCATTCTCTGTCAGCAAAACATGCCTGGAGTTCGGTCCGGGCTACTCTCACGTGATCCTGAGACCCCGACCGGGCTATGTGCCCAAGGTTCCCACGACCCCTTTTAGGGAGCAGGTGGTGAACCTGCAAGCTCTGCCCCAGGAGGAGGCAGACCCAGCCCTGACGTTGCTGTGTCCGGTGCGCGCTTTGCACATCTATTTGGATCACAGAGCTTTAGAGTCTCTGAGCAGCTCTTTGTCTGCTTTGGTGGACAGCGGAAAGGAAGCGGTGTCTCCAAGCAGAGGAACGCCCACTGGCTCATTGACGCCATATCTATGGCATATCACGCCCAGGACGTGCCGCCCCGGTAGAGCAATGAGCCCATTCTACCAGGGGTGTAGCGGCCTCCTGGGCCTTGACCAGTTGTGCCTCTCTAACAGACATTTGCAGAGCAGCGGACTGGGCAACACCCAACACCTTTGCGAGATTCTACAATCTCCGGGTGGAACTGGTTTCATCCTGTGTAGTGGCACGCACAAGCAGGTAATCGCTTGTATCGCTTGCGCATAGCACCTTTCACCTCCCCTGAGCTGAAGACGTGGCCGTTGACTCCCAGTAGTGTTCACAAACTGTGTTCCCTGGTTGATTTCCACCAAGCCCTGTGGCAGACGAGTTTGCGGAGAAACTCGCTGCCGGCTCAGTACAAGTGCTAACTAAGCCCTGTACTGGGGTAGGTGCTCCGCATGTGGTGGTTCCCCATAGGCTAACCCCATGTGATGTATATCTTCTGCTAATTTGTTTCCCTGTTGGTAAACTGCGTCTTCCTTGGGCAGAGGCCCCTCTGCCCCAGTCACCATGCTTGTAGAAACTCCACCCCCGCAGGGTAGGACCTACCATGGTACTTCTCCACATGGCATACTTCCGACAAAGCTCAGCAAGACCATGTGACGTTTTTCCACTCAAAATACCCCCCCCCTTTGGATGGGGTGTGGTCTCCTCGGTGTCTTCCCCTTGGGAGTGACACCCCCCCTGATTAGACCTGGTGGCTCCGGTCGGTTAATTCCTTTTTTTGGGTAGAGGAAAAAAGGGGATAAGAGGCCATGACTGGGCTAGCCCGTCTCTATCTTTTGGGTAGTCGACTTGTCCCCAAAGGGCCGTTCGACACTCATAACAGTGTTGGGGGAGGTTACGTGTCAGCCTGGTGCGCTGGCTATGAGGCACACAGTGGTCTGCCCGTCACACACCGCCAGTTCACGTAACACAGTTCAGCCAGTTGCGGCGTTTTGTATAGGGACCCCTAGTGTCACTACATCGACACAATGTCGAGTGAGTGACAGATAGGGAACATCCTGGTTACTTGCGTAACCTGCATTCCCTGATGGAGGGAACGAGATGTTGTGTCCCTCCTGCTACAACGCTGAACTACCCGCTGAAATGGCCAGGACCTTGTCTCGGCTCCTCAGCACAAAACCTAAATGAGTGGTTGCATACCAGCTCCTTTTATACCCGTATGTCTGGGGGAGCGGTATGCAAATACCACTCACCAATTTTCATTGGCCTTTTATCAAAGACCAGAGGTGTCTCGGGGACCCAAGAGTGACCCCTAGTGTCACTACATCGACACAATGTCTCGTTCCCTCCATCAGGGAATGGAGGTTATGCAAATAACCAGGATGTTTGGACCCAATTTTTTATGTGTATATCCCCTATATTGATGACCACCCCATCACCTAAAATACAGAGTCTGGGGCAAAATTAAATTTGAGTGCCCAATACGTCACACATAAAACTCTGAAACTTCAACCAAAATTCTTAGATCTTAACACACCACCAAAAAACATGGGTTGTGTTTCCACCATCTGATTGGCATCGCCAGCAGGTGGGTGTGTCTTTAAGACCAAGCCTATACAATCTAGAGGGGGTCCAGTAGAATCTATGTAAAATCTTGAATTGCATAAGGCGCACCCTTGCATCTCTAGATATAGACTTGATGTTTTTTTAGAATCCTAGCCCACACTCCCTCCTCCAATACCAAGTTTAAATCTTTCTCCCATAATCTCCTGATAGAAGTTAAAGCTCCGTCCCCCAGACTCTGAATTAGCAGGGAGTAATACACTGATGCCTCATGACCTTTCCAAAAGCAGTAATCACCACTTCCAGAGTATATGCCGCTTTAGCGGGGTGTATGCTACTCCCAAAAATAGAACAGAGCAGGTGGCGCAGCTGTAAATACCTAAAGAGCTTAAATCTGGGAATCCCAAAATGTTGAACCAAATTTTCAAAGGATCTCAACACTCCACTCTCATATAGGTCACCGAGTGTATTAACCTGTCTCACAATCCACTGTGACCAGCAGAAATGGGACTTATTAATGCATAATTTTGAGTTCAGCCATATGTTCGAGGCAACATTTAAATAAATGTCTGATTTAAACACTCTGGACACTTTTGTCCATATCGAGTGCAAATACGAGATAACGGGGTGTAACATAACTTCTCCGGTTAGTTTGATAGAAATGCTTTGCTATGGCAAAATAGGGGCAAGACCTTCCTGTTCAATACAAAACCAGGGAGGTGCTCTCTCAGGTGGAAGTGACCAATGAGCCAAATGTCTGAGACCGAATGCATAATAATAAAACAAAATCTTGGGTAGGCCTAGTACACCTTTGTCAGTCGGCCTATGCAATTTACCGAAATGTAATCTGGGACGTTTACCCTTCCATATGCTATCAAATTGCTTGAAATAAGAGAGGGGGACATCTATAAGGAGAGACTGTAACAGGTAGTTGAATTTTGGAATACAGTTCATTTTATTAACATTAACTTTCTCAATCATAGATAAATGTAATTAAGCCCTCCTGCCCACATCGCTCGAAAACCTTTTTATTAAAGGGTCAAAATTGACTCTAACTAAATCACACAAATCTGCTGGGAATAAAATACCCAAATAATGCACTTAATGCCCTGTTTGGGCCACTGGAAGGTGCCCGGCTGAAAAGCCGTTACTGGGCAGTACGCTGTCAGAGCCAAAGCTTCAGATTTAGACCAATTAACTCTGTATTTCCAAGAATTTAGAAAAGGAATTAATAATTCTGTGGAGGCAAGGCATAGATCTAGTAGGGTCAGAGACGAATAATAAAATATAATCTGTGTAAAGCAAAAGCTTATGCGCCACACCTCCTGCCACCACCCCTGGAAAATCATCCTCCTTTCTTATCGTGGCTGCTAATGGTTCCAGGGCAAGACAGAACAATAATGGGGAAAGAGGGCAACCCTGCCGGATGCCCCTATCCAGAGTAAAATAATCTGAAATTAATCCATTCGTTTGTACCGCCGCTACCGGGTGTCTATAAAGTAAATTAATCCAACCAATAAAAGTATTCCCGAACCAGTACGTTTCCAAAATCTTAAACAGATAATCCCATTCTACCATATCAAAAGCCTTTTCAGCGTCAAGTGAAATGGCAGCAACCGGAATCTGATCATTCACCACTGACCACATGATATTGATGAAACACCAAATGTTATCAGAAGAGCTATGGCCCCGAATAAACCTCACCTGATCTATATGTATAAGAGATGCCATAACTTTACTTAATCAGTTAGCCAAAAGTTTTGACAATATATTAACATCTAGCTGGATCAGGGAAATTGGACAGTAACTCTTACACTCACTTGGATCTTTGTCCTTTTTAAGAATCAGACTGATCCGGCTTGCGTCATGTTTGGCAGAAGTTTTCCATTCTTTAATGATTCTGTATAAACTTCTAGCAAAAGTGAAGCCAGTTCTGTATCATAAGATCTAAAAAACTCAGCTGCAAAGCCATTTGGCCCCGAAGCCTTGCCTATAGGCAAGGCCTTAATTACCTCGCCAAGCTCCTCCAAGGTTATCTCAGTATCAAGAGAATTTTTTTTGTCAGCCGTCAGTTTAGGAAGTTCTAATGGTTACACAAAGTTTCTAATATCCTCATCAGTAGACGAAGACGTGGAACTATAGAGATCAAGATGGAATTCTTTAAAAGCATTATTAATATCAATGGCTGAGGTAAATATTTCACCATAAGCAGATTTCACTGAGGGAATGGTAGAGAAAAACTCTCTCTGTTTTATATATCTAGCCAGAAGTTTTCCTGCCTTGTCCCCCGACTCAAAGTATGACTGTCTTGCCCTTGAATAGGCAAAACTCCACCTTCTGCGACAAAATAGTATTATATCTGTATTTCAATTGGGTCAATTGTCTGAGGCCATCAGACGACATTCGCCGCTTCAGCTCTGCCTCAGCACTTTTAATATTCCCTCCCAACTCCACGAGTTCTCATGCTTTGGATATTTTGGTGAATAAGGCATACTGTATGATCCGGCCGCTAAGAACCGCCTTAAGTGCCTCCCAAGCCACGCCTACTGAGGACCAGTTGGTCTCCATATAAACACTGATTTCAGCCATTAACATTTGTTGGAATTCAGGATTTTGCAAAAGGATACATTAAAGCACCAACTATATGATTTCCTTTTCTCCATATGTGGCAACACCTCTAAACTCACCAGGGCGTGATCTGAGACTAAAATGTTTCCAATTGAGGGACTTAGATATAAAAAATCTATTGTAGAATAAATCTAATGGACTGATGAAAAAAAAATTATAATCCCTACCAGATGGGTTCAAAAGTCTCCAAATAACTGCAAGACCAAGATTTTTAAACATCCTGCGAAGAGTCAATGTTGCTTTAGGGGGCTTGCACATTTTTGCTTCACTACGATCAAGGACTGAGTCCATCAAAAGATTAAAGTCTCCTCCCAATATTATATCATGAGGGGTGCCAGTGGCTTGCAACATCCCTTCAAAATCTATAAAAAAAGCCCTGATCATCAATGTTAGGTGTGTAAATATTACCTAAATTAAGACTTTGCCCCTGAATTTCTGCTAAAACAATAATGACTCTTCCTAATTTATCTTTAATCTGTTTGAGACATTTGAATTGTAGATGCTTACTTATCAGTGTAATGACTCCCCTGCTTGCTTGAGCCAGCACTAAAGAAAACATGTCCACCTCATATCTTCCCAAATCTTTCAGCTTCCTGCGGGGAAAGATGCATTTCTAGAAGAAATACTATATCATATTTCTTACGCTTAAGAAGAGAAATAACCTTCCTTCTTTTTATGGGGTGCCCCATCCCATTCACATTCCACGTGGGGAGAGACAATCCGCTCATATTAACATTTGACATTTTGACATATGAGAAAAAATAGATTGTGTGTCAAAAACAAAATTATAAAGACCACATCCCAACATTAGTGCAACAGTCAAACCCCGAACTTCCCCCAGAACCAAACAATCAGAAAAAAGAAAAACATGCGCATTAAACCCACACACGACAGTGCCAACTGGTGTCCATCCCTCTAAACTCAAACAGTCCATGCACACCTACGAGAGTCCCCGCGACAACTTTGCCATCGAACTGCTCAAGTCCAGTGTTTCTATACAAATTTTCTGAGACAGAGTTACACAACAAAAGATAATCTATAAAACAAACTCCAGCCAATAGGTGGAATAAACACAAAGAATATGTTGATTCATCCACATAACTGTCCCGAAGGTGTGTTATTCCACAAAACAAACTCCAGCTGCTAGGCGGAACCAGCACAAGAAGAAAAAAAAAGGCACTCAGTTTTCTCTGACAGTCAAACGAATGTTTAGCAAGTCGGTCCATTTGGCTACAATGTGAGAACCACAAAATAACTTACTCCATTGACTTTATGAAGGACATCGCTTGCTGGGGACATGTGAATGGCCATCCTTAGCATCTGTTCTCAGTTTGGCCGGGAGCAACAGTGCAAAAGCGAACTTCTGTTGATGCAACAATTCATTCCTTGAATTGATCACATTTCTCTCTTGTCAAATTTGCAAAGTCTGGGAAAAAGAAAATGCTGTGGTTCTTCCAAAAAAGCCTCCATTTACTCCTCGCCTTGCGTAACACAAGATCTTTATCGGATGATCACTGAAATTTGGCCAGAATTGATCGGGGCCTGTCTCCCTCAGCGGATCACCGAACCGGAACCCTGTGAGCTCGCTCGATTTCCAGCTTATGGCCTGTTATGTCAAGCAGATTCGGAAAGAGCCCATCCAGGAATTTCACCATATCCTGACCCTCTTCGGCTTTAGGAATTCCGACGATTCGGATGTTATTCTGCCGGCTACGGTTCTCCATGTCCTCCAATTTCTCCCAGACATGCTCCAAATCCACCTTGGTCACTAGCGGATTAGTAACTAATTCCCTCTCTGATGACTCCAGATAATCGATCCATTTCTCGACATCCCCCACTCTTGTAACCACCTCAGAGAACTTCGTTTCCATGGCAGTGATCAATCAACGTATTACAGCAAGATCTTCCAAGTCAGCAACGATCTTCGTCAGCATTGCCAACATGTCATGTTCAAAATTTCTTCCCGAATTTCCCTCATTTCCCTGACCAAATCGGCTCCCGGGCTTGGGGCCTTCTCAGGGGTAACAGCTTGAGCACGTAAAAAAGTGTCTTTTAATGTCTGAGACCGAGGTTTTTGAATTCTTTGACATATTGTCCACTGTAACACTTCTCAGTGTAAGGAGGAGGCGAGAAGCAGCTTTCCTGGTTCAGGTAAGGATTTTTATTTTTCTCTCTGCAGCAGAAGTACACTCTCAGAGTTTTTAAGTTGTTCACTAAGCTAATCTGAAATTACACGAACCACTTCACAAAATAAACTCTCAACATTGTAATAACGAACTCTTTGCTTCGCACTCGGGTCTCTGGTTCCCAGGCTCTCTCTCGTCTACCTGCGGTGTGGCTCTATTTATGCCGCTCTCCCCGTGCTCACTGAAACAGGTGTTAGACATAATTTAACTCGGGTATAAGCGCCCTTACCGCTTTCTCTCTCTCCGGAGAGATGCTTGACCACGCCCCTGCTGCCACATCCACCTAGAACAGTTACAGAACAGAGTGTATCGAATCTCACCGGTTTATGTCATTAATAGTGTTAAAACTAGCAAAGTGCGCAGAGCTTACCATTCACACGTCCAAACCTCGCATGGCGTCACGTGACTCCAGTGGCATTTTTTTTATTGTAAGACTGCACAAGCACACTTTTCTAGCAAGAAAAAAGGTTTGCTGGGTTTTAAATTATGAAACAATAGAACAAGTCCATAGGAACTTAACCTGTGATAACTATACTAGAAAACCTGTGTGAACTTGAGAAGGACTGATGTCATACATACTGATACGTTCTCCCAGACACGCCCTTAAGTTAGGCAATCCTTGGGGCCACAGAGGTTGTCTTTCAATTTTTCCTTTATTATGAAATATTTGCTTTCCCTTTTGATATTTGTCTTCATCTTTGATTTTTTTTCATTGTTCCCTAAGATATTCTTATAATGTCCTAAGATACATCTTAGCAAATGTCATAAAATTGGTTCCCTATCTGTCACTCACTTGACGTTGTGTCGATGTAGTGACACTAGGGGTCACTCTTGGGAGCCCGAAACACCTCTGGTCTTTGATAAAAGGCCAATGAAAATTGGCGAGTGGTATTTGCATGCCACTCCCCCGGACATACGGGTATAAAAGGAGCTGGTATGCAACCACTCATTCAGATTTTCTATTCGGAGCCGAACGGTCATGCTCACTGAGCTGAATTCTCATGACTGTTCATTCATCTCTGCTAGATCTGACGGAGCATTTCAGTGGCTTCTCCCTCCTCTGCACTGGTGCACTGCAGAGAACGCCCCTGGGCACTTCGGCAGAAAAAAGAGAGTATATTTTCCTGAAAGAGTATATTTCTCTGAAAGAGCGGCACACACGGAATGTCTTTTAAAGACCTCCCATTCCCCAGCACGCTCGTTTGCCCCGATCGGGCTTCCGGATGAGTCCGCCAAGTTCGACCTCTTGTTAGGAGCCCGCGAAGCTGATGAGCTCTCGAGCGCAGCATCGGAGAGTGGGCTTGTCCGGTCGGACGCAGAAGCCTCAGCTGGGCTCCCCTCTTTGGGGATTATTGCCCAGTCACAGGCTGATGCAGAGATGACGGACATGCTTTCCCGGGTGGCCACGAGCGTTGGGCTAGAGTGGAACACTCCGCTCTCCCCTGAACCCTCACGGCTCGATGATTGGTTCCTGGGCTCGGGGGCCACTCAATGCAGCCACGCCCCGCTCCAGTGCCTTTTTTCCCAGAAGTGCACGAGGACCTGACAAAATTGTGGGAGGCACCTTTTACTGCCCGGTCCCAATTTCTCAGTTCCCCCGCTCTCACTACCCTCGATGGCGGGGTGGCCAGGGGCTATACGGCGATTCCCCTGGTGGATAAGGCGCTCGCGGTGCACCTATGCCCGCAGAGCGCCACCACCTGGCGCGGACGCCCAAAGCTCCCGTCCAAGCCCTGTAGGTTCATGTCGTCCCTGACGGCCAAAGCCTACAGTGCTGCTGGACAAGCCACCTCTGCCCTGCACGCCATGGCTCTCCTGCAGGTCCACCAAGCCAAGGCGCTAAAAGAACTGCATGAGGGTAGTTCCGACCCAGATCTGATGCAGGAACTGCATTCGGCGACCGACCTCGCTCACCGAGCGACGTAGGTCACGTTGCTGTCTCTCAGGTGGACGATGTCCACATTAGTGGTCCAGGAGCACCAACTTTGGCTCAACCTGGTCGAGATGGGTGAGGCCGACAAGACACGGTTCCTTGCTGCCCCCATCTCCCAGGCTGGCCTATTCAGCGACACCGTCGAGGACTTTGTCCAGCAGTTCTCAGAGGTGAAGCAACAGACGGAGGCTATCCAGCATATCCTGCCCCGGCACGGCTCAATATCCCACACCCCGCCTGCTCATCGCCAAGGGCGTCCCCCTGCAGTGACTGCACCGTCTCCGCCCCAGCCTGCTCCTTCGGCCCAGCCCCGGCGTGGAGCCCACCGCAGGAAGCAGACGCCACCCGTCTCACGGCCGGCCGCCAAGAACCCATGAAGGTCGTCAAAGCGCCCCTGAGACGGGTGACCCAGGGTCGACGAAACCCATTGCATTGGAGCTGGTAGTAAGACCACTCCATCCCCCGGTGGAGGGCCGGGTGGAGAATCTTTTATTGCCTTTTCATTTAATTTCGCCACATGCCCAAGTGTCTGCGGTACCCAACAGTTCAGCAAAAGAAGCGGTTTCCTTCTTCCCTGGGTCACATACCCAGCGTGCACGGTCGTCATCACAACCACCGTCTCCCCGTCCCTGCGCACCCAGCGGTGGCACACATCCACCCCCGATGTGACAGTCTCCATGGGTTGCGAGGACAGGCCTGTTCCTCCCCTGTCCCAGGCTGTTCCGGGGGTGGTCACAAGGAGCCAGGTAAGTGCTTCGATGTCCCTAGACTCAGCACGGCCACGACATGTTGTGGCACCTCGAGCTCCGCCCCGCCGCGAGGCCCCACCTGCCGGTACGTCTGACGACGTTGTCCCTTTGGTCCCCCTCACGCGGAACTTGGATGCATGGCTTGCGCTTTCCAATCTGTCGCGATGGCTGGTCCGTACCATCTGACTCGGCTACGCGATTCAGTTCGCCAGGCGTCTGCCCAGGTTCAGCGGTATCCACTTCACCTAGGTGAAGGACGAAAACGCTGCTACCTTGTGCGCGGAGATCGCCACCCTCCTACGGAAGGGTGCGAAAGAACCTGTCCCTCCGGCCAAGATTAAGAATGGGTTTTACAGCCCCTACATCATCGTACCAAAAAAAGGCGGTGGGTCGCGGCCAATCTTGGACCTGCGAGGACTGAACCGGGCTTTACACAGACTCCCATTCAAGATGCTGACGCAAAAACGCATTCTGGCGAGCGTCCGGCATCAAGATTGTTTTGCGGCGGTAGACTTGAAGGACGCGTACTTCCACGCCTCGATTCTACCTCGACATAGAACCTTCCTGCGGTTTGCATTCGAGGGTCAGGCGTATCAGTACAAGGTCCTCCCTTTCAGCCTGTCCTTATCTTCACGAAGGTCACAGAGGCAGCTCTTGCCCCGTTAAGGGAAGTGGGCATTCGCATTCTCAACTATCTCAACAACTGGCTAATCCTAGCTCACTCTCGGGACATGTTGTGTGCACACAGGGACTTGGTGCTCTCGCACCTCATCCGATTAGGGCTTCGGGTCAACTGGGAAAAGAGCAAGCTCCTCCCGGTTCAGAGCATCTCTTTTCTCGGTTTGGAGTTGGACTCAGTCTCATTGACAGCGTGCCTCACGAACGAGCACGCACAGTCGGTGCTGGCATGTTTGAAGGTGTTCAAACAGAAAACAGCAATTCCACTGAAACTCTTTCAGAGGCTCCTGGGGCATATGGCATCCTCAGCGGTGGCCACCCCGCTCAGGTTGATGCATATGAGACCGCTTCAGCACTGGCTTCAGGCTCGAGTCCCAAGATGGGCATGGCGCCGCGGGACACATCGGGTGGCCATCACGCCGGTCTGTCACCATCTCTTCAGCCCTTGGACCGACCTCTCATTTCTACAGGCAGGTGTTCCCCTAGAGCAGGTCTCCAGGTGCGTCGTGGTCACGACAGACACCTCCAAAAAGGGTTGGGGTGCTGTTTGCAATGGGCACACGGACGGGCCCGCGGCTGCGTTTGCACATCAACTGCCTCGAGTTGTTGGCAATTCTGTTGCCCTGTGGAGGTTCTGGCCGTTGATCCAGGGCAAGCATGTGTTAGTTCGGACAGACAACATGGCAACGGTAGCATATGTCAACCGCCAAGGCGGTCTGCGCCCTCATTGTATGTCACAACTCGCCCACCGTCTCCTCCTCTGGAGTCAGCAGCACTTCAAGTCGCTGCGAGCCACTCACATCTTGAGCTTTAGGATCTCTGAGCAGCTCTTTGCCTGCTTTGGTGCACAGCGGAAAGGAAGCACTGTCTCCAAGCAGAGGATCGCCCACTGGCTCATTGACGCCATAGCTATGGCATATCTCGCCCAGGACATGCCGCCCCCAGTAAGGCTACGAAACCATTCTACAAGGGGTGTAGCGGCTTCATGGGCCCTGGCCAGGGGTGCCTCTCTAACAGACATTTGCAGAGCAGCGGGCTGGGCAACACCTTTGCAAGGTTCTACAACCTCCGGGTGGAACCAGTTTCTTCCCAGGTAGTGGCATGCAATACAAGCGGATAAGCTCGGGGATAGCCGGCCGGGTGTATCGCTTGCACATAGCACCTTTCACCTCCTCTGAGCTGAAGACTTACACCATTAATTCCCAGTAGTGTTCACAAACTTTGTTCCCTGGTTGACTTCCTCCGAACCCTGTGGCAGTCGAGTTTTCGGAGAGACTCGCTGCCTGCCCAGTACACGTGCTAACTAAGAGCCCTGTTCTGGGGTAGGTGCTCCGCACGTGGCGGTTCCCTGTAAGGTAACCCCATGCGATGTATATCTTCTGCTAATTCGTTTCCCTGTTGGCAAACTGCGTTTTCCTTGGGCAGAGCCCCCTCTGCCACAGTCTCCATTTTTGTAGTAACTCCTCCCCCGTTGGGTAGGATCTACCATGAGACTTCTCCACACGGTCGGCAAGACCAGGTGACGTATTTTCCACTTAAATATCCCCCCCCCTCTTTGGGTGAGGCGTGGTCTCCGCGGTGTCCTCCCCTTGGGAGGGACACCCCCCAACTAGATCTGGCGGCCCAGTCGGATAATCCCCCTTGTTTTTTAGGGAGTGGAAAAAGAAGGGGAAAAGAGGCCACAACTGGGTTAGACTGTCTCTATCTTTTGGGTAGTCGACTTGTTGTTCGACACTCATAACTATGTTGGGGGAGGTTACGTGTCGGCCTGGTGCGCTGGCTACGAGACACACAGTTGTCTGCCCACCACACACCGCCAGTTCACGTAACACAGTTCAGCCAGTTGCGGCGTTTTGTATAGGAACCCCTAGTGTCACTTCATCGACACAACGTCGAGTGAGTGACAGATAGGGAACGTCCTGGTTACTTGCGTAACCTCCGTTCCCTGATGGAGGGAACGAGACGTTGTGTCCCTCCTGCCACAACGCTGAACTACCGGCTGAAATGGCCGGACCTTGTCTCGGCTCCTCAGCATAAAACCTGAATGAGTGGTTGCATACCAGCTCCTTTTATACCCGTATGTCCGGGGGAGTGACATGCAAATACCACTCGCCAATTTTCATTGGCCTTTTATCAAAGACCAGAGGTGTTTTGGGCTCCCAAGAGTGACCCCTAGTGTCACTACATTGACACAACTTCTCGTTCCCTCCATCAGGGAACGGAGGTTATGCAAGTAACCAGGACGTTAAAATGGGTAAAAGATGTCAGAGCAGTTGCAGAGGGGACCTGGGTTCGAATGCGGCCCGGGTCATGTCCCGATCCCGTTGCCCCTTTCTCCACTTTCTTGTCTAATAAAGGCAAACAAGCCAATAAATAAAAGAAAAAGAAAAAAATTGTGAAGGACAAATTAGTCAAATTAAAACTCGTCTATTGGAAATACATTGATAAAGAAAACACTAATAAATTGCTTAAAGGTGCTGTAAGCGATTTTTTTAATTGAAAGGTATGCAAAAAAAATGTCTTGCTCCCTGAGAGATATTACTGAAATAAATGTTATAAGAAATCTCACCAGTCTCTGTGACAGCTCTAGACTCTGCAAACAGCAAACAAAAATGTGTCTGCGGACCACAGACAATGACGCTTTCGACCTTTCAATCGTTTTGCGCGTTCTCATGGTGTTGTAGTTGCAGTGAATTATTGAGACTTGCAGCCATTTTTAAGCCATGATGTTCATAACAGTTGTCTGTTGAGAGCGCTATTTAACTACTGTTGTTTTTAACAACCGTTTCTGCATGATGTTGGTCTCAATAAAGCAAATTTGTTATCTTTGGAGTGCAGGGTTTTAGATAGAGGGGGCGTGGCTAATCCAACGGCTCAGTCTCGTGGAAGTAGAACGGCTAAAATCACTTAGAGCACCTTTAATGTGTTATTAAAGTTATTAGGGTAACTTGTTTATCCTGCACCCTTTGTGCTACAGTGATACCTTAAATCAAATGGGTTGTTGAGGAAGGCATGAGAGTGCTTTTCCTAAGTAATTAGACTTACTATTTTTGCCTGCCGGGCAATAAAACGGGTGAAAAAAAGCACATAGACTTACATTGAAGGAGGGACTCGAGAAATATCCGGGGACCAGAATATCATAGAGACTTGGTACTGGTCTCTTTTGCCTAGGGCCAGTATGCAACCACCCAGAACATTCTAGCAATCATTAGACAGAGCCCTAGTAACCATCCAGAACACCAGCAACTACATAAACAAACAACTCTAACATTTGCTTAAATTAAGTTGTTTTGTTGTTTTTACATTTTAAGTATGTATGCATGTGTGTGTTTTTGCTCTTTAGATGGGAGTGCCATTTTTAAGGGATGTTTCAAGAGGCCTGACAATGTGACCCTGGCACTTCCTGTTAGTGCCGTCATTCAAAACATGTCAGTGGACAAGTGTGTAGACATGTGCACAGAAAAAGTGAGTATGCATGCAAAATTTCTTGTTTCAAGCATATGGCACATTCCAGAAATACAATACAGTTTGTGTACCAAAGTGTACTTTTGCAATTCCGTTTGGTGGAGCTAGTGGTTCATTTACATATATCAGCTTTAACTCATTTTATTTACCAAAATGTATTATGTAGCTATGTTCCACATTTTATAAACATCATAGATAATGAATAAAAAATAAAAAAGCTCATATAATGTTTATAGTTTGACATCTTGAACTTTCTTAGGATGAAGCACTTCCTTTCACCAGCCATGTGTTGTAAAAACAAAACAATACTTCCTTTTTTTTTATATATAGTTTCAGGTCTTGTACCTTTCCATGTGGGTTTGTGTGAGTCTGTTAAACTCTATATAATTTATAATTTCTTCATCTGTTTGATGTAGGAATATTCTCTGGCAGCATTGGCTGGGGAAAAATGTCACTGTGGATTTCCCACTTCTCTGTTTACCCTACATGAGCGTGAGGATGAGGAAATGTGTCTGCAACGCTGCACAGTAGAAGACTTCGAGAGCTGTGGGAACAATAACTTCTTTGTTGTGTACCAGACACAAGTTCAGGGTAATGTTTGCTTGTTTAGACTAAAACATTGTGGTTAAGCCAACACACGGGCTGCCAGAAGAGCTAAAACCTGTATTAATTCCTTGTAACATCTACTTCAGGTCTCCATAATTTCCAAACATGCATTCCCCATAGCCTTAATTTTGTACTTGATCATTTTGAGTTTTTAGTAGGGTACAACGGGGCTCAAGATCTAAAAAAAAGTATTTCTTTTTATTGAATATTGATGGAGCAACAACATTTGTGTGAAGTAAATAATAATGGAAGGTTGTTTTGATTAAAATTCAGTTTTTAAAAAAAGGTGGTGATGAAGCATTTTACCCCACACTTGGAGTAAAAGGCACACGCGCTTGGGGTAAAAGGCCCCTGGTGGGGGGGGGGGGGTGGGCTATAGTGATATCATGTAGATATAGGAGCAATAGTTATAGTGCGAAATTAGTCAACTTGTGCAAATACTTTTGAGACAGCAAGATGCTTTTTTGAATAACAAATTAAGATAATGCTTATTCAAAATAACTACCTCAGAAAATGGTGCATGATTTCCTATAAATTTCAATCACATTTGGCATTTTATAACATCTCAAGTATTCTGTAAACAAATTAATCTCTATTGTGATTGGATGAGTCAATGTGAGCCCACTTTGAACATTTTTCTGAACAAATCTATTCAACCCACTTAAGAAAACTATGTTTAATAAGGGCCTTTAACCCCTGCAACAGTGGGGCTTTTTACGCTAAATACCATTCTTTCACTTATTGGACAGTTATTTAAAAACTTTTGATTTAATGACCTTGAACAAAACTGAAAATGTAAGTATTTTGT
The DNA here is from genome assembly GCF_019703515.2 of Myxocyprinus asiaticus. NCBI lineage: Eukaryota > Metazoa > Chordata > Actinopteri > Cypriniformes > Catostomidae > Myxocyprinus > Myxocyprinus asiaticus. Next base: position 15,350,583 of record NC_059346.1, on the reverse strand, counting down.
CAAAAAATAAATGTGATAATTTCAGGAATGTTCATTAGCTACATAAATTTGCATCATTTTAAAAAAACATAAAAAATTTAATACAATTTCTTCTAAATCAACCTTTAGACACCACACGCAAAGATCTCATGGATCAGGAATATTTTGCAGTGCATAGTGTCAAACAGGTGTTTAGGAAAGTGCTGTGGTAGTTTTTGTTGCTATTTAGTGTTTTAGGAGAAAATAAAATCAAAGGAGCCTTTAGCCCTGTCATACCCTGTTAAAAATCTTAATTTTATGGATTTTGAGGTTTAAGAAACATAGATATTTGAGTTCCATAACATGACATTTCAAGAAATGTTTAATTAGGACCACTTCGTTTTTATTAATGACAACTTCAGAGTTAACAATGTAACGGTAACTTGATTAAAACTACTGTAGCAAGAATAGCCACAAATTAAGCTTAAGTAAAATATATAAAATAATACATTTGCGATAGCTGTTCTTATTTACAGTTCAGATCACTGTAGAAGCACACACACACACACACACACAAAAAATCACTCTGTGCAGCTTCGACGTTTTAGCACATTCTCTCTTCATGAACACTTGTGGTCGCATATCCGTTGATGTTTATTTTAGAGATCAAGCCCCTCATCTACTAGATTCACACTTCCTCTGCACTTCCTCAGACTTCTTCACAGTTTGTTTTGGGTTCAGCTGTGGTGAGAGATGATGTTCTCTCATGTAAGTTTGTCATTAAGTGGAAAACATATTATGCATTTGAAATGCAAAAGTTTTCAATAGTGCATTAAAGGGATAGTTCATCCAAAAATAAAAATTCTGTTATCATTTACTCCCAGTCATGCCATCCCAGATGTGTATGACTTTCTTTCTTCTGCTGAACACAAAGTTTTTCAGAAAAATATCTAAGCTCTGTAGGTCCATACAATGCAAGTGAATGGTGGCCAAAAATTTGAAGGTCCAAAAAGCAAATAAAGGCAGAATAAAAGTAATCCATAAGACTCCAGTGGTTAAATCCATTTCTTCAGAAGCAATTATGATAGGTGTGGGTAAGAAACAGATCAATATTTAAGTCCTTTTTTTACTGTAAATCTCCACTTTTACTTTCACTTTCTTCTTTTGTTTTTGTTGATTCACATTCTTTGTGCATATTGCCACCTACTGGGAAGGGAGGAAAATTTATAGTAAACTCAGATAACCACTCTGTACAATTGTAGTGAGCAGAAAAGCATCTCAGAATGCAAAACATGTCGAAACGAGGTGGATGGGCTACAACAGCAGAAGACCACTTTATTAGGACCATAATTTTCCTAATAAAGTGCTCAGTGAGTGTATATATTCTCAGCACCCTGGCCTGATACGAAGTTCTTTCATACAAATATGTGATGTTGTCATTTGTTTAATGAAATTTGACTCCACATCCATTCTTTTACTCCCTAATCAAAGTACAAACTTATTTCCTTTCCTCTTGACATTTTGAAAATCATCCACTCTGTGGTTCAAATTATGTATGGTCATCATGTACTGCTTCAATCCAAAGTTGAAACCTAAGCAAGATAACATCTAAAAAGATTGAATCGGAGTTTCTCAAGAGCAGTTTCTGAGATCAACAAGTCTCATTTCGTCAAAGTTAGATAAGATCAACCTCTGTTCACACAGTACCAGTTCAGGGTTTTAGGTTTGTTTGTTTTATTACCCATTAACTGGTTTTAACTGCCCTGAACTGCTTTTTCTAAACCGCAAGGATCTTCACTACCCTGTGTTAAAAATGCACTATAGATTTATAAACACAGCAGGAATTGTTTATGTATGCAGTGCATGTAAAAAGCACTGTACTGCAGCTATATAGAGTGCCTACTTACAGGGCGTTGACACTGTGTGAAGAGTGATCTTCTGAAAGACCTTAAAGGGAAAGTTCACCTAAAAATGAATATTCTGCCATCATCTACTCACCCTGATGTCATTCCAAACCCATATACTTTCCATGGAACATAAAAATGTTTTTCAACAATGCTCACACTGCTGTTTTCCATAGAACAAAAGCATAGATCAGGTAGAATCAAGCTCCAAAAAAAGGACAAAAAAGCACCATTAAAAAGGAGTTAAACTTATGCACAATATTCCAAGTCTTTTGAAGCAATTTTAATAGCTTAGTGTAACACACAGACTGAAATCAAGTCAGCTATTCCTTTAACAGATGGTTTCACAAAACTATTAATACAGTAGAAAAGAGCAGCTACTGTATAGTGGTCAGTGGAGAATTTGGTCTGAAGCAGTTGCAAATATGTGTGCTGTGATCAACCAAAATATTATAAAATGTGCTTCTTGTTTGTGGAAAGAGACATTTTTACCTATTTTTCAAAGAATGCAGTCTTCACTATTTGGAGTATTTTTAACTTTAATGTCTTATATACAGTGTGTCTTACAGTATATACTGTATACTGTATATGACAATGTGTGCCCTTATAAAAACAACATTCTTTATCTCTACAGATAATCGCTGCATGGACCGGCACTTTTTACCCACTCGCACCAAGCAGCTCATGGGACTGGCTAGTTTCCCAGGAGCAGGGAATACCTGGGCCCGTCACCTTATTGAACTGGCTACTGGCTACTACACTGGGAGCTACTATTTTGATGGCTCACTGTACAACAAAGGTGAACTTAACTTCTGCTAAATATCTTTCTGTTCATTGGCATCTTTTCCTGTCTGGCTTGCTCATTTTCTTTCTCTTTCTTTGTTTGTCTTTGCATATGCAGGTTTTAAAGGGGAGAGAGATCACTGGCGCAGTGGTAGAACAATATGTATCAAGACTCACGAGAGTGGCAAGAAGGAGATTGATGCCTTTGATGCCAGCATCCTTATGATCCGGAACCCTTACAAAGCCCTCATGGCTGAATTTAACCGAAAGTATGGAGGCCATATTGGATTTGCCTCCCAAGCTCACTGGAGGGGCAAAGGTAAGAGAAAACAGATGGACCACTTCTCGGAGATCATCAGAATAAGTGGCACTATCAATTTTGAGCACTGAAGAGAGAATCAAAATCAAAAAGTTTTGTGAGTAAAATCTACAGATAAGTTCCATGTTAAGATCATCTTGGGAAAATAAATATCCCTGAGAACTTTTTATTTAGTGTTTGTGTTATAGAACAAATTTCTTTGCTGCAACTCTGAATTAATGCTTTTAGAGGCTGTTTCTCTTTTCTTGGAAAAGCCTTCCATTCTGCATGACACTGAATTTGAGGGTTAAGCAGAGTGTATTTCCTCACGCAGATCACAGCTGCTGTACAACAGCCCGTAGTATACACTCATCAGTCTCATAAAAAAAGCCATGACTTCCTTTAATGTGGATTTGTAGAGATATTTTCCCTTCATAACTTTGTGTGAGACATCTACATAAGACTAATGCAGAGAAATTGATATAGTCTTAAGCCAGTTTTTCACAGTTAAGCCTTAACACCATGGTATTTTATAAAAGGGAAATTATGTCCCATTTCATTGATCAAAGGTTTGTGAATTTATTTTGTGTTTAGTTAATAGATTGTGCAAAGTTGTCCTTAACCCAATGAAGTCCAGTTTTAAGCAATGTTTGAATCTTGTTTGCTTCTTTATTTTCTTCTGCAGTTGATGCTCTGGATTTCTGGCATTTGTTTTTTCAAAATGAGAACTTCAATATCTTTCTGTTTATGTTACATATTTGATTGGGTTTATCAGATATTGATGACTGGATTGAAGACAATTTGCTTCTTTTTTTTTTTTTTTTTATGAAAACCATGTTGCCATGCCAACAAGCTATAAGTACATTCTGGTGTGTTATACAGTTCAGTTTTCTTTTTAAATGTTTGTTAAATTTTTAAAGTGTTGTCAAACTCATACAGATGTGTTTTGCAATGCACTTAATGAAATATATGGGTGTTTGGGAGGTTTGTAAATTGTGCACCATTTGAAAGCATGTTTCTATAAAATTTTATTTTTGAAGATGTTAAAGATAAAGTGTTTAATTTTACACCCAAAAAAAAAAAGTGTAAACACTGCATCTCTGGTGCTACAAAAACATACCTCTGTTTGTTTGAGCATCCCGACCTGGGGTGCATTCCCTGTACAACAACGTAACATACAGTAGTACGATGCATCGTTGGAAAAATTAACTAGCTAGTCATGATTTTTTCCCGAAGTCACACATCTATCGTTTGAACCACATTGGTTCAACAACATAGAGCTGTCTTTAATGACATTACGCAGGGGGTGGAGCAATAACTTCTGTGAATATTAAATTATTAAAACTCATTTAAACATACACCAGAAAGCCATTTAACGTGAGAAAGCTGCATGCACTGTGTAGATACATATGCTGCAATAGTGGAGTTTCCTTCTACATCAAACTTCAGGGTTCCCTGATGCACTTGAGCACATACATCTGAGACAGTCAATCCGCACATCTTATCATGTGGCTAGTTGAGCGCGCTACTGCGGAGACCTAGGGCATGTGGAGGCTTCACGCTGTTCTCCGTGGCATCCACGCACAACTCACCACACGCCCCACTGAGAGAACCACATTATAGCGACCACGAGGAGGTTAACCCAACGTGACTCTACCCACCTTAGCAACGGGGCCAATTGGTTGCTTAGGAAGCCTGACTGGAGTCACTTAGCACACCCTGGGTTCGAACTTGCGACTCCAGGTGTGGTAGTCAGCGTCTTTACTTGCTGAGCTACCCAGGCCCCCAATAAGCAGTTTTCTTAAATGCATGTAAATATGGTAATGTCTTGACAGAATAAAAGATATACATTATATGGAATAAAAGATATAGAAGCTTCAGTGAAGTGAAATTATGTCCATACAGCAAAATAATTTTTTTTTTTTTTTTAAATTTGTAGTTCAAACCACACAACTTTGTGATGCTGTTGGCGAATGTTCGTTGGAACTACGGTTTCGGGAAGCACCAAATCGTTGAACTATGTTGGTAACAATGGAACTTGCGACCATAGTTGTCTAACGATGCTTTTGGGAAATGCACCCCAGCCCAACACAGTAACACAGGCTCAACCAGTGACATGACTTTTGACGGGAATATCTGTTTGACCTGTTGAAAACATGAAAAGTCATTATTTTTGCAATTCTGTTTGGTGATGTTAGGGTCTCAGAAATAAAACACTGATTTTAAACGCTCTCTCTCTTTCTCTCTTTCAATCAGAGTGGCCAGAGTTTGTGAAGAACTATGCTCCATGGTGGGCATCCCACACACTGGACTGGCTGAAATACGGGAAGAAAGTTCATGTGGTGCACTTTGAGGAGTTAAAGCGCAACCTTTTCTCTCAGTTAAAAGCCATGGTCATCTTTCTGGGCCTGGAGGTCTCCGAGGACCGTCTGTTGTGTGTGGAAGGACAGAAAGATGGGAACTTCAAACGTTCTGGGCTGAGAAAACTAGAATATGACCCTTACACGCCTGAAATGCGTGGCAACATTGATAGGCTTATTAAGACTGTGGATGCAGCACTCAAAAAGAGAAACCTGTCTGGTGTACCTGAGGAGTACAGGCCGAGATGACACTCATCTTTTACCTTTGCTTTAGTTCACAACACATAGGAGGGACACACACTTTACGCTTTAAATATTTTTTCAGCTTTTCCCCTTTTTAGAATTTTGAATTGTACATTACTGTTGTTCCCTTTGTTTGTGTTCTGTTTTAAAGGAATAGTACACAGAAAAATTAAAACTGTCATTATTTGCTCACCCTCGTGTCACACAATGCTATTAGATGACTATAGAAGACTTGGAATATATAGCGAACAAGCCATATAGAATAATTCCATTATTCTTTATTATGCTTTTATGGTATTCTGTGCCCTTTTTGGAGCTGGAAAGCTCCAGTACCCAGTCATTGTCATTTCATAGATAAAAGCAAACAGGACCTTATACAAAATTCCACAGAAGAACACAAAAATTTCACTGTACATCTTGCCATTGCAGACTCTCGATTACACTTCTTAGTGCTTGGCGCATGCGCAGAGTGCTAGATGAAGTGTAATCGAGCTTGAAATTGATCTGCAAGGAGAATGCTGTCAATATGAACCCTTTAATTTCAATGTAATTACCATCTGGCCACCTTACTTGAAGGGATAGTTTACCCAAAAATAAAAATTCTACCATGGAACACAAAAGGAAAAATGTTAGGGATTGTCAAACTCAGTCACCATTCACATTTATTGCATCTTTTTTCCATACAATGAAAGTGAATGGTGACTGAGGCTGTCATTCTACCTAACCTAAAGTAATAAGGTTTTGGATTAACATAAAGATAAGGAAAGTATGACAGAATAAAAATGTTTGTGGGAACTGTCCCTTTAAGTCAGGATCACAAATTCTGTTAATTATCCCAGGCAATGACTATTTATGCTGTCTATGAAAGCTTCGTCTATAATATCAGCAAGACATTCTGACCACTGTTAGATGGACCCAAGTGTTTCCCCTACACACATCACCTCTGTTTTATCCTACTGGCCTTTTCTGCACCTCGAGAGACCATGAACCCTAAAGCACTTTAGTCACATTTTAATTATATGAACAGTGATTTCATCCGTTTAACACCTGAACCCCAGTTTCCTGTCCCCACAAAGATTTGGACCTTGCCTTCAGATGTTTTGGTGCTTCTTGCAACAGATTAAAATAATAGCTCTGGACAACAACAAAAAAGGCTTCAACCTTTATTACAACCAAGGTATGCCACCAGTATTAGACAAATGCATGGCGAACTCATAAACATGACATTTTATTTGTCACTTGCCTGCAAATTACTAAAGGCAGGGACCAGATAATAATTCCTCATTGGACTCATGATTTAGAAGAAAGCAACAAAGTTCTTTTGTTTCTGCTTCTTCATTAAAATTAATTACCTTTTACATTTTTATTTTTTTCAGTGAGGTTTAGTAAATATTTGCAGTGGGCAATTCAAAAACTCCTCTGTTCATAAAGAGGTTGGGGGCTTCTTGTAAATTGCTTGAAATGGCATAATGACTGGCCCTTTTAGAGTTCTACCGCCTTTATTCTTTCACAATATAGTTACTGTATCAATTAAGCAAAAACCCCTTCTCCACCAATTTGTGTCCCAATTTAGATTAGGAGAGCGGTTGCAGTGCTGCCCTGAATTAATTTGTACTTTCCATTTCCCTTGACAACATCTGTAAACACAGTCAAAATATTCCTACCCAAATATCAATATACTGTGTATCACGTTTTGGGTGCTATTATAAACTTGTTCCCTGTAAAAATGTTCAGATTTGTTCTTTTTGTTTTTAGAGTTTTAATTGCAAAGGTTTTTTTATTTATTCAAAACTCCAAGTCAACACTATATTCTATAAATTAGAAAATAATCAAGAAATAAGGGGTGAAACCAAGTATGAAGCAACATGCAAAAGAAACTCAGAGATTCTAAACATCAAACAGTTGTCACGGCTCCGGTGAGTTCACTGGTTTATTATGTTGTTTTGTTTTTCTCTCTCCCTCATGTCTCGCAGGCGGAGCCGGCACACATGATCAGTGTTTCCATGGGAACAGTGATCACTCCCAGGGAAGTGCTGATCATGCTGCTGATTAACATGCTAGCTACACCTGTTTCACACTGATTGCACTCCCTATTAATACTTGTATGCCCTAACTGTCTTCACTAGATTATTGCTTGTGCTGTCAAGTGGCTAACCTTGCTCTCTTTGTCTAGTTGGTGCTGTCTCATGTATCTGTTGGTTGCCTGTCTTTGCCTGTGTGTCGGGAAGTGTGGTTACCTTCCAGTTTGCTGTACGCCTGTCCTTGCCGCCCACAAATCACCAGTGGAGGATTCCTCGTCTTTGCCTGCGTATCAGGAAAACGACTGCCCTCCTTCATCCGGGCTTTGTTCTCTGTACCACACCATGCTTCAATGGACTCTTCCTATGGATCTGCTCCTGACTTCCACAACGCATACACCTGTTTATGAACACACTCCTCCTTTGCCCTCTGCGCGCCCACTATGTGCACACAGACTTGTTCCTCGTCTCCTGCCACTGCTGGGATTCTAATACTTCGCCAGCACAGTTTATGTTGACATTTGTTGTAAATAAATCCTTTGAAATGTTCTTCTGCAGTTGGGTCTCTGTCACACTCACTTTGAGAGAATAATCTAGCCAAGCATGGACCCAGCAGAGGAATCTACTATTCGCTCTACCCTCTCGCAGCAAGGAGCGCTGCTAGGGCATCAACAAGACCAAATCTCCACTTCTAATCGGGCATTGGATATTGCTGAACTCACCGCGGTGGTCCAACAGCTCTGCCCTTCTCCTGATCCCGGTCCCTCTCCTGAAACACCCCCATCAGCTTCGACGGTTCACCATGGCCCTTGGCGCCCAGAGGCTCACATCCTCCCTCCAGCTCCGTTCTCAGGTGACACGATGAAGGATGTTATCTTGCTCCTCTCCAGAAGGGCTGGTGAATGGGGAACTGCCATTTGGAACAACAGACATCTGTGCTGAGCCACGTATGAAGCTTTCTCCATCTGAACTTCACCGGGTGTTATCCAGACTGTCCCATGTAGATCGGTGAGTCACTGACTATGTGATTGAGTTTCGCACCCTGACCGCTTGTGTGACCTGTTCTTGCTTGGGCTTTCCGGATGTCCAGGATGAGAATTATCCTTTGGATCTCCCCACTCGTTTTGATAACTTGGTGGACCTGGCTATCCGAGTCGATCAACGCCTGACTCTATGCCGTAATCAACGTTGACACCACTCTTCACCCTCTCGAGCAGCTGACTATTCCCTCTGACCCACTATTTCGACCAGGTCACCTGTATCTCACCCCAACACTGAGCCCATGCAATTCGGGAGAACCCTGATGTCACGTATGGAGAAGCAGCAATGCCTAGTTAAGGGACTATGCTTTGCTTGTGCCCGGTCGGGCCATTTCTCTTCTTCCTGCCTGGTTAAAAGACACCACTCATCAGTAGGAAGGGGGTTACTGGCGAGCCCAACACCTTTGAAAAAAGCCCCCGGACTTCGTAATCTTCTCCCGGCCTGGCTGCAGTATGGCTTAGCCAGTCACACGGTTTCGGCTCTGGAAGGAAACTTCATTTACATCGAGTTGGCCTCTAAATGGCGGCTTCCTAGGGTCCAGTTGGATGAACCCATCACCGCCCACACCCTCAGTGGCACGCTCCTGTCAGTCATCACCCAGTCTACCAAGCCAGTCACCCTCATCTCTGGTAATCACTCAGAACAACAGTCCTTTTATCTTATCCGATCCCCATCGACCCTGGTAGTGTTGGGGCATCCATGGTTGGTAACGCACAACCCACACATAGATTGGACAACCAACACTCTTCTTGCTTGGAGCTCTTATTGTCTTAATTCTGCTGTCTCCCCTGTCCAGTCTTGTGTTTCGTTGCAGGATGAGCTGGCGGATTTGTCCGGAGTGCCGTTGACGTACCATGACTTGAGGGCAGTGTTCAGCCAGTCCCGCGCCGCGACCCTCCCTCCTCATCGCCCGTACGACTGTGCCATTGAACTGCTTTCTGGCACCTCTCCTCCTTGGAGACAGCTGAATTCGCTCTCAGCTCCCGAGTGGAAGGCCATGAACAGCTATATCAATGATTCTCCGGCAGCCAGTCTCATCCCCTCTTCCTCATTGCCCGCAGGAGCGGCATTCTTCTTTGTGGAGAAGAAGGATGGCTCACTTAGACCCTGCAAATATTATCGAGGGCTGAATGACATCATGGTGAAATTTTTTTTATCCTTTGCCGTTGATGTCCTCAGCCTTCGAACTCTTGCAGGGGGCATCCATCTTTACGAAGTTGGACCTACGCAACTCTTATCACCTGGTCCAAATCAGGAAGGGGGATGAGTGGAAGACGGCCTTTAACACTCAGGGGGCACTTCGAATATTTGGTAATGCCTTTCGGATTGGTCACAGCCCCTGCCATCTTCCAGGGGCTCGTAAATGATGTGTTTAGAGACATGGTTGATCGTTTTCTGTTTATTTTTATAATATTCTGATCTTCTCCCAGAATATCCAGGACCATGTACAGCACGTCAGGCAGGTGCTTCAGCGACTGCTACAGAATCAGCTGTTTGTCATGGTGGAGAAGTGCGCTTTTCATGCACAGTCGGTTCCGTTCCTGGGGTTCATCGTTTCTTCCAAGGGAGTGCGTATGGACCCTGCTAAAGTCAAAACCATCTCTGATTAGCCAATCCCAGATTCTTGCAAGGCATTGCAGAGGTTTCTGGGGCTAATTTTATCGGAGGTTCATTAGAAACTACAGCCAACTCTGCGTGTCTTTGATAGATTTCACCTTAACCCGCACTGACTTTTGCTAGTCTACGTGGGCTGAAGCCAGGTTTTCCAAGCTAAAGGAGTGGTTCTCTGCTGCACCTATTTTGATAACTCTCGACCCTGCTAGTCGGTTTGTGGTGAAGGTGGATGTGTCCAAGTTTGTTGTTGAAGTGGTCCTTTCGCAGCGCTCTCCCTCGGATGGAAAGGTCCGTGTGCACTTTTTCGCACCGCTGATCACCTGCTGAACGTAACTACAACGTCGGTAACCAAGAATTGCTTGCTGTCCGGTTGGCCTTGGCATGTGGCGTCATTGGTTAGAGGGTTCAGGGATACCTTTCGTGGTCTGGACTGACCATAAGAACCTAGAGTACATCCGTAGCATAAAACAAATCAACTCTAGACAGGCTCGCTGGGAATTATTTTTCACTCGGTTTAATTTCACACTTTTGTATCGCCCGGGCTCTAAAAATGTCTCTGTTTCAAAATCGTGACCTCCACCATCCCACCGGATACCATCCTACTCGCCTCTCGAGTGGTGGGCATGGTATCCTGGGAGGTGGAGGCTAAAGTCCGTGGTGTGCTACGAAACACTGTGCCCCACCACCACATGCCCAGCGGGCAGGTTGTTCGGTGGTCAATTTGGACGCATGTCCTACATTGGGGTCACTTGTCCAATGTCGCTTGCCACCCAGGGACTACCCGCACCCAGGCGCTCATTAGACAGCGTTTCTGGTGGCCATTGCTTGCGTAGGATGGATGCCAGTTCATTGCCACTTGCCCCATTTGTGCAACAAATAAGACCTCCTGTAACCCCCCGGCCGGCCTCTCCAACCACTGTCTGTCCCTTCGAGACCCAGGTCACACATAGTCATGGATTTTGTAACTGGCCTCCCCCCTTCCCATGGCAACACAGTAATTTTGAATGTAGTGGACTGGTTCTCGAAGGCTGCTTATTTCATTCCCCTCCCCAGATTCCCCTCAGTGAGGGAGACAGCGGTAGCAGTCATAAACCACGTCTTCCGCATTCATGGCCTCCCGGTCGAAGTGGTTTCTGAGAGAGGCCCCCAGTTTGTGTCACATTTTTGGGCAGAGTTCAGTCGACAGCTGGGTGCTACAGTGAGTTTGTCCTCTGGGTTCCACCCCCAGACAAATGGACAGGCGGAGTGAACTAATCAGGAACTGGAAAAGACCCTGTACCGTATGGCCTCCCATAACCCATCTTCGTGGAGCAATAATTTATTCTGGGTCGAGTACGCTCACAACTCCTTGCCGTCGTCATCTACAGGGTTATTGCCCTTCCAGTGTAGCCTTGGCTACCAGCCCCCTCTGTTCCCGCTCAAGAGCCCAATGTTCTGGTCCCGTCCATACACACATTTTTTGCAGAGGTGCCAATGCACCTGGAAAGCCACCAGAGAAGCCCTCTTATGGACTGGTGCTATCGTCAAGAGGTCAGCGGACCGACACCAGTCTAAGCCCCCAGCTTACGTGTGCAGGCAGAAGGTTTGGTTGTCCTCCAAGTTCGCTCCGACTGCCCTCACGTAAGCTGAGTCCCAAGTTTATCGGGCCATTACCTATCACCAAGGTCATTAGTCCGATGGCGGTCTGCCTCAAATTACCACCTCACCTCAAATGTATTCACCCTGTTTTTCACATCTCTAAATTAAAACCGGTTTTTCATTACAATTTGCATCCCACCACCCCCCTGTGTCAAGCAGCTAACTTTGCTCTCTTTGTCTAGTTGGTGCTGTCTCATCTATCTGTTGGTTACCTGTATCTGCCCGCATGTCAGGAAGTGTCATTACCTTTCAGTTTGCTGTACGCCTGTCCTCGCCACCCACAAATTGCCAGTCCAAGATTCCTTGTCTTTGCCCGAGTGTCGGGAATACGACTGCCCTCCTTCGTCCGGGCTTTGTTCTCTGCACCACACCACACTTCAGTGGACTCTTCCTACGGATCTGCTCCTGACTTCCACAATGCATACACCCACTACTCACACACAGACTTGTTCCTTGCCTCCTGCCACTGTATCCGCTGCTGGAATTCTAATACTTCACCAGCACAGTTTATGTTGACATTTGTTGTTAATAAATCTTTTGAACTGTTCTTCTGCAAATGGGTCTCTGTCTCACTCTCGCTTTGACACCAGGTACACATATATATATTTTCACAATGCTCAAAAGGAGAACTACATGACTTTAAAATATAGAAAAAATATCACCTCTATTTTTGAAAAGGCTTTTAAATTTGAACATCACATGCTTTCTGTTTGAAAAAGGAAAAAAAATAAGGTGTCTTTCTGAATGTATTTTGTATGGAATTAATGTAAAGAATTTCTAACTAATAAGAAAGTCTGCTGTGCACAGGAAATAAAATGGTTGGAACAAGATTTTTTATCTTACAAGTAAGTTTTTGGAAACACTGAGACAATTGTCCTGATCAATAAATTGTAAAGCCCCACATTTTCTGATGCCCCACTGCATTTGTTTGTTTGATGAACATATGTCTCAGTGGGCTGACATAGCAACATTGACTCAACCAGTGGCTTGAGTTTGGGGCAGGACTGCCAGTTTGTGTATTTTTTGCGCGCGCGTGTGTGAGTGTACATGTTTATACTACATTGTGGGGACCAAATGTGTGAGCCTAAATAGAAAATTATTAGACTTCTGATTTGTTTATCTTTACAAAAATTAACCATGGTTTCACTACAGTAACTATAGTTTAACTATGGTATTTAGTTAAACCATAGTTACCACAAAATTACCACACAATTATTATTAAGAATATGACATATCTAAAGGTGACATTATAAGAAATGTCATCTTTAGATATGTTGTTATTTTAGTGTGAATTTACTCCAGACGCTGTTTCTCTGATTTTCTATCATTACCTCTACAAGGCATGATTCCTCTTGTTTGAATGAGCCTTGCCATGTCACAAGTGCTTGTCTGCTTGTGTTTTTCAGATGCTTGTTAAGATGAGCGGAGGAAGAAATAGTTCCCATCCTACACAAGTATTTGCTAATATGGCCTTATCATTTTTATTTCTATTTCAAGCTAATGATTATTGTTCATGTTTATGGTAACCAAATGATAATATGCCTAGTTTAAAAAATAAAAAAATGTTAGAATTAATATTTTTGTGTGAGGATCGATATTTTTGATACAACACCAGTATCGGAAGTATTGATACTTTAATATCGATCCACCCATCCCTACTAATTAGCTCGAGACTGAGCACTTGTATTAAAGGATTAGTTCACCCCAAAATGAAAATTCAGCAATTGTTTACTCACCCCTGTGTTGTTAAAACCACATATGACTTTCCATCTTTTTCTTAACATGAAGAGAGGAATTGTGAAAAAAAATGTTGTTCTCAGTTATGTCAAACAATGGCAGTTAATGGTGACCATTTCTTCAAACTTTGAAAGGACACAAAAGTATAAGTCAGAAGTCTGATAAATTATTCCATGAGATTCATGATTTTTATGAAAGCATACGATAAGGTTTGGTGTGAAACAAACAGAAATCTAATATATTATTTAGTAAAAATGTTCACTGACCATTATTCTCCCGTGCGCGTTCATGAGTCTGCACGTGAGCTTTAGAGCTCTTAGCACAAGAACAACAGTAGTTATGCAGCACACGCAAGATGAGGCGTTCAAGCGAAAACTTGTTTTGTTTTGCTTCAACAGGACTACCAGCGATATTAACAACAGAAAACACAACATAGCTGCACACAAACCAGAGAACAGAACTTACAAACATGTCTGAAAGTGTGATGGAGGAGGCTGAAGGTAGCTAAAAGTACAGCCGCTTCCTATACGCATATTACACAGTCTGCGTAGGGCACCAACTCCCTAGAGTGGCACCATCTTACCCGAGGGGGGAACCAGAAACTCCACTGGCTGTCGCACGTTATTCAAGGACCCGAAAGCAGTCGCGGAACACAGACAATCGCCTAGTGCTCGCACCACACATCGCATTTTGGACCGGTGGCAGTTCATTGCAGATGGGGTTACTGGACGTGACGCCAAATATAGAAACCAAGCAGTTGACAGAATGTCCCATTGCTCATTGCAACTCTTAGGACAAAAAACTCTGATTAACATAGAAAAGATCACTTTTATTGCATGTCGTTTGGCATCTGAGCAGGACACGATGTGAATGTAGCTACCTTCAGCCCCATCTCTCTGTTTGATGGAGGACTCAGGTTCAAACAAATAAGGTTGTACATTAAAATGCATCTACACTGATCAGCCACAACATTAAAACCACCTGCCTAATATCATGTAGGTCCCCCTCTTTCCACCAAAACAGCTCTGACCCGTCAAGGCATGGACTCCACAAGACCTCTGGAGGTGTCCTGTGGTATCTGGCACCAAGACGTTAGCAGCAGATCCTTTAAGTCCTGTAAGTTTTGAGTTGGGGCCTCCATGGATCGGACTTATTGGTCCAGCACATCCCATAGATGCTCAATCGGATTGAGATCTGGGGAATTTGGAGACCAAGTCAACACCTTGAACTCTTTGTCATGCTCCTCAAACCATTCCTGAACAATTGTTGCAGTGTGGCAGGGCGCATTATCCTGCTGAAGAGGCCACTGCCATCAGGGAATACCGTTGCCATGAAGGGGTGTACGTGGTGTGCAACATTCTTTAGGTAGGTGGTACGTGTCAAAGTAACATTCAGTACATGAATGCCAGGACCCAAGGATTCCCAGCAAAACATTGCCCAGAGCATCACACTGCCTCCACCGGCCTGTCTTCTTCCCATGGTGCATCCTGCTGCCATCTCTTCCCCAGGTTTCATGCTGAAGAAGTAAGTTTTTTAGGGGTTCAAGCGCTTAGTGCTGAAACCCTATTGTAATTGTTAAGATTTGTATTATTATTAGGGGTTCAAGCGCTTAGCGCTGAAACCCTATTTTAATTAAGATTTTTTTTATTATTATTATTATTAGGTGTTCAAGCACTTAGCGCTGAAACTTTATTGTAATTGTTACGATTTGTATTATTATTATTATTATTATTAGGGGTTCAAGCGCTTAGTGCTGAAACCCTATTGTAATTGTTAAGATTTGTATTATTATTAGGGGTTCAACCGCTTAGCGCTGAAACCCTATTGTATTTGTTAAGATTTTTATTAGGGGTTCAATCGCTTAGCACTGAAACCCTATTGTAATTGTTAAGATTTGTATTATTATCATTAGGGGTTCAAGCGCTTAGCGCTGAAACCTTATTGTAATTGTTAAGATTTTTATTATTAGGGGTTCAAGTGCATAGCGCTGAAACCCTATTGTAATTGTTAAGATTTTTATTATTTAGGGGTTCAAGCGCTGAAACCCTATTGTAATTGTTAAGATTTGTATTATTATTATTAGGGGTTCAAGCATTTAGCACTGAAACCCTATTGTAATTGTTAAGATTTTTATTATTATTATTATTATTATTCTGCCATAAAACTGATCGGGCAGAGCAAACCGTAAGGCCTAGAGACTTTAAACTTGGTCAGATGGTAGTAGTATGGCTCGCTACACAGAAACACGGACTCAGCCAAATCGGTCAATGGGGGCGCTAGAGCGATCAAAAACGCGAAACTGCTCATAACTCCTAGACCATTTGTCGTAGTTCTTTATACCATTGGAATCCTTGGCTCAAACGAAACAAAACGTATATCTCCGATTTCATTTCCACCTATAAAAATTTTCCGCCATCTTGGATTTTTCATAAAACTTACTTTTACAAACTAGTCCTAGGTTTTACGTCCGATCGGGACCAAACCAGTGCCAAACGATTCTATGGAGTCTCGATATCAAAAGTTATCAAAAAAGTTTGAACTTTCGACTCAAGCTAGCTACGGTATGCGAAAACATCGGAAGCAGTAGTGGCCAATTTTACGTAAATGGCTATAACTATTGAAAGAAATGAGATATCTTCACCAAATTTGGCATGCTTATGTAAGAGGTCAATCTTTGGTCGCCCAGAAATGTTGGTGCGGTTTTGCCACATGTTGGCGCTATAATACCAACAAAAACATTAAATTGGCTGTAACTATGAAACCGTTAATCCTATTGACTTCAAAATTTCCATACATTGTCTTTGTCTCAGCTGCATCACTGTCTATATGGACATTCATATATGTTGAAAAACATGGCCACCATCGGCCAATCAAATTTCAGCAGCTATTATACAAGGTTAACGATGACCGATCGTAATGAAACTTGGTGGACCTATTTGACTCTTGGTCTGAGAGGGTTGTGCAAAGTTTTTAAAAAATTGGCCACTAGGTGGTGCTATCATGCTTTTTGTAGGTGTTAATGGTTGTATATAATGCAGTGTTTTGAAAAAACACAAGTAATATATATCTCCTGATAGCTCTTCTCATTCTAAACAACTTTGGCTCAAGAAGCATTGGTGTATGTCAAACTGTTCGGTTCATATTTCAGATAATGTTAGAAACCTACTTTTGCGAACTAGTCCTAGGTTTTTCACCTGATCGGAACCAAACCATTGCAGAAATATACTCTGGAGTCTGATTATCAATAATTATCAAAAAAAAGTTGAAATTTCAACTCACAGTCGCTAAGGGATGCCAAAATGTTTGAAAAGGGCGGGCCATTTGTACTAAAATGGCTATAATGCCCGAACAAAATGAGATATTTTCACCAAACTCAGTACACATGTGTATGAGCTCAATCTGAGGTCACAGAAAAACTTCAGATTTTGGCCACTTGGTGGCGCTATAACAGGAAAACAAACATGAAAACAGCTCTACCTACTCAACCGTTAGTCTGATTGAGTTGAAAATTGGCATGCAGTGTCTTTGTCCAAGGTGCCATAACTGTCTATGAGGACACAGGCATATCTCAAAAAACATGGCCGCCATCAGCCAATGAATTTTGAGCACCTATTAGACAAGGTTAACGGAGGCCGATCGGCACAAATCTCGGTGGGCCTGTTCGACTCCTGTCCCTAGAAGTCTGTGAGAAATTTGAAATAAATCGGCCAATGGATGGCGCTAACAAGATTTACACCTCTGTAATCATGTGGTGTTTCACACATACACACAATGGCTGTGTCTCAATTCAAAGGCTGCATCCTTCGAAGGACTCGGACTTCAAAGGCCACGCCTTCGAAGGCCACGAAGGTTGGACTGAGCATTGTTAATTGGGACAGTCTAGCCTACGGAGGACTGTTCTTGTCACCTAACAACTGTGACAGCTGCCGAGTGACTGTAACGTTTGTACTGGACTTTTTTGAAAGTTATATTAAACTGTCTGAAAACAAAACAGGGTTCACAAACTGTCAAAATATTTTCACCATGGTCTATTTCTGTATATAATAAAGAGTATAAACTATATATAATCACATTTTAGTAAGATATAAGTCAACATTTGTACCACTTTAAAGATTTTTTTTTTTTTTTCACATTTGTATCATTAGATATTTGAGTAAGCTGAAACCCAATACTTATGTTTAAAAGTGTAATTCGGCAATTTCTCTCAAAAAAATCCTGTCATCATTGGTGCGCAATGAATTCTGGGGTAGGCAAGGTCACCAAGGATCCATCTGTTGTATCCTTCATTTCATGTGAAACAAAGCACGCATTTGGAGGCCGCATTTGAAGGAGCCTTCAAATTTGGACAGCCTTTGTCGCGCAACAGTGATGCAGTCGGCCTTCGCTTGAACACCCCATCTTGCACGTGCTGCATAACTACTGTTGTTCTCATGCAAAGAGCTCTAAAGCTCATGTGCAGACTCATGAAGGCACACAGGAGAATAACAGTCAGTGAACATTTTTACTAAATAATACATTAGATTTCTGTTTGTTTCACACCAAACCTTATCGTACGATTTCATAACAATCATGAGTCTCGTGGAATAATTTATTAGACTTCTTGAAGATGTGGTCACCATAAACTGCCATTGTATGACATCACTGAGAACTAAATTTTTTCACAATTTCTCCCTTTGTGTTAAGAAAGTCCTGTGGGTTTATAACAACACAGCGGTTACAATGACTGAATTAAAATTTTTGGGTGAACTGTCCCTTAAAAATAAATGGGTGAAATTGGAACTCACAATATAGCACATCAGTTCCCACCTACTTTTTCAGCTGTCTGGGTTTCGGAAGTATTTTTCCCTTTAATATTTTGCATAGGCTTTTCATAAAATGCTCTGTTAAAGAGTTGTAAGCCATGAACCAAAGCAACCAGCTCCGAGGTGAATCACAACATTACAAACTTTGTTTTGAGGCAAAAAGTAGTATTTAAACATCAGTCAAAAAGACAACTGTACAAGCATGGCCATTTCTGAGCATATGGGGGCCCTAAGGGAAATCCAACATGGAGGCCCCAATCCCACTTTATGCTTATACAGCTTATAGCTAGAAATGGCTCTGGCTACAAGACTGTACTTAACGTCTTTCATGAGGGCATGAAATACAATCCCATGAAGCATTGTAAATGATGTAATAAAAACAATGGAAATATATAAAACTATTGATTTTGGGTTGTTGATTATAAGTCTAGAAACAATATATTTGAAGTTTGAAGTTTATTGCAAAATATTCCAATATGAACAAATATATAAGTAGTTTAAGGGTGAAGGGAGGCCGACTTGGTTGCGTCATTCACAGTGCATTATTGGAGTCGGCAGTTGCTCCTGGTACGTTTCGCGGGCTATGTTGGACGCGGTTCTCTGATTGGTGAAGCCTTCTCTGCTGGACCATGGGTACCATAGTTGTTTATAAGGAATTCTGCTATCAAACATGATTTTTAAACAATGAAGTTGAAATATTGCAGATTAATGGCATCACGGGAGCATATACCATCAATGAACAACCTTGGAGCTCACAGTTGGTGGACTAATAAAGGTTTATATGGTTGAAAATCAATTCGTCAATGGAAAAAAATGAATGGGATTTTTACTTCTGTATTACACTATTGCTCTATATATGGCGGATTTAGAAAAGGAAGCCCCACCTCACAAGTAAAGAGACAATCACCTTTGAAAAACAAATGTCACTGTCAGTCAACTTGTGAGCGTACATGTGCATTAGTGGACCAGCTTGAAAAATAACATTTTTTTCCCCTTGATCTGAGCTAAAGAATCACAATTTATGATACCACTCTTGTCAGATTTTACTGCTGATTTGAAATATGCTATTTGACTGTAATCTTGACCAACCCTTTTGTTATTAAAAATTTTATTGATTCCTTATAACAAATAAAAAAAGCAAAACATAACAGAATATTTATTTCAAATTATATAAATTGACAACCCTTCCCCCCGAACATTAACCCCCCCACCTCCCTCCAACACAAACAGATGCCCAAGTGGTCAAATGCCAATTGACAATGACACACAAACAGACAATAAAACAGTAGAAAATATTTAGAAATATAAAAAAAAAAAAAAAAAAAAAAAGTATATGTTCAAAAACAAAAAACAAAAAGGTTACAAAACACACATTTAAAACAACATGTCTCCATCCACTGTCCCTCCCCAAGAGCCTTCTAAAAAGGCTAAATAGCTGCCCCATTTCTTGTTGAACAGATCTATGTTGCCTAGCGTTCTATGTGACAAATCTTCAAATGTTGCTACCCTGCCCATCTCCACATACCACTCACGAAACGAGGCGCTCCTGCCGATTTCCATCCCCTAAGGATGACCTGTCTGCCTATCATAACACCGGCCAGGACCCAATTCTTCATATACTTATCCCCTACATCAATGACCGCCCCATCGCCTAAAATACAGAGTCTGGGGCAAAATGAGATTTGAGTACCCAATACGTCACACACAAAACTCTGAACCCTCAACCAAAATTCTTGGATCTTAACACACCACCAAAAAACATGGGTTGTGTCCCCATCTTCTGATCGGCATCACCAGCAGGTGGGTGTGTCTTTAAGACCTAGCCTATACAATCTAGAGGGGGTCCAACAGAATCGATGTAAAATCTTAAATTGCATAAGGCACACCCTTACATCTCTATATGTAATGTAGACTTGATGTTTTTTAGAATCCTAGCCCACACTCCTTCCTCCAATACCAAGTTTAAATCTTTCTCCCATAATCTCTTGAGAGAAGTTGAAACTCCATCCCCCAGACTCTGAATTAGCAGGGAGTAATACACTGATGCCTCGTGGCCTTTTCCAAAACCAGTAATCACCACTTCCAGAGTATCTGCTGCTTTAGGGGGGTGTATGCTACTCCCAAAAATAGTACAAAGTAGGTGGCACAGCTGTAAATACCTAAATAATTGAGACCTGGGGATCCCAAAATGTTGAACCATATTTTCAAAGGATCTCAACAGCCCACTGTCACATAGGTCACTGAGCGTATTAGCCTCCCTCTCAATCCACTCTGTCCAGCAGAAAGGGGACTTATTAATACATAATTTTGGGTTCAGCCATATACTCGAGGCAACATTTAAATAAGTGTCCAAATTAAATACTCTGGACACTTTTGTCCATACCGAGTGCAAATGTGAGATAATGGGGTGTAACTTAACTTCTCTGGTTAGTTTAAGAGAAAGGCTTTGCAATGGCGAAATAGGGGCAAGATCGTCCTGTTCAATACAAAACCAGGAAGGGGCTCTCTCAGGTGGAAGCGACCAGTGAGCCAAATGTCTGAGACTGAATGCATAATAATAAAACAAAATCTTGGATAGGCCTAGCCCACCTTTGTCAATTGGCCTATGTAACTTATTGAAATGCAATCTGGGACGTTTACCATTCCAAATGAAGGACTTCGCTATGCTATCAAATTGCTTGAAGTAAGAGAGGGGGATATCTACAGGGAGAGATTGTAACAGGTAGTTGAATTTTGGAATACAATTAATTTTAATAACATTAACCTTCCCAATTATAGATACATTTAATGAAGCCCACCTGCCCACATTGCTCAAAAACCTTTTTATTAAGGGGTAAAAATTAACTCTAACTAAATCACACAAATTTGCTGGGAATAAAATGCCCATACTGGGCAGTATGCTGTCAGAGCCAAAGCTTCAGATTTAGACCAATTGACTCTATCCTGAGAACTTAGAAAAGGAATTAATAATTCTGTGAAGGCAGAATAGATCTAGTGGGGTTGGAGACAAATAATAAAATATCATCTGCGTAAAGCAAAAGCTTATGTGCCATACCTCCCTCATTACCACTGGAAAATCATCTTCCTTTCTTATTGCGGCTGCTAATGGTTCCAGGGCAAGACAGAACAATAATGGGGAAAGAGGGCAACCCCGCCAGGTGCCCCTATCCAGAGTAAAATAATCTGAAATTAATCCATTTGTTTGTACTGCCGCTACCGGGTGTCTATAAAGTAACTTAATCCATCCAAAAAAAAACAACAAAAAAAACGTGTATTTCCAAAATCTTAAAAAGATAATTCCATTCTACCATAACAAATGCCTTTTCAGCGTCAAGTGAGATGGTAGCGACTGGAGTCTGATCATTCGCCACTGACCACATAATATTGATGAAACGCCTAATGTTATCATTAGAGATTTTGGTCTCTTTCCATTCAAGTAAATGGGAGCTGTACTTGTATGCCGCTTGTATCCACAGAAAAATGTCTGCCCGGGAGCATTCCAAAGATGGCAGCTGAGTGTACTGACTTACCTTGAACGTTTGCCAGGTTGTTGCTATACTGTTGCTAAGGTGTTCTTTGTGTTTTTAGCACATTGGTATGCAGTTGCTTGAGTGTCCTGGGTGGTTGCTAATGCTGTGTGGTTGCTTAATAGCCCAAGTGACAAGAACCCATACAAGCCCCTATGATTTCCCCTTCGATGTTCCATTGTGTTGTGGACTGTTTTATTTATTTATTTTTGAGCACTCAGAACATTACAAGTCAATTTCCATAAAGTTATCTTTAAGTACTGCATGACGATTGGATAATTTATACAACACTGCACATCGGTTAAGACTGTCAATAATTCCTACAGTACCAAAGTATTTACATTTTCATTTACATTTATTCATTTGGCAGAAGCTTTTATTCAAAGCGACTTACAAAAAAGGAAAACATAAGTGAATCATCTTAAGGAGACAGTGGTATGAAAAGTGCCGTATTACAAAGTTTCACTAGCATCAGAATAGTATTCAAAACAGAATAAAGTGCAACAGGAATGTTTTTTTTTTTTTTTTAAATAACTGGTTAAGTGCTCATGGAAAAGATGTGTTTTTAGTCGTTTTTTGAAGACAGAGAGTAAACATTAAGTTCATTAAGAATCAACATTGTTCATGTTGCAATTATAAAATTGTTTCTTGTCAAAATGTTCAGAGTTGTAATTCATTCATTAATGCTTGTGAAGCTTTTTAAATGGAAACTGCTAATCAACACTATAATCAGTAAATAAGAAACAAAGTATGAAGTGAAGAAAAACACCTCGCCACATGCAAGCAAATTCATGTAAATACATTTTTGTAATGCTTAAGAGCAGATGTGCAGCACAACACTGAAAGATTGGAAGTATCACTTCTATTTCAACAGGGATAGTTCATCCCAAAATGTAAATTATGTCATCATTTACTTTTATGAGTATATTTAAAGCTGGGTACTTTACACTCTTACTCAAGTAAATTTCTAATGAAAAAATGTATTCTTTTAATTGGATACTTTCTTACTCGAGTAGTTTTTTACATTACTACTTTTACTTCTACTTGAGTAAAAAAAAAAAAATTGTAAGTAATTGTACTTTTGCTTGAGTAAATATTTTGGGTACTCTACCCACCTCTGCTTATAACCCTCATGTTGTTCCAAATCCATATGCCTTTCTTTGTTCTGTGGCACACAAATGGCTGAATGTTAGGGACTGACAGTCTCGGTCACCATTCACTTCCTTTGCACTGTTTTTCAATACAATAAAAGTGAATGGTGACTGAGGCTCTGGGTCCCTAACATCTCTGCCTATATCTCCTTTTGTGTTCCACAGAAGAAAGTAAGTCACTAATGTTTGAAAAGACATGAGGGTGACTAAATTATGACAGAATTTACATTTCTGGGTGAACTATTCCTTTAAGAATTACACGTCACGTGTGTATTTATTTTGCATGGACCAAAGGCAAGGAAATAAAATAGTTGTAGCAAGATTTACATAAAAAAAGAGCTGTAAAATATATTTCTATGAGCAAAAATTATTTACTAAAAACCCAGTTTGACTTGGCTAACAGAGACATGTCTTTTATAAAGACTCATGTTAAAATAATCTTTCACATTTTCAGACAGCAGTGGAAAGTCTGTGATCCCCAGAATTGGTAATGGAAGTTCCTCTAAAAGCACTTCGGGTCTCCTCATCAATGGTACTCTCAATCTTTGACAGAAATGAGTAGAGTTTCTTCTTTAAGTCCTTTGCCATGAATGCATAGAGGAATGGGTTTATAAAGCTGTTTGAGCTGGCAAGAGTAGCAGTTACTAGTTGGGCTTTGCCAAAGTTATGGCCATGCTTAGATTTGTCCAGCTCTATTATAGAAACAATATGATATGGCAACCAGCAGAGGAAAAAAGTTGTTATCAGTAGTGTCATGATCTTGTAGGGCTTAGTGGATTTGGACAATTGGTTCGCCCTTAGTTTACAGATCAGGATAGAGTAACAGATGCAAATACTTAGGAATGGAATCAAAAACCCACAAATAAATCGAATGAGCACAACAGTTGTGTGGTGATGCTCATAGTTGTTAAAACATATTTCTTTTGATGAGTAATTATAGATTTCTCTGAATCTGAATGCTGGTATACTAAGCAAAGCAGACATTAACCAAACCAACACAACAACAGCAGAGGCTTTTGTTATAGTGCGATGATTCTGGGCCCAAACCGGAAACTTGACGGTCACACAGCGGTCCACACTTATGACGATGAGGATGAAGATGCTGCTGTACATATTGAGGAACATAGCAAAGGATGTGAATTTGCACATGTAGAGCCCAAAGATCCAGTTGTTTATAACTGTTCTGACAATGACAAAAGGGATAATACTGCAGAATAGGAAGTCAGACAAAGCCAGGCTCAGGTACCAAGTGGTGTTAACTGACTTCTTTATCTTAAAACCAGCAATCCAGATCACTGTTCCATTTCCAGTGATGCCAAGTAGGAAAATTATCACATTTAAAATAACTGTGATTATACATGCTGCTTCCCTGCAATGTTCAGGATGTGTGTCTTCAGTATGTGACCCTTTTGAAAACTCGTCAACCATGTCTTGGTAATTATAGCTGTCTGCATCATTATTGCTGTATGCTTCTGTGCTTGAATTCATGTTTGCCTCTATTGCCTGGATTAAACAGTTGTTAAAACTGAATAGAAAGAAGAGTTCTGTAACAAAAACAACCACAAGTTTGTCCAAATGTATTCAAATGGAACACATTTCTAAAAAATGTCATGGCTGAGCAAAAGAGCACTGAAGAACAACACAAAGAGCTGACGAGATCTCCTAAGCTCACTCATTACAATTAACAGCAAAATGTCTGTTGTATCATTTCAATCAAATAACTTTGTGAATAGTAGATCGAGATCAAATTTGTTTGTTCTCGTAACTGTATTTTTCTTTTTTTGTTTCTGTTTGCTATATTGCATGAATGGCATAAGTTATTACTGATCAGGCAATTTATTATATACAGAACTGATAGGCCAACAAAAAGTACAACGCTAGCAGAATTCTGCAATCACTTCTCTTTTATTGTCTCTATATAAACTTTGTGCATCTTTCTGACTTGTGTCCTTTACTTACTTGTGATGGGTTAAATGCCTATTTGTATGCAGGAAATTGTCTAATTTTTAACCAAAGTAGCTTGTTTATGGCTTTAGAATTTTTATCTTTACTCTTTCTTAAACTTCAAAAGGCAGTAATTCACATTTGACAAATATGTTTGTTCATTAAGGAATATGAAATATTTCTTGTTATTATAATTGAAAATATACCTATAAGCTGAAAGGCAGTCTCAATAATACATTACTTAGAATACATCAGAATTTGTGTCGAATCTATATCAACATGTTCTTTGAACATCATATTTACAGTATATGCATCTTAATTGTCTTTAAAACAGCATAGAAAACAAGTGCTCTCTGCATGATTAAATACACATGGTAATATTTCTTTGCTCTTATGACATTAAAAAATAACTTGCCTCCCAAAGTAAGCCTCACGGTGCTGTTTGCAAATGCTTCACACGTCTTTCTGCTGCAGGGTTGTTTAGTTATGCGATAAGAGCAGACTGCACTATTGGCCAAACATTTTGCCACCTAGTTCCTCTCTGACACAAGCACATTTCTGACAACTGAGACTGTAAGGCCACACTAAACAAGTCCCTAAACAATGTTCTCTATCTGACTGTTGGTGATACGATGTGTTTGAGAGAAGAGTACCATCACTGTAAACAGGCTATTATTCATCAGCCTTTTATGTTAAGATGTTAAGAAATGTTAAGATCATCAGTTTATAAAGTTACACTGTACAAAATTTCAACCCACTAAATTGGCAAATGATCCTAAGATCTGTCATGAAACTCTACATGGTGCAAGCTGATAAGCCCTTTGAACATCCTCTCATACTCTATGGCCCAAGCTGATAGGTCTTTTGACATGTGTTCAACTTGTGTTCTCTCTCTGTCTCAGGGTAAGATTGCCTCAGTTGTTTGAAGGTAATCCAATTTCACTGCAGCGCGCTACAAGAGTTTTCTCTTTGAAACCCTCCTCCTCCCCAGCACTACTTTTCTAGATCTGCTTCAGGGGGATTGAACTGTATGTCTAACTCTCAACCCTCTACAATGTGACCAAATTTTGCATTGGCAACTAAAGATTTTCTGTGATTAGCCACTGGCCAGTAAATGTTCAGATTTTACTCACCAGTGATTGAGTTATATAGTGGCGAAGAAGTTTAGCACCGAGATCCTTTCACTGCGTGTTTTGTAGCATAAGCTACAAAGAAAAGAAAATTGACCTTATTTTGCTGCAGTGGGTCCAGAGTTGTCATGAATGTCAACATAGCTTTAATTTAGTAGTGATATGCCATAGTTACATTTACATTGCATTTAACAAGGTCAGTTCTGATTTTCCATGGACTGTTTTCAAAACATTCTCCGTTTTACTGCATTTTGCTCTACAGAGCAGTTTAACGTGTCTGTGTGATTTCAATACAGATTATGAGAAAAATTTAGTTTGAAATTTAGTTTGGCAATGTGTGACCAAAGATGAAATCCACGCAGTCCTTTGTCATTGAATATGTCTCTTTTAGGGCCTTAATTTAAGACTGCAAGCTTATGCACAAGGCAATGCTTTAAGTCATAAGTGCAAAGTCAGTGGGCATGGCCATGAAGTTTTGGTATTTTCGTACAAGCATGCACTAAGTGGGTTTGGCAAAATCACTCACGCAAATGTGCAAAAGGCGTGACCAAGTGTCATTTAATTCTGAGGTTCTTCTCCGGTTATTCAATGTCTGCATCCTATTATATAATCTATTCCCTCAAGCACCAACAATTT
This sequence comes from Myxocyprinus asiaticus, assembly GCF_019703515.2. NCBI lineage: Eukaryota > Metazoa > Chordata > Actinopteri > Cypriniformes > Catostomidae > Myxocyprinus > Myxocyprinus asiaticus. The sequence continues at coordinate 15,323,799 of NC_059346.1, read as the reverse complement.
AAACAAAGACAGCACATTAATAAGAAGTTGGTAGTGTAAATGGACTGTATGCAATGAATCAGAAGAATTGAAAATGTCTTTCTTCTGTCCATTAACTGCGTCATTGATGAATGTAAGGCATATTTCCTTTTATACAAATGGAAAATGTAATTCTCGTCAGAGTTTGGATATATGCTCCATTAAATTAAGTAATTATTATTAATCCTTTTCATCAACTGACACACAAATCATGGCTAGTATAAACAGTGATTGTATCGGCGCGCACTTCACTTCTAGAAGTCGATTTTGAAAAATCATTTTCATTTACTGAAACACGAAAAAATTTAACCAAAAATATTTCAAAATTCTAAATACACTTCAAACGAAATTAAAATATATTAAAAATAACGAAGTGGTCAAAAAAATCCATTTTACCCTCTCCAGGGCTCGCCATTAAAGCTTGTCCGCTTGTCCGTGTTCTATTATTATTTATTTATTTCTATTCATTGCTGTTTTTTATTACTTACCGTTTCCTAGTCTTGTGTAATTACTTAAGAACTTGAAACCATTCTTCCATAATTAACATATTAGGACATCTATTAGTTTTATTATTTGTTGTGGTATTAAAGCTGGTATTGAGAATCGTCAAATTTCACTACCGGCTACTGAAACGTTGGTATTGTGATAATATATAGACTTTATTGTAATTGGTAGATCTTGCTGCAGTAACATGATGAAAAAGTAGATCTCATTCCATAGAACTATGAGCATCCCTGCTGTTAATGATGGTGATGGAGGCATATCTTTATTTGACTACCATACGTAACATAAAATAATATCATATGACAATAGCCTCCTCCCCTACCCAGTGCAGTTTACTTTTCTGTCACAGAGAACTGAGTTGATTGCATATGTACACTATTAGGTTGGGCATCAGTCATAATTTTAGAAAAATATACATAAACTTTGACATGTTACTTGAACATTTATGCCTTTTTTTCTCTCCGGACAAGTAACTTTTTTTACTCGGACAAGTGAATGACCAATTTACTTGTCTCGAGGACAAGCACATGACAATGCTTAATGTCGAGCCCTGCTCTCCACGTGTTCCACCAGCCCCTTTTGCAGTGACTTAAAAATTACTCTACAGCAACTGGTGGAAAATTACTAGTCAAAATTAAATAATAAATACAACTGTAAATATACAAGAATAATAATACAAATAAACATAACAATAATAATAATAATAATTGAAAAAAAAAAAAAAAACCATGACCTCTAGGAGGTTTAACACAAATCTCATAAGTTTTGTTTCAACAAAAGGCTTCAACAGCGACTGAAGGGACATAATTTGATGTTAATTGTTAATTTGGACATTAACTTTATTACCACCTGCTGGTGAAATCTCCAAACTGCAAATGCAGGAACTGAATTTGGACTTGCGCTGAGTGAAGAGGTGTGACGAAACGACCAAATTCTTTGGAAAATAGAAAATTGCACTTTGCGCCACTTCATTTACATACAATACACCCACAGTTTGCGTGCCTACACCCACAGTAGCGCAAACACTCCCACCCATGCCCTGTTGCGCTTTGCACTGGCATGAAAATTGCACTTAGAATTAGCGCTCTAACGAATATTGGATAAGACGTTGCACTCTTTGCGCACTCACGGAAATAGAATCCTTAATATCTTTTCTGTTCTTTACAGACAGATATTCATCAAAAATAAAAAGATAAATTAATTCTTATCACACATAGCATGGATGCAGTAAAGTGTTTGTTCAACTAAAACACCTCTTTAAGATGCTTCCTGAACTGCCACTTTTGTTAAAGAGACAGTACCATTTTAGTCCTTATTATACATAGAGTACTAGGGCTGCACAATTAATTAGGGATGCACTGATCGGCAACTGATGTAGATCGGCCGATCTTCATCTTAGTTCTGTGATCGGCATTCTGTCGTGCCTAGATTCAGGGCCATTTTTTTTTATTTTTTATTGCAGCATGCACAAATTCACACATACACTGCTATTTAATAATTGAGCACTTTCTCACCCCTTGAAGCATGAGATTGCAAGCGCCACTGGAGTGTGAGTCAGTGGCACCTGCAGCTGTACGGCCGTACACACTGTGCATACCATGAGCACTCTGTCTGACATGAGAAATATTTACTCTCAGAATATTTCATCAATCAGGAAGTGTGTTTAAAAGAACTAGCGATGTATAATAATTCTTTAATAAAAGAGCTGTAAAATATATTTCTATGAGCAAATAATTAAACGAATAATTATTTTGAGTTTTCAGTGATTTGGCCAAACGGGCTTACAAAATTGTCTGAATCGATTAGTGATTCAGTACAGATTGTTCAGAGCGCTCTTTCACTGAATTATTTGGAGCGGTCTCTCGCACAGTAAAACAGCATCGGGATATTTATGAATACAGAGAACAAACAGTGCTGAATACAGTGGAAATGTAACTACAATCAACTGAGACAAAAGTCTTTTTGAGAAGTAACTTTGAGAGGTAACTTCAGCTAGTGCTGTGTCAATAGGGGCTGTTCAAACTGAATGTTTTTTTTTGTTTGTTTTTGTTTTTTTGTTTTTTTTTGCATACACACTGTTTTTCAGTCATTTTCCATGTAAACTTTCGCTAGATGGATGTCTTTTGACAACTATGTCAAATTTCACAGTGCTCCCACGGGAGCACTGCATTTTTAGAAGCCTGAGTTTTAGAAATCCAACTCGAGACACCTGTGTTCTGCTCTATTCGTTGTGGTGCGTTTTGCATTTTTAGCACGAGAACACATCTGTTCTGAACGGATACCGAAAAAATGCATTAGCCAATAGATACATGAACGCTACTCATACTCGAAAAAAAAAAAAAGCTTTCTCAAAGTCACCAAAATTGAATGCTTTGGTGTTGTTTTTGCAAAAGAATTATCCCACGGGAGCATGCCCCCGGTCTCCCCTAGATATATGGTTGTACAAGGCAGATTTCTGTGCGTACCCTCAGATAAAATCCTGCAAAAATGTGATGCCCAATTTCAAGAGTCATTACGATAGTAATTCTGACTCACTGCACAGTTAGACACTGACAGGACAATGATACTGTAAATGGATGTAAAAATGAATTAAACAAGAAATAAACATGCAAACTCATATCTGAGTATACTTGATGTTACGTGAGTTGCGACAGATGATGTGTGGAGAGATAAGTTTGAGCGATTATGCATGCTCTCAATTACACTCCCTATGCAGGCGCACTTCAGTGTTTATCAAACATATGTGCTCTTAATCTCTCATCAATCTCATATCCTAGCGCTATTTTGCGGGAACCCCAATTTAAATCAGAGATGCATGTTTTTCGCAAAACCACTAATAACAGCAATAAGTTTAACCTTCAATATCGGCACCGTTCATCACGCAGTTGCTTAATAATTAGTGATTTGATTTACAACAAAACTGAAAATACGGTAAACAAATCATAGACATGAATGGTTTCTCACTGGACCGGTTTTGGAGCTTGTAATGGATATCTCTGCTGTGTGTAACTTTGTGCAATTATTAAATGCAAATGGCTGCTATTTAATTACATAAATAATTAGTCTGCTTGAGCTGCTCTTTCCTGTCTGTATTGTGTTTATTACAGTGTTTACAGAGCTGTTCTGTGCTCCACATCTCCATCTCGGGCTAAGAGTAACAGATGTACTACCTTTGCTTACATGCACTGAGCGTGTTATATTTAAAACACTCCAAATGTAATTTTATTTCACTTTTGCATAATTCCAAATATGTTTGGCCACAAAGTGGACAAATTAATGGACAGTATGGACAATGTGAACACGAAGAGTTGTTTTTTTGTTTTGTTTTTTTTCACTGTTTTATTTTATTATTTTTGGGGTTTTTTTGTTTGGTGAAAAAGGTCCAAAATGTTTGTTCTAAATATGTAAATATTTAAAGTTATTCTAACTTCAACACTGTAAAAAAAATTAATAGGCTTCTACAAAATTTTTCATTTTTAAAAAGCTAAGATGTGATTAAAATGATAAAAGACAAATTATACAATACAAATATATACAATACAAAAATATAGCTTCACATTTATAAAATGTGTGTGTGTGTGTGTGTATATATATATATATATATATATATATATATATATATATATATATATATACACACATACATACATACATACAGGTGCATCTCAATAAATTAGAATGTCGGGAAAAGTTCATTTATTTCAGTAATTCAACTCAAATTGTGAAACTTGTGTATTAAATAAATTCAATGCACACAGACTGAAGTAGTTTAAGTCTTTGGTTCTTTTAATTGTGATGATTTTGGCTCACATTTAACAAAAACCCACCAATTCACTAAATCAAAAAATTAGAATACATCATAAGACCAATAAAAAAAAACATTTTTAGTGAATTGTTGGCCTTCTGGAAAGTATGTTCATTTACTGTATATGTACTCAATACTTGGTAGGGGCTCCTTTTACTTTAATTACTGCCTCAGTTCGGCGTGGCATGGAGGTGATCAGTTTGTGGCACTGCTGAGGTGGTATGGAAGCCCAGGTTTCTTTGACAGTGGCCTTCAGCTCATCATGGTCTCTTGTTTCTCATTTTCCTCTTGACAATACCCCATAGATTCTCTATGGGGTTCAGGTCTGGTGAGTTTGCTGGCCAGTCAAGCACACCAACACCATGGTCATTTAACCAACTTTTGGTGCTTTTGGCAGTGTGGGCAGGTGCCAAATCCTGCTGGAAAATGAAATCAGCATCTTTAAAAAGCTGGTCAGCAGAAGGAAGCATGAAGTGCTTCAAAATTTCTTGGTAAATGGGTGCGGTGACTTTGGTTTTCAAAAAACACAATGGACCAACACCAGCAGATGACATTGCACCCCAAGTCATCACAGACTGTGGAAACTTAACACTGGACTTCAAGCAACTTGGGCTATGAGCTTCTCCATCCTTCCTCCAGACTCTAGGACCTTGGTTTCCAAATGAAATACAAAACTTGCTCTCATCTGAAAAGAGGACTTTGGACCACTGGGCAACAGTCCAGTTCTTCTTCTCCTTAGCCCAGGTAAAACACCTCTGACGTTGTCTGTGGTTCAGGAGTGGCTTAACAAGAGGAATACAACAACTGTAGCCAAATTCCTTGACACGTCTGTGTGTGGTGGCTCTTGATGCCTTGACCCCAGCCTCAGTCCATTCCTTGTGAAGTTCACCCAAATTCTTGAATCGATTTTGCTTGACAGTCCTCATTAGGCTGCGGTTCTCTCAGTTGGTTGTGCATCTTTTTCTTCCACACTTTTTCCTTCCACTCAACTTTCTGTTAACATGCTTGGATACAGCACTCTGTGAACAGCCAGCTTCTTTGGCAATGAATGTTTGTGGCTTACCCTCCTTGTGAAGGGTGTCAATGATTGTCTTCTGGACAACTGTCAGATCAGCAGATTGTGTAGCCTAGTGAACCAAACTGAGAGACCATTTTGAAGGCTCAGGAAACCTTTGCAGGTGTTTTGAGTTGATTAGCTGATTGGCATGTCACCATATTCTAATTTTTTGAGATAGTGAATTGGTGGGTTTTTGTTAAATGTGAGCCAAAATCATCACAATTAAAAGAACCAAAGACTTAAACTACTTCAGTCTGTGTGCACTGAATTTATTTAATACACGAGTTTCACAATTTGAGTTGAATTACTGAAATAAATGAACTTTTCCATGACATTCTAATTTATTGAGATGCACCTGTATATATATATACAGTTGTGCTCAAAAGTTTGCATACCCTGGCAGAAATTGTGAAATTTTGGCATTGATTTTGAAAATATGACTAATCATTTATTTAAGGATAATGGTCATATGAAGCCATTTATCATCACATAGTTGTTTGGCTCCTTTTTAAATCATAATTATAACAGATATCACCCAAATGGCCCTGATCAAAAGTTTACATACCCTTGAATGTTTGGCCTTGTTACAGACACACAAGGTGACACACACAGTGGCAATTAAAGGTTAATTTCCCACACCTGTGGCTTTTTTAATTGCAATTAGTGCCTGTGTATAAATAGTCAATCAGTTTGTTAGCTCTCACGTGGATGCACTGAGCAGGCTAGATACTGAGCCATGGGGAGCAGAAAAGAACTGTCAAAAGACCTGCGTAACAAGGCAATGGAACTTTATAAAGATGGAAAAGGATATAAAAAGATATCCAAAGCCTTGAAAATGCCAGTCAGTACTGTTCAATCACTTATTAAGAAGAGGAAAATTTGGGGATCTCTTGATACCAAGCCAAGGTCAGGCAGACCAAGAAAGATTTCATCCACAACTGCCAGAAGAATTGTTTGGGATACAAAGAAAAACCCACAGGTAACCTCAGGAGAAATACAGGCTGCTCTGGAAAAAGACGGTGTGGTTGTTTCAAGGAGCACAATACGACAATACTTGAAATACTTGAAAAATGAGCTGCATGGTCGAGTTGCCAGAAAGAAGTCTTTACTGTGCCAATGCCACAAAAAAGCCCAGTTACTATATGCCCAACAACACCTTGACAGGCCTCACAGCTTCTGGCACACTGTATTTTGGAGTGATGAGACCAAAATAGAGCTTTATGGTCACAACCATAAGCACTATGTTTGGAGAGGGGTCAACAAGGCCTATAGTGAAAAGAATACCATCCCCACTGTGAAGCATGGTGGTGGCTCACTGATGTTTTGGAGGTGTGTGAGCTCTTAAGGCATGGGGAATCTTGTGAAAATTGATGGCAAGATGAATGCAGCATGTTATCAGAAAATACTGGCAGACAATTTGCATTCTTCTGCATGAAAGCTGCACATGGGACGCTCTTGGACATTCCAGTACGACAATGACCCTAAGCACAAGGCCAAGTTGACCCTCCATTGGTTACAGCAGAAAAAGGTGAAGGTTCTGGAGTGGCCATCACAGTATCCTGACCTTAATATCATCGAGCCACTCTGGGGAGATCTCAAACGTGCGGTTCATGCAAGACGACCAAAGACTTTGCATGACCTGGAGGCATTTTGCCAAGACAAATGGGCAGCTATACCACCTGCAAGAATTTGGGGCCTCATAGACAACTATTACAAAAGACTGCATGCTGTCATTGATGCTAAAGGGGGCAATACACAGTATTAAGAACTAAGGGTATGCAGACTTTTGAACAGGGATCATTTTATTTTTTTCTTTGTTGCCATGTTTTGTTTTATGATTGTGCCATTCTGTTATAACCTATAGTTGAATACGAATCCCATAAGAAATAAAATAAATGTGTTTTGCCTGCTCACTCATGTTTTCTTTAAAAATGGTACATATATTACCAATTCTCCAAGGGTATGCAAATTTTTGAGCACAACTCTAAATATATATTATGGCACCAATCAGTATCGGTTCAAATATTAATGTTTTAAGACAGATCGGGTATCGGTCCGACGAGCCCGATCCAAATCCGATAATGTGCGTTAGTCATGTTCGTTACTGTCAAGCTCCAAAAAATGACATAAAAGAACCATAAAAACACCATTAAAGCAGTTCATATGACTCGTGCATCTTATTCAAAGCCACTCGAAGATGTGCGATAGCTCTGTGAATCACAAAAGGTTGTGTTTAAGTAAAGTAAATATATAAAATGTACGCGCAACGCCAGCGCGTTAGTGAATGGCGATGCTCTGTTACACACACACACACACACACTCTCGTGGCTATTTTTAGCCTTCACAGCGGTGCTTCATATTTGAGCTCTACTCACAAGCAACATCTCAGATGTTGATTTCAATAGTTCAGTTCACTTAAAATATACATTTAGAACAGCACCGGAGGAGTATTTTACCAGAATCTGAATAAGAAGCGAATTAAACTACTGTGAACTTGCCTACAAACAGACACATACAGGACTTCCTGGAAAGTTCAGAATGTCAAAATAAAAACCGGAGGGTTTTAAAATTTAAAGGTGCACGATTGAGAAATATTACTGTTGTATTTAAAATTCTAAAAGTCAATAATAATAGTAATAATAATAATAATTTATTATTATTATTATTTGTTTACAGTGGAAGAATAGTAGGCTACACACACCTGTTTTGCATTAGCAGTATGGGCGTGAAGCTATAAAAGTATAATGATTTCTGTTGTTGGGGGGTTGGTACTGCTCATTTTTTTTTAACATTGAGCAAACGGCATAGATGGTTTAGAAAGACCAACAATTTCAAACAAAAAAAAATAACTCCAGTTGTTACACGACAACGAATGCCATATCAAAACTATGTAAACTGATTTTGTCTTAAGGTTTGCAAACCCTTATATAAATAATACATGTATTATTCAGCAATATAGCAACAGAGAAAGCATTAAAAGCATAAGATTACATGTTTACTGATAGTGGCACCTGGTGGCATGCATTTTTTTGAAGAGAGAAAAAAGCAATTTGTTTTGAAGAGTTTAGCTGTGATTATACATGCTGCTTCCCTGTAATGTTCAGGATGTGTGTCTTCAGTATGTGACCCTTTTGAAAACTCTTCAACCATGTCTTGGTAATTATAGCTGTCTGCATCATTATTGCTAATTTTTAACCAAAGTAGCTTGTTTTTCTAAAGCAAAGTGGCTTTAGAATTTTTATCTTTACTCTTTCTTAAACTTCAAAAGGCAGTAATTCACATTTGACAAGTATGTTTGTTCATTAAGGAATATGAAATATTTCTTGTTATTATAACTGATAAATACACCAGTACTGATCGTACAGGTGCTGGAAGTGAATTTCCACAGTCTCACTAACTGCTGCCTATCTGTCAGAAAAATGATGATCCACTGACAGATAGAGGTGGGAACACAAAGTTGGTTTAATTTATTCTGGAGTATAGCTGGGATGATGGTTTTGAAAGCCAAATTGAAGTCCACAAAAAGGTTCCTTGCATATGTTCCTGCTCTGTCCAGATGTTGCAGGATATGATGCAATCCCATGTTGATTGCATCATCCACAGACCTGTCTGCTCGATAAGCAAATTGAAGGGGATTCAGAAAGGGTCCAGTGATGTCCTTCAGGTGGGCCAAGTCAAGTCAACTTTATTTATAAAGCACATTTAAAAACAACAAAAGCTGAACCAAAGTGCCGTACAATTAGATACAAAAGTGTAATAGAGTACACAAATATATAAAAATCATCAAACAATATAAAAAAAACTAAAAAAAAACTAAACGCCAATAAACAACATGTAACCTTGACCTTAAATAGTATTAAATGATACAGAGTACAAATAGGTTTTAAGAAAAGATATAAAAATGGCTAAAGATGGGGCAGACCTTACGTGTAAAGGGGTACTGTTTCAGAGATTGGAGGCGACAACAGAGAAGGCTTGATCTCCCTTAGACTTGCATCGACATCGGGGAACTGATAAAAGAAGTTGCTTACAAGATCTAAGCATTCTAGGAGGCGAATGTGAGTGCAGAAGGTCAGTGATATATTGAGGAGCAAGATCTGACAGGGGCTTGTACAATTAGATAAGAATTTTAAAATCAATTCTAGCCTTGATAGGAAGCCAATGAAGAGCAGTCAATACAGGAGTACTGTGATCTCTTTTTTTTTAGTCCCAGTTAAAAACTGGCTGCGGCATTTTGAACCATCTATAAACAAGATAAAGCAGACTGAGGCAGACCAGCATACAGAGAGTTACAATAATCCAACTGTGAAGTAATAAGAGCATGGGTCACAGTTTCAAGGTCTTTACCAGAAAGAAAATGCTTTAATTTTGCAGTAGACCTCAATTAAAAGAAACTTCCCTTAGTAACGGCACTAATTTGTTTGTCAAACAGTAATGATTTGTCAAAAATGATCCCAAGATTTTTGACATGCATGTGTACATTGGAGGAGAGCATACCTAACTGGGCTTCAATAACAGCTGAAGTCCTGGCAGAGCCTAAAATCAATACTTCAGTTTTGCTTTCATTTAATTGCAAAAAAAATGATTCGCCATCCAGCCTTTAATGTCCTCAAAACACAAAAGAAGAGAATCAACAGAGCAGGTGCTATCAGGCTTAACTGGTAAATAAAATTGTGCATCATGTGCGTAACAGATATAGGAGGCATTATATTTTTGAAAAATGGAGCCATGGGGAATCATATAGCAAGTGAACAATAATGGTCCCAAAATAGAACCCTGGGGCACACTGCAAGATAGGGGGGCTGTTGTAGAGGAGAAATTACCTATATTTAGGTGGCAAACCACTGCAGAGCCAGACCCTGAATAACCACCATACACTCCAACCGGATTAAAAGTATTTTGTCAAAGTATCAATCGTGTCAAATGCTGCGCTCAGATCCATTAAAATCAAAACAGCACTTGATCCTGAGTCAAGTGAGGGCAAAATGTCATTAGTGACCTTCAGAAGAGCAGATTCAGTATTATGTAAGGTTCTAAAACCAGACTGGTACTTATCAAAGATATTAAAAGAATTCAAGTATGAGTATAACTGTGAATAAATAACTTTCTCTAAAGCTTTGAGATGAATGGCAACTTGGAGATAGGCCTGTAATTGGTATATACAGTGGGATTGAGGTGCGTTTTTTTAAGCAGTGGCTGCACAATTGCATGTTTCAAACTAGCTGGGACTACCCCATTTGCTAGAGAGCTGTTAATAATTGCAGTCACATCAGAGTTCATCGTTTCAAAGACATCTTTGAAAAGACGAGCAGGCAGTATATCCATTTTACTATTTAAACACTTAATTTTAGAAACTAAATCAACAAGGTGGGCTGAAGAGTCTGGTTGAAAGCAAGTTTGAGAGCTGAGCGGCTGGAATACCAGCGGTGAATCGAATTTTGCAGGCTGAATAGAGGCCTTAATTTCTTGGACTTTGAGTAAAAAATGTAAGAAATTTCTCAGTGGACACATCAGGACAGGCAACAGAAGCAGAGTGTAACACAGAGTCAATGGTCTTTAGCAGCACTTTGGGCCTATTTGCATTCTTTGAGGTCAATTTAGAGAGGATAATTTTCAATGATTTTTGGAAGTTATTTACGCAAGTCCTTAAAATGTCATATGAAACCTGGAGTTTGTCTTTCTTCCACCTCCGCTCAGCCTTTCTGCACTCTTGTCTGAGAGAGCGGATGTAGTCATTTAACCAAGGCTGGATGGCACCTTTGCCCTTAACTCTCCTGACCTTAACAGGAGCAACAAAATCTAAGGCAGCAGAACATGATTTATTAAAAACTTCATCAAGCTCCTCAGTATTCAGACCAGTGAATAGAGAGTCTGTGAAATGGGCCTGGTAATAGTCTGTAAATTGACTAGCAGTAGAGGAATGAATATCCCGAGAGTAGTATGAAGACTGCAAGATAGTGGGTGGAGGACCTGAACCGACAGCATCAAATACAATTGAATAGTGGTCAGAAATACCAACATCGGAAATCTTTAGATTTGTTACAGAAAAACCATAAGACAAAACCAAATCAAGTGTGTGACCCAAATTATGAGTTGGACCAGAGACAGATTGTATAAAATTAAAGGATTCTAAAAGGCATAAAAAATCCTTCACCAGAGGTTTGGATGGACAACAAAGGTGAATGTTAAAATCACAGAGAATCAGCAGTCTATCACTCCGAGATACTATGTCAGAGAGAAAATCAGAAAATTGACAGACGAAGTCCTTGTTATATTTTGGAGGTCTATAAACCAAAGCACACAGCACAGGATCCATGATGTCAGTCTTTAATAATTGTACCTCAAAACTCGAGAACATGTCCGTTTGGCAGAATTTTACGTCTAAAATTGTTTTTAAAAATAGTGGCAATGCCACCGCCATGTCCAGATGTACTTGGAGAACTGAAGAACGCACAGTCCGGGGGAGAAAGTTCTCCGTGAGCAAGGAAGTCATCAGTGCTGAGCCAAGTCTCTGTCACAAATAAAAAAGTCTAAAGAATGCGACATAAGTCATTTAGAACAAAGGATTTATTCGATAGCGACCTTGCATTTACTAGGGCCATCTTAATGGTAGTAGGCTCCGTGTCCATTGTAGAAATAGGAGTAGAACGCTTCAGCATACGGAGGTTATCAGGATTAACACCCCGATTATCCACGTCCCGGGCAGGGGGGTGGCGAACTGAAGACCACATCATCAGTATGTGGAAATCATCAGAGAAGACAGCCGATACAAGCCGATTCGAATGATGACGAGTTGCTCTGTGGACATACCGTGGTCGGCGTGTGATTTCCAGGGCAGCACATTGATTGCAGATTCCAGCAGAGAGACGAAATGTGGAGTTCAAGCGATGTAAATTCATGGATGAATAATTAAAAACCATATTGAGAAATGGATCAGAGCCTGAATCCGTAACAGAGCAACATATTTCCAGCTGCAGATATCGTAGATGAATAATAAAAATCCAGAAGGCCAAAGCGAACCACCAAAAATAATCCATTATTTTTATCCATTAATCCTTCAACCAGACCCGAAATTTAGTCCAGTTAAGCCTACACACCCCGGTGCAGCCGTGGTAGTGGTCAAGCAGCCTTCCAAAGGCTGCTCATAACTGAACCACCAAACGGCCAGCAACAAGTGGGGAAATGTCAATTCACTCGCCAGAGTCGATGTAATGTACTGGGGCTGCGAGAGCTCCAGGTAGGCTGGTAGAGGCTTTGCACAAATGGAAACACAGTTTAGTTCAAAATTGAAGTAAATCCCGAACAATGGAACAGTTCAATATCCCTGAGCAGATCGAAACTTATTTCCGCGAGCAGTCGTCCCATTAAAAGAGGAAGTAGCCCATTTCAGAGCTTAAATCCAGTTTAGAAAAGACAAGAGAGCAGCAGCAGCCAAACATGCCAGCGTTCGCTCATACCGGAAGTTTTTTAATAGGCTTAAAGTAATTTTTTTAACAACACCAGTCTCTTAAATGACTTCATGACCACAGACATCAGAGCGATATTCTAAACTGATTATGAAAAAAACAACAACACTGGTAATGGATTGGGATCGGTATCAGACGATACTGAGATTTCAGATATTGGAATCGGATCGGAAGAGAAAAAAGTGGTATCGGTTCATCCCTAATATATATATATATATATATATATATATATACACACACACACACACACACACACACACAGATGAGCCAAAATATTATGACCACTCGTAGGTGAAGCAAATAACATTGATCATCTGCTAACAAGGCTGCATGTCAAGGTCTGGGTGTATTAGACGACTGGGTCAGAGCATCTCTGAAACGTCAAGGTTTGTGGGGTGCTCCCATTTAGCAGTGGTGAGTAACTACTGACAGTGGTCCGAGGAGGGACAAACAACAAACCGGCGACAGGGTGTTGGGCGTCCAAGGCTCATGATGCACGAGGGCAACGAAGTCTATCTCGTTTGGTCCAAACCGACAGAAGATCTACTGTGGCACAAGTTACAGAAAATTTTAATGATGGTTATGGGAGGAATGTGTCACAACACACAGCGCATCGCACCCTGCTGCATATGGGGCTGCGTAGCCGCAGACCGGTCAGAGTGCCCATAATGACCTCTGTCCACCATCGAAGCGCTTACAGTGGGCACAAGAGCGTCGGAACTGGACCATAGAGCAGTGGAAGAAGGTTGTCTGGTTTGACCTGACCATTTATGTGGATGTCAGTTTGACACATGCACCTACCTAAACATCGTTGCAGACCAGGTACACCCCTTCATGACAATAGTATTCCCTGATGGCAGTGGCCTCTTTCAGCAGGATAATGCGCCCTGCAACACTGCACACATTGTTCGGGAACAGTTTGAGGACCATGATGAAGAGATCAAGGTGTTGCCCTGGCCTCCAAATTCCCCAGATCTCAGTCTGATTGAGCACCTGTGGGATGTGCTGGAACAACAAGTCCGATCCATGGTGGCTCCACCTCACAACTTACAGGACTTGAAGGATCTGCTGCTAATGTCTTGGTGCTAGATACCACAGGACACCTTCAGGGGTCTTGTAGAGTCCATGCCTCAGCGGATCGGCGCTGTTTTGGTGGCACACGAAGGACCAACAGTATATTAGGCAGGTGGTCATAATGTTTTGGCTCATCAATGTATATATACTGTGTGTGTGTGTGTGTGTGTATATATATATATACACATGCATACATACACACACACTACCGGTCAAAGGTTTTGAAACACTTGACTGAAATGTTTCGCACGATCTTAAAAATCTTTTGATCTGTAGGCATGTGCTTAATTGTTTGAAATTAGTTTTGTAGACAAAAATATAATTGTGCCACCATATTAATTTTTTTCACAAGAAAACTAAAATTGAATAATAAAAAAAAAGATTTTGAAATTGATGACTTGGACCAAATAATAAAGAAAAGCAGCCAATAAGTGCCCAACATAGATGGGAACTCCTTCAATACTGTTTAAAAAGCATCCCAGGGTGATACCTCATGAAGTTGGTTGAGAAAATGTCAAGAGTACATGTCTGCAAATTCTAGGCAAAGGGTGACTACTTTGAAGATGCTAAAATATAACACAGTTTTGATTTATTTTGGATTTTTAGTCACAACATAATTCCCATAGTTCCATTTATGTTATTCCATAGTTTTGATGACTTTACTATTATTCTAAAATGTGGAAAAAATATTACAATAAAGAATAAGTGTTTCAAAACTTTTAACCAGTAGGGTATATTGCTGCCTGAAATCAGTTAAAGCCTGCAGTGATGAGTACATTGCATGACCACTTTGATTACAATTACTTATAAAGAAAATGTTAAATGAGTTAAAACTCATTAAATCAAGTAGAAAAAAAATGAAATTATTGAGACAAGCTAAATGGATGGAAGCAAATATGTTGTTGTAAAATAATGATGAAAACATTTTTACAGTGTAGTGAAGACTAAATACCTGAACAGCTTACATTAGAACTCAATTTGCATTCTGCACAATGATGGTTTGATTTACTTCTATAAATCACTGAAAATATTATTTTGTATTCCAGTTTTTACTGCAGTAAGAAAGGACACCCTGGCATCCACTGAGATGGAGCGAGACAGATATGAGCAATATTCTTGACATGAAATCCAGTCCGACTTGGCAAACAACGAAGAGAAAAGTTTTTGGAAGACCCGTGTTAAAATAATCTTTCACATTTTTAGACAGAAGTGAGTCTGTGATCCACAGATTTGGTCATGGAAGTTCCTCTAAAAGTACTTTGAGTCTCTTCATCAATGGCACTCTTAGTCTTTGACAAAAATTAACAGCATTTCTTCGTCGAGTACTTGGGCATGAATGCATAGATGAATGGGTTTAAAAAGCTGATTGCAAGAGTAGCAGTTACTATTTGGGCAATGTAAAGGTTAAATTTATGCTTAGACTCATCCAGCTCTATTATAGAAACAATATGATATGGCAACCAGCAGAGGAAAAAAGTTGTTATCAGTAGTGTCATGATCTTGTAGGGCTTGGTGGATTTGGACATTTGGTTTGCCCCAAGTTTACAGATCAGGATAGAGTAACAGATGCAAATACTAGGAACGGAATCAAAAACCCCAAAATAAATTGAATAAGCATAGTAGTTGTATGGTGATGCT
Source organism: Myxocyprinus asiaticus (assembly GCF_019703515.2). Classification (NCBI taxonomy): domain Eukaryota; kingdom Metazoa; phylum Chordata; class Actinopteri; order Cypriniformes; family Catostomidae; genus Myxocyprinus; species Myxocyprinus asiaticus. The sequence goes on along the minus strand of NC_059346.1, from coordinate 15,308,237 downwards.
CATAGCTGGTAAAACAAGCAGGAAAAAGATAACATTTAAAATAGAAGTGATTACACATGCAATGTTTAGTATGTGTCTCTTAAGTATGTGACACTTTGGAAAACTCTTCAATCTGGCTTTGGTAGTAATCAACATAGCTGTATACATTATCATCGCTGTAAGCTTCTATGCTTGAGTTCATGATTGCCTCCATTGCCTGGAGTCAACAACTGTTAGAGGTGTATAGAAATAACAGTCCTTTAACAAAAACAGCAATCGATTTATTCTAATGTATTTTAAATGAATTCATGGGACATAATGTATGTATAAAAATGGTGTAGTAAAAGAACATTACAGCATTGTAATGTGTTTTGTAGCCTCACAAAGAGCTGTAGAGATCTCCAATCAGAAACTTCACAAAATGCCCTACCATTTAACTTTAATTTTAGCTGCAGAGATCTCCAATTAGAAACCGAACTACAAAAAGTATGTCTGATCATTTCAGTAAATAACTTTGTGGCTATTACTGCTTACCGAGATAAAGTTTTTTTTTTTACTCAGTTCTATATTTTCCACACAATGCATGAATTTCTCTGCCAAAAAAGTACAATGCCAGCAGAACTCAACACTTCTCTTTTTTTTTTTCTACATGTAAATGCCTTTTGTGCAATTTTCTGACCATCCTTGTGACCTTTACTTGCCTATGATGGGTTACATGACTATTTGTATTTAGGACATTTGAATTATTTACATTGACAATTGTGTTTGTTTTGTGAGGAGAGCGTAATGTCTTTTATTTCATAATGTAACAGCAGTACGTTTATCTTGCAAGGGTAGCCACAATCCTACATTTACTTAGAATACATCAGTATCTATATTAAATCTATTGTAACATGCCCATTGAACATATTCAAATGCATCTTAATTCCTTAAGTGCTCTTAGTCTTTACGTAAAACACTACAGAAAACAAGTGATCACAGTGTGATCAAATACACATGGTAACATTCTTGCATATTTGCTCTTATAGCTATAAAATCTATATCTGTAAAATAACTTACCTCACAATGACATTTGTAATACTTCACATACTGTGTATTCCTGATGCAGGGTTGTTTATTGATATATAAGAGTAGACTGGGCTACTGGCTAAAAACAATTGTTGGCAAGTTGCCCCTCTTTCTGTATTAGATCATGTGAGACAACTGTCGCACAACTGATGGTCTGACAACTGTCGTGCCTCGTCCATTTGGTTGGGGGTATTTTTGACCTGACCAAAGAACGAGGAGGGGCTTTTGACCCTTGAAAGGGGTGTGAATGAAAGTTGTGTTCTGTTCTGGACAACTTTCCTTTGTTTTATGAAAGCTGGGTACTGCGGACACTTACGAGACTCATGGACTCAGCTCAGTTACGTCAGCCATCTTGGCGCCGCCTCACCGTCGCCCTAAGTTTACTCATCCTAATGATATTTTGTGAGCACTCTGATTTAAATCAGTGATTTAAATCACTAATAACAGCAATAACAGTTTAACCTTCAATAACAGCAACGCATCTTCATGCATTTACTTAATAATTAGTGATTTACATTACAACAAAATAGCAAAGACTGTAAACAAATCATAGACACAAATGATTTCTCACAACAGAATGATTCATAACGGTTTTCAATTTTTTTTACATTTAGCATTTCACAGTAACTGCAAATTGAATATCATTTTTAAGTGTAGGGCATTAACATACTGTATAACTCCAGCATATAACTTGCAAAAGTGTGGCACTTTTAAAAGAAATATCGGTGATCTGTATCGGGCGATCACAGCGTAAAAATATCGGTGATAGTATCCGACTCAAATTTACTGATTGGCGCACCACTACAATTAATATCAATATGACCTTGTAACAAGGTTAAGGATGGGAAAGGAGGAGGTAGGAACAGTCAAAGTAATATTTTAATAAGAACATAAAAAGACAGAACACAAACATACACACTGCAGCTGCGTGTGGCTCTCTCGAACTGCCACGTTCCACTGCACTTATCCCTCTCCTCGGCTGATTATATGCAATTAGGGGCCAGGCGTGCATAGTCATGGCCCGGCCCCGCACAACTCCTCGTCACACCCCTCCCTCCTTTGCCTCAGGCCGGGGAGCTGCCCTTCTGGCCCCACCTGTGCCCTTTGTGGCCCCACCACAAAAAAAGAGGAGAGGGAAAGGGCAAGGTGGAGCGACAGTGAGAGTGAGTGAGTGAGTGAGTGAGTGAGAGAGAGAGAGAGAGAGAGAGAAAAAAAAAAAAAACTTGCTTGCCGGTTCCCAGACACGCCGTCGCCTGGTCCTCGATCACTCCTCCACCCTCTGGCGGACGACAGCCACTCCTCCCCGGGCGGACCGGACCCAGTCCTCTGACCTCTGGCAGACAGAATGCCCCTCCATGTTTTGGTGGCCGGTAGGGAACTCCTCTGCCCCTGGCAGCGGCTCCACCGCTCCAGGCGGCTGGCAGCGAGCCCCTCCTCCCCTCGCAGATGGCGGTGTTCCTCCGCGTCCAGGCAGCCGTGAGCAACTCTTCCATCCCCCAGCGGATGGCCGTGGCTGCTCCTTTGGGTGGATAGCAGTGGCGAGGACTCCACGACAGCGCATCCCTCCTCCTTCCCGGGCTTCGGCACCAATGTAACAGGGTTAAGGATGGGAAAGCAGGAGGCGGGAACTGGCTGAACAGTCAAAGTAATATATTAATAAGAACTTAAACAAAAAGACACAGAACACAAACGCATACACTGCAGCTGCATGTGGCTCTCTCTCTCTCGAACTGCCGCGTTCCGCTGCACTCATCCCTCTCCTCAGCTGATTAGCCCACCTCCTCATCACAGACCTTGTCAATTATTAAACCACAAAGGGCTGCGAATTAAATAAATAGTCTGCTCGCCCAACTCCATTCAAAGTTTATGTGCGCTGCTCTGTCCTGTCTGTATTGTGATTATTACAGTGTTTACAGAGCTGTTCTGTGCTCCGCAACTCCATCTCGTGCTCAGAGTAACAGCCTAGAGAGCAAAATTTTCTTGGCCCAGATCTGGCTGCATTCCGCCTGCAAGTTTGGCACACATTCCGCATGTAATTACGGTCCAAAATTGGACCAAAAGCCACTTACTGAATGTAAGCTGTATCCTCCACCGAAAGAGGCTAAAACTCAGCCAGACTTATCCTGTCCCCCCAGCATGCAGCCGTAATTGGACCACACATGTGCCAGAATCCCCAGACAAACAGCCAAACAAATTAACGCTGCCGCACCAGAACTCGGCCACAATTTATACTCTACATCCCCAGAAAGCAGCCGTTATTGAACCACAGTTATGCAAAATCCTCAGATGTCAGCCAGATAACAGCCTTAACATTACCAAGCCCCATATGTAATGTAATATTTTCATAATTTGTCAAAGTAGAAGCAAAAAAGCAAAGATGTATAATAATTATTATTTTTTTATTTAGGTTCAGTTCAGGATTAAAACACTCAGATGTCATATTTGCCAACATAATTGCAAACCTCATGGAAAAAATACACATACTCAAATCTTTACATAAGTGTGAAAATATGTAAAGGATAAAAAAAAAGCTGCAGAAAGACAATATAACAAAAGCAAGCAATAAAAGTAAAAATTGTTCAACATTAAATAAAACAATATCTAAAGAAAACAGTAAAATATACAAATGTAAACTATGTAATGGATACATTAATATTACAAAAGCAAGCAATAAACATACAAATGCTGAACAATCAAATAAGCTGTAAAAGACAATAGAACTTTATAGAATAGAAACAAGCAATAAATGTAAAAATTATAAATAAAGTTTGGAAAAAATAAATGTTAAACTGAACTGTTAAAAATAAAAGCAACCTCCTCATTACATTTATCTATGACTGGGATGGTTAATGTTATTAAAATAAATTGTATTCCAAAATTGAACTACTTGTTACAGTCTCTCCCTGTAGATGTCCCCCTCTCTTATTTCAAGCAATTTGATAGTATAGCGAAGTCCTTCATTTGGAATGGTAAACGTCCCAGATTACATTTTAATAAGTTACATAGGCCGACTGACAAAGGTTGGCTAGGCCTACCCAAGATTTTATTTTATTATTATGCATTCGGTCCCAGACATTTGGCTCATTGGTTGCTTCCACCTGAGAGAGCCCCTCCCTGGTTTTGTATTGAACAGGAAGTTCTTGCCCCTATTTTGCCATTACAAAGCCTTTCTATTAAACTAACCGGAGTAGTTAAGTCACACCCCGTTGTCTCGCATTTGCACTCGGTATGGACAAAAGTGTCCAGAGTGTTTAATTTGGACATTTATTTAAATGTTGCCTCAAGCATATGGCTCGAACCCTAAACTATGTATTGAAAGGTCCCCTTTCTGCTGGTCAGAGTGGATTGTGAGGGGGGTTACTACACTCGGTGACCTATATGAGAGTGGAGTTAGATCTTTTGAAAATTTGGTCCAACACTTTGTGATTCCCAGATCTTAGTTCAAAAGGTATTTACAGCTGCGCCACCTGCTCTGTAATATTTTGGGGTGTAGCTCACACCCCCCTAAAGCGGCAGATACTCTGGGAGAGGTGATTACTGCAAAGGTCATGAGGCATCAGTGTATTACTCCCTGTTAATTCAGAGTCTGGGGGATGGAGCTTTAACTTCTATCAAGCGATTATGGGAGAAAGATTTAAACTTGGTATTTGAGGAGGAAGTGTGGGCTAGGATTCTAAAAAATGTCAAGTCTGCATCTAGAGATGCAAGGATGCGCCTTATGCAATTTAAGATTTTACATAGATTGTATTGGGCCCCCTCTAGATTATATAGGCTTGGTTTTAAAGACACACCCACCTGCTGGTGATGCCAATCAGAAGAATCCATGTTTTTTGGGGGTGTGCTAAGATTCAAGAATTTTGGTTGAAAGTTCAGAGTTTTATGGGTGACGTTTTGAGCAACAAATTTTACTTTGTCCCAGACTCTGTATTTTGGGTGATGGGTCAGTCATAAATTGGGGGGATACTCACATAAAAAAATTGGGTTCTGACCAGTCTCATGATCGGCAGGCAAATCATTTTAAGGGGATGGAAGTCAGATGGAGCGCCCTCCTTTTGTGTATGCCCTTAATGTTTAATGTGTCTAATTCATACACAATCTTACTTGGTTTTCCTTTTTAGTGGCATCAACGAATCCATCTCTGCCTCAGGCTGAAGATCAGTCTGCAGTTCTGTCAGAGGCAGCTTCTGTCGTAATTCGTTATGACAGTCTGTGAATGACAGAATTGAAAAATCAAATACATACATGCTATGATTTGTTTATTTTTTCAATAATGTTTGTTGTTACTATTAACATTGGTTTAATAAGTCATTTGATTGTGGAAAGTATATTGATACATACTGTATTGGCGTTAAAGTACACATGACTTTTGTATAAAGTCCAACTGTCTTGAGGTTGCTCCAAAGTCTTTGTTGCCCTCTGAATTGCTTCAATTTTATATGGAGGCCAGAAGCACACACTATCCTTCACCCAAACACCAGGTACTGCTAACAACATGCAAATACTTTTTAATATTTAAAATGGAGAAGAGTGAACACCACAAATGTATCCTTTACATTGACTCTGCCCATGAGCCCCAGTCTAAGTACTTAAAACATGATCTGTCAACATAAAAAATAAAAGATATAATCATATATAGACTTTCAAGTGACAAAAGCATTCAAATATGTATAGCACAATCTTACCTAGCGCTGAGAAAGCCCTTTTGTTGTGTTTGTTTTGTTTTTAGTGTTTCAGTGTTCTGTTCATCTTCAAGCAGAGATCAGTTTCATCTTTAAAGAAAAAAAAAAAAAAAAAAACACATTATAAAAAGAGCATGCAGCCAAAAACCAAACAAAATAATTCCGACCAATTATACATTTCTGTCACCTGATATGAAGGCATTTAAAACAGTCACGGCCAGCGCAACAGTGTGAAAGGGTGCACTGAACAGAGCGCACTTACTCTTAACAATTTTCGTTAATTTTACGAAGGAAATAATTACACATATATCAAAATATGTAGCGACCCAACATGTATGTCTATGCGACCTAATTTGGGTCGCAACCCATAGTTTAAGAAATGCTGATTTAGAGAAATTTAATTTAGATATATATATATATATATATATAGATATACACTATATTGCCAAAAGTATTCGCTCACCTGCCTTTAGACGCATATGAACTTAAGTGACATCCCATTCTTAATCCATAGGGTTTAATATGACGTCGGCCCACCCTTTGCAGCTAAAACAGCTTCAACTATTCTGGGAAGGCTTTCCACAAGGTTTAGGAGTGTGTTTATGGGAATTTTTGACCATTCTTCCAGAAGCGCATTTGTGATGTCAGACACTGATGTTGGATGAGAAGGCCTGGCTCGCAGTCTTCGCTCTAATTCATCCCAAAGGTGCTCTATCGGGTTGAGGTCAGGACTCTGTGCAGGCCAGTCAAGTTCTTCCAGACCAAACTCGCTCATCCATGTCTTTATGGACCTTGCTTTGTGCACTGGTGTGCAGTCATGTTGGAACAGGAAGGGGCCATCCCCAAACTGTTCCCACAAAGTTGGGAGCATGGAATTGTCCAAAATCTCTTGGTATCCTGAAGCATTCAGAGTTCCTTTCACTGGAACTAAGGGGCCAAGCCCAGCTCCTGAAAAACAACCCCACACCATAATCCCCCTCCACCAAACTTCACAGTTGGCACAATGCAGTCAGACAAGTACCGTTCTCCTGGCAACCGCCAAACCCAGACTCGTCCATCAGATTGCCAGATGGAGAAGCGTGATTCGTCACTCCAGAGCACGCGTCTCCACTGCTCTAGAGTCCAGTGGCGGCGTGCTTTACACCACTGCATCCGACGCTTTGCATTGCACTTGGTGATGTATGGCTTGGAAGCTCTCTACGCACTGTTCTTGAGCTAATCTGAAGGCCACATGAACTTTGGAGGTCTGTAGCGATTGACTCTGCAGAAAGTTAGCGACCTCTGCGCACTATGCGCCTCAGCATCCGCTGACCCCGCTCTGTCATTTTATGTGGCCTACCACTTCGTGGCTGAGTTGCTGTCATTCCCAATCGCTTCCAATTTGTTATAATACCACTGACAGTTGACTGTGGAATATTTAGTAGCGAGGAAATTTCACGACTGGACTTGTTGCACAGGTGGCATCCTATCACAGTACCACGCTGGAATTCACTGAGCTCCTGAGAGCGGCCCATTCTTTCACAAATGTTTGTAGAAGCAGTCTGCATGCCTAGGTGCTTCATTTTATACACCTGTGGCCATGGAAGTTATTGGAACACCTGACTTCAATTATTTGGATGGGTGAGCGAATACTTTTGGCAACATAGTGTATATATATATACACACACACACACACACACCCACACACAGTATATATACATTGATGAGCCAAAACATTATGACCACCTGCCTAATATGCTGTTGGTCCTTCGTGTGCCACCAAAACAGCGCCGATCCGCTGAGGTATGGACTCTACAAGACCCCTGAAGGTGTCCTGTGGTATCTAGCACCAAGACATTAGCAGCAGATCCTTAAGTCCTGTAAGTTGCGAGGTGGAGCCGCCATGGATCGGACTTGTTGTTCCAGCACATCCCACAGGTGCTCAATCAGACTGAGATCTGGGAAATTTGGAGGTTCCAAATACAGGGTTGGAAGGGTTGCTTTTGAAATGTATTCCACTACAGGTTACAGAATACATGCTGTAAAATGTAATTTGTAACATATTTCTTTGGTTACTCAAGGTCAGTAATTTATTCTAAATACTTTGGATTACTTCTTCAGCACTGGTAGATTTTTTTCATTTGTTTTGACTATAAAAACTCTGCCAGTACAGTAAGACAAAATACATTCTCTGAAAAACCTAAATATCTTATGCAGTGTTGTTTCTAAAACAAGATAAATCAAATTTTAAAGATTTTTTTATATTTTTACAGGAAAACAATACAACGTGAATTGTTTTGATAAAAAAATATGATCGTGCCTGGTAACATGCATGTAAAATGGCTATACATTTTTCCATCTGAAAGCACTAAATATTAAATGAAACAAATGACAATAAAATGCAAAGTAATCTCTTCAGTAATCAAAATACTTTTTGAATGTAACTGTATTCTAAATACCAATGATTTAAATTGTAACTGTAGTGGAATACAGTTACTTATATTTTGTATTTTAAATACGTAATCCCGTTACATGTATTCCGTTACTCCCCAACCCTGGTTGTGAATCTGTAATTGCGTATTAATAAAGTAAATGTAAAAGTAAAAATGTTGCATGCTTGTAACTTCATTTACGCTTTTACAAATCATACTCTGCGCATGCAAATAATTTAGGCACTATTTTACCTTCATAAAGTTAACTGTAAGTAAGCCAAGTGTAACTGTTGCACTATCAAAATGTTCCTCTGTTAGTTTGAACAACCGTCGAGCTCGGCACAGCAACACTGGCACGACCAATGGTGTGAGTTTGGAGAGGGACTATCAGTTTGTGCAACCGATGTAAGAGAGGGGATGTTATCCGAGTTTGAAAATTGATTAATTTCTTTTGCTTGTGTTTTGTCTGTTTTGCAAGTGTTTTCTTAAGTTGCAGTGTTCTGAGCTCTCAGGGCCACCATAGTTTTTTTTATTAATGTGCTTTCTTACCATAATGCGTTCTTTGCTTGCCAAACTGTAGCTCCCTCAATCTTCTGGTTCTCCTGATCGGTGACAGCAAGCGATGACAGCACATAAAGAGTCTTGTCCGCAGCTTGGGCATAATCTGGGCTGGTCACCAGCCCATCAAACGTCTTGATAGGGAGAGTCTAGATTTAAAGTTAAGCACATAGTGTCAGATAATTATTTTCCTTGTAAGTCAATGAGGTTTCAGTGAGGTGTCCACATACCTTTGGCCACATAGTGTATACAAAACACCTTTAAATTAAAGTAGACAGTCTGATGTCTGTGATTTGCAAGGGTTTACATACATATCAGTGCAGTTTACATCATGTGTCAAACAAATTTTGTCATGGACTAAAACTATTTATTATTTGTTTTTAACTACACATTACACAGTTTGACACCTCTGGTTCAAATTACGTAACTTTTGACATTATACAAAGTTATTGAGTGATGATGACTTTACCCTAGCTGAATTGTCACAGATTTAATGTAGTGTAATTGTGATGTTTCTGGTAACATGGAGGGCACATGAAAGTACAAAAGACAAGTCACACCTGAGACATTTCTGGACTCAAAATCCATCCCATCCCAGTAAAACACCAAAGTTGTGACAAGAATGCCAGTGTCCATTCCTTGTCCTCCTGGGTGACAGGTCTTTTTATTCCAGCTGAAATAATAGTATAAAATAGGTAATAAAAATAGTAATAGTAATTGAGATAGTATTCCTACTTGGAATACAATCTCAACTTAACAGTCTTTTATCAGCACTTTTCATTTATTGCACTCCTTTAAGCTAAGCTTTTAAAAACTCATGGTGTGCTGTACACTACAGCCTCCGGGCTCACAGTGTAGAATCGATGAATCACTGTCTGGTCAATTAAGAGTTCGGTTTGGAGTTAAAGCTTAGGATCATGATTTTTCGGTAGTACTACAGCACACAGTGAGTGTATGTTAGCACCGTTTGATAAAGACGATTCATCTTCACATAATACAATGACTTAAAACCACATAACGTTAAACAAACAATTCAAACCATGCAACAACATCAGCATTAATTACAAAATTAATTACTAACCTTGTGTTGTGGATGGTGTCATCTCAGACACCCTCTTGGCTGCAATTTTGTCCGTTTTCTATGTCTTCACCCTCTTCCACACGCATTCCACGTCGGTGCGGGACACATTTTTCTCTACCCAAATCAACAAGGCTGCCATATGATGGCACTTGTCTCTGCCGATTGGTCACTCGCAGGTGCTGTACCTCACTGACTGACCCTCAGCGTGCACCTATATTGAATACAATTTAACCCTCACCCTAACCCTAACACTTCTAAAATGCATTGCCAGTGATGTGTTTGTAGTACTTATGTAGCTAGCCAGGGGGCGGCAGATCATTATGTCTAGCCTATCTTCACTAACCTTCCAAAACCTGGCTGGTACATATTTAGTTTTTCATCTTCGTTTACGTCCAAATTTATAGCAGTCCTGCACGTTTTTTTTTTTTTTTTTTAGAAATACCTCAGCCAGAACATGGCATATCATCTTAAGATACCAACTAGCTAGCTTACTGCCAACTACTAACTCACCTCAAGCTCGTAAACCCTCTTTTTCATGGATGCTTGGACTCTACCCTTGATTATACCACCTAGTAGCTACACACAGCTACACTAATCACTCTATTTGAGTTGAAAGAATTTAGACCCTTTTTAACCCTTAATGGTGCCTCAATACAGAAGGAAGTGATCGTGAAAAGGTTCACAGTCTCCGCCATTGTTGTCTGCTTTTGGGATCTGAAGGAACGTTTGGACCCAGAAATGGCTAATACATCACATGTGATATCAGACTTAATATCCGGATTTCCGTGAAAGAAACTTCACTCTCTTGTACACTGCAAAAAAGGTCCAGTTAGCGATAAACCAGGTTGAGGAGTGGGCAATGAAATGGGGATTTTGTCTGTCAACAGCTAAAACCCAAATAATGTGCTTTTCTAGAAAGAAAAATACAGCAGTAAAACTCACATTATATGGTCTTCCACTTAAGCAGGTAGATGTGGTGACATTTTTGGGAGTGTGGCTAGACAAACAGTTGACCTTTACCGTACATATTGGAAAACCGATTACAAAGTGTAAAAGAGTACTAAATGTTATGAGATGCCTGTAGGATTGCCACCTGTCCCATAAAATACGGGATTGTCCTGTATCAAATCAGTACGGGACACGGTTTGTCCCGTGTTTAAGCTGGTCAGATGGCGTCACTGTAAAGTCATTCCAGATCGCTAATTTAACATTGATATATGTTGGAAAATGTGCCTATTGTGAGTAAAGGACCGTCAGAAAAGTCCACAAATGGTGCAAATATTTATATATGTATATATATATATATATATATATATATATATATATATATATATATATATATATATATATATATATATAAATGTTCAATAAGATCAAACAATGTATGAAAACAATCAGAATCAGAATCAGCTTTATTGCCAAGTATGCTTACACATACAAAGAATTTGTCTTGGTGACAGGAGCTTCCAGTGTACAACAATACAAAAACAATACAAAAGCAGCAGCAAGACATAGATAATATTAAAAAATAAAAAATAATTATACACATACGTACATACACACACAGACACATACATACATACATACATACATACATACATACACACATACACTTACGTAGTGCAAATCTAATACAAATCTGTTATCTGAAATGTACAGTGCAAATTGTTTTTTGTTTTTTTTTCAGAGGAATGAAATGGCAGAAGAGGTTGGATGTGTTGGATAAATATAAAAAAGAATAAACTGTGTATTGCACATGGTTATTGCTCAATGGGGCAATTTTAATTGTTCATGAGATGGATCGCCTGAGGGAAAAATCTGTTCCTGTGCCTGACGGTTCTGGTACTCAGAGCTCTGAAGTGTCGGCCAGAAAGCAACAGTTCAAAAAGGTAATGGGCAGGGTGAGTGGGGTCCAGAGTGATTTTCTCCATGCTTTTTCCTCACTCTGGAAGTGTATAGTTCTTGAGGGGGGGGGGGGGGGGCACGAGGCAACCAGTAATCCTCTCAGCAGTCTGAACTGTCCTTTGTAGTCTTCTGATGTCTGATTTCGTAGCTGAACCAAACCAAACAGTTATTGAAGTGCAGAGGACAGACTCAGTTACTGCTGAGTAGAACTGTATCAGCAGCGCCTGTGGCAGGTTGAACTTCCTCAACTGGCAAAGGAAGTACAACCTCTGCTGGGCCTTTTTCACAATGGAGTCAATGTGTGTCTCCCACTTCAGGTCCTGTGAGATGGTAGTGCCCAGGAACCTCAATGACTCCACTGCTGCCACAGTGCTGTTTAGAATGGTGAGGGGGGGTCAATGTTGGGGTGTTCACAATCAAGTCAAGTCCACAATCATCTCCACCGTTTTGAGCGTGTTCAGCTCAAGGTTGTTTTGACTGCACCAGACAGCCAGCTGTTCAACCTCCCTTCTTCACTGAGTCATAAAGACAAGTACAAGTGAAGGAAGAAAAAAAAATATGTATAAACCAACCAAAATGTATACACAAATAAGATAAAGGAGACAAATAATCGAAAAGATAAAAATAAATATATTTTTAACATATATGATTTTTTTTTTTTTTTTTTTATAAGTCAGGGGTCAGGGAAGTTCTAATTTCAGCAAATAAGAAAGGGCATACAATTTTTATTAATAATGCATATTAACTCTTAATGCATTTATTTCTAAAGCTATGCAGGATGTGGTTAGGGGCCGTGATTCCCCCCATTTAAGTGTCCCTTATTTTAAAACTTCAAAAGTGGGAACCTAAGATGCCTGGTAGGATGTGAGTGGCCACAATTCACTCAAGAACATTTACTGTGCACTTATAAGATCAGCAATTGATTATGGTTGCATGGCATATGGAACAGCAAGTGATTCACTACTGAAGAAAACAGATGTGGTGAGACGCAGGCTCTTAGAATATGTTGTGGGGCTTTTAGTACATCTCCTGTAAATGCCCTGCAAGTGGAGATGGATGAAATGCCACTGACAGTGAGGCATCAACAACTATCAATGGCTTACTGAGTATCATTAAAAGGACACAATGATGTGCATCCCACAAAATCTGTGTTTGATGAGTGCTAGGAACAAAAACAAGGCAGCATTAAGAGCCTAGGATGGAAAGGAAATAGAACCGCCCAATCAATGGGTCTTGATCAAAGAAAATATAGTCAAAGTGTGCCATTACCTGTAGTTCCACCGTGGTTATTTCCTATGCCCTGCATTGATACACATCTACAAGAACAAATCAAAGAAAATAAGGACTTGACAGAGGATTGTATAGTTAATCAATATATTATACAAAAATATAAGAATATGTTAGACATCTTTACAGATGGATCAAAAGACCCTGCATCTGGAAAAGCAGGAGCAGCTGTGTATGTACAAAAATATCAGGTAGCTATTAAAAAGAGAGCACCAGACAATTTAATGGTGTTTATGGTGGAGTTGGTGGCAATATATTTGGCTGTCCAGTGGGTGGAAGAAGCAAGACTTGACAAAGTAGTCATTTGCACAACCTCTCTAGCAGCCCTGAAAAGTCTGCAGTTTGCACATTCTGACTGTAGACAAGACATAACATATGAAATTTTACAACTCTTGTACACATTGCATAATCAAGGAAACACCATTAATTTTCTCTGGGTTCCTGCACATGTAGGAGTTGAAGGAAATGAGATTGTGGACAAACTAGCAAAAAACTAATTAAAATTTAATAATGTTGAACTCATAATTCACATGAGCAAATCGGAAGCCAATGCACTTATTCGTAAAGCTGCAAATAACATCTGGCAGAAATTTTGGGATGGGGAAATTAAGGGGAGACACTAAGATACAGGATTTCTAAGATACAGGAAAATGTGGGAACAGGAGGAGGAACCACAGCTTTTTTAAGAAGAAGAGAAGAATCAATAATAACAAGAATATGCATAGGTCACACTGGATATAATAAAATAAAAAAGCACCATAATGGGTTATGCAGTCATAGTGATGAAGTAGAGACAGTTGAACATGTTATTCTACATTGCACAGCCTACAACAATGAAAGACAAGAATTACACTCAAAATCGCAGGCAAAGGCAATCCAAGGCATGTCATTAAAAAGTCTTTTAGCGAAAAAACAAGGGAATTGACAGATGATAAATATGACAGATGATGTTTTGAGGTATTTGAAAGCAATAGGATTATATTCAAGAATATACGTTTTTGTGTGTATGTGTATATATATGTAAAAACTAGCAAAAAACTAGTATGCGTGTGTGTCTATAGATAGATGGATGGATGGATGGATGTGTGTGTAAAAGCTGTCCTTCCGCATCGCTGTTCCACACTCCAGTTCAGTTAGTGGGGTAATGCACCAAAAGCTGGTTTGCCAACTGCCAAAAAACAAGAGAAAAAGAAGAAGAGAAACTTCACTGTGGGAATGTGTGGCCATGGAACTTGTGTCACCCTCAGACATGTGTGGTGACTGGCGTTCACTGATACGCGTGACTCTGCAAGTGCTGAATGTCCCACGTAATTAAAAGAAATTCCACTGATGATGCATGCTATAACATAGCTACATGCAACACCACAAATTTAAATGTTTATCTGTTCTGCTGTTGCTAATGAAATAATAGTACGAATACATCTTAACCAAGTTACAGGCTAAATCAATGCGAATGTTTTCAAACATTACTTATTTTTTCCACAAATCATCCCACGGGTATGTTTGACACCCCTGATCTAATAGCACTATGCTAAAGGCATCAGGCCGTCCTACCAAAATGAATTACAGTGTTTGTAAATTTTTACTTGAATGGATTAACGTCACATTTAAATAGAGAAATACAAATAAACAACTCACCTTATGTAAGCTCCGTTCTGAGCTCCATTGAGTCACTTTGTTTGTAGGACGTGGTGGTAAATATTATATATCACAACTGTTGATTCCGCTGTTTGTCAACAAGATAGTCCATGCAAAGTCCATTGATGTGTATCCGTGAAGTAGTCAACATTTTTAAGTTTAGGCTTCCTAAAATCTTCAGAGTTTGATTTCTACCGGATGCCATTTCTCGGTTTTAAATTAACCTACATCATGTGAAAAGTTAGCTGTGATTGGTCAGAGTCTTTCTAGCAAGTCAGTCCACTGTCGGCCATCTTTGGAACGCTCCCGGGAGGCTATTTCCAGTTATACCAGTGCAGCTCCTATCTACTTGAATGGGGGAACACTGAAATCTCAAAAACCGTTGATCAAGATTAAGATCAAAGAGCATATTTTAAATCAGCAGTAAAATCTGACGAAATTGGTATCATAAATTGTGCTTCTTTACCTCAAATCACGCTAAAAACAAAATTTTCCCGGCTTGTATAGCTAATGCGCATGCGTGTTCTCGAGTGGATTGACAGGCGATGTCTGTATCTAAAAGACGATTGGCTCTTTTATCTGGCAAGAGTAGCAGTTACTAGCAGGACCATGTGAAGGAATAAAGCAATGCTTAGATTCGTCCAGCACTATTATAGAAACAATATGATATGGCAACCAGCAGAGGGAAAAAGTTGTTATCAGTAGTGTCGTGATCTTGTAGGGCTTGGTGGATTTGGACATTTGCTTCACCCTAAGTTTACAGATCAGGATAGAGTAACAGATGCAAATACTTAGGAATGGAATAGAAAAACCCCAAAATAAATCGAATGAGCAAAACTGTTGTGTGGTGATGCTCATAGTTGGTAAAACATATAATTAATTTTGATGTGAGATTATGGATGTCTCTGAATCTGAATGCTGGTATACTAAGCAAAGCAGACATGAAACAAACCAACACAACACCAGCAGAGGCTTTTGTCACAGTGCGTTGATTCTGGGCCCAAACCGGAAACTTGCCAGTCACGCAGCGGTCCACACTCATGACGATGAAGATGCTGCTGTACATAATGAGGAACATAGCAAAGGATGTGAATTTGCACATGAAGAGCCCAAAGATCCAGTTGTTTATAACTGTTGTGACAATGACAAAAGGGATAATACTGCAGAATGTGAAGTCAGACAAAGCCAAGCTGAGGTACCAAGTGGTGTTAACTGACTTCATCTTAAAACCAGCAATCCAGATCACTGCTCCATTTCCAGTTATGCCAAGTAGGAAAATGATCACATTTAAAATGTTGTGATCATGGGCGGCTCCAGGACTGGGCTACCGGGACTTAAGCCACAGATGTTTTCCGTAAAGCCCCGAATGTTTGATCGTCTTTTTGTAGTGACGCCAGAAGTACCAGTGGTATCAAGTTGATATGAAAACATATTACATTTTATTATTTTAACATTACATTTTAAAGTTAGGGTTATATGTATAAATTAATGATTTCTGTCTTTCTACGGTACTGATAACACCAAATAAAGACTCAATTCATTACCCATGCACTGTCTTGTCGGCAGCTGCTTTCCAGCTCTCATGTAACCTTTGTGTGCGCATGCAAGAAGAGAGCTTGCGATACGCAATTGCGGCTGTGTGTCTTGGAAACAGTGTTGAGTAGGTCCATCCAGATGCAGTAAGTACCAAATATTCGATATATAACCCTGAAAACAAGGAGAAATATATACAGATGTACTCGAGGAATTTGCAAACTTTAAAGTCACAAGCCAAGGCATTTGCGTTTTTAGCAAAACTTTTTAAGATACGATGCAATAAACTTAGCAAAATTTAGCAGATTTAGCTAGTATTCTTCATCTCTTGTACCTATTTAGCCTGTTTACAACATGCTTTCTTGTACATTAACTTAAGCACCCGACGAATCAATGAAAATGGTACAGCCGTACAGAATGTGTGTCAAACTACAGAAAGCCGAAAGGGACAAAATAGTGTTTCTTTTTTAATTGCGTTTTAAAGTATATGTGTTAAAAGCATGCAATTTCTGATCTTTGAGCATATCTAAGACTCAGACAAAAGTTAGTGAGACTTTTTTTAGTTTACTATAAATGGCACCTCATAGGTGTATTCAAATTTTTATAATAAAGTGTATTATATTCTGATATTTCATCAAAGTATGGCCCCATATAT
This sequence comes from Myxocyprinus asiaticus, assembly GCF_019703515.2. NCBI lineage: Eukaryota > Metazoa > Chordata > Actinopteri > Cypriniformes > Catostomidae > Myxocyprinus > Myxocyprinus asiaticus. Next base: position 15,291,443 of record NC_059346.1, on the reverse strand, counting down.
ACAGAGGTCTGGGCTAAGCCCTGAGTGTCCACTGACCCTAGCACTGCCCCTGGCTGTGATTATGCTGCTTCACTGCAATGTTCAGGATGTGTGTCTTCAGTATGTGACCCTTTGGAAAACTCTTCAGCTAGGCTTTGGTAATCATAGCTGTCTGCATCATTATTGCCATTTGCTTCTGTGCTTGAATTCATGATTGCCTCCACTGGCTGAAGTCAACAACTGTTGAGTTGAATAGAAAGAACAGTTCTATCAGGAAGACTCGCAGATTTTAGTAAAGTTTTAGATTACATTTATTTGATGCATATAAAACAGGAATGTAATGTCTCTCTTTGGTGTAAGCCCCGTCTGGCATCCGAAGAAGTTGTACTTGGAACCATCAGATCCTGCCGGAGATAGGAGACAGGGGCGAGGAGCCTACCTCCGTTCAGGACAGGACTCAACTGGTGACGGTGGGGTGGTGGAGGTTGCCGTGTTAGCACACTGAAACAGCAATGTGATAGATTGTGAGCAGACTTATAAAGCAATGGCTAGGAGTTATCTAGCTAATGGTGCGATGATGTACAGCTGCTAGTCTTCTTGCTAGAACTACGCTGCGCTTACATTTCTGTAACATAAACAGCAGTCAATTTATCCAAATGTATTTTAAGTGAATTCATGTATAAATGTGGTGTGGCAAAAGAACATTACATTACTGTAGAGCCTCACAAAGAGCTGTAGAGATCTCTAATCAGAAACTTAACATGTCCTACCATTTCAGTAAGACAACTTTAGCTGCAGAGAACTCCAATTAGAAACCACAAATAGTTGTCTGATCATTTCAATAAGATAGCTTTGTGGCTATTACTGCTTATTGAGATAAACTTTCTTTGTACTCATTTCTGTATTTTCCACACATTGCATGAATGGCAGAGGTTATTTCTCTGCCAAAAAAGTACAATGCCAGCAGAACTCCCAACACTTCTCTCTTTTTTTCTACTTGTAAACATCTTTGTGTATTTTTCTGACCATCCTTGTGACCTTTACTTCCCTATGATGGGATACATGACTAGTTGTATTTTGGACATTTGTTAGTTACTTAAAGACCCCTATCTGTCTTCCCTATCCGAGCCATTCACATTGACAAGTGTGTTTTTGTTTTGTTTTTGTAACGGATGCAGGAAGAGTCATGAGAACAGGATCTAAGTGCAGCTTTGCTTTAATAAGAAAAGTCCAGATACAAAACTTGGAAAACACAGAAACAAAAAATTAAAACTCGGGAACTGAACAAATTTTACATCCATGGGGATAAAGGAAAACAACAACTGACAAAGACACAAGCAAATGGAAGGACATTAAATACATTAGGGCAAACAAGGTAAACGAGAAACAGCTGGGAACAATAAGAGCAGGAACCAGAAACAGAGACATAAGAAGGTAAACAAAACTTCAAACTAAAAGTCACTAAACTACTAATGACCTCTGGTGGGCGCTAGGGCAAAAGCATCAGGTCTGACACAGCCCCTCCTTTAAGGAGTGACTCCTGGTGCTCCTAAACATAACACACACACACACAAAAAAATATTTAAATGGGAGGAGCTTGCAGAAGATCAGGAGGCCAGGGAGGTGACCACAGGACAGGGACTGGGCCAGGAGGTCTGGGAGGCGGACACAAAGCCGGGACTGGGTCAGGAGGCCTGGGAGGCGGACACAGGGCCAGGACTGGGTCAGGAGGCCTGGGAGGCGGACACAGGGTTGGGACTGGGTCAGGAGGCGGAGCCGGAAGACTCTGAGGGCGCAGTCGTGGAAGACTCTGAGGGCGCAGTCACTGTGGTTGTCACACGGGCCGTGCCTGGGGAGTAAGAGCCCTACTCTTCCGCTTCTAGACAGCCATGAGCACAGCTGTGGGAGACTCGGAAGGTGGAAATGTGGGAGGCTCGAAGGGTGGAGCTGTGGTCCCCCCCCAATTCCAGTAGGGCTGAAACGGGCATGAACACTGGCTCTGGGACAGGCGAGGCTGGCAACGCTAGCTCTGGGACAGGCGAGGCTTCAAGAACAGGCTCATTGGCCATGGCAGGTGTGGGCGTTAGCTCGTTGGCCGAGGCAGGCGTGGGCGTTGGCTCGTTGGCCGAGGCAGGCGTGGGCATTGGCTCGTTGGCCATGGCAGGCGTGGGCGTTGGCTCGTTGGCCATGGCAGGCGTGGGCGTTGGCTCATTGGCCGTGGCAGGTGTGGGCGTTGGCTTGTTGGCCGTGGCAGGCATGGGCGTTGACTCGTTGGCCGTGGCAGGCGTGGGCGCTGGTAGCGGTACGGGGTTCCCGCCACAAGGACATTAAATACATTAGGCAAACAAGGTAAATGAGAAACAGCTGGGAACAATAAGGGCAGGAACAGAAACACAAGAAGGTAAACAAAACTTCAAACTAAAAGTCACTAAACTCCTAGCGACCTCTGGTGGCCGCTAGGGCAAAAGTCTAGAAAATGTGACAGTTTTTTGTTAGGAAAGTGTAATGTCTTTTATTTCGTATTGTAACAATAGTACTTTTACCATGCAAGGGTGGTTACAATCCTACATTTACTTAGAATCAGGGACTAAAAACAGTTCAAAGAACGAAAACCGAAAACGAACAAATTGTTTAGCAAAATGTAACCGAAAAACGGAACTAAGTGATTTTCAATTGTTCCGGAGTTAACTTTATTTTTAAATGCGGTTAACTAGTTATAACTAGTTAATTTTGTTCCATTAATTTTTTCATGAAACCAAAGGCCAAAGGGTTTATCACAGTACATTTTGGAACTACACCACTTCATGTTGCCTGAAAAAATTAAACATGCTTTGATCCTGAAGGAACCTGCTGCATCACACATTTCTTTACTTAATTGCCCACTGTGGATGTTGCATTCTCTGAATTAAACCAAATATAATTACTACATATACTTGCACAGCTAATCTAGGTACAAGCAAAACATTATTATCTCAGTTGTTTCCAACTCTTCACTGAAGTCTTCAGTCTTCACCACACAGGATAAAGTTAATTGTTTATTTTCGCTTATTGGCTTATTTTGAGCTTGTTTTCTAGCCCATGTTGCTCGTTTCCCTTGCGAGATCTGGCAACTGGTATTTTGCCCACCCCTTAGCACAGAGTACTGTCATTTTTGAAAAGAACATTATTAACCGTTCTTTTATTTTGCTCTAACCAGTAAACTTTTGGAACGGAGGCTGCGGAACTTCTGAACCAGAATTAAAATGTACAGTTTTTGCTCAGAACGAACCGAAATGAAAACATTTAGTTTTTAGTCCCTGCTTAGAATACATCAGTATCTATGTTGAATCTATTTTAACATGCTCATTGAACAAATTCAGATGCATCTTAATTTCTTATGTGCTCTCGGTCTTTACATAAAACACTACAGAAAACAAGTTATTACTGAGTGATCAAATACACATGGTAACATTCATGAATATTTGCTCTTATTGCTATAAAACTACATCCATAAAATAACCTCACAATGCAGTTTGTAATGCTTCACATATGTATTCCTGATGCTGGGTTGTTTACTGAAATATAAGAGCAGACTGCAGTACTGACCAAACAAATTTAACACCTAGTTCCTCTCTGAAATGCAAGTAAAATTCAGAGAACTGGGACCGTCTAAGACCACATCTAAAGGGTCATAAAATCCCCCATTTCAACACCAGTCGTAAACATCATAGTTTGGTAAAAGTCCCAAGAATGGGTGTGGATACATATGGAAAAGTGGGCGGGGAGAAGATGGGAAGAAGGGAGGGGGTCGAACACTCTTTAACCCTAGTCCACTCACTTCCAGAACATCAAGACACTCAATTTGGAGATGGCTGAACATTAAAATGTGAGTTAAGACAGTTGTGGGCACTTTTCTGTATATTAAGCATGAGACAAAAGTGTGACTATGTGAAAATGTATCAGATATTTAGGTCAGACTTTTGAGAGTGAAATGAAGACAGTAGGGAGCACCAAAAACCAGGATTTCTTTGGGACATATAGTAATCCTAAATATCTTTAGTGCCAAAAATTATTCATCATTTTCTAATGTTTTCCCATATTTAAACAGCTTTCATAAATAGATAAACTGTACTTTGAAATTTCAAATATAAACGATTAAGTACTTTAATATTTTAGTAAAATTTTATGTTCTATATTCTTTATATATATCCCTAAAATAGTCTATATTTAGGTAAAATGAACATCTTCTAAAGCCCAAATCTTTGACAATACTGTATCAGTTTTTACTTTTATGATTCTGAACTAAGGAGACAAATCGATTTAACACATGAAGATGGGGATGATTAAGGCATTGTAAATGTTTATTAGACACAGAAATTGTGGTTATAAAGATACTCTGTACAAAATTTCAGTCCACTAACATTGGGAACTTAGGCTTAACTGTTGCCTTAAATTTTCAAGTTAAAGTTGTGTCAAATTTACAACCTGCAGCTATGAGTTCATTGCACGTTTTTGAATTAACAACCACTTTGAATTTAATTACTGATAAAGAAAATCAAGTCCAATGTTTCCAGTGATGCCTTGAAAAGCACATATGATCAGACACATAAACATTTACATTTATAGTCATATAAAAGCATAGAACACCTCATATACGGCCTGATATACTGAAATATCGCTCGAAGCTAAAACTGTTTTTGGCCAACATTACTCAAAATTAGCCTGGAGTCTGTAATCAACTATTTTAGTTCATCACTGTAAAAAAGTCAACCCACTTAAATTCAAAACTTAAGTTTAATTGTTTAACTTAAAGGGGCATTCAGTAGTTCTCTAGCTAGCATTAGCATTGCTCTTCTTCATGTACTTTAAGTACCAATACGATAGTGGTGTTAGACGCTGTACTGTCATCTACTGACGTGGATCAGCATGATCATCTCTGCTGCCCCCGCCAGCTCTGGAATTTCATTTGCATCTGGAAAATGTCAGAGTTTGAGGTAATTTCTAAAGTTATTTATTACTACTATAATATAATTGCACAATTGTCAGAATTCAAGCGAACAGACTTCTACAGTTAAGGACAGATTATTATTGTCCCTCATATCAATAATCTTTAAAGACTGTCTACATTCCACGTTATTTCTAAAGACAGTTATTACCTTTATTAGAGAACTGTTTAGCGAAAAAAAAAAGCACAGTTATCTAGCAATACAGAATGCCATGGTAAAGGAAAGATTAGAATTGTTTTTCATGATCAAATTTAGTATACTATAGCTGTGACGCGGTTGCGTTTGTAAATACAGCTGAAAACTGTCCATTACTAACATACGTTGACTACACACGTCATTTTAAAAAGTTTCGAGGGAAACTTTTTACTGTAAATTCCACTGATACTATTTTAGAGAGTGGTCTAAACAATTAATAATTTCTTACCTGTCCAACAAAAAAAAAGCAATATTGGCATCATTACTCATTAGGTTTTTCTCCATCATCAAATCTTTCCACCTCGTGCATGCCGTACCGATGTTTACTCTAGTTTTTTTGTCTTTGCCGGTCTATTTGTCTTCTTGCTTTGGACATTTTTAGCTTCTTTGGCAGTACAGCTGCTGAATCCCCTGTTGTCTCTGCTTCTAAAGCACAATAATAAGTATGTTCCATTGTGTTCTTTTCACTCTTTGCGTCACCAAACAACATTGCGCTAAGCATAGACACGTGAATCTATATAGGCGGCAGCCAATGAGCGCAAAGATTTTCTTTTTCAACATTTAGTGAAACGCAGCGGACCATGTCATTTCAGCATGGCTAAACACATTGAAAAGGGTGACCTGCACCATGTATAATAAAAACACATTTTATAGAAAACTATTATGAGTACAGTTTTCATTTCATATGAGGGTACACCATTCAGATCACTCTTCACAAAAACACAGTTAATTTGTTAATGTGTAAAACTTTTTAAATTAGCCCCAAATTACTGAATGCACCTTTAAGTGGTGGCAAAGTTACAACAAACTGTACAGCAATTATTATGTCACACTTCTTAACCACATTGATTTTAATTACTGGTAAATTCTAGTTGAAATTCCAAAAACTCAGAATTTACAGAAATTATTGTGACAAGTTAAATAGATGGAAACAAAGATGTTATTATATATAAAAATATTGCTCAAAATAGTGAAGACAACTAGTCGAACAGTTCAGCATCAATAATTCATTTGCATTGTGCACATTTACAAAGTTTGCTTTATTTCTATACATCACTGAAAATATCATTATATATTACTTTCAGTTGCCACTTTAGATACAAGTGGACACCTTGGCATCCACTGAGCTGGAGCGAGATAAGTAGCGACTCATCATTCGCCCGTCCTCTCCTATGGCATTCTCAATCTTTGATAAGATGGAGCTCTTGAATTTCCTCCTAAAGTCATTACCCATGAAGACATATAAAACAGGGTTTAAGAAGCTGTTTGCGGCAGCAACACTGGTGCCAATTTTCAGCCCATACGCTATGGTCTCAGTATGGACACTTTGATTCAGTTCGATTAGCACAAATGTGTGGTAAGGCAGCCAGCACAGGAAGAAGGTGAAAATGAGAGCTGTCATGATCTTAAATGGTTTGTTGGACTTTGCCATCTGTGTGGCTCTCAGTCTAAATATGATAAGAGTGTAACAGACAATAATGAGAAGGAACGGGATCACGAATCCAAAAACAAAGCGACCCATGGCTATGATTTGGTGGCTGTACTGGCTTGATCTGTAGTTGTTCATGCATCGATTTATACCCAAGTGATTCTGGACATCACGGAATACAACAGATGGAATACTTAAACCTACAGAGACGACCCATGCGAGAACGATAATCACAGAAGCTTTTCCGATAGTGCGATGATTCTGGGCCCAAACAGGAAACATCACGGCTACGCAGCGATCTACGCTGATGATGACAAGGAGGAAGATGCTGCTGAACATGTTGAGGAACATAACAAAGGATGTGAACTTACACATAAAGAGCCCAAAGATCCAGTCCGAAGTTGCACTGTAGATAATGTTAAAAGGCAAACAGGCGCAGAAGATGAAGTCAGACACAGCCAGACTCAGGTACCAGGTAGTGTTGACTGACTTCTTCATGCCAAAACCTGCAATCCAGATAACCAACCCATTTCCTCCAATGCCCAGCAAGAAGATGATTACACTGATCACCAGAAACAACAGGCACAGAACCTCAGTGAAACATGTGGTGTGGACTTTGAAAGAAACATCCTCATAAGTAAAATTACTGGTGGTGACATTCGTATAATCAAAGTCTAAATCTAAATCTGTTGAATCCATTGCAAGTCACGTTGAATTCCTGTAATCGCAAAACAAAACACTTTTTTATTATTTGATTTATTTCTTCTTTTTGACATTAAAAGTATTTATATCCCAGTTTTTAAATTTTGTATTGGGCAAAATGTCATTGCAGCATAAAAGTTCAGTTCATGAAAATACATTTTCATACATACATCAGATTTATTAACTTTACAAATATTAAATTATAATAGATAGAAAAGAAAGACAATTGACAAAAAATATTGGACCCGACTTTCTAAAATGTAAATAAATTTGCCTGTGTACAGAAACACTCAAAAGTCAACAATGCAGTACGGTTCAGAGTATATACACATAAATCTAAAAAATAGCAATATAGTCTCTCACCTCAAGCTAAAAGCTGTTTCCAGCATAACTGTGGAAGTACCCATTTGACATGTGATAACTTTATACAGAGCTGATGTCATACTCCCTCTCTTGAGCAATATTGTGCATGACTTCACACACTGCATCGACTTCCACAAAACACTTCCACAATTGTTTTTGTTTTCCCCATCAACAAGATCCCCTACATTCACTTCATGATTTTGATCCTTCAGGTTTTGGGTAAAGGAAAATGCATTCAGTAATCAGGGTCGGCACTAGCTAGGCAGAGTAGGCAATTGCCTATGGCCTCCACATTAGTTTTTTTATCCAGCGCATTTTATGCCTGATTTGCATCGAAAGGAGTCATGTTTGCCCAGAAAAGAATGACATTGGCTGCATCTTATTCCACTCTCTAGTTCCCTACAACGTGAATTAGTATATTGTGAACACAAGTTTGGGCACTAGCAAGGACCTTGATCCTAAACATTGGTACAATGTACAGTGCTATTATGAAATATGCCTTCGTCCTCAGTTTCTCATGACTTGAGAGACTGAAGAGTGCATGATGACATTTTTGATAGACGTACTGTAAGTGAATATTGCGAGCAGATGCTCATTGGTTTTTATGGTGCTTTCTGGGAATTTCAAGGGATCAAGTACATTTCAGTGTAAATCATTTCTAGAATGATTTTGATGGGTTTCCCTAAGACTGACGTGTATAAAACACAGGTGAAATAACACTAGTTAAAGTGGTGCAACTGTGCAATTCATTAGACAGCTATTTCATTAATGGACAGTGACAAAGTAACTAAAAAAATGGAATAGAAAGAAACAACTGTGTAAGCGAAGACACTCAGAATGAGGGAAGGAGGACACTGGGACAGGGTGCTTCAGGTCTCAGGTGAGCTTTTATTCACAAATTTTGGGTTAACACAGTCACAACTGGCACAGTAACTTCTTCAGCTTCACAAACTCTTTAGCATCACAGGCTCCTAGTCACAGCCTCTTAATCATCACACAGTCTTTATCGCAATTCTTTAACGTCGAAACTCAGTAGCTTCACTGTGAGACTCTCATGCCAGACGCTCTCTGCCTCTCTGCTGGTGGCGTGGCTGCTTATATGCCGTTCTCCCCATGCTCACTGGACTTAGAGACAGGTGTTAGAAATAAGCTCAGGTGCGAGCGCCCTTACTGCTTTCTCTCTCTCTGGACAGACACTTGACCACGCCCTCGCTGCCACAATCTAATATACTTTCACTACCGATTTTCAGCAATCTCAAATACACACAGAAATTATACATGATAACTGCTGCAAATTTTACTGCAATGGGAAATTGTACGTGGGAAATAAGGCATTTGCATCAGTGGTTAAACCTCTTGCTCTGAGTAAAGTGGGGCAGGTCTGTGGTTCCACTCTACTCTGACCACAAGCTTTGAGCTCAGGGTACAGACTTATATTCATAAAGATTCTACTTTTATTTCTTTTTGCAAAATGGTTATTACAACAAAACCTAAAATACAAAACTGATAATTGTTTGGCATTAGCCTCATTATTTAGTAGCCTCAAACACCTTGTTTATCCTGCACATTCTATGCAGATTCAAATTTGCTCTCCCCTATGGAGACAAACGCCTCCTATAGAAGGCCACCTATAAAAAAATGTGTCATCACTTGACTGATAAAGTTCAGCCCAGTGACGGGAAATGTTGTGGTTGCCAGTGAACATATATGGAAAGTTTGACACGTAACGGTTACTCTCATCTACTTTTCAAACCACTAAATTGACATTTCTGCAGTGATAGTACCAATTTCTCTCCACATGAAGGACAGGTTTGTAACTGAAAAATAAATCTGTCACTCACCACTTGGATTTGTGATGGAGTTTTCTTGATGCGTGACAAGTTAGGTATGACCACATGCTATATTTGTTAGAGAAAAATAGAGAATCATTTGATTTCTCTAGTCTGGAAACATTAAATTTATCAATTAAATTCAGTGTTATTTCTGTAACTCTTTACTGTCCTGTCAAAGGGGGCATGATATTACTGGGAATTTGATTAATCAAACTAATTCTAGTCTTTTGAATCACTTTGCCAAAGATATTAATTCAAGTCGCTAACTGATCCATTTAGGAACCATTTCGATAGATGGCGACAAATGTGTATGTGAAATTAATTAGTGAGTCATAGAATCATTGATTCAACTGATTCGTTAAAATACACTGAAATCGCGACCAAAACATTGGTAGTTAGCGAAAACAATTAGTTTTCGAACTAAATATACTATACTGATTCATATGGATATGGAATTACAAGTATAATGATATATAATGAAACACTTCCATAATGTGCTGTCTGTTCCAGAGTACATGCAAATTACAGTTTAAAAACCTGTAAAACAAATTAGATAAACCAAACACTCAATGTTCAAAGACAAACTGGTTTGAATGTCTACCAAAGACCAGAGTTAACAAACGATGAGCTTACAATGACTAGCCAAACCACAGTGCATATTCAAATATTCTACTGACATAACAAAAAGAAGCCTGCTTGCACACCTCAACATTGAATCCGATAAGCTAAGATCTATAATATTTTATGTATCAGGATGCATACAGCATGTACAACTTTAGTTATATGATTGAAATAGTAGGCTATATCCAGGCTGTTATTAGCAAATATTTGGGATGAGCTGTTTCAATTTAGACAGAATTTATATACTATATATTTATAGATCATTCTTATGGTTACATTTTAAGATTAATTATTTTCTCTTTGGAATCTACCAAGAATATGCATGAGGTGATCAGGGAGGCATCCTGCACTGTTTGTCTGGTACAGTTTATAGTTAGCAATAGATTCAGCTCAATAACAGGGGCAAGAAAGAGGGTGTGAGACATTGCAGTTGTCAGATAGGTGTAATGAGGTAAGAAGAGACTTTATTAAAGATTTATATAAAAACAGACACCCTATATATATATATATATATATATATATATATATATATATATATATATATATATATATATATATATATATATATATATTGTTTTGTTTTTTTTAGACATTTTCTATTTGAGTTTATGAAATAGTGTTATTTGGAACATGCCTCAGTCAGTGGTAAACTGGACGCACCTTTTTCTGTCTCTTGGTGTTTCAGGCATGGTCGGCTCCAGGACTGGGCTACCAGGACTTAAGCCATGAATGTTTTCCGTAAAGCACCAAATGTTTTGATCATTTTTTTGTAGTGACGTCATAAGTACCAAAGCTTGGGTATCAAGCTGATATGAAAACATATTACATTTTATTATTTTAACATTACATTTTAAAGTTAGGGTAATATATTGTATATAAAAGAATGATTCCTGCCTTTCTATGGTATTGACAACACCAAATACAGACTCAGTTCAGTACCCATGAGCTGTCTTGTCGGCAGCTGCTTTCCAGTTCTCATGTAACCTTTGTGTGCGCATTCAAGAAGAGAGTTTGTGGCACGCAGTTGTGGCTGTGTATTGGAAACTGTGTTGAGTTGGTCCATTCAGATGCAGTAAGTACCAAATATTTAGATATATAACCCTGAAAACAAGGAGTAATATATACAGATGTATTCAAGGAATTTGCTCACTTTAAAGTCAAGAGCCAGGGCTTTAGCCAGTTTAGCAAAACTCTTTATTAAGACACGATGCAATAAACATAGCAAACTTTAGGCGATTGAGCTATTATTTTTCATCTCTAGTACCAATTTAGCTTGTTTACAACCTGCTTTCTTGTAAATTAACATTGTCAAAAAGGTTGGGCCATAAAAAGTCTTCACAATGGGATGGCCCAATTAAAGTCATACAGTTCTGGGTAGATGGTTTTCTTCCTTCCTCTTTCTTAAAAATTACAAAAATTAGACTTGTTTGGTCATACTGATTTATTCTCAGGCAATGAAGAGCTGACAGTGTCATCTTAATTTAGAGAACTCTAAACTATACAGACAAGAACACATGGAGAAATCAAAATGTTCAGAGGCATTTGGCTGATGGTGTAAAGAACTCAAAGGTGAACTACCACACCAGAGGCTGAATGCACATATATGATCATGTGCCCAGGGTCAACATCAAAAAGAAAAGAATCCTATGAAGTTGAAAGTTGACCAAGAACCAACAATAGTCATTACTGCACTAAACTAGTAGTCCAAGGCACTCAAAGTAGGGTATGAATTTATAAAGCCTTTATTGAATCATTGCTAATAGGTTAAAACATTCCACATAGCCATGATTCAATAAAGGCTTTTGATATTTATACCCTAGTTTGAGTGCCTTGGACTACGAGTTTTGAATAGAAGATCCTTCATCAAAAGAGCACAGTAAAATTATATCTTGATATTTGACAGCCAATTTACAGTATTCAATATACAGTATATCTCGATAATTATGTATATATTTTTTTTTAATTAGAGGAACCATAATTTCATCCAAACAGGTATTTTAGCCAAGTTGATTTAATACTTTAAAGGCATTAAATAAAAATCTATCTAAAGAAATAATGAGTTTTTTCACTAAATGAACACAAAGGAGATATGCACTTTTATATTTATATTCCAAAGCCAGTGCAGGGTAGATTACTTCTGAATTGTAATCGGGTACTGATTACAAATTACAAGACAAAAATTACAATCAGTAACATAATCTCTTGGATTATATTTTTTGGTAATCTAATCTGACTATTTTTGGATTCTTTTTGAATTACCTCTAACCTAACTCTTGAAGATTGTGTGAATTATTTTTATTTAGTAGACCATTTATTTTTAGACTATTGTCATCCATAATTTTTTTTTTTTTGGTCCAGACTCCTAGAATCAATAATTAGTGAAGGTCACTGGATTTGATGTTGATCATACATAAACATCAACAGTGATCAGTTACTTGCAGAACAATTCTTAACGAGAAGGCATGGTCTAATCATTAGAGTGTTGCTTTTGTCCAGAAATTCATAAGCATTGAGCGCAAATGTATTTAACATGGTGCAAAACTACAAAGGGAGTTGAGTGTTTCCCCTCGTTATGCTGATAGAGCTCTAGGCTATCCATCAATGACTCAAATATGTTTAAATAAGTTTAACAGGCATTTCTTATGGGAGAGTTTCTAGAATTATGGTCAGCTGCCCAGGGGTGTTAAACAAACCTAGTTTTACTCTGGCAGTTTTGGCATTACAAACACCATCCACGTGTGCTAACAGATGAGACCAGTCATATTTGTGAATAAATTCATTAACAACATCAACAACAAAAAAAAGAGTAAAAAAATAAATATGCAAAACTAAAACTATATTTACTGCACTAATGCAATCGGTTCAGCATTTATGTGTGGATTATTTATGTGTGGATTACATTGTGAAAATTTAATATTGTGTATTTGTGCATTTTGATGCATTTGATGGACAAAACCCTTCCGAAGACATGAGGGGCACTGCAAACCATACACTTCTGCACTTTTCTATGCCATTTTGTAGTTTAAGTAGTGCGAGAAGTGTGTTTACACTAAAAATGAAGCAGTCAATAAAAAAGAAAAAAAATCCTGCACACTATTTTAGCTCACAAAGAGTGTTACAAAATGTATTTTGATTTTTTCTTTTTTATTGGCTGCTGCAGCTTGTGTTCCTACGCACCTATCTATTACTTTTTAGGTGTGCGAGGTTAGTTGTTCATTGATTACACTAAAAAGGCAAAATAAAAGTGTACTATGAGTACTCGGATGATGCACTTCATCACAGTTGTCAAAACAGAATGTGGAATGTTGGACACTTCATACACTTAGTGCTCACGGCTTGCTGTTCATAGCGAAAGGGTCAGAGTTAACTGGCTGTGTTGCTGGTCTGACAAAACAGTTGTAAATTATGGAGAAAGTAGCAACTAGCGAAACTTGAGTGAAGACAGCTGTGTCCCAAATGGTGCACTATACACTATGCACTTGCAGAATACACTATGCACTCAGCCATTTAGCATATACATTTAGAAAAATTGGAGTATCGTCCCAACTGGAACTCTAAATTTTTTTACTACATGGAAGAATTCACCATTTAACAGTTGATGGAAGTGATGTTTCAAACGCATGTGATGTGTTGCCACTCAGTTTAACACTAATATCTAAAATAATGTACATATTCACACAGCGTGGGGTGATGGTAAAGCATTCAACTTACGTTTGTAAGGTAGTGACACATGGGTATGTGACACACAGAGTGATAATTCAAATAATAATAAAAACATCAGGAGTTTGTTAGATATGCAATGTAAAATTGAGAAAACATGCAAGTACACCTTTAAATTCTTCTATAGTTTTGATGTGGAATCGTTTACTGTGAATAGGATATTCAATTTTGAAAGTTTTGCAATGCAACGACCTTCCCTTCCCCCCTCTTCCGAAAACACTCGAAGACTTATTGATCGTCGATCAGCAGTAGGCTGACATAGCGTTAGACATTTTTGTACACTAGGACAAATTATTTTTGTAATGCTATAACTTTTGATTGCTTTGTCGTATCTACACAAATTTTCTCAGGTACAGTTGACATGATTGGAAACAAAACAAAAGCAGTTTTTCAGAGCCAACTTATTTACATGCAGACATATATAATGTGAAATCAGAGAAATAAGAAGAAAATTTTGGCTCAAGTTTGTTTTTTGTTTTTGTTTTTTTTTTATTTTTCAGCAGTTTCTTAGGCTGAGAGTCTCTGAATTTATCATAATATATATCATTTACATTTGTTTTTAAAGTTTTCTTTACAATGATACCAAACACTTGACCCTCCTTAATTTTTTTTTTTGTTGTTGTTTTTTTCTCGAATTATAAGCTTTTAATTTTGTCACAAGACATAAACAGTATGTGTGTTAACATGGTATTAGTGTGATAAAATCCCTTACTAACCTTTTCTGCATAAAGTTATATCCAGTTTTACAACTTCATTGCCATGACGATGTAATGTCAACAAACCCTAAAACAACTGTAAAATGAGGACGGGACGATTTGAAATTAATTTTTGTGGTAATCAACATTATGCCACAAATGCTGTCGATTGAGTTCAACTTGTATTGAATCTGGAATATTATTTTAAGTGAACCTGGGGTTCCATTCCTCTCCTATCTGGAATGACGATTTCTAAACCTTTCTCTAAAATCATATCGGTATGTGAATTTTGACAACTTTTCTCCTATTCTAGAAAAAAACAGAAAGAAACGAAATCTCTGGTTAACTTAGAGATTTATCTCTAAAGGGTAGAACTTTGCTTGCTAAAGCAGAGGGACTCTTTCGTCTAGCTTATTCTGTCAGGGTTCTGCACTTAGTTTTGTGTTTTTTCCCCTTTGTGGCAGAGCCCTGACATGTATGTGTTCCATGTCTGTTTTATGTCTGTGTCTGGATTCAGCCATTTCGGTTGGTTTGGTTTGGTTTATTTACTCTGTGGCTGAGTCCAGACACTTATGTTTTGTCTCATGTTATGTGAGCCCCAAACACCGCTGATCTTTTTTTTTAAAAGGCCAATGAGAATTGGCAAGTGGAATTTGCATGCCACTCCCCCAGACATACGTGTATAAAAGGAGCTGGTATGCAACCACTTATTCAGATTTTCTCTTCCGAGCCGAGCGGTTCTATTCATTGAGCTGAATTCATCCGCCGAGTTCATTCACCTCTCTCTGCTGGATCTTACGGCACATTTCAGCGGCTTCTCCCCCTCTGCATCTGTGGTTTGCAGAGAACGCCCCTGGGCGCTTCGGCAGAACATTTAAAAGAGTATATTTTAATAGAGTATATTTTCTTTCTGAAAGAGCGGCACACACGGAACGTCTTTTTAAAGACGCGTCTTTTTAAAGATGCCTTTCCGTTTGTGTGTTATTCCTGGTTGCGGTCGTTATCGCTCCGCTTCCGATGGCCACGATCGCTGTCTTACGTGTCTGGGCGCTGCCCACGCGGAGACATCGTTCATAGATGGATCATGTCCTCATTGCGAGAACATGACCATGGCAACGTTGCGGTCGCGGCTTGCATTAGTATGAAAGCAAGCCACCCCAGCGGTTCCCCGCCTCGGTCCTTCTACCTACGGGTATGATTGGGGATCTCAATGGGACCACCTCCACCAGGTATCCCTCCACGGACCTCCCATTCCCCAGCACGCTCGCTTGCCCCGGTCGCGCGCTCGGATGAGATCGCCGGCTTGTCTCAGGGCGAGTTCGACCCCTCGTTCAGAGCCCGGGAAGAGGATGAGTTATTGAGCGCAGCATCGGAGAGCGGGCGCGTCCAGTCAGATGCAGAGGCTTCGACTGGCTTCCTCCTTCGGGAATGGTCACCCAGTCCCAGGCTGACGAGGAAATGACGGACATGCTTTCCCGGGTGGCCGCGAGTGTCGGGCTAGAGTGGAACCCTCCACTCTCCCCGGAACCCTCGCAGCTCGATGATTGGTTCCTGGGCTCGGGGCACGGCCCCGTTCCTTTCTTCCAGGAAGTGCATGAGGAGCTGACAAGATTGTGGGAGGCACCTTTTACTGCCCGGTCCCGATCTTTCAGCTCCCCTGCTCTCGCTACCCTCAATGGTGGAGTGGCCAGGGGGTACTCGGTGATCCCCCAGGTGGATAAGGTGCTCACGGTGCACTTATGTCCACCTGGCGCGGGCGCCTGAAACTCCTGTCCAGGGCCTGTAGGGTTACATCATCCCTGATGGCTAAGGCCTACAGTGCCGCTTGGCAAGCCACCTCTGCCCTGCATGCCATGGCTCTCCTGCAAGTACACCAAGCCAAGGCGCTAAAAGAACTGCACGAGGGTAGTTCTAACCCGGGATTGATGCAGGAACTGCGCTCGGTGACCGACCTCGCTCTCCGGGCGATGAAGGTCACGCCGTGGTCTCTCAGGCGGACGATGTTCACCTTCGTGGTCCAGGAGTGCCACCTTTGGCTCAACTTGGTTGAGATGTGAGAGGCTGACAAGGCACGGTTCCTTGATGCACCCATCTCCCAGGATGGCCTATTCGGTGACACCGTCGAGGACTTTGCCCAGCAGTTCTCGGCAGTGAAGCAGCAGATGGAGGCCATACCTTACATCCTGCCCTGGCGCGGCGCAAGACCCCGCACCCCATCTGCTCATCGCCAAGGGCATCCTCCTGTGCAACGACATCGGCTCTGCTGCAACCCGCTCCCGTGGCCCAGCCCTGGCGTAGAGCCCAGCGCAGGAAGCAGACACCACCCGTCTCACGGCCGGCCGCTAAGAACCCGAGGAAGACTTTGAAGCGCCCCTGAGACTGGCAACCCAGGGTAAAGGAGACCTGCTACACTGGAGCTGGTAAGTGCGCCGCATACCCAAGAGGCTGCGGTACCCAAAAGTTTCCTTGTTCCCTGGGTCACATGTCCGGTGTGCACGGCCATCGTCACGACCACCGTCCACTGTCTCATCTTTGCAGGTATGGCACTCCAGTGGCGGTCCCCCGGGGGTTGTGTGGCACAAACACGCCCACATGAGATTGGGTCCGGTGGACTACAGGGACGAGACTCCTCCTCCCCCCCTTCGGCCAATCTTATGGTGGGCGGCAGGAGCCAGGTAAGTGCTTCGATGTCCCTGGACTCAGCACGGCCATGGGGCTCGGATCCCCTCGACGTGGCACCTTGAGCTCCGCCCCGCCGCGAGGCCCCACCCGCCGGTACGTCCAACGTGATCATTCCCTTGGTCTCCCTCGCCCGGAGTATGGGCGCGTGGCTCGTGCTTTCCAACCCGTCGCGATGGCTGGTCCGGACCATCCGACTCAGCTACACAATTCAGTTCGCCAGGCGCCTGCCCAGGTTCAGTGGCGTCTGCTTCACCTCGGTGAATGCCGCTACCTTGCGTGCGGAGATCGCTACCCTTCTGCGCAAGGGCGCGATAGAGCCTGTCCCTTCAGCCGAGATGAAGAAAGGGTTCTACAGCCCTTACTTCATTGTACCGAAAAAAGGCGGTGGGTTGCGACCAATCCTGGACCTGCGAGTGCTGAACCAGGCTTTGCACAGACTCCCATTCAAGATGCTGACGCAAAAGTGCATTCTAGCAAGCGTCCGGTATCAAGATTGGTTCGCGGCGGTAGACCTGAAGGACGCGTACTTCCACGTCTCGGTCTTACCTCGACACAGACCCTTCCTGTGGTTTGCCTTCGAAGGCCAGGCGTACCAGTACAAGGTCCTCCCCTTCGACCTGTCCCTGTCCCCTCGCATCTTCACGAAGGTCACAGAGGCAGCCCTTGCCCCGCTTAAGGAAGTGGGCACCCGCATCCTCAACTATCTCGACAACTTGCTGATCCTAGCTCACGAGAGAGTTACTGTGCACACACAGGGACCGCGTGCTTTGGCACCTCAGCCGACTGGGGCTTCGGGTCAACTGGGAAAAGAGCAAGCTCTCCCCGGTACAGAGCATCTCTTTTCTCGGTTTGGAGTTGGACTCAGTCTCAATGACAGCGTGCCTCACAATCGAGCATGCACATTCGGTGCTGAACTGTCTGAAGGTGTTCAAACGGAGAACAGCGGTTCCACTGAAACACTTTCAGAGGCTCCTGGAGCATATGGCATCCTCAGCGGCGGCCACACCGCTCAGGTTGATGCATATGAGACCACTTCAGCACTAGCTTCAGACTCGAGTCCCGAGATGGGCATGGTGCTGCGGGACACATCGCGTGACCATCATGCCGGTCTGTCTCTGCCTTCTTCAGCCCTTGGACCGATCTGGCATTTCTATGGGCAGGGGTTCCCCTAGAGCAGGTCTCCAAGTGTGTCGTGGTTACAATAGACGCCTCCAAGATGGGCCGGGGCGCCGTATACAATGGGCACACGGCCGCCGGCTCCTGGACTGGCCCGCAGCTGCATTGGCACATCAACTGCCTAGAGTTGTTGGCAGTACTGCTCGCCCTGCGGAGGTTACGGCCGTTGATCCAGGGAAAGCACATGTTGGTCCGGACGGACAACACAGCGATGGTAGCATACATCAACCGCCAAGGTGGTCTATGCTCCCATTGCATGTGACAACTCGCCCGCTGTCTCCTCCTCTGGAGTCAGCAGCGCCTCAAGTCGCTACGAGCCACTCACATCCCGGGCGACCTCAACACCGCAGTGGATGCGCTGCCACATCAGGTTACCCTCAGGGGAGAGTGGAGACTCCACCCTCAGGTGGTCCAGCTGATTTGGAATCGATTCGGTCGAGCACAGGTAGACCTGTTTGCTTCCCGGGAATCCT
This sequence comes from Myxocyprinus asiaticus, assembly GCF_019703515.2. NCBI lineage: Eukaryota > Metazoa > Chordata > Actinopteri > Cypriniformes > Catostomidae > Myxocyprinus > Myxocyprinus asiaticus. Next base: position 15,272,591 of record NC_059346.1, on the reverse strand, counting down.
CCCACTGCCCGCTTTAGTACACCCTGACCGAGGCACCTCTCGGTATAGACACGTTGGCACACAGCTGGCCCCCTGGACTATGCAAGTATGCGTTTCCCCCAGTGAGCTTACTTGAACAGACCCTGTGCAAGGTCAGGAAGGACAGGGAGCAAGTCATCCTAGTAGCACCCTACTGGCCCACCCAGACATGGTTCTCGGATCTCATGCTCCTCGCGACAGCCCCCCCCCAGCGAATTCCCTTGAAGAAGGACCTTCTTTCTCAGGGACGGGGCACCATCTGGCACCCGCGACCAGACCTCTGGATCTCCACGTCTGGCCCTTGGACGGGATGCGGAGGACTTAAGTGGCCTACCGCCCGCAGTAGTCAACACGATCACGCAGTCTAGGGCTCCATCTATGAGGTGCCTGTATGCCTTGAAGTGGCGTCTGTTCGCTAAGTGGTGTTCTTCCTGACGCGAAGACCCCCAGAGATGCGCAGTCGGATCGGAGCTTTCCTTCCTTCAGGAGAGGTTGGAGGGGCGGCTGTCCCCCTCCACTTTGAAGGTGTATGAGGCCGCTATTTCGGCTCATCGTGATGCGGTAGATGGTAAGTACTTGGGGAAGCACGACTTGGTCATCAGGTTCCTGAGAGGCGCTAGGAGGTTGAACCCCTCTAGACCACACCTCATCCCCCCGTGGGACCTCTCTGTAGTCCTTCAGGGTCTACAGGGAGCTACCTTTGAGCCCTTGGAGTCAGTTGAGCTTAAGGCACTCTCTTTGAAGACTACCCTCCTGACTGCGCTCACTTCCATCAAGAGGGTAGGGAACCTGCAGGCGTTCTCTGTCAGCGAATCGTGCCTCGAGTTCAGTTCGGATTACTCTCATGTGATCCTGAGACCCCGACCGGGCTATGTGCCCAAGGTTCCCACGACCCCTTTTAGGGATCAGGTGGTGAACCTTCAAGCGCTGCCCCAGGAGGAGGCAGACCCAGTCTTGGCGTTGCTGTGTCCGGTGCGAGCTTTACGCATCTATTTGGATCAAACGCAGAGCTTTAGAAGCTCTTTGTCTGCTTTGGTGGACAGCGGAAAGGAAGCGCTGTCTCCAAACAGAGGATCGCCCACTGGGTCATTGACACCATCACGATGGCATATCAGGCTCAGGACGTGCCACCTCCTGCGGGGTTACGAGCCCACTCTACCAGGAGTGTGGCGGCCTCCTGGGCCCTGGCCAGTGGCACCTCTTTGGCAGACATCTGCAGAGCAGCGGGCTGGACAGCACCCAACACCTTTGCCAGGTTCTACAATCTGCGGGTTGAGCCGGTCTCGTCCCGAGTAGTGGCAGGCACGAGCAGGTGAGTTCCGGGACAACTGGCCAGGTATACCACTTGCGCATAGTTCCTTTCCCCTCCCTTGAGTGGAAGACATGCGCTCTTGACTCCCAGTAGTGTTCACAGACTGTGATCCCTGGATGACTTTCCTCCTTAGCCCTGTGGCAGTTGAGTTTGCGGAGAAACTCGCTGCCGGCTCAGTAAGTGCGCTAATGAGGCCCTGTACTGAGGTAGGTGCTCCGCATGTGCTGGTTCCCCCGAAGGCAACCCCATGTGATATTTTCTGCAAAATCATTTCCCTGTCGGTAAACTACGTCTTTCTTGGGCAGGGGCCCCTCTGCCCCCGGTCGCCATGCTTTGTAGAAACTCCTCCCCCTTTGGGTAGGACCTACCATGGGACCTCTCCACATGACATACTTCCATCAAGACAGTAAAGACCATGCGACATATTTCCACTCAAAATACCCCCCCCCCCCTTTTGGGTGAGGTGTGGTCTCCGCGGTGTCTTCCCCTTGGGAGTGACACCCCCCCGACGTTGACACTTAGGGCTCCCAGTCAGTTAACAAATTCCACTCTTTTTGGGGAGAAAAGAGAAGGAAAAGAAGCCTCGGCTGGGCTAGCCTGTCCACCTATTCTTTGGGCAGTCGACTTGTTCCTGAAGGACTGTTCAATGCTCATAAAGAACGTTGGGGGAGGTTACATGATGGCCTGGTGCGCTGGCTACGAGGCACACAGCAGTCTGCCCATCACACACCGCCACTTCACGTAACACAGTTCAGTTAGTTGTGGCATTTTGTATAGGGACCCCTAGTGTCACTACATCGACACAACGTCGAGTGAGTGACAGATAGGGAACGTCATGGTTACTTTCGTAACCTCCGTTCCCTGATGGAGGGAACGAGATGTTTTGTCCCTCTTGCCACAACGCTGAACTACCTGCTGAAATGGCCGGGACCTTATCTCGGCTCCTCAGCACAAAACCTGAATGAGTGGTTGCATACCATCTCCTTTAATACCGGTATGTCCGAGGGAGTGGCATGCAAATTCCACTCGCCAATTCTCATTGGCCTTTTAAAAAAAAAGTTCAGAGGTGTTTGGGGCTCCCAAGAGTGACCCCTAGTGTCACTACATCGACACAGCGTCTCGTTCCCTCCATCAGGGAATGGAGGTTACGAAAGTAACCATGACATTTTGTATAGTCTCATTTCTTTGTGCATTGTCTTGTCTTCAGTGATAACCCCACCCTCTGGTTTGCCTTGTTACCTGTTTGATTATTAGTTCATTAGTTTCACCTGCCTTCCTCATTTGCCTCCTGATTTCTCTCCCTTTTTTTCCCAGTTTGTTTGTGGGATGTTGTTTATGTCCCCTGTTTGGTCTCTGTCGGTCGTGGTCCTGTCCAGATGGATTTCTGTTGGTTCCCCATTCCAGCCCAGCCCATCATTATGTTGTCGCCCTGGACTGTGTTTGATTTTCCCCTCCGAGGTAGTTGCCTCCTGCGTTTAGGTCCTTCACTCACTCCAAACATGACAGAACGAACTGGCCATTACTGGACCCAGTGGAGGCAATGGGCATTTTTCTTTTCCCAGCTCTTGTCCACCAAGAGTCAATCTCCCAGAACACCACCCACAATGACAGTTCTCTGACCCATTCTTGGAGCGGTCGATCCATCAGAGAATATGCTCGAGCTCGCCAATGAGGCCTTTAGGTGCTGTTATTGGTGAGATTCTTTTAAAACACCTTTTTCTGACTGGCTTGGACAAACCGGTCAGGGCTGAGGAGCTGTGTGAAGTCTTTTGCTGGCCTTTTTGGGATTTGGTGGACCACTTCTGTTGGCTGGCAGAGATGGAACTTCTACTCCAGGGGTGGAACTCCAAATCCCAAGACCCCTCTCAGCCGGTTCCCTGTCATCCTTCTGGCTCTTCCTGGGCTTCACGTCACCGTAGGAGGGAGCTGGCTGCTGACGGCCAGGAGGCGGAGGGGCCCGCTGCTGACCACCAGGAAGTGGATGCCATTACCGCAGCAGTGCTTCGCACCACCCGGAAGAGGAGGAGAAGGGCCCCTACACTTCAGCCCCTGCCACCGGCCACGGAGGCCGTTCCCCTGCTGCCACCAGCGTCCACGTTCCCCTGTCACTGCCTGTGCTCCCGACCACGGAGGTTGTTCCTCTGTCACTGCCAGTGCCTATGGCCGCAGAGGCTGTTTTCCTGTTGCCTCACCTCGTTCCCGTCCTGGAGCCACCTGTCCAGTCTCCAGTGCCCGCCGCCCTGCCTGACCTCATCCCTGTCCTCAAGCCTCCTCTCAGGCTGTCGGACCCCGCCCCCTTCCTGGACCCTCCTCTCAGGCCGCTTGACCCCACCCCCTTCCTGGAACCTTTTCTCAGGCCACCTGACTCTGTCCCCTACTTTGAGCCACCTCCCAGGCTGCCGGACCCCGTCAAGCTTCCCCCTCCTCCTGTTTTTTTTTTTTTTTTTTTCTAGTTTTTGGTGATGTCTGGTATCTGTCCCCTTGAGAGTACTCTCAGGGTTCTGCCCTTAGTTTTGGGGGTTTCCCATTTTGTATTGCATGATTCCTGTGTTTTTTTATTTAATTTTTTTTATTAATTTTTGGTTTTATACATTATAAGGAGAAGAGTCAGATGTTTATTTAATCAATCTTGTCTTGCTTTTGGATAAATATTTTATATACAAGTGTAAATTTAGTAAGAGTAAGCCTTGTTTTAATCGTTTTCTTATGGACTTAAAACTTTACATTTAATTTCAAACTCTTCTTATAAGAAAGCTGTGAAGACAGTAAACCTTTTCAAAAGACACAATCCTTTCTCCCTCCCTGGCATGGTACATTGTCATTTTGTATTTTTATTTTGTTTACTAAAAATAAGGGGAAAAAACATATCGGTATGTGATATCAAATTATGAACAAATGTCTTAGATGCGTGTACAATCTAAAAAAAAAAAAAAAAAAAAAACAAACAAACAAAAAAAAAACATTTCAAGTGGAATAATCCTGAGCCAATAAGGCCATCTAGTGTTTACACTGGCAAGATACAGTCTAGAATTCTGTGTATAATATCTCACGCTAATTTCATTAATATTCGATACATATAATGTACAATAACATTATAATCAGATTAGTGTAAATAACCCATTTACACATTGACACAAAGCACAAAACAAGAAAACGTGTACGTTTTCCAGAGGGCGGATCCAATAACCGAATTGACCAATCATGAAGTTCTACGATCTGGAAAATGTGTTGCTGAACGAGGGTGTGTGGCAAATATCTGACCAATCACTGAGCACATACAAAGTGAAACTAACCAATCGGCTTTACTTTTACAAGCAGGCAACATCCGTTTCGCGGAAGTTGACGTTTCTAAAGTCAGGGTAAATATTCCTTTACCTTTCCCGTTATTTATGGTCCCATTAAAACATCATCTGACAAATAAGGTAGGTCTGAACATTTGTGGATTGTTTTTCAGATAATAAAGGAAGTAATGAGCTGCCGGTTTTGGGAAAGATATTCGATTATATAGCTGAATTAATGTGTATTGTCATGACAGAAGAGCTACTGTTCTAAATTATGTAAATTATGTTTTGGAATTTACCATCAGGTGTCCTGAATAATTCACTGTTCTTGTTAAAAAGCATAAGTATAGAAAATAGGTCTAGAGACTGTCCATAATTATCTCTCTGATAGCTGAAGAAACGTATTGCACTTCAATATTACACGTTTTAACTTAAGTCCCAAATAAATAAATGAGAGAAATAATACATTTCTAAAAGTTGTTAGGTGTTGAGGTGTTTGTAAGTGTATGAACTGCTAGGTTTGTGATTTGTACTGCTAACCAGAAAATACTTTGCTTACATGTTGTGTTACAAGAAGGCTAAGGAACATTCAGGTCAAAACAAACAAACAATTGAATCTTACAAGCTTTCAGACTGTCAAATTCTTACCTGACAGAATTAATGGTATGCCTGATCATCTCTTGTCTCACATTACAGACTGTATGGATGACAAACTTTTCATTATTTTATGTCATTCTTTTTCTCATTTCACCCAGGCTTTCAAAGCAGTCCCAAGCTAGAATGTCAGACATGTGGCCTGAGACATCTGGATTCCTGGATTGATGGCAGCTTTTGCAGTATTGCGTTATGCCAGCAGCAGTCCTCTGCTCTGGGGCTGGGGACCCATTCTGTTTGCTGTCCTGGGCTCTGTGTTTGTTCTACTGTTGCCTTTAGCAGGCATAGAAGAGCAATGCTGTGCCACACTGAAGGGTCTAGCCCTTTTCCGCTGCCAGCTGTGGGGGGGTGTTCAGCGGCCCACAGTGCACACCACTAGCTTGACAGTCCCATTCACAGCGCTGGACCTCCTGCCACAAAGAGTCAAGCCTAGTAAAGGTTAGGGATGTGACATTCATCTAACAACTGACTAGTCGATTAGTGGGGTAGACTACTAACATTCATATTTTTAGTGGTGGTGGTTTTAATGCGAGACCCAATTCTCAAATGAATTGAGACTTCTTAGAGAGCATATTTGCATGATGGTAGCTTGCTGTGCTTAACAGTGAATAACAGTCAGCACAGTTAAATCCTCTGTGAGAAGTTTCGTCTCTTTAATGCTTTAGGTTCAGTCTTTTTATTCACTGTTACAGCAAAGTGCTGCATAAACAATACAATTCAAGACGAGCACTGTCAGACTTTAAATCCTCTGCTGTGAGTAATATTCCCATATTTGTGAGGTGTTGTAGAGAGATTAAAATCTTTTGCTGATTCTGTCTTACACTGCTTGAATAAATAGTTGTAGTAAAAAGGATTTAAACTGCTTGATGTCGTGAACTAGATATGTACTCTCAATATTATCTTGCAGTTCTGCCCTATTGAATTCGCAGAGGAACGCCCTGAAGCACTCCAATAGATTGATGCACATAAGCAGTTTTATGCTGCTCTGTATTGGAGACTTTTTTTAAATTTCTTAATTTGATAGTTTTGTACAATAAGTTATTTAGCCTGTTTATTTGTTGAATAGCTGTTAGGCACCATGTTGAAGTGCTGCACTTTACTTATGGTTAGGTTTAGGGTTTGGGTTAGAGCATATGGGTAATAAAATATGCATTCTTCTTCATTGTATTATGTGCATCATTGTATATGGAATACACTCTATCACTTCATTAGGAACATTATGGTCCTAATAAAGTGCCAGACGTGGTCTTCTGCTGTTGTAGTCCATTCATCTCAAGGTTTGACATGTTGTGCATTCTGAGATACTATTCTGGTCACTACAATTGTACAGAGTGGTCATCTGAGTTACCATAGCCTTTCTGTAAGCTTGAACCAGTCTGGCCATTCACTGTTGACCTCTCTCATCAACAAGGCGTTTCCGTACGCAGAATTGCCGATGTTTTTTGTTTTTGGCACCATTCTAAGTAAACTCTGGGGCAGGGCTATTCAACTTCATTGACAAATCGGCCAGATGGAAAAAATATTCGGGGCACGTGGGCCAAGCCAGGATATTTTGTTATCGAAAAGCTTCTATCTACAGATATTGTGTTATAGTAGGCCTATAATATTTGTTTATTATATAAATAAAACATCTGTGTTTTATAGCTTTTAATGTATTACATTTTTTTATCTTTAGAAATATTTCCATCTAGCAGGAAATTCTGGGAGGGAAAAATACGGGTAACTTGAGACCAAAAAAAAGTTCTTTCAAAATTCGTCCATTAAAGAAAGAGAAAATCAGACTGATACTAAAAACGTTTGACTTTTCAAATTTCATCATGATTTTACACCTTTAATCTTCCCCTTCTGTTAAAATGATGGATAATGATTATTTGTAGTGCAATGTCTAAAAGCCTCTAAAAACACTGTGCACATGCATGAGACACTAAAAACATCAAGACAGGGTGCAACTTCTGTTTAGTGCAAGTTTGCATAGAAAAACAATTAAAAAACAGTATGAACAGACACAAAACGTGTTCGATGTAAACAGCCCCCTAGACAACTGACAACCTCACATGGGCCACTGAAAATTTCAGATGGGCCGGATTTGGCCTGCGGACCGCCAGTTGAATAGGGCTGCTCTAGAGACTGTTGTGTGTGAAAATCCCAGGAGATCAGCAGTTACAGAAATACTCAAACCAGCCCATCTGGCACCAACAATCATGCCACAGTCGAAATCACTGAGACCAAATTTTTCCCCTTTCTGTTGGTGAACATTAACTGAAGCTCCTGACCCGTGTGTGCATGATTTTATGCATTGCACTTCTGCCACACGATTGGCCGATTAGATAATCGCACGAATAAGTAGGTGTACAGGTGTTGCTAATAAAGTGCTCGGTGAGTGTATCCTTTGAAAAGGAGTCTGATCAGGGTCATTTGAACATAACAGAGTCAATTATAAAACATTTTTGAGCGATGTATCCCTTTAAAGTCAACATGAAATCAAAATTGAAAATATTTACTTTCTTACTGTACTTTCCTGGCCTTACTGTGCGCAATTCAAAGCACAATGTTATTCTAAAATAAATAAAGTTATGTCTTTTGAATCTTTTATTAAAAATTAATAACTTCACCCATCTATAAAACGACTTTTCATTTTCAGCTGACGTCACAAATCCCTCTTTTAAAATAAATGGGTAAAGATGCCCCCCCTAATGAATTCCTCTGTTTAGGCCTAATGATACATATTATTGTAAAAAGTATCGATGTTGATTCAATTTCATTGGTACGAATTAATAAATAATATGTTAATTGATTGAATTCAAATATTTGACATAAAAGGATGACATTTAATATTTTTTTATTTAGTATTAAAAAAAATGTGCTACAAAAGGTATAAAATGACCCTTAAAATCAAATCCAGAGGACAAATATTGCCTCTTATTGGATGTCAATTCTGTCATAAATCCAGATTAAATAGATGTAGCATGATTACTATGAAAAAAAATGGAAAACGGAACATCCTTTGGAGTGTTACTGAGCATTTATTATGAATCTCTTAGCTTGAATATCATGTTGTTTAACACTGGCCATCTGTTCATTGACAGAGACTAAATTGGAGGCAAAGGCGTCTCTTCAACAGGCTCTGGAGATGAAGAAACAGGGGAAGAGGGAGAAAGCTCATAAGCTACTCGTCCACGCACTCAACATGAACCCAGAATTTGTGGAGGCACTCACTGAGCTGGGAACTATTCTGGAGGAGGAAAAGGACGTTGTTCAAGCAGACCACCTTTACACCAAAGCCCTTGCCATCTCGCCTTGTAACGAGAAGGCACTGGTGAGTAGAGACCGCACGTTGCCCTTAGTTGAGGAAATAGACCGACGGCACTTCGGGATTATAGATGGAAAGGTGCGCCGTCTCATGTCTATCCCCAAGGGTAACTCCGCTTTGCGTCGAGTAATGGAAGAGACCTACTACCATCATATTTACCATACAGTAGCCATCGAAGGCAACACACTCACTCTGTCTGAAATTCGGCATATTATTGAGACTAGATATGCCGTACCAGGTAAGAGTCTTCAAGAACAGAATGAGGCTATTGGTGTCGATGTAGCCATGAAGTACATCAACACCACTCTGCTGTCCCGGGCTCGGGCAATCACTGTCAATGACATCTTAGAAATACATCTGCGTGTTCTAGGCTACGCCGATCCCGTTGAAGCCGGACGATTCCGAACTAGCCAGGTTTTTGTGGGACATCATATCCCACCACATCCACAGGATCTGGACAAACACATGCAGGAGCTGGTGCAGTGGTTGAACTCAGAGGAGGCACTGCATCTTCACCCTGTAGAGTTTGCAGCTTTGGCACACTATAAACTGGTTTACGTGCATCCATTTGTGGATGGCAATGGACGGACTTCCCGTCTGCTGATGAATTTAATACTAATGCAAGCTAGTTATCCACCAATCACGATTCGGAAAGAACAGAGGGCAGAGTATTATGCTGTTCTAGATACAGCCAATGAGGGCGATGTTAGGCCCTTTATTAGATTTATTGCAAAATGCACAGAAATTACCCTTGATACTCTATTAATAGCCACAACGGAGCATGCAGTTGGGCTCCCTGATGCTAGCAGTCATGCCTGTCGTGACTGTAAACAGACCATACCTGTGCATAGCTGAGGAGGAAGGGAACAAGCCCGCACACACAAACATGTAGTTCAGTTGTCATATGGACCACTCAGCCACCATAATGAATCACTGTTTAACCCTATACTGCTAGCATCTGCCCGACGCAGACAAATGGGTATGCATTTTAATGTGCTTTTTGTGATATGCATTTAATATGTATCCACATTTGTTACAGATTCTGTGTTTGTAATTGAGTTTGATATGGTGTGTTCATGTTACTCCCTCAAATTTATTTTGTTGTGCATTTGAAATTAAAGGAAAGGTTTTACAAAAATTCACACTCTAAGAGTACTTGGTGTGAACAAACCTGGAGCTGTGCAAGAAGTATGATGAGGTTAAAACAATGAATTAACAGTATGTAGGACAGATTCTGAGGTCATGCCTCATTTATAGCAACTAAAGCCTGCTTGCTTGTTTCTTTTGAAATTTAGCTTCTTTATTTGTTATAATGTAGCATGCATAAACTCTGTCTACTGGGAAAAAATGACCTAAAATGAGGCCATGCAAACCATGCATGTTTAGTGTTTATATTTTGTGTGCATAAGTGCATCTTTTAATTTCTCTAGTGGCAAGCTTTGCTAAAGGCAGATATCTCTAAAATGCATAAATCAGGCTTGGATTAACTTCCTATTAAACTATGATTGGGAAAAGTACTAACAAGTATTTGTGAAGTACTTTAAGATTGGTTTTTAGGAAATAAATTCCCAATTTAATTTCCATTTAATTCAGTTTGGCATTTTGCCATTGCATAGAACATTATCTCAGATTTTTATTTTCTTTTTTAATAAGGGATATAATTTAAGTGATCTAAAAAGGGTGATGTAACTCAAGTAAATTCTCTATAAATTATTTAACAGATTTCTTTTTTGGAATCTGTCTTATTGATTACTGGTAGTATTCAAGTATCTTAAATAGCCTTAAGGATTTATATATATATATATGTTATTGTACATTTTTGTGTGCCTCATCTTTTGGCCACTAAGAAGCACTTTAGTTTGATTTATTTAAACATTGCTTTATTTTACTGTAATAAATTATTGAACATCTCAATTCATTCTAGTATTTGGTGGATTTTTGTAGTAATGTCCTGTTGTCTCTTTATGTATATGAAATGGATGGCCAAAAGTGACCAAACCAATCCATTTAAGACTATTTAAAACATAGGTCAAAAGTTCTTTAATGTTAGATTGACCTGAGAAAGACTAAAATATTACACAAGACGAATGTGTTTGACAACCACATGCATTTAATTGCTTCACTTAAACCATTTAGGCCAGAAAAGGAGAAATAAAACAGTATGACTACATATAATATGTTCAACACAGGAAATACAATAGATACATTACTGTAAATTATTATAAGATTTGCTTAAAGATGACAGAGACAATGGTTTGGTAAATAAAAATGACAGATCTATGATAGGTCAAATAATAATTTTTAAAAAAATCAATAAAACAAAGTGCACACTTCATGTGTATACTATGTTTTAATTTTTTGTTTTTGTTTTTAATGTTGAACAAGACATTGCAACATCACATTTTTATTTTCTCAATCACTACTTTAGGCCACTGTGGTGTTAAAACGCAAATATATAGAGCTACTGTTTCAATTTTAGTTCAAAATATACAAATGCTTTACAAAACTATGGCCAACCACTGAAGGGTGTGAACAAGAAACAAATGCACAATCAAAAGAACAATGCAGGTGGGCAATGCGAACAAGAAACCATCACTTAACCAAAAGATGCAGAATGGAAATTTCTAGTGTAGGACAGTAAGGACACTGTAAAGTTCAAAAACTAAAAATATTGTCACAATGTTTAATAGTGGATGTAGTACAGTCCATCATACCCATCAAAGCCAGTAATTAATACTAATATTCAGGACATTTAGAATAATCTATGATATATTGTGTATATACAATACAGTATAGATGGGTTCACATACAGGTTAACTCATAGTGGAAGGTTTTAGCGATATACAGCTGCTAAGATTCTTCAACTTCAAGGGAACAGTTCCACAGCTGCTGTAAGACAACAACTGTGCTTCTCCGCCAGTTCTTAAACTCAGAATATTACATTAGCATGTGGGTTTTGAACTGTGAAATTTAAAGTTCTAGATTCTCAACGGTCTGTATAGTCGGTTAAATCAGTCTTGTCTGTGGAGCACAAGCTTCAGCCTTCAGCCCGTTATTGAGCACACAAGGCAAGGCAGGTTTACAAGCTGTCAGCAATTAAATAAACATGAGATTCAAGGGTGGTGCTTGGAGAAAATACATATAAAATGTAAGACAAAACTCAACCTCTGTAAATAGAACGGACTAATCTCAACAGGACAGTGAACATCTTCCAGTTAAAGCACTGTAGTCTAATAAACAAAAGTGAATCCCGTAGCCACATGTATTGTTGGTAAGATGCTGGATTTTAATTGCTGACAAGATCATCTGTTACTCCATTTCGTCTTCAAGCTCTATGAAGACATTACAGAAGTTGGTTGAAAATCTGCACATGCAAGACTGTTTTGGATGGCCGAGGTACTGCAAATAAATAATTTATACAACATGCAGTCCAACTAATACTACGTAAAATAAACTTTTTGATCTTTTTATTTATTTTTTTTGCCTTTGACAAGGCAGGTACACATCTACATATCAGCTGCCCAAAGGGGCCTAGAAAGAAATTAAGCTGTTAAGTGTTGAAACCCATTTATAATACATCATATCTTCATATTAAATGTTCTTGCATATACCTTTTAAAACAGCAGTTCACATCATTTAACAGCTTGTTAAAAAAATACTGACAATATCTGAAATCTGCACTCATCCCTTTCTTTATTACCAAGCAAAAAAGAAGAAAAGAAAAACAAAAACTTGCATCTCTATGGATGTGTTAAAATATTTTTAATATGTATTTGGGGTGGTCACATTTGTACAGAAAGTAGGCTAAATTAAAATGCTGTTTGACACAGCATGGCTTTCTGTCAGAAGGCAGGTATTCTTCGTGTTATTCTGCATACTATTTCACTTTTTGAGGAGCATTCTGGCAAAGTCCTCATTGGACAGGGACTTGGTTTGCGTATCCAGGCTCGTGGTTCCAGGTCCTTCACACACTCCATCTGTCACTGTGCTGTTTGATGCAGAAACGGTCCCATTCTCTGCTTTGGCAGCTGGAGTGCTCTGCCGGTACAGAGAGCGTGGCAGCAGAGAGATCTGAGTGCGTCCTTTTCCCCTTCTGAAAATAAAATGAAAACATGTAAGGAAATGTATTCCTTTAGTTATAAAAAGCCAAATTGCTGTTACAGTTTAAACAGTTCTACATAACATAGATCTTTACAGCAAGTAAAATAAAAAAGAACTGTGGTTGGCTGCTTTCCATGTCAGTCAGTCTAAATGAAAGTAGGTGGTTCTTGGACCAGTGGAACACTTTACGCTAAGTGTCTGGCTATGCGAAACTACATGATACATAAAACTTGGTGCTAAGGATTATAGTAAATGAACCTGCCAGGATGGAATATCTGAGCAGCTAATCTGGTGTATCAAGTACTTACGCTCCCTGAGGTTGCCTTGGCATCGCTCCCCCCAGGACTCGACTGGGCATTGCTTTATCTTCCATCTTCCTGCTCGGGGGGTTGCTAATGGCAACAGAGAGTGTGAAGTTCTCAAGCATGGTGCCGTCCATCTTTAGCACAGCCTGTGAGGCCTGTGTCTCGTTCTCAAATTCCACATATGCCAAACCCTACAACACATACATTAGTCAGAAGAGTCAACATTCGCTTCACTAAAATTTTATTTTTATTTTTTAAAAGAAGTTGTAACTGAATTTGAAATTGTAAATAACATTTAGTTGTATCGCATCAAAATTGACCTGAAAAAACCCTACAATATCCTCATGCGACCCCACGTCCACATGCGTGGACATTGTATTTTGGCTTCACTATATACAACGCATAATTACATTTCATTTAAACCAACTGATCTCAATTCAGGAGACTCTGTGCTATCAGTAAAGGGTTAAACTTTCGACATACGGAGTCGTGTGGCAAAACAACATGGTGCCGATCACAGCAGAGTTTGTCTTTGTGAGTAACAAAAGATCAGGGTCTCTAGTTTCATCCAATTTGCCATTTTTAGCAATCTGAGCAATTTATCTTGAAACGCCACGCTGTTAAACATAATGATCACGTACGTGGACTGTATGCTCATTTTTATTTACAATATCCTATATTCACTGTGCATTATCACATTGAGATGTAGTATATGTCTGTAATGTCTCAAAAACATGAGTAACCAACACTCCTGGAAACAAAATAAACAATTTGATGAAAAAAAACACCTGAATTTCTATAGCTTGGAATTATTTAGAATGTCACAAATTAGTCCCGCTGTCCCCATATGTGGACATACATTTTTAGAAAAACGATTTGGTCTAAAAATTCTCTCTTTTATTTTTTTTTACATGTTTCTTAGGGGCTACTAGTAACAAAACAAAAATGGCAATGGAAAATGCACACTCCAGTCTCAGGATATATCTAAATATATTAATCCCTTAGCCTGACGGAGCTGACCACATTGTCGAGGATACTTTACAATCGTCTTGTATATGTTTGTTGGTAAGAGATGCACACCTTAGGTTTGCCTGAACGGTTGGTGACTAGTCGGATGGCTCTGACCGTGCCGTGCTCCTTGCAGAGCTCCTCTAGTGTTTCTTTAGTGCAGGTGTACGGCAGGCCCGAGATAAAGATCTTGTGCTTCTCTATTGCTGTTTTGTATTTAAAGACCTGCCAGGAAGACACATTGTCATTACAAATTACACATCAAATACACTTTTAAAAAATCATTAAATTTTCAATGCTCATTCAAAGTAACAGAAACATCTAAATTATTTGGTAACATACAAATTTTATTAATAGGCCTAAACATTCTAGTTACCTTGAAATCCGGGTTCTTATTCTTGTCCACACAAGGTGACACAAACATGGGCCGCCCATCTACCTCCTGTCTGTCCAGCTTCAGTGCCTCAGGTACAGCCAGCCGGTCCTCAAACTGCACATAGCAATAACCTCGAAACACACCTTTTGCTGCAAAAACTGGCCGCACCTGTTGGACAGTCCCACAAACCTGAAACAATGTTCGCAGCTTGCCCTCAGGATCCTCCATGTTAAAGGCCAAGTTACTGACAAAGACACTATTTTCATCTTTTCGCTGCTCCTGTGACATATCTTGGGGTTGCTGTGCTGCTTCATTTACTCCCTGCTGGTGCTTGCGGAAACCAGGTGGCTCATTTTTACGTGGCGGTGGTGCTCGACGTACAAAAAGCCCACTTTCTGTCTCCATGAGCTCCTCCGTAGCCATGCTGCCAAAGTCCCCCTCACCTTTGAGCCTCTTAGATGGCAGCTCTGAAAACATTTTATATGTAAGAGGTCTCTGAACCAAAACATCAGCTTTACAAACTTGGGGCCATATTTTAAAATAGTCCAGCTACCCCATACACCCTCACTGAACATCTAAATACACAAAACATTTTTTATATTAGATTATATATCATAGTAGAACGTACACAAAAAATATTAAATGGAAATTTTGTAATTATATTCTCTCTTATGTTGTTAACCTATTTGACTTTCTTCAGTGTAACATAAAACGTTAATCTTTGAAAAATACCCAGGCCACTCTTTTCCATATAATGAAATGAAAACTCAGTTGAAGTACCATAAAAGTAGTCTATACAACTGCTATATTCTACAACATACCAGTGTTATTATAGTATTTTAATTTTTTTATGTAGTTTTTCTTTTTATATAATTATAAATGTTCATTTGAATTTCAGTTTTAATATTTTTCTTGTTTGTTTTTTGTAGTTTTTATTAAATACAAATATTTCTATTTAGTTATTTATTTTTATTTCAGTCATTTTCTTTTTATTTTTTTTAATAGGGATTGACTAATGTATTAAGTACTTCAGCTGACTGACAGAAATGGAATAAAACTCAAATTTATGGCACACAAGTTTGGTACTGTTAAACTTACCTAAATAGTTCATGTCTAACAGAAATAGTGTAATAATTATGAAAATATACAGATTTAACCATATTATTTTTTTGCACAGTATACAGAAGCAATGCAACATGCTCACTTCACTACTGAGATAAATGTATTTCTAATAAATGCCAACTAAGGAACAAATATAACATAGCAATATTAAATAAAGCAATTTCAAACAAACAAGGAGAAAAACAAAATGACCAATAATGGTCCTCAATCTCTACTTGTACTTTTGAGAATGCTATTTCCAATTTATTTTGAAATAATTTTGGTGCCACAGATAGTATTGCATGACAATGATGAATTTGCTTATTAGACTAACTGTGTTGAATTCAAAGTACTCCCACACGGCACTTGTTTGCTTTCTGCCAACCGCCATCACAACAGTATACCCCATTAAACACAGCTTGCACGTTTTGAAGACACAGAGTAGGTGTGGCGCCAAACACCTCCACCTATAGTTGTGGTGCTAGATATGACTGTTCAAAACTGCAGATAAATTCATATTGCTCCTTGAAATTCACAATTTTGGGGAAAAAAATGAAACAAAAACTAAAAATACTCAAACTAAATATAGTTGTATTTTTTTAATATATTTTATTTAGTTGTCATGGCAAGAATTTTTTGTTTTCGTAGCTTTTAAAAAATCTAATATTCGTATCATATTTTATTTTAGTTAGTTAGTTTTTGTTAAGGATAATAACCCTGCATCATACAAGTTTGAAACTAAATGAAGGTATGTAAATATCCACAATTTTAATTTTTAGGTGAACAATCCCTATAACTCTAAACTTAACACTATAAAACAAGATGTTTAAAGCTTGTTTTTTGCTCTCCAGACTTACCTGCATCCTCTCCCCATTCCTCTTCATACTCATCTTCAGCTTTTCGTTTATCCCCTGTTCTGTTTGCTTTCTGGCTCTTCTTTTGGGCTTTTTTATCTGCCTTGGCTTTTCTCCTGTGCTCGGATTTCTCCTCTTGTCTGGCTGCGAGAGCCTCTTTTTCAGCCACCTATGGAGAAACAGCGTTCAAATGGTTCAAAAACCACAATAAAACAAAATAACACCTAATTTCTACATAGTGGGCTTCCTCATTCCTGGCTGATGCTTTACACTAATATGCATATATGCTCGAATGCGGACACAGTCTACCATCTTCAGCATTTCATATTCCATTCATTTGAACACAGGATCTTTGAGCTCATAACAAAAATGAACACGGAAGTATGCCAGTTATAGAGGGTTAGTAAGGACTGTGTTCTTACTCTTGTTCTCTGTTCATTTACTCTGTTCAATTTTGTCTCAGTTTTCTGCACTGCAGTGTCCCAGTCTTCCAGAGAGCCTGTGTGGGACGACACCAGTTAGACACCCACACATGAACAGCAGAGTGAAGATTGTGGCCTTCTTTTCCATGAACTCAACTCACCCTCCACTCTTTCAAAGTTGAGCAGCACATCACACACATGCTCAGGGTAGTCTGATGTACACTGTACAGCTCTGTGGAGGGCCTTCCTGCAGTGAGCAGCATCTCCATATGACCTGTTGCACATAAACACACATAGGGTCAGAACAAGAGGTAGACCAATATATCAGTTTTACTGATTAATCAGTGCCGATAGTTGCTTTTTAGGAACTATCGGTTATCTGCAAAAATCTAAGCCAGTAGTTTTTTTTATTTTTACCATTTTTATTAGGGCTGGGTGATATATTGAATATTTACGATATTATCGCAATAATTTGGCTGACGATATAAAATTAAGCAATATCGTGAATATCGTGATGATTTTAATGTGCTTTTTATTTGGCCATTAAGTTTCATAAAAAGCGCATCAGTATACTAATTTTACTATCCTTCTGGGCAGCATAAATAATCAAAATAAAAACAAAACGGCAATATGGTCATATGTGATTTAAAAATAACAATGGGCTGCGACAAAAGCAAATAAACATGGTCTGTGTGTGCTTCAGAATGGTTGACAGGCTGTTCTGTGCACGCACTCGCGCGTGTTTTTACCGCTTTTAGAGCAGATCACATGAACTGTGAAAGAAATAAAGTACTGAATGTTCTAACATTCGGGCAATTCCAAACTTTAGTAACTGCTACAAATGATTATACAAATCTACAAAGTAGATAACAGAAAAGAAGTGGACAATAGCGCTTCACCAGATGCGGTGCATTGTAAACTACACACTGCACCATCGGTGTCAAAATAAAAGCTCCATGTAGAAGTGTCAAAATAAAAGTTCCAGGTGAAGGTGAAATAAATGGGAAAGAAATATTTAACTTTTAAATAAAACAAATCTAATCCTCAAAATAATAATAATTAAACATTATAATAATAAACTTGACTGGGTCCCACAGTAATCATTTTGTATCATGCAATATTCAACCAGATTTTCAAAAAAATAAGTGGAGTAGTTTTTGCACACCTTGTTCATTTAAAAAAAAAGTTTTTTGTAAAAATATATGAAGGTAAATAATGCTTTTTTAAAGCTACTATGTATCATTGTATATAAAATATCAAAAATGTTCCCAGACAGGAGACTTGAATAACACAGGATAACCTCCCCATACAATGCATCTGGAATTTGATTACATTTGGACTTTTGTAGCCTCTGTCTGGCCCCCCCATCACAAGAAAAAAAAAAAGAAAAGACTTCAGAACATGTAATATAGGCTACCAATTAAAAAAAACTATTGGCAGACTAACTGGCTTTCCTTCAACACATTATCGAATCAGCACAATCTAATCTGGGAGCATATCAATGACAATGATTAGATCTCATTCTCCCTTGTGTTCATTTAGTGCAAAACCGTCTAAAAAAATAGATTTTTATTTAATGCCTTTAAAATCTATTATTTCAGTGGTGGCTCAGCGGTTAAGGCTCTGGGTTACTGATCAGAAGGTCGGGGGTTCAAGCCCCAGCACCGCCAAGATGCCACTGTTGGGCCCTTGAGCAAGGCCCTTGACCCTATCTGCTCCAGGGGCGCCGTATCATGGCTGACCCTGCACTCTGACCCCAGCTTAGCTGGGATATGTGAAAAAAACAGAATTTCACCGTATATGTGCAAATGTATAATGTGTGATAAATAAATAAAATTAAAAATAAAAAAAAAAATTAAATATTGAATCTACTTAGCTACAATGGCTGTTTGCATGAAATTATGGTTCCTCTGATTAAAAAAAAATAATAATAATCACGTTTGAGCCATTTCAGAGCAAATACATAATTATCGAGATATAAAATATCGTCAATAGGCTATAATTCAAAATATAATTTTTGAAGCCCAGCCCTAATTTTTATTTGTGATTAACAACCACGTTAGAATTTGCTGTATCTAAATCTTTCGTTATTAATTATAATTATCCATATTTTTTATCCTCACTTCAATGCATATTTGTTATTCTGATTATATAATCGAGGGCATGCAAAGAATATATATGGAATGGAAATATGGAAATGTGCCCCGTCAGCACATACATCACATCTCCAACATCATATCTTGTGAATAATGATAAAACTTATTTCCTCTTTAAACCTCATATTGTGAAATATATATGTGTATATATACAAACCTTTTAACCTGGTGAATATAGGCTATAGAAAGCATTATTTGTTAAACACTCAAATAAAGAGCATTGTACTAAGCCTCCGTCATTTCAAACTAAGAGCCCCGTGTGTGTTTTGGGCTTGTCCATAGTTAAATGTCGCACATTCTGCACTTATCTTATTTTCTTATAACTATTGGGATTTTATTAATTTTGGACTCTTGTATGTCTGTGCCCATCATAGTAAAGAAAGACCTAGATTTCTTTTTTTTTTTTAATAAATTGAAATCTAATCTATTGGCCAATTAATCTGCACTATCTATCTGCACTTTTCCACCATCTTAGTTATCAGTATTGGCAAAATCCACTATCAGTCGACCTCTAGTCAGAACATCAGCAGCAGCTTGTCGCTTCAGCCTTTAGGTCAACATGAAATCAAAATTTACCGTATTTACTTAGTCTTGTTTAACAGCCCTATTATTAGTGCACTAAATAACACAAATGTTTTTTTTTTAAATCTTTCAATCAAACTCTTTCTGCCTCTGAAATGACCTTACTGCTGATATAACAAAGGCCGTTTGGGCAGAATAAATCAATATTAACCAATAATATCATATAGCCTAACATTTTTCACCCTTTTCACAATGGATAAAATCATGTCCTGTCCTAAATTATTTTCCACAGCATATTTTTTGTCATGCTGAATCTATAAAAGTTAAATGCATCATGAATGCCATTTCATGTTGTGACACTCAAACAGCTCACAGAACTACAACTCTTGTTCTAAAGACAACTGAAATCATTGAGTTTGTCAGTGTTGAGATATTGACACTAACGCTTCAGGCAGGTGTTTTTTTCAATGAGTCATATTACAAGTGTATGTACTATAAATATTTAGTTAGTGTCAGCACTGATTAATATCAATAGCAGATGAGAATTACTGACCTTTCCAGGTTGTAATATTCTAGCCACATGTTGGCATATTTAGCATTCCCTTTTGTCATGATGCTGTCCCACAGTTCACGGGCCTTCTGCATGTTCTTACAGTGTAAGGCCTGTTCAGGGCAATCAGACACAAGCAGCACTGTAACAACTGAACGCAGACTGTAATCAGCAGAATTACTTTAATTAATGGAGGATGGACAGATGCAATGGTGTAGTGTTTCCTCACCTCTATCCTCGCCCAGATCTGCATTATTGTGCAGGACAGATCTCCACTTTCACTGAACCCTGTGAGTGAGACAATAATTAAGTCTCTCTCTACTGCATATCCCGTGCTCTGTACCTCATATTAGGGCTGTGCGGTATACCATTAAAATTAAACACGATACCCTACTTAAAGATAGGCCTTATCTGCCTTTACATAACAGATTACAGATATAGAGGTACCAGAGCTGGTATTGTAACAAAGCCAAAATTCTGGCATTGTGCCAACCCTTCTTCCAATAACCAGACATGACACTTACTCTCTTCCACATCCTGTTTTAGGTAATCAAGGGAGCGTGTGAAAGCTGCCCGCAGCTCGTCCAACTCCCTGCTCCACTCTGTAATGATCAACAAATCCATCAATAATATATCAGCAGATGCACTGATCTGTTACCAGCTGTGACTAAGATGGACCAAACATTTAGATTATAAGTAGTAGGACAGAAGACTTCAGATTGCAAGAAAATATAACAGATCAGCAATAGGACAGAAAAGGCATCAAAGCATTTCAGAATATGGTCTTGCCTTTGCTGAAATCAACACGTCTCCTCAGGTAGTCCAGATAAGACTGCCAAATTTCTACATAATCAGTCGCCTGTATGAATCCTGCATTCAGGGCCTTTTCAAACACACCTAAGAATCAAAACAAAGTGTATTTATAGTAAGCCATAGTTGATGTTCAAATTCATGCTTACACATTTGTTCTATTCTAGCTAAATGCTTCTGCAGTTCTTAAACTGATTCCATATTTTCAATCAATTTTTTTGTACTCAACTAAAAAGTAACTTCAACATGTTTCAAATAACATGTTTTTATTATAATGCCAGGCAACTTAGAGTAATCAAAGTTCCATTCATTATAGGAAACATAGGTGTGCAAGAAAAATGCACAAAAAACAAAGCAAAAAATGCACCACACAGAAAGTTGTCAACAGTGTAACTGTAAAATAAATTAAAATCTAATTTATTTAAAACAACTTAGATGTTCAACAGTAAAGGTATAAAATAAGAAAACTGCAAAATGCAAAGTATTTTTTTTCTAAGCCAAGTCTAGAAAGTCATCAAGTTTATCTAGAAAGTACTTATTGTACATCAAACAATTTTATATATAATCATAAACCCCTGCAGACAGAGTCCAGACATTAGAACATTTTCAAGCTAGACAAGTTTTTTTTTCTTCCAGTTGAGAATGGGAAATGAACTTGCGTTACAGATGTGAAAAAATGGACATGTAAAAAGAAAGAAAAAAAAAACAATGTGAAACCTGCAAATTTTGACCTCTGAGACATCGATATGGTATCCATTAAGGCTTCACGATTGATTGGATTAAGATCGAAATCACGATATGGCCTTGCGCAGTTACTAAACAGCGGTACACACTGTGCGGTACACACTGTGCAGTGCAGCAATATAAAATGAATAAATTAAATATAATTCAACAAATTGAATTATTACAATTCAACAAATTGAATTATTACAATTCAACAAATTGAATTATTACAATTCAACAAATTGAATTATTACAATTCAACTTGCACAGTTTGTCAAAATGATCACTTCCCAAATGTTGGCTATAGATGCAGTACACCTGAAACATGTCACAGATCAAAAATGTCAGCAATAAGATTATCTAGATCATCATGGTTAAAGGAGTGGTGAATGTTTGATTATCCCCTTTACAGCCTAACCATATGATTTGATATGAAACACCCATAACTGTCACATAACTAAATCTTTATTATGGGTATTTAAAGAAAAGAAAGGAGACAATTTTTCATCAACACAAGCGCAACGCCGAGGCCAGTTATGGTCTTATTATGCCTCTGTATATATGCATTAGGTGTGTAACGGTTGTCTGTATAAAACAAAATTAATTAAAAAAAAAAAGAAAAGAAAAACGTTTATGACGTCAGGTTAACAGGGTCACTGCAGAGTTTTTAAAATCAAATGTAAGACTTTTTAAGACCTTTTTCAAGACCTGAACAAATACAATTAATACCGTATCCCCATACCAAAAACAAACCCAAAATAAATCACAATCTCTTACTTAAACAGGCAGGGGCACACATTCAACATGGCCTTAACATTGCTTATCAGTAAAACAGGGTAGGATATATGCAAGTTTAAAATACTCAACACATGTTTTCCACATATACAGTATTTCACATTAAAATTGGTTTATGTACCATTATATCAATAAATACAAATCAGAGGTCGACTGATATTGGATCGCGCTGATTCGATGATGTGTTGAAGGAAAGCCAGTTAGGCTGCCAATAGTTTTTTAAATTGGTAGCCCATAATGCATGTTTTTAAGTCTTTTTTTTTCCTGTGATGGGGAGGGCCAGAAAGAGCCTACAAGAGTCCAAATGTAATCAAATTCCAGATGCACTTTGTGTGCATTATTCAAGTCTCCTGTCTGGGTAAATTTGTTTCTTTTTGCAGTCAATTACAACAGCAATGGTCAAAAAACATTTACAAAACATTCACTGTTTGCAGACATTGCTCGACATCGATATGTGATTAATCATTTACACCGACATCACCCAGAGTAAGATGGCGTGCACTGAGCCGCAGGTGTGGCCGAAAGTGCAAACACTCCCTTACGTTTTTAAGCAGGCACTCAGTGCTAATTCGGACAGGCATAAAACAATAACTAAAGCGATTGGGATGTTCATTGCCAACGATAAGTTGCTCTTCTCTGTTGATGAAGATTTGAGATTTCAGCATGATTAAAACTCTCAAGCCGCATTGCAACATCCCTTCTCGCATCCATTTTAATAGCAAGGTTCATTCTATAGTGATGTACAGCTTCCAAATATTGAACATATTTTAAGTTGAGTTTAAAATGCACTTTATGCTGATGCATGTAGCATAATAATGCAGGTATTACGTTAAAGTTGATTTAATAATTAGAGAAAGTTTTTTTTTTTTTTAGTTAAGGACCCTAACGTTTTACGTTTACCTTAATGTTTTAACCAATACTGTACTAACCATGACTGCTCTCACCATGGTTTTCTTAGCAGAAATCATGGTTTTGATACAATTGTACAACAGTAATACTGTAGTTTCAATATAGTGACCATGATTTTACTATACATCGTAACAATGACAGTATAACTATGTTGATTTTGTGGTTACTATGATTTTAGAACAAAATTGTCTAAAATGGTCTAAAAGAAAACTTAGGGCGACGGTTACTGTAGTAAAACCACGGTGATTTTTAGTAAGGGCAAACCAGTTGAAGTGTTTGTTACCAAATAGAGTATTCTTCCTCTGGATTTGACAGTATAAACTGTATATATATATACACACACACACACACACACACACACACACACACATACACAGGCGGCCAAAAGTTTGGAATATTGTACAGATTTTGCTCTGATGGAAAGAAACTGGTTCTTTTATTCACCAAAGTGGCATTCAACTGATCACAATGTATAGTCAGGACACTAACAATGTGAAAAATTGCTATTACAATTTGAAATTACTGCTTAAACTACTTCAAAGAGTTCTCATCAAAAAATCCATGTGCAGCAATAACAGCTTTGCAGATTCTTGGCATTCTAGCTGTCAGTTTGTCCAGATACTCAAGTGACATTTCACCCCATGCTTCCTGTAGCACTTGCCATAAATGTGGCTGTCTTGTCGGGCACTTCTCCCACACCGTACAGTCTAGCTGATCCCACAAATGCTCAATGGGGTTAAGATCCATAACTCTCTTTTCCTATTATCTGTTGTCCAATGTCTGTGTTTCTTTGCCCACCCTAACCTTTTCTTTGTTTTTTCAGTGGCTTTTTCTTTGCAATTCTTCCCATAAGGCCTGCACCCGAGTCTTCTCTTTATGTTTGCACATGAAACTGGTGTTGAGCAAGTAGAATTCAATGAAGCTGTCAGCTGAGGACATGAGGCATTTATTTCTCAAACTAGAGACTCTGATGTACTTATCCTCTTGTTTAGTTGTACATCTGGTCCTTCCACATCTCTTTCTGTCCTTGTTAGAGCCAGTCGTCCTTTGTCTTTGAAGACTGTAGTGTACACCTTTGTATGAAATCTTCAGTTTTTTGGCAATTTCAAGCATTGTATAGCCTTCATTCCTCAAAACAATGATTGACTGATGAGTTTACAGAGAAAGAGGTTTCTTTTTTGCTATTTTTGACCTAAAATTGACCTTAAGACATGCCAGTCTATTGCATACTGTGGCAACTCAAAAACAAACACAAAGACAATGTTAAGCTTCATTTAACGAACCAAATAGCTTTCAGCAGTGTTTGATATAATGGCAAGTGATTTTCTAGTACCAAATTAGCATGATTACTCAAGAATAAGGTGTTGGAGTGATGGCTGCTGGAAATGGGGCCTGTCTAGATTTGATCAAAAATGACTTTTTTCAAATAGTGATGGTGCTGTTTTTTACATCAGTAATGTTCTGACTATACTTTATGATCGGTTGAATGCCACTTTGGTGAATTTAAGGACCAATTTCCTTCCGAAACAGCAACATCTGTACATTATTCCAAACTTTTGGCCACCAGTGTGTGTGTGTGTGTGTATGTATGTATGTGTGTATATATATATATATATTATATATTTTATTTTATTTTTTTCTTCTTAATCCCTCAATTTAATAAAAATTGTCAAAATGCTAATTTGAACAAAATCTCCATGGAAATCAGCACCTGCTACTGTTTGATGCTCTGCTCCATGCCTCTCCAGAGCCAAAAGATAGCTCTTCCACAGACCCATGGTCCAGGGACAGTTCCTGACGGCTCTCTCATGAGCAGATAACACTAGCTCTTTAATCTTCAATTGACGGTCCTGGAGAAAAGCAGAAAAAGAAAAAAATTCTGAGCAACGTAGTGGACCAGATAATTTTCTGAAGTTGAGCAGACCAGAGTAGGTGAGGGAATGAGCCAACATCTAAAAAGAGCAGCTGTTTGGCTCCAATGCAAAAAATATTTAATTCTGACGGTGGAATATCACCATTTCTAGCATTTTCTAAACAACATTTTAAAAAATGCCAAAAAGTAAAAGGTCGTCATTCTGCTCTAAAAGCTACAGGCAGTAATAAGTCATAGGTTGAACAGGAAAAAAAATAACAACAAAAAAAAACACCAGAAATGTGGATCGTCGTTTTGAATAAGCAGAGGAAATTCAAGATATTAAGCTATTGTTCTGAAAATGTGTTTCTACCCTCAGGTTGTTTGACAGCTGTTATTCACATTTAAAGCACATAAATAATATTTTGAGGATTGAGAGGGGAAGGAAATATTTTTTTTTCCTAGTAAAGATTCATGATTAAACCAGACAGTTTTTTTTGTTTTTTTGTATTTTAAAGAGATGCCTGGTTGTTTGCCAAGCCTTCAGAAGTACAGAAACTAAAGAAAATGGGCCATCCAACCGGTCTACATTCAAATGCTCAGAAAATATCCACAGCATTTTTTCCTTCAACACTAAAGGCAATAAATGTGATTCAAAGAACAGCAGGTGTTTGTATGATGAGCAGTCTGTAATGACTCATAATCCCCATGTCCAATCCAACGCTGGCGTTCTCCTGCCAGCCCATTTACAAGCAGCTCTGCTGTTCAAAGATTACGTCTAGCCTTGAGCTAAAGAGACATTCAGCAAGGAATAACTTCTACATTATAAGGGAGATTTAATCTACAACTAGGCTAAATCAGTCTGAGAAATTGTCTCACATCAATAATCATTCAGTGAAATGCAATAATGCCTTTCACAAACGTGAGAGACCCCTAAAATCCCTCTTTTGTCCACCCTTTTTTGAATCTGCCAACTCAACATCTGCTCACTTCTCTTCAAAACAGCTTAATTCCATCAGAAAGTCTGAATTAGTATATCTGCTTAAGTATGAGTCATGGTTGTATCATTCTTTGAAGCATGCCAGGGAGTGTGTTAGTCAGTAGTGATTCACTGAGCACTTTATTAGGAACACGTGTTCACCTACTTATTCATGTTTTTATCTAATCAGCCAATCTTATGGCAACAGTGCAATTCATACAGTTATGCAGATATGGGTCAGGAGCTTCAGTTAATGTTCACATCAACCATCAGAATGAGGAAAAAATGTGATCTCAGTAATTTTGACCATGGCATGATTGTTGGTGCCAGACGGGCTGGTTTGAGTATTTCTGTAACTGCTGATCTCCTGGGATTTTCACACACTACAGTCTCTAGAGTTTACTCAGAATGGTGCCATAAACAAAAATCATCCAGCGAGTGGCAGTTCTGCGGACAGAAAGGCCTTGTTGATAAGAGATATCAACAGAGGATGGCCAGACTGGTTTGAGCTGACAGCTACTCAAATAACCCCTCTGTACAATTGTGGTGAGCAGAATAGCATCTCAGAAATCACAACACATCAAACCTAGAGGCTGATGGGCTACAACAGCAGAAGACCATGTCGGGCACTTTATTAGGACCATAGTGTTCCTAAAAGTGCTCAGTGAGTGTAAATTTAGGTTATTTTTACTGTTTGAGTACTCCACAGATAAACCATCTGTTTAGAGTACTCAGGGTGGAAAAAGGGGAGATGGAGTGAATTCCATTTGCACTATTTAAATTTTTTTGTCTATGTACACATGCTTCAGATGAACATTTTTGACTGTTGGATTATCTTGTCATTTTTTTTCTCAGTGTCGCAAGCTATTTGCTTCACATCAAGTAAAAAATACATAAATTAATTTAAAAACTGCATTGTTCAATTCCATCAGTTTTGCTCCATCTAGCTAATTTGAACAAAAGAATGTGTAATGTGTTCACCCCTTACTCGACTCCAAACAGAATACTGAACGGCATGGCTACCCCAGAGTGAAAGTCACTGAATACAGCGTCTGCGTACAACTGCTGTCCCACCTCTAACCAATTGGTCTGCATGGTACCACACCAAATACCAATCACAATATTAAAAATGACATGTTTCATTTCCATCCTTATTAGTTAGAAAGGAATGCAATTTAATTCCACCATGGAAACTATTTAATACTCGCTCCTAAAGTGGTGCAGGTCATCAGTAATGTTGAAGACTTTAGGTACAATACAGCACTTTTTAATATGAAGTATTAACCCCTTTATCCATTAGGCAAAGCAGCTCTGTGACTCACAGTGTGAGGTGCATATAATTTAGTTAAATAGCATCTCAATTTAATCACCTAAGAGAGTACAAGCATGGAGGCTTGATTTAATTACTTCACACATCCGTTGCTGCCAGGAATTCAACCGCCTGATTGGGCTCCACAAACACACCCCAGCTTGTAGCCCTTAAGGCATTAGTTCATTAAGTTCAGTCATTGAATCAGAAAGCCCAAATGGATTGTAGCTTTAGCTGCTAATATGGGGAGGTGTCATTCTCTCCTACTCACTCTTATTTTTCTCTCCCTACGCACCTCCCACCATCTCTCTGTCTCATTAACTCGCCGGTTACCCCCTCTCCATCTGGTGAGGTGATGGCTCTCTAATGTGTTCTCAGCTGCACTGATGCGCTTACCTGTTTGCAGCTTGTGCATCTCATTACCGTCCCATTAAAGCAATTAATGTGTTCCTGAAAAACGGGAGGCCGTTGTGGAGCTTGCATGCACACATGAGTATATGAGCTGATGTGCAGGGGGCTGCTTAATGAAAGGGAGTTGCTCACCAGATATGTGGTGTATTTGATCCACAGGTCCGGGACGAGACAGTTTTCTGCCAACGCACGCTCGAATATGCTCTGGACTCGAGCTGGATCTCCTTCCTTCATCTCGAAATCTATGTAGGTTTGATACTCAGACAGTTTTGGAGGTTCAGAGACCAGCTAGAACATCAAGATTAACAGCATTAGAAAGCACAACAGCAGGCTGTAAACAAATGACATTTAAATGAGGAAAGGCAGAAGACAGAGCCACCATACTGAGTGGTGAGCAGTACTGAAAAATTACACACGTTCTAATGAAATAAGCACAAGAGCACTTTTGTGCATCTTAATTATAATTTACTGACTGGTGATTCAATTGCCACATATGCACAGCAGCTGAATGTTAACAGCAGTTCTTGCCTCCTGCAGTTCCATCAAATCATAGAGTACAATATAATTCAGTTCACTACTAAAATTCACCTCCACCTTCTATGGCAACTATTCAAATTAAGTTGAATTTGTCCTTTGAATTCAGTTCTTCTTCTGGCTTGACCGACTTAAATGTTAAATGTGCTGTAAGAGATTTATTTTAGAATACCTGACATATCACTGAAATAGGTGTACTGAGAAATGTCTCTGTTACAGCTCTGTAAATAGTACAAAAGTGACAAAGGAGCAGTTTTTGTTTTCTTGTGTCAATCACCGTCCGTGTTTGGAGGCCATGCGATTGAGCAATTGGGGCAGTCCAATACAGTGACATGTATGGCGGAAGTTAGTAAAACTTTTGGAATTGCTTACAGCACCAAAAATGATGGGCTGAAAATCTATACAGTACCTATAAATGTTGGAGAAACATGGAGACTAAATACTAACTAACTGCCATAAAATGTATTTGTCAGGCTGAGAACTACAAGTTTTTAAAAGACCTGGTCCAGCCAGGGTGAATTTAAAGTGCCGATAAAGAGCTGTGGGCACAAACACAACACAGTCGTTTAATTCATTCAGATACTCCAAATAACACTTGAGAGGTTTAATTTTGGCAGTAAATAGGCTACTGCCAGACCACTGCTATTTTCACTTGAAATCATTATAAAAAAAGCAATAACTGCCTGTACTAAAGAATTCACTGCAAGAAACATCATTCTGCTACAATATTGAGAAATTCAAATTAGATCTCCGAGAAAGCTACAGTAGTGAGCAGTTACCAAAGCCTCCTCATAAGGTTTGCATTTCTCCATCTGTTGCAGGGCACGCCTGTACTGGTGCATGACCGTCTCAGGTACACCATCATCTGCCCAATCAGAGTACTCCGCATATGTTCCCTCCATATCTAAAGAACACAATATTATCATGAAGAGATGAGCAACCAGGCATTAAAACATTATTCTATTATTTCAATGATTTAATCTGTATATATTTAATTGCAAAAAATACTTAAATGTAAATATAAAAATAGCACATATCTTTGTTTTAATGGCTTTGTTTACCATCCCATTTACTTAATTTCCCAGCCAAAATTGTTCATAATCTTTTCTTTGTTGCAAGTACACCATGTCTGTTGCTTCACATAACACAGCCTTTCAGTTACTATCATGTTTATCACCCGTCATCACTACAAGGCAATTTTAGACAAAGAAAAAAACGCTATAGAAACATGAGCCATGCTGTACAAAAGCCTAATCTGTAACCTGGCTCTTTTAGCTGAGTAGGATGCGACTAGAGCTCTCTTCTTTGCATCTATGTTGCCAAAAGCAGTCGGCAAGGAAAAAAAAAAAAACCTTACAAAACCAGACCATCTGGCTATCTGCAGTCAGCTCCCGGCTGTCCTGTGTTACAGTGTCTTGCAGTGCCAGTGTCTACCTGATAGGACCTATACTTTGGTTTCTTTTAATATACAATTCGGAAAGCCGTACACTCTGATCAGCATTATTTATAATTCAAGTCTTAATTGATCCTGTCTGACCACACTTCAGTTCTGTCTAGACATATTTTTCACAGTTGTTTTCATTTCTGCTGTACTGACCAATCTCACATTCATAGTCTAAATTCTTTCGACATCCATTCTCCAAAACCTTTCTGTGTGTGAACACAAGTTTCCTTATTATTCACTTAAACACTGAAAAAAAAAAAAAAAAAAGATATGGTGAGGAGGGAGAATAAGAGAGAGCAAAAGATAGAGAGTGATCACCCATCATTGGTACAGCTAGCTGCCGTCTGAAGAGGGTGTGTATGCGCTCAAGCTGGGCGTTCAACAGCTCCTGTTGCTCCTGTGATGGAACACTGCCAGGAGGAGGCTGAGAGAGTGAAACAGTGTTACACTTATAACAACTACACTAGACAAAACATAACACTGCCTTCATTTGTCTGATAGAGTATCAAAAATGTTTCAACCTCTGAGGGTTGTCATTACTATTCATGTGATATTCATTGAAGTGCCTTTAGAGTTCAACTATTTCTTCTGCTTTTCAATG
Organism: Myxocyprinus asiaticus; assembly: GCF_019703515.2. Taxonomy (NCBI): domain Eukaryota; kingdom Metazoa; phylum Chordata; class Actinopteri; order Cypriniformes; family Catostomidae; genus Myxocyprinus; species Myxocyprinus asiaticus. The sequence continues at coordinate 15,242,254 of NC_059346.1, read as the reverse complement.
CTTTACCATTGTTTAAAACAAATATTTTTCAATAAAGGAGGGGGAATCCAGAGTAAAAATACCTGTACTGTGGAGAGAATAGCAATCTCAAATTCCCGATAGGCCTCCCAGATTGAAGATCCTTTAGTCACGTGTAGGCCCACTTCCATCAGCGCCCTCTCAAAGATGGACCGGACACGGTCAATGCCTCCTTGGGCTCCCATCCCCCCGATGGAGTACTGCACATATTCGAGCCAGATCTCTGGGCCTGCACATTGGTTTTAGAGCAGACTTTTTCAGCTCAGTTCAGGTTTACCAAAAAATATTCCATTTTACAATTAGACAGCAATTAACATTTTACCGTTAACTAAAACACTTTGCATATTCATTATTCATGGCCCTTGTCTTCATTTTAAATGTAGAAAAACACAATTCAAAAGAGAGTTTCAGAGAAGTGAAGCCATGACAGTCAGTATTCACTCTGAATATATGGAAAACAAATTAAGTCACACTTACAGACGTAATCCTTTAAAGCCCTCTCAAACAGCTCGTAGACTTTCTCACGGTCTGACTCGTCTTCTGTTAGGCGAATTTCATCCTTCAGCCAGTCCAGCCAAATCTCTGCTCCGTCAAACAAATAAATCAAACATTAGACACAATGCCCAAATCATGCTTAATCTAAAAACCATAACACTCCTTTGGACATTAAATACTTATGTGTCCAAAGGTTACATATTTTGCTTCTGCTGACAACCAATTACAAACTTTTTAGATGCATCTTTGTATACACTAATTCATTCTTAATTTATCTTTTTACTGTTGGATACGTCACAATACAGATTTGCGTTGCTGAATCGCTGCTATAGTTTCCCAGTACTAGTCTTAACATCACTCAGCAAAAATAACTCTGCACCAGTAACTCCAAAAATATTAATTCACTCAAATGCATCATTTGCTGCAGGGGTGCTCAGTTCTGTATCTGGAGATTGATATTCAGGAAGAATTCTGTAAATGATTTAGAACAGAGTGTGTGACCTCCATGTGCTGTTCAAACCTCAGGAATGAATCAACAGGAAATAAAGATGGTCTGGACTCTAAAAAGCACTTCATGTCCTTTTACTTCAAAACTTTAAATAATGCTAGAAATTCTCAGTTACACAATCAGAAACTTCTGGCCACTGCACAAAGCACACAGAGAGACAAAAGAACAGAACAGAGAACCAGACTTCAGACCTTCAGTGAGAGGGAAGAGCTCGCTCATCTTCTGCCTAGCCTTGCGCAGTCTGTGCAGCTTCCCTTCCTGCCGCAGGAGTTTGATCAGGTCCACATGGCAGTTATAGTCAAATGCATTAATTGACAGCTGCAGAGAAATGGAAAAAGGGATATGGGTTATTAAATTTGCTTGCAAGAGATTCATGTGTTGTCACAAAATATTGTCCAATTAAATTGAGATTCTGTAAGTAGTATTCTACAGAAGTTGACCCCAAAAAACATACAAGTACAACAAAAACATGCTTTTTATAAGATCATTAAAAATAATAGACATGTTAAAAACCATAAATAAATGTGAAAGATCTGTAAGGATGCTCAGAATGTCAGTTACCTTATACCGTTTAAGGGATTAAGAGAAAGCGGTTTAACACACCTAGGTTTCTCCCGGAGAACACAGCTTAATGAGGCCATGTAAACACATACGCGGTGTTCTTACAGGTTTTTGAAGAGTGCGCATGTGCGTGAACAAATAGGATGATAGAGCCCAACAACAAGTCAACACAGCAGAAAGAATTCAACATTTCTGGGAGTACTGTGGGAAAAGCACATACACTATAAATTATACCCTATAAAACAGTGTTTCAAACAGAATTCAGCTCTTGCAGCGGGTGGAAACATCCCACCTACTAGGGATGGGCATAAGTACTCGGAAGTGACAGCAATGATTGATCATGAAAACGATGATCGAAAATTAAAATGCTTGACGTGACTTTTCACTGAATTCGAAATTCAGTGACAACTACACACTACGTATCAAACTTTAACTTTTAATTTTGAGATTGATTACATTGTCATTTTCAGCGGTACCTTGATTGTCAGAGACATCTCATAGCAACCAAACTGATAAACGATGCTGCAATGCTAGCGTTTGTTCTACAGGTTTACGATAATTAAAAGAACGTTTAATCCACCGTGTTTTGAACATCTGTCTCTGCACACGTTTGCTAAACAGGTTTTATTGTCATATAATGTAGAATCTTTGACTCAATGTATATTATTTAATAAAAGTGAAGGTTTATCATTGACTGTAAATCTCCCTCAGTGCCGACATGTTTGCATGACACACCTGCATCCACTAGGGGTAAAATCTAGACCTGCCACAGCTGCCTGTGACGTTAACGGATCGCGTGTGAGAACCTAACCCTTTAACCCCATTGTATCAATACTCATTATAGTACTGATATACATAACTCATTATAAATTATTACTAAACTAATCTTTGTGAAGTACACAAAAAAGTTCACCCAAAAAAATTAAATTCTTTCATTATTTACTCACCCTAATGCCATCCCAGGTGTGTCTGACTTTCTTTGTTCTGCTGAACACGTCAGATCTGTAAGTCCATAGAATGCAAGTCATCATGGTCCAAAACCTTTAAGCTCCAAAAAGCACATAAAGGCAGCACCCTTTATCTTGACATTAGCAGTCTCCTTGCTGGTCTTTCCTGTATACTGCAATTGCAAGATTTTTTGTGAAAAAGGAGTTACATTTTGTCTGTTCTCATCCAAAAAGTTAAAAGTTTTAAAAACTAAAACAAAAACAAATATATATATATATATATATTAAGCCACTTATGGATTACTTTATGGTGCCTTTATGTGCTTTTTGGAGCTTCAAAGCTTTGGACTCTTTTGACTTGTTATACAAAGCTACATAGCTGAGATATTCTTCTCAAATCTTTATCTGTGTTCAGCAGAGGAAAGATTGTTTGTTTCTTTCATTTTTTACGCCATGCCAGCTTCAATGGCTATAATCATGGCGGGAACCAGGTTTAGTTATTTAAAATAGTTAAATAAGTTAAATGAGGTGTTTAAGATTCATTTTTCCTAAAAACCTTAAAACTACATTTGGATTCACTTGATTAAAAACCTTTTCAAAAGAATCAACTGAATAATAAAGGTTCCTCAGATGTGTAGAGGTATGACAGTCCAGTAAAATATGTTTAATGGATAGTGGGTTCTGACAAGATGAGCACTTTAGTGAATTTTCTCCTGATAGTAAAAATTGGTGTGTGAGTCTTGTATGTCCTATCTGGCATCGTGTATAAATGACTTGATCCCAGCGATTATTAAAAGGGAACACATATCTTGTTCTAACAACAAGATTTATTTCTCGTAATTTGTTGTTTAAACACTGATCCCACTCCGACTGCCATTTGTGTTTGATGTATACATTCAGAGTTGGTTTCAGATCTGTGGAAGGTATAGGGCATTTTACTGGTTCGGTAGATAGTGCTTCTCTGGCAGCTCTGTCTGCTTGTTCATTACAGGAGATTCCTGAGTATCCAGGTACTCAACCGAAAATAATATTAAAACTCTTTGCTTCAAGAGATGACAGTTTGATTAAAATCTTCACGATTGTTGGGTGATCAGTTTTAGTAGCTTCCAATGCTTCAAGACATGATTTTGAATCAGTTATTATAAAAAATAAATAAATAAATAAATAAATGTTGTGGAGCAGTCTCAATAAACTTCAGTGCCAGTAGTAGAGCATTTGCCTCTGCATTGAAGGCTGAACTTTGGTCAGGGATGTGGATACCCTGACACAGTTGGTTTGTTGCAAAAGCTGCTGCCACTTTATTTCCAGATTTAGATCCATCTGTGTATATTGGGATATTTTGTGGGTATACTGCTCTTATGTCCAGAAATTGTTGATGGAAATCATTCGGATGCGTTTTGGATTTTTGGTTCCTTGTTAAATCCAGATGGATTTTAGGCTTTTTGAGATCCCATGGAGGAATTTTGCAGAAATGTGTCTGTTCCACACTGTTTAGATCCACTTTCAGATTCTCCAGATGGGGTTTTATACATAGGCCAAATGGACAAATGAAACTTGTTATTTTTTTTTCATATATTGTTGAATGCTGAAGTGGGAAAACTGCTGAATAGGCTGGGTTTTCTTTATTTGTTTTAAGTTTGGTTGCATATTGTAAGGCCAACTTTAGGCATCTGATTTCCAAGGAAGGTTCATTGGCTTCCGCATAGAGATTTTGGATTGGTGATGTTCTGTAGGCTCCCAAAGCTAGTCGTATATCTTGGTGGTGTACAGTGTCCAAAAGTCATATGTATGACTTCCTAGCTGATCCATAAATGATACTTCCATAGTCCAGCTTTGAGCGTACCATGGTTCTGTACAAGTTCATGAGAGTTGAGCTGTCTGCTCCCCATTTGGTTTTGGATAAAACATTTAAAACATTCATAGCTATAAAACATTTAGTGATTTAATGTGAGAAATAAGAGTTTGTTGTCAAAAAGGATACCAAGAAACCTGTTCTCTTTAACAACTTTAATGGGGACACCATCCATAAACAGCTCTGGTTCATTGTGTAGTGAACGAAGCTGACAGAAATACATACAGATGGTTTTTGTTTGTGAGAACCTGAAACCGTTCTGTGTTGACCAGGAGCGCATTTTGTTTATCTTCAATTAGATTTTTTGCTCGATAGTATTCATGTACTTGCTCTTGTAGCAAATGCAGATATCATCTACATATAAACTACAGAGGACATCAGAGCCAATGGCTTTTGCAATGCTATTTATTTTAATACTGAAGAGGGTTACTGATAAGATACTTCCTTGAGGTACTCAAAGTCCTTGTTTATGTAGGTTAGACAAGGTGTTTGCCATTTTAACTCTAAAAAGTCTGTTCGATAAAAAACTTTCAATGAAGATTGGCAGTCGACCTCTAAAATTCATTTGGTACAAATCCTTTCAAATTCCATGTTTCCATGTCGTGTCATAGGCTTTCTCCAAATCAAAGAAGACAGCTACAACATGTTCTTTTCTGGTAAAGGCATCACGAATATAGCTTTCAAGACAAATAAGGTGATCTGTAGTGCTTCGACCATTCCTGAAACCACATTGGGCATTACTTGTGGTGTTTAGATTCCAATATCCAGACCAGGCGATCACTGACCATCCTCTCCATTGTTTTGCATAAACAACTGGTTAAAGCTATAAGGCGGTAGTTTATGGGGTCGTTATGGTCTTTTCCTGGCTTTGGAATAGGTATTATTTCTGCTTCATTCCAGGCAGATGGGATTTTTCCCAATATCCAGATGGAGTTAAAAATTCTAAGGAGCATTTTCAGGGAAAGGTGGGGTAGATTCTTTAAAAATTGATAGTGGATTTTATCCGGTCCAACAGCTATGTCGTGGGATTTTTTAATGGCTCGCTGTAGTTCTTCCATAGAAAAAGGTTGGTTGTATGGCTCTGTGTTGCTGGAGCCGAAGTTAATCTTTTCTTTTTCTCGAGCAAGAAAAGTTCGAAAACCAGGAAGGCAGTTCCCAATAGATGAATTGTTTTCGAAAGTTTTTGCTAGAATGTTTGCAATTTCTTGTTTTGAAGTCAAAAGTGTGCCGTGCTGTTTGATGTGTATTTGAGGACCGTTGTTTTTTCCCTTCATTTTCCGTATCAGGTTCCATATTTTGTATGATGGAGTCAGCAGAGGAAAGAAGGTCATAAACATCTGGTATGGCATGAGGATGAGTAGATAATTTTCATATTTGGGGATATTATCTCTTTAAATTTTACACTGGGATGTGTGGCAGAGCTCATTTCATCACCACCGGTGGGAAAAGCAATATTTGTAAAAAATGACTGGACTTTGAGTTGGAATGTTTGTAAATGTTACGTAATTACTTATGATGTAATAGTGCATAAGACATTTTATTTCAAATACTTTGTAGATATTTTCTAGAGAAACATTGTTCCTCTGGGATTTTGTGAAAAGAGGCTCTTCGAAAGTTGTACTTCTCAGTATTAAGAATCTCCATTTTTGCTTTTGCTTAAGGTAGAAGGCATCCTAAGCTTTCTATAAAGGTGTAATGTTAGGTTATGTGTGTTTGGATCATAATTAAATGCATCAAAAAATATAACATTTCCAAAAGTTTCTACATGACCATATTCACCCAAGAGTATTAAAAACTAAAATTAATTCAAGATCATTTTTATTTTATTTTAGTTTGTTTTGGGTTATGAAAAATGTATTTAGTTTAGTTTTATTTTTTGCCAATCATTTTACTTTTTTTTTTTTTTAGTTTATGAGAATTGTTCTAGTTGGATTTCGTTTTGTGTTTTGTTAACTGTAATAACACTGGTGCAATTAAATCTAAAGTTTACATAGAAGATAATGGAATGCAATACCACAACATATTTAATGACCATTGTTAATTAATTATTAAAGTTATGTAGTCAAAAAAGTAATTACATTTTTAAAAATCCAAATTGACCATTAGAATTGAAATGCATACCTATACCATCACTGTTATACTAGCCATGATTTGTGTGTCAGTTGATAAAATATGATTCATTTTATTTACATTCTCTATAATTTAACGTAGCCAATATCCAATTAGTACTAAAGGTGGTGTACCTTTTCCATAGGCATATAAAAAGCGTGTCATGCCCTGACAGCCAAGGACAAATTTTAAGTGCAACATTACCCAAGACATATATATATATATATATATATATATATATATATATATATATATATATATATATATATATAATCATGTTTATCTTGTTCATAATATAACAGTACATTGGCACTAGTGACTTATGAATGTTCTGCCTTCATCCAGAATCAAAAATCTTAGAAAACATGCAAACAATGTTTGAATCCAGGTGCACGACCCAAAAATGTATATCCATAAAAACTCAAAGTCAGCACACTGTTGCTCCTACACTGTAAAAAATACATCTACTTCAACTTAAAACATAAGTTTAACTGATGCCTTAAAGTTTTAAGTTAAATCAATGCAGATTTAAAAGTTATTTCAACTCATAAGCTTTCCCAATTCATTATTTTACATTTAGACTGTTTTTAAGACTAAATGTAAAAAAATACAATTTATTTTTTGTAAAAATTTTGCAACGCTATGTAGATTTAACTTAAAACTTTAAGGCGGCAGTTAAACTTCATTTTTTAAGTTGAAGTGCATGTAAATTTTTTACAGTGTAAATAAATGTAATGAGCTCACCACATAAGCAAATGTGATGTTTCGAGCTACATGCAGCATACATACAGCATGCTACCTTCATCCAGGATATTTGCGTTGCACGCAAAATTTTTTCAAACCCACTTTGCGCATCTTGCACGAAAATGCCAAAACTTCCTGGCCATGCCCACTGACTTGGCGTGTATGGCATATGGCATTGTGCTGAGCTTATCTCTAGCACTCTTAAAATAGAGCCCAATATCACTAAAATAATGCAAATTCATCTACTTGAATGAATACTGTGTTAACCATTATTTATAAACTGAAATGTATAAAATGAAAACTATAAATAAAAGATGTTTTCAATTTTTATCATGTGTGCAATATGCCAAATAACACATTAATAATGGTTTAAATATATACATACATACATTATATACTGTATATGTACAAGGCATGTGTGTATACAGTATGTGCGAGTCTGCTTCGATATATTAAGTTTATACGTAAATACTGCATGTTGGTAATGAATTATGTATTATTTTTATATCTGATGTGCTAGCCAATTCAGCCAAAATACTGGTGTGCCAAACAAACACAAAATCAATAAGGCAACCAACCCCAATCACACTCTCTCCATAAAAAATGTTGGCCAACTACTATTGCTCAAGCAGGTTTACAAATCATCAACATAATATTTAGTTATCAAATTACCAGAAAATTACTATGTGGCATCCAACCCCTGTTGCTGACGAACCACGGTAACCCCTATAAATTGTTGTAGTTTGTTTTCCCCTTTTCCGTCTGTACTCCCAATGTTTTGTTAGAAAAATTATTTTTGCTGTTGGCTTATTGATATGGTGTATGGCTGTATGTATCCCATGACATATGCTAATCTATCTACTAACAAGATACCCAGGTACAATCCTCTAAATGTTATTATAACATAATATAATATTTTAACATCAAAATCTTCAATTGGCTAGATTTGAGAAATGTTTTGGATTAAAATCTTTATGGTGTTTCCATATTCAGTTGCAGAGGCTCAGTGCAATATGGCTTTATCTAAAATCTACAGTGCTTTATAGTGAAAATATATAGCTTTTGTTATGACAGTAACAATGTTTTTCACTCCTTTTTAAAAAAAATGTTTTAACCCCAGTCATTGTGTATCACAGCGTATAAAACATTATACATCATAAAATATTTGTCTGCAAAGTAAAAAATTTTTATGTGTTTGTTTGTGTGCCACTCCACCCCAATTTTCTTAGCCTGTTTTATATGTCTATAATATGCTGTGCTGATCTCCCCTAATAACACAAAAAGCAGTATATGTAGAACATAATGTTTACTAGTTTTGCCAGTGATGTCACCATCACTTGCTTTAATAAATCTCCTTTAAAAAAAAATACTCTCGTTGTGAATTTTGTATAAAAATGTATAGAAAATATTGAATATACAGTTGTGCACAAAAGTTTGCATACCCTGGCAGAAATTGTGAAATTTTGGCACTGATTTTGAAAAACATTTTGATAGTGATCATATGAAGCCATTTATTATCACATAGTTGTTTGGCTCCTTTTTAAATCACAATGGTAACAGAAATCTCCCAAATGGCCCTGATCAAAAGTTGACATACCCTTGAATGTTTGGCCTTGTTACAGACACACAAGGTGACACACACAGGTTTAAATGGCAATTAAAGATTAATTTCCCACATCTGTGGCTTTTTAAATTGAAATTAGTGTCTGTGAATAAATAGTCAATGAGTTTGTTAGCTCTCACGTGGATGCACTGAGCAGACTAGATACTGAGCCATGGGGAGCAGAAAAGAACTGTCAAAAGACCTGCGTAACAAGGTAATGGAACTTTATAAAGGTGGAAAATGATATAAAAAGATATCCAAAGCCTTGAAAATGCCAGTCAGTACTGTTCAATCACTTATTAAGAAGTGGAAAATTCGGGGATCTCTTGATACCAAGACAAGGTCAGGTAGACCAAGAAAGATTTCAGCCACAACTGCCAGAAGAATTGTTCGGGATACAAAGAAAAACCCACAGGTAACCTCAGAAGAAATACAGGCTGCTCTGGAAAAAGACGGTGTGGTTGTTTCAAGGAGCACAATACTTGTTGACCCCTCTCCAATAGGGATGTGCGAGACTAGTCGACTAAACGGTTCGGATGCTGCTAGTCGACACTGGAATTACTAGTCGGTTAATATTTCCCCTCATTAAACTGATGATAATTTTTACACATTTACCTTTAGCTTTATATTTTTACAGAGGCTGCACTTAAATTACTGTCATATTAATGTTACATATTTTAAATAGAATTAATAATACAAATATTATTTAAAAAAAAGAGGATATCTGGAGCAGATACAGAGTTTAATTTCACCTCAGGCTGCGCGTGCTTCTTCCCTCTCTCACACGCAGCACGCGCAGGAAAATGTCCTCTCTCTAGACAAGCAAACTCAGCAAAGTAGTTATGAAATCACTTCGGTGGTGCGGGAATCAGCTTTCCAAATGTTTGAAAGTCCCTAAGGATGTTTTCACATGAGTCTTCTTTACAACTGTGCATTTTCCGCTGAGCAGGCTTTTTCAAGCGCAGGACAGCCACCTTAGGTGAGTTAAGTCCCGTCATTCACCGGACTATGTCCACGTGTTAATTTTACTCATCAAAAAAATTATGCTTTTGAGTTAGGTATACAATTTTTTTTAATCTGCTGATTAAGAAGGCTGTTTTCAATGAGGTGCAGACTGCTTAACGTGTTAAACTATCTTTATTCTGTGTGCACGTCATGTTTAGAAAACATTAGGTTTATTGTAGGCTACATCACAGGCCTATTTTTTCTATCCTATAGCTACTTTTTTTTTTTTTTTTTACATCTTAACTGTTATTGGTTGACGTTCTTTACCGAACAGCTGTCATATTAGATCAATGGCTAATGCACGACTGCACATCGTGAAATACACGCAACTTGAAAAAAAAATTTCTCTTTAGACTAGTCGGTTATAAAACTTCCGTTTAAACGACAGTCAAATTAGTCGTAGCGCACATCCCTACTCTCCAAACACAGCACTTATGTTTGTGACCATAAAGCTCTATTTTGGTCTCGTCACTCCAAATTACAGTGTGCCAGAAGCTGTGAGGCGTGTCAAGGTGTTGTCAGGCATATTGTAACCGGGCTTTTTTGTGGTATTGGCTTCTTTCTGGCAATGCGACCATGCAGCTCATTTTTGTTTAAGTATCGTCATATTGTGCTCCTTGACACAACCACACCGTCTTTTTCCAGAGCAGCCTGTATTTCTCCTGAGGTTACCTGTGGGTTTTTCTTTGTATCCCAAACAATTCTTCTGGCAGTTGTGGCTGAAATCTTTCTTGGTCTACCTGACCTTGGCTTGGTATCAAGAGATCCCCCAATTTTCCACTTCTTAATAAGTGATTGAACAGTACTGACTGGCATTTTCAAGGCTTTGGATATCTTTTTATATCATTTTCCATCTTTATAAAGTTCCATTACCTTGTTACGCAGGTCTTTTGACAGTTCTTTTCTGCTCCCCATGGCTCAGTATCTAGTCTGCTCAGTGCATCCACGTGAGAGCTAACAAACTCATTGACTATTTATTCACAGACACTAATTGCAATTTAAAAAGCCACATGTGTGGGAAATTAAACTTTAATTGCCATTTAAAAATTGCCTGTGTGTGTCACCTTGTGTGTCTGTAACAAGGCCAAACATTCAAGGGTATGTAAACTTTTGATCAGGGCCATTTGGGTGATTTCTGTTATCATTATGATTTAAAAAGGACCAAACAACTGTGTGGTAATAAATGGATTCATATGATCACTATCCTTAAATAAAAGACAGTTTTTTTGCATGATCAGTCATATTTTCAAAATCAATGCCAAAATTTCACAATTTCTGCCAGGGTATGCAAACTTTTGAGCACAACTGTAAGTAAAAAGAGAACTTGCCAATTATCGAAAGCCAATCAAATGAGCTGAATCAATAGGAGGATTGTATAATTTGCTGGCAAATAGTCCAGTTTAGTTTGGATAGATGACGCCTGTCAGATAATCTATGCTGCTACAAGGCAGATATCAGTAGTCATCCGAATACATACTGTATTTGTACACGTCTATGTCTACATCGTATGGTCTTCACTGTATGATAATACTTTTTAAAGCTACTAAATGTATCCAGTCAAGAGCAATGAGTGGTTTCCTTGTTATGGTTGTTTGTTTAATATAATGACACACTAGATGGCAGCAGGTCTATTAGCTTACATTTACACTTACAAGTCCGACAGTTTGATACAAATCCGCTTTATCCCCCACTGTTTACGTTCACTTTAGACATAACTCACTGTGTTTAAAATGAATACCTCACAAAGACGGGCACTTTTCCAAAATACTTCTTGAAACGCGCATGTTCAGCAAACACACATAAACCAATCACTAGCAAATTATACAGTTATGCACTCTGGATTATTATTAAGAATATGAACTTTGTAATATGTGGCACAGGCCTAGACTATATCACAAATATAGCCGTTTATTTTTTCGTTATTGAAGTTTAAATCAGGCTATTTGTCCGGCCGAAATAAAAAACTAAACTTCCCACGAAGAGTGACTCTTTGAGGGACTTCAAAACACTGAAATAAAGGAGATGATGGCTATCAATATGGCTTGTTGTTGTTTAATTAAATGTATTTGCTTTGTAAGGAGCACCGCTGCTGAATAGCAGTGCAAGAAACAATGCTATAATTATAACCATTTATACACACCTATGTAAAATATTGATGGTCCCTCACGTTCGCGTATATGCGCTCGTACACTGGGGGAATCCCGGAATTTGACATAAGCTGCTTGCAGACCCCACCACATGTATACGGGAGTAAAGAGTATGCCGCTTATACATTGCATGTAAACGGGAACGCTGCTTTCTCGCAATAAACCGCTTTCTGGTGTCCATTTAAACAAAATCACTGACTTTATTGCAAGAATGCTGCTCGGTCAGAAAGCAGCTTTCTCCACAACAACATATTTTCCTCACAAGGCTTGTGTAAATAACAAACATGGGATCCGATGAAGACTTTGCCATTTTATTCTCTGTTGCTTTGCTTTATTTTCAGATATTCCAGAGTTGTTGCTGTGCTTGTTTCCTTAATTTTCTATCGCACGCTGCAGCAATGATAAAGTTTCCCTCTTACATAAAACTCCAAGATTCCCCTAATGCACGAGCATTTAAAGGCTATGCAAACATGAGGGACCGTAATATTTTACAATGGGTATAGTCCATGGTGTACGTGCTATTCCCACTGTACTCCCAGAAATTTTGAATTCTTTCCTCTGTGCTGACTTGTTGGGCTCCATCCATGATGTTTGTTATTTGGTCTGTTCACGCACATGCGCACTCTTCTACCACCCACCAGAACGGCAATTATGTATTTACATGGCCACATGCCACATTCTCCGGGAGAAACCCAGATGTGTTAAACAGCTTTCTCTTAATCCCTCAAACGGCATAAGGAAATCGGTATTCCCGTTTACATGATGTTTCAGAATGCCCTGGAATAAACAGTTTTCTTAAGTGCATGAAAACTTGGTCACTGGCACCACTTCCCATGACGAGTGACTCTCTGAGTGACTTCAAAACACTGAAATAAAGGAGATAATGGCTATCAATATGGCTTGTTGTTGTTTAAATGTATTTGCTTTGTAAGGAACAAGTGAATCTTCAATCATGGTCTTCTAATGTTTTCTATCAAAGCTTGCTGATGGTGTGGTGAGATGGGGCACATTTGGCCAGCTGAAATGAACCTGGAACATTCATTAGACAGCTGTTACTATTGCATGATGAGTCGCTTTCCTTCAACAACATAAGAGCCTGCAGAGAAAACTTGAGTTTATGACTTGACTGCTATTCTATGCAAATCACAGTCTTGCATCTATTTATAATGACATGGAATTACTTGCAGAAATGGAAGCAAATTAACAGAACAAAACAATGCACGGCCACAGAAAGACTGAATGCAGCCTGTGTATTCATCATGCACAAACTTGGACACAGTTTTCTCTGCTCAAAATTATTATGTACATGCTGTCAAACTGGACAGAGGGAATCTGGCCAATAAAATGCCACAACATGCCAATTCTTTTGCCTTGTTAAAATCATCTGCTCATCCAATATGTGCAATATTACAAACCATTCCACAGAAACCTGATCTAAGTCTGTAATGTCTATGTATATTACTTCAACACTCTCTGTTCTAAGGGAGCCTGGAGTACTACAGAGAATCCCACTATAGTGACGCACTGGTGTTATCCTCTTTTCATTGATTGCACAGCCAGGTCTGGTAAACCCAGAATCAGTATCTACTCCAACCCAGGAGACAAGTCTACCAGTTTATTGCAATATAAATAGTTCCAAAACAAACACCATTGCAATCACTGCGCAATAGTGTTCACAGAGCCTACAACTGCACTGTATGTGCTCTTTATCCGTGTTGTAAGCATATTCCAAGTATCAAGTCATCATAAGGTCTAACAGGTGACATAATCAATAAATATAATGTAAAGGAGAATGTACACCGTTCTCTCTCCATCTGCGCATTTGGCGCGTATTTTGACTCCATGCGCAAAGCACGTTTCACCTAAACACACTCAAACTTTATTCCTGCATATTTCAAACTAGTGTCTTAAACCTACAGGTTCATGAATCGTCCCATAAATCATCTAAGGCCTCATGGGTGTAAGAAAAAACAAACAAAGAGCTGAACTATGAGATGTTTGCGTAGTTTTAAACACCCAGCCAAAGTGTTTGCTAGCTGGCTAAAGCCTTTGCTTGGCACGTTGCTAAGGAACACTTTTCTGCATTTTTGCCACACATGACCGTGTGTTTAGGACGTGTTAAGTATGCAGGGCATGTTAGATACACGTGTTTATCATATATATGAACATAAACTCCCCAGGAGAGTCATTTGTTGGGTGTTTTGGAAGCTGCGTATGTGAGAAGAGGCGTTAGCCTCATTCATTTCTCTTACCTGCTCCTCCAGCCGCTGAATCTCCGCTTCATTCTCCCGCTCGTCCTCAGACGTGTCCGCTTCATCCTCCTCAGAATGCTCGACTCCCATTCCTTCTTCTTCCTCCTCTTCCGACTCCATCTCTCTTTCCATGTCCTCAGCCTCCTCCTCGATGTCTGGCAACAACGTCTGCTCTTCGTTTCCCGTCGCCGCCATGTTGCGAACTATCTGCCTGGAAACAGGGGCAGGGCTCCTCTCGCGGAAACACAGGGGGCTCGTTCAACCAGAAGGCGGGGCTCAACAATAATAATAATAATAATAAAGTCACACACAGGAAAATCACAGAAGTCTTTAACCCTTGTGCGACCTTAGAGTCATTTAGTCTTTTTCACTTTTAGTTTTTTTGATCATTTAGGCTGTGTTAATGCCAAGGGCATACATTTTTGCCAAAGGTGTGTATTTTGGGGGGAATTTCAACCTCAGTTCCTACAATACATTTATAATACACTGTGTACACAAAATAGTTACACTCAGGACCTTAAGGACAAAAATGTCCCCATTGAAACCCATTAAAACTGCAATATTTGATCCCAGTGCCATTAAAGCATAACATCATGAATTATATGATATTATGCTTTCATTCCGGAGCCCTGGGTTCGAAATGTAAGTTTTTTATATTTTCCACCAGATGGCGCCATTTTTCTCATGTTTAGCCTATGGAGCAAATACATGCTTTCCCCCCCCCCCCCCATTTTCTGTTTGCTGTATTACAGAGCACTGCAGGCCAATTGAATAAATGATGCAGCTGATGAGTTTGTTGATATGGATGCAGAGTGTGTTTTGTATGTGTGTATTGAGAAATGTGTGTGTGTGTGTGTGTGTGTGTGTGTGTGTGTGTGTGTGTGTGTGTGTGTAAAAAACAACAGTGGCATTATATAAATAAACTGGCATTTAAAGGGTTAAAATCCTGAAAATGAATGAATATTTGGTAGTTATGATCAGGACTGATGTTGGTTAAAAAAATTAACTCATTGAAAGTGGAAAATAATATTGATATATAATATTATTATGTCAGTTTTTTGACGTGGACATTTTTGTCCTCTAAGGACCCCTGAGTAACTTTTTAAAATTAACGCACAAGGGTTAAATGCCTTGCAACTACGCTTGCACTTTCAGGAATCCTTTCCCAAGAAAGTGTGGGAGTTTGATGTTGTTCCACTGAAATTCTTCATGGTGGCATTCAAAACTGTACTTATCTCAATTTTTACGTTAAAATATGCTTAATTGTGCAAAACAATATTAAATAGAGAGTGCAAAATTATACAAATATAATTGGCAGGTTTTATAATAAAAATTCTTAAATGTAAAATATGATTTAATAAGGTGTGTGAGAGCGCTCCTCCTGCCGGCCGAGTCTGGTGTGTGCAGTTTGTGAGATTTTGGTCTTTCTCCATTCAAGTAGATAGGAGCTGCACTGACATGACTGGAAATAGCTCCAGAGAGTGTTCCAAAGATGGCCGCCAGTGGATTGACTTGCAAGAAAGACTTTGATTGTGTGCAGTTAAAGTCATAGAAACCCATACGTAGATGCCTTATTAGCAGCTGTTCCTATGGACCGCGATAGGTCGGCGCGTCCGCCATATTAGAAAGGTCAAGAGCCGTCAGTCAACATGAAAGTAAATTGACAGATACGGTCTGCAACAGTCTGGAGTCTTTTTCAGCCAACTTTCAGATTATCTTATTTTCCATAAATAATGGGCAATATTTTAGATATATAAAAATTAACTTAAAACAGTTTTTTCCTCGTAGAAAACTGCAAATAAAGTCCTCTTTATTAATTGAATGTGGCAAACATACTGAAAATTAACACTCACTCACTCAGTCTGTCAGTCAGTCAATTCATTACATGATGAACTGTTTCCACACAAAAGCAGTTTATGTGGGGGTCTGAGAATTCTTCTCCATTCACTTGCATTCAAACAGCTCTCCTTGTTGACCGTTCCAAGATGGCGCCGCGGTTGACGAACCAGCGGAATGAGGCATCTACGTATGTTTTCTATGGTAACAGAGCTCCTCCTGCTGGTTGAATAGTGTGCGTGTGTACTGAAAGACCGAGCCCTTCTATCAAACAGGGCCCTTCTGTCAACAGAGCTTACAAGGTTAGCAAAGCAATACATGACGTTGCTGTACACTGGCGAGGAGAAAAGAGGCCATTTTTTTAATGTATGTCTATAGAGGAGATGCTTCAGTGTGCCGAATAAACTGCTTTTTGTGAAAACAACTCATCACTTAATTAACTGTCTGCCTGTTTCGGTAATTTTCAATAGGTTTTACACTAAACAATCCTTTTGGAATGCACTATGTGTGGATTTTACTACGATTAAATTGCTGTTTTATAATAGAAGACACAAACAATTTTGCGACAGTAGGTGTCTGTTTACGACTCTCGCCATTCATCTGTATGGTATTTGCAAACAGTGGGCGAATTCCAACCGAAAGTGATCATCTCTATGCCCAATTCACTACGAAGGACAGAGCTCTTGATGTGAGCACTCTGAAGGGAGCATGACATTACAGTTTGTATGTAGCCTTCACTAAAAGTCTTGTGACAGGGCCCTTTGTGAAAAAATTTACTTTCTTAATTTTGTTTGTAACAACTCTTCGAGTGGCCTCCCCTTCTCGAAGTGCCCTTCAAGGTCGCAAAAACGCAGTTTGGAAAACGCCCAGTGACTTACTGTCATAACACGCTAGTTGACCTTACGCCCTCTACTACGTTAATAACGTGGAGGTTGTGAGGTAGGTATAAAAGTTCTCTGTGAAAGCAGTCCCCCTGCTGATTAAGTCACATGTGTGCAGTGAAACGGCTCCCCCTGTACAACAAATGAGGAGTAGATGGCAAAAACAATGGGAGGAGGATAGAACAGGAAGATGATTTTATATAATTCAAAGAAATGTAGGGATAGGTAACAGGAAGAAACGTCTCCGGTTACACATGTAACCTCGGTTCCCTGAGATAAAGGGAACGAGACATTGCAGTAAACGCTTTTGGGGATTTACTTCTCTGATGACTTAGTTGAAGACCTTGTATAATAATGGCAATCTTATTATTGGCAATGTTGTTTGAGCACCGCCCCTTTAGGTGCGCAGCTGGCCTATATAAGCGGGTGCGCGAACACCATTTCTTCAGAATTTTCTGACTGAAGGACAAGAATGCGTTGCTCGTACCTCGAAACTCTGAAGTAGTAGTGTGGCCAGGTTTCGCAATGTCTCATCCCCTTCATCTCAGGGAATCGAGATTACATGTGTAACTGGAGACGTTCCTTATCGATTCAGTTCACATGACATTGCGGTAAATCCCATCACACCGCACTACATGACGTCATACCCTGAGAGATACACCAGGGTATAAACACTTGTAAATGAATGTAGTTAAGGTCACGGGCCCGCCAGGCGGTGGCTTATTACAACATATTTCAAGTGTGTAGAATAATGAATAACCCCACATGGTGACAACCAGAAGGGAAGTGAATATTATACTGGATTATATATATATATATATATATATATATATATATATATATATATATATATATATATATCATATAATACACACAGTATAAATAAAATCCCCTCATAACCAGAGGTAGGGAGGGAGGTTTATTCTTATTGGAAGTGATTGTGACTTCTAGTGGGAGTAAATTGGATTACAGCCAACACAGCTGGTTGTATTAAAATTATAATTATAGGTAGCCCGCCCGTAATAAGGAGCTCGGGCTCACCCGCTGGTGTTGGAATAGCAAGCTCTCTAGACAGAGAGGAATCGCGAAGCGATGGACGCCACGTCTTCGTTATAAAACCTTGCTAACGTGTTCTGCGAAGACCATCCTGCTGCAAGTCATATATCCTGTAGGGATACACCATTTGTCCATTCCCATGAAGATGCCATGCCTCTGGTTGAATGTGCTTTCACACCAATAAGCCATCCCATGCCCTGTGAGATAAGCATCCTGTGCATCCTCCATAACAAACAAAGAGCTGGTCCAACAGCCTAAACTGGCGGGTGCGCTCCACATACATGTGTAATGCCCGCACAGGGCATAACAGACAAATGCATCGACTGGGGAAAAGAATGCTTGTAGGCGGACCACCTGAGCCCCGAAGGGCGTGGAGAGAACCTTAGGCACATAGCCTTTCTGGGTTGACAGTGGCTTTTGAAAGACCCAGCCCAAATACCAGGCCTGAGCTGTCAACTGACAGCGCCTGCATATCACCCACCCATTTAACTGAGGGGAGCCAATAGGAGTGCGGTCTTAGAGAAATCACATGCAACTCTACAAGTTCCAATGATTCGTGAGCACCTTCAGCACCAGGTTTAAATCCCAAGCTGGGACTGTAGCAGGGCAGAAGCACAACACACAAAAGCAACATTCTGTGTAATATCCCAGTCCTAACAAACTCTGGCGGGGAGGGGGAGAGAAATGAGAATGTTTGTGTGTCTCGTGAAGACATCACAAGTGCTTTTTTCTTTTTTGTAAGAATCATACTTTATTAAACACATCACACGAAAACAACATTTCGTGTAACATCCCGGCAGACTCTGGCGGGGAGTGAACAGCGTGTGATGTGTGTGCGTCTCATACAGCGAATGCTTTCTCTTTTATGTAAGAACATTCTTATGCGAACACCACACACAGAAACATATTTGTGTATCATCCCAGCGAACTCTGGTAGGGGATGAGCAGCGTGTGAATGTGTGTGTCTCTTGCAGCAAGCGCTTTCTCTTTTGTGTGAGAACATTGGTTGTGCGAACACAACACACAGAAACACATTTGTGTATCATCTCAGTGACCTAGGGAGGAGAATGAATGATTGTCGTTGTCAAGACGAGACGATGTCGGTCTTGAAGAAAATTCTGAAAAAAATGATGTTCACGTACCCGCTTATATAGGCCAACTGTGCGCCTAAAGGGGCGGGGCTCAAACACCATTTCCAATCATAAGATTGGCGTTATTATTCAAGGGCTTCAACTAGGTCATCGGAGAAGGAATTCCCCAAAAAGCGTTTACCGGAATCACTAGACTTAGGTTTGGACATACAGCACTTAATAATACATTGCACAGAATAGGGAAACATGATACAGGTAAATGTGAATTTTGCAATCAGGAAAAAACTGTAGAGCATGTAATGATGATCTGTCCCGAATATTGCAATGAAAGAAAGACATTGATTTCTAAAATTAAGAAAAGTAAGATGCACTGTGAGTTGACGAACATTTTCAGAAGAAATTCACGGGAAGTTTGTTTTTAATTTTTAATAAAAAATTTTAAAACGAAAGAATTAAGTAAGAGAATATAATTTAGGTCAAAACTGTATAAGAAGAATTAGTTGATCCCGACTCATACTCCTTACCAGTTAGTTGCGGTAATACACCTTTTGTTGAATGCCAACCGCAAAAAAAAAAAAAAAAAGCCCCAGTAGCAGGAGTCCGTTCACAGTCATCATGGCGTTAACAACGGCAGCCAAGCGCTGTGCATCTTCTGTACTTTTCAACAGAACATTGTCATTGCCAGAGCTCAGATCCGCCTGCTCTTATCACAAAAAGGTAGGTGTCGCATGACACTTAATCTATAATTAATTAAATAGTTGACACCAACTTATGTGGTGGACAACTTATTTTCAGCGTGGTTGCTAGCTATGCTAACGTTATATAACAACTGCACATGTAAACAAACCAGCCTAACTTTGGGTAGGTCATACTTTATTTTCTGCATTCCCTGCAGTCTGTTTGCTTACAGAAACCAGCTACATAATTAGGTTTATGTATTTTCGCTTAATTAATAGGACATTGACATATTTACTCTAAGGCTATGTAGTTTTATATCCACTTGTGTAACTGTCCGACAAACTCATGACTGATGTTCAGTTCCTCTATTGTGTCACAGGCAAATAAACATTTATAAAATAAAATAAAGGCTGCTGTTAGTTTTGTAACTACGCAAACATTTGTTTGTTTTACCATAATAATTATTGATTATGCAGCTTTAATCTTGGTGTGGTTGCTTTGCTGGTCTCCAGGGAAGTTTTATTTATCAAGGGCACATTTCTGTTTGGGGTATTATTGTCATCCTCACCAGCCCTTTTCATAAATGTCTGGGAATGGTAAATATTAATCAAGGTCTGGTCTGTTTCATGTGTTCCATACAGTATATACATGTCACATTTGTAATGCACTTTTCAATGTATTATTTACTTTTCTCTAAAGGTGGTGGACCACTATGAAAACCCCCGAAATGTTGGTTCCCTGGACAAGAATGCCAAGAATGTGGGCACTGGTCTGGTAGGTGCACCTGCATGTGGAGATGTAATGAAACTGCAGGTAAGATTTTTTGTTGTTGAATTTCAGTAAATCTGTATGCAGGACTAATTGATTATCTCATTCACATTTTGCCGTAAATCTGTTTGACAGATTCAAGTGGATGAGAATGGAAAGATAGTTGATGCCCGATTCAAAACATTTGGGTGTGGATCAGCCATTGCCTCCAGCTCTCTGGCCACAGAGTGGGTGAAGGGGAAATCGGTGTGTCATCATGACTCATCACCATACATATTCACAGAGTGATCATATTGTCTGTAGGTATTATATATGTTTCGCCCAAATTTCACTGCCCACATTTTGTTTTGTTTTCCTTGTACAGATTGATGAAGCCCTTAAAATAAAAAACACAGAGATTGCCAAAGAACTTTGTCTTCCACCAGTCAAACTACATTGTTCTAGTAAGTGTAAAAAATATCTCTTTTAAATTGCAAATACATTTACACCATCATAAAATGCATATGTAGCATTTAATGGACAATGTAACAGTGCAACTCAAAGGTTCTGATTTCATGATCTGATTTTTTTTTTTCCATTAGTGCTTGCAGAGGACGCCATCAAGGCTGCGTTAGCAGACTACAGACTTAAACAGAAGGATGAAAAGAAGATGTTTGCAGATGCTAGAAATTAATGTCCTCATTTACAGATGAGTCACTAACCACGTTTACATGCAACCAAATAATCCGTTTAGCATCCGACTGATAGCTCAGTTGGACTGAAATGCCTTCATGTAAACACAAAAATGATCCGATTGAGCTGGATCCGAATGAAATCTCCATCCGATTGAAGGGGGTGTTGTACACCAAAAATAATCAGATTAAAATAAAAATATTAGCCATGTAAATATTTTAATCCGACTACTTTCTCAGTCGTATTCTAAAATACCTTGCGCTCATGCGCAGAGATGTGGTGCGTATGTATGTTTATACATTATACTTTTTGAGGGAACCTAATTTATACAAAGCAATGACAAAACGCATTATTAAGGGTATGCAGGCTCACACTTACATGACATTACATAAAGCAAAAAAGAATGTTGTGTCATTCTTAATAGGGACTTGAAGCATCAGGTGCGGTTACGGCGTTCTGTGTTCCATTGCATGTATGCGACTTCACTCACGTCCTGACCTCGAAACCATAATTTCTAAAGCATTTCTTCTTTGCCATATAGATGGTCGATCATACATGACAGATTAGGAAAGTAAATGTTAGATTATGTTTTACAAGAGATGATGCAATGTGAACACAGTAAATAGCCTAAACAGCCTTCTCAAAACTTATGTTAAATTACACACGGTTATACAGTTTAAGTCAGAAGTTTACATACACCTTAGGCAAATGCATTTAAACAAACATTTTGCACAATTCCTGACATTTAATTGTAGAAAACATTCCCTGGTCAGTTAGGATCATTATTTTAAGAATGAGAAATGTCTGAAAAATAGTAGAGAATGATTTATTTCAGCTTTTATTTCTTTCATCACATTCTCAGTGGGTCAGAAGTTTACATACACTTTGTTAGTATTTGGTAGCATTGCCTTTAAATTGTTTAACTTGGGTCAAACATTTTTGGTAGCCTTCCACAAGCTTCTCACAATAAGTTGCTGGAATTTTGGCCCATTCCTCCAGACAGAACTGGTGTAACTAAGTCAGATTTGTGGGCCTCCTTGCTCGCACATGCTTTTTCAGCTCTGCCCACAAATTTTCTATCAGATTGAGGTCAGGGCTTTGTGATGGCCACTCCAGTACCTTGACTTTGTTGTCCTTAAGCCATTTTCCACAACTTTGGAAGTATACTTGGGGTCATTGTCCATTTGGAAGTCCCATTTGCGACCGAGCTTTAACTTCCTGTCTGATGTCTTGAGATGTTGCTTCAATAGATCCACATAAATTTCCTTCCTCATGATGCCATCTATTTTGTGAAGTGCACCAGTCCCTCCTGCAGCAAAGCACCCCCACAACATGATGCTGCCACCCCCATGATTCACGGTTAGGATGGTATTCTTCGGCTTGCAAGCCTCACCCTTTTTCCTCCAAACATAACAATGGTCATTATGGCCAAACAGTAAAATTTTTGTTTCATCAGACCAGAGGACATTTCTCCAAAAAGTAAGATCTTTGTCTCCACGTGCACTTGCAAACTGTAGTCTGGCTTTTTTATGGCAGTTTTGGAGCAATGGCTTCCTCCTTGCTGAGCAGCCTTTCAGGTTATATCAATATAGGACTCGTTTTACTGTGGATATAGATACTTGTCTTCCTGTTTCCTCCAGCATCTTCACGAGGTCTTTTGCTGTTGTTCTGGGATTGATTTGCACTTTTCGCACCAAACTACGTTCATTTTTAGGAGACAGAATGCGTCTCCTTCCTGAGTGGTATGACGGCTGCATGGTCCCATGGTGTTTATACATGGCATACTATTGTTTGTACAGATGAACGTGGTACCTTCAGGCATTTGAAAATTGCTCTCAAGGATGAACTAGACTTGTGGAGGTCCACAATGTTTTTTCTGAGGTCTTTGCTGATTTCTTTTGATTTTCCCATGATGCCAACCAAAGAGGCAATGAGTTTTAAGGTAGGCCTTAAAATACATCTCCAATTAGCCTATCATTGGCTAATTGCCTAAAGGCTTGACATCATTTTCTGGAATTTTCCAAGCTGCTTAAAGGCACAGTTAACTTAGTGTATGTAAACTTCTGACCCACTGGAATTGTGATAGTCAATTAAAAGTGAAAATCTGTCTGTTGTTGGAAAAGTAACTTGTCATGCATAAAGTAGATGTCCTAAATGACTTGCCAAAACTACAGTTTGCTAATATGAAATCTGTGGAGTGTTCAGTTTTTTTTTAATGACTTCAACCTCAATTTATGTAAACTTCTGACTTCAATTGTAGACTTGAATAAAAAAAAAACTTAAATATCAGTAGCCTATTAATAATAATATCTAGGTTTTTGACGTAGGCTGTTTATTTAGTACAAGAATAAAACTCTTCTTCTGACAGTTATTTAACACTGCAAGCATACATTCTCTTGCTGTTTTAAATAGCCTACATTTTTTTTTCTTGAATGATTAAATGCTCCATTCCGCCGTCATTATTATTTAGTGATTTTTTTGCGTAGTGTCCCATCCGCAGCTGTTGCTTAAAGTCCCTGTTATTTTGTTTCCATTCCACATCTGTAAACTCCTTTAAGGACAACTCTCACCCACCTGTCTTTACTTCATACTTGCATCCAGAGATGCATGCGGTTATATTGGAGAAATGGGCATGAGGCAAATACACAGTTAAGTCAGACAGGGTATTGGACGCTGCTTCTAATTCTTCATTGCCGAGCAGAGTTCCATAAGAAAGCTTTTCTGGCATATTTGTTTTTAGATATCTCAACAAAGCAAAAACGGCAATGAAGGACTTTGGTGCCATTCTCACTTTCTCAACCTTTTTCCCCTTCTTCAGAATGCAACGACTGACACTCTTTGCATGTGCAGAAGTTTGGTTCGGAATACATGAAATGCACATGTAAATGAATATTTGTATCAGATTGCAAAGTTTAGGGGGCATATAAACAGTACATTCAGAATCTGCAATCGGATTAAATTTATTCAGATTGACGAAAATGAGTGCATGTAAACATAGCCACTGACACTCACTGTCGTCATGACTCAGAGACATAGTGTACTTTACTTACTGAGGCTGTAATAAACAAAAGCCATTATGAATAAATAATTTCTACTAATTCACTGCCTTAGGATTGCTGGTTTGAAGTGGTTTGCATTGACAGACTGAAGATCTTTGAATAAAGTTTTTTTTTTTTTTCCCACTGAATCATGCACATTAAAATAAACTCTTAATTCCTGAAGATCAGGAAGGAATGTTTTTTGTTAAATGCATATTACCACAATGCTTGTAAATTTGTTCTACTAACTGCAGTGTATCAGGGGGCTCATTGTAGATTCCATGAAATGAATGCCTGTATTTTGATGCTGTATTATTTTTTGCAAGTACATAATAAAGCCCTTAATAATCATGTTGCATTATTTAGTCGAATTAGCAAAGTCTGGGAACAAGAAAATGGTGTAGTTCTTCCGAGAAAGCTTTCCTTTGCTCCTCGCCTCGTGTAACATGATGATCTCAGAAATTTGGCCAGAATTGATCGGGGCCTGTCTCCCTCAGCCAATCTATGAGCCGAGACACTGTGAGCTTGCTCGATTTCCAGCTTATGCCCTGTTACTTTGAGCGGACTCAGAAATGGCTCGTCTAGGAATTTTACCATATCTCGGCCTTCCTCGTTCAGGAATTCCAACAATTCAGATGTTGTTTCGTCGATTACGATTCTCCAAATCCTCCAGTTTCTCCCAAACGTGTTGCATGTCTGTCTTGGTCGCTAGCGGGTTAGCAGCTAATTCCCTCTCCGATGACTCCAGATAATCGATCCGTTTTTCGACGTCCGACAATCTTGTAACCAACTCAGTGAATTTCGTCTTCATGGAAGTGATCAATCGACATATTACAGCAAGATCCTCCAAGTCTGCGACGACCTTCGTCAGCATCACAGACATGCTGGACAGTTGACTTTGAATTTCTCCCACCGCACCGTCCACATTGAGTCCCTGGCCTGCGGCTTTGTCAGGGGTATCAGCTTGAGCACGTAAGTGTCTTTTAATGTCTCCAGAGCCCGAGCATTTTGAATTCTTTGACATATTGTCTTCATAAAACAGTTAAGGATCAGTGTGTATCTAATCTCACCGGTTTATGATACAAAAAGTATTAAAAACTAGCAGAGTGCACAGAACTCGCCATTCACATGTCCGACCCTGGCATGGCGTCACGCGACCTTGCATTATTAATTAGTTTGTACATTTCTCTAAATTGCCACATTTTGTGGCCAAAACAGTTTTAAGTAATACAAATAGAATGAGTGCGATTACATGCACCATCTTACACCGATTTAATAAGCTGATGCTGTATAAGGTCATGTAAACCAGCGTTTCCCAACCTTTTTTGCTGTAAGTGTCTTGAGTTGTGTTTTTAACAGTTGAAGTTCTTTTTAACTTGACACTAAACATGCTGCGCTACTGTTAGAGATGCTAAAAATACAGCTAAATATGACAAAGTGGTAAAAAACATCCATCTAATGAATGTTTATGGAAAACGATTGAAAAACAGCGTGAGAGGATGCAAAATCACGTTCGGTGTGAATAGCCCTTTATTCTCATGACAGAACTAGCTTAAGTTTCTAAGAGTTTCCTCTCAAAAAGTCAGCATTTTGTTTGTAGGTAAATATCGACTTCATCCAGCGCTGTTTGTTCTGTGTTTGTAAATATGCCAATACTGTTTTACTGTTTGAGACTGCTCCAAATGATTCAGAGAGCGCTCCAAACAAATTGAACTGAATCACGAATTGATTCAGACCATTTTGCAAGCCCGTTTGTCCAATTCACTGAAAAGAACCAACTCAAAAGAATAATTCGTGAATTAATCATGCATCGCCAGTTCTTTTAAACAGCCAACAGAAATACGGGACACACTTCGTGATTGCTGAAATATCCTGAGAGAAAATGTTTCTCAAGTCAGTCGGAGCACTCATGGTATGCACAGTGCATTCGACCGTACAGCTGCAGACGTCACTGCACATACGTACAGTACATCTCCGAGATGTCTGTTTTAGATCTTTTCATCTGGAAAGCATCACAATCTAATTAAAATCTGCTAAACATCTTAAAAATATTTTTACACACATTCCCTTTTTCAGAGGTTTAGCAGATGTTAATTAGATTGTGACGCTTTCCAGATGAAAAGATCTAAAACAGACATTGCGCGTACATCACCCAGATGTCTATTTGATTGTTTATATCTGGAAGATGTATTTTTTTAGGTTGTTTTCTCATCTCCAATACATCTATAAGACGTTTGCTCTCGGATGTCAATAAAAACATTCAGCAGATGTCTTTGAGAAGTTTATGATTTCGAATGTTTGTAAATCTGATCTTTTTAAGATGTTTAGCAAATGTTAATAAGAATGCGATGCTTAATCAGACATCTTAGAAATGTTTGTGTGCTAACTGGGATTAAGACTACTGGCTGTACAGCATTTTGTTGGATGAGCGCAAATTAATGAGAAAGTTGCATGGCTTCTATATTAGAATTAAATTATAATTTTTTGTTGTTTTGATCCACAACTGACTAGTGAACAGGAAGTATATTGAAAGAGATATTATTTAATGACAAATGGATTGCATGGATCTCGTCTTTGTACACATCACACGGAACGAGTCAAACCAAACTTTACTTCTCAACATGTAGTTGCAAAATCCAAAAGGATCTCGATGCTGAACATTGCATATAAAAAGATTGATCTTGAGATTAGATATAGAGATTGTTCAAATTAAGATTGTGGTTAATCGGGAAATCTATATTTTTATCCAGCCCTATTTATTTTTAAGTCATGCATTTTGTTTTATAGGTTAAACAAAGCAAAATCCAGTTGTTTTTGCATACCCCCTGGCACCTGGACACTTTTACCAGTGTTCTTACCAGCTTATCTGATGTGCTCAAGTGTTTTTGAATTTCAAATCTCATGTAAACGTGGTTTTCTTGTGTTGTCTGGTTTATTGAATGAACTAATTTTTGGTAGTTATCAGTGTATTGGTTTATATGTAAATGCACTCAATGTGTGCTATTTTCACCCTGAACCTGTGGGAATGGTGCTACTCTCAGGTTTCGCAGGAAAACGTTCCTCAGTACCAACAGCACTGTTAGCATTAAGAATCCTGTAAACACACAGAGCACAGCCAACACTGCAATGAGCGCTGTGTCACTGGACTGCAGTATTGTCTGAGGAGTAAGCTCAGGCTGCAGTCCGACCTCTTTGGTAGGGGTCACAGAATTGCCAGACACCACAATGGCTGATGCTCCTGGTTGCTGACCTGTTGAATTCTCTAGACAACCAGGATCTTCATCTGTGGCTGGACTGTAGGGTAATTGGGTGGACTGGGGTAAAATAGCCAAGAAATTGAGAGAGAGGCAGTCCTCATAGCTCAGTCTCTCTAATGTAGGCTGGTCTGATCCAAAGAAGGACCTTGATAGGTTTCCATGAAAAGATGACTGTTTTGTGAGAGTCTCTGCAGATGATATTGCACTCTCTGATAGTTTTGAAGATTCTTGAAATCTTAATGAACTGATTTTGCATGCAGTGTCAGATCTATTCAGCATAGAAGCACTTGTTGTGTGAGCTACTTGGGTTTCAACCACTTTCCCAGATGCTGTGGTTGTATTTACAGATGGCATTCTTTCAATAGGCTTCAATAGTTTTGGACAGATGGCAATGACTGATAGAGTTAAAAGCAACTTCTGTGCCAAGTGCAAAGGAGCCGTACACACTAGAACTGTAGCCATCCGTAACCGGTCCATCAGTAGCCACCTATACAGGTACAGTATGTCACATTCACAAACCCATAGGTTATTGGCTAGTTCCACTGACTGGAGACGGGACAGTCCATCAAATGCCCGCTCAGGTATAGAACGCAAACAGTTACTATTAATCTTTAACACCTGCAGGTTCACCAAAGCACTCAGTGAAGGTAGATCTAGTGTAGATATGCAATTTGCTGACACATCAAGGTATATTAGTGAAGAAGGTAAGTTTGCTGGGAGATGAGACAATCTGTTCCCCTTGAGAGTCAACATCTTCAGCCTGGTCAGTCTTAATAGTGCACCTGGCTGAATCGCCCGTATTCGGTTGTCGTCCAGGTCCAGGCGTGTGAGGTTCCCCAGCTGTCTCAGAGACCCAGCGGTGATGTAGGTGATCTGGTTCTCTTGAAGCTGAAGCGTCTCTAGACTTGAAGGCAGCCCACGTGGGAAACGAGCCAGTTGATTGTGGCTGAGGCTCAACTCTTGTAGGCCTGAGTATGGCTGGAACACGTTATCGACGTTGCAGAGCCGATTCCGGGCCACAGAGAGGATGGAGGTGCTTAGGGGGACGGAACGAGGTAGAGTATATAGACCCAGGGACTCGCACAGAACCAGAGCACCAGGACAGGGACAGCAGCAGCCTTTGGGGCAGGGGGTCAAGACGAGGCCAGCAAGGAGAGATGAACAATGAAACAACAAGAAACAGTGGAGAAGACAAGGACACATGGCTCACTTGAGGGAGACATGTCCAGTAGAAGAAGATTGAGAAGGGACAGAGGAAGAAGTCAGTACATGCTATTCTTTTACTGTAAACAAATCAGTTGATCAAACTTAATTAACCTGATGGACTCCTCCATTAAGTTTTGCCAGGATATATTTTCTTTCTTGTGCATCTTGACTCTAAATGTGTAACTTCGACAAAGAGATGTGGTACTCACCATTCTTGCCCTTTTCCAGCTTACCCCTCTCTTTTAACCTCTTTTCTCTTTCTTCACGTCCTTTCCAGAGAACGGTCCATGCTTACCCTGAAAATTCTGGGTAGCGGCCCATCAAACTTTAATGGCAGACTTAAGGTTTTGTGTTACCTGTTTTGCATCATCTTCGCAATGTGAATTAATTGGCCGCTCCAGTTGCTTTTCCCATGACACCACTGCCTCAGGTCAGTAGAGCAGTTTTGGTTAGGACACTTCTAATAACCATTTCATGACAAAATATATTATTTGATGGTCTGTTGAGTACTTTTGCCCTTCTTTCTGGTACACAAAATATGAAGATGAATTCCAGGTAAGCTATTTGATTATGTTGACCACAGCCAAAATCAAGCTCAAGTCCATATCGAATCCTTCAGGAGTGATGAGAGCTCATGTCACTGTCTTCTAATGAAATTAGAGGAGTGTGTATTTCCAGAATTATTTAGCACCTTGTTGACAAAAGAGAGGTGGGAATTCAACCCTGTTCTAAAGTTCTTTTTCAGGGCTCAGGTTTCAACCTAAGCCTTTACTGCATATCTTTGGATGTTTGCTCTTTGGTGAATACGCTGCCAACACTTGGCCTTGTGCCATTACCGTGGGGTTTTAATTTCAGTTATGAAGCTAATTTGCATTCAAGTGGATATTAATCCATGAGAGGCTGATATCATAGCTGGAATAGAAGCTGTGTATATTTTGAGAGGTTAGAGCAGTGTTTTTATGAGAAAGTATCTGTGGCATGGAGGAATGAGTTCTCACCTGAGAACTTTAGATCCATGTGGATTGGGAATAATGTATCTGTAGTGACTAAATCTTGGTAAACTTAAAATGTCCACAAAAATTTTAATACTGGCATAGTGTCAGAATGGTTTTCGAATGAAAGTAAAACCAGTATATTTCCGTCAAGGCCAGATGTATGGGTCTGGAATCTTAACCTTGAGTTTGATCTGTCTTTGGAACCTCTTGGAATGAACTTCTAAAATATTATTTGGATGTGACAAAAACACTGTAGCTGCCGCCATTAAGCTCTGCTGTACTCTCTTGTTGGGGTTCTTGGGTTTCATATGCTATACAGCCAAACCAACTCTAGATGATAAAGCAATTTTCTGTTAAGCTCTTGATATTCTTTTGACAAATGGACATCAGACAAACAGACAGGACCCAAGAAAGCAGTTTGTTTTATACATCTAATAATTTAATATAATTGATACAGTAGTCTAGATACTACTACTACTAATAATAATAACTAACAATAACAATAATAATATTTTAACATTGTCCTGCTTAAATGTTGAATTTACCAGGCCTTTATTTTATTTTATGTAAACTGTTGACTTACTAACAAAACACAATCTTTAGTCTTTACCTCACATTATATCTGTATTTTTGAAACAAGTTTTTATTGATTCGGAACAGAAAAGGAGATACTGGAAAGTTAATTTTATGACAAAATCATTTAACTTAAAAAAAAAAAAGTTAATTCAATGTTAAAGAAAGTCTTGACTCGGTTTATATAAAATAACCTTAATGTCTTAATGTACAACACCTGACAATAACTTTAAAAAGTTGGTGTAAATTATGTATTTCCATGCATATAAATATTGCATTTAGAATATAGTCAAGGAAAGTGGTCAAAACACTGTTTCTCAAGTTTCTCAAAACTAGAAAGTAATATACAAATGCTGTTCATGTACACAATTTTATTTTCCAACTGGACATAATTATTGTCAGACTGTAGAAATAAGCTTTTTCCCTCTTATAAAAAAAAAAATAAAATAGAAAGACACAAGAAATGAGCTGAACAAATGGTAACACTTTACAATAAGTTTCTATAAGTTTCTAATTTTAATAAACTATTATGAACTAACAATGAACCATGTTAGTTCGTAATGCATTTCTTAATGTTAACATATGCAAAATGTATTAGTATGTTCAACATTCACCATAAATGCTGTAAAATGATTGTTAATTGTTAATGTTAACTAATGCAGTTAAAGGAATATTCAGGGTTCAAATCAAGTTAAGCTCAATCGACAGCATTTGTGGTATAATGTTGATTACAACACAAATGTATTTTGACTTGCCCCTCCTTTTCTTTAAAAAACAAAACAAAAAAAATTGATACAGTGAGGCACTTACAATGGGGCCAATCCGTAAACATTCAAATAGTCACCGTTTCAAAAGTATAGCCACAAGACGTAAACAATATACGTGTTAACATAATTTTAGTGTGATAAAATTGCTTACCAACCTTTTCTCAGTAAAGTTATAGCCAATTTTACAACTTTGCTGCCATGACGATGTAGTCATCAAATCCTAAAACCCTAAACTGACTGTAAAAATGAGGATTTAAACAACTTTGCGGCTCAAATAATACACAAGTTTAAACAGAAGAATTAATGTAAATGCTTTTACAAAATTATAAGCTTCACATTTCTGCCTTTAAACCCTCCAAAAATGGGCCCCATTCACTTCCATTGTAAGTGCTTCATTGTAACCTCAATTTTTGTTTTTTTCAAAATTATTTTTTGCTGTCGATTGAGGTTAATGTGTACTGAACCTGGAATATTCCTTTAAATAATGTTAACAAATACAACCTTATTGTATAATGTTACCAAACAAACACACACATCATTTTCTCTCCCTCTCTTTCTCTCTCTCTCTCTCTGTCTGTCAGAACTCATACAGATGGAACATACAAAGGTTTCAAAGCAAGGAAAGCACACGGAGGCTTACCAAAAAATTAATATCTAACAGTGGAAAAAGTTTTCAGACAGACAGTTATGGAATCAATGTTATTCCTAGCCATTAATGAAAAAGCTCCCTCACGCTGTAGAGGGATTGGCCTTTCTGAGATGGCAGGTACAGACCTGCGGCTGACTTGAGGTGGCATTTGAGGTGCTTGGCTGTGGTTCCTCTCTCTTCTTGGTGTCATCTTTCTGTATCTCCACCTCTTCAACGTCCTCCATCTTCTGGACCTCCTTCAGCCTGGGTCGGGGGTCTTTCCCTTCCTTCTCCCCTACTAGTGCTTTAGAAGGTTCTCTGTGGGTATTTGAAGCTGTCATCTTGACATCCTGGATCTGGTTTTGAGGTTTGGTCTGTTGTGGCTTCTCCATAGCTCTGTTGGGTTGGCTCATATATTTCCTGGGGGCATAGGTCTTCGGTGGGTAGTAGGCCTCAAGTTTGCGTTTGTGGCTCATCGCAGAGGCACAGCAGACGATGAAGATGATGACTACTAAGAGAGAAGTCACAACTATAATAAGCAGCAAGTTCTCCTTCAGGAAGTCCACCACCTGGTTGAAGATAAAGTCTTTGATGCGGATGAAGGTGGTGGTGATGTTTGGAGAAGTGGAGGGGGAAGGGGGAACATGGGTGGTCCGAGCGATGGGAAAGATGAGTTCGGGTTCGTTCCCGCTGCCCTCCATGGACGCGTTGAACGGGACGGCTTCAATGAAGCAACTGCTGCCCCAGAGAGCAACTAGGAGCACATAGACAAAGCGCAGAGAAGCAGAGAGTGACATACTTCCTTTATAGACCTGTGAGGACATGGACACAGATATGGGTATTATGAGCATTAATCTCCACAGCATCAAAATTGTTAGCATGTATCAAGACAGTTATAGTGCAGTATTTAGTACAAATCAGTATATTGCCTATGGACAAACAACAAATCACATTCACACAGAAGGGTACACAGAGGAAAAAGTTTTAAGAGGACTATAAAAGTACCATGATATTACTATATTTTTGGACAATTGTATTCTTTGAAGTACCTTGGAATACCATTATACTATGGTACATGAATATGGCAATTATTCAGTATCATGGTATGACAAGTACCTTGGTATAACCATCTGATTACCATGGTACAGTGTTTTTGTAAGGGGAATGAACTCTCAAAAGTCTTTGCTCTACTTTGTGTACAATCTGAACAATTAGTTTTTTGCCAACTGCAGTGAATGTAGAATCAGACATCTTAAGGTCATCTGTCAATCTAAACAGAGAGCTGGTACTCTGAATTCCCTTTGTATCACAGAAAGGAAGTATTTATATCTATTTATAATCTTTTTTGCTTATCAGACTCAGCGTTTGTTAATTTGCTTTTTTTATTGTGAATATTGCATTTAGCATTTGAATATTGAGGAGGTAATCGAATTACTCTTATTATAAAGAAAAATGCATTGTCAGGTAACCTAAAAATGTGCTTCATGTGGTTGCATCTAAATTAACTGGTTATATTCAAGTCAAAAATGTTATTTAATCTGGCAAAATCAACCTGACAAATTAGGTTACACCAACCAAAGGATTTTTTTATGTGTTAGATCAAGTAGAAATAGATCCTTGCGGTAACAATTGTAGGTTAACACTTTTTTCAGTGCACCTTGCTACGGCAAGCAAATTAGCGTACGAGTGATAGAATATCACACACATTACTTAACTCAGAGTACATTTTTCATGTTTCTGTTGCCTTGCAGGAGAGCTATTCCTGTTACATCCAGTCACTACTTACTTGGGGTGGAGGCAGAAGGAGTCCAGGCCCGGTTTGTAATTTCCCTGCCTGGTGGATGCCACCCGCTCACCACAGAAAAGCAAAAGAATGGCCACTTATATATTTCTAAAGGGTGCAGCTAGACATGGGAGAGCCGCAACTCACAGACCTGTATTTACAGCCCAGCTGCAATGAGATGGGCCAGAGACCAACAAGATTCTTTCTACACTAGTCAAGAACACACTTATGATATTCATTTTCTTGGTTCATACTGATATATTGTGGTGCAAAAATAATAGTTTAAGTCATCTCACCATCTGAAGACTGGAGTTATAAAGCAACAAGACAGTAAGAATAAGCAATTTTAAGCTTAGCTTCACTTGACAATTTTAGATACATTGCTGTTATTTTATTTGTTGTTACTTTCAGTTATTTGTCTTTTTGTGATTATTCAGAGCTCATTTTATATGTAATATGATGTTTTTTGTTTTCACCGTCATTGTGATTTGTATGTTAAATGATAAGGTCCACGCGTGTTGAACATTAGTTAGCAGTAAGCGCTTTGTAAACCATTGGAATGCGGAGAGTTTCAGATTAAAAGTCATCAATGTTTTAAATTCAATGACATGTTCAAATGTTTTGCACGTGTTCGCGGGGCCCCGTCAGATAAGTCGGTCACCTGTATTGCTTGCAGGATGGGCCAGCACTGCTGCAGATGGTCAAAATGAGGTTTGGACTGAAAAATGGGAATTCACAAATGAACTATTCCACTTAAACTTATCAATGTAACCTACACTCACTGAGCACTTTATTAGGAACACCTGTTCACCTACTTATTCATGTGATTATCTAATCAGCCAATCGTGTGGCAGCAGTGCAATGCATAAAATCATGCAGATACGGGTCAGGAACTTCAGTTAATGTTCACATCAACCATCAGAATGGGTAAACGTTTTCTGAAATCTCAGTGATTAAGACCGTGGCATGATTGTTGGTGCCAGACGGGCTGGTTTGAGTATTTCTGTAACTGCTGATCTCCTAGATTTTCACACACAGCAGTCTCTACAGTTTACTCAGAATGGTGCCTAAAACAAAAAAACATCCAGTGAGCGGCAGTTCTGCGGATGGAAATGCCTTGTTGATGGGAGAGGTCAACAGAGAATGGCCATACTGGTTTGAACTGACAAAGTCTACGGTAACTCAGATAACCACTCTGTACTTTATGTAATTGTGGTGAGCAGAATAGCATCTCAGAATGCACAACATGTGGAACCATGAGGCGGATGGGCTACAACAGCAGAACACCACGTTGGGCACTTTAGTAGGAAAATAGTGTTCCTAATAAAGTGCTCAGTGATTGTATATTGAGCACCATCCAATAGAGCTTGAATTATTAGGCTTTTATTAAAAACTATTTCAAAAATAATAATGAAAAATCATCACCACAGAAATCAAGGTGGTCCTGCAGGTTGAAATCCATTCTATGCCCATTGTTTTACAACGGACTAAGCTCCACACCGAAAATCAAACCAGTCATTCATGGGCCCTGTCAGCCTTTGGCAACTCTTTTTTTTTTTATGTAAAAGTTTTATGTTTTATGTGAAGAGTTATAAAAAATTATAAAGGCACAGAGAAACAGCCTTACTGGTGCCACTAATACAGGGTTTCACAGCCTGGCACAAAACCCTAGCTGTTCGTCATGGAACTGCAGGGTTTTCATGAAATTGTGTTAGAAATGCCAATGCAAAATGTACACTTCTAAATGTATATTTATAATTTTAAAAACATAAATGTAAAAAAATAAAAACAACACTTACACAATCTAATATGATATGATTAAATAAGTTGTTTTACTTATTTCCAAATAGCAAAATGTTAAGTTGTGGATATTCTCAGATTGTTTTGGAAGGTTTGCATTAATTGAAATACATAAATAATTTAACTCTGCAGACAAAAAAACAAAAACAAAAACAAAAAAAACATTGAAAACCCTTCCACTAAAGAAAAAGGACAAAGAAACAAATGGAAAGCCAACACAGAATTATTGAGGAAATTAAATTTGAGAAAATTTGTAAATAAAACACCTCACACAAAAAAAAAAAAAAAAGATATGATGCAGATAGTGCAAGGGAATTGTGCGTCATATGCCCTCTATTTGAAGGAAATATAAAAATACTCACTGCTGTATTGTTCCTTCTTTTGTCTGATGTTCTGTGATAACAAAACTTGTTACAGTTAAAAAAGAAAGAAAGAAAGACAAAAACAGTGAGGGCAGGAAAAATAGCTGCCTGTGTTGTCCTGAAAGGCTTATGGTAGATTCTGACTGTGTGTGTTTTCCTAAAAAAAATCAGTTAAGGATAATTGTCGAAGGACATTTCCCTCCCTCATTCTCCATCTCCTCCCTGTTTTCTTTCCTTCTCTCTCTCTTCCAGAACACAGTCATATAGAGAAGGACGTCAATCAAACTGCATTCTCCTAAAAGCTGTAGGACATTACAGATCAGAACATTGTAAAGAGATTTTTACAGCCTAAAATGATTACTGTACCCCTCTTCCATTTATACCATCAAAGAGATAGCTATTGATTGGTCAAAAGGTCATCATACTGTTTTGTACCACTTCAAATGTAACAGTTTCACAAACAAATTCAATTGCACTTATTTATTTAACAATTACAAAATGAATTCAGGTAACAGTAACAGGGTAAACAATGCAGACTGGTCTCAGGCCTTGCACACCATTTAGTTATTTCTAAATAACTAACAGAATAATCACTGTGAGCCCTGCTAAGTAATTGATGGCATGATGCACTTGAAGAAGGTTTTCTGAACACTGGGCAATATATTTATCTGACAAGCGCTTGAACAAACATAGTACAGAACAGTACAGGTATATAAAAATTACATACACAGGGTCTATTAGCCTATCGACATCTGAAATCATACACAACAAAGGTTTGTCCTTTTATTAAATATGGTATTATAAACAAAGCAAAACATATTAAAGGACCTAAATGTGAAAGACTGAAATATGATTTATGTTGTTTTCTCATTCTGTTTTTTTTTTTTCCCAGATGTGCCAATCCTGTTGACTTTGGTCAAAGCATTTTTTTATTTCCTTTGATTCAAAAAAGGAGACAATGGAAAAGCCTTCTGTACAAAAGTAAAAAAAAAAAAAGTAAAAAAAAAATAATCTGGGTACATTTAAATGCATTTTATGTACATTCGCAACGATGCTATACTAAAAGCTTAAAGACTTAAAAATGTTTTAGGCTTACTCTCTCTTTGAGTAAATTATATGGCACTACTTTAACCACAAACAGGAATAGAACATATTCTAGTGCATGTTCAGTAATACATTCTGCCAAGTGTAGTGCCTGAGCTTTTCAGGGAGTAGTATAGTATTTCAGCACAAAAATTACAATTTAGGATTTAAACTGCTATCAGGCATACAAAAACGTGAAATATAAAATGTAAAATATAAAAGTGTCTCATTATTATTCAGTATTGTACAAATAAATTATACTAAGGTGCCATATAGACTAAACTCGGGGAAAAAAAGCTAGACGAAAAGCAAAGAATAGAGCAGAACGCAGATGACTCATCAAATAGACCCCTGGGCGATGTTCGTGTGGTTTTAGGAAGTGGTTCAAAGCCTTTAGATAAGCAATCCACATAATGGCTTTTGGCCACTATACCTCTAGTTTTTTTTTAATTCATTGTAAAGGTAGGCAGAATGTTTTAGAGCTGGGTTTATGTCATGTCTGAATGATTTATTTCTAACCACAAAGCAGTGATTTAAGGTAATCTCACGGCAATAGTCTTTCTGTGGTCTATCAGTAGAGTACTTCAGCAAAAGCTCAGTGCATGCATAAGAAACTTGTAACTTCTAAAGTGGGCCATCATTATCAGGAAGAAAGCTGTTCAGGGTCAGATTATCTCCATCAGGATCTCCATCCTCAGTATTAGGGATCAATGCTCCATTACTCTTGGGGTGTCTTAGCTTTGGAACTGGGTGATCAGTATCATTCATCAGGGCAGAAATGCAGACCATCTCTGTCTCCTGGAGAAGATGCGACTTGTGTCTGTATCTATATCTGGAGAGTTTGGTTGCCAGGCAGATGGTGCTTATGATAAAGATGGTTGTCAGGGCAGCCATTGAAGCAATGGCGATAAGGCAGTGACTCACAAGTCCATCCCTCTGAGAAGCTGTGAAACACAAGGGAGCCTTTTCCGTGGTTGACGTTTGGTTTTTAAAGATGCGTGAAGCTGTTGAGCGAGGTGCAGTAGATGTTGTTGATTTTTCCAAAGGTATTTTTGTTGTAGCTGCTGTTGTGTGGATTTCAGTTACCTTACCAGGCCCTACCAATGCAGGAAATGTGGGGGCAGAACTTCCTGCTTGTGAAATATGTCCAATACTATCATTTCTCTTAGGAAGTTGGGTGTACGAAGTATTCTCATTACCTGTTGGTTGGCTGACTGTCACACTCTCAGTTCCTTTGAAGTGGTTTCCCGAAGTCTCATTCCCTTCATTTTTTTGGGTGTGGCTCGAGTCTGAAATATTTTGGTGGTCCATACTTGTCACAGAGTCGTTTAAATCAGGTCTATCAGTTTTAACCTCAATGGTTTGTGCACTCATAGCCTTCAAATGGTCCACAGTGGTCTTTACAGTCTCAGGTCCAGTTATGTTTGTACTGTGTCTGTCAGTGGTGTTTGTGGATGTTGTGTCGTAGCTAATTTCCTTCTTCATCCTGGAGAGATATCTTGATGTGACCAGATTGTTCAGAGTGAACAGCAAAACAAGAACCGGTACACACCAAAGTCTGTTAGTCACCATTGCAATCTGTATAATAAAATAAAATAAACAGTAAAATGTTGCAGTTTAAACGAGCACAAATAGTCACACAACTCTATTGTCAGCTAGCTTTACCATCAAAACCACCATCCACATGCTTTTGGTAAGCATATTGATATATTGGTCTGTTCTTTCCTCTCAACTTAAGTGTTTTTTATCAAGGTCAGTTTGTATGCAGCACAGAGGATCTTCCAAACAAAGAGAAATCAGAGCAAACTGTAGTCCATTAACAATTATGGAAGGACATAACTGCCAATTGATTTTTATTTTTTTTACATTTAAAGAGGTTGCTCCTACTTTGACACACTCATGTGCTAGTTGAGTTAGTGAACAAAGCATGTGTTATGACCATTCCGGTTCAACACTTTCTGCTGGCTGACAAAGTGTCCTTGTTCTACTCTCAACAACACTATTCAATAACAAAAAATCTAATGATTAACATCATGGAACACTTATAACATTTTCAGATTTGCAATTTCCTGTCAGATAGTTGAATGCATATACTCTACAGTTTAAGAATGTCAAAAATCCAACACATCATATAAACATGTCTTCTGATTTTGGACATAAAATATGTTACAAAGACAATATTCATAAAACAACAATACCCACCTTCTGTTTGTATCGTTGATCTATGTTTTTGATGGAAATGTTAGGCCCCCTCGCATAGTTCACAAATGAACGCCTTAAAACCTGCTCGATGCAAAACTACAGGAAGTCAAGCCTCTCAAAGTATCAGACTAAAGCTGAGGTTTTCAAACTCTGACGCAAACCCGAATGAGCAAGCAAAAGACTAATATAAATATCAGATCTTAGTTCCCTAAACCAATGAGTTAGAATATGAGGACAGGAACCATACATGTAACCAACCATCCACCCACAAAGAGAGGTTTAATATTTTGTAAAAAACAAAGAGAGGCAAATGACAAGTTCAGTTTATTTTTTATTTCTCTGGTAAACTGATGAATGAAAAAAAAAAAAAATGGAACAGTTATCCACAAAGTTACATTTCCTTCCTTTCGATTTGTAATTCATTTCTATCATTGGAAACATTAAAGGCCTACAGTGTGCGGGGGGGGGGGGGGGGGGGGGGTATTATGCAGAGAGATAAACTATTTCTTTAAAATCATTAAATTCCAAAAGATGGACAACACCTTCCTTTAGACAAAGAAAATGAAAATGAGAAAAAGAAAAATGAGAAATTTAAAAATATATATTTACAAAGCATCAAATTCAAATCACTTACATACAGCCTTCTACTTGTATTATCTTTTCAACTTACAGTAATCCCTTTATTCAAGTCAGTCATTCACTCCATTGAAACCACATGTTCAAGGCCACATCACAAGGGCCTCTTGACCTTAAGCCTCTTAAACACCCAATAACATGACTATTGGACCCATCACATCCTGAAGTTGGTTTGTGATCATTTATTTCTTAATGAGGCCCAAGACTTCACCAATACTACTCATATAACCCATTGTTTTGTCCAATTTTTAAACATCTACTGATACATCTCACGGAACACATCTCTGTTCAGTAGATGGCATTCATTTCACAGCCCTGTTGTCCTTTTTAAATATCACTCTGGCTTGGCACATCTGTCCCACTAACACAGCCCCTAATCAAACCCATAAAACTATAAAACTTTAAAAAAAGAGAGGGAGAATGAAAGAGAGAGAAGGACATCAGAGGTATCTAGTTGCTGCTATTTGTGACAAAAATATATCTGTTGTATGCTGGTGGTAGGGAAGAGGCGGTGGTTAGTTTTTAGACTAATACTGAAAAGCA
Organism: Myxocyprinus asiaticus; assembly: GCF_019703515.2. NCBI lineage: Eukaryota > Metazoa > Chordata > Actinopteri > Cypriniformes > Catostomidae > Myxocyprinus > Myxocyprinus asiaticus. Next base: position 15,202,158 of record NC_059346.1, on the reverse strand, counting down.
TGTGGAGGAGGGGGAGGTGCTTTTCAGAACCAATCTAAGAGGCACTAGGCAGTGATGCAAACAGAACTGAGATATGTAGAAGTGTCAAAAACCCACAACAAAACCTTCTGATAAAGAAAGTAACCAAAGCAATCTGATCTGAATCACAGTCTCCTCTGTCCTTAACATGGAAAACTACAAAACCAAAAGGCCAGTTGTCATCACTCTGTAAATGTGGCCCACATAATAGGACCAATACAGCTATGATATGCTCTAGGCCTTAGTTGTCCCTTGAGAGGTTTGGTTCTGCTTGGTTAGGAGAGCAAAAAAACCCCTTTAGGAAAAGGAAGTCAATTGTGACTCACTGTATCAATGGAAGTCATGGTCTACAATGCACAGCAAAAGCATGTATAGACAAACCGATTGCCATTCACTTGGAAGTTTCCGAGATCAGGAAGGTGTGGATGCCACAACCCACGATGAGATGCATTGTAGAAAGGAATGACAAAGCAACCACGACAGCACAGCACTAACGGTGTTCCTCAGACCTGAAATATGTCTAACCTGCCATTCTTGATCCACAGTCAAGAGTAAAAGCTATCAAAACAATGAAAAGCTATTTTTGAGAGTACTTAAAAGACCTCAAAACATTTGCTGCAAAAGCTAATGGGCATCAATGGCCATGTTCTTGTTCTGAGCTTATTTCTTAATCTTTCGGGATGAGAAACTAGAAGCTAACAGCTTTAAACTGTTGGTTTCTGTCCTCATCCAGGAAATGGTATAAGACAAAGTGCAGATATGTAAAACAGGGAATGTGGAGAAAGAGATTAGAAAATAGAATAAAAAAAACTAAAAAAAAAAAAAAAACTCTGTTTGCATGCATTTACCATCATGATGAGAAATTGCTGCCATCAAGAAAGGAAATGTTTTTAGTCATAAGAAGAGAAATTATTGGGTGTTTTCATGGCAACAACCAGAACCAAATGTTTTGATTCCTTTGTCTACTAATATCTTAAAGGTATAGTTCACCTAAAAATGAATATTCTGTCATCATTTTCTCACCAATCATGGTATTTCAAACCCATGATACTTTCTTTCCTTCTTGGAATACAAAAAAGATGTTAGGCAGAATATTTTCCTATGTCACCATTCACTTTCACTGTATGGAAAAAGATTCAATGGAAGTGAATGGTGATAAAGACTAACATACTGCCCAACATCTCCATTTGAGTTCCAGGGTAAACGATGACAGAATTTTCATTTTTGAGTAAACTATTTCTTTAACATTTTAACATGGGTACCTGAATCACAAAAACTTTGTGGAACTTTTTTTTAGTGCACCTGTAATGTTTTTCAGTACTGGTTTGTAAACCTTGTCAGCTCTACATGTTTTCCAGGTTGGTTAAAATCTTTATTTTTTTATTTTGTATTCTCTAGAATGACATGAATAACAGAAGAATGGTTCCACTGATTTCCCCTCCTTGCATTACTAGCATATTGCTTTGTCCCTTATAAGTACAATGTTCAGATAAATCAAAAATGAAAAGCTAGTGAAATACTGTCAGGGAGGTGTGAACAACAACTCCTTTACAAATTTGGCAACACAGAAGGGCGAGAGTGAGCATTGCAATACTGATGGCTACTTCAAACTTTGAGCTCATCAAATTCATGTAACTGCTTCATCACGCAATCTTCTTGTTCACAATTTTTAATAAGAAAAACAAAACAAAATCTTAAGACCATTCAAGAACACCAGATAAAACAAAGGTTACAGAAAGATTCGGAGTGAGACAGAGTAAAAGCTAAAACGGAGGTGTTTCATCAAATGGCTATTAGATGTAAACAGATTCGGGGGATTGCAAAGGGAATAACTATTCATCTTGGAATGTCAGTTAAAGTCTTTGCAAAAGGCAGGCATCAGATGGAACGCTGTCATGGTGATTGGCAGTGACGGGTCCCGCCCACCTGGCCAAAGGGATATCCTGAATAGAAGGGGGAGGGGATTGCAGGGTCCTTTAGATGTCCATTTTAGACAACTGCTCCTCAAGTTTGGCAATTCTTTTTTCCTGACTGCTGACCAGCTCTCTGAGAGATTTGATTTCTTTCAACACCTCGTCCATCTTAGCTTCACTTTTCTGTTGAGGAAAAAAGTGAAAGACAAATATTAAGTACTAAGTTTTAAAAAAATGATATTGTGTATATATTTGAAATAAGGTGTTTATATGACACAGAATTCCGACTGAAACAAGCATCTGCCACCTGTCTTATTCGGATTTCTCGAAACCGAAATATTGGCTTAATCAGGTTATATCACTCCATGATGCATACATACTAGAGCTGGCAAAATGAACGCGTTAATGCATGCGATTAATTCAAAAAGTTTTCTTGCGGAGATCAAAGTGGTGCTTGAAGTCGGCATTGATGCCCTGATGCGAATTGTGAAAGTGGCTTCACGATTGCTGTAACAAAGCGGATAACCACAGTCTGTTGGCTGATAAATAGTGTGAAAGATGAGTTTACGAGATTTAATGCCCACTGCAATGAATATTTAACCTACGGGAGGACTAGTTATTTCAATTAGTCAAACTCCAATTTAGACTTTGGGAAACGTTTAATGTTACTTCAATTTGTGCTATTTAAATGCATTTCTATCTTTATATTATGGAAGGCTTTGTTTGGGAAATGCTAATAAAGCATTATATTGTTACATATTGTTTTGTTTTCTTTCCTAAAAAAGGGGGGAAATGTATTTTGACAAGAAAAGTAGTATATATAGTCAAATTTCAGCACTTTCAAAATTTAAATTTTTAATCGACTGACAACACTAATACATAGAGCTGAAGTCAGAAGTTTACATACGCTTAGGTTGAAGTCATTAAAACTCATTTTTAATCACTCCACAGATTTCATATTAGCAAACTATAGTTTTGGCAAGTTGTTTAGGACATCTACTTTGTGCATGACATGAGTAATTTTTCCACCAATTGTTTACAGACAGATGATTTCACTTTTAATTGACTATATCACAATTCCACTGGGTCAGAAGTTTACATACACCAAGTTAACTGTGTTAAAATTCCAGAAAATGTTGTCAAGCCTTTAGACAATTAGCCATTTAGCTTCTGATAGGAGGTGTACTGAATTGGAGGTGTACCTGTGGATATATTTTAAGGCATACCTTCAAACTCAGTACCTCTTTGCTTGATATCATGAGAAAATCAAAATAAATGAGCCAAGACCTCAGAAAAAAAATTGTGGACCTCCACAAGTCTAGTTCATCCTTGGGAGCAATTTCCAAATGCCAAACAATAGTACACAAGTATAAACACGATGGGACCACGCAGCCATCATACCGCTAAGGAAGGAGACACATTCTGTCTCCTAGAGATGAACGTAGTTTGGTGCAAAAAGTGCAAAGCAATCCCAGAAGGACCTTGTGAAGATGCTGGAGGAAACAGGCAGTGCAAGTATATATATCCACAGTAAAACAAGTCCTATATCAATATAACCTGAAAGGCTGCTCAGCAAGGAAGAAGCCACTGCTCCAAAACCGCCATAAAAAGCCAGACTACAGTTTGCAAGTGCACATGGGGACAAAGATCTTACTTTTTGGAGAAATGTCCTCTGGTCTAATGAAACAAAACTTGAACTGTTTGGCCACAATGACCATCGTTATGTTTGGAGGAAAAAGGGTGAGGCTTGCAAGCCGAAGAACACCATCCCAACCGTGAAGTATGTGGGTGGCAGCATCATGTTGTGGGGGTGCTTTGCTGCAGGAGGAACTGGTGCACTTCACAAAATAGATGGCATCACGAGGAAGGAAAATTATTTGGATATATTGAAGCACTCTCTCAAGACATCAGCCAGGAAGTTAAAGCTCGGTCGCAAACGGGTCTTCCAAATGGACAATGACCCCAAAGTTATGGCAAAAAGGCTTAAGGACAACAAAGTCAAGGTATTGGAGTGGCCATCATAAAGCCCTGACCTTAATCCAATAGAAAATTTGTGGGCAGAACTGAAAAAGCATGTGCAAGCAAGGAGGCCTACAAACCTGACTCAGTTACACCAGTTCTGTCTGAAGGAATGGGCCAAAATTCCAGCAACTTATTGTGAGAAGCTTGCGGAAGGCTACCCAAAACATTTGACCCAAGTTAAACAATTTAAAGGTAATGCCACCAAATACTAACAAAGTGTACATAAACTTCTGACCCACTGGGAATGTGATGAAGATATAAAAGCTGAAATAAATAATTCTCTCTACTATATTCTGACATTTCACATTCTTAAAATAAAGTAGTGATCCTAACTGACCTAAGACAGGGAATGTTTTCTACGACTAAATGTCAGGAACTGTGAAAAACTGAGTTTAAATGTATTTGGCTAAGGTGCATGTAAACTTCTGACTTCATCTGTGCGTATATTGGAATACGTCCAAATTCCAATATTAATCGGAATTTAAATTTTCATGGAAACGTGGTCAGTATAGCCGAGAATGATTAGGGTTTCTCCAGTCTATTAAGTGTTACTATAGTCTCTTTGATAACGATGCTGATATTAGCAGGAAACTTAATATATGTGCATGTAACTAGGCTGTCATATTGTATTTAGACATTGATTATTAAATAAAACGTCATTTGACAAAACAAACTTTTTTTGTGAATCAATTTCACAAAATAACAGATCAAATATCCACATGTAACCAATAAAGGTTGGTGTGTTTGTAGGGCAGCTCACTGGTTCCTGTGATTACAGCCCTGAGCGGGGAGAGCTGGGTTTAGAAGGCGAGGCACACATGTGGTGTTGCTGTCATGTTATTAAGTAGGCATGTGGTTGGGGGTTGAGTTTGCTCTACAACGTCTCTCTCAGGCAACTAAAAAAAAAACACTATATATGAGTGAAGATGTTATATATGAGATGTTAACCTTGAACAATGCAATAATTTAACTATGTGTAGTTCTGAATTAAGAGACTTTATTTATATATATTGTGCAGTGTTTGGGAAGGCAGTGTTAATATGAAATACAGGGGAAGTGCATTGAAACACAAAACTGGAAGCAGGACCACACAGAATCAGTGCCCACAGAACTTCTCAAAAATGTAAAGGTGATTTACAGAGTACACATCCCCCACTCCTTGCATGTTTTTTTTTACGTTGTTCCCAATCTGTATGGGAACAACAAAAATTGTTAGGCAGGATGCTGGCCTTAGTCACCATTCACTTTTATTGTATGGAAATAAGATGCAATGAAAGTGAATGGTGATAGAGGCTAACATTCTGCCTAAAATCTCACGAGTCATACAGGTTTGAAATAGGGATGGGCATTTTTGAGTAATTTTGTAGTAGAGTACTGTAACCCCCGCAAAACGAGTTCTCGATTAACCGTAAATGAAAAGGCACGTTAAAAATAACATGTATGACACTTACGTGAAATTTATAATTTGTTTTATTCACAAAAGTTATGAAGAACGGTTTCAAAATCAACAAACTATGCTTTTCTTTTGAGAAAAAAATTAAATGAACAATATGCATTAATAAAAAATGGAAAACAAAAAAGATTTAAAAATAACAGCAAAAATAATTTGCTCTCACACGGAGCTTACATAGAAACCAGTACTGACAGCATGATGGTAATTTTTAACATTTCCTGTTATTATTTAGAAAAACAAGTGGCGAAAGCTAGCTTTTTATAAAATGCGCTCTGCCCGTGTTCACGCACATACAGTGCATCCGGAAAGTATTCACAGCGCTTCACTTTTTTCACATTTTGTTATGTTACAGCTTTATTCCAAAATGGATTAAATTCATTATTTTCCTCAAAATTCTACAAACAATACCCCATAATGACAACGTGAAAGAAGTTTGTTTGAAATCTTTGCAAATATATTAAAAATAAAAAACAAAAAACAAAATAAATGAATAAATAAATAAATCACATGTACATAAGTATTCACAGCCTTTGCCATGACACTCAAAATTGAGCTCAGGTGCATCCTGTTTCCACTGATCATCCTTGAGATGTTTCTACAACTTGATTGGAGTCCACCTGCGGTAAATTCAGTTGATTGGACATGATTTGGAAAGGCACACACCTGTCTATATAAGATCCCACAGTTAACAGTGCATGTCAGAGCACAAACCAAGCCATGAAGTCCAAGAAATTGTCTGTAGACCTCCGAGACAGGATTGTATCGAGGAACAGATCTGGGGAAGGGTACAGAAAAATTTCTGCAGCACTGAAAGTCCTAATGAGCACAGTGGCCTCCATCATCCGTAAATGGAAGAAGTTTGGAACCACCAGGACTCTTCCTAGAGCTGGCCGCCCAGCCAAACTGAGCGATCAGGGAAGAAGGGCCTTAGTCAGGGAGGTGACCAAGAACCCGATGGTCACTCTGACAGAGCTCCAGCGTTTCTCTGTGGAGAGAGGAGAACCTTCCAGTAGAACAACCATCTCTGCAGCACTCCACCAATCAGGCCTGTATGGTAGAGTGGCCAGACGGAAGACACTCCTCAGTAAAAGGCACATGACAGCTCGCCTGGAGTTTGCCAAAAGGCACTTGAAGGACTCTCAGACCATGAGAAACAAAGATTGAACTCTTTGGCCTGAATGGCAAGCGTCATGTCTGGAGGAAACCAGGCACCGCTCATCACCTGGCCAATACCATCCCTACAGTGAAGCATGGTGGTGGCAGCATCATGCTGTGGGGATGTTTTTCAGCGGCAGGAACTGGGAGACTAGTCAGGATCAAGGGAAAGATGAATGCAGCAATGTACAGAGACATCCTTGATGAAATCTGCTCCAGAACGCTCTGGACCTCAGACTGGGGCGAAGGTTCATCTTCCAACAGGACAACGACCCTAAGCACACAGCCAAGATAACAAAGGAGTGGCTACGGGACAACTCTGTAAATGTCCTTGAGTGGCCCAGCCAGAGCCCAGACTTGAACCCGATTGAACATCTCTGGAGAGATCTGAAAATGGCTGTGCACCGACGCTCCCCATCCAACCTGATGGAGCTTGAGAGGTCCTGCAAAGAAGAATGGGAGAAACTGCCCAAAAATAGGTGTGCCAAGCTTGTAGCATCATACTCAAAAAGACTTGAGGCTGTAATTGGTGCCAAAGATGCTTCAACAAAGTATTGAGCAAAGGCTGTGAATACTTGTGTACATGTGATTTTTTTTCGTTTTTTATTTTTAATAAATTTGCAAAGATTTCAAACAAACTTCTTTCATGTTGTCATTATGGGGTATTGTTTGTAGAATTTTGAGGAAAATATTGAATTTAATCCATTTTGGAATAAGGCTGTAACATAAAATGTGGAAAAAGTGAAGCGCAGTGAATACTTTCCGGATGCACTGTACACATACTATTCTAATAAGCTTCCGAGTTTCTTGTTTCTTTCCTTCATAAAAGCAGATCCTTGTCCATTGGTTGGCATGACTCTAACAAGAACCAAATACAAAAAGTAGATTCAATAAGAATCAAAATATTACAAGTACTGTCTTGTAATATAATTTGGCTCTACTTTAGAAGCACAGATGCCATTATATCTTCTTCTCTCATCCAAAACCTCAATGACACACATCCACCACGACCCCCAGTGGACTCAATTGTAAAAGCAAGATTTGGTGAGAGATTCAGAGGGAAAATTAAGTGTAATTCAAATGTGAAAAGGAAAATTAATTTGCGATATTCGATAAGAGATTTTAATACTCAAGCTGGTGCAGATTACTCAATTATTCGTGCACATCCCTAGTCTGAAACAACAAGAGGCTGAGTAAATGATGACAAAATTCTCATTTTTGGGTTAACCATCCCTTTAAATATCTTAGCTAATCTGATAATGCTTTGGGCTACTGGTATAGCCTAATTTATTCTATGGAAGAAGCCAAACTTTTTTCTCCTGGGTGAACTAAAGCACCTTAGACAAGGGGTGTTCAATTAAAGTTCCAAGATGTCCGGACTCTAGATTTCCTTCCCCGCAAAGGTCTGGACAATAACTTGCATGGTGTTAGTAGTCAGTATAGCTATGAAAAGACATAAGGAATGCTCATTTAAAAAAAATAATAGGCCTAATTGTACATTTCCAAGTTGGCAGTAATAGTACTTTGTAAAAGAAGAAAAAAAAAGAAAAGAAAAAAAAACAAAGGATTAGGACATTGGGGCTCCAGAGACAAAGCCAAAGTTTTTGGGGGTTTGGGGGATCTTCTACCAAAAGATTATAATATTTCAATGAGTTCATCAATCATGAGCACTTTGTTATAAATATTAAAAGATAAAATCAACTGTTCATTTTGAAGCTGAATGACAACAGTCCAGTATTTGTGTTTGAATATTTTTAGATACTCAATGGGCATAGGGGGCCTTGTGACTATTAAGGAAATATATTGTGTGGGGGTTCAGGGGCCCTGAGAGAAAATTTTTAAAATGTAAAGGTCTGAATGGATCATTTTTATATTTTCCATCAAATGAAAATTTACCAACAACAAACAATGTACAGCAGAATGGTGAAGCTTAAAAATATTGCTAGCTAAAGTTAATTAGGCCTATAAATGGTCAGACTATCAAATAATGGAAACGTTCTCATGAGAACTCCACTATGCCACTAGTTAATTCACATTTTTGGTTGTTTTTCCCTTGTCATTTATGCCAGAGATGATCTTTGATTAATTTTCACAAAAATAATCTGTTTGTGAAATGCTCGAAACATGCTGATTAATAAAGCTAATTTTAGACGGAAAAAAACATGATAGTTTAAAGGCGCTCTGGAAGCACATTGTCCTGTCACAAACCTTGTTTAGCTGAACGGTCGGATTCATTTCAGAAACATGAAGTTGAATTCACTTCACATCATTCTCGTTTTCTGCAGCGTGTTTTCCAAAAGATGCCAGTATCCATCTATATTGCTGCTCACTGTATTTCTCCGCTATTGTCTACTTTCTTTAAAATAACCGCGTCTACAACTCTGCGCAGCGTGCGAAAGGGTATAAATGAAGCGTGTTCTATAAAAAAGAAAGGTAGTCGAGGATAAATAAAAAAAGATCAGTGCTATTTGCGCCCGTGCTGATCACCTGAAGTATAGAAACTGTGAGATGGGGCAGCAAATGTCAAGATGTCTCACGGTCCAGATGGAACCAAACCGATGTCTGGACTGGACTTCGGCCCGCTATTTGGTGTCCGCTGCTCTAGACAATCGAAGCTGGCATTTATACTATGTGTTGTTTTAAATTTAGTTTGTTAAGTGCGACGCCACTGTGTTTAACGTACTGTTCCAGCCACGGAAGTAATGGCAATAATGCAGGTCATTCTCTCTGTGTCGCCGCTTTTAGCACTGCGTCGCTACTTTGCCTTATTAAACTTGTCACAGAGCCCCTTCTACTTTTGGAGACAAGTTCGCTGATCTGACTTCATAAAACCCGCAATCTCTCTCCACACATTTATCGTGGCCACACTGTCTTTGTGGAGTTTGTGTTGTAAATCATATAAAAAAAAAAAAAAAGTGTACTTCTGCAAATTCTCTGAGAGACAGGCTTTAATGTTATCCAGTATTTAACAATAGTAACCTAGGTAACTACTCCTCAGCTGGCATGCTCGATTGTAAATAAAGAGTCACGTCCAAACCACACCCATGATTACTTTTAACCAATCATCAATGCTCTTGGACTAGCCCAGTTCACCTAGGTCAAGAATTTCAGAGATGTGCGCGAACAGGAGAAATATCAGCAAACGAACACCTTGACAGAACAAAAACGTCACTGCATTTCGTCATCATTGTCAGGCGAACTAAAAAAAGCCTCTTCACCCAGTAAGTATAAATAAGCCTTAAGAGTGTACAGTAGTTCTCTCAGTTTAACACATTTTACCATGTTTAAATCCATTCCGCAGATTCTGTCTGGGTCTGGCTGGAAGATAATGAACAGTACAGCGATAAGTAAATTAGCCCCACTCACAATAGATGGTGTAGAGGTGGCAGTCTTGTTGGCATGGGTGGTATGCTCTGTGTTCTTGGTCATCTTGTTGTCTAGAATGTTCTTCTTGACCACTTTGAGGTCACGGTTCTTGCCTGGAATGTATCCATGTTTCAGGGATATCAGGATGGGGTCTCCATTCTTCCCTTCAATCCAATCCTCTGCCTCCAGTGGAGCCTCTGGCCCCGCCGTGTCAGGGTACAGGTCATCCTGGAACAGGTCCGACTGAGAAAAGATAGAGTATGGAAGTTGTAACGAAATGCAGGATATGAAACACGCGATAAAATAGATGTCTTGGGGGAAGAAAAATCTTTTTTGGTGCTATTGCTAAAAAATTAGTACAATGCTCAGGTCTACCAGGAGTTTGAGAAAATATTCCACTCTGCTTCTTACAGTCATTTACAAGAATATTATGATTAGCACGTAACTAAGTTCAAGTTCACCTGTTTATCTGCTTAATTGTCTATGTAGGTGTAAATTATAATATTACATATACTGTATGTTGTGGATATAGTAATTAATCTCATGTATAAATAAGACGCGTTTGAGTGAGGTAATTAACCCATTTTAAAGCACTTTATTTTGCCAGTGTTCGATGCTTTCAACTAAAGCAGCTCAAGCTGGGAAATCTCCAACATACTGGATTAATATCTTGCAGCATTATTTATTTCGTCACATTTTTGTCAACATTATGCTTGAATAAAATCGTTTAATTATTGTGACGATGCCTCTTTTTCGTCTCATATTAGTTATCATCGACAAAATGAAAAAAATCCTTCGTCAACGAACATTTTCGTCAATGATTTTGTTGACGAGATAAACACTGCTGCCAATCATTCTAAAGGCATTGTAAGGATTGTACAGCGTTTAGTACGAAATGGAGACCGTTTGATGTGGAGTCTGGTTTGTTTGGTTGGAATGAGAGTGGTCTACCCAACTTTCTAAACACTACCCAGATTGCACATATACATCTCTGAGATGTCTGTTTTGGAGCTTTTTATCTGGAAAGCATCACAATCTAATTAACATCTGCAAAACATCTTAAAAAGATCAGATTTACAAACATTCTAAGTCTTATTGACATCCGAAACATACTTATTGGCATACGTCTTATAGCCGTATTGCAGATGAGCAAACAATGTTAAAATTACGTCTTCCAGATATAAACACACATCAAATAGATGTCTGGAATGTACGTGTGCTTTTAAGGTAAGGAACTGTCCCTGGGTCTGCTTGAAAAAGCAGCCTGGGGTACAGTTCATGTGTACTCAAGTACGATTTAAAATTGTTATGAAAGCAATCCGGCCTAATATGCGAAAATGTACCGCTAGTGCTCATCAATGATCTCTCACTGCAGGTCGTGCAACAACTGGCTTATTTGCATTAATCATGTGCCAAAGGGACAAAGACATTACTAAAAATGTCAAGTAAACGCCACTTTCTATATTTAATGCATTATAATAATTTCCATTTTTAATTTTTAAGTCGTTACCTAGCTACCCTGGTAAACAGCTGCAGTTGATGATCAAACTTATGTTAATGACGCAAACATACTGAGGTTTGGAACCAAATATAAAAATGTGACAAGAGACTTGCAGGGACAGGAAGAGTGGGGTGGAACTTGGATTTGGAGCAAACAATCACAGTAAGTGTGAACTGTCTTTTCAAAACAGGGTTTGGTCAGCGAAAAAAAAACACTTCTTTGACATTGGCAGAAAACAGAAGCCAACGCTGGAGGAAGTTGCAGCTCAGGTCATACTTTCATGCCTGCAGCTTTGGTGTACTCTAAAACAAGGGAGCAAAACATATCAAAAGGCTCACTTTTCTTGGAACGGTCATGATGATAGGCTCACACTTTCTCTCATGCAATTTGTAAAACCTGAGAACACACACACAAATACATAACTCTATTAGAACATGTCCACAAGGGTAGCTGAAGTTAATGTATGACTCATTTGGCAAACCATGTCATGTTCACAAGTAGAAACATAACAAAAGGGTGCAAGACAGAGTTAAAAAAGAAATACAAAAATAGCACAAAGCAATATTATGCAAACGCATACCCCCAGATACTGAATTACTATTCATGCTTATGAACACATCTTAAAAGGCTACTGTACTTTTTCCTAATTCATGGATTTGTGCTGCCCTCTTTTGGTTGGATATAGGTTTATGCTGACAAAAAGCACTCTGAAGTATGATTAAAAGATCTTAGCAACATAAAACTCAACAATATCTAAACATCATTTAAAATAAAAAAGAACAAATCAATACTTGCACACCTTGCAATCTCACACTTGTTGACGTCGAGCCCTCTCTTGGGCATGTATCCCATGCCCCTCTGGGGCTCCTTGGTGGTGAAGGTGTTGAGGTAATGGACGAATGGAGCCTCGTCCGTGATCTCAAAATAACGGATACTGCTGTCACCCTATCAGAGACAAAAACCTCAATCAGAGCAACTGTGAAAGACTTTTAACATTAATCCATATTTAAACAACAGACCTAAAAGACAGTACTGGGTAAACAGGCCACTATAATCATTTTAAAGAAATAGTTAACCCAAAAGTGAAAATTCTTCTCTCATTTACTCACACTCATGCCATCCCTGATGTGTATGACTTACTTTCTTCTGCTGAACACAAACAAAGATTTCTAGAAGAACTTCTCAGCTCTGCTGGTCCTTACAATGCAAGTAAATGGGCACCAAAACTTTGAAGCTCCAAAAGCACATAAAGGCAGCATAAAAGTAATCCATACGACTCCAGTGGTTAAATCCATATCTTCAGAAGCAATATAAGTGTGGGTGAAAAACAGATGAATATTTAAGTCCTTTTTTATTATCAATCTCCACTTTCACATTCTTCTGTTTTTTGGTAATTCACATTCTTCGTGCATATTGCTACCAACTGGGCAGGGAGGAGAATTTATGGTAAAAAATGACTTACATATTGATCTGTTTCTCACCCACACCTATCATATCTCTTAAGAAGATATAGATTTAACCACTGGAGTCGTATGGATTACTTTGTGTGATTTTTGGAGCTTCAAAGTTTTGGTTACCATTCACTTGCATTGTGAGGACCTACAGAGGCGAAATATTCTTCTAAAAAACTTTGTTTGTGTTCAGCAAAAGAAAGAAAGTCAAACACATCTGTAATGGCATAAGGGTGAGTAAATGATGCAAGAATTTAAAATTTTGGGTGAACGATCAATTTAAGCTTTTTGTTGAAAAAGAGATTGAAGACTTAACTACCCTTAGAAAAAAAAAAAAAAAAAAAAAAAACACTGGCGGCACCAACGCACAGTAATGGAAATTTGATTTATAACACGGAACTGAATGAATACCTAATCAATAAGACCATGGAATGACCAAAAAATAGCACATGGCCATAATGAATTTCATTTTACTTTTTGGTACTTTGTTGTTAGTGTATTCTAAGCGGAACAGAAAGACATGGATGCACTCAGATGAGTCCATTAACTTTAAATATCCAAGTGTATGTGCTGCATTTACCTTTCCACACAGATAGACCACGTTAGTATCGGGGTCATAGAAAGGCAGGAGGACTCCATTACTGGTGTCCATCTCATGCACAGAGATTGCTTCCTCCATATTTTCCTGTGAGAGAAAAAAAGGCATATATTATGGTCTGATTATAGCAAAAAGTCATTTGTGTAAGGAAGTGCTACTAAAATCTATTTTCTTTCTAATTAAAACATGAGAATCTGAAGTTAATTTGCTTATATAGTTATGAAAGATCAGGTATTGGAATGACACTTGTGTGTGGTTTCCATAGCAACTGACCGGATCCCAGAGTGCGAGTTGTCTCTCACTCATGCGGCTAAAACCAGTGGTGAACACTTTGCCGTCAGATAGGAAAATGGCCCTGATGGGCCTGGCACCCTCATGCGCTTTGTCCTTCTCCTGTCAGCAAGACACAATAATACATCAAAACACTGCTCACATGCATTCAAAACTCAGCAGCCAAATGTTGTTTGATAAATTTGATTCAGAAAAGCAAATACTAACACCAATGATTTCCTCCTTGCGTGGGTCAATGACTCTGACTTTCTTGTCCTTGCAAGCGGTGCAGATGAGACTGCCATTGCGGTTCCAGCACACGCTGAAGATGATGTCAGGGTGCATATCATCCAGAGTGATTATGGCCTCTCCCGTACCCACATTCCAGATTATAATCACATTATCACAACCTGCAGACAAACCCAGAAGAAAATTAATGAGATGATAGCATGGCAATGTTAATCATATTAGGATGGCAACGTTGTACAGTAGTCACAACAAAACTAAGAAGGTACAAGTGTACAGTATCTATCCAAAAGGAAAATCAACCTCATATTGAAGATGATATTATAAAAAATAAATAAAAATGTATCTCTAAAAAGAATCTCTCTAGTTTAGGAAGAGACCTATGCAAAAGACTTATGGGACTTTTCCACTGCACGTTACGGTCTGACTCGACTCTGCTCGCTTTACTTTTCTGAGCTTGCTTTTCCACTGCGGTTTAGTGCCGCCTCAACGTGGGTGGGATTATAGGCTGATCGTCATAGTTGCTCCGCCTCTACTGCCCTGACATCATCTTAAACACGACACAAACATTACTGAGCATAAACAATAGCACGACCGCTAGCTGTTAGCTACTAGCTCATTGTGCTGCATAAAGCAGTTGTTGCATGGTGATTTTACACAAGTGTAACAGTTAAGTTGGCCTGGTTGTTTTAGAAGCAAGCTTTCCAGTAGCTGGTCAACTAAATAAAGTGAAGCTTTCAAGCAGAATATAGAGTTAATGTAACAAAACGTACCATCCTCCATCGTGGACTCCAATAAAGCCAAGTCCAGGGCACTCTCCCTCCCATTGCTCGCCGGTCTATTGCCATAGATAGCGTCCATTTGGTCGAACCACTTCCACTTTCTTCTGTTTGAACCACTCCGGCTGTTGTGGTCCTTGATGGTTCTGTAGTCACTTAAGTCTTTTTAACTTTTCCCTACACTGTTGGTAGGTCTAGTGGTAGCCGTGTGCGGCCAACAGCTGAGAAACTTCCTGAAAGACTTTTTCGTTTCACGTCGTTTTGTACGTCACTAACGAGAGGAACGTCTGCACCTCGTTTATTGACCACGGCGTGGTTTTGCGCACAGCCATATCTTTTTACAATCGAAAGTTGCATGAACAAAATGATATTGCTATCGCTGTTGCTAACTTTAAAACTAGCGGGTTGATGTCCCGTGTCACAAATCCAGTGACGCTGGTAGTGACGATTCTCTCTGACCAATCAGTGATCTGCAGGGTTTTGACATCACATTTAGTATCGGCTCGGCTCGGCTCGCTTGGAACCTCGACCGAGGTGGTACTAAAAAAAGTACCAGGTACTATCCACAGTGGAAAACCCCCAAAAAGCAAGCAGACTCGAGTCGAGCTGTACCGTGCAGTGGAAAAGCCCCATTACTCATTCAAAGATGTAAACTTTGCAGCTAGGCATGTGACGGTATTTGGTAATACAGTATATCATGTAATTAACATGCACAATATTGTTATTGTGGGCACTTAAAAATATTGTATATATTTCTAGATAAACTTTTAGCCAAATTGTTTACATTTTTCTGATCGCACAGTAGTTTTTTTCCATCAACGAATAAAGATTCACAACACTGCGTGAGGAACGCAGCCGACCCTTTATCCGCTGTCTAAAAGGGTTAAGTCGGAAGAGTGGAAGTATTTTTCCATAAAAATGCAGATGGATTGTTGGTTTCCCTTTGTGTAAAACATGTGTCAGAAATGTGGCAGCAAAACACGGGAACACTTCCAACATGTTCACTTACCTGCGAGACAGGCAAGTTGTGACAGTTCCAAACTGTTTTTGAAAACTGAGAGACACGAGTAGTTCGCTAAAACTCCACTAGCTACACAGTAGCATTTGAATCATGTAGTAACAACTAAACAACAGTTGTAATGAGCTAATAATAAGTCCTGTAATTAATAATGGCAATGTGGCACAATGATGTGATTTTAATATTAAGTTCAAGTTGGAACGCAGTACAATTGTACGTTGCCATACAGTGTAAGTGAACTTGAAGTTAAATTTGTAGTTAGCGCCTAGCTGTATATTAGCAACTGGCTTGCTATCCAGAAAAAATATGCATTCGTTTTTTAAATGTTCAGGGTTCTTTTCAAAGTTCATTGTTATCTGTTAATTTAAAAGGCCAGTTGATATTGAAAAAAGTAATTAAACCTGTTATTAAGATAACAACAAAAGTTTATCATTCAACCTGTTTTTGTAATGTAATCCAATACTGTGATACTACTGTGTAACGTGATAAAAGCTTCAACCATTATCGTGATGTGAAAATTTTATACCGTCAAATGCCTAATTGCAGGTTTAGATTTCAGTGTTTTAGTGACTGTTTAACCAACTGGTTTAACATTTAAGACTGTTTAACATTTGGCAGTAACTGAAAAGGCACTTAGATGAAAGCCAAAACATCTTAAATAGATCAACTTGTATTTCACATTCTACAGTGACCCCAAAAAGTACCCGTTTACATTTAAATACATTTAAAATAATGTTAAAATGTGTTCTTGTGCCATCTGTCATTAACATAAATCCCACTTGGTTTGATACTTTGTTATCTAATGACATTAATTCATTAAGTGAGTCTTAAGTGTCCAAATACTTTTTTGGGGCCACAACATGTCTGAATCTGGTGCCCTGATACAGTTCCATGAGTCATACAGCAGGTAAAGGTGGAAGAGTCAGTGCTGGACTAGCAGACACTTCTCACCTGCACTGAGGAGGATGTTGCGGGCAGTGGGATGCCAGGTAACAATGCCCACTCTTTTAGAATGACCCTCCAGTACCACCACTGGCTCTGACATGGAGGTCACCAAACCATTCTCTGGGATCTGCCACACCTGAGAAGAAAAAAAAAAAAGAAAGAAGAGAAAAAATAAAACACCACAGTTGTCAAAACACATAAGCTTACATTTTTATTATTATTTTAATTATTTGGACATTTTAATGCCTTTAATAGATAGGACAGTAAAGACAGACAGGAAGGTAGTCAAAGACAAAGGTCACTGGAGACTTTGTAACGGGAACAAAAATAGCTGTGTAGATAAAAAATGTATTGCAAAATACAGTAATTTATTGATTTAAGAAATAATTATGGCCTGCACATTTTCTCAATTCATTCTCCAGTGGAAGGTGTGGCAAAATTATCATTTTGGACCCTGGTTACATCAAAGTGAAATGAAATCAAATGCATTACTTTAGTGCACTAGCACACCAAATATTTGAAATTTGATTGCTAACAAACTTTAAAGTATCTTTCACAGTTACATTAATATAACTGAAGAGGGCAGCAGAAGGCAAATAAAGGAGAGCAGTTGTGCCTCTTCAAAGTATGAATGTGTTGCCTATAAAATGCAAACTACTGATACACCTCATAAAATATATGCACATATAAAGCCATTTCATCAGGTGTTCACTTTGCCTTCAAATACACATTATTAAACAACTTAATCTCTGTCTGTCAACTCTCCCTGCTTTTATCTGCATTTATCCCTCCGTCTGTCCTCCACCTCCCGCTCAACCTCCTTTCATCTCTCATTTAATATGGCACATTCTCTCAACCTATAGTCACTGAAAAACATGTTCAATATCATATCATTAACATGAATAATTATCAAATGCATAATATGAAACTGATTACATTACCATACTACACATAAGTAAGAAAGAATTAGGATAGTGAAAGACGAGAAAAACAAAGATTCATCCTACAGGGCCTCAAAATCCCACAGGGGAGGACGAGAGAGTGTATCATATTAGACTTAACACTTGTACACTCATTATTACACGTACACAAACACTAGAGCTGCTGTTTTTAGTGCATACTGGCCAAATAAGGGATAGTAGTGTGATAAAATACATCCAGAGCCAGCAGGACTGACCTCAGAGCTATAAAATAGTAACTGCTGATTCTATGACTTCAGGCTGGGCTTAAAATAATTTATAACAGGCCAGAAGATCAAGCAATCGGTTCTGTAGAGATCCGATCTGCTGCTGTTCACATGAGTCATGGGCGAGACTTTGCCAGAAACACATGGACTCGATGGGTGGGTGCAGATGATGATGACTATTCAGGGAAGATAAATCTTAAAAGTAAACCTGAAACGGCATTTGGCCATTTTATTTCCATAACGTGTGAAGGGTAGCGCAGTCCTTTATGAGTGTGAACTAATGGAAGAGAGGAGAGAAAGTGTGACATACCATCACGGTGCAGTCTTCTGATCCACTAGCGATGACCTGGTCATTGTGAGGGCACCAGTCAATGTCCAAAACAGGACCAGTGTGGCCACATACTGTAGGGTATGCCTTATCTATACGGCCCGACTGCAGAGAGAAAACACAAAGAGAAATGTTAATTAAAGCATACTACCCCAATTGGTGAAATTAAATGAGCTCTGTGTCAGCCAAGCTCTATGTAATAACAAAAACTCTTTTAGCCTGGCCCAAGTTCTCAAAAATAAAGAAGAAGAGGGGGGGAAGACAGCTTTTCTACTCTTGATTTTCAAACAATAGCTCTTCCGGTCATTCAGACTAAGAGCAGAAACATTTACACACGACAGCTGATAATGAAAACAGATTGTGGGCTTTTGTTCTCACAGCTCTGTTTCCAAATAGAGACACAAATGCACGTGCAACTGGTCCTTAACCCTTTACCCTGGAGTGAAAGGTCAGACAAAGGTTTGGGCAGAGTGTGAGAAAGCTGAAATTACAATCTTTGGATCAGTGTAAAAACGTTACATCAAATATTTATGTTATGAGAAATATTCCTTTGTTGACTATTTAAAATTAACTAATATCATGAATATCAAAATGATTTTAAATCACTTTTTATTTGGACTAGTTTCGCCCCTACTGCTTGCCATGACTAAGAGCGCTAGGACAAAAATATTTTAATAGAAACTCCAATTTAAAGCTCAACACAGGAGCAAAAAAGCTTATAAAGTTGGAAATTGATTTCAGCAAATCAACTCTTTAAATGGTTTGACACAAGTGTTCATGGATGTCCCCTCCATTATTACGTATCATATATATGATAACGGTTGCATATGGATACATTTTCATTGAGTGTAACAGTGTAGAAAACATGCCAATTATTAAACTAGATTTTGTCTGTAGCTATTTTCTATTCTTTATATGCTTTATTTCAATAGTGAACATATGGAAAGTTATATTTGTTGTATTTTAAGAATGTACTATTTCACCATCCCATCCAATGTTTTTTTTTTTTTTAGTTAGTTTTATGTTTTTGTATGTGACAGAAATATGCTTCATTCTGAACACCTTATATCAGCGTTTCTCAACTGGTGGGTCGCTACACAAAAATGGGTAGCAGTTCTGTTCGGATTGGTAGCAGTTGGGAGCAATGAAAGAACAATGCCAGGGTTCTTCCTTGATTTAAACAAATGTAAAGATATTCATCTTGCTTTCGCCGCTTTATACGCACTAAATATGCCAAATTGTTGGTGCCAGATGGGCTGGTTTGAGTATTTCTGTAACTGCTGATCTCCTGGGATTTTCACACACAACAGTCTCTAGAGTTTCCTCCGAATGGTGCCAAAACCAAAAAAATATCCTGTGAGCAGCAGTTCTGTGGACGGAAATGCCTTGTTGACAGGTCAACAGAGAATGGCCAAACTGGTTTGAACTGACAAAGTCTATGGTAACTCAGATAACCGTACTCTGTACAATTGTGGTAAAAAGAATATAACGTGGGTTGGCACTGTTTTGGTGGCACAAGGGGGACCTACAAAATATTAGGCAGGTGGTTTTAATGTTGTGGCTGATCGGTGTTGTGTGTGTGTATATATAATGTATTTATTTTATTTTTTATTTTTTTGAAGACTAACTACATTGACCTAACCACAGTAATGAGGAGCCATCAATTTTCCTACATGTGGTTATATGGCATTGCACTGTAAATATATAAGGGCAAGTACATGAAGTCTGGACCTCCAAGACTTATGGACAAAGTTTTTCTTTTGTGTAATATATGCTCTGTTTGATATTAGGAAACAAACGGGATAATAAATATAATAGGCTCATATAAATAAATAGGCACATCAACTTTTTAAAGGGGGGAGAGAAAAATTACTGTATCTTTTGTTGTTGACATCAACAACAAAAATAATGTCACTTGATACATGCCCTTTCATTTGAAAACCATGAACAAAACTATGCAAAATAACAGAAAATGCGACCCAGGCTACATTAAATTCAGGTTACATATTTGACTGTGTTGGGTCGCCACTTGATGTCCAATGTAAAATCTAGGTCCCGAAGCGAAACCAGTTGAGAACCACTGCCTTATATAACCTTTATACAACCCATAAGCCTGAAGAAAAAACCCATTTTCCCTCCTCTCACTTTAACAGCAAACAAAGAAGCCAAAAAATGGCCCAGCTGTGGTCCCATGCCCAGTCATCTGATTTCTGATGACATCAGTGCCCTCTGCACTGCAGGCCATGACCTTTGCCCTCTTGCAAACCACAATCACTGCATAGGGTTGTGTGATCAGGTGTCATCTGATCACATGATTCAATCTGTGTAGAGAGACAACCACACCCATACTTTTGTTCACCCTGCTTCTTTTCACTGTCTTCCTGCTTTGCCTGTGGTTCGAAAACATCACAGTGAAAAGCCCCGCCCAGTAAAGTAAAACAGCATGAACTGTGAAAAAAAAAAAAATAATAATAATAAAATAAAATGAACCAGCACCCACAGCTACAAAAAGACTACCCACCTGCACATAAAATCACTCTGTGTACACATTCCTTTTCAAGTCTGGGCAAGGTTATAACAGTCTTATGAAAGAAAAACTATACCTATCGCAGTTATTCGTCAGTTAACAGCCTCTCATGTTTGTTTTGATAAGTATGTGTGGATTGTTTTGAATGAGAAAAATGAGGAATGATGTCAAGACGACAAAGCAGCATTTCACAAGGATCAAAGGTAATTGAAAAAAAGCAACTGATAGACAAGAATATAAGATGTTTTTAGAATGCAGAGAAAACAATCCAAGACTCGCACAGACAAAAAGAAGTGCTGCCCTATTATCAAGAACACTGATAACCAATCGCTCCGTGACCAGCTAAACAAACATGGGGACAGATAGGCCCTTAAACACTAATACTGCACTGCTGCTTGCCAATAACAACAGAACAGATTTAGACCTCATAAAATCCAAATTGAAGTTTTGTTGCTTTTAGTCTGTTAGCTTTAAAGCCATGCTAGTACACTCCTAAAAACTTAGCCAAATTAACCAAATGTAAAAATATTGACAAATTTAACCAAAATTAAGCAGTTAAATGTTTTTAAAAGTCAAGCTGTGGTCATCACATGTACCAAAAGACCACACACCAAGAACATTAGCTATCCCATAGTCCTTTGCTCCACATGCCTGGTCAAAGAAATGTGGGAAGAAATTGAGGAAAAAGAGAGGGAAGGTGACAAAAGAACACTACCAAAGAACATTCCAGTAAGAACCTGTAACTCACATCCCTTTAAACTCAGGAGGATCAGGATGAAGCACAGGCATTAGCCTCTGTATTGATTTCCTGACATTATAAGCAGCAGAAGGTCAGCAGTGATGATCTGTCTATGAACCCTATAATGAGTTGTTTTTTTACTGCCTTATAATTTATTAAAACTTTCAGAAATAAAGCATTAACCAGCAGTGTTATTGTATAATATGAAGCTCTTACAATGCAGGTGTCCACTGCTGTTGAAGTCTGGATGGGTTTTTTACATTTAAGCTTGTGATAAGACCTTTTATAAACGCATTGAAGGCATGCAAATGATTCAGAAGTAAAAGAATAAGACAACAAAAGCTTAAAGAAACAGATCAGATTAACAGCCTTTCAAACGTTCCGGAATCACATCAAGATTCATGATAGCACATGTTTCGCCAAGATGTCTATTTGATGCAAGCGTTTTTACCTAAAAAATGTGAGAAAAACATTGAGTATTAGCTCATCTACAATATTTGGCTTAAATATTTCTGTCACATGTTACAATGACATCAGACAGATGTTTATGATTTAAAATGCATTAGGATTAGCTCTTTTGATGTGTATCAGATTTTATAAACAAATATAATGCTTAAAATAGAACACAATGCTGTCCAGATGATGTCAGTCACAGACATCTCGGCAACAGACATTTGCTTATTGCTATGCAACGAGCGAGTGTGAGAGGTTTAAAAAAAAATAAAGTAAAATAAAATAAAAAAAAATAAAAAAAAAATAAAAAAATTAAAAAAAATCACAGAAAACATCAAGGACAGAGACAAAGAATACAGTGCAATAAAAATGCTTATTAAACTAGATTTTTACATTTTCGGAGGAAAATGTAAGTAGTGCAAAACTTAAAACAAGACACGCTACTAGGGCGCTATGTGGTTGCTAAGGTGTTCTGAGTGGTTTTTATGGTGTTGCTGGTTTTCTGTGTGGATGCTAGGGCATTGCTACATGGTTGCTTACTAACCCAAGTCAAAATTCTGATTGCTGAGAAAAGTAATATTTCTCTCTCAACATGGAACATAATTTGTAGAGATGCACCGAAATTTCGGCCACCAAATATTTTCGACCAAAAATGACATAAGCCATGGTGGTTTTTGGCTGAAAGAGAAAAATTAGAAACAGAAACCATTACTTTAAAATATGGTAACAGAAACATGGACATGGAGAAAAAGCATTGTTTATGTGAAAAGATCCTGGTTTATTTACATTTAATCTAAGAAGCAAAGGCGTGTTGACCGGTTGGGATACACGCAACTCTATCACGGAGAAATCACCATGAACGAGCGCAACAGCACAAAACAACTCACTGGAATGTATGGAAACTAAGTGTGGCAAGAATTCAAATACAATTGCAAATTCAGTTAGAATTTGTGTTTTCTGGTTGCACATTAAAGTCCACATCCCCAGAAGTATTAAAGTGACTGCGCTCTTGGTTATTAGTGCATTAATACAGAGCATTTTCCAGTGCTCCAATACTGAGTGACTCTCGTAATTGTCAAGTTCCAAAATCACATAAAAGAACCATTAAAGTAGACCATATCTCATGCATTATATTCAAGGTCTCCTGAAGTCTTGCAATAGTTTTATAAAATCGCAAAAGGCTGCGTTTAATAAGAAAAACATATACATATATAATACATAGTCTGCTTCAATGAATGAGTGCTGCTCTGACACACACTGTGCTGCTGTTTTCAGCTCTCGTGTGGAGCACACAATATGTGAGCACTCCACACGAACTCAATCTCGGATGTGGATGCTCCATAGTTTACTTTGCATTGAGAATGGCACAGGAGCATTTCACTAGATTTTTAATGAGAAGGATATTAAAAACACTGACAACAAGCCTACACACAAACACTGGAGTGTTCTGCCAAAATAAAAGCCAGATGGTTTAAAAGTTAAGAAATTACGACTGAAATATTTAACTATTGTATAATTTAACTCTATTCTTATTATTCTTACTACTGTTATTATTATTAAACAATAATTATCATTATAAATATCTTATCACAACTAAAGTGAACACAAGAGATATGAATACACTTACAATGTCCAGATACAATGTGAAAAAACAAATGTGCAAAGAGAACTGGCTCCTTGTTCTCTGAAGATTTTTACTGGAATTACTGTTAATTATGCAGCTGCATTATCCAGTAGATTAGTTAACAATAAAGGTTTTCTTAATGGGTTACACACATTCTATGCAACTGTTTTCTGTCCACTCTATTTTATAATGAAATAATGTGTATAGAAAAAGTGGTATAGGTGCAACCCTAATAATAATAATAATAATAATAATAATATTTAGAATTGAATTAATCAAAACAAAGTCCAATTTAAAATGAACATTTTCGGTTTTTGGCCCAGTGTGTCCAGAATTGTTGGTTTCTGTGCATTAATAATGATTTGAAGCATAACTAAGGTATCATCATGTCTGTAGCACAAACATGAAAGACAAATTACGCACCAAAGTTTAATACTTAGGGTTGGGGATTTGAACAAACCCCTAATTATGAGCAGTAGTAATAGTGATGTGTGCCTTAAAGGTGCACTCAGCGAATCCTGAGAAACACGGTTGATATTCGAACTCAACTGCCAAAACAAACACACCCCTCCCTTCAGTGCTCCTTTGGAAGCTCCGTCCCCCAAATTCAGTATGTTGCTGCTGCTAAGATAACTTGCAGAGAAGATGAGACAGTTTTACGCACACCAGCTCCAGACACTCACAACTCTCCTGCTACTAAATCTAACATCACTATATGGGTTCCGTGAAACATAGCAAAATTTATGTTACCCACCTATCGAGCAAAAAAAAAAAGAGCAACTTCTGCATTCAAGCCTTCCCAACTTCAAGCCTTTTACCTCTCAGAGGTCTCTCCACTGTGAAAAGTCGGCTCCTAGCCCTCGACTTATAATCCTTTTTTTGTTTATATTCGTATGACCTTTTTCTCTTGGTCTGTTTCTCATTTGTCCTCCTTGGAGTTTAGAAAGTTCGCATAAGCCAGATTTGCCGTCGCTCTTCTAATGAATTTCCCTCTTGCTCTGCCCCCACCCCCCATCCTGTGCACATGCAAGAACCACCACTGTTGCTGATTGTCTGGAGTAGTGTTGTGTGGATCGGGCCGATCCACTTTGTTTTTGTCCTATTTACAGAGCCAGGGCTGTGTACAAATATTAAACTTTTTTTCAGGCCATCCACAGAACGGACAGCTAGCAGACTGAGGAGATATATGCAGAATTTGATAAAAAGTGTACTGGATTATAATTACTGAGTGCATCTTTTAGAAACACTACTAATAATACAAGAGCACAGACTACAGTTCTCCATTTAACAGCACATTCAAGATTTTCAAATGCGTGTTTGCAGGACAGATAGCGAGAGAGTGAGAATGAATTAATCCACTCTTCGTATTGTTCTTAAAGCAGAGAGGTATGAGTGTGTGTTTGGTTATAGAACTTTGATGTCTTTATTTAGACCCTGTTTACACTTGGCATTAAGATGCGTCTCAGGTAATCTGATCACATGTGGTCAGGCGAGACACAACGCTGTTTACACCCATTAATACCATGCATGCCAAACGCATCCCATGTGACCGCTTATGTTAGAATTTCGAGGGGAAGTTGACGACGTACATCATTCACTGTTATTCAACAAAAAAGTCAGAAAAGCCAAGGAAAGCACGAACAAAAATGGTGCACCGTTTCTCCCAGATGGAGTTGAAATTCAATCTAAGCATTTTAATAATGTAATCTGTAATCTAAACGCAACATTTCGAGCAAAACTTCCCGTTGTTTTAGTGGAGTACTTGTGTAAGCTGAGCTTCTTATCTGTGACCGTACTTGAATATATATTTGCTTTTTCAAATTTTCTGATCAGACTGTTATTTCCTTTAATAACAGCACGTTACCGGCAAAGTTTTAGAGTCTTTATTTTTTTTGCGCAGCAGTTGATTGACAGGTGTGGGAGGGTGCTTTGCTGCAGTTCGTATGGATTCAGGACGAATTAGCATTTACACCTCAAATGCAATATTGTCATGCGCTTTTTTTTATTTTTTATTTTCTCCCCTTTTTCTCCCCAATTTAGATTGCCCAATTCCCAATGCGCTCTAAGTCCTCGTGGTGGCGTAGTGACTCGCCTCAATCCGGGTGGCAGAGGACAAATCTCAGTTGCCTCCGCATCTGAGACCGTCAGTCCGCGCATCTTACCATGTGGCTTGTTGAGCGCGTTACCGCGGAGACATAGCGTATGTGGAGGCTTCACGCTATTCTCCGCGGCATCCACGCACAACTCACCACGTGCCCCACCGAAAGCGAACCACATTATAGTGACCACGAGGAGGTTACCCCATGTGACTCTACCTTCCCTAGCAACCGGACCAATTTGTTTGCTTAGGAGACCTGACTGGAGTCACTCAGCATGCCCTGGATTCGAACTCGTGACTCCAGGGGTGGTAGTCAGTCAGTTTACTCGCTGAGCTACCCAGGCCCTGTCACATGCATTTTTGACTACCTCTGTATGTGGTTCTTGTGATCCGATCACAAAACATTTTAGACCCCCTTTACACCTACATTTAGTGCTGACCACGTATGATTGGATCAGCCGAAACACTTAATACCAGGTCTGTATGTCAGTATGGGGCTTACTTCTTTTTCAGTAAAGAAGAAAGCAGAAGATAATGAAATGTTGCACTTAAAAGTTGAGCAGGCAGTTTTGCATCATTATATCAGGTATGCTTATTGTAAATTATAAACTAACACGGAAGCTCCACTAAACTTGCATCATAAATATGTATCTGAATTAATTATAGCTTACTAAAACTGGAGCTGTCCTACAACATTACTGCATAGCAGTGAGCCAAACTTGTTGCATAGCAACAGTAGCAGCAGATTCCTCAACTCAATTTGCACAGGTCTGTGTAAACGTATACAATAAATAAACAGCATAAAATGCATGATTTTAAAACACTATCCATTACCATTTTCTCTTGAAACACACAGAAAAGCAAGCTGCCAGAAATGAAAACAGAAAAGTCAGAGAGCAGGAGTGAGAGAGGGGCACACACACACACGTTAAGACAGGAAGAGAGACAGAAAACCAAGCAAAAGAAGAACCAAAAAGGGACTATATTGTGAAAGTAGCCAACAGAAACTGTTAAAGAGCCACAGACACTTTATGCTGTAGCATGGAAATTTCCATTTCCTCCATGAGGACCCAAAGGCAGGCAGACTACAGCTGTGACCTGAATGAAGCACCCCAGCAGCTGACCAACCAGACCTCATGTCATTATACACTATCCACAGAAACAGCCAATCAGAGTGTACCAGGTGGAGCCAGCTGTGTGTCAGAGTCAGAGAGAAGCTCAGGGCGAGCAGGTGTAAGCGGTTGGTCAATGCATATTACCAGAAGAGGGAGGAGCGTAGACAATAGTATAGAAGTAATATGAGGGAGAAAGATCACGAGATACAAGATCCTGATGTCTGACAATCAAAAAATTATAGTTATAAATTATATTTTTTAAAACAATCAAAATTCATCCTGTATGGCCAAACTACAGAAATCAATTAGCAAAAATTTCTCTTCTCCTTCAGTAGACATGACTTGACACTTTGACCAAAAAATTCACTTCACACTGCCCCCCATTCTTCCTCGCCTCTATCAAAGAATCAATCGGGTGCGAGCACTGTGCTTCAGCCAATGGAGAGGAAAGAGGAAATGGGTCTGGAAGGCTGACAGGCAGGGAGCTGAGGATGACCATATATGGTAAAATCTGCAGTCAGCAGACGCCAGAGCACAGTGCACCAGGAACAGTAGGGGGCTCCTGGAATACAGACTGGGAATAAGAATGACACATCCACGGCCACACACACAAAATGTAAGTTACATCTGTCCATGTGGCAGCACAGGATATGTGAAGGTGGATTTTAGGGTAAAAACGCTGCCCTTCTGGAAAATCCAGCTCAAGCTGGTAGCTGTGTTTTGGAACATGGTAACTGGTACAAGCTGGTCAAGAGCTGGTCCAAGCTGGTCCAAGTTGGTCATGAGCTGGTCCAAGCTGGTCCTTAGCTGGTCGACCAGCTACCATGTTCCAAAAATAAGCTTGACCACCTTGAGCTGGTATGACAAGCTGGTAGCTGGTCTAAGCTGGTCTCCCAGCTTGGACCAGCTCACGACCAGCTTTGACCAACTAGAATTCAGCTACCATGTTCCAAAACACAGCTACCAGCTTAAGCTGGATTTTCCAGCAGGGTTAAATCTCACTTCCTTTCTGTACTCTTTTTTTTTTTTCCTGTTTCCATCTGTGATTACATCTTCCTCTCTTTCCTCATTCTTGGTGCATTCATTCTCCTGTTATTCCTCTTTTCAGTGAAGTGTCAGCAAGAACCAAAAGAGCTTTCACAAGGCCCACTTCAGATGCAGGAAGTCTATCCAATTTAGCCCAGATAAAAGCCCAGCATTGTTGTACTGTAATATTAAAACTTGGTTTAGCCAAAACTGCAAATTATATCATTATTTACTTACCCTTATTTTGTTCCAAACTTTCTTCCAAGGAATTCATAAGGAGACATTTTTAAGAATCTTCACACTGCTCTTTTCCATACAGTGAAATACAGTGACCAGTACAAAAAGTACAAAAAGCATAATATAAGAAGTCTATGTGACTTGCACAATATTTAAAGTCTTCTGAAGCCATTCAAGAGCACTGTGTGAGGAACATACTAAAAATGTATGTCGTTAATCACTGAAAATCTTCCCCTCCATGCTCATATTTAATGATAACTTGGCATCAGACAGCATTGGTGCACGGGTAACATTGGTTATTCTCATAATCGAAAATGATGAAGTTTGAACATGTGTGATCTTGGATATTAGAGCCATGGCAGATGGAAAGATTTTCAGTGAATAATGACTAAGTGTGTGTCTCAATCAGCTATCGAGCGCCCTATGTCGTGAATCAGTATATCGTGAACACTAATTCGGGCACTGGCAAGAGTGCTGATTAGGGTTGGGAACTCAGAACCGGTTCCATTCTTTACAAAATATTGGAATCGGATGATCTTCGTGACTTTCGGTTCCGTTAACTGTTCCCCTGCGTGAAATTTCCTCTGATGCGGCTGGAACACCGTACTGAAATACTCTGACAGTGTTTCCAGCAGCGCATTTCTGCAGCAGCGTTGCCCTCTACTGGGTCAAAAGCATAAAACGCACAAACAAATGACTCTGTTGAATTTACAGCGCAAAACAGACAGCGCTTCCGGTATGGTCCGATTCCAGAAAGGATTACTCATATGAGCTGATTCTTTTGAATCTAAAGTGCAAAACATACAGCGCTTTCAGTCTAGTCCGGTATAGTATTAATCTTACACTGATGTGCAAGTTATGAATGTCCAACTCGAAATTAAATAAGAACGGTTGAAGTCTTACAAGCTTGAAGTACATCATTAGACAAGAGAACACAGTCTAAACTGTCTCTGGAACTGTTACTGTTATGTCATGTGACTTTAGACCTGTGAGACTTTAATCAAGCAGTACAGTTACTGACTGGATGTTCATATGACAATGTTTAATTAAAGATACACAAGTTATGTAATACAAGGAATTGTAACTGAAAACTGAATGAATGATATATGCCATCACATTTCTTGTTTGTTTAGATAGAGTCCAGATATAGCCTAGTCAATCAACACATTGAGACAATCAATTATTGGCTTGGATATACGTCTCTAAAAAGTCAGAAAGCACACCTTTTACAAGAATTGTATTACATTTATTTCTGATTTGTAATATCTGCTCTGTAGAAATCTTAAAGGATCTCATCATTTGGCAACAGACTGCAGAGTAGAGTAAATCCAATAAGAATTGCATTTCTCATTTTCAAATAATTCTTCCTCAAAAGTACTAAAAGAAATACTGGAATCGTTACTGGAACCATTAAGGAACCGTAATTGTTAAATTCCTAATGATTCCCATCCCTAGTGCTGATCCACTGAGCACTGGGACACTTGTGACTTAATCCCCTGCTACACGATTACGAGGTCACACTTTCAAATGCTACTGGTATTAATCAGCAACATCGTTGTATAATGACACTATCATGCGTTTTCATTGTAGATGTTAAAACATACAGTGTTATTATGAAAGAAAAATGATATTAAAAAAGAAATGAATATACAAAGGAGTGCATTTTTAAATCTCTAAAAACTCTAATAGGGTTGAACGATATATTGAATTTATAAAAATTAACATACTGCTATATGTATATCGCAAGGGCTTGCGATAACTTGGTTGATCACTTGGTGTGCATGCATGCAGTGTGCATAGGTGCTTTCACTCTGCATTGTGTGCGTGTGCAGATAATAATGAGACCAGATGCCGGTATACAAACTCAAACTTGGCTTGTTTATTGGCCGCTGTGGTCAGTAGTGTGTGCACCAGCATGACGGAAAACAAGACTGAGTCGCAGGGCACCGACTGCAAGTCGTGTAGTGTGCACTTGGCCTAAGAGCTTGAGCTCTAAAGGAAACTAGTTGCTTATAGTGGTTGATGGAAAAGTGTAAACTGGTAGTTTCCTGTGGTATGGGACATATTTTGTGCTATAACCTAATATATGAGAGGTGGTCAGCCAGGAAAGAGGAAAATTAGTCACTCTGGTCAGTGTGAATGGAAAGCAGGAATGCAAGGTCTGCTGTAGGCTACAGCCACCCTTTTCCCACTGCTTCCTTCATATGTTAATAAACACATCTGAGTGAAGGGGGAGGGGTCAAGAGAGAAAGACAGACAACATGTGATTAGACACCTGACAGTCTCTTGAGGGAGAAAGACAATAAGAGTCTGAGTCATGTTGCTCAGCCTCCCACTCAAAGAATCCAGCCACAGCCCCGCTGAAACTCCCGGTTAGGCTCTTTATGGCAGTTAGCTTCAGTTAAAAAAGTGAACCCTTAACAACACGATCGACCAATCACTCTGCTCCAAATATTTCAACATTACTTCATCACAAGTACATTAAAGGAATAGTTCACCCAAATATTTAATCATCATTAACTCACCTGCATGTTGGAACCCCATATTATTTTCAGTCTGAAAATTCAGTCATTTCCAAACCTGTATTACATTCTTCTGTGGAATGCAAAGAGATGTTAGGCAGAATGACAGCCTCAGTCACCATTCACTTTCATTGTATGGAAAAAAAGATGCAATGAATGTGAAAGTTCCACAAAAGAAAAAGTCATATGGGTTTGGAACAACATGAAGTCAGAATTTTTATATTAGCATTAACTACCCCAACAAATGTCATCTTTGGATGGACTGCGTTTGGATTATGATCCACTTTAGTTCTTTTTGGAGCTTTGCAGTATGCATCACCATCCCCTTTGTGATACTGAAACAGAAGCTTGAACTTTCTGCCCAACCTTTATTTGCTTTAAAGAAGAAAATAAATAACATGGGGTCAGAAAGACATTAGGGTGAGTAAATGTCAGAATTTTCATTTTTGGGTGAACTATTCCTTTAAGCCTTGATGCAACACTGGCTACTGGTCACTTCAAGATCTATAAACAGTTCCAAAATGCTAACATGCTCCTTACTGGGAAACAATAGACAAACGCATGGATCTGAGGGTTTTAGGAAATCTAGTGGGATCGAGGAGTTCCCATAGAGAGCTGAGCTGGGAAACAAAGGGCCCTGCAGGGCCTGGCATATGCTGAGGGACAATAGCTCCCCCAGAGCCAGCTGTCTGATTGCAGGGGGCTGCTGGGAATGGGGCAGCCTGGGACGACGGACCATAGACAGATGCAGTGCAATATGGGATCAGAGTGTGTGAGTGGATACTTGAGGAGTGCAAAGCGTCAGACATAACAAAAGGACATCAGGCATTAGAGTTTGCACATGCACACATAAATAAGCAAAAGAAGATTGTGAGTATAAAAAGGTATATGAAGGCAAAAACAAAGTGAACGGTCATATGGATGGTTCCTTTTGGATGCAAAATGTAAACAAATCTTACAAAAAGCAAGCTATGACAAGCAACCCCACCTAAAAAAAACATAACGCCACATACTGCAAGTGTGACAGTCTGAACTTGTCTGAAAAATACTTTGCTAACATTCCAGACAAAATTGAAACAAAACTGCGTAAAAATGTAGGCCAGGGGTTGTCATTTGTTCCTTAATATATAAATGCTTGATTTCATAGGTTTGAAAATAACATTAACAAACCATCGGCCATATATTAACAATCCACATATTTACATTTTTTTTTTTCATTTGTTTAAAGCTACACTATGCAACTTTTGGCCCTCAAGCAGTTAAAAAATAAAACTGCATGTATCTTGCGGAAGAACATTGTTATGGAAATGATGCAAGTCGCACTTCGGCTCTGCGCGGATGAATGTGGTTCGAGGCACTGGGATACAGGACATCTTATCAGAGCGAATAGACAAATAAATAGTGGAAGAAAGGAAAAGACGGATATCCAAAAACATGTCATCTGAGCAGATAAGTGCTTATAAGAGCTTATCCTGTTGTTTTGACTAATTAGAAACTGTTTTTACAACCAGTGATTCTCTGGAGGTTTGCCGTTTTGAATGATCCATGGTCAATTTTTCTTGTTCGTTGTGACAACAAACTTTCAGCTTCACGCTACTCCCACACACACGCAACAGTAGCCGGATCTTATTTTCTCTGTGTACGAATATGACATCAACACGCACGGGCGAATGACATATGTATGCAATTTCCCGCGAAATCCATCCTGACAGCTCTATAATATAAAGAATTATTATAGGTTTATCAAAGTGTACTTGGGTAAATACGTGGTTTGGAAGATGGATTTTTGTTGCACTCTCATTAATAACATTTTGGGGGTTTTTTAACAAAAAAAAATTAACTTTAACCTTAGACCATTGCTGTAGTTGAAGTTCGGCAGCAAAATATTTTTAATCCCAGCTCATTCAAGACCCACGTCAGAGTAACGGACATGGATGGATCCAGCAATCTGCTCGGAGAAAACACAACCGTGACAATCTAAGGACAAACATGATTTATTTTCAAAGCTTAATTTTTCCCGACACTTGATTTTGTGCATCCGAATATCAGAGTTGAGTGACAGAGGATTCATACCAGCTTAATCCATCACTTTTAAAGCCGACCTGAAACCCAAGCTTTAAACAATAGCTTTAAAACAGCAGCCTGCTGGAGCTGAAAATAAAACTAATAAAGTAAACACCATAACGCATGAGATAAGACAAATGTAAGACATGCTGCGTTTTATCTGGCCTCAGTAGCCTGATCTTTTCTGGCTAGGCAACAGAGCGTTTGAGTGTGACATCATTTACAAGCGTGTGACGTTGATGACAGGCCTCGGGATACTAACTGAGAGCCCGAAGAGGTTTGGATGTCACAGTCGTGTCTGAGTGCTCTCTAATTACAGACCGCTGTTCCGCTTGTCAGCACCACTGCTTTAGGATGTCGTGCTAATCTCACCAGTATTACCACAGTAATCGGAGATGGGCCAAATTACACCATCAGATATACTTTATCTCTTCTGAATCCAACACTTTCTACAGATTACTACCTGCAAAATCGTACAACTTGCACCCGACGGACGGTTCATTGCCCACTTTTTATTGCTTATTGCTGAGCTTTTAAACAAAGAAATAATAAAAGTACAATAGTATTTTTGAGAAAATATTCAAAATGATGTACACTCACTTTTAAGTGAACATTTGTGGTGAATTCATGCCACCGAAACAAAACTCTGAGAAAACTAGGGAAACCAGCTACATAATTTCTTCCTTTGCCGTATGGACAATAATATACACTCGCAGAACACTTTATTAGGAACACCTGTTCACCAACTTATTCATTCAATTATCCAATCAGCCAATCGTGTGGCAGCAATGCAATGCATAAAATCATGTAGGTATGGGTCAGGAGCTTCAGTTAATGTTCACATCAACCATCAGAATGGGGGAAAAATGTGATCTCAGTGATTTTGACCGTGGCATGATTGTTGGTGCCAGATGGGCTGGTTTGAGTGTTTCTATGACTGATGATCTCTTGGGGTTTTCATGCACAACAGTCTCTAGAGTTTACTCAGAATGGTGCCAAAAACAAAAAACATCCAGTGAGTGGCAGTTCTGCCTTGTTGATGAAAGAGGTCAACAAAGAATGGCCAGACTGGTTCAAGCTAACAGAAAGGCTACGGTAACCCAGATAACCACTCTGTTCAATTGTAGTGAGCAGAATAGCATCTCAGATTGCACAACACATCAAACCTTGAGGCAGATGGGATACAACTACAGAAGACCACGTCGGGCACTTTATTAGGACCATGGTGTTCCAAATAAAGTGCTCAGTGAGTGTACTGTATACACGTTTATTTATAAAAAATAAATAAATTAAAAAATTAAACTCATGGTCATTAAAAAAAAAATACTTTTTTATCAAAAAGTTTATTTTGGACCCTCTTACACACAAAGGGAAGTTGAATGGTTAAGGTGTAATTAGTCCTATTCAATTACAACATTACCATAGTTTCCATCCACTTTTCACGCTATTTTGTTAACGACAAAGTGAAAATGAGTAAAAGAAAGCTTGGGAAATTTGCCGTCTTCTGACTGTTTCCATTAAATGGCCTTTTATCGATAAAAATGGTGTGCGTGATGACGTCATGCCTAAAAAACACTTTGTTGGTTTATCGCAAAAGAAATCTGCCCTTAACCCATTTCCATACAGGAATGTGTGTTTATAATTGTGTACCTTTCACCTCCTAGATGTCCCTAATTTTTTTTCCTCCAAAGTTTTGGTAAAATGGGGAGAATATTGAGACAATTGAAATTAGCCAGCTTACTGTCATTTTAATTTCACAAATAAAAGCAATCAGAAGACGAGGAATTGCAATCAAAAGGGAGCAGTTGCCCTTCTGATAGGACCGTAATATTGGTCCAGATGTTGCGCCTATCGCAGGTTGCCACCAGTTCCGACCCGAAAGCGAATCGTCATGGCCCTGTTCAAGGTGACAACCTGCACCAAGTAGTGGGGGAAACTTTCAGTCTTAGAATAAGTACCATTCATCGATGTGTATATGCTGTGTGCACAGCTATTAAAAGAAAAATTGATGCGGTGTAATATCAGGGTTTACATATGATACATTCCTGATATTCAATAGGCTATTTTGAACAATCATCTAATCACAACTGCATTATGTCCTGCATATTTGTCCAGCAACTTATAACGACAAACTGAACTTGACTGTCACCTAAAATGAATTTTAGCATCATAATGCAATTTACATTTTCTGAAGAAGATCAGCAAATGCGATCTGAGGTAAAGAGTATTAGATTTAAAATATTTAAAATGTTCAAAAGCTCGTTTTCTGAAAGTGAACTCAGCATTGGACAAATAGTTCTGATAGTTTATATTCTTGAAAAAAAAGTGTAGAACATTCTGAGAATGTCACTCAGCCGACTTTTTTCGTCTACAGAACAGGGTAAAGCTAATTTAAGTTTATGTAAAGAAAAGGCATATATAGGGGGGCCTGGGTAGCTCAGTGGTAAAATATGCTGGCTACCACCCCTGGAGTTCGTTAGCTCACTAGTTCAAATCCCAGGGCATGCTGAGTGACTCCAGCCAGGTCTCCTAAGCAACCAAATTGGCCCGGTTGCTAGGGAGGGTAGAGTCACATGGGGTAAACTCCTCGTGATCGCTATAATATAAATTTAATTAAAATTTTGTCCATAGAAATTATATGTTTTTTTTTTGGTATTATGTGCTAATTCCATGACTGCCGTCTATTGTGGTATAATATGGCCCATCTATTTTGAATGGTGTGGAAAAGCAATTTTAATAAATAAACGGATGGTTTAAATTAATCTCAAACAGTGGCCATTAATTTGTTCTGCGTGCACTTGTCGATGTGCATGATACGAAATATTTGTGTTGGCACTCCTGGAAATGTCATGTTTGCAGCATTGGATCTGTACTATGCCGTTAAGATCAATCCATAATCACGTACAATAAATTGGCTTTCAAGGATGTATACCGTTATCATTAACACAGGCTAACAATATCATGTAACACTATATTTTTGCATTAATGCTTCCAGACCAGTTTTTCACGACATATGAATTATCGACAGAGTTTATGCGCTAGAGTTAAATGTAAAAATATTATAAATTAATATTAGGTTTCCATCAGCTTTATTTTGATCTCATGTGTCCGAAAATCTTTTTTCGCAAAAAATCCTTGGATGGAAACGTAGTTAATGACGTAAATTTGTACCACAGAAGTGCAAAACAGCCCAAAAAGAGCCGAGATGTGGGAAATACAAGACTAGAACTTTTTTCAACTAGCAGAGAATCTAAGAATCAACCACACACTTTAACA
Source organism: Myxocyprinus asiaticus (assembly GCF_019703515.2). Lineage (NCBI taxonomy): Eukaryota > Metazoa > Chordata > Actinopteri > Cypriniformes > Catostomidae > Myxocyprinus > Myxocyprinus asiaticus. The sequence goes on along the minus strand of NC_059346.1, from coordinate 15,166,228 downwards.
TGCACAAACATGCAGACTCCCAAAACCCACATACACTCAAAACAGACTAGTGACAAACTCTTTATCCAGATGAAACAAATCTGTGCCTCTGAGCGGAGGGCTTTAGTCAGTGACAGAAGGTTAAAGAGGAAAGTGCATTAAGCTCTGAGGTATCAAAATCCCTGCGGACCAGAGATCTTCATCACACATATCGATTAACAGACCTCTGCAGTATGAACTCGGCCATTTTGACTTTTGTCAGAAAACACAGAAAACCATTAAGCAATAAGATCGCCTTACATCATTGGGTAACAAATACCATTGAGCTCGGCAGCAAAGTCAAATGGTTTGATGTAAAGGATGCTGCATTCCTACTACCAACACCAAGGCCTGTAAAATATAGCTGAAAGGCATTTACAATAAGGCACGAGTCAGTCAGGAAACACAGCAGTCTACCCAGCCAGAGATTCCCAAAAACCAGCATTTCTGTACTTGCATCACGGAGCTGGTCTGGCTGACCAGTAAACAACGCAACATCTGTTTCTGGACAACAAAGTGGGCAGTGAATGAATGTGAAAAAAAAAGAAAAGAAAGAAAAAGCAAAATGGCTTTGATGTACTATTTGCTGTGTGAATACAGTGGTGTGTGTGTGGCTAGCAGGGCTGTGCCAATACCATCACATATTTATATACTGCGATTTGTTTCTCGTGCTATCACACGATACTTTATCTCATTTCATTTCCAACAGATCAATTAAGGAAAAAGCATGCCGTCAAAATAAGCTCAAACGCAGTATGGTCAGAGTCACATCTATGAGGTGCCGTACTGGAAAAAAGTTAAATGATTCACGCAAGAATTATGCTATTCGCTTTCTTTCATGCTTAACTATTTGAGTTAGTACTATTTAACATTGGAAAATAATGGAAGTGTAATTTATCCTTATGCTGTAATAATAATAATAATAGAACTGCATTATTGTCAGCAATCAACCTATATTTATGTCCACAAGATTTTGTTTCATTAAAACACAATACACATTGCATAATAACAGTTCAAATGAGTTAAATCGAAATTCGTATTCATGGCATACTCTATGTATTTGTATTTTGTGTTGCATTTCAAACATTCTTCCCTATCACAAAATTTTAATTCTTACCTGCTCATCTGAAATGCCTGCCTGGCTGCTGTCCTCACCCTGTCCCTCGCTGTGATAGAACTGTCCCTCACAGAACAAACAACTAATCATTTCTATGAACACTTTTAACATCTCCATTGAACACATACTATATAGCTAAATTATATCGGCATATGTACATGGGGGCTTAAAGACAGTTTAAGACATTAATGCATAACTTTCTGTAAAGTTGCTTTTGAAATGTGTATTGTTAAAGGCACTAAAAATAAAAATGACTTGATCACTGTTCTTTTCAGTAGTGTTTGTTTGCCTCAGTGTGTTATTTCTTGAATGGCATCTTTACCTGATCAACCACACCTCCTCTCCAACTTCTGACTGGTCTACCCTGTGGTCTAGCCCCTGTCGACTTGAGAATGTTCACACTGAAAGTTCAATGTGTACCTCAGAATGTTCAGACATCAACAGCAGTACAATGAGTATCTAAAATAGAATCGGGATGTCTGTCAACTGAAGGCGCGACGCAGTGCAACGCGACGCAAAGGACGCTACAATCTCATTGATTTAAGTGTCAGCTATTTCATTAATAAAAGTGACAATGTAAGGTTGTGTTTTCACCAACTTCTTACTTTGATAGTTCTGGGACTAAATTGCAATGAAGTAGCTAGTTAGTTATAGAATAGCTGGAGTGTCATTAGCTAGATTACAGTAATATCCTACCTCCTTTTGAGTAAATGTTTTATTTATTTTTTCGCCCAGCACTGCAAAAGGGTCTGAGTGGCAGCGCATGTCTTCATCCTGTCGTCACTGTGCTTGTACTTGCTTGTCTTTATTGTTGGGGGGCAGGGAGCTTTACCTCTCCCCCCAGAATCTACACTCCTGGACACATGTATTGCAATGTGTATCATCTTTTGAGGTTGTTGGCAATATCAAGCCGTAGTGGCTAGTGATTCTAAATATCTAAGGTGTTGTCCCAGTGGGGTATAGCTGGTCAAATTCAGCACAATGTGGGAAGAACATGCTCACCAACATCTCAAAGGCATCCATTGAAGCAGTTTCCACTCTCAACAGCTCTGACACAAAGAGATTAAGGCAGACACCTGATGAGTCACACCTTAATTACTGTAAAACCACTATTTGTAGACAGCATGAGCTTGTAATTATGTGCAAGTGTGGTTGTGTATATTTCAAACATGGACAAAGACCAAAACTGTGATTGTGTCATGCTTAAATGGGAGGGTAAAATCAAGACTTGGCTGACAGAAACTCTACACACACACACCATTTCTAAGAAATAGGCCAAAAATCTATTTCACCTTTTATGTAGTGTAAAGATTTGGCCATGAAGTATTTAAATTTAAAAGAACTTAACTGGATACTTTCATTTCGCCAGATTTTTACAAGTACTCACTTCAGCAAACAGTACACATAACGAAAGTTGAGTGTCAAGTAATTTTTCTGTCCTTATTGAAAATTGCACATTGTGACATCAAACCAGAATGCTCTTTAAAATACATTACAGCTACAGTATGTTGAGCAGAAATTCAGACCAAAGAGACTTTACTCTGGATGAAACCATTAACTGTAGTCATAACTATGAAATAAACGTTCCTAGCAGTGTGATGCAAAAATAGTGTAGTGTTTTAGATCTCTCACCTTATGAAGAGGCAAAACCATGAACGCGCCACCTCCACTGGCTTCCACGATTATGGCAACGAATTTGGGGTTGACTGCACAGAAGGCGCTGTCCCATGTGACCCGAGACACCCTGATGTCATCGTAGCACTGGTCATTCTTCACCGCCTGGCCGAACACATGCCGGAATTTACTCTGTCGCACAACCCGTCTGAACATATCTAGAGAGAAGTATGAGAATAAGATTGCAACTGAAACAATCACATGATAAACACTTGAGGGTTCTGTCTAAACAGATAAGAACATGCTCAGGTTATAGGTCACTCTGAGTCAGCCATGCACAGGAAACACCAACTGAACTAGTCAAGATACCATACATTCATACTATTCGTTACATGGTTAATGAGAGGAATGTGCATAAGAAACTGTTCTGCAAATACCACTTTAAAAAAAAATCAAAAAGACTGATCGGCTGGTGTAACCATCGCAAACTGAATCAGATTCAACACTTTTCCAACAGGATTCACATGACCGTATTGCTAAAGTTTACATTAACTGAAAATGTCCAGTAATTTACTGAATTTTAACGACACATTTAGATAATTAAAAAATGCTACAAGTCCAGTAGAAGATATCTACTCCACGGTGTGTCCCTGCGATTAAAAGTGAAGAAAGGGGTGAAAATAAAGATTTAAAGCACTTGAGAAAACATAATGTGTTTTTTCAAGTTCAGGTCAATATAGACTTAAACTCTATAGAATTTTCAGTAAAATTAAAACATCGACAGATAAAAAAAAATATATATGATAACACGGCCCAAGATGATCACACGGGAAGTCGGCATGTTGCTTCTGAGAATTCCAGTACCCTAGGATCGGCCACATTATGCTGACTCATTGACAACCGCCATCTCCTTGCAGACATTTTTGCATCGGCTCCAGCATGATTACTGCACCCTTGTGGCGAGACTGGAAGCACGTTTCGTCAGCAGCACAAGAGGCCAGGGTTCGGTTCCTGCATTGAAACCACGAAGTAATTGCGTTCACATAATAAGTGATGAGCGTGTTTCGGAGGTTGCAATTGTCCTTCCAACATTAAATTTTTACTCCACTGATGGCTGGGTTTAGATTTGGGGTTTGGGTTGGTGGGGGTACGGTTTATAACATATGCCTTCCTCTTCACTGTATTACAGCCTGTACAGCTGAAAAACAACTCGCTTCACAACTCACTTTTAGCACCCCTCTGTGGACATTACACTCGAAAAATTTAACACACACGTTCCCATACGCCCAAACAACACTTGCCACTTTGGCCATTGGGGCAGTGTTTTGAATTTCAGTAAGTGTAGACCAATTTTTGCTAAAGAAAAGTCAACCTACTGTTTCCGATTTCACTGTAAGATCAGTATGGCCCACCATAGTGATGGATACTGGCTATTTAAAGAGCAACCTCTGCATATTGCATTCAGTGCAAATTTCCATTCCAAACCCCATCACTGTGCTCTAATCTGTAACCTAATTTTATTTATAACACGTTACAGTATAAAAAGCACCCTTTCAACATGTAAAGAGTGCCTTAATCTAGTGCCAGCTAGTTTAAATATAATCCTAAAACACTGCAAAATGCTGCAGCGTTTGCTTTGGAAGTCAATAATTACCTTAACAGCACCACTTCAATGTGCTACGGTTCACTAAAAAAACTGTCATACATTCAAATGTTGCATGATTTGAAGGCCTTTGGCACATAGAACAATGATGAAACCCATCTCAAAAAGCCCAGCAGAAAAACCAAAGTTAGTTCAAAGTGGGACAAGCTCATTTTTCGATCATGGCAAAAATCATAATCACGATTATTTTAATCAATATTGAGATCAAGATTATTTAACACGAATACTCATTGATTTTGGTACATCATGCATTTACTGAACTTAAAATATTTGTCTTTTTAACAGTGGATTTTCTTTAACTTGAAATGTAAACTGCCACTGGGTAGGGGAGGAGGCTATTGCCATATGATAATTATTTTATGTTACATATGGTAGTCAAAGAAAGTAAAGCCTCCATCGCCATCATTTACAGCAGGTGTGCTCACACTTCTATGGAAAGAGATGTACTTTTTTATCATGTTATTATAGCAAGATCTATCATGTACAATAAAGGCTATACATTATCACAATACCAAAATTTCAGTAGTCGGTAGTAAAATTTTACGATTCTCAATACCAGCTTCAAATCCACAACAAATAATAACACTAATATGTTAATTATGGAAGAATGGTTTCAAGTAATTATTCAAGACTAGTTAACAGTCAGTAATAAAATAACAATAAAAAACAGCAATGAATAGAAATAGATTAAAAATCATAGAACAAAAAAATACAAACTAAGAAAATTCAGTGCTTTTTTTAACAGCTTTAAATGTTTTTAACAGCAATAGGCTATCAAGTATTCAAGTAAACATTCAAAATGAAATGCAACATAAAACAACTACTGGTCTTTACTGTATAATTATAATACATTAATACTTTTTAAAACCACTAAAGTTACGTGTTCTTGTTATGGTTGTTTTATTATTATAATGACACACTACACTAGACGGCAGCAGGTCTATTAGTTTACATTTATATTTACAAGTCTGACATTTTAATACAAATCTGCTTTTTTCTCTCCACTGTTTACGTTCACTTTAGACATCACTCTCTGTGTTTACATGAATACCTCACCAAGACGTGCATTTTGGCGGAATTTTGAAATGTATTTGGCTGTTCAGGTGCGCATTAGAACGAGCATTTTCGGAACACACTCGCATGTTCAGCACACACACATATGCCACCTGTCAATCAAACAGGGTGCAGCTGTTAATAGATCGCTAGCGTATTATAAAATTACATGCTCTGGATTATTTTCAACAGCAGAATAAGAATATTATCATTCTAATAAGTGACATAGGCCTAGGCTATCACAAATATAGCCAGTTATTTTTTGTTATTGACGTTTTAATCAGTCTGCTTGTCCGGTCAGGCAAGTAAAATTCCATTCACTTGCTCCTTCAAAAATCCACTTGTCCCGGACAAACGTTAATGTCGAGCCCTGATTAAATATTGTATTCAGCATTCTCCGATAAAAATTTTTTTCTTCTGCAGTATAGCTCCTAAAGTAAATGTATGTTGTTTTAAAGGAGTTTTAGATATTATTTTGGAAAACAAGCTAAAAAAGACTAAATCACAAACGTATTTTGTTCCAGTGTATAATGGGCTAAGACTACACTCTCTCGCCTTTATGTTGACTTAGATCCATCTTTAACTCACAAAAAACAAACTTTCTATTCTTAACAGAGCTGCGTATTGCAATTTTTGTGACACATATTTTATGATTCACTACGTCGCGAGCTATCATGTTATAATATAGCTGCAGCAAACGCGCCAGAGTGTGCATCAGCCGGGAGAAAATTCAATCTCTTCCCCGGTCACTTCACACACTCATAGACGCAGCGCTGACCGCACAGAGAAATGCCAGTTTCTGAGTTTATTTTAATAACCCGCTTCCTTAATATTTGAACTTTAATAAAGGATGCTTTAATGATATAATGCCGGGGTGTTTAATTGCAAAACAAAAGGCGGCACAATAATCTTTTTATCTCGATTATCTTGTTTTCATAATCGTTGGAAGTCAAAATCGTAATTGAAAATTAAATTCTATTAATCGCCCAGCCCTACTTGCACCAGAAAAACAGAATAAATCCTCACTTGGGTTACATTACTCACTCTTATTCACAAAGAAAATGCCATATAAGCGTCAACACATCACTTTGGTTTCTAGGCTCTTCGTTTCGGCTCGTCTTGTTTCGGTTCTAAAACAAACCCGAATTACGAGAAAATTTTGTCTCAGAGTCATTTTTCCAATGAAAACCATTACAGTACAATTCCAATACAGGAGAGTATTGGATGCTAACGACATCGGAATATATTATATATCTATACGTATTTTTTATCTTTAATATCTGTTAACATTTGTATGCATTTTGTCAACACTAAACTGGTGAGAACTGACTTGAACTCTTCAAGTTCACCCAAAAATTTAATTCTGTCATCATTACTCAACCTCATGTTGTTGCAAACCTGTACGACTTTCTTCAGTGGAACTCAAAAGGAGATGTTAGGAAGAATGTTAGTTTCAGTCACCATTCACTTTCATTGGATGGAATAAAATATGCAGTGACAGTGAATGGTCACTAACATTCTTCCTATGGACTTATGATTAATTATAACAGAAATGTCATTTTTGGGTGAACTGCCCTTTTGTTGAAGTATCTGTTAAAGGTATCTGCCAAGAACAACAACATAAATGTAAGTCAGTACATGATTGCATCACGTCTTAAACAAGGGGAAACAAGTGACTGAAGGCCAAAATGGAGGCTACATCATTAAAAATTCATTCCATCTAAATAAAATGGAAGAATTGAGAAAAGTAGCCCCAGTGAGATTTAGAAGAGATTGTTGTAAAATTTCAGATGTTTTAGTATTACAAATTTTACACAGAATATTACATATCACACTGTTTTACAATAAGTTGTAAATATTATACAAAAATATATTTCCATAATCATTTCTTAACTTAATAACTTCTTATAGGGTTCCAAAAAAGAACGATGAAAAGAGGGCCGAGAACCTATCATTAAGTCAACAAAAACATGTACACAGCGAACAGATACAATGTGCAGATAATTTGAATCTGTTTTCGCCCTCAATATTTCAATGTATTTTTTATTTAGTCTGTTTTGTTTTTTAAGAGGACTCAGGTGTTAACACCCTTTCCTGAACAGTATTTCTATTGGCAGTAAAGCATGTTTGCCCATTACTTATTTTGGTCAAAATGATATATTTTTCAAAATAATCGCAATTAGATTTTTTTGTCCAAATCGTTCAGCCCTAGTCAGGATGCAACCTCCCAAACGTCCTTCGGAACCACAAAAGATTCCTGCACAGGGCACTACTGTTACAGCTTCCTTCAGCTTGTGGGCTCTAAATATCACACACACTACAACAAACTGACCCCTTTCATGGCCTCATTTCTCATAAGCTGCTGAGGTGATGTGTTAACTGCCTGAAGGTAATGTATTAAACTGAGAAAGAACAGCAATGTCTTAGGAACAACCTCAAGAGGAACCGAAAGGTTTGTTTGAACAGCAGTCACAGAACTTCACCACAATACTTCTCCAGCAACTTTGGGTTCAACTAACTGTTCTTTGTGCAAATAGCGATGTACACAAAAACACCCTACACACAATTATTACAATAAAAACAGTTATACTGCTTCTCTTCTTGATTACAGTTTGGTTGAGCCAAGCAACTAATGAAATAAAGATGCAGGCGAGCTACAAGATAAAAAAAAAATGCAAATCCAGTTTGAAAACCAAATGTAAATTCTAACTTGCGAGAAAGAACTCGCACCCTACGCTGGTTGATAGGTTAGCTGGCCAACAAAAAAGGACCTAAAAACACATGAAACACAGAAAATGTTTTATTGACCATAGGTATCCATTTTATTTGGCTATATCATGCTAGATGCCATATAGCCTAACTAAAATTAATAACTGATGAATTTTCAATAATTGCATTCTGATGGTTAAGACGACACATATCAAGAGGCAATATTGTAGGATTTCTATTCAAACACTGAATGGAATAAATAACATTTTATTTCAGCCACTGATATCTATTTGGGGTGCAAGGCGGATAGGATTTTAACAGTTGTGTCTGGATGGTAATCATCGTGCTACAAAACTCTTGAGATTCACAGGTGCAACCAAGGTTAGGGTCGGAGGTAAGTTTAAGGGTATGGTAGCTACAGGACTCCAAATACACACAACGTATTAATGTTGCACGTGAATCCTGAAAAACCTTTTGTAGAATGAGGGTTATCATTTAGACACAACTGATTTTGACAGGGGGATAGGATTTTGCAAACAAACAAACAACAAAAAGATAAAGGCATATATAAAAGGCATATTGCAGCCAAATAAAGGCATATTTACCACAGAACTTCACAAATTTAAAATGGACTGTCATGCACCTCACCTGGCTCACTCTAGCTGACACCAACCGAGTAGAATGTTTTTCATTTTCAAGCCTGTGCAAAGATTCTGTCAAACATTCACTCTTGGCTGTAACAACATTATACTTGTTGGAGAAAAAAGAGGCATTGCTTGCATACTCTTGTCAGTTTTAATGAATCACTACATCATCTCAACAATATCAAAGAATCCTATCATACAAATTCCAAATAGAAGGGTATAAATTCAGAGCATATGCTATGCAATACCTCATCATTGTGAAATTCACCACTCACCACACCTCAAAAATAAAATCAGCTAAACCTGTAGTTAAGACTGTAAAGAGATGGACCAATGAAGCAGAGCTGGAACTACAAGCCTGTTTTGACTGCACTGATTGGAGTGTTTTTGAAGCTGCAGCCACTGACCTGGATGAGCTCACAGATACTGTGACATCATATACAGCTGAAGTCAGAAGTTTACATACACTTAGTTTGAACTCATTAAAACTATTTTTTTTAACCACTCCACAGATTTCATATTAGCAAACTATAGTTTTGGCAAGTAGTTTGGACATCTACTTTGTGCATGACACGAGTAATTTATCCAAAAATTGTTTACAGACAGATTGTTTAACTTTTAATTGACTAATCACAATTCGAGTGGGTCAGAAGTTTACATTCACTAAGTTAACTGTGCCTTTAAGTACATTTACATTTATGCATTTGGCAGACGCTTTTATCCAAAGCGACTTACAGTGCCCTTATTACAGGGACAATCCCCCTGTATTTAACTCCTGGAGCACTTAACTCCTGGAGCAACCTGGAGTTAAGTGCCTTGCTCAAGGACACAATGGTGGTGGCTGTGGGGATTGAACCAACAACCTTCTGCTTACCAGTTCAGTGCTTTAGTCCACTACACCACCACTCCTAGTAGCTTGGAAAATTCCAGAAAATGATGTCAAGCCTTTAGGCAATTTGCCAATTAGCTTCTGATAGGCTAAATGGCTAACTGGAGTCAATTGGAGGTGTACCTGTGGATGTATTTTAAGGCCTACCTTCAAACTCACTGCCTCTTTGCTTGACATCATATGAAAATCAAAAGAAATCAACCAAGACCTCCACAAGTCTGGTTCATCCTTGGGAGCAATTTCCAAATGCCTTAAGGTACCATGTTATTCTGTACAAACAACTGTATGCAAGTATAAATAAATGGTAAATGGTCTGCACTTATATAGCGCTTTTTTAACCTTAGTGGTTCCAAAGCGCTTTACACTGTGACACACTCACCCATACACTCACACACCAATGAAGGCAGAGCTGCCATACAAGGCGCTAGCCTGCCATTGGGAGCAACTTGGGGTTCAGTGTCTTGCCCAAGGACACTTCGGCATGTGGAGTCATGTGGGCCAGGAATCGAACCACCAACCCTGCGATTAGTGGCCAACCCGCTCTACCACCTGAGCCACAGCTCAGTTTCCTAAATTTCCAAATGCCTGAAGGTACCACGTTATTCTGTACAAACAATTGTATGCAAGTATAAACACCATGGGACCATGCAGCCATCATACCGCTCAGGAAGGAGACGCATTCTGTATTCAAGAGATGAACGTAGTTTGGTGCAAAAAGTGCAAATCAATCCCAGAACAACAGCAAAGGACCTTGTGAAGATGCTGGAGGAAACAGGTAGACAAGTATCTATATCCACAGTAAAATGAGTCCTATATCGACATAACCTGAAAAGCTGCTCAGCAAGGAAGAAGCCAATGCTCCAAAACCGCCATAAAAAAAGCCAGACTACAGTTTGTAAGTGCACATGGTGACAAAGATCTTACTTTTTGGAGAAATTTCCTCTGGTCTGACGAAAACAAATTGAACTTTTTGGCCATAATGACCATCGTTACATTTGGAGGAAAAAGGGTGAGGCTCGCAAATGGGTCTTCCAAATGGACAATGACTCCAAGCATACCTCCAAAGTTGTGGCAAAATGGCTTAAGGACAACAAAGTCAAGGTATTGGTGTGGCCATCATAAAGCCCTGACCTCAATCTGTGGGCAGAACTGAAAAAGTGTGTGTGAGCAAGGAGGCCTAAAAACCTGACTCGGTTACACCAGTTCTGTCTGGAGGAATGGGCCAAAATTCCAGCAACTTATTGTGAGAAGCTTGTGGAAGGCTACCCAAAAGGTTTGACCCAAGTTAAACAATTTAAAGGCAATGCTATCAAATACTAACAAAGTGCATGTAAACTTCTGACCCACTGGGAATGTGATGAAAGAAATAAAAGCTGAAATAAATCATTCTCTCTACTATTATTCTGACATTTCACATTCTTAAAATAGTGATTCTAACTGACCTAAGACAGGGAATGTTTTCTAAGATTAAATGTCAGGAATTGTGAAAAACTGAGTTTAAATGTATTTGGCTAAGGTGTATGTAAACTTCTGACTTCAACTGTATCAGTTTCTTTGAGGACATGTGCATTCCTACTAGGAATTATTTAACATAGAACAATGGTAAACCATGGTTTAAAGCAAAACTAAGGCAGCTTCATCAGGCCAAAGAAGATGCTTACTTAAGTGGGGATTAAATCATGTATAATCAGGCCAAAAACACACTGAACAAGGAGATTAGAATGGCTAAAAGAAGCTACTCTGAGAAGCTGAAAAACAAGTTTTCAGCTAACAACCCAGCGTCAGTGTGGAGTGGCCTGAAAGACATTACCGACTACAAGACACCATCCCCCAACACTGTAGGGAATCAACAACTGGTTGATGACCTGAATGTGTTTTACTATAGATTTGAAAATCCCAATCTCATCCAATACCCGTTCTGACCTTCACACAAACACCAACACCTCCTGCAACCCCCCTCCTGCTACTCAACCTGCACTTAAGATCTGTGAAGAGGGTGTGTGCCAGGACTTCAGGAAACAAAAGACAAGGAAAGCACAGGGCCCAGATGGTGTTTAACCCACTTGTCTAAAAGCCTGTGCTAACCAGCTGGCCCCCATCTTCACACAGATCTTCAACACATCACCGGAGCACTGTGAAGTTCCCAGCTGCTTTAAACACTCCACCATCATCCCTGTCCCAAAGAAACCCAAGATTGCAGGACGTAATGACTACAGACCTGTCACCCTGACATCTGTGGTCATGAAGTCATTTGAGAGACTGGTGTTGGCCCACCTGAAGGACATCACTAGACCCTTTCTGGATCCCAAGCAGTTTGCCTATCGAGCTAACAGGTCTGTGGATGATGCAGTCAATATGGGACTGCATTACATACTGCAACATCTACACAGACCAGGGACCACCAAGGACCCCTCTGTCAAGCTCCTGAAGTTTGCAGATGACACTATAGTCATCGGCCTCATCCAAGATGACAAAGAGTCTGCATACAGAAGAGAGGTTGAACAGCTGGCTGTCTAGTGCAGTCAAAACAACCTGGAGCTGAACACGCTCAAAACAGTGGAGATGATAGTGGACTTTAGGAGGAACAACCCAGCATCGACCCCGCTCACCTTTCTAAACAGCACTGTGGCAGCAGTGGAGTCATTCAGGTTCCTGGGTACTACCATCTAGGGATGCACGATTATACAAAAATCATAATTGTTGATTATTGCCCTTGATGTAATCGCGATTATTAATGTCGATTAAAATATTAAATTACCGTGACGTCACAAAGTAAGCAAAGTATCAGATTTCAATGGTGGATATGAGCTGCGCTCCAGTTTCTTTTAAGCATCTTTTAAGCATTAAATATTGTAATAATGTTTGTTAATGTTAGGCCAAATAAAAATTATTTTAAATGGATATCTATGGTATAAAATAAATTTAATTATTAATAAATTACTTCTTAAATTTTTAGTCCACATACAGTAAATAATGAGACATTAAATTTTCAAACTAGTTAACAGCCGATTTAAATTGACCAAGTTACTTAGTGAGTTCAGTTAGCCCTTTGGTGTTGAGACAGGGGACCATTCATCCCATTAGATCTTCAATGGTTATCTTGTTTATGTACGATCATCGTTAGATCATTTTTGGCCTCAGTGGTGCACTTTGGAAATTAAAAACAGTCATTTGCGATCGGAGTTTGTGCAATTCATGAACATTTTAAATCTACTTATACCAGCTGTGTGGCAAATGGGTCTTATTACAGCAGACGTGATAATGACGGTGATTCCTGAAATATGCTATTCATGCCATATTCTTTATGTTGGCTACACCTCCAAAACAAACTTAGAACAGTTAAGCTGAATTACTTTATTGCTATTTTGTACAAATCAAATTCACACTGGCCTACTTACTAACATTACAAAACAAAACTGTTATTAGATTTTTAATAAAATGTACACAGAAATCGAGCAACGTGACAAACTCTCCCATTACAATGGCTGCTGTCACTCATTGCAGATTTACACTGTTTGAGACCTGCATTTCGACGCGAGCTCAATGATGCTCTGCACAAAGTTCTGCACTCTCGTGAATGCTCTTATTAAAAACAAAAGGTGTCTAATCAACATAATAAATCAATTATTTACACTGCGTCTATGCCTTGATTAGAACGGGAGCATTTCAGTTTTGTCATGTTGCTCATTTGCAGAGTATTTAACATCTACGTTCAAAGCGAGCTGTGCAACATGCAATGAATCCAAAATAATTCCTAAGTGCTTTTCATTCTTGTTCTACAGCTTTTTTCAAGTGTCAGGTGATGTTTCTTCAGTATTAATTTCCGTGTGCCACCACGAACAGAGGTGGAACACAAAGTAAGCATCTGGGCATCCAGATGGTTTAAAACCTGCGCATTAGGATCAGTTGTCATTACTGATAGGACAGAGGATTAATTTTAAGCGGCTCTGATTAGCCATTGCCATTTCATTGCTCAACGGACATGTTAGTGATTGGTTAGAATACTCAACCACTGCAAAAACACGTTGTAAATAGAAACCATTGAAGCAACACGAGCAGACTTAAATTGAACGCTGTAATCATCAGTTTTCACGATGACATAATCGAGGCAGCCATAATCGCGATTCGATTTTCGATTAAATGTGCAGGCCTACTACCATCTCAGAGGACCTGAAGTACCCACATTGACTCCATTGTGATAAAGGCCCAGCAGAGGTTGTACTTCCTTCACCAGCTGAGGAAGTTCAAGTTGCCACAGGTGCTGCTGATCCAGTTCTACTCAGCAGTCATTGAGTCTGTCCTCTGTTCTTCAATAACTGTCTGGTTTGTTTCAGCTACCAAGTCAGACATCAGAAGATTTCAAAGGATAGTCCAAACTGCTGAGCGGATTATTGGTTTTCACCTTCCTACACTCCAAGAACTGTACACACCTCCACAGTGAGGAAATGGGCTGGAAAAATCACTTTGGACCGCATTCACCCAGCACACTACCTTTTTGAACTGTTGCCCTCCGGCCAGTGCTACAGAGCTCTGAGCACCAGAACAGTCAGGCACAAGAATAGTTTCTTCCCTCAGGCCATTCACCTTATGAACAGTTAAAACTGCCCCCAATACTCTCCATTGTGGCAATACAATCATGTGCATATTCAACTATTCATTAATATTTATTTTCTATTTAAATTTATTTGACATATCCTACTTCTTCAGCACAATTCATTAAATCTCTTTGCACATAACTGCATATCTGTACATAACATATTTGAACAATATTATTGCCCTACTGTAGTTTACTCTATATACTTATCTGTTGTATCGTATTTTTTATTCTTATTTCACTATTTACATATATATATGTTTGTATGTATATTTCAATGTTTGTATGTACACCGATCAGTCACAACATTGAAACTACCTGCCATATATTGTGTAGTTCCCCCTCGTGGTGCCAAAACAGTGCCAACCCGCATCTCAGAATAGCATTTAGAGACGCTATTCTTCTTACCACAATTGTACCACAATACAATTCTGTAACAAGCAGTTACAGAAATACTCAAACCAGCCCGTCTGACACCAACAATCATCCATGCGATTATCTAATCAGCCAATCGTGTGGCAGCAGTGCAGTGCATAAAATCACGCAGATACAGGTCAGGAGCTTCAGTTAATGTTCACATCAACCATCGGAATGGGGAAAAAATGTGATCTCAATGATTTGGACCGTGGCATGATTGTTGGTGCCAGATGGGCTGGTCTGAGTATTCTGTAACTGATGATCTCCTGGGATTTTCACGCACAACAGACATTAGAATGGTGCCAAAAACAAAAAACATCCAGTGAGTGGCAGTTCTGTGGACAGAAATGCCTTGTTGATGAGAGAGGTCAACAGACAATGGCCAGACTGGTTCGAAATGACAAAGTCTACAGTAACTCATATAACCGCTCTGTACAATTGTGGTGAGAAGGATAGCATCTCAGAATGCTATTCTGAGATGCGGGTTGGCGCTGTTTTGGCGACACGAGGGGGACCTACACAATATTAGGCAGGTGGTTTTAATGTTGTGGCTGATCAGTGTATGTTGTACGTGTTTATTTATTTGTATTCTCTTTGCACTGGAAGCTTCTGTCACCATGACAAATTCCTTGTGTGTGTAAGCATACTTGGCAATAAAGCTCATTCTGATTCTGAAAATGAAGGTAAAAGAAGAGCTGAATCTAAAGTCAATCACATCTTTATGCCCAGTCTACACCAGAAGCAAGTGGCACATCACAACACAAAACTACAAATTATAGACCCTATTCACAGTAGCACCATCTTTAAATGTTGATGTGAATTAACACGAGGCTGTGAGGTTATTGACTTATAGTCTCTTCAATGGCATCCACTGTATAAAGCTTGTAGATCACATCTTCTTTCCACGACACGTTTTCTGGAGTTTTCAAGTGAAATTTCTTGGAAAGATTGTTATTTTTTTTCAATATGTCATCAGCAGAATGAATAAAAAAAATAAATAAAAAAAATAAACAACAGTACATCCCACTGTCTGTCCCTTACAGCCTCATTGCCATTCCCATCAAAAATCAAATATGGCACTACTGTGCATAAGGTCCATAGGAACAACCTAAGACAAACAGCTCAGGAAAAGATTTTGTCTAGATCTCTAGAATGGTGTTCTCAAACAACAAAAGGCTGTAAAGAAAGACTGTATTGAACTCCAAGCGAACCTTTTTTAAGTGCATTCCAATTCAAACTACGCCCATGGGCTATATACTGCATCCCAAACTGATAATGTTCTACACTGTTAACTCTTAGCAAGTGCTAAGACTTTCTGCCTCAATTAGAACAGCAAGGTGTCACAGCATTAAGGCTAATCTAATTCAACAGTACAGCCTGGCTCAATGGGTAAGCAACTTATGCAACTTGGCCTAAATTGTATGTAATTTCAAGGATACGATGGGGGGGGGGGGGGGGGGCTGGATAGCTCAGCAAGCAAAGATGCTGACTACCACCCATGGAGTCACGAGTTCGAATCCAGGGTGTGCTGAGTGACTCCAGCCAGGTCTCCTAAGTAACCCAATTGGCCTGATTGTTAGGGAGGGTAGAGTCACATGGGGCAACCTCCTTGCGGTCGCGATAAGGGGTTCTCGCTCTCAATGGGGCGTGTAGTAATTTGTGCGTGGATCGCGGAGAGTAGCATGAGCCTAAACACGCGTAGTTTCTGCGGTGTCATGCACAACGAGCCACGTGATAAGATGCGCGGATTGACTGTCTCAGAAGCGGAGGCAACTGAGACTTGTCCTCTGCCACCCGGATTGAGGTGAGTAACCGTGCCACCACGAGGACCTACTAAGAAGTGGGAATTGGGCATTCCAAATTGGGAGAAAAGGGATATATATATATATATATATAAATAAATATGCTGATATAAGAAAATCAGCTCATTCTAGAAACCCCATAACGCAAGAAAACCGCATTTAAATGGCATTTGAAATTATCAGGTTTTTCAACATCTTTGATGCCAAAGCATAAACAGACATGTGCAAAGTGAATAAGCCACCAGAAACCTGGTGAAGCAGTTTACATGCAGAGGGAAATTAAGGTAATGGCCAAAAATCCACATGTGCCAGTGTTTTTTTTTCCCTTATGACCTTTAACCGATATAAGAACACTTTTAAGGCATTTACATGACCTTATACTTTGTCAGGTTATTAAGCATACAGTAATCTGTAGAAGACTGTACACGTAAAAGCACACTGTAATAAAATGTATCATTTAAATGGTAAAAGAATGCAAAAATGCTACAGTAAAAAACACTAATTGGTTAAAAGGTAGTAACATATACAGTAAAAAAAAGGACAATATATTTAACAAGACAATAACTGTAATTTTACAGCAAAATATTGTAAAAAATAAATAAATTTAGATGTAAAAGTATGATTTTATCGTATATTTAATGGTAAAAATGTATATTATGTTTAACAAGAAAATACATTTACTTTTTACGGTTAACTATAGTTAAAATGATGGTGAAGAACAACAATTGGGCATTCCCAGAAATCCCTGCATGATTCATCACATTTCATTATATTTTATGGGAATAGTTATGCTTTATATGTTATTTTTAATATCAGTTATGCACATAGGGGTGTTCTGTGTTATGTTTTATGTAGTTTGGTTAATGTTTATTGCATTATTTTAGTGTCACGTGTTACTCTGATGGTGTTTTGTTTTTGTCTTGACATGCGTATTATTTATTGCTCCTGGAAGGGCCACTCTTGATGAACTTTGTCATCATTTAGCCTTTTGTAGTTACTACAGTGATTACAAATACATTTTAAAGAGAAAAGCAGACTTTTATAGTTATAGAAGTTTAGTATATTAAGTTAATGTTTGAATGGAACACTGAGGCCATCATTAAAAAAAAAAAAAAAATCACAGCAAAGACTGTATGTGTTGAGGATACTTAACTCGTTCAGGTGTTCAAAAGTCTATCCTTACAACTTTTTATAGCTCATTTGTTGAAAGTGTTCTTTTGTATACTTGTTTTCTTCTTTGTCCCTTCAGAAGAACTGCCTCTAGGGCATTGTTTAAACATCCTCAAAAATCACTGGTGTACCCTTGCATAGCTTAATGTAATTCTATAGACCTTATTTACACTAGCACCATCTTTGATTTTTAATGGGAATGACAAGGCTGTGAGGGATAAACTTGCATCTCTTCAATGGCACGAACAGTATAAAGCTGTAAAAAGCTCCTAGATCACATCTGATTTCCCACAACTCATGTTGTCTTAAGTTTTGTCTACTGAATGTTTTTCAATGCTTTGTCTGCAGAACGATCCAAAAACACTTTAAACTGCAGTACAACCCATTGAAGTGACTGTATGTCTGTCCCTCACAGCCTCGTTGTCACTCCAGTCAAAAATCAAAGATGGCGCTGCTGTGAATAAGGTCTATGAGCAGGAGGTGACAAAGATGGCTTCCAATATTATGGGAGATGAAACATCCTTTACATTCACAATTTGAGCTTGGGCGGCATTACGTAGTATAAGATGTTCTACAAATGTCATCTATATCAATATGTATCAGATAAAGCCATATCTACTTATTGTCTATGTATTTTTTATTAACTTTTTGTGTGTACTTTTTTTTGGATAATTTTTCCACTTGTATTTATTTATTGATTCTGTCTTTTAACATTCTGCTTTCTGTGAAGCACTCCTGTAGCTCTGCCTTTAATTGCCCCGCAGTGATAAAGTTGTAAATCAATTTCATTTAATAATATTAACTGTAGTGAACCGTAAACTATACAGGAATCAATAACATCCCATAAGGAGAGTCGCGTGATGCCATGCGAGGTTTGGACGTGTGAATGGCGAGCTCTGCGCACTTTGCTAGTTTTTTAATACTTTTTATGTCATAAACCAGTGAGATTCGATACACTCTGAACCTTAACTGTTTTATGAAGACAATATAATCAAAGAATTCAAAATCCTTGAGCTCTGGAGACATTAAAAGACACTCAGGTGCTCAAGTTGATACCCCTGACAAGGCCGCAGACCAGGGACTCAGTTTGGACGGTGCAGCGGGAGAAATTCAGTGTCAGCTGTCTAGTATGTCTGCAATACTGGCGAAGGTCGTCGCAGACTTGGAGGATCTGGCTGTAATACGTCGATCGGTCACTTCCATGGAGACTAAATTCACTGAGTTGTTTACAAGAATCTGGAACGTCGACGGAGATGGAATTAGCTGCTAACCCGCTAGTGACCAAGACCGACTTGTAGCGTATTTGGGAAAAACTGGAGGATTTGGAGAATCGTAATCGACGAAACAACATCCGAACTGTTGGAGTTACTGAGCATGAGGAAGGCCGAGATATGGTAAAATTCCTAGACGAGCTCTTTCCGAGTCTGCTCAACATAACAGGCCATAAGCTAGAAATCAAGTGAGCTCACAGGGTCCCGATTTGGAGATCCGCGAGGGAGACAGGCCCCGATCAATTCTAGCCAAATTTCTGAGATCATTGATAAAGATCTCGTGTTACGCGAATCGAGGAGTAAAGGAAGGCTTTCTTGGAAGAACCACAGCATTTTCTTGTTCCCAGACTTTGCGAATTCGACAAGCGAGAAACGTGATTGACTCAAGGAATGCAAGAATCTCTTACATCAACGGAAGGTCGCTTTTGCACTGATGTTTCCAGCCAAACTGAGAATAGATACTAAGGATGGCCATAGAGAATTTACATGCCCACAGCAAGCACTGTCCTTCATAAAGACATCTGAATGAGTAAGCCATTTGGTGATTTTCATGTTGCTGTCTAGTGGACCTGACTCACTGAACATACACAACTGTCCGAGGAAGCTGGGCGCCTTCTTTGTTTCTTTTTGTGCTGGTTCTGCCTAATGGCTAGAGTTTGTTTTGGGCAATATCATTTCTTCGGGACAGCTTGTGGATGAATCTGCTCGTTTTTGCTGCTTATGCCTCCTGTGGCCTGGAGTTTGTTTTGTGGAATATCTCTTGCAGGACATTGCAGTGATTGGGTCATTTGGTGCACTCAGGTATCGGCCGAATGGGCCGGCTTACTTAACATTTGTTTGACTGCCCGAAGAACTGAACAGCCCCATTTTTTTATTTATTTATTTTTTATTTTTTTGCTGGTTCCGCTAGTGGCTGGAGCTTGTTCTGTGAAGGAACGCACCTTCGGGACAGTTATGTGGATGAATCAACACGTTTTTTGTGTTTATTCCACTTACTGGCTGAAGTTTGTTTTACAGACTATTTTTTGCTATGTAATTCTGTCTCACAAAATTTGTATAGAAGCACTGGACTTGAGCAATCCGATGGCAAATTTGTCGCAGGGACTCTTGTAGGCGTCTACAATTGAAATGTCTCAAACACAGTAAAGATAAATTAGGTGGAGTCATTATTGTTTTAGCAGAAATTCAGGGCTTTTTTATAGATCTTGAAGGGATGTCGCTGGCACCGCTCATGATATAATATTGGGAGGAGACTTTAATCTTTTGCTGGACTCAGTCCTTGATCATAGTGAAGCAAAAGTGTGTAAGCCCCCTAGAGCAACACTGATGCTTCATAGGATGTGTAAAAATCTTGGTCTTACAGATATTTGGAGACTTTTGAACCCATCTGGTAGGGACTATACATTTTTTTTCCATCAGTCCATAAGATTTATTCTAGAACAGATATTTTTCTGATATCCAAGTCCCTCATTTCATCTGCTGTTGATTGCTCAATTGGAAACATCTTAGTCTCAGATCACGCCCTGGTGTGTTTAGAGGTGTTGCCACATATGGAGAAAAGGAAATGATATAGTTGGCACTTTAATCTATCCCTTTTGCAAAATCCTGAATTCCAATAAAATGTTAAAGGCTGAAATCAATGTTTATATGGAGACCAACTGGTCCTCAGTATCCTCTGTGGGTGTGGCTAGGGAGGCACTTAAGGTGGTTCTTAGGGGTCGGATCATACAGTATGCCTGATTCATCAAAAAATCCAAAGCACGAGAACTCGTGGAGTTGGAAGGGAATATTAAAAGTGCCGAGGCAGAGCTGAAGTGCTGAATGTCGTCTGATGGCCTCAGAGATCTGACCCGATTGAAATACAGATATAATACTATTTTGTCGCGGAAGGTGGCGTTTTGGCTGTTCGGGGCAAGACAGTCATACTTTGAGTCGGGGGATAAAGCAGGGGAGCTTTTGGCTAGATATACAAAGCAGAGAGAGTCTTTTCAGACGACTGAGCAAAAAATTCTCTTGATTCTGAGATAACCTTGGAGGAGCTTGATGAGGTAAATTAAGGCCTTACCTACAGGCAAGGCTCCCGGGCCAGATGGTTTTGCCGCTGAACATTCTAGATCTTATGCTACAGAACTGGCTCCACTTTTGTTAGAAGTTTATACTGAATCATTTAAGAATGAAAATCTTCTGCCATTTATGACACAAGCCCGGATCAGTCTGATTCTTAAAAAAGACAAAGATCCAAGCAAGTGTAAGACTTACCGTCCAATTTCCCTGATCCAGCTAGACGTTAAAATAGTGTCAAAAAATCTGGCTAACCGATTAAGTAAAGTTATGACATCTCTTATACATATAGATCAGGTGGGGTTTATTCGGGGATGCAGCTCTTCTGATAACATCAGGCGTTTTATCAATATCATGTGGTCAGTGGCGAATGATCAGACTCCGGTCGATGCCATCTCATTTGATGCCGAAAAGGCATTTGAGCTTCGTCTTCTCAAGAGATTATGGGAGACTTAAATTTGGTATTGGAGGAGGGAGTGTGGGCTAGGATTCTAAAAAGCATCAAGTCTACATCTAGAGATGCAAGGGTCCGTCTGATGCAATTTAAGATTTTGCATCGATTCTATTGGACCCCCACTAGATTGTATAGGTTGGGTCTTAAAGACACACCCACTTGCTGGCGGTGCCAATCAGAAGATGGGGACACAACACATGTTTTTTGGGGATGTGTTGAAATCCAAGAATTTTGGTTGAGGGTTCAGAGCTTTTTGTGTGAGGTATTGGACACTCAATTTTCATTTTGCCCCAGACTCTGTATCCTGGGTGATGGGACGGTTGTCAACATTGGGGATAGATATTTAAAAAGTTGGGTCCTAGCCGGAGTCATGATTGGCAGGAAGGTCATCCTCAAGGGATGGAAGTCGGCTGGGGCACCCTCATTTAGGGAGTGGTGCGAGGAGATGGGCGGGGTGATGGTGTTTGAAGAGGTGATTTTTAGAAGGCTGGGGAAATGGGATGTGTTTGTCAGGAAGTGAGGGAGTTATTTAGGGTTCTTGGGGAGAGGCTGTGGAGAGGGATTTGTAGTTTAGTTGGGTATGTATATTATTGATGTTGTTTGAAAGTGTATCTTTTTTAATGTTTTTTTATTTTTATTATTATATATATTATATATAATTTTTTTAATTATTATTTTTATGTTCTAGTTGTTGGTGACCACAGTAGTGCGTGTAAGTGTCAGGTGGGGGTGGGGGGAATGTTCGGGGGGAGGGGTTTAATGTGAATAATTTATTCTGTATTTTATGTTGTGTTTGTATGTTTTATGATTAGAATCAATACAAAATTGGTAATAAAAATAAATAAATAATTACATCCCATAAAGCCTGAAAAATAGTCAACGTATTTTTTACTGTACATTTCTGGCAACCAAAGCTTTCTGTATTTTACTGTAAAGTACAATTTATTTATTTTTTACAGTGCACTCACTGGATAAAGCACATGAGTAGAAATATTTTACAAGTGCAATGATGATTCTTAACCCCATTCACACTGCAAGTGACACTGTCGCTGGATGTCAATAGTCTCTTTACTGTATGTCGCTTGTTGGCATTCTTACTGCTGTCACTTTAACGTTATTGGTGGACTGCACAACTGGTCAGATTTATTAATCACAGATTAATGTACTGCCAGTAAAAATAAGATATCTAACTAAATTTAAAATTAAGCAGTTGTCTTGCCTCTAAAAACGAACATTCAACAAGTGAGAATGTTTTTATATAAAACTACAGCAGTGCTCAATGCATCATATCATAAAAGGATATACAATCTTTAAATATATGAATCAAACTCACTCAAAATGATGGATTTTTCTGACATTTTCTACACATCATTGTTTTATTATATCCATGCATGTGGTTACAGACAAATTATACTAAACAGTGAAATCCCTTACAACATTATAACTTCTCTGTCTTGCCTGCACTGGACACCAGCATGTCACAGGAGACGGATGATGTGAGATCCTCTGCCTTCTCTCGCATTGCTTGTCACTCCTGAATGTCGCTCGTCATTTGCATAAAGTTAAACTTCTCAATTTTTACATGTCGCTCACCACACTTGCATCTTGTCGCCAATGGTCTCTGTCACTCATGTTGCCGGAAGTCACTCTCACTGAAAATGAATGACATCCTGTCGCTTTGTGTTGCTGGGGGTGTGAATGAGGCTTTACTACTTTTGTCTGTCTTGCACTTCAGGCTTGTCATATGAGCATGTGTAGATTTCATTTTTTCCATAATTTAACAGAACTGCACTTTTTCTGACGTGGCGTGTGGCTGTGAATCTGGACACAACCTGTTGACCTGGTTCTCGCTCTATACTCACATATATCCTGCAGCTGGTATTTAGTCTATACACCACTCTGACACACGAGAATGTCAGATGACAACTCTTCCAGGCAGGCACACATGGATACTCTGTTTCACATTTGCATCTACTGTGCAAGAGGTTAGCATGGGGTCACAACTGCAGCTTGTTTGGCAGTCCTGCTGCATGAGAGATTGCAAGATGTAGCGAGGAAGGCGTGGATCTTTAGTCTTTAGATTTGAATCAGCAGGTTAACGTAATCAAACCATCCAACGGTGTTGGCTGTCTGAAGGCGGAGCCTCTCTGTAGTTTGATTTCGAGAGAAGAGACTTACTGCCAAGTAACACATGGTGAAATCCAGCCTGTATTTACCAACACTCAAGAATTGCCTAGCAACACCAGCAAAATACCACAGTAGGAAAGAATGAAAAAAGGTGGGACCCAGTAGAAGTACATTTGGCCTTTTAAGTACAAAATGTACCGGGTCGATGCAGAGGCAGAGTAGAGCTCTCTGATGTCTGTTACTGAATCACCAAAAGCTTATTTGCAGCCAAAAAAGGAGTTTTGAGAAAATGTAGACTATGACTCTAGTTCTATTTTAATAGACAGGCCAATTATAAATCTCTAAACCAGGGGATTTCTCCCTTTACAGACCCAAGGACCCCTATTATAAAAAGCTAGATTTTCATAGCCAGCCTTTATACTAACATTAAGAACTTTGCTGTAACTATCTTATTACATTATATAGTACATTTCATTCAAACAGATGGAGATAAAGAAATTTAGTTTTAAGAATATTCCAGTCTTCTACATGGTCCCCTGGTTGAAAACCCTGTATAAAACAACGAAATGTCACTGCTGAAAGTGTGTGCAAAAATAACCTTCCAGCGAATCATTTGTGAGGGTTATGGTTTGCTTATAAGTATATTAACTCCATAACCTTAAGTCTTCAAGATGTGATTGACTTCACATCAAAGGGAAGGCTAAGGCTGGCCTCGTCGCTTAATGACCCACGTTCTGACTAGCACAAAACACGACATGCTGCATCATCAGAGAAGACAAAGGCTGTCTTGACACATTCATGACTCATAAGAATGCAGCCTAGATGACCCAACAGCCATTAAGGCAGTTACATAACTCCATAAAGCGGCCATTTACACAAATCAAGTCCACGGCGTAATTTCAACACATAATCTCATCATAATCACTGGCTGAAAAGCTCAACATTGTTGTCAGTGCATATGTTGAGGATTCTTATTCAGAAACGCCACTGACTGAAATGAAAATGTCCCATAAAAAAAGGCAACAATGGAATTCTCACAGTGCAAGAGAATGAGAAAGCATAATTGTAGTGCTGCAACAACTAATCAATAAAATCGATAATAAAAGATAATACAAATAATTGACAACGATGTTACGTATAGATTTGTTGGATATGTGCGGCGTGCACAGAGAAGCTCTGTCAGTGATGTCACATTACAGTAGTGAAAAATGCATAATGAAACTCATTTAAAAAAAACTGGTGGAGACAAGTTGAAGCAGAAAAACACGACCAGTTTTTCAGCACGGGAGCACTTTGTTAAAAACTTCAAAGAAGATTATTTTTACTTGTTGCACTTTATTATCCTGCAGTAACACACTGACAGTGATTGATGTCATCATGAAACAGAGAACCTCCCCTCCAAATACGATCACAAGTTGTCACAGGAGACGCATTTAAGTGTAAACAGTGGTGTCTCATCTGACCACATGTGACTGGATAACCCGAGACGCATCATAATACCAGGTGTACACGAGATCTGTGTGAAGTAGGGTTGCACGGTATACCAGTGGTACTGTAGTATCGCGACACTTAAGTTTCAAAATACAGTATTTTTTAAATGGTAGTACCTTTAATACGGTAGTACCGCAAGTTATGTTGTATATGCGGTAGTTAATATTATTTGAATCAGACCCATGTCTGCAATAACATTAAAAATGTTGTCTTTCTGAGTGGCTTCCCCTTCACACAGTGCCCTTTAAGAGCAAAAAATGCTATTTAGAATTTGCCCTTTATTTGTTATTGTTTATTATTCAATTTGTGGTTTTCCCATACTTCAAACACACACGTCTGAATCTTAATTTGGCGGTCGTGTCTGCTAATGGATAATATGGATTTAAATAAAACTTTGGACAGTGAGAAGCTTTTTAAAAAAAACAATTTGCGAGAGTCACGTGACGCCATGCAAGGTTCGGATGTGTGAACGTCAAGCTATGTGCACTTTGCTAGTTTTAATACTTTTCATGTTATAAAATGGTGAGATTAGATACACCCTGATCCTGTTCTAGGAAAACAATGTGTCAAAGAATTCAAAATCCTCGGGCTCTGGAGACATTAAAAGACACTTACGTGCTCAAGCTGACGCCCCCATTAAGAATGGAAAGCTTCCACCAACCATGACACAAGCCCGGATCAGTCTGATTCTTAAAAAGGACAAAGATCCAAGCGAGTATGAGAGTTACCATCCAATTTCCCTGATCCAGCTAGACCTAAAAATATTGTCAAAAATTGGTATGGACAAAAGTGTCCAGAGTGTTTAATTCTGACATTTATTTAAATGTTGCCTCAAGCATATGGCTGGACCCTAAATTATGTATTAATAAGTCCCCTTTCTGCTGGTCAGAGCGGATTGGTTGGGGGGTTACTACACTCGGTGACCTATGTAAGAGTGGAGTGTTGAGATCTTTTGAAAATTTGGTTCAACATTTTGTGATTCACAGATCTCAGTTCTATAGGTATTTACAGCTGTGCCACCTGCTCTGTATTGTTTTTGGGAGTAGCACACACACCCCTAAAGCGGCAGATACTCTGGGAGAGGTGATTACTGGTTTTCGAAAACGTCATGAGGCATCAGTGTATTACTCCCTGCTAATTCAGAGTCTGGGGGATGGAGCTTTAACTTCTATCAAGAGATTATGGGAGAAAGATTTAAACTTGGTATTTGAGGAGGGAGTGTGGGCTAGGATTCTATAAAACGTCAAGTCTGCATCTAGAGATGCAAGGGTGCGCCTTATGCAATTCAATATTTTACACAGATTCTATTGGACCCCCTCTAGATTGTATAGGCTTGGTCTTAAAGACACACCCACCGGCTGGCGATGCCAATCAGAAGATGGAGACACAACCCATGTTTTTTGGGGGTGTGTCTAGATCTAAGGGTTTTGGTTGAAGATTCAGAATTTTATGTGTGATGTTTTGGGCACTCAAATTTAATTTTGCCCCAAACTTTGTATTTTTGGCGATGGGGCGTTCATAAATTTGGGGGATAAACACATAAAAAAATAGGGTTCTGACCAGCATTATGATTGGGAGGCAAATTATTTTAAGGGGATGCAAGTTGGATGAAGCACCCTCCTTTCCGGAGTGGTGTGCTGAGATGGGGAGGGTGGCTGCTTTCGAGGAGGGGTCAGGCAGAAGGCTGGGGGGTTCGGAATTTGTTTGATAGGAAATGAGGCAAGTACTTAAGTGTTTTTGGGGGACTCTCGGGGAGGGGCTGTGGAGAGAGTAGTTTAGATTTAATTATATAGGATTATATATATATATTTTTTTTTTTTTTTTTTTTGGGTGTGTGTGTGTATTCTTATTTGTGACCACAGGGGTGTTCGTTGGGGGTCAGGGTGGGGTTGGTTATTGGGGAGATGTAATAATGGGGGTTAAATGTTTATTCAATGTATATATGTTGTGTTTTTCCTTTGTTATATGTCTATAAATCAATAAAAACAATTATTGAAAAAATTTAAAATTAAAAATTCACATATAGAAATTTGGAATTAATTTGGGGTTTGCCTGATGAGACTGGGAAAACCCATCTGCCGTGAATGCCTACTAAGATTTCAAGCCAAAGGGGACAAAACCCGAGCAACCTTATTAACCTTCTGATGCATCCCAATGCTTCTGCAGAATACACACAGGTTAGTGCCACTTCATTAACCTAAATGCTTTCTTAACATTTACAGATTTACCGTTTCTCTGAAAAATCAAACGTTGCACTCTATCCTGCACGCTGAGCAGTGCAGCAATATGAAATAATTCATCATTACAATTCAACGTTTGTCAAAATGATCGTTGCCAAATATTGGCTATAGATGCAGTACACTTGAAACACGTAACAGAACAAAGCAATACATAGCAATCTATCTGAACCATCATGGCAAAAGGAGCGGCAGATGTTTGATTCTCCCATATATAGCCTCTCCATGATTTGAAATGAAGTTCTCATAACTGTCACGAAACTAACACTTTTTATGGGTAAAAAGAAAAGAAAGGAGACTGTTCATCAACATGCGCATGGTGAGGCTAGTTATGGTCTTAAGCCAGTGTATACCTGCACAAATCTGAGCTACAATCACACTGTGTACAATCGAACTAGGAATATTACCGCTGTCTTTTATATCAGTCTCCGTGTTGTTAACCTGTCATGTTCATATGGAGCGCACCACACACATGCAGCTGATCAGATCGGGAGCGGAATTAAGACATGCACTATGAATTCTTTTTCTCTTCCTTATTTAGTAGATTTACAACGTATCTAACTATTGCTTTTGCAATTTTTCAAAAATCTAAATCTTGATTTCTCGATTTAAAAAAAAAAAAAAAAAGTTGTCAAAAAGCAAATTCGAATTTACCGCCCAGCCCTACGATCAAATTAAGCTTGCGATGCTTTTGGGAAACGCAGCCCAGATTGGTTTGGTCACGGTTTGATCACGTCCATGAGCCATGCGATCAAACCGGTGAGTGTGTGTGTGTGTGTAATCTGCATTCGCACTGCTCTTTACCAGGAGAGAGGGGCTGAAGTAGAGGTCGTCCGATAGTGGATTTTACCGATAACGAAGTTGCCCAGTACCTGCCGATAACCGATTAATCAACCGATAGTTTTTAAAATTGATACAGAATGAAAAAAATAATACTCAAAGTAAAATAGTGCTGAACTTTATTACAAAAATAAACAGTACTGACTGAACCATGAAAATGTATTGTACTTTTTTAAATGAAATAATATTTAAATTTTAAAGTCAGCTGATTTTTAAATTGATGTTGTTTCCTTAATCCACAACAGGGCGCAGTAAATACATAAACCATTCAGCACAGTTATATTATTGCATAGAACATTCTTATCCTGGCTGTTAAAAAAAAAAGAGCATTTCATTTTCAACTAATGTGCATAAAATAAATAAAAAGTTTTAGTCAGTCCATATTTTCAAATGTTAATTCAATAGTAAAATGAGTCATGAAGATATTAATTTGCTTTCTCACGTCTCTAGCTTTAAATATGCAACTTAGCTGGCTAACGAATGCATAAACGTGACCAGCTTTTTATAAACTTAATGCAAATAGATGGTAACAATTGTGAGATTTAAACATTTGGGTACGACTTGCGTGTATTTTTTGTCACATTCTTCTAACTGCTTGAGGTTAGCTTTAATGTTAGCATCCTCTCAGCCTCTTCTGCAAACATACTGCGGTTCTCTACTAATGCAGCATCTAGTCAACAAATTAATTACTTTATAATGATATGACAACGTGTACTGTAGTGTACTGTATACATACCTTTTCGTTGTCATGTTTTAAATCCGCAGTGTTCTGTTCAATGCAGAGTGTAGTCTCACGTGTCAAAAACACCATAAGGCATCAGTGAAGTGAGTTTTTATTTTGCCTCTAGAGGCCGCTCTCATACGGTATAACGACAGCGGATCATTCCTAGCCACTCCAGCACTGGACGCAATGGGGAAAAACTATCGGTGTGGATTTTTGCTAATAACCGATAGTTTCAGAAATCTGTTAGCGGTGCTGATTAATTGGCAAAACCGATATATCGGTCGACCTCTAGGCTGAAGCAGTTGTAATAATGAAACAGCTTCTCAAAACAGTCTTTTCAACATTACATCTTTATTTTTATGTTACCAACATTCAAATAATCACAGAATAATTAAATAAAAGTTTAAAGCCGTTGTCTTTGAACTTGTTGTTTTGATGTGGCAAATGTTTTTTTACATCAAACTAAGAATGTATTAGGTGACCCTTCTTGTTCATCCATCAGTTATTTTCACCACTTCCAGAGCAACAAGTGGAATGGCTAGTGAACCACTATGACAAACTGTGTTAAGAATGAACACACTATCGTGTGGTATTGTGATACTTTAGCTGGTATAGTATCGTAAGATATGATTATGGTATCGTGACAACCCTTGTGTGAAGCTGTCGTCAAAACATACAAACTGAAAGTACTTCACTCGGTTTTCAACCAAAATAAAAGCTCAATTTAACTGATGCGTGAAATTGAAGAAATTTATTATTAAATAATAAAACAATAAAAGACATTATATTTAAGCTATATCTCACAAGCACGAGTGAAGTTTTCATCAAATGCATTAATACTGTGATGCTCTGTTTATGACAATAACAATAATAATCATCATGTTTTGGATTGTGCTGTGAGGATCTGTATAGAAGCACTTCATTTGATGAAAATAATGCATAATGTTGTAGTAATAGTTTTATTTGGTTTAAGTTTGAGTTCACTAGGCGGCCTTTTGATGATAAAATTTAATTAGAGTAAATTCAGAAAAAATTAAAACAGAAAACATGTTATTTGGGGCACAAATAAAACTGAATTTGTAAAAATAATTTAAATAAATAAATAAAAAAAGATTTCATAGGGCCCTGCTGACTATGACTGATCATTGTGTTCACATACATTCTAAGCAGGGGTAGTGTAATGTCATGCAACCAGCAATGTTTTTTCAGCCCTAGTGTGTAATGGTGTCCTTGTACATTAGTATGGGAATGCAAAATTTCTACCCAGAGAAACTGAGAAATCCTTATTCATTTAATGAAACATGAAAACAAAATGCAAATGATGTGTAATAAATGTACCGGATAAAATGAAATGTTCCTGAGCGCATCTATTTTGCCCCAAAACGATGTGGCCATTTTCCAAACAAAAACCATGCTTGTGTTCTGGGTTAGATAGATTTGGGTTAGGAACGCTACCCTAGGCAACAATGCATGAAATTCCAGACAATGTCCAGAAAGCAGCTGGACAGTTTTCCAAGGAATGTTGCAATGAGAACAATTGCATTCTTCACCTATTAAAACTGCACAAACAATAGCACACAAACAGCATGAAATTTACATGTTTACACCGGCCATGTTAGTTGACTACCAACATGAACAAAAGTGGTTACAGATGGTAAAAACAAATATTGTCATCAAAAACAAACTATGGTACAAAATAAAGTTTGTTAGTCTTGGATTATCAGTCACACAGTGTCAAGAAAACAAGGGTCAATTTAAGATTTTTGACATTAACCTACTTCATGTTTGCAAGGTCAGTTCCCAGTGTTTCCTCTCCACATATTCAAGGAATTGTTTGGCCACTAGCCAGACCTACATGAGGCAAAAGCTCTTTAGGTGAGTAAGGGGTAAAAGCTGTCAATCAGAACACCGAGTCTGCCATACAGACATGCCGGCAGCCAAGCAGACATGCCTGACCCAGAAAAATCATATGGTCTTCTGGGCATGTCATATTTTTTAACATGTGTGCACTAGGCTGTCTTTGCAGAGTTTCCAGGAGTCTGGGTGCACTGGGTTTTCATCAGTCCACCAGCAAACAGTCTGTTTATAAGGTAGCTTACCAGACTGTTAAAATAAGCACTTCAGAGTAGTGTTGTCACGGTACCAAAATTTCAGTAGTCGATACCGATACCAGTCAAACTCAAAATGGTGTCTAATCAATTCATTCTTAAAAATTTGAACAAGTGAAAATATCACTTTTCAACATGTCATTGCATTTTTTTTACTATTATTATTATTATAATTACAGTGAATATTACATTTAACTATACAGTTGTAATATATTTCTTTCACAATTTCTTCAATTTCAGGGCTCTAGCTTATATTTTGAAATGTGCTTCTATTATGACGTGTATTTGTTGCTGGAATCTTCACTTTTCGGATAAACAGTTCGCGACACGCAGATTTAAGCCACGTCTGAAATCTCATCTCTTTACACTGGCCGTTGAGTGTGACAAATGAAATGTAGGACACAATTTTGGAGTGTTTGTATTTTATGTTTTAGATAACTGGTGTTTGTGTATGGGGTAATTTTTAAATGTTATGTTTTAAATGTTATTACTGTGAAGCACTTTGGTGAACTGTAGTTTTAATGCTATATAAATATAGCTGAGTTGTGATTAAAGCGCAAATGCTGTGATTTAATTATATAAATATGTAGTTTACATGTGCTTCGTTGTTTACAATGGATAAGTGGTCTGCTGTCATCGGATACAACATGTCGTGAATGATTCTCAATGTCTGTGGAGTTTCCAGTGTATGAGCGGTCGGATTTATACATTCAAAGTACGCAGCTCGTCCACACTAAGATTGCAGCCTTTAGCGGTTTGTTTAATCATGCTAGGACATAGTCACAATTTTAATTTGATAAATTGTCCATTTCAGTGTAAGGAGTAACAGCACACGCTCAAAATGAGTATTTTAAAGCTGTCATGTCAGTCATACTGCGTGCTGGTAACAGATCGAGTCGGTGCTCGGTACTATCGGTACTGCAGAAACACTGGTATCGTTACATCTTTTTTATTTTAGTATCGACTTGGTACCGAAGTACCGGTACTTATGACAACACAACTTCAGAGGAAGATCAAGTTACTGAATTTGGCAAAAGTACAAGGTTCGTGACATACTATCTAAGATATTCAGGAGTCTTGTTTGATACTTGCTGATCAGGGTTGCAACAAAGGAGTTACTTAAAGTCCTACACTGTCGATTAACTAATTAGTGCCGCAAGCAAAACACTGAATGATCCACAGAACCTTAGCCACAAGCTCTGAAACCAGCCACTGTCTCCTTGTGAATGGATATCACAATAGCCTAAAAAGGCTGAGATGCTTGAAAACAAATCACCGTTATGCTTGCACAACTAAAGGATGAAGCAGTTCCCTTAATAAAAAAGAAATGATTATTTGAGAGACCTGAAAAAGGACCTTGATCAAACCATCAAGAAGAAAAACTAAGATCTCTGTCTTTTTTATTGAGGTCAACTCTCACTTCATATTCAGTTCTGGGTAATGAATCAGAGAGAGTGATACTGCCTCCACAACCATCTGAGGCGATTCCTTCACTTCCTGAATTCAGCAGTGCACAAAGGAAGCCTTGTAACTCAGCACTGTGGCATCACTGCACATGGTTCATGGGGAACATAATGAATGAGGGCTGGTTATGTCTGATCTGAGAACACACATGTTCTTCCTTTTTCAAAGGAAAGTATGACTTAGTTCTAGATTGGTATGAAAGTGTAACTTCTGTCTGAAGCGATAAGAGAGTTTAAAGTGTGAAGTGATACTGCCCAGGGCCGTGCCACACAGGTGGGCCATTCTGACTCCAGTGGAGATAAGAATCCTCTATCGGTGTCTTTACTGCTATAAAACCCAGCCACATTGCTGGGCTCTGACACAATGCCAGCAGATAGAAAGCAAGTGATAGTATCCAAAGCACGAGTGTAAGAAAGTGAGTATAAGATAGGGAGAGTGTTCTTACATGTAGTCAGACATTGTTAACTTGACAAAGACACATTTTAACATCATACATGGCTCGGATTAAAAATCCCATTTACCAAATATTCTCAACACATGCACTTTCTACTCCTGCCAGCCACTGCCTTGAAAAACCATTGCCCATTTGGCATTACAGGGGCCCTTTAAGTGTACACACCGGTATGGATGAGAATTGCTGCTAAGGACATTCATCAGTGCCATGTTATGTTTGTCCCCAGACTCCCCACTATAAAGGCCAAATCATAGGTATGCTTGCCAATATTAAAACTAAACAGAAGCGTGGAGGCGTACCAATCCAATCAGTCATGATGTCTTAATACCAGAGGTTGATGCTATGTTTCTTATCCAAATCAATACTCTCTTTAACTGAAAAAAGACCTTTGAATACACTGAGATATATCTGCAGGCCAACACGGAAGCTACAGAGTCATTACTTAAGAATGCTAAATGCACATCATTCTTGAAATTCTGCAAATACCTCGCTCTTTAAGTGTTTATTAAATATTTTGGCTAATTTGGTTCAGCTATCAATAAAAATATTTTACTCTCAGCTCAATAGGCCTGGGATTGATGCAGTTTTCACGTATAGATAATAGGAAGATGTTCCCAATGATTATCAATATACTGTATATCTGGATTTTATTTTTCAGATATAAATAGGGCTGCTCGTTGCACAAGTCTTTGTCTTTCAAACATATTTCTGAACTCAACTCTGGTAAAGTGTGAGCGGCAGGGTCAATTAAAGCGGGGCGCGCACCAGACGCCCCTTGCAGACGACATGGCCCGTTCTAAAATTCAAAACCATTATTTTCTATGAAGGTAAGTACGCTTGTTGCTCTGGATGCTGCTCAAATTTCTGCCGCGCCACGGAGCTCAACTCGCATAGTTTTCCATTAAATTTGACCCAAATCATTATCAAAGGACATAGATTATTTATTCTAGTCATTACTGGATTATATATCGTGTACAAGTATCTTTCATAGAGCCTACACAATGTATTTTCAGTTACAAGTATGTTTTTTTTTTGTGGTTTGACAGCTTGAATGAAAGACCTAGTTAATGCTACCTACAGGGTAATTGCATAATAAACGTCATCATTTCTAATCGTTCAGTTTGCAGTTACACCAGTTTCATATACTAACCTGCAAACCCATTATTTAAAATGTAAATGTCGGCTGATGTTAATATATCTATGCCTCAAAAATGTATCTATAAAATAACGTGCCGATAAATTATATTATATAAATATATATATTCATTATATAATTTACCAGCCAGTCAGATTTCTTGCCAGCAATTTTTTTATTATTACATTTTATAAGTAGATTTTACAGACATAAGTGACAAATAAACAATACTGTAAGCATGTTTAAAAGTGAACTGCTTTTTTAAAGAATTGTATTGTTTTATTTTTAATGAAATATTTAATTACCAGATAGTCCATTTAGAATTCTTTTTCAGATTATTCACTTATTACAACAAAACTAAATTTGTGTTTAAAACTACATGTTGTCATATGAACGAACAGTAAGTAACTCTTATGAGTCTCATAAGTACACATAAAACAGTGACAGTTCTTGGTTTATTTGGAGTGAGTCGATTAATTCATGTCTTTTTGATTCAATAAAACTAGAGATGACCTCATACCATTTTTTTGAAAACGAGTACAATACTTCCTTTTCAGTTCCTTTTGTTTGATTTTTTTCCTGAAATCCATCAACAGTTTCTCAATTTTATCATCAAAATTGTGTCTAAATAAATAAATATAATTAAAACTTTAATCAAATGAAAATAGAACAATTTATTTTCAACATACTTTTTTATTGTTTTCATCAAATGAGGTGATTTTATTTAGAACCTCACAGCACAATCCAAAATACAACATTGGAGTTATTTTTGTCAAAAAAAAAGGGGGCTGCATAACAGGTGTGAGATATTGCTTAAATATTATACAATTACTATTGATTTATTATTATTAGTAGTAGTAGTATTAAAGTGAATATTACTTAACTATACAAACAATGCTCCAGACTAAAAAAAATGACTTGGTAGCCATTGGCTCCTAAATTGAAACATGAAGGAGCCAAATGGCTGTTTTTAGTAGCCAAATCACAGATTTTCTCAATTCAGATTGCTGTTCAGACAAGATAGAAAGCCGAAGAAAAGTCAACTGATAACCCATTCATCGAAAGGTTAAATAAACAGTAAATTTAGTTGAGAAGATAAGTTTGCATTTCCTTTTGTCTAATAAATGTTCACACCCCTTTCATAATTTATACAAATATAAGAAATAAAATTAGTAAATAATATTTAGTACTGCTTTTCAGAATCTACATTACAGATATTCATATAGTATGCATACAGTAGTATGTTGTCTTCTTAATGAATGTTTGCACCTTGTGTGTGTGTGTGTGTGTATATACATATATATATATATATATATATATATATATATATATATATAAAATTTTAATTGTTTAAAATATTGCCTTAGTCTTTCTTTACTGTTACCGGATGGCCCCAGACACAGACTACAAGAGTGCAAATTGAATGAAAACCCAGATGCAGTTTATTCTGCTACTCCAATTCCAATCAATAATTACCAGAAGAAAAAAGTGATACACAATACGGGACTTTTAATTATAAAAGTAGCCCGAAATACACATGGGACTCTTATTTTGAAATGTCTGCGCTCCCAGTTGTGAGCTCACTGACGGCTGATTCACTTAGAAAGTGAATCTGATTCAAACTGAGCTCCTGAGTTCAAACTCTCAGTTCTTTTCGGGTGATTAATGAAAAAGATCCGGTTCAAAACAGTCATTTGTTCACGACTCTCTTGCACTGGGTTTGTTGCTGCGTGCGGTGCAGCGAGCTCGTCAGAAACAGAACGGGTGAAAAGCGGAGCGAGACACACTGGTTGTGCGCGTTCCAAAAACATATTCAATAACTCACAAGATGATATCTAACGAAACCGCATATGAACGCACACAACCAGACTGTCACCGGTGGTGACTAGATTTTAAATTATTGTCGCAATCGATTATATTTGGTTGCATTTGTGACCATTTTAGTTGCAGTCTGGAGCACTGCAGTAGTAATATATTTCTGTGGTACTTTTTTCCATTTAAATTGAGCTTTTATTTTGAAGCCTTTTCCGTTATTGTGTGTTTAAACCTCCGGGAAAGTCGGTTGCTACATGACTCAAAGTGAATATAAAACTGCAAACGGCTGCTATTTAATTAATTAAATATGTAGTCTGTATGAAGTGAGTTAGCGCTCTGTTCACAGTAATCTGCTACAAACATAGCGCGCGAGTGTGAGCCAAGGAGCTCGTAAGAGCAGCTGGCATCAGCACAACACCGGATCCACAAATTCACAGGCGCGCAGCATATGAGCGCAGTATACCTACTGCCAACTGAGACTTTCGATGAGCAGCAGGACTAGCTAATGAGAGCCATTCCATGTAAAGACCTACCCCCTTGATGACAAACTGGAACATGTTACATTATTTTACAAGCTGACATGCATTTGGCGCTTGGTGGATGTTAATTTCAGACCCTAGATATATCGATATTTTATGACATCCCTACAGCTCAGTGTAACACATTTTTACCATGTTTAATCGCATTCTACAGAATTAATCAGATTTTCCCCAAAATCTGTGCAGAAAATGTGAAAATCTCCGCAGATTCCATCAGTTTCATTATAAGCTCTTTTATTCTCTAACTTTTTATTAAATGTATATTCTCAACCATTAGGTCACAAGTAAAACAAGTTTATTTCCTCTTTGTAAAATGCTGTAGGTAATGATCTTATCACATACACCTCACTTCAGTGCTGTAGTCTGATGTGCTTGTTTCACAAAACCCCATCACCATCAAAATCAGTCATCACAGCTACAAAGCAATTTGAGGTTTATTGAATTGCCACAAACCACCTTTTGTTGAGAGATAATACTGCTTCCTTCCTCGTCAGAATGGGTGTGGTCCATTCCACAGTGCATAACCAGTGACAGCAAGTTTCTGTTCTTTTGACATTTTAATTGGTTTCATTTAGTCATGGCATGCCATGGGTGGCCATGTATGTAATATAAATCTCATACATTTTTCCACTCATACTTTTAAATCGTAGATTTCCCGTACTGGTATTAGTCAATCAGTGGTTTGGATATTCAAATAGAAGCCCATGCATCAGACATGCAAATGTGTACAGAGCCTTATCAAAAGGTAAAAAAAAAAAAAAAAAAAGTGCCTTTACAAAACCATAAAAAACATACAAAACAAACAACATAATGTGACACTATCTTAACTGATAAGAAACATACAGCGCTTTAAGATGTACTTTAAAAAAAAAAGAAAAACAATACGACTCCCTATACTGTAACTGTATAAGTGTATTCTAACTGCTTGATGAGTCACAGGCCATATCTGAATTCTGAATTCTGCCTTTTGTCATTGGACTGCACATAATTATCATCTTCCAGCTTCAGGGCCAAAAAGGGCCATTGTGATGTAATTCAAACTAAAATCCTGCTGCCTTTCGTAACAATGAGATAAGGGTGCAAGATCCTGGTGGTGTGCATGAGAACATTTGCCAATGCTACCAGACTATTAAAAAGCAAAGGATTAACTATTTTGTTGAAGTAATTAGGTCTGATACCAAAAAGATCTTTGATTTTAAGGACGAAGATGCTCAGTTATTTAAGTATCAAATTATGGATCTGTTAAATAATCATGGTCATTAAATCAGGTAGCGACATCATTATTTTCATCATTATTTCCAGATCAAAGCTTTTGGTTTTGCAAATGTATAACAAATTCACGTGGAGGTTAAACTTCACAAGAGGCAGGGCTCCAAACTGCAACTAAAATGGTCACAAATGCAACCAAAACTAATTGATTGCAACAATAATTTAAAATCTAGTCACCACTGGCGACAGTTGGGTTGTGTGCGTTCATATGCGGTTTTGTCAGATATCATCTTGTGAGTTATTTAATATATTTTTAGAACGCGCACAACCAGTGTGTCTCGCGCCGCTTTTCACCCGTTCGGTTTCTGACGAGCTCGCTGCACTGCATGCGACAACAAACCCTGCGTGAGAGAGTCGTGAACAAATGACTCTTTTGAACTGGATCTTTTTCATTAATCACCCGAAAAGAACTGAGGGTCTGAACTCAGGAGCTCAGGTTAGCAGTTTGAATCAGATTCATTTTCTCATCGAATCAGCCTTCAGCGAGCTCACAACTGGGAGCGCAGACATTTCAAAATGATTGTCCCATGTGTATTTCAGGCTTCTTTATAATTAAAAGTCCCGTATTGTGTACCAGTTTTTTCTTCTGGTAATTATTGATTGGGATTGGAGTAGCACAATAAACTGCATCTGGGATTTCATTCAATTTGCACTCTATTAGTCTCTGTGTCTGGGGCCATCCGGTAACAGTAAAGAAAGACTAAGGCAATATTTTAAACAATTAAAATATATTATATATATATATATATATATATATATATATATATATATATATATATATATATAAAAATATCAAGCTTTTGACACTTGAGGGACTTGTACACAACTATTACACAAGGTGCAAACATTCACTGATACTCAAGAAGACAACACATTAATATATACATACTTTATGTAAATATCTGTAATGTAGATTCTGAAGAGCAGTACCAAAATAAAAAAATCTTTTATCTCTTATAATTGTATAAATTATGAAAGGGTGTGAACTATGTGACAAAAGGGAATGCAAACTTATCTTCTCACCTATATATACTGTTTATTAAACCTTTGATGAATGGGTTATCACATGACTTTTCTTTGGCTTTCTATCTTGTTTCTGAACAGCAATCTAAAACAAGAAAATCTGTGATTTGGCTACTAAAAACAGCCATTTGGCTCCTTAATATTTCAGTTTAGGAGCCAATGGCTCCTAAGTCATTTTTTTTTTTAGTCAGAAGCCCTGGTAGGGCTGCAGGATTTTGACAAAAATCAAAATTCTCATTCATTTCCTTTGATATTGTAATTTTGATTAATACAATTTACATTAAAATGTTTATTTTGGGTGTGTCAACTGCATGCCATATTTTTTATGTTGGCTACATATCCAAAACAAGCTAAGAACTGTGTTCCGAAGTTACTTCATTACAATTTTTTACATCAGTACATCAAGATTATTTGTAACGTTAAATTATATCAGCTTTCTCCTAAATGCAATTCATTATGTTGCATTATGCTATCCTTTATTCATATCACATCTATAATGCATGTAACATTAGTATTATATTTTGGTTTATAAATGCAGCCACACATAAGCCAAAACTCTTTGGTCCTAAATGCATCCATGACTCTACTGTTCAACTGTGGTGCATGCGTGGTCTAAATTAAGAACGTTCAGTGAAAACTCTGCATATATTTAAAAATATTTATGACTAGGCCTAGTTCTAAAATAATGGAATCGGACTGAATCGAAACGTGACCAAATTTCAGATTTCAAGATGCATCATATTCGTTAGGTAAAGAATCGTAATCGAAGTCAGTGCAAATATTTACAACCCCTATAAGCTCTTTGCTTAAATTTATATAGAGTGTGGGCTAAATTGTATTCTAAAGCTCCATAAGAAAAATGCAACTCTGATGATCAACATCAACTAAAAGTTTACAAACAATAAATAAAGCGCCATGAACGTTTAGTATTCAAAATTGCGCTCAAAAGCTGGATGGTTTGTTTAGACATTGAAGGTGATCCATAGTCTCGTAATCAACATACAAAGCCTTGTTGACATGTTCACCTTTGAAAGTGCTTTCCCCGCTTGAAAATGTGATGTCTGACTGTACAGCTAAAAACCATTCAGGTAAACAATGTACAAAATCAGACAAAAGGATGAGACGTCACAATCTCAGCAGCCATAACTCTAAACTGCTAATCACTGTAAAATGGGACTCATAAGGACTCACTACAGGCATGAAAGAAGATAATTTATTGGCTGTGTCACATTAGGCGAGTTTTTCCTCTTTATCATGGTAAGTTAAATTAATGCTGAA
This sequence comes from Myxocyprinus asiaticus, assembly GCF_019703515.2. Taxonomy (NCBI): domain Eukaryota; kingdom Metazoa; phylum Chordata; class Actinopteri; order Cypriniformes; family Catostomidae; genus Myxocyprinus; species Myxocyprinus asiaticus. The sequence continues at coordinate 15,126,248 of NC_059346.1, read as the reverse complement.
AAGTCTAGAACTTACAAGCGCTTACCACCTTGGTTTAAAACAAACAAGACATGGGCCTAGTTCGAGCAAAGCTTGCAGAGGAAATGCTGTATAACAACAGATGCAGTTCTTTATAGAGGGCTGCATTTACTATGGCATACCTGCTTTTGGTGAGATATCCATCACAAAGCTCAATACTCTGATGAATGCAGCCTAAAGGATGTGTGCTGCCTGTCAAAGATATCTGGTCACTGAAATGCAAACTAAAACTGTCAGCTGTTCAGAGGAAATCAGACTTCCTTAAAAAACTCAGCAGAGTTTCTCTGCCTATATATGTCCACTGATTCTCTTTCTCTCTCTCTCTCTCACACACACAGACACACACACACACACACACACACACACACAATCCTGAAGCTGCATCCTCTCCAGACTTGCAGCCACTTCCTGCATCTCCTGACTAATTTTACCCAGCATCCTGACCCATTTCCCGGGGAGCACAAGGAAACAGGCACAGAGGAGATGACACAATGATGTCCACAAGCACACACAGACACAAGTTAATGCTTTTTGACATCGAGCCCAAACATCAAGACTTCAGTGTGGCCTCCAGCAATATCATGCAACATCAACAACTAAACAACATGAACAAAGACTGACCTCTTGAAACAACAAAATTAGCTATAATTGAACCATAAATGACTTTGATTCCTGCACAACGAGTTATTTTGTCCTTCATGTCTTTAAAATGAAACAAATCAGATAAATGAAATCTGTGAAATGGAATTTTAAATGCATAATCAAAATCACCCAGGTCTATAAATATTGCAAAGTAATAAAAAAAGTCATTTTTTAGATTTTTAAACAAAACAATTTTTTAATACCCTCAAGTATGTCACAGCTTCTGAGGTTTCATTGTTTTTATTTTTTCTGCTTCCTGCTAGTAAGTGAGTCAAACCAATATTACAGTGTGGTTGCCATGTGGGTAACCACAAAAAAACCTGCACGCTAAATACTATTCACTAAAACACTAACCGGGTGTTCAACAAGAGCAGCCCAAACTTTTGTTCTCCTTTTTGAAAATGACTGAAGGTTAAAGGAATAGTTCAGATCTATTCGCTCTACAAATATAAGCTGTGAAGTTCCATGGGAATCCTTTGTCAATTACAAGTCTTCTGGATTACTTTTATGTGCTTTTTGGAGCTTCAAAATGTTGGCACCCATTCACTTGCATTGTGAGGACCTACAGAGCTGAGATATTTTTCAAAAAATCTTCATTTGTGTTCTGCAGAAGAAAGAAAATTCTAACACATATGGGATGGCATTAGGGTGAGTAAATGATGAGATCATTTTTATTTTTGGGTGAACTATCCCTTTAATGAAAGAAACTAAAACTAAAGATTGTAAACTACTACTCACAGGGTAGATATGAAAGAGTCCAAGGCAAGAACTCAAAACAAAGGGGTAACAAAATGAAAATTTTCTAATGTAGTCTCAGTCACCATTCACATTCATTGCATCTTTTTTTTTTTTTTTTTTTGCATTCAATGACAGTCAATGATGACTGAGGCTGTCATTATGCCTAAAATATCCTTTTTCTTTCCACTGAAGAAAGAAAGACATACAGAAATATGAGGGTAAGTAAATGATGACAGAATTTTCATTTTTGGGTTTAATATCTCTAAGCGTCTTGGGTTTTAAACCTACAACCTTTTAGTTACCCTGCCAGATCTTCAACCACTAGGCCACACCTTAGGCCACAGAACTGATGGATGAGGCCATCCTGGTCTTCAAACTGACATTACACTATACTACAGGGAAAAAAAATGGGTTGTATAAAAATTCCAAGTGCATTTAGGGAAAAGGGAAAGCTACAAATTTCCTTAAGAAAACCTCTAAACAGAAACCACACTGTATTAACTTTCAATGATATGGCAGGCTAATCCACACCTACAGGAAGTCCGAGCAGCTAAAGCATGTGTTACGCACTGATAGAAAGTACAGTATCTCTCCGTTTTTAAAGCATTGGTGAATGTTTATTGACTGATTAGTTTCTGCATTTCTACATTAGATAATGGTTCCAGTGCCTGTTTCTTTAATCAGATAGTGATATAATATTACATTTTTGCTCTGTGAAGTGAATACAGGACAAATCAGACCAGCAGTGTCTCTGAACTGACAGCTCAAACAATTCACGTAGGCCAACCAAGCATTTGCCATGAATTGGCTGGTGATCACCATTGCTTGGGTGGCAAAATACAGTCAATGGTTAAACTTTAGCTTTATTCGTTTAGTGCTCGCCCAGTCTTTCTCCCGCTAATGTGATATGCATAGATTTTAAGTCTGAAAAAATTTCAACAAAAGATTTACATTTCAACCATTCTAGCATTTTACTAATTTAAATGTCAAAGTTCTAAAATTCAAGTATTCAAACATTCTATGCGATTAATTTTTAAATATAAAGATTCTAACGCAAACAGATAACAGCAACTTTTGTTTCCTTCAAAGGGGAATTTAATCCACTCATCCATAACAATGCATTTAATATCGCATCCAGTAAGCATGACAAGTTATTCGATCCAGAGGCTTAATTTGTTCAAGCAATCCCCGATTTTGAGCAGTGCAGATCAGCTCATCTGGCCTGATCCACGCTGCCATGATCCCTTCGCATGGGCAGATTTTCAAACCCAGCAAAGTTGCATTTACAGTATCCTCGCCTTCATTTTCAAACATTGCGTGCGAGATTGTGTTTGATCCCATGCTTACCTTCTCAGCTGTTGTAGGAAAAATATATCCCTGCACGACTGTAATTTTGTAATATAGACAGCTCTAATTTTCCAGCGGCGGTCCCAGATCGCGCGAATGTACCTTGCGCCTCTGCCTCACTCAACTTGTCTGAGACAAGCCGGAAGCCACGCCTTATTTTATCTTTCTCCGCCTCACGGAAAGCGCGATTGGACAAATGAGGAGTGAGTGGCGTCAAAGATCACCAATCATAGAACAAATCAACCCCGCCCATTTGCGCGTAAACAGGTATGAGATTAAGTGTGGACGACGTGACTGCAGTTACCTGTAGAACCAGTTTTGCGGACGTCATAAATACAGTGAAGTGTGTAAAATATCAGTTATTTTGATTAGAGCGATTTGAAAATTGACAACAGCACAAATAAAAAATAGTGAGTATCAAACAATATGAAATGTATGTAAATTTATGTGAGGTGTACTCAGAAATATAAAGTTATATACATTTTTTATGTATATATAGTCGGACATCAATTTTTTTTAGGCTTAGGATCTTGCGATAAAGATATTGCCACAAGATGGCACCATGATGCTGAAGTAAACAATCCATTTAATGACTTTTATGCTAATTGTTTTGCCAAAATGTTTAAATTAAACTTTTTCATGTTGATATTGTTACAGGTGATCTCTAAAATTCGTCCTTAATCACTCCCAGTCAATTCAGAGGTTTGTGAATGCATTAAAACAAACCATTTGACCTTTTGTAATTTAATGTATTGCAGAAACAACTTTTTTCTTCTCAGAACTGCTCTTACCTTTTCTCACTGACGTTTTTCTCTCTAGTGCTTTGTCAGGTGATTTCTTTGGTGGATCAAACGTTGCTTTCATCTGCGATACTTTGACAGACTGTGTTGGATCTAAGGTCAGGTTAACCTGGGCCTCCAATGGCTTGGTCCACTCCTTCATCCTCTTCTGCAATTCAATAGTTTCCTTTATCATATCTGAAACATGTCGTTTCTGTGCCCCTTGTTGTGTTTCCATGCTCTTTGCAGCACTATCTGTGGTCAAGATGTTAGAGCCGCCCTCTGTTGCGTGTTTTATGTTAAGCTGGTTTGAATGTTTCTCCTCAGTGTTAGAGGTGAGCACATGTAAATGTGCTTGTGTTGACAGCTTGATCTGCTCTTTATTGTGTTTCCCATTAGCTTTCATACTTATTTGGTTGCACATGGAGGCAGAATGATGCACATCTTGTGAAGCAGATGTGTTTGTTTTGCTTTGTGGCAATGCAACTCCTGCATCGCATATATCCTGGACTTGATCAGATACGTCTGTCAGGATTACTATGGAATGAGTTGACTCATTTGGTAAAAGTTGAAGGGAACCAGACAGACCAACTTTAGTCTTCTTGTCCACACTTGAAAAAGGTGGCGTGACTCTTGGCCTGTCCTCTTTGAGACCTGAAGCTGCCTCAGGACCAGCTATGTGCTCAGAGATGGAACTGGTTGAAGATGTTTCCTTCTGCTTATCTGTGTTTGAGTTGCTGACATTCTGATTAGTCTGGCTGGGATTGAATCTCTCTGATGACGTCATGTTGACAGAGACCTTGTTGGTGTCTAATCTCTGCTGATCAGTTGTACCATCTACATCAATCACTGCACTAAGAGAAGAGATAAGTTCTGGATCCATTTTATGTGCAGCATCTTTCACTGTCTCTTGAAAGGTTTGTATCTCTGGCTGTGAATTCATTACAGCCAGAAAACATTCTAGACACTTTTCTGTGTGTACTTTGGCTTTCTCTAAAAGAGGGGAATCCTCCATTTCATTTTTTTGAGTAGCTTGAATGTTAGATTTAGAAGGGGGGTGAGAATCCATAATGTCTTCAGAGGATGTAATATGTTTCTCATCTTCATAGCTTTGTTGCAAGGGTTTGTTTTTACCCAGTATAATTACACTGGCAATATTAGATGTCACATAATAACCCTCTTCCGTTTTTGTTCCACGCAGAGAAAGGTCTTTAATCTCGGTTTTCATTGCTTGGGAACAATGCAGACCCTTTGAAGCAGACTCCAGATTATCTATTTCTTCAGTCTCTCTCATGCCATCTTTATTTTTTTGACCTCCAGCAGGTGATCTCTCCAGTGAAGGCTCCTTTGTCGAAACACTCTCCAAGTCTGACACATCAAATTGCATTTCTTTTTGATGCTCATCCTGTCTGAATTTGCATGCAGATATTTGCTGATGGCTCTCGATGTGGCCCTGAGGTGACTTGGATGCCACTTCTAAGGGCCTAAGGTCCTCTGGGGTCTGTACTTGTTCCAGACTCACAGCTTTGTTTATTAATTCTGCACCTGCCCACAATGAACTAGTAAATCTGGTCTCATCTGTTGGCTGAAGCGTGTTTTGTCTCACTCTGCATACATCCGTCATTGTATGCCCCTGGGTTTCAACGTTCTTCGGGGAGAAGGAATGTTCAGTGTTTTGGGTTTCTGTTACATCCTTATCTGGATTATCTGGTGGGTTCTCCTGTTTTATGTCTTTGACTTTCTGATTTACTTCAGAAATGTCCTTTGATGTCTCAGTTGGCGAGTTCATCGGAGGGCTTGACGTGCTGGGTTCAATCATCAGCCTCTCGCCTTGTGATTTTATTGTGCTGGTCTTCAACTTAACATTATCACCAGTAGTTGGGGAAACAAAAACTTTCTCTTTAGCCAGGAAGTGGACTTTTGAGTTGGCTAGTCTGTCTGTAGCAGGTGAGGTATCTTCAGGATCCATTGGTGTTGAAATATCCTTCCTCTTCATCATCTCAGTGGTCACCACAACAGGCCCTGTTTTTGTTAGACCATTATCAGAGGCAGCTTTTAGAATCCTGCTGGTATTCATGTTTGGAACATTTGGAACATCTGCCTCTAGTCCTCTGTCCTCTTCTTGGCTTCTTAACATGTTTTCATCTCCATAGACAGATTCCATTTTGTCTTTTATATTTGATGTGCGTATGTCCTGATTACCACTGTTTTCTCCTTCGTGAGCATATTCAACCTTGTCTGTACCAGGAAGGTTACACCCAGAGTTTTCCTGATGCTGTCTGACTCGATTGTGTTCTAGATGGTCTTCTAGTTTACTCTCCAAGTCTGTTGTTTCGGCCGCTTCTGCTTTTTCCATATCCTCTCTCTTGTGAGCAGGTTCACTGTTTGTGGCCTCCCATTTGCCTTGCGTGCAGCTATCAGACCGTCTGATTCCATTCAGCTGTTGTGGAGCCAGTGGTTCAGCCCTGCCTTCCTCACTACTCTCTCTTTCTCCCTTTTTCTCTCCATTGCCTCCCTCCACCAGTCCCCTATCCGTGGGAGCACACACCTTATCATGAGAATCCAAACCCTGATCCAGTGTAGGTGATGTTGACTCCCTTCCTGGGCTTTCATCCAACCTTCCATTGACTGCTTTCTCTTCATCTACTTTGACACCACAAGTCTCAATGCTTGGATTTCCTTCCTCTGTTGGCCCCCCAGGCTCTGGGCTTGGTCCCTTTTCCTCTGGTTCTGCAGAGCTGTTGTCCTGCCCTAGCTCCCCCTCCTTGCCCTGGTTTTGTCCCATTCTGTGGAAAAAGAGATGTTATTTGCAGTGTATTGTGGCAGAGCACAAGATGGTGATGATGCCATTGCTCTGGCATGCAGGTTGTGCCAGTGTTTATCTGAAATTCTCTTAGACTTTCACTCCCCTGTACACTGTTTAGATTTCATGGACATCTCTTTTACTTTTCCTTGACCACTTGTCATTTGGGATGAGTGGGATGAATTGTGATGTCATTTATTTTTGCTTTCCTTTTTTTGTGTGTGTGTGTGTGCCTTTTTTCCCTGTTATTACCTGCTAAAACGTTAATGGTGATGTGGGTAACTTCTATGTTAAAATACTTTCACCTATCTCATCTTGAAGGCATAGTTTACCCAAAAATGAAAATTCTGTCATTTACTCACCCTCATGTTATTCCAAACCTGTCTGATTTTCTTCCTAGGAAAACAAAAGGAGATTCAGTCACAGTCACCATTCAGTTTCATTGCGCATTTTTTAATAGAATGACAGTGAATGGTGAGGCTGTGATTCTACCAATCATCTCATCTTGTGGTCCATGAAAGAAAGAAAGTCATTTGGGTTTTGAACAACATGATGTTGTGTTTGACTTGATGTTTGATGTGAGTAAATGATATGACAGAATTTTTATTTTAAAATAAAAATTTTATTTTTTATGATTAACATTTTTTTTTATTGATTTCATCTATTAAAAAAAAAAAAAAAAAGCAAAACATATAAAAACAGAATCAATACTTCACCCCCACTATTAGGGTGTGTCTTTAAAACCAAGCCTATACAATCTAGAGGGGTCCAGTAGAATCTATGCAAAATCTTGAATTGCATAAGGCGCACCCTTGCATCTCTAGATGCAGACTTGATGTATTTTTTAGAATCCTAGCCCATACTCCCTCCTCCAATACCAAGTTAAAATATTTCTCCCATATTCTCTTGATAGAAGTTAAAGCTCCATCCCCCAGACTCTGAATTAGCAGGGAGTAATACACTGATACCTCATGACCTTTTCCAAAAGCAGTAATCACCTTTCCCAGAGTATCTGCGCGGGGGGGGGGGGGGGTGTATACTACTCCCAAAAACAGTACAGAGCAGGTGGCACAGCTGTAAATACCTATAGAATTTAGGATTTCTGGGAATCCTTAAATGTTGAACCAAATTTTCAAAGGATCTCAACACTCCGCTCTCATATAGGTCACCGAGTGTAGTAACCCCCCTCACAATCCACTCTGACCAGCAAAAAGGGGACTTATTAATACATAATTTGGGGTTCAGCCATATGCTCGAGGCAACATTTAAATAAATGTCCGAATTAAACACTCTGGACACTTTTGTCCATACTGAGAGCAAATGCGAGTTAACGGGGTGTAACTTCTCTGGTTAGTTTGATAGAAAGGCTTTGCAATGGCGAAATAGGGGCAAGAACTTCCTGTTCAATATAAAACCAGGGAGGGGCTCTCTCAGGTGGAAGCGACCAATGAGCCAAATGTCTGAGACCGAATGCATAATAATAAAACAAAATCTTAGGTAGACCTAGCCCACTTTTGTCAATCGGCCTACATAACTTATTGAAATGTAATCTGGGACACTTACCATTCCAAATGAAGGACTTCGCTATGCTATCAAATTGCTTGAAATAAGAGAGGGGGACATCTACAGGGAGAGACTGTAGCAGGTAGTTAAATTTTGGAATACAATTCATTTTAATAACATTAACCTTCCCAATCATAGATAAATGTAATGAAGGCCACCTGCCCACATCGCTTGAAACCTTTTTATTAAGGAGTCAAAATTAACTCTAACTTAATCAGACAAATTTGCTGGGAATGAAATGCCCAAATACTTAATGCCCTGTTTGGGCCACTGGAAGGCGCCCAGCTGAAAAGCCGTTACTGGGCAGTACGCTGTCAAAGCCAAAGCTTCGGATTTAGACCAATTGATTCTGTATCCTGAGGTGCTCAGTTTCCTCGGACAGTCAAGAGAATGTTCAGTGAGTCAGGCTCACTTGGCTGCATCGAGAGCATCACACAATGACTTACTCCATTGACTTTATAAAGGATATCGCTTGCTGTGGGCATGTAAATATTTTGCAGCCATCTTTAGTATATATTCACAATTTGCCCAGGAACATCAGGGCAAAAGTGACCTTCCATTGATGTAAGAGTTTCTTGCATTCCTTGAATCGATCACGTTTCTCTCTTGTCGAATTCGCAAAGTCTTGGAACAAGAAAATGCTGTGGTTCTTCCAAGAAAACCTTCCTTTACTCCTCGCCTTGCGTAACACGAGATCTTTATCGGATGATCTTAGAAATTTGGCCAGAATTGATCGGGGCCTGTCTCCCTCAGTGGATCTCTGAGCCAGAACTCTGTGAGCTTGCTCGATTTCCAGCTTATGGCCTGTTATGTCAAGCAGACTTGGGAAGAGCTTGTCTAGGAATTTCACCATATCTCGGCCTTCTTCGTTCTCAGGAATTCCAACAATTCGGACGTTGTTTCACCGATTACGATTCTCAAGGTCTTCCAACTTTTCCCAAACGCACTCCAAGTCCGTGTTAGTCGCTAGCGGATTAGCAGATAATTCCCTCTCCGATGACTCCAGATAATCGATCTATTTCTCGACGTCCCCCACTCTTGTAAACAACTCAGTGTATTTTGTCTCCATGGCAGTGATCGACCGACGTATTACAGCAAGATCCTTCAAGTCAGCACTGACCTTCCTCAGCATTGCCATCATTTTCGACAGTTGACACTGGATCTCTTCCACCGCACCGGCCAAACTGAGTCCCAGGCTTTCGGCCTGTTGTTCAGGGGCCTCAGCTTGAGCACATAAGTGTCTTTTAATGTCTCCAGAGCCCGAGGATTTTTAATTCTTTGACATATCGTCTTCATAGAACAGTTATGAAACCGAGTGTATCGAATCTCACCGGATTATGACACAGCAAGTATTAAAACTAGCAAAGTGCGCAGAACTCGCCGTTCACACATCCGAACCTCGCATGGCGCCACGCAACTCTCAGAATTTTAATTTTTAGGTTAACAATCCCTTTAATATGCAACTAAAAATAATACATTAGTTGGATCATTCCTCCCAAAAAAGTGTAAATACAGTCGCTCTCTGTTTGTTTGAGCACCCTAACCAGCCACAAATAGCAACACTAGCTCAACCATTGGTGTGAGTTTGGTGCAAGGCTATCTGTTGTCCATGGGTGGTGTTCGGGAAACCTATTTGAAAAAGTGATTATTTTTGCAAGAATGTTTTGTGCTGCACTTCACCTTTAAAGGGATAGTTCACCCAAAAATTACAGTTCTCTCATCATTTACTCATCCTCATGCCATCCTAGATGTGTATGACTTTCTTTCTTCTGCTGAATAGAAAACAAAGAATTTTAGAAGAATATCTTAGCTCTGTAGGTCCATACAATGTAAGTGAGTGATGACCAGACATTTGAAGCTCCATAAAGTCAGCATAAAAGTAATCCAAAAGACTCCAGTGGTTTAATCAGTGTCTTCTGAAGCGATCCAGTTGGTTTTGGGTGAGAACAGACCAGAGCTTGTGAGCGGAGCATTGTGGGAGCAGAGCGATCAGAATTTCATTGGCGCGAGGAGCGCATTTCACAAGACTGTGCTCACCCTGCTCCAGCTGCTCATGAGGCACTCACTTTCCAGTCCAAACAGAATGCGCTACATTTCATGTGTGGCCACATTAATATGTGTGTGCTTCTACACTGACAAATATCTGGTGTTGGCAGCTGTATTAAGTCCAAGATTTTAAACAGATTGGATTATCAGAGATGAGGCAGCGTTTATACTCAGTGTGATTCATGAGCTGGTGACAGGTGCCGATTCCAACAACAGACTACAGTGAGAGCGCAGAGGCAGTTCAAAACACAGATTAGTTTCCCAGACATACTGCTGTAAAGTAAAATAATTTTATTAGGCTACCGTGGACGTCTGTAAGGTTTACCGTCGATTCGCACGGGATAAGCGATGTCTATACAAATCATAGAGATAAGAGTGTCGACTGCATTTAAACACTGCTGTCACGCATAACTGACCCATCAGAAAATGTATGCTATTTAGCTGTGCTGATTAATTATGAAGTATTAAACATGTTCAAATGTATCTGGGATTATTAGAAGAAATTTACTTAAATATCTGGCAAAATACAACAGAACTGGTAAGCCAGTAAATAAGAAATTTACTTAAATATCTGGGAAAATACAACAGAACTAGCAAGCCAGTAATCCTACAGTACACTCTTGAATTAAAAATATATAGACAATCTTTTCACATTATGTCATTTTATTTGTCCCTCCGGAAAATATGTTGCGAAACGTGGGGCTCAACACAATTTGTCTCATTCACTCTGCTCAAATCACAAAAATTAGCACTTGTGCACTTTTCAAATTTTCCTAATAAAAAGAAAACATGTTTGTTTGTTTCTCATGCATCAGTCCAGATGCACCAGCCAGCGTTAGATGAAGATTTGAAGCACGTTACATTTTATGGTGTCTTCTCAATATGACCAACATCTACTTCAGACACTTGGTGAACTTTAGAAACAATGAGTTAAAGGGTTCACAGGCTGAACAGTGCAGATTCACTGGCTTTTTATCAACATGTCAATTCGCACTGCATAAGAATAACAGGGGTTATTTTTACAGAGCGTTTGATAGGTAAAAGACGCTATTACCTTTACCGGTGCGGGAACGCATAGCCCGCAAGAAGTCTGGAAAAATTACTGACATGATCGATTAGTATGGAATTAAAATAAATGAGAAGCTCTGGTAATTAGGCTGTTACATTACCCCACGTCCCCATATAAAATTATGCCTAATTTCTTTCTCATTTCATGACACTCCACTCCAGCATCACTCTCGCTCATGAGCGCTCGTGAGCGAGGAGCGGAGCAATGACTTTTGAACTTAAGCGTTGGAGTTGAGCGATCGCACAAGAGCGAATATTTGAGCGGAGCGACAACTCAATCCACTCCGCTCACATGCTCTGGAACAGACCAAAATATTACTTATTTTTCACTGTACATCTTGTCATTGCAGTGTCTAGGCACGATCATGATATCAAGCTTGATTACACTTCCTAGTGCTTTACGTATGCGCAGAGCGCTAGATGGCACTATAGGAAGTATAATCGAGTTTGATACCATGTACAGTGAAAAAGGAGTTTTATTTTGGTCTGTTCTCACCCAAAACCAACTGGATTGCTTCAGAAGACATTGATTAAACCACTAGAGTCTGGATTATGTTTATGCTGACTTTTTCTCCTTTTTGGAGCATCAAAGGCCTGATCACCATTCACTTGCTGTGTATGGACCTACAGAGTTGAGATATTCTACTAAAAACCTGTGTTTATGTTCAGCAGAAGAAAGTCATACACATCTTAGATGCCATGAGGGTGAGAGTAAATGATTAGAGAATTTTCCTTTTGGGGTGAACTATTACTTAAATTAGGGCGAGGGTCACGTGACGCTATGCAAGAAGCAGACATGTGAGCAACGAGCTCTGCACACTTTGCTAAATGTTTTATTATTTTCATGTAATAATTTGGTGAAATTTGATACACCCAGTTACACATTTGCTCTTTGAGGCAAAACATGGCAAAGAAGTCAAAATCCTCGGGCTCTGGAGACATTAAAAGACACTTATGTGTTCAGGATGAAAGCCCCGACAGGCCTACAGACCGGGGACTCGATTTGGATAGCACGGCGGGAGAGGTGATCCAGCGTCAGTTGTCCATCATGTCAGTGATGTTGACGAAGGTTCTTGCTGACTTGGAGGATCTCGTTGTAATACGTCGATCGATTATGGCGATGGAAATAAAATTCTCTGAGATAGTTACAAGAGTGACTGATGTTGAGAGACGAATCGATTTTCTGGAATCTTCGGAGAGGGAATTAACTGCTAATCTGCCCGTGACCAAAGTTGATTTGGAACATCTCCTTGAAAAGCTTGAAGATCTTGAGAATAGAAGCCGCGGGAATAATGTTAGAATTGTAGGAATTCCTGAGCATGAGGAGGGCAGAGATATGGTGAATTTCTAGACGAGCTTTTCCCGAGTCTGCACGACATAACAGGCCACAAGCTGGAAATCAAGCGAGCTCACAGAGTCCCTGCTTGGAGATCTGTTGAGGGAGACAGGCCCCGATCGATTCTGGCCAGATTTCTGAGATCATCCGATAAAGATCTTGTGTTGCGCCAGGCGAGGAGCAAAGGGAAGCTTTCTTGGAAGAACCATAATATTTTCTTGTTCCCGGACTTTGCGAACTCGACAAGAGAGAAACACGATCGGTTCAAGGAATGCAAGAAACTCTTACATCAGAAAAAGATCACTTTTGCTCTGATGTTCCCGGCCAAACTGAGAATAGAAATGAAGGTCGGTCGCAAAGTATTTATGTGTCCCAATCAGGCAATGTCTTTTATTGAATCAATGGCTGTGGTAAACTGTGTTGGCTCCACCGAGCGGCTGGAGCTTGTTTTGTGAATAACACTTTTCCTTAAAGAAACTTTTGCATTGATGAAAGATAACTTTTGCATTGAAGTTCCCAGCCAGTTTGAGAGTGGACACTACGGATGACCGCAAAATATCTGCATGCTCACACAAAGGATTTTTTTATAAAGTTGACGGATTGTGTAAGTCATGGTATATACGTTTATGCGGCCTCCGAGTGAATTGGCTCGATCATCCGGGGAACCGGGATGCCGGTTTTGTTTCTTTTTGTATTGGTTCCGCCTAGCGGCTGGAGCTTGTTCTGTTGAATAACACGCCTTTGGAACAGCTGTGGATTAATCTGTTCATTCTTTGTGCTTATTCCTCCTGCTGGCTGTATTTTGTTTTGTTGATTATTTTTACGGGACATTGGAATGATTACGTCATCCGCTGAACTCATAACAGCCAGCTCACTGAACATTTGTTTGTCTGTCTGAGGAATCGGAATGGTTTTATATCAGCTGGAATTTGTTTTGTGGAAGATCACACCTTTGAGACAGTTCTGTGAATTAATCTACATGTCCTTTGTGTTCATTCTTCCTATTGACTGGACTTATTTTACAAAGTAATTTCTGTTATGTAATTTTGCCTTACAAATTTGTGAGGCGAAATTGAGCAATCCGATGGCAAAGTTGTCGCGGGGGCTCGTGGGCGTTCATGGACCTTTTGAGTTTAGAGGGATTGTCACCGATTGGTGCTTTCATGCGTGGGGTTAATGCACACGTTTTTCTTTTTTCTGTTTGTTTTGTTCGGGGGGAAGTTCGGGGTTTGATTGTTTCACTAATGGGGAATGTGGTCTGTATAATTTTGTTTTTGACACACAATTAATTTTTTCTACTATATCAAAATGTCAAATGAGTGGATTGTCTCTCTCCACATGGAATGTAAATGGGTTGGGGCACCCCATAAAATGAAGGAAGGTTATTACTTTTCATAAACGTAAGAAATATGATATAGTGTTTCTTCAAGAAGCACATCTCTCCCCGCAGGAAGCTGAAAAAATTGGGAAGATATGGGGTGGACATGTTTTTTTTAGTGCTGGCTCAAGTAAGAGCAAGGGAGTCATTATATTGGTAAATAAACATCTACAATTCAAATTTCTCAAACAGATTAAAGATAAAATATGAAGAGTCATTATTGTTTTAGCTGAAATTCAAGGGCAAAGGTTGATTTTGGCTAATATTTACGCACCTAACGCTGAGGATCAGGGCTTTTTTATAGATCTTGAAGGGATGCTGCAAGCCGCTGGCACCCCTCATGATATAATATTGGGAGGAGACTTTAATCTTTTGATGGACTCAGTCCTTGATCATAGTGAAGCAAAAGTGTGTAAACCCCCTAGAGCAGCATTGACACTTCACAGGATGTGTAAAAATCTTGGTCTTACGGATATTTGGAGACTTTTGAACCCATCCGGTAGGGACTATACATTTTTTTCATCAGTCCATAAGATTTATTCTAGAATAGATTTTTTTATATATATCCAAATCCCTCATTTCATCTGTTGTTGATTGCTCAATTGGAAATATCTTAGTCTCAGATCACGCTCTGGTGAGTTTAGAGGTGTTGCCATATACAGAGAAAAAGAAATCATATAGTCGGCGCCTTAATGTGTCCTTTTTGCAAAATCCTGATTTCCAACAAATGTTAAAGACTGAAATCAATGTTTATATGGAGACCAACTGGTCCTCAGTATCCTCTGTGGGTGTGGCTTAGGAGGCACTTAAGGCAGTTGTTAGGGGTCGGATCATACAGTATGCCTCATTCATTAAAAAATCCAAAGCACAAGAACTTGTGGAGTTGGAAGGAAATATTAAAAGTGCTGAGGCAGAGCTGAAGCGCCGTATGTCATCTGATGGCCTCAGAGAATTGACCCGATTGAAATATAGATATAATACTATTTTGTCACGGAAAATGGAGTTTTGGTTATTTAGGGCAAGACAGTCATACTTTGAGTCGGGGGACAAAGCAGGAAAACTTTTGGCTAGATATATAAAGCAGAGAGAGTCTTTTTCTACCATTCCCTCAGTGAAATCTGCTGGTGGTGAAATATTTACGTCGGCAATTGATATTAATAATGCTTTTAAAGAATTCTATTTTGATCTCTATAGTTCCACATCTTATCCACTGATGAAGATATTAGGAACTTTGTGGAACCATTATATCTCCCTAAACTGACGACTGTCCAAAAAAATTCTCTTGATTCTGAGATAACCTTGGAGGAGCTTGATGAGGTAATTAAGGCCTTGCCTACTGGCAAGGCTCCGGGGCCTGATGGCTTTTCCTCTGAGTTTTTCAAATCTTATGCTACAGAACTGGCTCCACTTTTGTTAGAAGTTTATACGGAATCATTAAAGAATGGAAAGCTTCCTCCAACCATGACACAAGCCCGGATCAGTCTGATTCTAAAAAAGGACAAAGATCCAAGCGAGTATAAGAGTTACCATCCAATTTTCCTGATCCAGCTAGACCTAAAAATATTGTCAAAAATTATGGCTAACCAATTAAGTAAAGTTATGACGTCTCTTATACATATAGATCAGGTGGGGTTTATTCAGGGCCGCAGCTCTTCTGATAACATTAGGCATTTCATCAATATTATGTGGTCAATGGCGAAAGATCAGACTCCAGTCGTTGCTATCTCACTTGATGCCGAAAAGGCGTTTGATATGGTAGAACTGTATTATCTTTTTAAGATTTTGGAAATATATGGTTTCGGGAATACTTTTATTGGATGGATTAAGTTACTTTATAAACTCCCATTAACGGCGGTACAAAAAAATTGATTAATTTCAGATTATTTTACTCTGGATAGGGGCACCTGGCAGTCTCTCCCTGTAGATGTCCCCCTCTCTTATTTAAAGCAATTTGATAGCATAGCGAAGTCCTTAATTTGGAATGGTAAGCATCCCAGGTTAAATTTCAATAAGTTACATAGGCCGATTGACAAAGGTGGGTTAGGCCTACCCAAGATTTTGTTTTATTATTATGCATTCAGTCTTAGACATTTGGCTCATTTGTCGCTTCCACCTGAGAGAGCTCGTCCCTTGTTTTGTATTGAAAAGGAAGTTCTTGCCCCTATCTCGCCACTGCAAAGCGTTTCGATTTATCTAGCCGGAGAGGTTAAGTCGCACCCCGTTATTTTGTATTTGCACTCGATATGGACAAAAGTGTCCAGAGTGTTTAATTCTGATATTTATTTAAATGTAGCCTCGAGCATATGGCTGAACCCTAAACTATGTATTAATAAGTCCCCTTTCTGTTGGTCAGATTGGATTGTGAGGGGGGTTAATACACTTGGTGACCTATATGAGAGTGGAGTATTGAAATCTTTTGAAAATTTTACTCAACATTTTGGGATTCCCAGATCTCAATTTTATAAGTATTTACAGCTGCGCCACCTGCTCTGCTCTGTTTTAGGGAGTAGCATACCCCCCCCCCCCCAGAGCGGCAGATACTCTGGAAATGGTGATTGCTGCTTTCGGGAAGGGTCATGAGGCATCAGTGTATTACTCCCTGTTAATTCAGAGTCTGGGGAATGGAGCTTTAAATTCTCTCAAAAGATTATGGGAGGAAGATTTAAATTTGTTATTGGAGGAGGGAGTGTGGGCAAGGATTCTAAAAAAACATAAAGTCTGCATCTAGAGATGCAAGGGTTCGCCTTATGCAATTTAAGATTTTACATAGATTTTATTGGACCCCCTCTAGATTGTATAGGCTTGGTGTTAAGGACACACCCATCTGCTGGCGATGGCATTCTGAAGATGGAGACACCATCCATGTTTTTTGGGGGTGCCGTAAGATGTTTAGTTGGGCACTCAGGTCTCATTCTGCCCCAGACTCTGTATTTTGGGAGATAGGGAGGTCATGGATTTGGAGGATAAGTACATGAAGGACTGGGTTTTGACCAGTGTGATGATTGGTAGGCAGGTTATTTTGAGGAGCTGGAAGTCAGATGGAGCACTCTCGTTCCCGGAGTGGTGCGCAGAGATGGGGAGGGTGGCTGCCTTCGAGGAGGGGTCGAGCATAAGGATTGGGGTTAGGGAATCTTACAATAAGAAATGGGGCAATTATTTAACATTTTTGAGGGAATCTCGAGGAGGGGCGGTGGAGGGAGTAATTTAGAGGTTTTTATTTTTTTTTATTTTTTTTTACTATACTTGATTATTGTACTTTATTTTATGTTGTTGTTTTAGTTTTGTGTTTTTTTTTCTGTGTGTGTCTATATTCTATTGACCACAGGGGTGTTCGTGGGGGGGTCAGGGTGGGTTGAGAGTTTGGTAGGGGTAGGGGATATAGTGGGGGTTTAATGTTTAAGTGTTTGATTCATTATATATATGTTGTTGTATTTTTTGTGTTCATTTATGAATCAATAAAAATGTTAATAACTTAAATTAGGGCAAAATGAATAGCTGAGAACAAATGTGTTTTAATTTAACCTTGACTGTGGTGGGAACAGTTTTTCTTTCCTGTGTCTTGTGACTGCATCATATCTGAGCAGCCATTGATTGTTCATGCTTGTCTCATTACATGAACTGTACCGTCAGCAAGAACACCAGGAATTAGAGTCACAAGATTTTGCTGGAGATTTTTCCAGTAAAGTAGACACTCTCACAGAAGCTATAGATTCACACTATTCGAGAGAAATATGTCTCACTCAGCTTTATTCTCTAAGTCTCCTAATTTCATTCATTTACTGTTTTCCTCTCTCTGTCAAAAAACACACACACACACACACACACACTGTTTAGCGTCTTTCTACCCACAGATGTATTTAACTCTCAGTTAAAGAAAGCATACAAATACTCTTCTATGTGATTTCATGTTAATTGGTAGTTGTCGCTGATATTATACAGTGGGATCCAAAATTCTGAGACCTGGATATCTGGTATTCAAAAAATCTAATTTAAACCTTGAAATAAACATAATGTTTTAGTAGATTCTGAACTTTTGCAAGGGATTTTACAGCCATTTCCGCTTGCATTTTTAAAAATAAATTATTTTTAAGAGGTTACAGCTGAACTTGAATATGATACTAAGAAATCATATTTTCCCACCTCAGGCCTAAAAGCACCAGGGTCATACAAACATAAACATTTAGAGACCCCCACCCCCCATATTCATATTTGTGATCAGTAAATATGGGTTTTAATGTCCAATTCTACTACCCTAAATCCTAAATACAGTTGGTTGTTACAGGCTTGTCAGTAGTTATTTTTTCGTTACTAACTCTAAAGTGCTTTTTGAATTTATATAACTGGAATAGATGGCAGAGTAAATTCTGCTAGGATCACTTTACCTTGAATATGTCAAAAAAGCTAAAAAAAAATAATAATAATTCAGTCTATTCAACTCATTCAATTGTAATGATTATGAAAAATTATATAAATTATTTATTCTCATAAAAGCATATAAAATAAATGTTTCATCATGCTAAGTTATGTATATTATTTTAGAATTAAGTCATGGGGACACTGGACACACATGGCACTGAAATGGCACTGTTTCCTGAGAATAACGTACATAAATTCTAAGTGTAGATAATGTTTCTAATCAGTCTTGATATGTATATAATATTTTCTTATGATGCACAAGTCTATCCTTTAAGTAAGTGCAGAAAAACACAATGGATGAGAATGTGTTTCCTGTTCCACTGTTCTCTAGCACACTTAAACACATTTATGGGAACTTGCATGCAGAACTAGTGGCTTCCTTGTGAGAGTTCTGCAGAGTTATATGAGTACACACAGTGATGTTTTTCAGTTGTTTCCTGGGACAACTGAAAATAGACAATCTTACAATTCAGCTTTTATTTATTTGCCCTTTAATTGTTGAGGCCACATTTCACTTTCACCAGTCAACCATGACTTCCGATCTTTCCGATCTTTATTATCTTTGTTAGATCCCTGTTGTGCAGGTCAGACAGACATTGTCTAAGGTGATAGTCATTTATCAAACTTTTAATTGTCCATGTTTCACATTCACTTCCCTGCACAGCTCTTGCTGACACCGGCAGTCTTCCCTGTGCAAGGCCATCCCATCCTAACCATCCACAACTGCCCCATTGTGCTGCATCCATCACCCAGACACACTTAAGGCGAGTCACTTGATTTCCTTGTGGCTCTCTGCCTCTCCCATACATGCAGAATCAAAAAGCATCACTCACTAAAAGCTGTCTCTGAAAGCATATGTTTTCAATGAATTTCTCTAAATTGGAACAACTGTATGCCAAGCTTAATGAACGGCTCGCCAGTGAAACAACTTCTGAGGTAACGATCCATTTGAAGTGAAGAAAGTGTATACTCACCGATACTCCTGTGACTGCACCGTAATTCCAGGACAAGACCACTCTTTGTTGGATGGATGGAGGTTCTGGCTGACTTCTGCTGGCAAATGGGCTTTTATTACTCTCTTGTGATGTCACACACACATTTGCCTAATGCAGTAGTTAGTCCGCTCCCTATGTAGCAGCACTACAACAGTCGAAATCAGCAGCTAGAAATTAATAAAGCATAATATTATTACTGTATTCGAAAGAGATCTGACACAATCCTAATGCTTCTATATTGTTTCTTAACCTTAAATGCATGGGAATTTCACCAAATACTTTTACATATTTGGGTCTTTAGAGACCCGACATGTATATCTATCATAAATGGATCAGAAAATAATAGAATAAAATGTAATTTTTATATATTTTTATGTTTTATTTTTCATATAACAAAGATTTAATGCAACAAATCTAGAACAGGATTAATTACTTTCACACTGAAATTTCATGAGATGCAACTGGCTGTCAAAATACATACACTTAACACATAAGCTACACATTAATATTTTTGCAGACAATTATTGAGTCTAAATAGATGCACAACTTACATCATTTCAGTTGTACACCCAAATGACAATAGTCATATCATACTGTTCATGTGTTGTACTTGCTTTGGTTTACTTCCACGTTGTTTTTTCACCAAATAGCAATGTCAAATATAAATCAAGACAATCACTGAAATAACAGCACCACCTTGAGTAACAAATAGCATATAGAAAATGTATGTGTACACGCATATGGGATACTATAATTTACCATTGTTACACAGAACATTTACGTGATACATAATAATTTATAATAGTATAGTACTAATTTCTCTTGTGATATCCTGTGATAGTAAACTTATATAGATATGAAATAATCATAAAAATATAATTTATGGAAGTGCAATGCGTTTAAGAGTTAAACTAAATGCCTTTTTTCCCAGTACAAAAACATTAAATGACAAAACTCCTCTTTCTCTTTACAGCAACCGTATTGAGTGTCAACATAGTACTTATTATCAATTGCAATCATCTGTCCATCTGTACTCAGTTCACTCTGTATTTACAGATGAAATTGTTCTGGGACTTAAGACTAATTTTTCTGTGCTCAACTGCTTTGATCAAAAGCAACACACATTCTACCAAGGGTAGTAGAAGTGAGATTGTCTTGGGACACTCTCGAAATAGAATCAACAGTAAAGACCACTAGATTAAAGATAAATTGGGAAGAGTCATTATTGTTTTAGCAGAAATTCAGGAGCAAAGTCTGATTTTGGCTAATATTTACGCACCTAACGCTGATGATCAGGGCTTTTTTATAGATCTTGAAGGGATGTTGCAAACCGCTGGCACCCCTCATGATATAATATTGGGAGGAGACTTTAATCTTTTGATGGACTCAGTCCTTGATCATAGTGAAGCAAAAGTGTGCAAGCCCCCTAGAGCAACACTGACGCTTCACAGGATGTTGAAAAATCTTGGTCTTACGGATATTTGGAGACTTTTGAACCCATCTGGTAGGGACTATATATTTTTTTCATCAGTCCATAGGATTTACTTTAGAATAGATTTTTTTATATATATATCCAAATCCCTCATTTCATCTGTTGTTGATTGCTCAATTGGAAACATTTTAGTCTCGGATCACACCCTGGTGAGTTTAGAGGTGTTGCCACATATAGAGAAAAAGAAATCATATAGTTGGTGCCTCAATGTATCCCTTTTGCAAAATCCTGATTTCCAACAAATATTAAAGACTGAAATCAGTGTTTATATGGAGACCAACTGGTCCTCAGTATCCTCTGTGGGCGTGGCTTGGGAGGAACTTAAGGCGGTTCTTAGGGGCCGGATCATACAGTATGCCTCATTCATCAAAAAATCCAAGGCACGAGAACTCGTGGAGTTGGAAGGAAATATTAAAAGTGCAGAGGCAGAGCTGAAGCACCGTATGTCATCTGATGGCCTCAGAGAATTGACCCGATTGAAATACAGATATAATACTATTTTGTCACAGAAAGTGGAGTTTTCGTTATTCAGGGCAAGACAGTCATACTTTGAGTCGGGGGACAAAGCAGGGAAGATTTTGGCTAGATTTATAAAGCAGAGAGAGTCTTTTTCTACCATTCCCTCAGTGAAATCTGCTGGTGGTGAAATGTTTACCTCAGCCATTGATATTAATAATGCCTTTAAAGAGTTCTACCTTGATCTTTATAGTTCCATGTCTTCGTCTACTGATGAAGATATTAGAGACTTTGTGGAACCATTAGATCTTCCTAAACTGACGACTGAGCAAATAAACTCTCGTGATTCTGAGATAACCTTGGAGGAGCTTGACCAGGTAATTAAGTCCCTACCTGCTGGCAAGGCTCCGGGGCCAGATGGTTTTGCCGCAGAATTTTTTAGATCCTATATTACAAAACTGGCTCCACTTTTGTTAGAAGTTTATACTGAATCATTAAAGAATGGAAAGCTTCCTCCAACCATGACACAAGCCCGGATCAGTCTGATTCTTAAAAAGGACAAAGATCCAAGCGAGTGTAAAAGTTACCGTCCAATCTCCCTGATCCAACTAGATGTAAAAAAAAATTCACAAATTTTGGCTAACCCATTAAGTAAGGTTATGACGTCTCTTATACATATAGATCAGGTGGGGTTTATTCGAGCCGCAGCTCTTCTGATAACATCAGGCATCTCACCAATATCATTTGGTCAGTAGCGAATAATCAGTCTCCGGTCGCTGCCATCTCACTTGACACCGAAAAAGCGTATGATATGTTAGAATGGGATTATCTTTTTAAGATTTTTGAAATGTAGGGGTTCGGGAGTACATTTATTGGTTGGATTAAGTTACTTTATAGACACCCTGTAGCAGCGGTACAAACAAATGGATTAATTTCAGATTATTTTACTCTGAATAGGGGCACTCGGCAGGGTTGCCCTCTTTCCCCATTATTGTTCTGTCTTGCCCTGCAACCATTAGCTGCTGCGATAAGAAAGGAGGATGATTTTCCAAGGGTGATTGCGGGAGGTGTGGGGCATAAGCTTCTGCTTCACGCAGATGATATTGTATTATTTGTCTCTGAACCTACTAGATCTATGCCTTGCCTCCACAGAATTATTAAATCCTTTTCCAAGTTCTCAGGATACAAAGTCAGTTGGTCTAAATCCGAAGCTTTGGCTCTGACAGCGTACTGTCCAGTAACGGCCTTTGAGCCAGGCGCCTTCCAGTGGCACAAACAGGGCATTAAGTTTTTGGGAATTTTATTCCCAGCAAATTTGTCTGATTTAGTCAGAGTTAATTTTGATCCCTTAATAAAAAGGTTTTCGAACGATGTGGACAGATGGGCTTTACACTTATCGATGATTGGGAAGGTTTATGTAATTAAAATGAATTGTATTCCAAAATTCAAATACCTGCTACAATCTCTCCCTGTAGATGTCCCCCTCTCTTATTTCAAGCAATTTGATAGCATAGTGAAGTCCTTCATTTGAAATGGTAAGCGTGCCAGGTTAAATTTCAATAAGTTACATAGGTCGATTGACAAAGGTGGGTTAGTCCTACCCAAGATTTTGTTTTATTATTATGCATTCGGTCTCAGACATTTGGCTCATTGGTCACTTCCACATGAGAGAGCCCCTCCCTGGTTTTGTATTGAAAAGGAAGCTCTTGCCCCTATCTCGCCTCTGCAAAGCCTTTCGATAAAATTAATTGGAGAAGTTAAGTCACACCCCGTTATTTTGCATTTACACTCAATATGGACAAAAGTGTCCGGAGTGTTTAATTCTGATATTTATTTAAACGTAGCCTCGAGCATATGGCAGAACCCTAAACTATGCATTAATAAGTCCCCTTTCTGTTGGTCAGATTGGATTGTGAGGGGGGTTAATACACTCGTTTACCTATATGAGAGTGGAGTATTGAGACCTTTTTGGTTCAAAAATTTGGTTCAAAATTTGGGGATTCCCAGATCTAAATTTTATAAGTATTTGCAGCTGCGCCATTTACTCTGCACTGTTTTTGGGAGTAGCACGCACCCCTCTAGTGCGGCAGATACTCTGGGAGTGGTGATTACTGCTTTTGGAAAAGGTCATGAGGCATCAGTGTATTACTCCCTGCTAATTCAGAGTCTGGGGGACAGAGCTTTAAATTCCTTCAAAAGATTATGGGAGGAAGATTTAAATTTGTTTTTGGAGGAGGGAGTGTGGGCTAGGATTCTTAAAAACGTCAAGTCTGCATCTAGAGATGCAAGGGTGCGCCTTATGCAATTTACATACAACTCTACATAGATTTTATTGGACCCCTTCTAAATTGTATAGGCTTGGTCTTAAGGACACACCCACCTGCTGGCAATGCCATTCAGAAGATGGAGAGACCACCCATGTTTTTTGGGGGTGTCGTAAGATACAGGAGTTCTGGTTGAGGGTCCAGAATTTTATGGGCGACGTATTGGGTACTCGGATCTCCTTTTGCCCCAGGCTCTGTATTTTGGGTGACGGGGCGTTCATTGATGTAGGAGATAAGTACATGAAGAATTGGATCCTGGCCAGTGTTATGGTGGGCAGACAGGTTATCCTTAGAGGATTTAAGTCAGCTGGAGCCCCCTCGTTTCGTGAGTGGTGCGAGGAGATGGGCAGGGTGGCAGCTTGGGAAGAGTTGTCATATAGAAGGCTAGGAACATGGATATGTTCATCAGGAGGTGGGGCAGCTATTTGGCCTTTTTGGAGGGCTCTCAGGGAGGGGAAGTGGAGAGAGACATGTTGTTTTAAATGTGTATGTTGTAGCCTTTTTGTTTTTGAACATATACTTTTTTTTAAATGTATTTCTAAATATTTTCTTCTGTTTTGTTGTCTGTTTGTGTGTCTTTGTCAATTGTATTTGACCACTGTGGTATCTGTTTGTGTTGGGTGGTGGGGTGGGGTGGTTAATGTTCGGGAGGAAGGGTTGTAAATAATATAATGTGATTCCAAATATTCTGTTATGTTTTTTGTTTATTTTTTATTATATATATATATATATATATATATATATATATATATATGTTACATGGAATCAATAAAAACTTTTAATAACAAAAAAAACAAACAAACAAAAAAAAAAAACAGTAAAGACCACTAAAACTTTAGACATCTAGTGCATTGTAAGACGCTGGTAGTCACGGTAACATAGATACAGGGGACAAAGAGAGTCTCTTAATGTGTCAGAAATGAACTTTTTTCAATTATTGGCCTCTTAGAACCTGGATCTGCATTTCAGGACCATGAAATATATTGTAAATGTACAGTGTATGAAATATATAGTAAATATAGTGACTATAATATATAGCACTTTATTAGGAACACTTGTACACCTACTTATTCATGCGATTATCTAAGCAACCAATTGTGTGGCAGCAGTGCAATGCATAAAATCATGCATATATGGGTCAGGAGCTTCAGTTAATGTTCACATCAACCATCAGAATGGGGGAAAAATGTGATCTTATTGATTTTGACTGAGGCATGATTGTTGGTGCCACACGGGCTGGTTTGAGTATTTCTGTAACTGCTGATCTCCTGGGTTTTTCCACACATAGCAGTCTATAGAGTTTACTCAGAATGGTGCCAAAAACAAATAAAAAACAGCAGTTCTGTGGATGGAAAAGTCTTGTTGATGAGAGAGGTCAACGGAGAATGGACAGACTGGTTTGAGCTGACAGAATGGCTACGGTAACTCAGATAACCACTCTGTACAATTGTAGTGAGCAGAATAGCATCTCAGAATGCACAACACATCGAACCTTGAGGCAGATGGGCTACAACAGCAGAAGACCACGTCTGGCACTTTATTAGGACAATAGTGTTCCTAATAAAGTGCTCATTGAGTGTATATATATACAGGTGCATCTCAATAAATTAGAATGTCGTGGAAAAGTTCATTTATTTCAGTAATACAACTCAAATTGTGAAACTCGTGTATTAAATAAATTCAATGCACACAGACTGAAGTAGTTTAAGTCTTTGGTTCTTTTAATTGTGATGATTTTGGCTCACATTTAACAAAAACCCACCAATTCACTATCTCAAAAAATTAGAATATGGTGACATGCCAATCAGCTAATCAACTCAAAACACCTGCAAAGGTTTCCTGAGCCATCAAAATGGTCTCTCAGTTTAGTTCACTAGGCTACACAATCATGGGGAAGACTGCTGATCTGACAGTTGTCCAGAAGACAATCATTGACACCCTTCACAAGGAGGGTAAGCCACAAACATTCATTGCCAAAGAAGCTGGCTGTTCACAGAGTGCTGTATCCAAGCATGTTAACAGAAAGTTGAGTGGAAGGAAATAGTGTGGAAGAAAAAGATGCACAACCAACCGAGAGAACCGCAGCCTTATGAGATTGTCAAGCAAAATCGATTCAAGAATTTGGGTGAACTTCCAAGGAATGGACTGAGGCTGGGGTCAAGGCATCAAGAGCCACCACACACAGACATGTCAAGGAATTTGGCTACAGTTGTCGTATTCCTCTTGTTAAGCCACTCCTGAACCACAGACAACGTCAGAGGCGTCTTACCTGGGCTAAGGAGAAGAAGAACTGGACTGTTGCCCAGTGTTCCAAAGTCCTCTTTTCAGATGAGAGCAAGTTTTGTATTTCATTTGGAAACCAAGGTCCTAGAGTCTGGAGGAAGGGTGGAGAAGCTCATAGCCCAAGTTGCTTGAAGTCCAGTGTTAAGTTTCCACAGTCTGTGATGATTTGGGGTGCAATGTCATCTGCTGGTGTTGGTCCATTGTGTTTTTTGAAAACCAAAGTCACTGCACCCGTTTACCAAGAAATTTTGGAGCACTTCATGCTTCCTTCTGCTGACCAGCTTTTTAAAAATGCTGATTTCATTTTACAGCAGGATTTGGTGGCACCTGCCCACACTGCCAAAAGCACCAAAAGTTGGTTAAATGACCATGGTGTTGGTGTGCTTGACTGGCCAGCAAACTCGCCAGACCTGAACCCCATAGAGAATCTATGGGGTATTGTCAAGAGGAAAATGAGAAACAAGAGACCAAAAAATGCAGATGAGCTGAAGGCCACTGTCAAAGAAACCTGGACTTCCATACCACCTCAGCAGTGCCACAAACTGATCACCTCCATGCCACGCCGACTTGAGGCAGTAATTAAAGCAATAGGAGCCCCTACCAAGTATTGAGTACATTTACAGTAAATGAACATACTTTCCAGAAGGCCAACAATTCACTAAACATGTTTTTTTTATTGGTCTTATGATGTATTCTAATTTTTTGAGATAGTGAATTGGTGGGTTTTTGTTAAATGTGAGCCAAAATCATCACAATTAAAAGAACCAAAGACTTAAACTACTTCAGTCTGTGTGCATTGAATTTATTTAATACACGAGTTTCACAGTTTGATGAGTTGAATTACTGAAATAAATGAACTTTTCCACGACATTCTAATTTATTGAGATGCACCTGTATATATATATATATATATATATATATATATATATATATATATATATATATATATATATATATATATATATATATACAGTATTTTCATTTGTACATATTTAAATGTCTGTGACATTTCTATAAATTTCTGTTGCATTTTTGTACCAAGCCCTGGTTAATTTCTGACCCTGGTCTGATATCAGTATGGTACCACCCTATCAGTATTCCTCAGTGCTGCTAGTCTCTATTTAATGGTCAACACTTGATGAAAGGTTCCTGCTGGTGCACAAGCTATGAAGAATGACTGCCGTTCGCTCAAAAAAGCAGCCACAAAAAACAAAGGAACAAAGACTTTTAAATCTCCCTGTTTTGCAACTGGCCGCCATGGCAACAATCATAACAGGATGCTCGTTTTCTCTCAGATAATAATACATAGAAATGACTCCAGCACACACTTCACTAGCCACTGAGATTATAGAGAAAAAAACAGGCCAGACAAAAGTGCAGGCTGCTATAGAGAAACCTGGTGAATATTACGGTTACTATTAACCTCCAAGAGTGAAGGAGACTGTGTACATCAGAATGAAACAAATGACATTATTTTGATGTTTTAATATTACAGATCTTATTACTAGCTCTGATCAATGGTACAGTTTACAATAAAGATGTTTATGTTAACATGAGCTAACAATGAACAATACTTTTACAGCATTTATTAATCTTGGCTAATGTTATTTTCTACATATGAATGCAAATACATTTTTAATAGTAAAAGTTGTATACTCTAACAGTTTTTATTGCATTTCTACAAACAGAAAGACAGACAAAACTACTACATTGAGGAAACATTCTATCATAACCTAACATGAACCTATAATGAACAAGAGTATATATATAAATTAACATGAACAAAGATGAATAAATACTGTATTCATGAAGTTTTCACACTGATCAGTCCACTATCAGCACAAAACAGCATTATTTCTGTTCCCAAGGGCTGCATGTAGTTTTTCTTTAAAAGAGAGCACTTATTAAGGGCAGCTGCTCTGGTCCGTATATTAATGAGAATGTTAAAGGCAATGACTAATCCTCTGCACACCTTCTGTGA
Organism: Myxocyprinus asiaticus; assembly: GCF_019703515.2. Taxonomy (NCBI): domain Eukaryota; kingdom Metazoa; phylum Chordata; class Actinopteri; order Cypriniformes; family Catostomidae; genus Myxocyprinus; species Myxocyprinus asiaticus. The sequence continues at coordinate 15,098,583 of NC_059346.1, read as the reverse complement.
AGGTTTGGTGCTCATTAATCAACCTGTCTTCCCTACAGCCTGAGAGCCTGCAGTAAAATCTTTGCTGTCATGCACACAGGGAGGTGTAGCCAGTAGTTGCATAATTTGGATGCTCTAACTGTGCAGGCATGCCAGAATATACTGACAGAGCACAGATGCCAACCTATGATGTCATAATACTAGAGAGCATTTAACCAATAGAAGCAGAGGAACAGACTCTTTGCAGGGACCAAAAGGCAATTCACATTTGCGCTTAATTGTTGCTTAAGACTTTAGAAATTTAAAAAAAGTTCAGACCAGCATAAAAACTAACAAGAAACTATATAGAATAAAATATTTAGCCTCTCAAGTAAATGTGACAAACAGGAAAACATTTATGAAAAAGGTTTATTACCATAATAAACACATACAGTACATCATTTCAACAAAATGTACAAAGTGCAATATGCATTGAAACTACAGCAAATCTGCAGTACAAAGGACACAATTACTGCATGTTTAAAAGCAATACAAGGGTGACATAACATGAAAGGGAAAGAGCATTCCTAATTTGTGATCACTGCAATTAAACAGCATTGCTTATTCACAAAAAGAGGCTCAACATCCAACAAGTGGAAAGTCTACAAATGGATGAATTAGGAACAACCAGTGTAACTTGATGAAATTCTCTCCAAGCCATTGTCACCATCTCTCCCAAGCGAGAATCTATGGCAGTTCCTAAAGCAATAGCATCGATAATGTGGCTATTTAATATTGATAATTAATGCAGAACTTTGGTCATCTCTTCTTACTTGAATAACATACAGTCCTTCCTCACTTCTTTGGAAAGGAAAATCACTCAAAACTTGGCAACCCTAATACCTTTCATCAGTTTGTGTTCTTTTGCCCTTGTTGCAAAAAGCCAAGGGAAATTTGCCAAATATCAATGGTATATTTCTATTTTCTCTACTACAACAATAAAATGTACTAGCAAGTGCAAAGGAAATGTCTGCCAGTTTTAAAATGTGCCCATTTATCCCATCAATCTCTCTCACTGCCTAACTGGCAACATTATTAGATGGGAGGCAGCACAGAACTATGCCTCTAGCGCTTTTAGATAAGGCACTTGATGTTGATGATACAAGACAATGCAGGAAACCAATAACATTCAATCTGTAATCTTTGACTCTAATTTGACCACAATATGGCATCAGACACAAAATGGTAAAGACTTTGGGGAAAGGGGGGTTTGGGGCACAGTTTACCACTTCACACAGTGTGTTTTGCCTTCCAAAATGGATGAAAGTAACAGTTTGTGACACAGAACGCCGTTCTGTTTAATAGCTTAGTTTTCTCCTGTCAGTTTAATATTCAGGCCCCAGAAGGAATATTAAATTAAATGAATGATACCCATTCAATCCAAAATGATCCATGCAAACCCGCAGGCAACCATGTACAGGATTGAGGAACTGATTCAAGTTGGCTAGTACCATGAACTCCCAGCAATCTGTTATATGACCCACATACATATAGTATTTACATACAGTATATTGTGGAGTGTGTGTAGAGGTGGAAAGTGTGTTTACTACAGTATGAGCCTGCTCATGTCTTTAACATTAAAGCGTGCACACGCACACACATACACACTCTCTGAAAGGGTTTCATATTCATAAATAGTTCACAGTAATGGTGTAGCCAATGTGCAAGGCACCACTCGCACACATTCAGCTTCGCATTATATTTGCTCAAACTTGACAGCATAGATAAATGTACAAAATCAGTTTTAAAAAATATTGTAAAAGTATGCTGCATAATAATAAACCTCAAGTACGTCAATGCAAGTTGTAATTGGCCAGCCGATTGGTAAATTAAGGCCCGTTGACAACAGAACATGAAAACAAATAGAAGTGTGTTGTTATCAGAGCTTTTGTGATCACATCAACTGGTATGGCAAGTGTCCTCCGATACAGATGGACTTACTTGTCAAGAACATGTCTGGGTCATATTTCACCCCAGAATCAAAAGACAAAAATAAGATTTTTCTAAAAGTAAAAACGAAACCTATATTTAGGACATTCATTTTTTTTTTTTTTTTTTGCATTGTGCAATCATTTTTCATAACAATTAAAGTAATATTCCGGGTTCAATACAAGTTAAGCCCAATCGACAGCGTTTGTACCCTAATGTTGATTACCACAAAAAAATTATTTGGACTCGTCCTTCCTTTTAAAAAAAAAAAAAAAAAGCCAACATCGAGGTTACAGTGAGGCACTTACAATGGAAGATAATAGGGCCAATTTTTGGAGGGTTAAAAGGCAGAAATGTGAATCGTATAATTTTATAAAAGGACTTGCATGAACTGTTCTGTTAAAACTCATGGATTATTTGAGCTGTACAGTTCGTTTAAATCGTCATTTTTACAGTCGTAATCAGGGTGTGTTGACATTACATCGTCATGGCAACAAAGTTGTAAAATTGGCTATAACTTTACACAGTAAAATAAGTAATTTTATCGACCTAAAATCATGTTAACACACATATTGTTTATGTCTTGTGGCTATACTTTTGAAACATTGAGTATTTTAACATTTACAAACTGGCCCCTTTCACTTTCATTATGTGTCTCACTGGAACCCAGATTTTGGCTTTTTTTATTTTTTTAAGAAATTTTTTAAGCACAATTCCCCCTTAATTCTCATTACTGTAATAACAAAAATAAATGTAAATTGTGTAGTATTTACACAGTATAGCAGTTTGTATTTGTTGTACTGGCTGTACGTTTATACTGATTTAAATAAAAATGATTTTGCTGAATTTTATTGACTGTAATACAGTCAAAAATACTGTATTACAGAAATGAGAAATGAGAATGGCAACTTGAGAATAATGAAAATCAAATTAACATGTTAATGGTCCTAAAAACAGGCTTTGTTTTTACATGCAGTATATTGTTTCTATTTTCGTTATTTGGGGGTTAAGCGTGATCTGGACATGTTTTTGTGAAATTTACCCATAGAGATACACCCTCACAGCTAAACTATTTCAATTGAATGAAAATCATGTCACATACTGTATTTGCCTTATAAGTCCCATGCTGTCTGTTCTTGGTTCAGCATTAGTGTGATCTTCAATTCTCCATCTGTAAAGATTTTGTTCAAAAAGGCCATTCCACTTTACCTTGGTTTCATTATGGAAAACTAACTGTGAGTACTAAGTAGTAACAGCCTCGCTCAGATCATTTCCTTTCATTCCAAGAATTTTCACTACTGTGTCAGGGAAAAGATTTTAAATATATAACAGTCTCTCTTTACCTTGGAAAGTAAATGATTTGTATCGCCTTTGGAAATATGGAGCGTCTCTTCTGCTAATGACACTAAAATAAAGGTCCCATTTTTATCAAACCCCTCAAAGCACACGTATGTGCTATTAGAGACTGTAACAGCAAAGGCAGTGACCCATATCTGCCCTAAACCCATTTGCTCTTTTTTCAAACTGAAATACAACAGGCCTCAATGACAGCAACACGGATAGTCACATTCTTCAAAACAGCAACTGCATCTGTGAGCGTTTCAGTGGAAAGAGAACAGCCACCTGCAAGTTGATCTCAGATTGAGTGCGTGCGGTGCTTGACTTTGCCCGATTGTGATTGATTGTCTTTCATATCACCCTTATCAAGTATTAGAAGAATGGAAGAATCTAAAACAAACTTTCTCTTGGTTATTCAGTTTGAATGACCCTCAACACACACTGCACTGTGTGTGAACACTGAAATGTAGCCAGTCATCATGTTTCACTATCAGCCTGGCTTAGGACCATTGTCTTGGGGGGTACAATGTTTTCCTGGGCCACGTGACGGTGGGGGTGGGGGGTTTGCACTAAACTCCTCTATAGTCCAGGGGCCCACCCATAGAAATGTTGTCTTTAAGCTTCAACCCCTGCCTGGTCTACAAACATTACTGTATTGGTATGAGGTATTGATTTGAAACCTGTGTGAAAAGCATCAGTGTTATATACATGATACCAGAGAAAAGTATGAATGAACAGAGGTTCCTTGTGCACATTCATAATGTCCATCAGCACACTGAGAACTTTCCTAATCATGGTTGAGAGTCCATTTCCTTTCACCGTACAGCCAGGAAGTGAGAGCTTGGCAGGGAGTAAGATTTTAAACCCTTTTCAAATTTGTGACCATGTCCGAAGGAATCTGTGACTTGTACTGGTCTCCAAATAAGTGATTTATGGTGCGATAAATGGGTGGACAGATGGAAACATTACACAATGGTCTATTTGGACTCTTTCAGTAATGGTCTCTTTTATGGTGAGTTCTTATTTTGCTTTCAAAACAGCAATAAGAGCTGTAAACCTCACAAACCGTTTGTCAGTCAGTGCAGTTGTCCAACATGAACATGGGATTCAAATGTGTAATACACATCCAATTAGGTTCCAATGCAATGAAAGCCTGTCCTGAAAATTTTGGATACCTATCTGTTAAATATATGTTTATATTCAAAACATAGAAGCAATTCAAAGCTACTCTCTCAAACCATTCTTTTGTAGGGCGCACTCTTTACCCAACTTGTAAAATCTGTTTCTCCCACAGCAAGAGCTTGGCTTGGCAAATGTTCCCAAGTGACTGAAATGTTTTAAAAAATATATAAATATATAAGTTCAGCTGAAATTGAAGCCAAAGGTATCGTTGCACTAAAAGCTTCCACTCTTGCTGTCAGCTCCTGGATTCTCCAGTTCCTTCTTCCATTTGGTTGAAGACCTCTATGTTGGTGGAGGTTGAGGAAGAGGGTGAGGCCCAAGGTCTGGCCCATTCTGGGCTGACTGAGCGCTCAGGTTCTGGGGAAAACGAGAGCATGAGAAGGGTTCCTGCATCAGAGGAGCACACCGAACACAAATCCTCAGATGAGAAGGTAAGGCTGCCCAGTTTGGCAAGAGAGTTGGAACGCTTGAGTCGAGAAGGTACGGTTAGTCCTGCTAGTCGCATACGGGCTTCAATTTCCTGTGCACGTTGACGCACAAGGCCTGGTTTACCACGGACGCTGCGAAGGCTGTCGCTGCTGGAGCTGCGGGTGAGTGTGGAACCATGCGGGGACGAGACGGGCGTCAAGCCACCCGACCCTAGAACGGCCAGCAAGGCCTCGTTTGTCAATGGAACTGCAGCTTCAGTAGAGTAATCTATCCGTGTTCCAAAGGGCTTTTGGAATGGGTCAGCTGGATCATTGAAACTGTTTGTTGCATCATCAGCTGTGCTTGAATTAGCTCCCCGTTGCTCGTTTGCACGTGCACGCTCCTGAAAAAGACCAGAGAGTTTTTCCAAGCGCTCTGTACGACGGCGAACAAGGCCGGACCTTTGCAACTGGATTAGAGTCTCTTGTTGTTGTGGGGAGCAAGTGGCCTCATCCTTCTCCAAACCTTTGATCTTGCTTTCATTTCTTGGAAGAGCAGAGGAACCTTGTACATCAGTATCTCCATCCCCCTTGTCCTCCTGAAATGGTGTCCCATTGTCCTGGTGGAGATCGTCAAGGGATTTGCTTACTGGCTTTTCCTTACACCCCAAGGGCATTGCATTGGCATCAAGGCACAGATCAGTGGCAGGCTTACCACACTTGGCTGTCATGGACAAGTTGGCACAGGGTGGCGTTTGAATGGAGATACTGGGCACACTGTGAAGGGGTAAGGGGGCAAGACCTTGTCTGTTAGCCTCTAACAGAGCACTCTGGGTGGGCTTGGAAGTCAATGGCGAGCCACGAGGATGCCTGGGCTTAGCATACTGCTTCAGATGGGCACTTTCCTGAAAAAAAAAAAAAAAAAGAATAAAACATCTTTTAAAAAAATTAATGTATATTGAGTAAAATTCATAGCATGAGATAGGATACCTCTGTAATGCTTTTTACTTTTCTATTCAAGATTTTATTTCTAATCAAACTACAACTACTAAATGATACCTCAAACAGTGAGTGTGTATATATGCACACCAATACACTGATAACTTCCAAAAATCAGCTTATTCAAAAATCAGATAACGCAAGAAAACCATGTTAACGTGGTTTGAAATCATCGGTTTATTCTCTGCTTCTGACATCAAAATGTAAACAGGCATACACACAACACTTGGACACATTGGATAAGCCGGTAAGAACACCGGTAAAGGTGTTTACATGCAATGTAAAATCAGGGTAATAGGCACAAATCTACATTTGCCAGTTAGTTTTTGCTTAAACTGTTCATGAAGGAATGCTGTTTAAGGCATTTACATGACCTTACATGTTGTCAGATTATTAAACTTCATCGGTAAAAGTACTTGCATATAAACACGCTCGATGCGGAGTGATATGGTAGGGTTATTTATAGGCCCAAATGGAATCTGGGCACAGAGAACTGTGCAGAAAGCTCTGCAGAATTCAAATGCATTGTCAAGTTTGGTTATATGATAATGCTTTCAGCTACAAATTCATATTTTACCAAGTTTAAACCCATTCCACATAATTATACAGATTTCCTCCCAAAATCAGCTCAGAAAATGCCTGCAGATTCCGTCTGGGCCTAGTTATGTCCCAAAGTAAGCAGTTATGTTAAGTGAGAATACTTTGTAAGGCCGTGTGTACTCACAGTGAGAATTTTTTGTGTTCTGATGTGGTTGTTGTTGTTGGAATTTTTGTTGCACAGATGGTTCATGCTCGCTAGGTCAATCCCCTTTTCATTTGACTCTTCCTCATTTTCTTTTCTTCCTCCCCCATTCCCATCTCCAATCTTCATTCCCTCTGCTAATGCTGCCATCTCTTCTTGCTCTCTCTGAGCCTCCTCTTCATCCTCCTCCTCCACCGTGCTAAACTCCAACCGCAGACGTAGTTCCTCTAGAGGCTCTGCCCCTCGAGAACAGGTCTGGGCGGCCATGCCCTCTCCAGGAACACTAAAGTGAGATAAAGGAAGTCCCTCGAGCCCCTCAAATGTTTCATCATCAAGAAGTGCATCTTCCTCCACATCTGCAACCTCAATGTAAAGACGATCTACATCCCCCAAAGGTGGAGCATAAATCGGAGTGGATGGCTCGCTGTCGAGGGCGGAGTCAGACAGGCGGCGGAAGTAGTAGTGGTAGTTTTGTGGGTGGGCAGGGTCCAGGTCTAGGCTGATAGGATAGGAGTGCACAGCAGGCTCACAGCATACTGTGAATGTAGGGTTCGTGAGATTGGGGGTGATGTGATCCACAGCCTCTGCGTTTATACAACAAGAGGCAGCAGATTGCTGGCAGTCAAGGTGATCACACTCTGAATCAGGATGCCATAGACGGTTATGGCGCTGTTTACTTAAAACAAACAAAGAGACAGGATGGGTCATAAAACAACAAAAATCATCAATAGATTTAGATTTTTAAATGGCTGATACCAATATCTAGAGAGCATGGTGGCGATGGCCAATAATATACCGAAGTATTAGTATATCAGTATTATACGCATGTATATTTATGTTAATAATAGAAAATGAGATATAAATTATGACATCAAATTATGAAACTTAAATTAACACTTATTTTACACACTATTTACTCAAAATAAAAAAATAAAAAAGACTCTGAGGTACCACTTTATATTAGGTGTCTTTAACTACTATGTACTAAAAAATTTATTGTGTAACATATTGTTCTGCAAAATTCTCACAAGATTAACTTTTGCTGCTACTGATGTTGGGGTACGGGTAGGTTTAGGGTTTATATAAGGGTTAGGGTTTAGGGTAAGGGTTAGGGTAAGGTTTGGAGTAGGGGTAAGATTCACAGTGTAACTACAGATGTAATTAAATGTAGGTACTTTTAATGTAAGCACAATGCAACAACACATATATACATATATAACTAAAGACACCTAATATAAAGTGTGTCCAAAATTTAAAACAGAATTTTAATTAGTCATTGACAAGAGTGTAAGTAGATTTTGAAACTGACATAAGGGGGAAATACCCCTTCTGCTAATCAGTTAAACTGACACGGTTTCAGAATGGCCAAATATCATCCCATTAATTGGCCTAGCTGATATAAAAGTCAATCACTAAACACAACTAATAGCTAGAAATACATATACTAAAATATAATATACAAGCCAGAGGTATGACAAAAATCTCTCTCATACCTGGCATCCAATATGCCCTCATACTCTGCCAGCTGCCTCATGAAGCTGGCATTAGGACGTGTGATACTTCGCTTCTGTTTGACGAAGTTATAGGCCTTTTCCAGAGACCAGCCATATTCTTTCATGGCATAGGCAATTACTGTAGAAGCAGAGCGGCTAACACCCATCTTGCAGTGAACCAAGCATTTAGACTGATTTTTCCTGAAGAGTACAGAGCAAAACAGAACTGAGGGTGGAGATAAAAATATGGAATATACGTCAATTCATCCCTGAACACAAACACAATTCTGACAGAATTGCAACAGTGTGCCAAGTTACAATTCTTACATCTATAACTTGATAATGACTAACTCGCACAGAAAAAGCAGAGTATATTGCTTATTTATTTTGTGACAGAAGTCTGAAATGGCACCTTACTTTGCTTTGACAATGAAGTTGTAAGTATCATTCCAGTGGGCCAGTAAGTCTGTTGCCTCGTCGTCGTACACCCGGACATTGTGGTAGCAGAATGTTCCTGGAAAGAAGTTATCTATTTCCCTTGTAACATTTAAGATGTAGGCCACCCTAAAACAGCAATACATTAAATGAAAAGATTTCATAAATTACATCTGGAGAACAATGGAAAACCGTTTGCATGCAGGTTTTTTCGTATTCCTTACATCAGAGACTAAAAATAGACCCACTAGCACTGTTTCTTACTGTAAAATAAACTTTTGCTAAAATAGGAAAATATGGTGCCCTTTAAAATGAAATATGATACAGACTCACCCCAAACTTTCACATTTAACTAACATTAACCAATTTAAAGATGAGAGAAATGACACCATGAGAGAAAAACAAACAGTTGATGTTAGTAAAATGTAAAACTCACCCAGTTTCCTGAAGTTCCTCTAGATTCGAAGCATTCCATTCAGAACCCTGAAAGATGAATGATACAAAACACTGGCTGTTTTAGGAAATTCGGTGCCAAGTGGCCCACATACTGTATGAAACATACCTTCTGCTCTGCCACAGAACTAAAAAGCTTTACCTTAAACAAATTAAAACAAATTCACTGTAGTAACTGCATAATGGCTCACAATATTTTCAGAACTGAGTTTTGGATGGCCACACAATGTTCTCTGATTTAAACTGATTTATAACATTTTTTTAGTAAGAATACCACAGCACTTGCTCACTGCCACTGTGGCCATGAGTCCTAAACATTTTTCTAAACCTGCCCTATCTTCTGACCCATTTTTATCTCTATATCTCACAGAAATATCTGAAGGAATATACAAAGCAAAGAAATTCCTCTGTGCCAATAACAACAACAAATAAAAAGTACAAAATAGAGAGGTGGACTTTCTTGACTATCACCGTGCTTCCAAAATAATGATGTCTTGAAGGAACAGTTCACCCAATAATGAAAATTCTCTCATTTACTCACCCTCATGCCATCCTAGATGTGTATGACTTTCTTTCTTCTGCAGAACCACAAACAAAGATTTTTAGAAGAATATCTCAGCTCTGTAGGTCCATTCAATTGACTCCAGTGGTCTTCTAAAGTGATCCAATCGGTTTTGGGTGAGAACAGACCAAAATATAACTCCTTTTTTACTAAAAATCTTGACATCGGCAGTCTCGTTGGTGATCATGATTTAAAGCTCGATTACACTTCCTAGTGCCATCTAGCGCTCTGCACAAGCATGAAGCACTAGAAAGTGTAAATGGGCTTGAAATCGTGATTGTGCCTAGTGATGCAATGCAAGATGGACAGTGAAGGAGGTGTTATATGTTGGTCTGTTCTCACCTAATACCGATAAGATTGCTTCCGAAGACATGGCTTAAACCTCTGGAGTCTTATGGATTACTTTTATGCTGCCTTTGTGTTTTTTGGAGTTTCAAAGTTTTGATCACCATTCACTTGCATTGTGTGGACCAACAGAGCTGAGATATTCTTTTAAAAATCCAAATATTGGGAGTCACGTGACGCCATGCGAGGATTGGACGTGCGAATGGCGAGCTCTTCACACTTTGCTAGTTTTAATACTTTTAATGACATAAACCGGTGAGATTCAATCCACTCTGTTCCATAACTGTTCTAGGAGGATAATATGTCAAAGAATTCAAAATCCTCAGGCTCTGGAGACATTAAAAGACACTTACGTGCTCAAGCTGACGCCCCCGAGCAGGCCGCAGGCCTGGGAGTCAACTTAGTCAGGGAGGTGCAGGAAATGCGGCGAGAGATGCTGAACGTGTTGGCAGTGTTGACGAAGGTTGTTGCTGACTTGGAGGATCTTGCTGTGATACGTCGATCGATCAATGCCATGGAGGCAAAGTTCACTGATGTGGTTACAAGAGGGAGATGTTGAGAAACAGATCGATTACCTGGAGTCATCGGAGAGGAAATTATCTGCTAATCCGCTAGCGACCAAGGTGGATTTGGAGTGTGTCTGAGAGAAGTTGGAGGACATGGAGAACCGTAGCCGGCGGAATAACGTCCGCATCGTCGGAATCCCTGAGGGAGCAGAGGGACAGGATATGGTAAAATTCCTGGATGGGCTCTTTCCGAATCTGCTCGACATAGCAGGCCATAAGCTGGAAATCGAGCGAGCTCACAGGGTACCTGATCGACGATCCGTGGAGGGAGACAGGCCCCGAATTCTGGCCTAATTTTTTTAGATCATCCGATAAAAATCTTGTGTTGCGCGAGGCGAGGAGTAAAGGAAGGCTTTCTTGGAAGAACCACAGCATTTTCTTGTTCCAAACTTTGTGAATTTGACAAGAGAGAAACATGATTGATTCAAGGAATACAAGAAACTTTTACATCAACGGAAGGTCGCTTTCGCACTGATATTCCTGGGCAAATTGAGAATAGATGCTAAGGATGGCCGTAAAGCATTCACATGCCCACAGCAAGCGATGTCCTTCATAAAGTCAATGGAGTAAGTCATCTTGTTGTACTCATGCTGCAGCCGAGTGGACCGGCTCACTGAACATTCGCTTGACTGTTTGAGGATTCTGCACGCTTTTTTTGTGCTGGTTTCACCTAGCGGCTGGAGTTTATTTTGTAGAGTGGCACACCTTCGGGACAGTTTTGGATGAATCTACACGCTCTTTGTGCTTATTCCTCCTGTTGGCTGGGGTTTGTCTTGTGGAGTATTTCTTGCAAAGACATTGGAGTGATTAAGTCATTTGTTTGCACTCATGTTGCAGCCGAGTGGACCGGCTCACTGAACATTCGTTTGACTGTTTGAGGAATCTGAGCATTCTTTTTGTGCTGGTTCCGCCTAGCAGCTGGAGTTTATTTTGTAGAGTAATACACCTTCAGGACAGTTTTATGGATGAATCTACATACTCTTTGTGCTTATTCCTCCTATTGGCTGGAGTTTGTTTTGTGGAGTATTTTTTGCAAAGTCAAAGGAGTAAGTCATCTTGTTGTACTCACATTGCAGCCGAGTGGACCGGCTCACTGAACATTTGCTTGACTGTTGAGGATTCTGCGCGTTCTTTTTGTGCTGGTTCCGCCTAGCGGCTGGAGTTTATTTTGTAGAGTATCACACCTTCAGGACAGTTTTATGGATGAATCTACATGCTCTTTGTGCTTATTCCACCTTTTGGCTGGAGTTTGTTTTATAGATGATCTTTTGCTGTGTAATTCTGTCTCACAGAATTTTTATAGAAACACCGGACTTGAGCAATCTGACGGCAAAGTTGTCATGGGGGTTTTCGTAGGCGTGCATGGACTGTTTAGTGATGGACGCCAGTTGGTGCTGTCATGCGCAGGGTTAATTTGCACATTTTTCTTTTTTCTGTTTGTTTGGTTCTGGGGAATGTTCGGGGGGGGGGGGGGGGGGTTCTTCCCTTTTCTCCCCAATATGGACTGCCCTATTCTCAATGCACTCTAATTCCTTGTGGTGGCGAAGTGACTCGCCTCAATCTTGGTGGCGGTGGACGAATCTCAGTTGCCTCAGTTGAGTCCGTCAATCCGCGCATCTTATCACGTGGCTTGTTGAGCGCATTACTGTGGAGACGTAGCATGGGTGGAGGCTCCACGCTATTCTCTGCGGCATCCACGCACATCTCACCACATGCCCCACCGACAGCGAGAACCACATTATAGCGACCACGAGGAGGTAACACCATGTGACTCTACCCTCCCTAGCAACCGGGCCAATTTGGTTGCTTAGGAGACCTGGCTGGAGTCACTCAGCACATCCTGGATTTGAACTCGCAACTCCAGGGGCGGTAGTCAGCGTTAATACTCGCTGAGCTACCCAGGCCCCCGGATGTTTGGGTTTTGACTGTTGCACTAATGTTGGAATGTGGTCTTTATAATCTTGTTTTTGACACACAATACATTTTTTTTGTCTCTCTCCACATGCAATGTGAATGGGTTGGGGCACCCCATCAAAATAAGGAAGGTTAATTCTCTTCTTACGCATTATAAATATGATATAGTGTTTCTTTGAGAAACGAATCTTTTGCTGCAGGAAGCTGGAAAATTTGGGAGGATATGGGGTGGGTATATTTTCTTTAGTGCTGGCTCGTGTAAGAGCAGGGGAGTCATTACGCTGATAAATAAACATCTACAATTCAAATGTCTCAAGCAGATTAAAGATAAATTAGGAAGAGTCATTATTGTTTTATCTGAAATTCAGGGACAAAGTCTTATTTTGGCTAAAATGTATGCACCTAACCTTGATGATCAGGGCTTATTTATAGATCTTGAAGGGATGTTGCAAGCTGCTGGCACCCCTCATTATAATATTGGGAAGAGACTTTAATCTATTGATTTGAGGAGACTTTACTCAGTCCTTGATCATAGTGAAGCAAAAGTGTGCTAGCCCCCTAGGGCAACATTGACGCTTCACAGAATGTGTAAAAATCTCGGTCTTACAGATATTTGGAGACTTCTGAACCTATATGGGAGGGTCTATACATTTTTTTCATCAGTTCATAAGATTTACTCTAGAATAGATTTTTTTAAATATATCTAAGTCCCTCATTTCATCTAATGTTGATTGCTCAATTGGAAACATTTTAGTCTCAGATCATGCCCTGGTGTGTTTAGAGGCGTTACCACATATGGAGAAAAGGAAATCATATAGTTGCCGCTTTAATGTATCCCTTTTGCAAAATCCTGAATTCCAACAAATGTTAAAGGTTGAAATCAATGTCTATTTGGAGACCAACTGGTCCTCAGTATCCTCTGTGGGTGTGGCTTGGGAGGCAATTAAGGTGGTTCTTAGGGGCCGGATCATACAGTATGCCGCATTCACCAAAAAATCCAAAGTACAAGAACTTGTGGAATTGGAAGGGAATATTAAAAGTGCAGAGGCAGAACTGAAACGCCGAATGTCGTCTAATGGCCTCAGAGAACTGACCCAATTGAAATACAGATATAATACTATTTTGTCGCAGAAGGTGGAGTTTTGGCTATTCAGGGCAAGACAATCATACTTTGAGTCGGGGGATAGGGCAGGGAAACATCTGGATAGATATATAAAACGGAGAGAGAGTCTTTTTCTACCATTCCCACATCTTCGTCTACTGAAGAGGATATTAGAAACTTTGTGAAACCATTAGAACTTCCTAAACTGTTGGCTGAGCAAAAAAATTATCTTGATTCTGAGATAACCTTGGAGGAGCTTGGCGAGGTAATTAAGGCCTTGCCTACAGGCAAGGCTCTGTGGCCAGATGGCTTTGCCACTGAATTTTTAGATCTTATGCTACAGAACTGACTCTACTTTTGCTAGAAATTTATACAGAATCATTAAAGAATGGAAAGTTTCCGCCAACCATAACACAAGCCCGGATCAGTCTGATTCTTAAAAACGACAAAAATCCAAGCAAGTGTAAGAGTTACCATCCAATTTTCCTGATCCAGCTAGACGTAAAAATATCGTAAAAAATTTTGGCTACCCAATTAAGTAAAGTTATGATATCTCTTATACATATAGATCAGGTGGGGTTTATTTGGGGCCTTAATTCTTCTGATAACATTAGGTGTTTCATTAATGTCATGTGGGCAGTGGCGAATGATCAGACTCCGGTCCCTGCCATCTCGCTTGATGCCGAAAAAGCGTTTGATATGGTAGAATGGGACTATCTTTGGAGATTTTGGAAATTTACGGGTTCAGGAATACTTTTATTGGGTGGATTAAGTTACTTTATAGACACCCGGTAGCGGTGGTTCAAAGGAATGGATTAATTTCAGATTACTTTACTCTGAATAGGGGCACCCAGCAGGGTTGCCCTCTTTCCCCCTTATTGTTCTGTCTGGCCCTGAAACCATTAGCAGCTGCGATAAGAAATGAGGATGATTTTCCAGGGGTGGTGGCGGGAGGTGTAAGCTTTTGCTTTAAGCAGATGATATTGTATTATTTGTCTCTGATCCTACTAGATCTATGCCTTGCCTCCACAGAATTATTAATTCCTTTTCTAAGTTCTCAGGATACAGAGTGAAATGGTCTAAATCCGAAGCTTTGGCTCTGACAGCGTACTGTCCAGTAACGGCTTTTCAGTCTGGCGCCTTCCAGTGGCCCAAACAGTGCATTAAGTATTTGGGTATTTTATTCCCAGCAAATTTGTGTGATTTAGTTAGAGTTAATTTTGACCCTTTAATAAAAAGGTTTTTGAGCGATGTTGGCAGGTGGGCTTCATTACATTTATCTATGACTGAGAAGATTACTGTTATTAAAATGAATTGTATTCCAAAATTCAACTACCTGATACAATCTCTCCCTATAGATGTCCCCCTCTCTTATTTCAAGCAATTTGATAGCATAAGGAGGTACTTCATTTGGAATGGTAAGCGTCCCACATTACATTTCATTAAGTTACATAGGCCAATTGACAAAGGTGGGCTAGGCCAACCCAAGATTTTCTTTTATTATTATGCATTCAGTCTCAGACATTTGGCTCATTGGTCGCTTCCACCTGAGAGAGCCCCTCCCTGGTTTTGTATTGAACAGGAAGTTCCTGCCCCTATTTCGCCACTGCAAAGCCTTTCTATCAAACTAACCGGAGAAGTTAAGTTACACCCCGTTATCTTGCATTTCCATGCGGTATGGACAAAAGTGTCCAGAATGTTTAATTCAGACATTTATTTAAATGTTGCCTCGAGCATATGACTGAAACCAAAATTATGTATTAATAAGTCCCCTTTCTGCTGGACGGAGTGGATTGTGAGAGAGATTAATATGCTCGGTGACCTATATGAGAGTGGAGTGTTGAGATCCTTTGAAAATATGGTTAAATATTTTGGGATTCCCAGGTCTCAATTCTTTAGGTATTTACAACTGTGCCACCTGCTCTGTAATATTTTTGGAGTAGCATACACCCCCCTAAAGCGGCAGAGTGGTGATTACTGCTTTTGGAAAAGGTCACGAGGCATCAGTTTATTATTTCCTGCTAATTCAGAGTCTGGGGACGTAGCTTCAACTTCTCTCAAGAGATTACGGGAGAAAGATTTAAACTTGGTATTGGAGGAGGGAGTGTGGGCTAGGATTCTAAAAATGCAAGGGTGCACCTTATGCAATTTAAGATTTTACATCGATTCTATTGGATCCCCTCCAGATTGTATAGGCTTGGTCTTAAAGTCACACCCACCTGCTGGCGATGCCAATCAGAAGATGGGGACACAACCCATGTTTTTGGTGGAGTGTTAAGATCCAAGAATTTTGGTTGAGGGTGACGTATTGGGCACTCAAATTTCATTTTGCCCAAGACTCTGTATTATAGGCGATGGGGCGGTCATTAATACAGGGGATAAATACATAAGAAATTGGGTCCTAGCCAGTGTTATGATCAGCAGACAGATCATTCTTAGGGGATGGAGGTCGGCTGGAGCACCCTCATTTCGGTAGTGGTGCACAGAGATGGGCAGGGTGGCGGCATTTGAAGAAATTTCAGATAGAAGGCTAGGCAACCTGGAGGTATTTAATAGGAAGTGGGGCACCTATTTGATCTTTTTGGATGGCTCTTGGGGAGGGGCAGTGGACAGGGATTTATAGTTTTAAATGTGTGTGATTATTATTTATATATATATATATATATATATATATATATATATATATATATATATATATATATATATATAATTTATTTATTTATTTTTTTGTGCGTGTACTTTGGCTTTGACCACAGGGATGTTTGTTGGGGGTCAGGGTGGCGTTGGGGATTGGGAGGGGGAAAGGGAAAGGGAATAATGGGGGTTAAAAGTTGATTCTGTGCATATATGTTTTGCTTTTCTGTTTCATTTTTGGAAACAATAAAAATTATTAATCGGAATAAAAAATCCAGATATCACAAACGAAGTCATACATGAGGGATGGCATGAGGCTGAGTAAATGATTAGAGAATTTTCATTTTTGGGTGAACTATCCCTTTAATATTGAACATTTGATCTTTTACTTGTCATTCTTCGATTCAAACCATTTAAAATTTTTCATCTTACTATTTCATTTTACATTTTAGTTTATTGTCTTGTCTATTTAATTAATTGATTAATAAATTTATTTAATTTGATCTATTCTCTAAATGTATTTTTTTAAAATGTCCTACCCAGATCAGCCTAATACTAATTTTGTTCATTAATTGTTCACCGTTAAAAGTGAAGTGTTTAATTTTTTCAATGTTAAAATACTCAAAATACAGTGTTAAGCTGTTCAAATATCAACTTAACACACAGAGACAAAATGTTTTGGTTTTTTTTGCAATTCAGTATGGCAACTCTAGTGGTGCAAGAAAAAAGATAGCTTTTTCTTTTTTGCAATTTTGAAAGCTTTAATTTTAGTAATACATGTGATTTTTTAATGATTATTTATAATAACTTGTCACTTTAATACTTAATCATCAGCAAGGAATCATGTCTATTTTTATACAATAAAAATCAATAAAACAACATTTGAAAGGGAAAAAAATAGGTGTGAGTGGGCAGGCTAGGTAAAAGCAGCACTCACCAAATAAAGATGGTCAAAGATGAGAGAGGCTTTGTCCATCTGCCCAAGAATAAGCAGCATCTCGTTGTCTATAAACTCTTTGTAATCTTTCAGGTTGCAGTTCATCTGTTGTTCCAGCTCATTACGGATCTAAAGAGAAATTTTGTGTTGGATTATTTAATGCAGTAAACTTAAGTGCCAGACTCAGTATTGTCTATATCAGTGGTTTGTCAACCAGTGCGACACATATGGGAGGAGAAAACGCTTCCAATATCTTGTGTGTCCAATCAAACACTTTGGATTTTGCCGCAAATTCATCTGTCACATCAGTAAAAGCTATCCATATTAGGAACTTGCCTATATGGACAGCTTGCGTGATATTCCACCGTCCTTAAAGAAAACAGTAATATAATATAATATTTCAATGTTTGACCAATAACATTTTTGTTTACTTTTGGTACTACTGTATGTTGGGTTGCCAGTAATGTAGATGTCCAATGAAAAAATCTGGGTCGTGAAGAAAAACCAGTTGAAAACCACTGGTCTATACCAGATATGTACTCTCTGCATTTCCTGCTGACCTCTTTGGACGTGACGTTTTCCAGGTCCTGGCACATCATGATACTCCTGAGTTTGGCTTTGATTAGGCATTCTGTTCTCTCTCTCTCTGTTGGCCTGGAGAACATAAACAGAGCTAATGTGAGCATCAGAGAACGTCTTATTTAAAGCCTCACTAATGCATCACCGTTCAGGTAGATGACTACTGATGCATTACACAGATCAAACATCTAGGAGATTAAATTGTGACAACAGTCAACAAATATGTCTGTTTTTTTGCTTACAGATTTGCAAAAGAAGAATGCAAAAAATGCACTTCCAAACAACAAATCAAAACGTTAATTTATATCTAATGGTAGGCTTTGCGAGTGCCAAGGACTTTGTAGTTTGCTGGTTTTTCAGAAGCACTCACTTGTCTACAAAGATGACTGGAGAGTCCGGTCGCAGTGTCTCCAGGTCCTGCATGGCATTCCATTCATTAATGCAGCTCTGTTCTGAGCTGATACAGCTCTGATAGTATCCCATCCATGTGAGCGCCATGCCACCAGGGAAATAGTTATACCTACGTGCGGCCTCACACGCCTTGTGTAGGATCTGTAAAGCTGACCTGAGGAAAGCAAAGGTTATATGTGAGAAGTCAAGTTCTTTATAGCTCTTCATTGTCATTGTAGAAGTACAACGAGATTATTTACAAGCACAACAAGATTAAAGACAGAGAGAATTGTGTAGTAAGAGATTTGTTACTTTTCTAATTATTTTTACATTTTAATGAAGGAACCCTAAGGGCTTGCGAAATACCGGTTGGGACACCCTGCACTTGATTGAACAAGTGTTAAGTAGCCTAATATTCTGGAAAAGTGACATTGGTGAAATTAAACTATTAACTATTAACTGTGACAAAAATATTGTCTATTCATAAGTCAATAGTCATAAATGTTTGTTCAATAACAAAGAATTACTGTACCAAAAAGTACAATGGTACTACCATAGTATTATGGCAACACCATGTTTTTTCTTTGGGCATGTACCACAGTAATACTGAAGTATACTAGACTAGATCCAAAGACCATGTAACTACTAATTTTTATTATTTTTTTATTATTATCTCTGTCTTGTTGTTGTATTTTTTTGTGCACTGGAAGCTTCTGTCACCAAGACAAATTCCTTGTATGTGTAAGCATACTTTGCAACAAAGCTCATTCTGATTCTGATACCACAGAACATGAATATAACGCCACTGTACTTTTATGTAAAGGTCACCAGATGGCAGTGTGGAGCTCCGCTTTTTTTTTTTTTGCAGACGTCAAACTCCCAAAGCAAATGTAAGCTTGTGAAAAACAGTCAACTCATATCTTCACCAAGCCCCTGAGGACTCTGCTTTTACCTCATTAACAAACAAGTGAACAAACTCACAAGCCAACTAGACGAGGGCTCTTTAGGGAAAAAACAACAACAATTATTTTTTATTTTGTTACCTGATTAAGAGAGCTCATTGTAGGATTGGACAAAAAAATGAAAAATGAAAATAGCAATTCTGTGTGATTTTAGAATGTTTCTTCAGTGAAAAGTTGATTGAGCATTTTTTTTTTTCTTTCTTCTTTTTTGGTCAAAATGTTTAAAAAAAAATCAAATGAAAGCTCAAAATATTTGACCTCTCAAAAACACTGTTATGAAGTCTTAGATCAGCATGCAAACCAGTAAAACTGGTGTGTATACATATATACATATATATATATATATATATATATATATATATATATATATATATATATATATATATATAAAGACATCCAAAGCTAGATCGTACGATATTTAAAAGGCTCTAGTACATTAGGTATTAATTTTATTTTCTCACCACATGGCCTGGACTGACACAGGCTTGAAGATGTGTGTGTGCCCTGCGGTAGTCACACTGAAGCCCCTGGAGACATGAGAGAAGAGGTTAACTAAGGCTGTTACACATCATAACAAAAGAACTACAACCTCTCTGAATAAAGGAAAAAAAGAAATACTTCTCGTATTTTTTCTCTACTTGCGTTACAGTGTACATTTGTTTACAATCAGTAAAATCTAGTTCCATAAACAGTCTAGATCTGTGCACCAAATGCTCAAGCATCAAAACACCCGCAGCCTGCACTTCCTCTTCATGACCAGAAAAGGCAGTACTCACCCATCACCATCTAAATGAATTTTAGTGTCGCTCCAAAGAGGCAGCACCATCCCAATAGAGCAGTTCTTACTGTGAATGAAGGAAGAAAAAGATAAGACACTTTTACATAAGTAAAGATCAAAATTTCACTGCTATATGTTAGACAAAACCACATAAAATAAAAATCCAATACTTTCTCCTATTCCAGTGTAATATGCAGTCAATGTAAGCTATTTATATGTTGATTTCCCCTTTTCAAATATCTCAATTTCAAATTTACCTGAAAAGTGTAAACACTGATGCTATCAAAAAATGCTGTTTAAGGATCCTGACCAGCTGACACAGCAACACTGGCTCAACCAATGCCATGAGTTTGGGGCGGGGCTACCCATTTGTCCAATCAATGGAAGATGGGGGGAGTGTTCAGGAAACCTGTCAATATTTTTGTCATTCCATTTGGTGATGCTAGTGGTGCAGAAATTACACATCTCATCTTTAACTACATGCAGCTTGATGGTGCAGTTATAATAAATCAATGTCTACATCTTTAATTTAGAGTCATTCTACCTTTGACACAGTGAACCACAAGATCCTCCTGTACACACTCTCTGACCTAAGCATCACAGTAACCCACACTTGGCTGGTTCGAGTCGTACCTCACAGGCAGATCCTTCAAGGTCTCCTGGAGAGGAGAGGTGTCAAAGTCACACCAGCTAACCACTGGTGTTCCTCAGGGATCAGTGCTTGGACCCCTACTCTTTTCTGATAACGCAGCTCCACCTGCCATTCCAGCCTGACAACTCCACAGTCTCAGCTTGTATTTCAGCCTGCCTTTCAGATATCTCAGCATGGATGAATGAACACCACCTTGCCAAGCTCAACAGCTCAACCTTCCCAAGACAGAATTTCTGGAAATCCTTGCCAACTCATCTGTCGACCACAACCTATCAATTGGTTCAACAATACTAACACCAACCAGGACAGCCAGGAACCTGGGAGTGTTGTTTGATGACCAGCTAAATTTCAATGTCCTCATCTCATCAACTGGCCAGTCTTGCAGGTATGTGCTTTAAAACATCAAAACAATCAGACCTTTCCTGTCTGAATATGCTGTGCAGCTCCCGATCCAAGTTCTTGTCATTTCAAGACTTGACTACTGCAATGCTCTGTTGGCCTGCCTCCCCACTAGCACAATTAAGCCACTGCAGTTGGTCCAGAACACGGCGGCACATATGGTCTTCCACCAACAAAAGATGGCCCACATCACCCTCCTCTCTCACTCTACTAGCTACTTGTAGCTGCCTGCATCAAATTCAAGGCTTTGTCTTCGGCCTTCAGGACAGCCGATGGAACAGTACCCTCTTACTTCAACTCACTCATCCAGGTCTATGTTCCCTCTCGCTCCCTGCGATTTAAGAATGAGCGAAGCCTGGTGGTTTCATTGCAACGAGGCACAAAGTCGCTCTCCAGGTCATTCACATTCTCTTTTCCTCTGTGGTGGGATTCACTTCCAGCCCACAACCGATCTGTTGAGACCTTCTTAACATTCAAAAAAACAGCTGAAGACACATCTCTTCTATGATTACTTAATCAGTACATGCATTCTATATATATATATATATATATATATATATATATATAAAACTTCTGTTCTACTCCAGCTTCAATTAGAACTTAGCAGTGTGATACTGCTGATATTGTTGGCTTTTGTATGACAAATTGCTTATGTTCCTCATTTTATAAGCCGCTCTGGATAAAATTGTCTGTTAAATGACTAAATGTAAATTTAAATAGTAAATTGCCCATGGAAATACATTACCGCTGCAGACTAATGCAACAGTAATATGCCTCCAACTCCCAGCATGCAGACAAGATCAACCAGCACAAGATTGTCTCTTTGAGACCCAAATATTCGTCTGGCTGCCTGGCTGATCAGTTTCTATAACGAATATCAAATGGCATGTCACCTGTCTTTGTTGCTGAAGTCCATGCCCAGCAGGATGTTTTCCTCTGTGTCTTGTCGGCCATTGGTGTAGACCACCACCATGTAGCGCACACGGTCCGACCATGCACTCTCTAACAGCACTGCCTGTAGATTACAGGTGAAATTTACAAGTTTTATTTTAATTTACGTGTTTGGTAATGTGCATGTGCAAATTAGATTTGAGATCTATGGCAAAGTGGTAAGATTATCAGTGAATATTGCCTTATCTACTATATTACTATTTTTTGGTGCTTTTTTTGAGCTTGAAAGCCCATTGTTACTATGTGCATTTGTTATATGAGAAAGACTTATATTTGAACATGCTTTAAAATTAAAAAGTCAAAGGATTGGAACAACATTTGGGTGAATAAACGAGGACAAAAGTTTTCATTTTCACATGAACCATTCCTTTAATTATTTACGGTACCTTTACACTTTCTATTCACAGCTGAAAATAGTTTTTGAAGGCAAATGCACTGTAATTAACATGCCACAGATAGAGTAAATGGCAGTGGAATTAGTTTACATTTTACCATAGAAACCCTCAGAAACTGCTTGTAAGTCTCTGATAGTGTTTGTGTGTGTGTGTGTGTGTTCTTACAAGTTTGATACGATCCTCAGAGCGAAGAATGTTGATCATCACCTGTAGATGCTGAGGTAATTCACCTGTTGAGTGAAACGATCATTATAAATCAAACAAATCCATGACAACTATTTTATTTAAACTGACATCACTGTCATGTCAAGCCCATATCTGAAATCAATAGAATAAAAACACAACCATAAAATACATAAGGTGATGTCATACAGCTATAGTAAGGAATGAATGATTCACACTTAGACGGTTGACTATGAAAGTGAGGAGTCAACTGAGGTTTATTAAGAGTAAGCAGGCCAAGAAAATGCCTGTTGAGTGATCCGAATCAATCTTTAAGTGTTGGGTGGGAAGACAACAGTATGTGTTTGATTAACGTTCTTATGGTGCTGTTGATTTTATGAGCCTACAGAGTACAAATTGTGCAAATACACATAGATGTAATGTGAAGAGAATGTGCTTTCAGAGATGAAAAAACAACTTTCTTGTGTGTACATGACTAGCATAATGCAACATGTGACCAGGGGTCGCCCGAAAGGTTAACTGAAGGTATTCCGTCACTAACCAAGTTTTGAAAACATTAAAGGATAATTTCAAAATGGTATCCATCATTTTGACAGATAAAAAATAAAACACCTGGTCTATTGTGTTTCCTTACTTAAAAAAACATACAACAGTTAAGGATGTCAATTGGGACTCCAAGTGAAGAAAAGGGGAGCTATTGGGATACAATTCAAGGGATTTAAATTGGATTACCAGGTTGCAAGACCACAGTGTCTGTTGTCTTTTTCACATTGCAAGGTACAATGTAATTATGGCTGGATTAATAAACCATATTAAAGTTTCTCCAAACTTGTCAGTCATCCATGCTTTTAGTTCTTTAATTCTTTTTGAAAGCTATGTCAAGACAAAATCTACCACCGGAAACGGAATAATTTTTGAAAAAATTAAAACAATGACGGATAAAAGTAGAATATAATGAAAAATTTGCACAACCCTGTCCGTTAAAAACATGGATTTGTAGCACAAACTCTGTATGAGTTATGTTATACTCAAATGATTGCTTGACCATAAACCAGCCAAAAGTTCAAAGGCATTCTGCCCATTGTAATTTAAAATTGTAGGTATCGATAATTATAAATTTGACAACTTGTCAATCATCTTATTCGAGCCCCTCCCTCTTTGATGAAATAGTTAATAAAACAAACTAAGCCTCGGCTACACAAACCTTTTTTCATTCCATTCTTCTCTTTTACACAGACAAACTAACCTTTTTGACCTTTGATTACAGTGCATTCCTACCCAAACAAACCCTCTCCTAGATTTGTAGGCTTTGGCAGAATCCATGCAGCTATAATGTAACTCAATTGAGGATTTATTATCAGAGGTTTTGTCATTGTGAGTCACTCCCTGTGACTAAAACAGCAATAAGATACACCGATCAACCAGCTAATATTGTGTAGGTCCCCCTCGTGCTGCCAAAATAGCGCCAATCCGCATCTCAGGATAGCATTCTGAGATGCTATTCTTCTCACCACAATTGTACGGAGCGTTTATCTGAGTTACCGTAGACTTTGTCAGATCGACCCAGTTTGGCCATTCTCTTCTGACCTCTCTCATCAACAAGGTGTTTCCATCCACAGAACTGCCCCTCACTGCATGTATTTTGTTTTTGGCACCACTCTGAGTAAATTCTAGAGACTGTTGTGTGTGAAAATCCCAGGAGATCAGCAGTTACAGAACTACTCAAACCAGCCCATCTGCATCAACAATCATGCCACAGTCCAAATCACTGAGATCACATTTTTCCCCATTCCGATGGTTGATGTGAACATTAACTGAAGCTCCTGACCCGTATCTGCATGATTTTATACACTACACTGCTGCCACACGATTGGATGATTTTTTGGTGCCAGATGGGCTGGCCTGAGTATTTCTGTAACTGCTGATCTTCTGGAATTTTCTCTAGAATTTACTCCGAATGGTGCCAAAAACAAAAAACATCCAGTGAGGGGCAGTTCTGTGGACGGAAATGCCTTGTTGATGAGAGAGGTCAACAGAGAATGGCCAGACAGGTTCGAACTGACAAAGTCTACGGTAACTCAAATAACTGCTATGTACAATTGTGGTGAGAAGAATAGCATCTCAGAATGCTACTCTGAGATGAGAGTTGGCGCTGTTTGTGGCTGATTGGTGTATGTTAAGATGAAAGCCATGCCAAGGCCTTATTCAAAAATCTGATCTCAAACAAAATGTACAATTGTCATGTCATCATGATCCAAAATTTCCTTGATCTTTGGAAGAGTTTATTTTGTCTCACTTTATTTCAGGTGTCTTTTACTACTATGTACTATCATTAAAATACATACAATACAATGTATTTATTGTGTAACTACATGTTGTTTTGCAAAATTCTCCATGATTCACATTTTCTGCCACTGAGGTTGGGGTACGTTTAGGAGTAGGTGTAGGGGTAGGGTTAGGTTTAGGGGTAAGTTTAATAGTGTAACTACAGATGTTTTTAAATATAGGTACTATAAAAGTAAGTACAATGCAACAACACATATGTACATAATAAGTACATTGTATCAAATATTGAAGTAAATAGTAGTTAAAGACACTTAAGATAAAGTGGGTCCGTTTATTTTACTATGAAAACTATATGTATGATATGACCTATTTAAATATGTAAGGGGACAAATGCAGTTCTACAGTACTGTGCAAAAGTTTTAAGCACTATTGCGTAATGAGAATATATTCAAAATGAATGCCATAAATACTTTTCATTTATCAATTAACGTCATATTAAGTCCAGTAAACATAAAAAAAGCTAAATCAATATTTGGTGTGACCACCTTTGCCTTCAAAACTGCACCAATTCTCCTAGGGTTGGGGGGGGGGTTCTGTGGGGGCCATGCCATCTGTTGCAGGGCTCCCTGTTCTTCTATTCTATTCTATTCTATTTGCAAAAGGAAAGTTTGGGACTTTAAAATTATATTTCCTATTGACACACTAAAGCTAAAGATAAATAACCATCTTAAGACAATTGTTTTTGTGAAACATCTTACGTCCTTTTGCACAATACTGTATGTTTAGGAACACTTACTCTGACATCTGAATGATTTTCTTTAATATCACCATTTCACTCTTATATTATGCAGAAAAATAAGCAGCACAGGTGCAAAGCCATCTGAAAATATTTATGGTGTATCTGACTTTAGGAGGACAGTGTTTAATATATCATCACTGATATTATTTTAGATCGTCTAGCCCACGGCACTATGAGGATGCAAATAGAGGTTCTATGCAGATAGGACCAAAATAAGATGGAAATCTATGCCACTAACAAGACAAAACGAGGACTTCTGAAGAAAATGTCAGAACTGAGTTAAGATATTTGAGGTTGATTTACATTCTAAATGAGTACAGAGGATTTGTCTCATGATTGAATGTCAAACTGTGAGAAGGTCTTATAAGAAAAAGAAAAAAAAACATTAAAAAAAACAGCCATTCACCCTCTGAGAACATTCTGTACCTAGACTGACTGCTACACAGAGGAAGAGAAACCTTGCAACGTCTAGTCTCAGTTTGTCATCCGCTGTTTCTCAACTGAGACGGCTGACTTCTCTACCTTTTACTGCTATGCTGCAACTGTCCTTTTTCAAAAGATTTAATTCTACTAATTTAATTTCAGACATGCATCAATGTTTGCAGAAGTCACTTTATAGGAGGCTATTGTCTTTTTCCTCTTGTGACTGACAGGTAGCTGAGTGCTTATTCTCACATTTGACTTGACTTACAAGTTGATGACACCATTTTAAACCCCATCAGCCCTGCAGGCAGACTCTATGTAAAAACAAAGGCACTCGTCAAACCTGTGTTAACTCGCCTCTGATTAGCACTAGTGATGCGTTCAAACCTGACACTTCAAATTAAAAACCCTGTATCCCATCAAGAAGTCAGGCGACAGCAAAATATTAGCCAACTGACAAAACAGATGCTCAATAACATCAGATGATTTGAGATGTTTATAATTGAAAAAAAAAAAAAAATCATAATCTGTCTAAACCTGCTTTCATATGAGGGGCTGTCTGCAAGCGTGGCGAGAAAGAGTCCAGAAACCCTGAGGGCTTTTTGCGTCTGTGTGGGGTTTAGTTTCTCTCATAACAGACAAAAACCACCCAGAGCAACATACCCTTATGTTTAGCAGTAAACGTGTCCTTCAAAATTGGCATGTTCAATAAATTCAATGTGTCACACATGTTAAAAAGTGCTTGACAACTGGCGGAAAGGACATCTGACATTGTGAATTTGTCAGTGTTGTGACTGCGGACAGACATTCCTTGATTGACTAAACTAACCAGATCAAAGGAAGAAAATCAATAATACTCTTTAGATGTTAGAAACAGACTAAATATTGTGATGTTTTTTTGTTTTTGACAGAGACATGGCCCAAATACAGAACTGTTGTGTTTACAGAAACTGGTTTGAATCCGGCCTTGTCTCGACCACATCCCCCGACTCTCCCCCTCTACTTTCTTGTCTTGTCTTGACTGTCCTATAAATTAAAGGCAAAAGGCCTATTAACAAAATAATAATAATAATACTTAATGTTATAGTTTTAATACTCAACAAACAGGGGCTATGTAGACTATTATAAAATGGATGCATGTATGTAGTAACGGGTGGCACGGTGGCTCAGTGCTCAGTGGCTCAGCCCTGTCGCCTCACAGCTTTGGTTCAAGTCCTGGCTCAAACTGGGCCTCTCTGTGCAGAGTTTGCATGTTCTCCCCGTGTTTGTGTGGGTTTCCTTCAGGTGCTCCAGCTTCCCCCACAGTCCAAAGACATGCAGGTCAAGTGAATTGGAGACTCTAAAATTGCCCATAGGTGTGAGTGAGAGAGTGTGAATGTGTTTGTCTGTGTGTGTTAGCCCTGTGATGGACTGGCCACCTGTCTAGGGTGTTTTCCCGCCTTCGGCCCAAGACAGCTGGGATAGGCTTCAACACTACCCGTGACCCTATATAGGAAAATAGGCTAGAAAAATTCAATGGATGGGTGGATGAATGTAGTAACCATTTTATAAAAGCAAATGGTTTGCTGTGTAGTGCTTAACAATGCTCTATAGCCGTGACTATATTCAGAATATAGCATAGCCTCTTGTACCTTATTGCTTCCTTGTTAACTTGTTGTAGGGTGACCAGATGTCCCAGTTTAACCGGAACAGTCCCGATTTTAAGAGGTGTGTACCGGTGTCCCGACAATTCTCTAAAACATTTAATTATGTCCCGGTTTCAGCTTGTAGGCTCACTGTTTTTTTTTTCTTTCTGAAATTAAATATTCTCATTGTCCTTCTCGCTATTGCACGTTGATTTGACTTTTAATCAAGTCTTTCAGCAAATCAGTTGAAATATATTGTGTAGAAAACAATACCACTGCAATGAGGTCATGTGCTTGGCACTCTCACTCTTTGTCATCCTGTCAGACAGCACAAGTTAGAAATGCCTAAATAAAATGCGTTTACAACAATGAGCTATAAGAAGCCGATCCATTTCTTTGCGCGACACATAAAAATGTAAACAAGTTGTTTTGCTGTGAATGTTCATTTCCCCACAACCATTGAGGTAAATCAGACAATGTCGAATTCAGACAGCTACACTGCACTTTTCACATTGTACAAGCACTTAAATGTCGAGATGTGGGAATTGTGTTTTTAATTTTAGGTTCCAATGTTGTGAATTTTGTGTTAAAATGTGTACCTGCCATGACAAGTCATTTCATAATTACACATGCAATATGACATCATATGGATAGAAATAGGGATGCACCGATCCGATACCTGGATTGGTATCGGCTCCGATACTGAAGCTTTAGACGGATCGGGTATCGGTCCGACGAGCCCGATCCAAATCAGATACTGTGTGTTAGTAATGTTCGTTAATGTCAAGCTCCAAAAATGACATAAAAGAACCACAAAAACACCAGTAAAGCAGTTCATATGACTTGTGCATTTTATTCAAAGCCACTTGAAGATGTGCGATAGCTCTGTGAATCACAAAAGGCTGTGTTTAATAAGTAAATATCTAGTATGCACAGCGTCAGCGCGTTAGTGAATGGTGCTGCTCTGTTGACACAAACTCACGCACAGGCTGGTGATGCACTCGCGGCTATTTTTAGCCTTCACAACGATGCAAATATTTGAGCGCTACTCAAGAACAGCATCTCAGATATAGATGCTCAATAGTTTGGTTCACTTATAATATGCATTTAGAACACCACCGGAGGTGCATTTTACCAGAATTTGAATAAGAAGCGAATTAAACTACTATGAACTTGCCTACAAACAGATACTTACAGGACCTCCTGGAGAGTTTAGAATGTCAAAATATTTAAAAGTATTTAAAATTAAAAATAAAAGTCAATAATAATAATATTAATAACAATTTATTATTATTATTATTATTATTATTATTGTCATCATTAGTATTTTTTTTTACAATTTATAACAATATTTATGTTGAATGGGTTCCAAAAAAATAACTGTGTGAATGAAAAGTGGACTGATGTCTTACAACTAAATTGAACAAAAAAGAGATCTGAATCCTTTGAAGTCCAGATGCAAGTTGAAACATTTAAAAAAAAAAAAAGAAAAGGCAAAAATAAAACACTGGTTTCTTTTCTACTGAAGACCTGAAGACTGGAATTACTGTTAATTTTTCTGCTATATTATCCAGTATACTAGTTAACAATAAAGTGATTATTAATAAGCTATACATTTATATTGAAATAATGTGTAGTTAGAGGTTTGTGTTTCTTTACATATTAAAGAGTATTCCCAATTAGTTCCACACAATAAAGATATTTTAAACTGATTATGCAAAAAAACGACACTGGTATCGGCTTGGGATCGGTATCGGCCCATACTGAGATTTCCGATATCAGAATCAGATAGGAAGAGAAAAAGTGGTATCGGTGCATCCCTAGATAGAACAGGCTACATGGAATTTGTACATTTAAAAAAAAGCTAAAATGTGGTTAAATTGTGAAAAATAAAAAATAATTAAAAAAATAAATAAATAAATAAATACATTTTCACAAACTATATATAAAGTTATGTGCAGTTTGCATGCCCCTTTTGCTTTATAAGTTTTCACACCCCTTTCAGAATGTATATAAATATAAGAGATAAAAGATCATATGTTTTATGTAGTTCTGCCCTTCAGAAGCTACATAACACAACATTTAATCTAATTTACACAAATCATCCTGTTCAAAAGTTTGCATAGCCTTGGTCCTTGTGTAGCCTTCTTGAGCATCAAGGAATGTTTGCACCTTTTGTAATAGTTGTGTACGAGTCCCTCAATTGTCCTAAGTGCGAAAAGCTGGATCTCAACATCATGTATGCCACTGTTGGGAAGAGCTCAAATGTGCAGAAGATGCTGGAAAACCAAAGAATGCAAAGGACCTGGAGGATTTTTCTTAAGAAAAGTGGTCAGCTTCACTACTCAGGACACAGCAGGGACTCATGAACAATTATTACACAAACAGTCATTGATCATTGAGAAAGCAAGACACCATATTAAGAATCAAGGGAATGTAAACTTTTCAACAGGACCATTTATGTAAATTCAGTTACTTATTTTGTCTTGTGGAATATATGTAAGTATCTGTTATATCAAATTCTTCAGGGCAGTACTAAATAAAATAAAAAAAACTGCAATTTTATCCCACTTATTTTTTTTATGATAATGTCCCCCACCCCTCACCAAGTGTCCCGGTTTGAGACTTTAAAAATCTGGTCACCTTAACTTATTACCTATAGTGTCAGGAATACAGGGATTTACTACTGCTATTAAATAGAAGGATCTACTATGAACCCTCTGTGTGCCCTCCGAATAAGGCTAACAGAAGTGCTGTTCTCACAGTACCAATGTGCTGAGCTAAACTGCTAATCTGGCTAATCCTTACACACACACACACACACACGTCTGGGTCACGCTTAGCCAGCAATAAGGTCTGTCTGTCAGCCCCACAGCATCTGTTGCTGAATTTAGATGTTTCTCTTTTTTGGACAGAAACACCATGAAGAAACAGTCAACCTAATGTTAAAGGGATAGTTCACCCAAAATGATAATACTCTATTATTAAACATGCTTTTGCAAACTTGATTGACTTTGTATGCAGAACACAAACAAATATATTTTGAAGAATGTATGAGGTGTTTTTTTCCATTCAACGAAAGAGAAAGCTTTTACATTTTAAAGCTCCAAAAAGTGCATTAAGGTATCATAAAAGTATTCCACACAATTGTAGTGGTATATTCCATGTCTTCTGAAGCGATACAACTGGTTTTGAATGAGAAACAGACATAAATTCAAGTCCGTATTCAATAGGCATGTGCACGAGTAGTTGAGTACTCATTCTGCACCAGGAACTTGAGTATTAAAATGACTACTCAAATATCGCAAAATAATTTTCCTTTCTGCATTTGCATGCCATGAGCAGTGCTGAATACTCTGTATTTTCTCTCTGAATCTCTCACCAAATCTTGCAGTTACAACCACGAAGAAGATATCATGTCGTCTGTGCTTCTGCAAAGCAAAGTTACATTACAAGTAGGCTTGGGAAGATTTTCCAGATGATTATTGATATATATATATATATATATATATATATATAGAGAGAGAGAGAGAGAGAGAGAGAGAGAGAGAGAGAGAGAGAGAGAGAGAGAGAGAGAGAGAGAGAGAGATTTTTTCAGATATAAATAGGCCTGCTCATTGCACAATAGTATTTGTCTCTTCAGACATATTTCTTAACACAACTTTAATAAAGTGTGAGCAGCAGGGTAAATTAAAGGGGGTCGCATACTGGTAGATGACATGGCGCATTCTAAAATTAGAAACAATTATTTATTTTCTACAAAGGTACGAACACACCGCCAACGCTCAACTTCAACATTCTGCAGTGCCACAGGGTGCAACTCGCATAGTTTTTCATTCATTATCAAAGGACAAAAATTATTTACTCTAGCCATCACTGGATGATCTATTATGAACATGCATCTTTCATATAGCCTACACCAGGCCTATTCAACAGGTGGCCCGTGGGCCAAATCTGGCCCAATTGAAATTTTCAGTGGCCTGCATGAGGTTGTCAGTTGTCTTAGGGGCGGTCCACACTGAATGCGTTTTGTGTCTGATCGCGCTGTTTTTCCAATTGTTTTCCTACGGAAACTTGCGCTAGACGGAAGTTGCGCCAGGTCTGTTTTTACAGTGTCTTGTGCAGGAGCGCCACATTTTTAAAACGCTTTCAGATGTTGCAGTAAAATAATCATAATCCATAATTTAGAAAAAATGGAAAGATTAAAGAACTAAAATTATGGATGACTGACAAGCATGAGTTTGAAGAAGCAGAACATTTCTATTCATAAATTTGGTCAAGAAAACAATAAATTTGAGAAGTCAACAGTTTAAATCATTGCATCTTTAACAAACTTTACTGTTATTGTTCAATAAAAATTTTATTATCAATCTGATTTACTCTCTCAGTTATGGACCAATTTTAAAGCACTTTTTAGTTGATTGTTTTTGTTTTTTTGTATCAAGTTATCTTTTTAAAAATGTTCTCTTGATGTTTATTTAGTGAACAAATGCCTACAATAACACAATATCTGATAGCAGCTTTCCGTTAACAAATTTTTCTGGCTGAGCACGCATGCCCCCCAAAAAAAATTTCCATCTGGCCCACTTGCCTATGAAGTTGAATAGCCCTGGCCTACACAATGCATTTTCAGTTACAAGTACCGGTATGTCATTTTGTGGTTTGTCAGCTTGAATGAAAGAGCTATTCAAGGCTACATACAGAGAAATTGCATAATAAACATTGCCATTTCTAATCGTTCAGTTTGCGCAGTTACACCAGTTTCACAAACATGCAAACTGATCACTGTTATTTTGTTCATTCTTTTTTTTATTTATTTTTTTTATACACAATTTGGAATGCCCAATTCCCAACGCACTTTTAAGTCCTTGTGGTCATGTAATGATTCGCCTCAATCCGGGTGGCGGAGGACGAATACCAGCTGCCTCCGCGTCTGAGAACGCCAACCCGCGCATCTTATCACGTAGCTTGTTGAGTGCGATGCCACGGAGATATAGCGCGTGTGGAGGCTTTACGCCATCCACCACGGCATCCACGCTCAACTCACCACGTGCCCCACCAAGAACGAACCACATTATAGCGACCACGAGGAGGTTACCCCATGTGACTCTACCCTCCCTAGCAACCGGGCCAATTTGGTTGCTTAGGAGACCTGGCTGGAGTCACTCAGCACACCCTGGGATTCGACCTAGCGAAATTCAGGGGTGGTAGCCAGCGTGCTTTTACCACTGAGCTACCCAGGCCCCCCATTTTGTTAATTCTTGAAGAAGTACCAAAACTTTTGTAACTTTTGACTACCATCTCCTGTGCCGCTTCAGCTCGTTGAGTGTGTGTGTGTGTGTGTGTGTGTGTGTGTGTGTGTGCTTGCGCGGTCTTCAGTCAATTTTATATCGCCCTCTTGTGGTCTCCCAATGCTCTTACGCCAGACTGTTAAACAGAGGCCAACTGAGTGTATTGAAAGCAAGCAAATTGGGCTTCTAATATAAATTTGGGCTCATTATAATATATCAATGCCTCAAAAATATATCAATAAAGTAACTTGCCAATCAATAATTAATATATCGATATTTTATGACATCCCACAAGGCATTACTTGTAATATTTTGATTCTTATTGAATTTTACTCTATTTG
Source organism: Myxocyprinus asiaticus (assembly GCF_019703515.2). Lineage (NCBI taxonomy): Eukaryota > Metazoa > Chordata > Actinopteri > Cypriniformes > Catostomidae > Myxocyprinus > Myxocyprinus asiaticus. Next base: position 15,065,473 of record NC_059346.1, on the reverse strand, counting down.
TATTCGGTTTTTGTTGGAGTCATGCAAACCAACAGATGAAGATCTGCTTTTATATGGGAGAGATACGAGGGACGAGGAAGCTAATCAGACCAGTATGTTTGTGTGTGCGTGAAATCTCTTAACACAAGCAGAGTGCATTTCATAAAAAGCAAACTTTCACCACTTGTTTTTCTGAAAAATAACATGTGAAATTATAAAAATGTTATAGCCTTTATATAGACTCAGAGCTTATAGCTGTGCATTACCCTCATGCCATCAGTATTGGTTTCTATGTAAGGTCCGGGTGAGAGCAAATATTTTTGCTGTTATTTTTAAATATTTTTTGTTTTTAATTTTTATTAATGCAAATTATTAATTTAAATTTTTGTTGAAGTTATCTTATTTTGAAATAATTTTAGGCAACGTTTGTGAATAAAATAATACATTTGATGTACGTGTCATTTTTGTGTCTTAATGACATTTGCTGAGACTTGTGATCTGTGATTAGATTTTATAAAAAAGATTTCTATCCCTTCAAAACAGCAGGCATGGACTCACCTGCTTGTTTGTGGTAAGGTTGACCTCTCTGACCCTGTGGACAACTGCCCTGCTGCAAAAAGAGAGCGGCCCCCTTCACCATGAAGAAGCTCTCACTTAGACTGCAAAAGAAAGAGAAAAAGAAAGGTTAAAGTGGAGAAAATACAACAACAAATGCAATGATCGAATCATGATAACATAATTCAGCCAATTTACTTCACCAAAAGAAACTAGAGTGAAGTTCTGTCACTTTGCTGGATTAGGATTCACTGGATTTGCTTTCAGAAAGAGCAATGTGTGGGTTTTCCCTCCTCCAGCAACAGATTGTTGCTTTCTACATACATATGTCCAAACACTGTGTTCTGTTAACTGATTTAGCAAGTTCCAACCCCTCAAATCAACCGATTTCAGCATGGGAAAAAAATGCAGGGTGCCGCAATTTTTTTTTGGAAACTCCAATTCTAGTAACATTTTAGATTTTTACAGACCGACTGTAGAACAGCTTCACAACAGGCAGGAAAGAGAACACAGGGAAGCAGGTTTTTCCTGGCTTAGGTAGGACTTTTAATAGGCCACTTCAGTCCTTTACAACTTCACAAGCTCATCAGCTTCACAGGCACATAGGCATTTAACACATCAGCTCCATAAACATAACAGGTTAAACGTAACAGCTTCAGGAGCACCGTGGCCTTCCTTGTGCTAGACTCTCTCACCCTCTCTGCTGGTGGTGTGGTTGCTTATATGACGCTCTCCCCATGCTCACTGGAATTAGAGACAGGTGTTACACATAATCTAGCTCAGGTGCAAGCGCCCTTACCACTTTCTCTCCGGACGGACGCTCGACCACGCCCCCGCTGCCACACCAACTTTTTTAAATCAGATTTTGCAGCCGCTCTCTATAGCAAAACAAAGCGTCTGATGAATGGCCAATGATTGCAGAAAACTGTAATCCAATGGGGTTGAAATTTGCATGTTATACAACACATCTCACCAGCAGGTGAGATCTGCTCACGACAGGTGCTGTAGGTTTGTGATCTAAGGTGGGGCAGCAATTAGTCTGACATGGTATTTAACACGTTTATTGTAAACCACCTGAGCCTCACTATTATTCTAATGCACTGTGGCACAAGTAAATTTTCATGGAAACCCTGTGCTGGGAAAGACAGCACCTAAAGCTGGTCAGGTGAGAAATGTGCAACAAAATGATAATAAATTGATGGCTTTACCTGAAAAAAAAAGAAAAAAAAAAGGACTGTACATTGTTCCTGTAGATCTACTGGTAGCGCATGGTGCTAGCAACAAAAAGGTCATGGATTTGATTACCCAGACACACACATGCTGATAAAAAAAAAAAAAAAATACTGTGATTAAACTCTACAGCCAAATTTATTCAATGAAAAAAAAAAATGTTCTCCTGAATGAACTAAAGCACCCTAGGCAAACAAAGCTTATCCAAGGAAGGGGGAAATCTCATAATTAATTAAATATTTTTCTCCAAAACATATTTGCCACAATTATTGGCATTCTTACGAGTAAAATATTTCTGAAGTATATTCCCATTCATATTTTACATTTTTAGTCCACATGGGTGACTAGGAACATGACATTTTTCAGTCATGACGGTAAAACACAAGCCAAATTCTCTTAGTCATCCATCATAATGGGTAAGAGAAAAGAATAAAGTTATGATGTGTGGTAAAATGTTGTTGAGCTTTACAAAATGGGAAGTTTCTATAAGATAATAGCTAAAGCATTGAAAATACCCATTTCCACCATCAGGGCAATAATTAAGAAGTTCCAATCAGCTGGAGATGTTTAGAATCAGCCTGGAAGACAACGTGTGTCTGTTTTGTTTCCACGCACGGTGAAGAGGATGGTTCGAGTGGCCAAAAATTCTCCAAGGATCACAGCTGGAGAATTGCAGAAATTAGTTGGGTCTTAGGGTCAGAAAGTCTCCAAAACTACAATCGGAAGTCACCTACATCACAACAAGCTGTTTGGGAGGGTTTCAAGATAAAAGTCTCTTCTCTCATCCAACAACAAACTCAATGGTTTGTTCTATGGTCCGATAAAACAAAAATAGAGCTTTTTGGCAAAAAACACCAGAGATGGGTTTGGCGCACACATAGAGGTAGCCATATGGAAAAGTACCTCATGCCTACGGTTAAATATGGTGGTGGATCTTTAACGTTGTGGGGATGATTTTATGCCAGAGGTCCTGGACATCTTGTTCAGATACATAGCATCATGGACTCTATCAAATACCAACAGTTGAAAAGTCAAAACCTGACTGCCTCTGTCAGAAAGCTTAAAATGGGCCCTGGTTGGATCTTCCAGCAGGAAGCTGATCCAAAACAACCATCAAAATCAACACAAAAATGCTTCACTGACCACAAAATCAAAGTTCTGCCATGGCCATCCCAGTCCCTTGACCTGAACCCCAAAGAAAACCTGTGGGATGAACTGAAGATGAGAGTCCACCAGTGTGGACCTCGGAATTTGAAGGATTTGGAGAGATTTTGTATGGACGAATGGTCTCAGATCCCTTGCTAATTGTTCTCCAACCTCATTAAGGCATTATAGGAGAAGACTCAGAGTTATTATCTTGGAAAAGGGAGGTTGCACAAAGTATTGAATAAAAGGGTGCCAATAATTGTGCCACACATATATTTTACAAAAATATTATTTTTTTGATAAAATTTGTGTTGTGTTTGCAATTGTTTGATATCCATTAGAGGATAGATTTTTGTGAATATTTTTAATGACTGTTCAACAGGACAAACAATAAAGACATATTTTTCACAGCCTTCTTTTGCTCATATTTACCAAGGTGCCAATATTTTTGGCCACAACTGTACATGTTTGGCTGCAGTTTCCCAGTGAAATGTCTAGCGGGGGGCGCCAGAAGCGAGTGAAATGATGGTTGTAATCAGACAAGGTTTTTAAGGTGAATATTAGATGGATGTTTTAATGAGGAAAACATACGTCCCTAACCTAAAACTTTAGCCTAAACTTAACCAAAAAAGATAAATGAGAGGTGAACAAAACACATATCCTTACCCTTAGCCAACGCCTGAACCTAACCGTGTTTTAAAAGCAAATTCGACATAAAAAGCACATTTACTGAAGTAACCACATTATTTTGTGTCACTTCTATGCCACTTTTGCTTCACTTTCAGTCCGAGCGTCCTTGGCTGGGCTCAAGGCCGGTCTCCGAGTCCAAAGTCCAACACTCTATCAGGTGTGTAAATGTAAGTGGGTCTGTAATACAAGCATAAAATTTGATCATTTTTCAAAGGATGCATTAGAGTAAAAGTGTTTCAATATCATAACATAGCAGGGTGTGAGTAATAGAGTGAAAAATAAGCATTTATAAAGTCATAAATAGCCCATGTTTATGACTTTAAAAATAGTACCCGTGATTTGTGTTAAAGTGAATAAAACGCACAGTTGTTATAGTGCCTCTAGTGTTCATTTCAGCAGGAAACTGCAGCAAAATGTAGAAAGCGGCACATAAAACTCAGTTTGCAAAGATGTAGCAATATTAACGTTCATTCTATTAGACTAGATTGGAAATCTCTCTCCATGCATTTGTCATGGCCATGTTGTCTTGAAATTTGAGCAGAGCATTTTATAAAAATAAAACAAAAGTGTTTTTTTTAACAACCTCTGACTGACAGGCTTCAAAGTAATTAATTTTAAATGTTGAGACAGTAACCTACGGTAACTAGCTACAATCTCCTCAGCTGGCATGTGCAATTGTACATAAAGAATGTCAAACCAGCCCGACTAGCCTTTTGGACATTGCGCCGGCATAATGTATGGTACAATAGAATCACGAGTGAGTCTCAACTCAAAGTCCTTTCCTGATCCCATTCCCCCTTTGAAAAATGCCATAAATATAACTTGTAAAAAATATAGGCCTACAGTACATGTTTTTTCAGAAAGATCAGGGGTAGATTTAGGAGTGGCTACTCAAAACCATCAGGGGTTAGGCTGCAAAAACATTTCAGGGGTCACATTTCTTTCTAGCCCTGCTGTGGCTGTGACCCTTTGCTGACTCATCCCTCTCATTTTCCTGACTGGACTTCCAGTGTCTCAGCATTCAGGAGCAAAGCAGCCCTCTACCATCACATGATTAGCAACCAGCAACAAAACTTGCTTTGTGTCCCTGACCTCCCCCCACCCCTCTCTTTCTTTCTCTCCTACTTCCTCCTCCTCCCTTTCTCTTATTCCCCACTTCAACTTTGTCACCCTCCCTCCAAAAACCTTGAGGGTGTCAGCGGATCACAGAGCCTTTTGTTTCCAACCTCTTCTCTTTTGTTTCTTCTCTCCCTGCTGTTTTCTCTTTCTGTCCGCCTCTCTAAGCGATTTATGCGAAGGCTGGGAGTATATCAGCACCAATGGGCTGATGGATTGAGTCACAAAAGTGAGACAGACAGCTGAAAATCATGATGCACAAGCCCTGAGCAGAACATACTCATCCCAATTCATCTCCAAGTGTGTAATTATGATGTGAGCAAGAGTTTTGAGGAGAAACCGCTATCAAATGTCTTTGTCCAAGTTTCACTTGTGTACTTTTGATTTGGCCCCAGGTGGTTATGTGATACCTGGTATTTGTTGAACAGCCTTTCAGTAGAACATCTGGAATCAAAACTTAAAGGCAAAATGTGTCATATTTATTAATGATAAAATAATTTCTTCTATCCTAGCTCAATATGCACAGACAATTACAAGTAGATTTCCCCAAAAAATAAACAGTGTAAACACTGTGGCTTTGTGGCACCAAAACATTGCTCTATTTGTTTGAGAATCCTGATTATCTTGACACAGCAACATTGACTCAATCAATGGTGTGAGTTTAGGGCAGGGTTATCGGTTTGTCCGACCAATGACAGATAGGGAGAGTGTTCAAAAAACCTGTTTGAAACAGTAAATATTTCGATACCACAAAAATAAGCTTTCAAGGACAGGATTTGTGTCTTTGCACAGTTTGAGACTGTTGGAAATACATCTGGTGGCACCTTTATGAGCTCACCAAGATAATACACCTTGTGACTGGTCAATATCTGACTCATCAGTCATTGGTTGGCTTATGGCACTTCCTTAAATGTTTGGCAAAGGCTGATAGTTTCATTCAATCCGACTCTTGTTTATAAATCACCAACTGGTTACAAGACAATCTCACTTCACTACACAAATGCATATGATTTGCACATCACAGCAAAGTACAGTATCAAATACATTTGCATTAGGTAAATACACAGCCAACAGCTCTTTATTGCTGACAGTAATTTCATCTAAAAGTCATGATCGATTTGGCACAGCATCACAAACATTATTAGGGAAACAACCCTCTGCATGTCTCTGGAAAAAAGTGGTACATCCACTATTATATAACGCACACAATTTGTGCCTCAAACTCAACTCAGGTCAAATACAAAACGCAAAATCAGACAACCACATGCCTTTCTTTCAAATATGCAAACAATATCACTACCTCTCAATCAACATTGACAATCACGCTTACATAAGAGCAAAAATAAAATAAAAAAAGTAAAAAAAAGAACCTGCACAAACAAACCTACATATAAGCTCAGAACAATACTCATAAGAGCAGCATTCATTTTTCAGTTCAAATACAAACATAATGTATGAATCTGCATGAAAATTCCTGAGACTTAAGGGCCAGCCCATTACAAGGTCAGAAATAACCCAATACAGTATACAGCAGAACTACTTTTCTTTATCAGCTATTGCTAATGATACTGACCTAGTAGATACCTTTTTAGATACAGTGGGGTCTGAGTAAAAATTCTTTTTAATTTGTCCAATTAAATTTTTTAAATGACAAATGATTAGGGCTGTGAATTGATTAAAAAAATGTAACTAATTAATCACACAGTTCCCTGTAATTAACTCAGATTAATCATGGTACATGGTATATTAAACAAACATTACAATGTAATCATAAATATATTTACTTTATACTTTGTCTCAAAGAACTTTCAAGAAATAGGTTAGTCATGTAAACAAAAAGTTTTATTAGATGTTTAGAGTTATTTAGACACATTTTTACAGGTATAAATCTTTGATAAAAGTATATTTTTACATGCTATAAAATCAGTGGACAATCTGTAATTAAAAGTTGGGCAAAATCTGCCATTTTCCTGTGGATTATTTTTTTAATAACAGGATCAAATGGGAATATTCAATTTATATCAAGCTTTATTGGCAAGATCAACTTAAATGTACATTGCCAATGCATTATTAGACACTAAACATACAGATCTAAAAAAAAAAAATTGGACGCTAAAATGTTTAGTTTGCTGAAGTTTAAAATCTCAAAACTATTATTTTCTCTGGGTGACGTTTTGTCTCTATCGCGCACACGCTAGGTTTCGCTTTGACAATGACTGGTTCGGTAAGTGAGCGTTTTTGGGCAACGTGAAGAGATACAGCAGCTTGCTCATATCTCTCCCACACTTGGCTCAACACTTGCAGGTGAAGTCTCCATATTCCACACAGAAAATCCGCTCCCGTGTTTATTATGCCCGCGCCATGCATCACACGTAATGAATAAGCATGCACTGTTCCACACAATCAGCTTCTGTGCTAGAATGTATATGGCACAGGAAATGGGGAAAACATTAGTGAAGTTTCAGGAAGTTAAAAACAGTTACTGAACTAACTGCGCTCATTTTTTTATATATATATGTTAAACAGTCAACTATTAATCATAGAGAAATTAATGTGTAATTTAATTACATTTCCCAGCCCTACAAATTATTTTATCAGCTAAACAATTTTAGTAAAAAAAATGAAAAATTAACATGAATTTCAGATTTTGAGTATTTGCTATATATGATCCATATTATTTCAACATAACCTGAGAATGTCTTGTGTAAGACTTGTCTTATGTCTTGTGTGCTTCAATGGAAGCAAGGAAATCTGACCTTTAGAACGAAATAGTAAACATGTTCAATGTCACAAATTTGCATATTGGCATATGATTAGTGACCTACAAATGGTGCAGAATCTTAAATATTTCATACTAATATTACATCATAATGTTTCTTTGTTTATAATTTTCATGAATCACAAACAGTTTAATTCCAGGTTTTAGATTTTAAACCTCAGAATTTCTGACTTTTGAGCCCCACTGTAGCTCAGACCAACACTCATCTCAGAAGCACTAGTTCTCATACTAAAGATAAATATACAGTATGCATAAGTGTCTGCATGTACATTTCCTATACTAAATGGCCAGCTACCACAACTGGGTCACAGGTAGCCCAAGTTGATGTCTACAATATCACTTGTGATACTGTACTACTTGATACTAGATACACAACATGCACCACAGTCAATCTATAGATGTGAACTGCACTGTAAGTACATTGCAAGTGCAGAAAATTGATTTGAGTTAAGGCTTCTATACCAATTTATCCTGATTCATTCATTTACTCACTCACATGTGGTAGATCTGTCTCTGTGTGACAAATGCATTCTCCACAAAGTACGGCAGCATCTTCATCACAACGTCCTGACAGGAGTCCACGACCAGATGCATCCTGCTGGCTGCAGGGAGCTCTCCTTCGCCCCGGTCTGCAGCAGCGTGCTTCGGTCAGTTATAAAAGAAGGAACATTTCGCGCAGAGAAGAGGAGTGAGTCTCTTGTCTGTAACTCGGTCTGACGCTGTCTGAGTGTGCGAGCAAGTTCCTGCTGTGCTCTCTCTCTCCCTCCCTCTCTCTCTCAGATAATAGAGGAGGAAAAACCTGTTCCCTTCTCTTTGCAATTATCCAGGAAGAGATGAAGCACACTGTGTGTGTGTTTGTGCATGAAGCGGTCTGTCTTCTAAAATTAGAGCACACCAAACAGCTCTGTCAGAGCTATGAAAACTAAAAAGAAAACTAAATTAAAACTACACCAAAATGCATTTTATATGAATTTAACGGTTTTAAATATATTTAAATTATAACAATTAACTCTTTAACTTAGGCAGCCCTAAAATAATAAAAATGAAATAAATACACTATAATCATATATATAATAAACCACTAAAAAAAACTAAATATATCATAGTGAAAACTAACAAAAACAAAACTAAATTTTTAAAAAGGACAAATAAATAACCCTGCAGGCCACAGAGATCCTGGTATCTGTCTTGCAGAATGAAACAGCTTTATACCTGAGGAAGCAGAGAGACAGAGAGAAAAAAAAAGAAAAAAAAATCAAAGGGGAAAAAAAAGAGAGATCTCAGTGTCCTGGAGTTTGTTTGTCTAGCAGTAAAAAAACTGAAAAGATGACAGAAAGAAGCGTGTTTGCTGTACTCCCAGTCATGGAAAAAGAGGAACAACAAGAGACAAGGATACAAAAGCAAAACAGGCAAAAACAGCTGAAACAAACACGTTGATCTCCTCAATGCTTGCCATGGCATAAAATGATCTATACCAAAATCCTCAGTGCCAGCATCACATGGGCTAAGCATGGGCAGCAGTGGCTCTGTTCCTCCCGTTTCAGGACAAACCGATAGAGGCTCCTCGAAATCTCATTAGGAACCCCCTCCCTATGTGACTGTCCTTAGTAGGCTGCAATCAGTGCGCACACTACCAACCATCTGTACTCCAGTATCTGCCTGTCAACACTGCAGCTTGACTTAAGTTCAGAGTACTATTCCAAAATCTAGTAAGCTGCCTTGCTATCTACTGCCTACACAAACAGCTGCATTCTAAAGGCTCGCGTATACTTCGTTTTTCCACGTTACCGGATCGTCTCACACATGGTCGAGCGCTGAGCCTTTCAAAGTATACTCTTTTGACCGAGAGTGAAAACGGACATGTTCAACACATGCATACTACAGTATGACTGCTTTGTGATGCTCTTTTAGTACCGCAAACGGCAGGTGCATGCACCAACGATGCACACAGACGGGGACTGTCCGCCTCTAACCTGTCTGGGCCGCACGCGGACAATCAAAACATACTGTGCTGATGACGAAATCTGGATCACACATACAGTTCCGATCAGGTTGACTGAAGTATACTTTGGCCTTAAAGGAATAGTTCACCCAGAAGTGATCTTTCTCTCATTATTCTCTTACCCTGATGCCATCCCAGATGTGTATGATTGTCTTTCTTCAGCAGAATACAAATTAAAATTTTTAGAAGAAGACAGAGCTCTGTCAGGTCCATATAACGGAAGTACACAGGTGCCAGCACTTTGGTCCAAAAGTCATATTTAAGCAGCATAAAAGTAATCCACACGACTCTAGTCGATCAATGAATGTCTTCTGAAGCAAATAGATAAGTTTGTGTAAAAAATAAATCGATAAATAAAAGGATATTAACTTAAGCGCTTCCTGCCAGCAGCTGAAGCATTACGTAGCTAGCGCGTCGGCGAGTTCACGTGAGAATTCAGAAGCGGCGCTTATTTACAACAGAAGAACGAACATCACGCGAGAGTTCAGTCATTTCAAGCAACATCAGAGCCCTGGATGGAAGTGCCGATTTAAAGTTAAAATGTTTTAATTATCGACTTGTTTCTTACATAAACCTATCGATTCGCTTCAGAAGACATTCACTGATCGACTGGGGTCACATGGATTAATTTTATCCTGCCTAAATGTTACTTTTGGACGGTCAAAGTGCTGGCACCTGTGTACTTCCATTAGAAGGACCTAACAGAGCTCTGTCTTGTTCTAAAAATCTGCATTAGTGTTCTGCTGTCATACACATCTGGGATGGCATCAGGGTAAGTTAATAATGAGAGAATTTTCATTTTTGGGTGAACTATTCCTTTAAGGCCACGTCCACATTAATCCATTTTTCATTTGAAAAGTCTGTTTTCAATTTTGAAATATCATCATTTTCCAAAGTATGTGGTAATGGTTTTCGAAACGCTCAATTTTCAAAGGAGGAAAACGTCATTCTAGTGTGGATGAGAGGCGTAAATGTAGCAAAATTAATGCTTTTTTTTTTTCAGTTAAAAATATTAAGGCCCAGTTATAATTCATAAGAAATCAAAGAACGAACAGGTTTGACGTCATTTAGAACAAAATCTGGCCAAAAAGAAGGTGTTTCTGTGTTAATTTCGGTGGTTCATAACGGCCTGCCTTAGTGAACTTTTAGGAAAACATCTACCCGGCTGCTAAACACTTTCTTACTGCCATTGGTCCAGGTCATCGGTAGGTGTGACCTGGACCTGAGGCTCCACCTACTACTTTGTTTAAGTTTTTCAGTAAGTACTCAACCGGTGTGCAAGACCATGTCATGCGATTTTTTTTTGTTTGTCTAATTAGTCTACAAAAGGACTCAAATCTACTTAAATACCCTCAAGTGCCCATTAATGTGCCACCTGCAGCGAAAGCCATTCACACATCTGCCCAAAGTAAGACATGCCTCTATCACCATTCTTTTGTTTGTTTTCTAAATATTTACACTCTTTTATTAACCTATCTTTGCAGTAGTAACAGTGTCATCATAAATTACAATAACAGAGTGTAATCGGCGCATATTATGGCCGCGTATAGCGTGATAGCACATTATCGGCATTTAATGTGGACATGGTCTGAAATGAAACCTCATTAAAGCCATGTCCACACTAATCTGTTTGAATACACATTGATTTTGTTACATTTACACCTCTCATCCACACTTAAATGCCATTTTCTTCCACCGGAAAAAAACTTAGAAAGCGCTCTACATAACTGTAAATTTTGGAAAATGATGACATAAGGAAACTGAAAATGGAGGTTTCAAACTTAAACTGATTAGTGTGGATGTTTTTATTTAAAAACTAAAATTTTATTTCGCTATGTAAAATGCCATTCCAGTGTGGGTGAGAATAGTAATCGTAGCAAAGTCAATGTGTTTCCAACTGAAAAAGTATAAGCAATTTGAAACATTCTACAAATAGCACTCCTTACAAAGCGAGAGACTTATTTTATTATTCAATTATTTTAATAGGGTTTATTGTTATCATGTTGCTAAGCAATCAACACAATAATCCAATATGTACTGAACAACATGTATCACAAACAAATAATGGGCAAAACTGTTCAATTTTAGTTGTATTGAACTTTTTTTTTTACCAAAACTTATCAGTATTGAATGAATTATAAGTATATTTAGAATTGCAATCTTCTCTCGCTTCGTCCGCCATCTTGGATTATAAATATATTATATATATATATATATATATATATATATATATATATATTTTTTTTTTTTTTTTTTTTACTGAGCTTGACACAATTTTATTTAATTGCCTTTTCAACAAAGGATACATACAATGCTGCCTTAGATTTTGCCAACAGGAAGTATCTTAAAAGGCAGCAAAATTTATGACTGCCTACGTAGGCAGCTCACTAGGTTTTGGAACAGAATTTCTGCCTTCACCCTCACCCTCTCGCACAGTGCTAGAGACGAATGATGAAGCAGTACTTAGATTAAGAGGAGTGACTTTCTATTTTAAAGCTGCTAAAACAGGACAAAGAGTAATCTGAGACAGCAAGTAACAGAAATAGCCAGGGGAAATCTTAAAAATAAGGGGGGAGGGGGAGATATTCAAGAAGGACGGATGAACAGAAAGAGAGATTAAGGGCTGTCTAAAATAACAAGACCCAGATGAATGAGACACATTATAGATTAAGGAATTTTTTACTTTCTGGATGGTTAAGATTATTGAAACACAGTGGTTTATTCATTCACAGACAATCAAAATAAATTCTACCAATTAAAGGAATATTCCGGGCTCAATACAAGTTAAACTCTATGGCCGTATCTGTGACATGCTGTCAATTAGCACAGAAAATATTTAACCGTGTGAAAACTTGTGCTTGTGGTATTGCAGATATTTTCTGGTTTGGGTTCACAGTGAAGTGTGGACTTCATTCAGATACAAGCATGACATTTTTCTTAATCTGGAACAACCTACCATAAAAAGTCAAGAAGAATTGCTAATAATCTACTTTGATACAGATCAAAAATATTTTTCCAAATCTGTTTCTTTCTTTCTTTCTTTCTTTCTTTGAAAGAGGGTTTGGGCACAACTGACTATATTTGTTTTTCATAATCGTTAAAAAGCCTTTGTTTGGTGTTATGTTTTTTTAATGCCAAGTCATGGAGCACAGATCCTCGGCCCGCGCCCATGTAACTGAGCATTATTACAACGACGCTACTAGGCAGACTGCAGACCAGCTGACAGGTGTCCCGGTTCAGGATGCCTGTATGCGGAGCTTCAAATAGATCAGAAGTATATTTGCGTTGTAAGGTGTGCTGTCTGGATTATTCAGCTGCGCTGTGACTGCGCTGGTGCACAACGGTGCCAAAGTTGCTTTTCTGCACACACAGGCACAAAAAGATTAAAGCTTCTTCTCTAAGGGCACATTTTGTCTTTGCCAAGTGATGGAGAAAAAATGAGGGACGCATGGAGGAAGGGGGAAATGGGGCATCTTTTCTCAGGTGTCATATAGAGAATGGTGGATTGCATATGACATCAGTGTTCTTGAATCTATTGGCTGCATGGCTGTATTTGCTCTGCCTTTCTATTGATCAAATGAATTAACCAACACATTGGCCTTGCTCTGAGTGATTCTAAACTACACTGTAGTCAAGAACAGATGCATTTTCACTTACTGCATTCATTTTTTGCGCATACAATTAATGGTTCTTGCCAAGGCTAGTATTTCCCCATTTAAAAACAAACCGTAAGTATTAAACTTTGGCATGTTAACTCATTCTGCACAGTTTGTGCAACGGACATTAATGACATCTCAAGTCATGCAGTTTGTTGAGAAGAGGTGTGCTTTTTCGTTCCTATCCTAAGCAATCAGACTTATGATTGATGATAAAATGTGCTGTGGACTAATACTGAAGGAGGGATGCAAGTCATATCTAGAGACCAGAATATCAAAGAGACTTTGGCCTGCAAGCAATCATCCTAAATATACTTGCAACCTAACAACCCTAAAAACCACCCAGAATACCCTAGAAACCACATAGCAACCCACTAAAATCCACACAGAACACCTTAGCAACTGCAATGCAATGCCCTGGCCACCATCCACAACACTCTTACCCTGGCATTGTAGAAGCAAATTTTACACAGGCAAGCTCCACTTTAGTGCATGGAAGTGCACTTTGCTCTAGTTTAGCAAAGTGATTGATGTTACTGAATTAGAGTTAACATTCTATTGGGAGTAAGCTCTTCATTAGAAAAACAATGAATATCACAAAGAAATGGAAATATTATCATCAAGTTAAAATTAAACAAATGACATCCCAAACAACCCAAATTACCCTCATACTGCAAATTTAAATGTTTCTACCAATAAAGTCAGTCTAGTGATAAACCTGTACTGTGATTTATAGATAATGGGATATTTTGGCAGATTGTTTTTTTTTTCTACTTTTTTTGGTGGGTACTTCAAATGGAATTCAAATGTCACGTCACTGAGTTTAATTTGCCATGTACAATAGGCCAATTGCTTGCTCATGAAGGCAGATCACCTTCCACCCTCAGCAGGCTGACTGCCCACATACTGTATTTTAATTGCAACCAGTCATTTTTTTTTTCTCATATTTTAATTTATTGAGGAATATATCTCCTATTCATTATTATTTAATTTATGTGAGTGTGATCAAGTGGGTCTGTCTTCTTTATTCACTTGAAAATACTATGCTGGAGTACAAAGTACTGGTAGAAACACTGCAACCAGGGGGCCGGGGCACACTAGGGGCCCTATGCAAATTTCCAAGGGGGCCGCAAGATGACTTATATGTGTGAAGATGACAACATTATTTAAATAAAATATATTAAAATAATCAAACTTAAAAAATTCAAGATGTAAGCCTACAATCATATTTCATACACTGATCAAAATGGACCACGATGAGCACTTGTTTGTTTTCTGTACAACAGCACAGAGGTCTGTACAGCCTTAAGATATTTTCTAAGACAATACATCGCAACAGTGCCTGCCCACTTTTTCAGCCATCTTGGTTCCGGAAGTAAAGGGACATCAGACAAAAAGACAAAGTTACAAGATTTGGTACTTATCATCTAATATAAATAAACTACAGTCCCCTGAAGTATTAAGAAGTTTGAGTGCTCCGTTCGTTTCGGTTTGGTAACTTGTGCTAAGCACATTATATAGAATTTACAGCGCTACAAATTCACTTGAATTTCAAGTTACACAAAATAACTCTATGACACCAGGTTTTTGTGGATAGAAGAGAAGATGAGCATTCATTTCACCATATTTATAATGAGGTGCTCATTCAAAGGCTGTTGTTAATGCAACTTCACACAGAAAGTTTTTTTTGTTTTGTTTTTTTGCAGTTTTCCGCCAAAATAAAAGAGGGTTTAACCAGACCCTAAAGCAATGCTGCATGCAAATGAAGACATTATTACAGAAATATTACTTGTATAATAATAATAATAATAATAATAATAATAATAATAAATATTTTAATACAATTGTTATAGTATATTTCTGTAATTTCTTAATGTAACAATAATAATTATTTTTAAATAACTGGGTTCCAAAAAGTCACCTAATGATGAAGAGTCCCCATCAGAAAGTGCACAGTCTGAAAAATCCTTGTCTGAATTAACTTACTGAATAAGTGTTGTTCAGTGTTCATATTACAACGTGAAGCTAATTAAAGAAACTTTTTCAGTTACAGTTTTTTTGTAATTAAATAAATGTAAGTGTTAAAATGTTACCAGTATATAATATAGTTATAATAGTATATACTTAGTTACCAATCTTCTGTAAGAATTACATTATTATTAAAGGGGCAGAACCCCTGCTGCAAGAGCTGAATTATGTGGAAATCACTGAATCAACCTTATTCTGAGAACAATATGCAACACTTTAACTGAAATGTCCTTCAAAGGATCAGAGACATCTACACACACAAATACTCAAACCCTGATATACACGTCATATACACCCAAACATAAACACAAATTACTGTGCATGGCTGCTCCTGCCACTATGTCTGTTTGTTGAACTCAATAGCTGGCTCACTGCTGTGCCACCTGGTTGATTTCATGGGAAAAGACTTTTGGCCGGTACTGCAAACATTTCTGTTTACATCTCGCTATGGCTAAGATTAGGGTTACAGTTATAAAGGGGTTCTGACTACGATAAGGTAAGGTTTGCGGGTTTCATTTCCCCTATTCTGTCTGTTTATACTTTATATCCAGAACACACCAAAGGTGTCCTTAACAAGCTTTGCCTCTTTCAAAACGCTCGAGGCCAATGTTACTGCATTGGAGTGCAGTGAAAAAGAGTAGAGCAAAAGAAAGATAGAGAAAGATGTGAAGTATTAAGAAAGATCACCGAAAATGTTAATTCTGTAGTCATTAACTCACACTCACATTGTTCCAGACCTGTATGACTTTCTTTCTTCCATTGAACACAAAGAGACGTTAGGCAGAATTTTAGCCTCGGTCATTCACCGTTCACTTGCAAAGCATCTTTTTTCCATACTTTACAATGAAAGCGAATGGTGACTAATTCTGCCTCCTACTACATCCTCTTTTGTGTTCCATGGAAGAAAGAAAGTCATAGAGGGTTGAAACAACATGAGGGTGAGTAAATGGTATGGATACTTCTTAAAGGAATAATTCACCCAATCTAAAATCCAATGTGATCAAGAATGTGGGCAACAGCTTTTAGACCTGCCTATGTAGAACCTTTCATTTGCATTTATATACAATGTATATGTTAATTTACAGTATCTAAAACTAAGACTTTCGTCAGCCTTTTCCACATAATCCATATGCACGTATATAGTACAGCAGATTTTGCCACGACACATCTCGTATTTCCATGTAATTTCAGAAGAATATAAGACAGGTCAGCCTTATGTGAGTGAAAAGGAATGTTATGTTTAAACTGTTTTCTTGCTGCCGATTCATTGCATAATGCAGGGTGTTACTTCAGGAATCAATGAGCTCAGGCAGGAGGACAGGTCTTAACCATGTCTTTACAAGTGTGCACAAACGTTGCCCATCATTGATATGTCAGGTTCTCAAAATTCCACAATGACAGACAGACAAGGGTAAGTGAAAGCTGGAATTCTCAGTCCAGGAGCTCTTTTTGACAGTACTACTTGTTATTAAACACTAGTAGCTTGTTTCTTTGGAACAGTAGTTAGCTTTCTGGGGGAAAAACAGCTTAGCCAGCCTAGGCTGGTTTGCTGGTCTTAGCTGGCCTCCCAAGCTGGCCAAGCTGATGGGTGCCCTATTTGCTGGTTGTAGAGGGGTTTGAGAAACCAGCCAGGTTGGGAAACCAGCTGATGGCTGACCTTATATAAAACTGCTTGTGTTAGTGCATTTTTAATTTTCTGATGTTCATCCCTCTCTAAAAAATGTTTTCACGTGTGGTGGAAGGTTTTGCTGAAACTGCTAATTCTTATATTATTACTATTAAGTTCCATGCATCTTCTGCACAAGTAACTTTATCCTAACCTTGTTTTTCCTCATTAAAAAAGGATTTGTCTTACATGAGCCTCTAAGACATCCTGTTCCCCCCTCACACATAACTTTTCTGTTAGATTGCATCACTCTGTATTGATTAATGAATCTATTTTAATCAAATGGAATTTGTTTTCTGACTTGTAGCATTTACAATGGCCCCAAAAAGTAGTTTGACACTTAATAATATATGACTGTCTTTACATTAGATAAAAAAAACAATAAATAAAAAAAATAAAAAAACAGGTGTGTACATGGGCATTTAAAGTAATTTTATAGTAGAGTACTCTATTAAAAAAAAAAAAAAAAAAAAAAAAAATTATTGTTGCACTCACACATAGAAACATATTGCACATTCCAAGTCTTCTGAAGCCATACAATCACTTTAAATAATAAAATAATTTTCTTTTTGAGTGAAATATCCCTTTCACAAAGGCTGTGTCTCGTTTGGAAGGCTGCAGGCTAGGTAGGACGCATCCTTTGAAGGCCGCAGTATACCGAGTGTCCTCCTTTAAACAAGCCTCATTTAAACGAGACGGCCTTCGTAGGACAAACAGAAACGGAACGTAACATGGTTGCTATGACAGCACGCCACTCTTTAACAAGCGCGAGCGCTTTGAGTGAGAAGGGATCAAAGTCCCTCAGGAAGGGAATGTATGAGGTACATTTTAGGAGAGTTATAATGATGTAAAGAGAAAAGAAAATAGATTTTACAGGTGTACTTTGTCTAATACTTTATTTTAATTACATATTATTATAATAATACGTATTATATACTCTGCACCCATCTACTGAGGTACTTCAACTTGGGAATTAACATTCCTTGTGTTTGAACATCATATTTACGGGCAAATTGGCGCAATTTTTTTAGACATTTCCGTTGAAGCAAAGAATTGTGGGTTATGAGTGCCCACGAAGGATACACCTCATACATCCTCCGAAGTCCCGTGAAAGAAGGTCGCATTCGAAGTATCCTGATCGCTTTTCTGAAATGAGACAGCCTTGATGACGTATGTGGCCGACAAATGCGACCTCAGAAGGACGCATCCTTCCAAACGAGACACAGCCAATGTCATGCATCCACAGCGCCAACCAATGTATTGAGTTGTAATGGGAAGATTTAGGTGAGAGAAGCAGTTTTATTGTTACCCATGGCAGGCAAAGACACAAATTGCAATATTCAAGTAGTGTTTGTACTAGTCGAATATTCAAAGATGATGAGTACTTGATTAATCGATTACTCTTGCACATCCCTAGTGCAAATATACAATGCCCGAACTTTTCTTAGTCATTTTTATAATAACTTTAAACCAACTGGTGCCAAGGTAATTTTAGTGGATGTGTGAAGTCAGTTCCCCTAAGGTTCACACAGGTGTCCTAGCAATCACAGATTAATCACAGATTTAGTTCAAAAATGCCACCTCGCTTGACATTCTGTTGTCTAATTCAAAACGCAAACATCTAAAAAAAAAAATTTTTTTAGGGCCATCGCATGTTATTTTTGATTGCCATTTTAAGGAAGCTCTGTTCAGCAAATAGGTATTCATGGAGTCCAGTCTTATCTGTGAGTCACAGGAAGATACAAAATTCAGACACAGCCTCTATTGTGTTGCCAATCACTAACGATGGAATCTCAGACTCCTTTTCTCATATCCTGTTTTTACAGAAACAGTAAAACACTGCCTTCTGGACCCATCAGAGGACAGGCAGAGCAAGAGAGAGAGGGAGAATGAGAGAGAGACTAAAAGAACTAAATGCACAAAAGTGCTGAGAGAACAACTGCTCTTATCAGATTATCAGATGACCTTATTTAGGTCACACATGCCACATGTGCTTCCGTCCAACAGAAAAAGTCCTGACAGACAAGCAGTGTTAGTGGGTTCATTAAGATAACGGGCACAGTAGTTCCTCCACACCCTTTTCTTATATTAATAAAAATAAAAAAACTAACTATCATTTCCTTTTAACAAAGTTATTTTTATCCCACGACTGAGTTCAACACATTCTAGGGATTAGTTAGTTTGAATGTTCTTATTGTAACCCATTCATTTGAATATGCTTTTTCCAAAGGCAAACAACAAATTATAGTGGCACTTCTGTAATTCAGATGGAAAATCTAAAATAAGGAAAGAAATTGGCATTCACAGTTTACAGTCAACAAAGCAACCATTTCCTGAGCAATGTGACCTTTGAGGATGTCATGTGACCTTTGGAATGACAAATCTTCCTCTGTAGACACCCCCTTCCTTTAGTGCTTCAATCTGTACAATACATAAGCAATCCATAAGTGTCCCACTATTCTTTTCACTAAGAGAAGTTGTTCCCCCCCCCCCCCCCCCATTTGACCATCGGCAAGATGGCAACTTTGACTTAAAGATGCAACAATTGAATTTAGTACTTCAAGGAATAGTTCACCCACCCTCTCTCATCATTTACTCACCCTCATGCCATTCCATATGTAAATGACTTTCTTTATTCTGCAGAACACAAACAAAGATTTTTTGATGAATATTTCAGCTCTGTAGGTCCATACAATGTTAGTGAATGGGGTCCTAAACTCTGAGCACTAGAAAGTGTAATTGAGCTTCAAATTATGATCGTACTTAAAGACTGCAATGGCATGAAAAGGTGTTAAATTTTGGTCTGTTCTTACCCAAAATGTTGGATCGCTTCAGAAGACATGGATTAAAACATTGGAGTATTATGGATTACTTTTATGCTGCCTTTATGCTCTTTTTGGACCTTCAAAATTTTGGTCACCATTCACTTAAATTGTATGGACCTACAGAGCTGAGATATTCTTCTAAAATCTTTGTGATTTTTGGGTAAACTATTCCTTTAAAGTGATAGTTCACCCAAATGTGAAAACTCAATCATCATTTACTCACCCTTATGTTGTTCCAAACCTGTATGACTTTCCTTCATGGAACACAGGAGGAGAAATTTTGAAGAATGTTACAGTAGCCGTGGCTGAGCAGTGCGACGGTGCAAACTGAGATTTTAACCCATTCGCACATGTGCGATAAGTTTAGCTTCTTGTGCTTGGAAAATCCACAAATGAAGAAAACAGCATTGCATTAAAGAATATGTCAAATGACTCATTTTACATATTCTTCGATGCAATGCTGTTTTCTTCAAATGATGTCTACTTTGCCATCGTGAAAACCTAAATGCACTCAAACTCTAGCCCAAGGCCACGGATGTGTTTTCAGGGTCGAGGTAATGTACCCTCTGCGCTGCATGCTGCTCATGTGGCCGAGCTCAAGAGCTGCGAAATCCTAACTTTATACACAGCATGCTAAAACAAGAGCAGCAGAAACTGAGAGATGATCAATTAAAACAAGAGATATTATTCTGTTTGCCCACAAGTTTGTTGGTAACAATGCTTGGCTCATAGAGAACAAACTTTAAGTTGGTGAGCTTTGGACTCAGAAACATTGACTTCAGCACGTTTCATAGAGTAGCACAATGCAATGCATTCCTCTAATAGGCTATTCATAGGTCTCTGTATGCTGTCAGTGTATGTAAAAGAACAGTGTTAACATTCTTCAAAATGAGTATGCTCAGAAAAAAGAAAGACCAAACAGGTTTGGAACAACATTAGTGTGAGCAAATGATGACAAACTTTTCGTTTGAGTGAACTATCCCTTTAAAAGCCACAACAGCAAACTTTACAAATGAACTTGTCTCTTAAGAACTGTTCTTCTACCCTCACTGGTGACCTAGATAGTTTGAAAAGACTAGGACATTAGTCCAATCCCAAAGGACAAAAGCCCTAGTTCAGAATGCCCTCTTAAGAGATAAAGTACATTGATTTTGAAAGTGCTAAATCAAAAAAGTCTGGACAAACATCCCCTCCAATTCATAAGCCTTTTTTTGAGTCTGGCCTCTACTGTCTCCGAATTACTATATATAATAACAGATACTGTATTTATTAGGAAAGATACAGTGTCTGATAAGGAGAAGAAAGTGAGGTGTTTCCTTCAAATTAAACTCACTTGACCTTAAATCAGTCAAAGAGGAACTGGAACTGTAATAAAACCTAGTCTGGAGTTAGAGGTGCTGTGAAAGCAGTGATCAGACGTCTGGGCTCGGATAGCCTTGATTATATGTGTTGGAACAGTGGAGTAGAACCACCTCTCAAACGCTTCTTAACTGCAGGGTACAATGAAGACTGACAGTCTCTTCATCATCTAGATCTGACAGATTGATGCTTGCGAAGAGACAGAAATGTCCAATCTCTGTCTCTGTCTCTTACACACATACACACACACACACACACACACACACACACACACACACAAACAAACACCTCTATTTAAAAGTCAGACATTACCTCTGATTTAGCCGGCGCTCATCATCACTTCCAAAGTCCTGGGGGGGAAAAGCATAGAATAAGAGAAACAGAGGTTAGTAGTTCGAAAAAACAAATGCTGTTCTATTTTAATTTCATTGCTTTGAGCGATCAAGGCAACACAGACTACATCTTTTCCGATATAATAAATCTAATTACGTCTTGACATATCTTCCATCTAGAACAAATTAGTGTGTTTCCCTTACAAATTCAGCATCTGTTGTGAAAATGTCAGCACAATCCGGAATTACTGGTAATAATGGAGAGGCCAAAACTCCTTAGGCACCGGAACTTTTCCAAATTCCACAACCTCACCCAACTCAAATCCGGTGCAATGCACAAGAGTCTAAACAGGTTTCTTTTTTCCCTAGTGCAATGCAGAATGGTCAACATTTGTACCTTTTATACACAGTACAATACTTAATGCCCTAGATTAAATAAAATAATTGATAAATCACTGTTCTGAGTAGTGTAATATGACAAAGAAGAGATGTTCTCCTTTAAACCGATGTTCTGTTTTAAGACCTCTCAAACGTAAAGGACGAGGGCCTCTCCTTAAGATAAAGTTTCATCATAACAAAGAGTGTTTTTAAATAGTTCTTCATTGTATATGAATGTGACAGCCATGGTTATTGGGTTACAGATAGTGGTATGTAACACTAAATACAGGCAGGTTAGTGCGCCATGGTCAGACATGAAATATACTTGAAGGGAAAAAATCTTGTCATCAACAATCAGTTGTGCAAGGGTTTCTATCACATACTGTAACAAAGCAGGGCAGCCTTTCAGGGGAATGAAAAGTGGAAACAATTAGTTTTGAGAGGAGAAACAGACATTTTGGGGGGGGGGGGGGGTTGTGATTTATTACAGTTTAATAAAAGCTGAGGAACAGACACTGAGACAAAAGGTGTGTTGAAAATAAGGGACGATATGTCCATTTAATATGTGGATGGTAGAAATCAATATGTTACTGACTTTAAGTCAACATGAAACAGCTTTCACATTCTTAACCAATTTTACTGATGTATTTTTGAGTGAAATAGAAAATTCAACAAGATAAAAAAATAGCAGGGCTTGATTTTATCCATCGGTAAATAATTGGATCATGAAAAGTGGTGGACAGGTGGTTGGAGAGGAGGGTGGAAAAAGTAGTTTCAGAGGTGAAGCAAGTTATTACAATTATGAAGACAAACATATTATTTCTTTGGAATAACATGGACTTTTTCAGCCATCTTGGATAAAGAAGTATTTTTTCCTAGTTATTTTCCATGGGGATTTCTTAACCTCCTGAGACTTGCGTGGACATTGCATTTTGGCTTCGCTATAGGCTATGCATAATTTCATTTCATTTAAACCGACTGATCTCAGTTCAGGAGACTCTAGGCTGTTAAACTTTCGACACACGAGTCATGTGACAAAATTACATGGTGCCGATCTCAGCTGAGTTTGTCTTTGGAAGAAACGGGTAAAAAACCTCATTACGTTTTTACATTAAAACGTGTTTGAGTCTCTAGTTTCATCCAATTTGCCATTTTAAAAATGTCATTGATTTATTGTGAAATGGCACGCTGTTAAACACAATGACCATGTATGTGGACTATAGGCTCATTTTCCTTAAAATATCCTATATTCACTGAGAAACAATGGATGGAAAATGTTGCTTTCAGTAGCTGTATACGGAGTTAGGATGAAAATAAGGCACATTTCAAACCAGTGCAGACAGACAGCACACTGGAGGTTAAGTCACATCCTAAGTAGGAAGCAAGGGAGGATCCTATAGCTTTCCTATGTAGTCAAGTGCATTCACTCCTAACATCCGGTCAAAAGTTCAGTTTCAGACTGCAGATTATGTCTGGACCACTTAACATGTTTTCCAGACAATGGTAATCAGTACATTGATTCAGAATTTTTCATGCAAAATTTTATTTTAACATGGTTGGCAGTGATTGGATGATGCTGGCTATTACTCTGAATCAGAATTATTTATGCTAATTTCTGATGTAATGTCTGTAACGTCTTTTTTGCACTTTTTTTAGGGGCTATTAGTTACAAATAAAAAAGGGTAATGGAAAATGCACAAAGCAGTCACGCTGGGGTCTCAGAAGGATAAAGTACATCATAAACGAGTTCTAAGCCATGGTGTGATATTTCATGGCACCTATTTCAGTGACATCAGGAGGCATTTTCTGCAAGTCATTTCATTAAATCACTTACAGCACCTTTAATTACTCCCTCCTTTCGTTTTGCATCACCATCACTGTCCATCTCATTATCTCTCTCCCCCTCTTTTTGCTCAGTCAATCCACCATCAGCCCTCTCTATCTCTGCTTGAGAGACGATGACATCACTGCAGCTGCATGTTCTTCAGTCTCTCTGTTTGAAGGCATGCTGTGAATTCTAAATGAAGTGTGTGTGCGAGTGCGAGTGCGCGTGCGCATGTCCTTACTGGCATAGCTCAAAGCTTTTACAGAATCATTCATACAGTCCAAAAGTCTGAGACCACAAGTGAAAATGTTGCATTCCTTCATTGTATTTAATTCATTATAAATTATATTATCAGCATAACAATATGAATGTTTGAACAATTTTATGCAAGCATGCATTCAAGCAGGCATGGTCTCTGCAAGCAAAACCTGATAATCCATGTTGTAACAGTATGATTTGAGAAGGTTCCAAAGAGGAAACTTGTATGCTTCAGTGGCAGCAAACTTGAATAGTGACCAAGAAATAGTGCAGAATCATTCCACATCATGGAGTGAAAAAATTGTTTAAAATGTATTAGAACACTAAAACTTTGTTTATTTCCAGGTTTAATGAAGAAATCCCATGGGTTTTCAATGTGATCTCAGACTTTTGGACCCCACTGTAAAAAAAATAATGCCTGGTTTCAGTGAGAAGTAAAAGGCCACATTTCCTAGAAGACAGTAAGGTTTCTCTGACCCTAGTACATCACTTCACAAATATTTTAAAACCATGATGCAAGAGATATTCTCATAATACAATTGTGTATCAAACCAGTTCTCTGAACTTTAAGAGGTCTCCATTGAAAAGTGTAGAAGTATTGCCCTCTACTGTCTGCAACCTGCACAATGGATTTCTATGACAACTATGATGTCAGAGGAACTATTATGAAGGTGGAGCCCTTTATTGAGAAATGGCATTGTAAAACCTAAAAGAAACTTTTAGCAGGTTTTCAGAAGAACCACCTGAGAATCTCCAACAATGAAAAGCAATACTATTCTCCTAGTGAGACGGGCTAAAAGGGCTCACTTCAAATGAAATGGTACAAAAAGGAGGCCTTTCATCGCATGAGAGGAGCTTAGCTGTGCCGGGGCACAATGACTTAGATTTAAATTTCTGTCGAGCAGAAATGCAGGTCTCATGGGGGCCAGACCTTCAACTCTCACACAAAGAACCGCAGCTCATGAAAGGCTTACTAGTGTTACCAAAAATTTGACAACCTACAGATCTGGACCCCACAGTTACAGTAGCAATGTAAAAAGAAAGTGTAATTAGTGCTAACCAAGCAAACTGCAACGGCCTATAGGTGCATTTGTGGTAGCACAAACCAAACTAGGAATGAAATGGGGAAGGCAGTGTTCAGTATTTCTGTTGTTGGACATGTCCATTGTGTACAGGAGAGCTCATGCCCACCCTTTTGATGGTTCCCCTTTCAAAATGTCATGGCTAGAGGTGACATGATCAATGAGTGTAACAAATGAATTTAGGACTGCAGTGCAACATAACACAATGAGATACATGTAAACAAACCCCTCCAACTATGTAGAATCACTTGAGCAATGTGTCAAAGATTCTTAGAGATAAACAAATCCATGTTATTCATAGAAAGTAGTAGCATACTAAGTGTGTGTGTTGCGTATACACATTTTGTTACTTAAGAGTTGGCAAGCCATCCATGAATATTCCGGAGTTACACAAGCCAGGAAGCCTGTGCGAATGGAAATACAGTGTATTTGTGGTTTGTTCACCGAGATCAGACATTTATTTAGCAATCCATTGGCAAACGAACAATCCACTTTGTGATTTACCAAACCAACTGTGCCCGTTTAGCTTCAAGGTTTTCAACTATGCGTCTGTGGAGAAGGCTTTATAAAATATATAGCGCTGTCTTAAATTTTCTTGAGAGTAATTAGCAACCATTAATTAATTAGAAATTTCTGACTAATTAAATGTTAACCATTACATAATGTAGTAATGTTTGTTTATGTTCTTAATGAAAGCTATTAGCCTAATACATTTTACATAGAAAATCTTGCTTTTTATACTGGAGGGTCCCACCCTGATAGCACAAGTACATCACCCAGTCATCTATTTGATGCGTGTTTACATCTGGAAGATTTATTTTTAGGTTGTTTGCTCATCTGCAATACCTCTATAAGATGCATGTCAAAAGTTATGCCTCGGACGTCAATAAGACATTTAGCAGATGTCTTTGAGATGTTTATGATTTGGAATGTTTGTAAATCTGATCTTTTTAAGATTCTTGCCAAATGTTTTTTAGATTGTTATGCTTTCCAGATGAAAAGATCTAAAACAGACATCTCAGAGATGTAGGTGTGCTATCTGGGCAGAGACTCATCTCCAATACATCTATAAGACGTTTACTCTTGGATGTCAATAAGACATTCAGGAAATGTCTTTGAGAAGTTTATGACTTGGAATATTTGTTAATCTGATCTTTTTAAGATGTTTAGCAGATGTCAATTAGAATGTGATGCTTTCCACCACATCTTAAACAGGCATCAATATTTAAGTCTTTTTATACTATAAATCTCCACTTTCACTTTTACATTATTTTACATTTTGAATGTGAAATTGGAGATTTATGGTTAAAAAAAAAAGACTTAAATATTTATCTGTTTTTCCACCAACACCTATACATAACATATATATAATGCTTTTCAAGATACAGTGTGGATTTAACCACTGGAATTGTATGGATTACTTTTAAGGCCCAAACATACTCAATGCAAGTACGTGAACGCAGATGCACCTTGCTACGCAAGCTCAGTTTCCTGCGTTGTTGCATTGTGAAATGTGTCAGCACTCAATTCATAACACAACGCAAGTACACGCTGCATTCTCAGCGTTGCCGCAAGGGACACTAGAGCGGAATTTGTGTTGAATCTTTTCGAAAAAATATATATACGACTTTTTGTCCCCAGTTCATTCAAACAAATTTGTTTTTATCTCTTAAGGAAACTGGTCTTCAAACAGTTTGAAAAGCACATTATTTTCATCCTGCCTCCGTATACAGCCTCCGAAGGCAGCATTTTCCTGGTTTCGGACGCAGCACTGGTTTCGTGGTCTCGCCTAAAAAATCTATTGCCCTCTTGTGGTCTGAGGTTTGTAACCGCCAGTACAACGCAAGAGCGCACGTAATGTATGTACATGACCATGCGCTCGCGTCTGCGATTGCATACTTGCGTGAAGTATATTTCGGCCTTTAATCTGCCTTTATATGCTTTTTTGACCTTCAAAGTTCTGGCCACCATTCACTTGCATTGTAAGGACCAACAGGGCTGAGTTATTCTTCTAAAAATATTTGTTTGTATTCTGCAGAAGAAAGAAAGTCATCCACATCTGGGATGGCATGAGGGTGAGCAAATGATGAGAGAATTGTTATTTTTGGATGAACTATTGGTTTAAACAGACTTTCTTGAAGATGTACATATGCTGTCTGGATATACAGTTTCTGAAACAAAACATTCATAATGAAGGTGAATGAAGTAAAAATTAACTCAATCTATGTGTTAAATAATTATGCAGACCTACAGTGCATAAAACAGACACATACAAAAGTGTTGATGTTTCAAGATGTTTACAAGGCACCGGTTCAACCGCAGTTTTTATCCCATGTGTCATCTCACTACAGTAGACAGATACTGTACACAGTGACAGTCTTGCAATCCTAAATCCACCTTGTTGGCACCCCGTTAGTCTACTTAAAGCGACGCTACAAACTAGAACGCTCCATTATTAAAAACGAAACTGTTGACACTGCATGGAGCGTTGCCGTTTACCTCGTTTCTTTAGCGGTTTAAAAAGATCTTATTCATCGATTGCCATCCTATATCTACCCTAACGGCATCTCGCTAGTTAGCTATTCAGCCTGAGCTGTATTAGCATCGGGCCTACATGACTCACAAATATATTTTTGTCCCGTTATATTTGCTTTTCATCAGACATCATATCCTGTCCGTGTTTATTTCTGCTTACCTCCCCCGCGTTTGTGGTGGCGGTGCTGGACGTGGACGCCGCGCTGGGAGTGGGCGAGCGCTGCAGGGTAACCAGAGCCATGGATGATGAAAACCTCCCAGCAGCACAGCAGTCAATGTGTACAGGCTAAAGCGACTAGCGGATTTCCCCTCAGCAGCAACAACGCTAGATGTGCGGGGATTGTAGCTTCCAGCAAGCCGCGACTTCCAAGCCCTCGATGGGACCGCTGTTAAAAGGCCATGTTTCTTGAGCCGCTGGTCAGCGCTGTTTGTGGCGCTGGTTCCACTTTGACACGAGCTGGGTGATGATGGTGGTGGGTGGTTGTGTTTTGGTGCGCTCACTCATTCACTGCCGCATGTGGCGAATCTCAGACTACTTCTGAAAAGGGCAGGAATGTCCAGCAAAAATTTCCAGCCTAAAGTCTGCTAACAACCCACCCAAAAGAAGCTAAAAAAATAGCCTAAAATTACAAAATGTAGCCTAAATTAATGCGTCTTTGTTATTATAACTTTTGCGACTGTATGGGTTCAATTCCACAACCCTCCCCATAATCTCCCTTTTTTCAAGTAACATTCGCAGGCTGATTTAGAATGAAAAAATTAAATGATAAAAAACAATTAGAGGGATCAAAAATGTATGAACAATTTACTGCCGTTGCCTGATTACAATGTAATCTAATTACTTATGTAATGGTGATTAGGCTACACGTAATCCTTTCCCATGTAATCCCTGCATACACTGCTAGTGCATAATAAAAACTCCAGTTTCATCTGCAATGAACTCTGAGATGTTGGCATTTTAGTGAGACTTTAAAAAAAAAATCTAAAACTGGCCAAATTAGAAAACAAAAGGAGTAGAATGTGCAAAAGGATCTTAAAACATTGAAAAATAAAGGTTCATTATCTGCATGTACAGGTGCATCTCAATAAATTAGAATGTCATGGAAAAGTTCATTTATTTCAGTAATTCAACTCAAATTGTGAAACTCGTGTATTAAATAAATTCAATGCACACAGACTGAAGTAGTTTAAGTCTTTGGTTCTTTTAATTGTGATGATTTTGGCTCACATTTAACAAAAACCCACCAATTCACTATCTCAAAAAATTAGAATATGGTGACATGCCAATCAGCTAATCAACTCAAAACACCTGCAAAGGTTTCCTGAGCCTTCAAAATGGTCTCTCAGTTTGGTACACTAGGCTACACAATCATGGGGAAGACTGCTGATCTGACAGTTGTCCAGAAGACAATCACTGATACCCTTCACAAGGAGGGTAAGCCACAAACATTCACTGCCAAAAAAGCTGGCTGTTCACAGAGTGCTGTATCCAAGCATGTTAACAGAAAGTTGAGTGGAAGGAAAAAGTGTGGAAGAAAAAGATGCACAACCAACCAAGAGAACCGCAGCCTTATGATTGTCCAGCAAAATCGATTCAGAATTTGGGTGAACTTCACAAGGAATGGACTGAGGCTGGGGTCAAGGCATCAAGAGCCACCACACACAGTCATGTCAAGGAATTTGGCTACAGTTGTCGTATTCCTCTTGTTAAGCCACTCCTGAACCACAGACAATGTCAGAGGCGTCTTACCTGGGCTAAGGAGAAGAAGAACTGGACTGTTGCCCAGTGTTCCAAAGTCCTCTTTTCAGATGAGAGCAAGTTTTGTATTTCATTTGGAAACCAAGGTCCTAGAGTCTGGAGGAAGGGTGGAGAAGCTCATAGCCCAAGTTGCTTGAAGTCCAGTGTTAAGTTTCCACAGTCTGTGAGGATTTGGGGTGCAATGTCATCTGCTGGTGTTGGTCCACTGTGTTTTTTGAAAACCAAAGTCACTGCACCCATTTACCAAGAAATTTTGGAGCACTTCATGCTTCCTTCTGCTGACCAGCTTTTTAAAGATGCTGATTTCATTTTCCAGCAGGATTTGGCACCTGCCCACACTGCCAAAAGCACCAAAAGTTGGTTAAATGACCATGGTGTTGGTGTGCTTGACTGGCCAGCAAACTCACCAGACCTGAACCCTATAGAGAATCTATGGGGTATTGTCAAGAGGAAAATGAGAAACAAGAGACCAAAAAATGCAGATGAGCTGAAGGCCACTGTCAAAGAAACCTGGGCTTCCATACCACCTCAGCAGTGCCACAAACTGATCACCTCCATGCCACGCCGAATTGAGGCAGTAATTAAAGCAAAAGGAGCCCCTACCAAGTATTGAGTACATATACAGTAAATGAACATACTTTCCAGAAGGCCAACAATTCACTAAAAAATGTTTTTTTTATTGGTCTTATGATGTATTCTAATTTTTTGAGATGGTGAATTGGTGGGTTTTTGTTAAATGTGAGCCAAAATCATCACAATTAAAAGAACCAAAGACTTAAACTACTTCAGTCTGTGTGCATTGAATTTATTTAATACACGAGTTTAACAATTTGAGTTGAATTACTGAAATAAATGAACTTTTCCACGACATTCTAATTTATTGAGATGCACCTGTATATGGTTCCATAAAGAACCTTTAACATCCACAGGCCCTTTTCCACCTACAGTCCTGTACTTTTCCTTTAGAAACTTTCTAGATGAGAACTTTTACGAGGAACGGAACACCCGAGGAGACTTTTCCCCTTTGCATTCTCATTGCCAAAAGTCACCACTGTAGTGTCGTAATCTAGTATGGACCATTTCTCTTCTGACCTGGCTGAAACGCGCGATATAATATACAACAACACCGACGGAGGATGCCGGGATCGGAGTTACATTTTTGTTAGGGCTGTTTTACATTAGCTTTGGCTGCATCCAAAAAAAGTAGGCAGCTGCCTAATCAGTTAATTGTTTAAATGACAGCATTTTTGGATGAATGGAACTTTAAAGGAAACTGGTATCTGAACCGTTTAAAAAGCACTTTATTTTATTCTACCTCAGCCCCCGAAGGCAGCATTTCCCCGTTTTCAGACGCAGTCTGTCTTTATGTTACAGTTTAAACTGGGCGTGTGAGCTGTGCGTGCTGCAGCGGGAGTTAGAGAGGAGAGGAAGGGTCAGACTCAAAGTGTGTCTCCTGATGAAATGACACACACACACATATGGGGAGGGTGGCAGCTTTTTAAGAGGTTATCTAGAGGATTGGGAAATTTGGACTTGTTTGTGGAAAAGTGGGGCAAATATCTGGTGTTTTTGGAGGGCTCTCAGGGAGAGACAGTGGAGAGAGTGGTGTAGTTGTTATGTGTGTGATTATTATATTTTATTTCTTTCTTTATTTTATTTTTGTGTGTGTGTCTATGGTCATGTGGGACCACTGGGGTGTTCTTGTAGGTGGGGTTGGGGATTGGTGTGGGGGTCGGGGGGAGGCAGGGCCGGAGTGGCAATCGGGAAGATCGGGAGAATTCCCGCTGGGCCGGTCAAAAATTGGGCCGGTTAGGTCCGCATGTTGATTGACAAACTTTCATCATATGTCGCATAACAATTGCCAACAGTCTGTAACATCCGGTATTTAAAGGATCAGAATTGCGTTCCGTATTATAACGGAGGCAGTCTGTATTTTATCATCTCGCACCCAAACAAATGAGAGAGTAACCTGTGAGAGACGAAACTGATGTTGCGCCGCTTCACTTGACAGCGCGGGAAGGATCACGGAAGATCCATCGAGAACAGATAGGCTACTAATAGCTGAATGGATGAACGTGCTTCAGGTAGCCTACAAGATCATCACAAGTTTAATACTGACTGAAGTCTCACAATCTCAATCAATAAATCTCTGAAATCCTCTTCCCTAGCAGTGCAGAATGATAATAGCAAAATTATTTTTTGTCACAAAATAACAGAATACTTAAAGTAAATGAATACAGATGCAACAGCACGACACGGTACGAAAATAATGGGACTTTACAGCTCTCAAAAGATTAAACTCAATGAAACAAACTAAACAGAGTGCCTTCAATGTTGTATAATGCGATAAAACCCTCATAAAGAGACAGTAACCATTTTGCCTTTGTCATGAGCAGTAAAAGAAAAGTACAAATGTGTTATTTATTTCACTCTTATTTTAAAATGGCACGTTTTTGAATGGCATGTAAAAATGTAAAAACAATCACTCAACCTTAATTGTTTCACTGCATCTGATGCTATTTTAATTATCTAAAATACAAAGCACTGACCATTTAAAGTGTGAGCCTGTACATCTTGAAAGAGTTATAAACATTTACAGTTCTATAGTGTTATTATGTGCCTAGATAGTCTTTAAAATAAACTTAGTTCACCCCAAAATGAAATTTCTCTCATCATTTACTCACCCTCATGCCATCCCAGATGTGTATGACTTTATGTCTTCTGCTGAACACAAATTAAGCTTTTTAGAAGAATTTCTCAGTTCTGTTGGTCCTTTCAATGCAAGTGAATGGTGATCAGATCTCAGAAGGTACAAAAAATCTCATAAATGCCGCATAAAAGTAATCCATACAACTCCAGTGGTTTAATCTATGTCTTCAGAAGCGATATGATAGGTGTGGGTGAGAAACAGATCAACATTTAAGTTTTTATTTTATTTTATTTTTTTTACTATAAATTCTCCTCCCTGCCCAGTATGGGGCGATATGCTTATGTAAATCACCATAAACAGAATAAGAACTCTTAAGAGAGAAGAGTGCTTATGAAAATGAAAGTGGAGATTTATAGTAAAAAAATAATTTAATTATTGATCTGTTTCTCACCGCTTCTCATTTACTTGCATTGAATGGACCAACAGTTCTTCTATACATCTTCATTCATGTTCTGCAAAAGAAAGTCATACACATCTGGGATGGCATGAGGGTGAGGAAATGATCATATATCCCTTTAACATTCACTTATATTTACAACACATACAATGATGTCTTATGACAAAGTGAAAATCTTAGTGAATGCCGTATGTGGTATAATGACATGGAGAGCTTAAATAATTTTCAAGTAATTACATATATTGCATATTTTTGCTGTGATCTTATTTTATTGTTATCATCTTCACCTCCAACCCCCCTTTTGGGTGTGGGCTGACTTGGACATGACATCCCGGGCTGAATATGAATCCCACTCCGGCCCTGGGGGGAGGTATAGAGGGGGTTAAGTATTGATTCTGTTTGTATATGTTTTGCTTTTATTTGTTTAATATATGAATCAATAAAAAATGTAATCACAAAAAAAAAAAAAAAAACAAAGAAAAAGAAAAGCCAATTGACATCTTTGGGAAGTGCTGCAGAAAGTATGGGATGAAACTTTACCTGAAGATCTAGAACATGTCTGAGGTGTCATTGCTGCAAATGGATTATTTTTGGATGAAAAGAAAGTTTGAAGAATACAGCATTTTTAAACAGAAATAGTCATTTCTAACATTATAAATGCATTTACTGTCATTCTTGATCAATTTAAAGCATCTGTGGTAAATAAAAGTACAACTTTCTTTGAAAATTCAACACAGTCTAATGGAGAAGTCATACAAATTCATACAAATTGGCTAAATCACATGAAATCCTGTAAATTGGCTTGAACAAATTCGAACAACTTTTATACCAGTAAATCATGTCACTCTCCCTTGTATCCTTCTAAAAGGCAAAAATTACTTCTGTGATACACAACATACTCGTTATGCTTCAAATCATGCTAAGGGACTGTCATTTATGGTTAGGATTAGATATGGGGTTTGGGTTATGACCCAACTCTTTATTAATATGATTTAGCCAACTTGTACAAATTTGTACAACTTTTCATGAAATCAGACTGGAAGAACAGAAATTTCATAGTAATTCTAAACTTTCGAATTATTAAAATTTGAAGAATACAACCTGAAATACTGTATCCTATGATGACCTGAGGTTTGGGATGTTTCATCAGTGTTGATGATCTATCAAGCTATGATAAGATCAGTTTTTGATTATGGATGTATGATATATGGTGCTACATCAGTAACATTATTAAAAATCTTAGATAGAATACAATACAGAGCTATTAGGTTGTGTTTAGGAGCAGTTAAATCAACACCGATTAATGATCTGCTTGTTTAGGCGAATGAAATACCACTGAGTTTACATAGAATGAAACTGTCTTTGGTACTGTTGAAACTGACATCTTTGAAGAGTTATGCTGGAAGCCATATTGCTACTGATGTTTTAAATAACTGTTGGGAGTATGTAAATAAAAAATGAAGGTGATTTGGATGGGTCATAAATTCTCTAACAGAAAAGTATCAGATTGCAGGCATAAGATGTACTGTTTTGCCTGTATGGTGAAAAGCACCATCATGGATAATTCCTGATATAAAAATTGACTTGGAGATATAAGATAAAAGAAAGGAATGGAAGGATATGGGTAAAGTTAAGTATAATGTAAACAAACAAATCTAGGGAGGATTTTATGCAAGTGCTCAAATATATACAGATGAATCGAAAGACCCAAACCTATAGGGATTATAGAAGTGGGAGTATATCTTCCAGATCTTGATATATATCTATATAAAAAAGACTAACATCTGAATTATCAATGTTTGCTGTAGAAAGGTTGCTAAAAAAGTAAACGTGGCTTAACGTGGGTAGAGGAAATAAGACCCAATAGAGTGATATGGCAGTCATCTCGAAAGGAATTGATGAGCAAGATATTTAATATAATATGTTATTATAGCACTTATTGGGATCTCTGGAAATTAAGTGAATGATGAGATGGCAAAGAATGCTTTAAAAAGGAATAAAGTGGATGTGAGCGTTCCACTGGTTAAAGGTGAATTTAAATCTATTATTAGGAAAACTATTATGAAAGAATGGCAAGACATTTGTGTGACGATAGCCAGCTGGTTTGTGATAGCTGTGCAGTGTGTAAACCTCACTCTTGTGGCTTTAAGAAACGCACTAGCGACCAAGGCTAGAGGCCATGGCTTTAATAGCCTCCTTTCTAGCATGTCCAACTCCCATGCAGTGAATCGCCGGTGTCAACAGAGGAACATGTTATATGTGATTGTAGAAGGTATGTTGAGGAGAGAAGGGA
Organism: Myxocyprinus asiaticus; assembly: GCF_019703515.2. Classification (NCBI taxonomy): domain Eukaryota; kingdom Metazoa; phylum Chordata; class Actinopteri; order Cypriniformes; family Catostomidae; genus Myxocyprinus; species Myxocyprinus asiaticus. Next base: position 15,030,873 of record NC_059346.1, on the reverse strand, counting down.
ATTAATATTATATCTAAACAAAAAGGCTACAAAAGATAAGGATTTGGAGTATTTATTGTGATGGGAGTTTAGCAGAGATCAAGTAGGTTATAGGATTCTTATGCAATACATATATAGTACAGTTTTGAATATAAGAATGTAACGTGCATTAAAGAATAGTGTGATGATGCTATTCATCTTTATCCTGAACGCGTAAGTGTTCCACAATCCGACTGTTTTCAATTTCCAGTCTCCAGTGTTTTCACTCGTATCAGCGTATATTCTTAGCAAGTTACATGAATACATTCAAAAAGGAGAGAGTGGAAATAATATCAAATCTATAACATTGGAACATATTAGAACTGCCCATTATGCATTTCTTCCTGTGTAAACTGATGGCTCAAAAACTCTGACACTGTTCCAGAGTTTAAAATCTGAAACTTTGTGAGGTTAACGGATGGGACATCAGTGTACACTACAGAGTTGGTTGCTATTCACCCTTTGCTATATTGAAAACACTACAAATAAACATGATACACTATATTGCCAAAAGTATTCGCTCACCCATCCAAATAATTGAATTCAGGAGTTCCAATCACTTCCATGGCCACAGGTGTATACAATGAAGCACCTAGGCATGCAGACTGCTTCTACAAACATTTGTGAAAGAATGGGCCGCTCTCAGGAGCTCAGTGAATTCCAGCATGGTACTGTGATAGGATGCCACCTGTGCAACAAGTCCAGTCGTGAAATTTCCTTGCTACTAAATATTCCACAGTCAACTGTCAGTGGTATTATAACAAAGTGGAAGCGATTGGGAATGACAGCAACTCAGCCACAAAGTGGTAGGCCACGTAAAATGACAGAGCGGGGTCAGCGGATGCTGAGGCACATAGTGCGCAGAGGTCGCCAACTTTCTGCAGAGTCAATCGCAACAGACCTCCAAAGTTCATGTGGCCTTCAGATTAGCTCAAGAACAGTGCATAGAGAGCTTCATGGAATGGGTTTCCATGGCCGAGCAGCTGCATCCAAGCCATACATCACCAAGTGCAATGCAAAGCGTCGGATGCAGTGGTGTAAAGCACGCCGCCACTGGACTCTAGAGCAGTGGAGACGCGTTCTCTGGAGTGACGAATCACGCTTCTCCATCTGGCAATCTGATGGATGAGTCTGGGTTTGGCTGTTGCCAGGAGAACGGTACTTGTCTGACTGCATTGTGCCAACTGTGAAGTTTGGTGGAAGGGGGATTATGGTGTGGGGTTGTTTTTCAGGAGCTGGGCTTGGCCCCTTAGTTCCAGTGAAAGGAACTCTGAATGCTTCAGCATACCAAGAGATTTTAGACAATTCCTTGCTCCCAACTTTGTGGGAACAGTTTGGGGATGGCCCCTTCCTGTTCCAACTTGACTGCGCACCAGTGCACAAAGCAAGGTCCATAAAGACATGGATGAGTGAGTTTGGTGTGGAAGAACTTGACTGGCCTGCACAAAGTCCTGACCTCAACCCGATAGAGCACCTTTGGGATGAATTAGAGCGAAGACTGCGAGCCAGGCCTTCTCATCCAACATCAGTGTCTGACCTCACAAATGCGCTTCTGGAAGAATGGTCAAAAATTCCCATAAACACACTCCTAAACCTTGTGGAAAGCCTTCCCAGAATAGTTGAAGCTGTTATAGCTGCAAAGGGTGGGCCAACGTCATATTAAACCCTATGGATTAAGAATGGGATGTCACTTAAGTTCATATGCGTCTAAAGGCAGATGAGCGAATACTTTTGGCAATATAGTGTATATTGTTTTACCTTGTGAATTTCATTTTTTCTTTTCTTTTTTTTTTTTTTTATGTACAGTAATTTCAAATCAGATGATTGCAACACACTCTAAAAAAGTTGGTACAGTCGAGTGTTTACTACTGTGAAACATCACCATTTCTTATTATAACACTTATCAAGCATTTAGGCACTGAAGACACAAGTTTGTTACGGGGTCTTCATTGCCGTATTTGTGCGCTTCATAATGCACCACACATACTCAATTGGAGATGGTCAGGACTGCAGGCAGGCAAATCTATCACCCATACTCTCTGCTTATTCTGACAGTATGTGGTTTGAAGTTGTCCTGCTGAAAATGTTGTGACATTCCTGGAAAAGATGGTGCTGGATGGCAGTATATGCTGCTCCAAAATGTGTACATATTTGTCTGCATTCATGGTGTTCTCACAGATGTGCGAGTTACTCATGCCATGGGCACTGACACACCCCTGGCCCATATACACACTGGTTTTTGGACCTGATGCTGATAATAGCTTGGATGGCCCTTTTCCTCTTTGGCTTTGTTTTTCAAAAACTATTTGAAATGTGGAATCTTCAGACCAAAAAACATAGTTCTACTGTTCTACTTTCCATCTAAGATGAGACCGAGCCCAGCGAAGTCAGCAGCACTTCTGGACAGTGTTGATGTATGGCTTCTGCTTTGCATAGTAAAGTATTAACTTGCATCTGTAGATGCAGCGGTGAATGGTGTTGACTAACAAAGGTTTACTAAAGTAATCCCAAACCCATGTTAATGATATCCATTACAGATGAATGGTGTTTTTTAAGACAGTGATGTCTGAGGGATCAAAGATCACACACATTCGGAAATGGTTTTTGTCTTGCCCTTTACGCACTGAGATTTGACCAGATTCCTTAAATCTTTTAACTATATTGTGCACTGTAGAGGGTGAAATGCCCAAAATCTTTTATATTTGCCTTTAGAGAACATTGTTCTCAAAGTGCTGGATTATTTGCAGAAGCATCTATTGGCAAATTGACAAGTCTCGAATGATCCTTGCTCTTGAAGGACTAGGCTGTTTTTGGAGGCTCCTTATATACTATGACACGATTGCCTCACCTGTTTAACATCTCCTGTTTCACATTGCTTTGTTATTTTAACTCATCAAATTGTTATTAGTCTTAAATTGCCCCATCTTTTTTGGAGTGTGTTGCAATCATCTGCATAGTAATTGAAAAAAAAAATGAAAAAAAAGATTACATTCACAAGGTAAAACATCATATAATGTTTAGTTGTAGTGCTTTCAATATAGCAAAGGGTGAATATAATTTGCAAATAACTGCTTTTTGCTTTTATTAGCATTTTTCATACTGTCCCAACTTTTTTGGAATTGGGGTTGTAAAATGGCAAAGGAAGCACTTAAATTAGATAATATAAGCTTAACAGTCAATTCAAGCAGGGCGGAAGGGAAACATTTGATTTTAGAAGCTTGCTATTACAAATGGCAGAAGTACTGGGATACATGTCAGACTGGCAGACATTTCCATCAAATACAAAGCAATGTAAGGCAAGGTCAAATTACTCATAACTTAAACAGAGAGGAACATGTCATGCTCACACACATAAGAATGGGGCATACTAAACTTAAAGCAACATTTCACATCATGGGCAAACATAACACAGGTTTATGTGATAAATGCCAGGAAATGGAAACTGTTGAACATGTTTTAATTAAATGTATCAAATATGAACAGGAAAGAATTTAACTTATAAGAGAATTACAAGCTTCAAGATGTACAGAATATACTATATGCAATATAAGTCTTAAACACAGAATATAGGAAATCATCCTTTTATTCCTAGACTTTATCCTCGTCATACTCCAGCGCAGTAGGTGGCGGCATGCACCTATTTAGTTGGTTTGCAGCCCGCCAGAAAACCCACAGAAGAAGAACATAGAATTGGAAATGTTAAACGGAGGGAAAGATTTTGGTGATACTGGGATCATGGCGCAAATTGGTAGACTGGACGAGTATAAACCGGAAAATGAATGTTGGTCAGCGTACATCGAACGTGTGGAACTGTACATCATAGCAAACGATGTGGACGATACAAAGCAAGTAGCGACTTTGCTTAGTGCTATGGGTGCGTCAACGTATGGATTGTTACGAAACTTGGTTTATCCGGAGAAGCCAAAAGATAAAACGTTTGAGGAGATTGTGGACATTCTCAAATCTCACTTCGAAACACAGCCGTTGGTAGTTGCTGAACGTTTTCTCTTTCAAAGTTGCGCACAAAAACCCCATGAGACTGTATCCCAATATGTTGCCGAACTTAAACAGTGCGCATCGAAGTGTGAGTTCGGCGGAAATTTGGATGAAGCTCTGCGCGACCGTTTTGTTAGTGGAATACAAAGTAAATCATGCCAGCGAAGACTGCTTTCGGAGCACAGGCTCACATTTTCACGAGCACTTGAGATCGCTCTCAGTATGGAAACAGCTGATCAGGACACGAAACAGAGAGAGGTGGATTGTTCTGCAGCGACCATGCAAAAGGTAAAAAGCAGCAAAAATTATGCTATCGAATAATAACAAGGACTGCTATTTGAAAAACTCTAAATGTCATAACTGTAAACCGTGTTGAAAAGCTACTCAAAAAATGTAGCTAAGCTACCAACTAGCCTACTGAACTGAAAAAATAGTTAATTTCGGGTTCAGTACAAGTTAAAGGTGCACTCAGTAATTTTTTCCTCATTAAAAAAGTTTAACTTCTAAAGACATGAATTGTAATTTTGCAATATATGTAGGAAATCATGACCACTTACATTAAAATGAAGACTCCAGTCATATCAGTAACCTTATAAAAGCTGATTTATTCTACATGGAGAGGGTCCACACATGGGGGCTGCCATGTTAGAATCACATGACCTGCCGAATGCTACTCGCTTAATCGCAGTGACCGTCCTGTTATTTGACACTTTCACTCAATGATTAAAGTAATCATGGCTGACTGTGAATAATACATTTCTATAATGGCATCTGAAACTGAAAACTTTTTATTTTAAATGATATGCTACATCCAAGCCGCTAGGTGTCAGTGTAAATCCAAGATGACACAAAGACAAAAGTTACTGAGTGCACCTTCTCAATATTGAATAATATTGATTACCACAAAAATTAATTTTGACTTGCACCTTTTTTTCTTAAATAAAATGATCTGGGTTCCAGTGAAGCACTCGTGGAAGTGAATGGGGCCAATCCGTAAACATTAAAATACTCACTATTTTAAATAGCCACAAGACACAAATAATATGCATGTTAACATGATTTTTGAGTGATAAAATCACTTACTAACCTTTTCTGTGTAAAGTTATATCCAATTTTACAACTTCGTTGCCATGACGATGCAATGTCACCAAAGCCTGAAACCAACTATAAAAATGACAGTTTAAACAACTTTACAGCTCAAATAATACATGAGTTTTAATAGAATAATTAATGTAAGTGCTTTAAAAAAATTATAAGCTTCACATTTCTGTCTTTAAACTCTCCAAAAATTGGCCTCATTCAAACTGTAAGTGCCTCACTGTAACACAACAAGTTTTGCTTTTTTGTAATTAAAAGGAGGGACGAGTCAACATAATTTTGCATGATAATCAACATTATGCCACAAATGCTGTCGACTGAGCTTAACTTGTATTGAACCCGGAATATTCCTTTTAAGCTAAGCTAAAATCTACACTAGAGAAAGTAGCAAGTTACACTACAAGCTACACGGCAAAAGTACCTTGCTACATTTTTTTTTTTTTTTCAACCAGAAAAATGTATTCACATAATGTTTATCAAAGCCATGACACAGTATAGTACAATACAGAACAATTTTGAAAATTACTTTTTATTTATTTTATTTATATAAGGTAGGAAATCAAGCTAGACTAACTTGATTTAACTCATTATTTCTATAGGGCTAGTTATAATATTATTAATTTCTGACTGTACATTAAAATAGCACCTTTATGTGGTGAGACTGTGCTTTAGTTAAACTGTTTGTTCCTACTCCTTAACAGATATTCATTCTTTTTATCATGATCTTAATGATCAAATTCTAGACTATAAAATAATGAAGTTATAAAAGAATAATATATATATATATACACCCCTTTCCATTTACCATCAGGCAAGTATCCATCTAAACATGCAGGTGGAAAATTACTTACACAAATGAAGACATAAAAACAATTATAAATGTAAAAATAATAATTATAATGATGATAATAATCACTGAAATATTAATCATGGTTCGAGGTGAATGTATGTTTTAATCACAGATGTATAGGCTGCAGAGTTGGTAACAATGAACTGCTCTGTGGAAATAAAGTGAACTGAACTCAAAGCAACTCCTGAGCTCAGATGTCTGTGGTCATATGCAGCACTCATAGACGATACTGTTCTTGCAAAAAAAATAAATAAATTGACAATTGACAGAAACAAAAGAGTAAGAACCTTTTACATGCACGTGTTCCACGAGACTGCACGCCTCCGTATCAGCGCGTCATACATGCGCATAGAGGGCTTTTCTGTCATATAATAAAGTGTTTCTTCAGCGCGTGTCTGTGTGTCTACGGGCAAATTATTTGTAATATTAATTTGATAATAATAATAGCCTAATAATAATAATTTAATAGAGGTGAAAATGAGCCAAATATCGTCTTGACATCGTCAAACGCATCAGATATTGGCGATCACTCTGACCATCGTCGATCCCCGAGATCATCGTCTGTCGGCACAACCCTAATGTGAATTTCTCTCTATAAATTAACAAAATGTTCAGACAGTGTCTTTGCTGGTTTTTCAGACACATTCAGAATCATTACTGCTTTTGCTGGTGTCGCTGCGGCTCGCTTCATGCGTATGCTTTTAAAGGCTCATTATTATGGTTTAGTATTTCTCTGTAATATAGAACAGTGTTCGCAATGTTACTTATAACATTCTTTCTCAGCCCTGGAACTCAAACCATTTTATGATGCCCCCCCCAAAAATATATTTAAGTAATTAAATTAATATCATAAATGTGCGACTAGTCGACTAATGGCTTAAATTAACTCCTACTAGTCGACAAGGAAAATCTTTGGTCGGGGCAGCCCTACCTTTATGTTTACAATAGTTCTTCCATTTGTAATGTCATAATCAAAGGTAAGACCATGAATTCTTGTGATAATGAGTAAAATAATGTAATATAGGCCTATATAATACATTTAGAATCAAAGGTGCTGTACGCAATGTTTTTGTATGAATGATTTGCAGGAAATTATTTTACTCCCTAAAAATAAAGGCCAAAGTATACTTAGCGCATCCGCGTTGCAGATCGCTTCGCGCACAGTATGTGTGACGTAAATTTCGCCATAATCAAATCCAGTTTGCATTGAAATTTCTTTGATAGATCGATGCATTTTTTCACGCCTAGTTTATAATGTCGGAGTTGTCTTTGAGATGTTTGACTTCCTCCATAGTGTTTTAAAGTATAAAAAAAAATACTTCTCAGCAGAATTCAATGGGTCACGTAAGTTTTGTGGTCACGTAAGTTTTGTGGTCTGCGATATCAAGTGAAGCCCTATTCGTGGTAGTGATCCACTATACGCTCTTCCGTCTCTGGAGCATAAATGTCGGGGAAGCCTGGTGGACTCGTGCACATCTACGTGCTCCAGAGATAGCACAGACAGAGCAGATCATTGGCGTGAGTGGTTCTGAGATGGCTCGCTTGATTGTAGATAAATATCAGCAGTAACCAGTGTTATTGCTCAAGAATTGGCAAACGAGAGCCCGCTCCAAACGATTCCGCAGCATGCATGTGAGTTTTTGGAGTCTTTCAAATTGAATCGTGAACCAATTCAGACCGCTTTGCTATCGCTCGTAACCAATTCATTTTAAAGAACCGACTCAAATTAGTAATACATTTGTGAATCTGACATCTTTAGTTCTGATTCAAAACTGGCAATAGCAAGCACCGAGTACACAGAATGATGTAGATGTGTAGCTTTTGTCAACGCTATGCCGCTACCTTATAAAAAATTAAGCTTTGTTAATCGCTACTGAAAAGGTACTTGATTTAAAAACTAAAGTTCCACATAGCTACTGAGAAATTTAGTTAAGCTAATAGCTTCACTATTTGAAGTTCTTGCATTTGTTTGCTTAAAGCTGAAGTATGTAATTTCTGTGCAACAAGCGCCACCGAACAGAATTGCAGAAATAAACTTTGTTTTTCAAAACAGCTTTCTGATTCCACCCCGTCTGCTGTTGGTCAAACAAAGAGATAGTCCTGCCCCCAACTCGCGTCATTGGTCAAGTCAATGTTATTGTCACTCTTGAAAATGGTTGCTCCAAACAAACTTTTTTATAGTGCCACTGAGACACAGAGTTTACAGTTTTTGAGAAAATTAACCTACAAATTGCTTGCTTAATGTTGTATCTGCATTTTAAGCTGGCATAGGAGAAAGCATTTTAACACAGAAAAAGTTACATCAACTTTAAGTCCAACTTTAAAGCTGGGACGATTCATCAACGTAATCGAAGTCATCGATTACAGAAATACGTCGATTTGCATAACATGTGTCAGCGCGTCGCAATGGAGTAATTAAAATGGCAGCGCCCGGTTTAAGTATGGATTCCCCTGAAGAACAAGCTAAATAAAAACTCACCTACGGTCATCTAAAGCGTGGGAGTATTTTAGCCAGAGACCCAACAATGTGGTGCTGTGTAAGCTATGCAAATTGGAAATGGCAGTACAACCGCCATGAACGAACACTTGAAGCGAAAGCATCCCAGAGCGCTTTGTCAAGACGGCAGCAAGGCAGCACCGTAAGTCCTGCTTACTTTTTGTCCCCACCCAAGCATGACATATTAGTATTACAACATGTGTTTCTGTTAGTAGTAGTCACTTTAAATTGATTTTCTAAATGTTTCCTCATCGCCCCCATGTTAAAAGTAATTTCTGCAGCGCTGCTAATGTAGGGTGACCATACATCCTCTTTTTCCCGGACACGTCCTCTTTTTCGGACCTTAAAAAAGCGTCAGGCTGGGATTTCTAAATTTGCGAAAATGTCCGGGATTCGGCTTTAGTTGCATTATGATGTGCATCTGGTCTAATACTTCATTGTGTGTGCACGCATATTTGCATTGCTTTAACCCCTCTTTGTAAGTCCTGCCTTCTCGCACACCAATTGGTCAATTATAAGAGGCTTGCAGCAACTATTGGCCAAATTCCTGCCTGTCAATCTCTCCGCGAACATGCAAAGCGCAGTGTTCATCAACAGTTGCTTGACAGTAGCAGCAAATGACAGCTGAGTGGAAACAATGCCCAAACGAAAGTGTGAATTTACAGATTTTCACAAAAAATTCCCATGCTTTCGTCCAGGTCGAGATCCGTGAGAAGCAGAATGTTTGACATGTAAAGATGGCACTTATGTGTCAGTTGCTAATAAAGGTGCAAATGATTTAGAAGCACACATTAGCTCTGCGAATCATAAATGGTCAGCAAAAGGTGAAAGTTCATCAGGTAAATTAACGGACTACTTTTTGCGACCAGGTAAAATTATCACATTGCTTCATTTTCCATGGCCATTCAAAATAATAGTAATAGTAAATGAAGGCACACTCATGGCATCAAATATTTATTTTAGTACATGGACACTCAAAAGAATGTTGGAAATTTTTATTTATTTATATATATATTTATGTTATGCTAATAGAGTGTCTTTTTCACTGTATTAAAGTTTGCATTCATAGTAATACTGTTTTTTGTTGCAGAATAATGCCCTGCAGTGCACACTTTGTTTCTTGTACATTTGTTTGTGTTTAAGAGAAGATGATTTAATAAAATATTGAAATATTAATGAGACAAGTTTTTTAAATATTTGTTTTGGGTTAATTAATTGTTATATTAATCAAATAATAATTATAAAAAATCTTTAGAATAATCAGAAAATTAGTATTAGATTAATCGACTAATCGGAAAAATAATCGTTAGATTAATCGATAAAAAATATAATCGTTAGGTGCAGCCCTAAAAGGAGCCAAACAACTATGTGGTAATAAATGGCTTCATATGATCACTATCCTTAAATAAAAGACAATTTCTGCCAGGGTATGCAAACTTTTGAGCACAACTGTATGTATGTGTGTGTGTGTGTGTATATATATATATATATGTATATATATATACACACACACACACACTGGTGGTCAAAAGTTTGGAATAATGTACAGATTTTGCTCTTATGGAAAGAAATTGGTACTTTTATTCACCAAAGTGGCATTCAACTGATCACAATGTATAGTCAGAACATTAATAATGTGAAAAATTATTATTACAATTTGAAAAAAATGTTCAGAACTTAATAAACTACTTCAAAGAATTCTCATCAAAAAAATCCTCCATGTGCAGCAATGACAGCTTTGCAGATCCTTGGCATTCTAGCTGTCAGTTTGTCCAGATACTCGGGTGACATTTCAACCCACACTTCCTGTAGCACTTGCCATAGATGTGGCTGTCTTGTCGGGCACTTCTCACGCACCTTACAGTCTAGCTGATCCCGCAAAAGCTCAATGGGGTTAAGATCCATAAAACTCTTTTCCAATTATCTGTTGTCCAATGTCTGTGTTTCTTTGCCCACTCTAACCTTTTCTTTTTGTTTTTCTGTTTCAAAAGTGGCTTTTCTTTGCAGTTCTTCCCATAAGGCCTGCACCCCTGAGTCTTCTCTTTACTGTTGAACATGAAACTGGTGTTGAGCAGGTATAATTCAATGAAGCTGTCAGCTGAGGACATGTGAGGCATCTATTTCTCAAACTAGAGACTCTGATGTACTTATCCTCTTGTTTAGTTGTATCTGGGCCTTCCACATCTCTTTCTGTCCTTGTTAGAGCAAGTTGTCCTTTGTCTTTGAAGAGTGTAGTGTACACCTTTGTATGAAATCTTCAGTTTTTTGGGCAATTCAAGCATTGTATAGCCTTCATTCCTCAAAACAATGATTAACTGATGGTTTTCTAGAGAAAGTTGTTTCTTTTTTTGCCATTTTTGACCTAAAATTGACCTTAAGACATGCCAGTCTATTGCATACTGTGGCAACTCAAAAAGAAACACAAAGGCAATGTTAAGCTTCATTTAACGAAACAAATAGCTTTCAGCAGTGTTTGATATAATGGCAAGTGATTTTTCTAGTACCAAATTAGCAATTTTGCATGATTACTCAAGGATAAGGTGTTGAGGTGATGGCTACTGGAAATGGGGTCTGTCTAGATTTGATCAAAAATTACTTTTTTCAAATTGTGATGTAATCAAATCAAATTGTGATCAATAATATCCTGACTATACTTTGTGATCAGTTGAATGCCACTTTGGTGAATTAAAGTACCAATTCCCTTCTGAAACAGCAAAATCTGTACATTATTCCAAACATTTGACCGCCAGTGTATATACAGTTTATATTGCCTTGGAAAAATTCTCAACCCCCAACCATTATTTCACACAAATGATTTGCACATCCTGAGATTGAGTAATTTAACAGATTTTTTTATTAATTTGTGAATCACTGAATTCTGCAACAGTGTGGCCCAAAAAAAACATTTAAGCATAAAAAAAAAACAATAACTGAAATGTCAAGAATCAATAAGTATTAATCCCCTGCTTTAAAATTTGGTTGAACCACCTTTTTCAGCTATTACATCAATCAGTCTTTTTGCATAAGTCTCTATCAACTTTGTAGAAAGTGATGGAACAATATTAGTCCATTTCTCTTTGCAAAATTTCTCAGGCTGTACCAAGTTAGTTGGGGATTGAATGAATGAAAGTTACATTTATATAGCGCTTTTCTGATACTACACTCAAAGCGCTTTACACAGTGAACAGGGGACTCTCCTCAGCCACCACCAGGATTGGTGATGGACAGCAATTTTGAGTTTTCTCCACAGATGTTCAGTAGGGATGAGGTCAGGACTCTGACTGGGTCTCTGAAGGACATCAATTTTCTTTATTTTAAGTCACTTCAGTGTTGCTCTGGCTTTGTGCTTTGGGCCATTGTCCTGCTGAAACAAACTTCCTCCTAATTTTACACTTTCTGGTAGAGGGGAGTAGGTTCTTATCCAAAATCTCCATGTATTTTGCAGCGTTAATTATCCCATCAATCTTAAAAAGATTGCCAGTCCCTGCTGCTGAAAAGCACCCCCTTAACATGATGCTACCACCAGCGTGCATTGTAGGGATGGTGTTATTTGGCTAATGTGCTGTCTTGGCTTTGCACCCAACATACTGTTTAGTGTTTAAGCCAAAAAGTTTCACTTTAGTCTCATCAAACCACAAGAGCTCTGCAGTATCTTCCAAATGATGTATTGCATTTATGTTTTTTTTTTTTTTTTTGGCAAAGGCTTTCTCCCTAGCCACTCTCCCATACAGCACCTTTTTGTGGAATAGTTTTGAGATTGTTGAGCCATGGGCATTATTTTCAGCCGCAGCCACTGACTTCTGTAGCTCAGTCAGAGTGATGGTTGGTTTTGCAGGAGCCTCTCTGACAAGTGGCATTCTTGTTCGGTGACTAAAGCCCCGTTAACACCGGCAGCAACATCGTGCGAGACAGCAACACCATCCCATTCATTTTTAATGAGAGCACAGCAACTTCCGGCGACACGACCTGTCGTGGCCATTGGTGACAGAGGTCGCCATGGAGAGCAATAACACAAGTTGAGAAAATGTCAACTTTATGCAAATGACGAGCGACAATCACGAGCGACTACCACTGAGCTCTGAGGTATGTTCATTGCCTTTGAAATAGCCTTGTATCCTTCCCCAGATTTGTGCTGCTCCACAATTATATCCCTCACTTGTTTTGAATGCCCATGTAACAGTTCAAGGATGGGCAAGGAGGAGGGGGGTACCGGCTGAACAGTCAACATAAAGTTTAATGTAAAACTCAACATAAAACAAACATAAACATACACACACACATGCAGCACAGCCGCGTGCGTCTCTCTCTCTCGAACCGGTGTGTCTCCGGCTGCCCTTTATCTCACTCTCCCGCTGATCAGCTGATTCAGCGCCGCCCGTGCTCCATCACGGCCCGGCCACGCCCTCCACCTCGTCACAATCCTCCCCCGCCCAATTCAGGCCGGGATGCCACTGGTCTGACTAACTAGTCCAACACTAGTGGAGACTATAGAGTAACCAATTTGATGTGTTTAAGACAGTATCTTGCACAAGAGCTTTTGGGGGCTGAGTACTTTTTCAAGGCACTAGTGTTGTCAAAAGTGCCGGTACTTCAGTACCAAGTCGATACTAAAATAAAAAAAGATGTAACGATACGAGTGTTTCTGACCGAGCACCGACTATATCCGGTACCAGCTTGCGGTATGACTGACACACGACTGCTTTCAAATGCTCACAGGCTTACTTTGATTGTGTGTACAATGAAATGGACAATTAATCGAATTAAAATCGTGACATGTCCTAGTGTGATTGATTAAACCGCTAAAGGCTGCAATCTTACTGTGGATAAATTACTTAAAAATAAATCTGACCGGTCATCCACTAGAAACTCCACAGACATTGAGAATCATTCACGTTGAATGAGATGACAGAGCAGAGCACTTATCCATTGTGAACTACGCAGCACATGTAAAATATATAAACTCAGCAAAAAAAGAAACATCCTCTCACTTTCAACTGCTTTTATTTTCAGCAAACTTAACATGTGTAAATATTTGTATGAACATAAAAAGATTCAACAACTAAGACTTAAACAGAACAAGTTTCACAGACATGTGACTAACAGAAATGGAATAATGTGTCCCCGAACAAAGAGGGGGTCAAAATCAAAAGTAACAGTCAGTATCTGGTGTGGCCACCAGCTGCATTAAGTATTTCAGTGCATTTCCTCCTCATGGACTGCACCAGATTTGCCAGTTCTTGCTGTGAGATGTTACCCCACTCTTCCACCAAGGCACTTGCAAGTTCCCGGGCATTTCTGGGGGGAATGGCCCTAGCCCTCACCCTCCGATCCAACAGGTCTCAGATGTGCTCAATGGGATTGAGATCCGGGCTCTTCGCTGGCCATGGCAGAACACTGACATTCCTGTCTTGCAGGAAATCGCACACAGAACGAGCAGTATGGCTGGTGGCATTGTCATGCTGGAGGGTCATTTCAGGATGAATAAATTAATTGCAATTTATTGCCCTGGCCACATCTGCAGTCCTCATGCCTCCATGCAGCATGCCAAAGGCACATCCATGCAGATGAGCAGGGAGCCAGAGCATCTTTCTTTTGGTGTTCTTCAGAGTCAGTAGAAAGGTCTCTATAGTGTCCTAAGTTTTTATAACTGTTACCTTAATTGCCTACAGTCTGTAAGCTGTTAGTGTCTTAATGACCATTCCACAGGTGCATGTTCATTAATTGTTTATGGTTCAATGAACAAGCATGGAAAACATTGTTTAAACCCTTTACAATAAAGATCTGTAAAGTTATTTGGATTTTTACAAAATTATCTTTAAAATACAGTATCCTGAAAAAGGGATGTTTCTTTTTTTGCTGAGTTTATTTATATAATTAAAATCACAGCATTTGCGCTTTAATCTCAGCTCAGCTTTATTTATATCGCATTTAAAACAACAGAGTTGACCAAAGTGCTTTACAGTTTTACAAACACAAACACTAGTAGACTAAAATACAAACACTCCAAATCTGTGTCCTACATTTCATTTGTCAGACTCAAAGGCCAGTATAAAGAGAAGAGATTTCAGACGTGACTTAAAAGTTTTCAGTGATCACACTGGGCCGTTTCGCGAACTCTTTATCCTTAAAAGTGAAGCATCCGGCAAAAAACACGTCATAAAAGCACGATTCAAAATAAAATCTAGATGCCTGAAATTGAATAAAAATATATTACAACTGTATAGTAAAATGTAATATTCACTGTAGTAATAATAATAATAATTAATCAAAATATCACTAAATGCAAAAAAAAAAAAAAAAAAAATGCAATGACACGTTGAAATGTTCTGTTTTCACTTGTTAAAAGTTTTAAGAATGTATTGATTAGACACCATTTTGATGATGAAATTAAACTTAAAAAATGTTCTGGCAAATAATAATTACTAAACTATAATTATTCAAATAATTACTAAATAATTAAAAATAACTAAACTGGTGTGTTCAGTAGCACATAATTAGCATATTTTTGCTGTGATATCGAAATTGGTATCGAGAACTGTGAAATTTTACTGGTATCTGTACCGACTACTGAAATTTTGGTACCGTGACAACACTACAAGGCACTGCATATATACTGTATATATGTATGTATATTTTGTGGGTTCAACTATGTAAAAAAAATTGTTTCTACTTCTAGATTCATGTTACCATTTGTAAGGATGGAAGTTCTCCTGGACCTATTTCTCTTGGCGAAAATGAGTACAAATGCCCATTTTGTCATAAAGTTGGAGGGTATCCTTCTCTGGTGGCACATGTACAGACCCATGAGAAGTGTGTTGTAAAATTTAAAGGTAAGTTTTAAAGTAAAAGAAAAAAAAGGACAATCAGCATTTTGTCTCTCTGAAATTAATCTACCTTCAGCATTAAAAAGAATAATTTTTTTTGATAGATTTCTCTTATTGTCTTACAGGATATAAAATATATAAATGCCACCTAGGATGTGCAGGATGTGGACACTATCACTGCAGCTTTTGCTTCCGAATTATAATTCGAAAAAACTTATTTAGTAACCATTTACAGAAGTGTGCTACAGTCCACCTATCTACAGAGGCCCCAAATGTATGTTCAGGTCTTAGCGCCTTAAAACCAGCTAGCTGTCCATCGGCTCACAACAGCTCACCAGTATCTGCCAAGTGTGATCCTATCCCTTTAACATCCTCAACAAATTATCCTAAACCTTTAACAACAACTGGTCTGCCTGTAGCTTTTACTCTTTCACTGGCCCCCAGTACTTCTGGATCTTCTAGTCATTCTGCTACATGCATCAGACAGATTGACCACAAAGCTTCTGAAACTCAGGTTTCCTCCAGGACTCCACTTTTACTCAACTTCTTTACAGCCCCGAAGACTGCTGTTTTGTATCCCACAGTTACAATACCATCTGACACTCAAAATAATGCATCAGCAAACCCAGCCGAAAGCATTTCCACCTGTAACAAAAAAATAACTAAATCGATGCTTAAGAGAACAACATGCTGCTTTTGCAACAAGATTTTTAACAAGAAAAACATGAAGATTCACATTCAAAGACGTCACTCGTTGTCTAATCTAGATGTAAATTAGAGTTTTGTGAGACAAGTCGACTAAATGATACTGCTGCTTCTAGTTGGCATAGGAAATACTAATTGGTTAAAAAAAAAATTCGCCCCATTAAACTTTACTCTAGCTGACTGATAAATTGTTAAATTATCTTTTATTCTGTGAGTGTATGTCATGTTCAAGGACAATATATTAGGTTTACATTTCTAATAGGTCTATTTTTTTCAACCCTAGCTAAAGTTATTGGCTATTTGTCTTTTCTGAACAGCTGTCATGTCTTGTTGTAGCTAGATCTTTTTTCTTTTCTTTTTTCATAGACTTTGCTTACCTGTTAATTATTTTCACCAATGTGCTGAATATTATATGTTAGGTAACTTTAACAACTTTTACAATTACATTTAGAACTGGCTAAATTAGCTAACGTTGATTCAGTGAATGAGTGCCTGTCACACTGTAAAAAATGTACCTGTAAATTTACAGTAAAATACTGGCAGCAGTGAATCCAGCAGTTTACCGTTATTCTACAGGTTTCTACAGTTTCAATACTGTTTTCCATTTTACAGCTGTACTGTAATTTCACAGTAAAGTACTGGCAAGAATGGTTCCAGCCATTTACCATTATTCTAAAGGTTCAGTACTGTTTTTCATTTTACAGCTGTACTGTAATTTCACAGTAAAGTACTGGCAGGAATGGTTCCAGCCATTTACCATTATTCTAAAGGTTCAGTACTGTTTTTCATTTTACAGCTGTACTGTAATTTCACAGTAAAGTACTGGCAAGAATGGTTCCAGCCATTTACCATTATTCTAAAGGTTCAGTACTGTTTTTCATTTTACAGCTGTACTGTAATTTCACAGTAAAGTACTGGCAGGAATGGTTCCAGCCATTTACCGTTATTGTAGAGGTTCAATACTGTTTTCCATTTTACAGCTGTGCTGTAATTTCACAGTAAAATACTGGCAGCAATAGTTCCAGCCATTTACCATTATTTTACAGGTTCAATACCATTTTACAGCTGTACTGTAATTTCACAGTAAAGTGCTGTCAGGTGGGTTTCCAGCGGTGTACCGTAATTCTACAGTGTTAATATAATATTCTCTATTACATCTTTTCTGCAATTACAATGCATATTACTTCCAGCAGTTTCTCAAGCTATTCAAATTAATACAGCTGTATTAAAATATCTTAATTCAATATCTGTAATATTTCTATACACTGTCAAACACATTGCACTATTACATATAAATGTGGCAAATGCACAAAAGTAGGATTTTAAAATTGAAAAAAAAGGAAGATTGAGGTGTTTGTTCTTGTGCACTATTTATTAAAAAATAAATAAATAATAAAAAATACACTGAATCAACCAGTCAGTCAAAATACAATTAAATATATATATATATGACTACAAAATAAATCTATTCTATTTTAATAGAATCTATTTTAATATATTAAAATACCTTTAAAATGAACCTTCATGAGAACAGTCAAAACATTACCACCTATTATTCTTGACCGCAAAATATCCGCTTTAAGATTAGTTGATTTTAAAATGTTCAAAGATTAGAGAAAAATTACGAAATAAACAAGAAGTTAGGGGTAAGCATCACTCCTTTGAATGAATTCTAACATGTAGCATGCCACCTTTTTCAAATGCTTTTGAAAAAAACAATTACAAATTTGATCAATTTTATGTCTCTCATTAGTCAATCCATGTTTCTGCTCCTTCATGCTTTAATTATGAGATTCTAACTGATCAGAATCAGATGAGGACTGGCAGATATAGAGCGAGTGTCTCTTTACATCATCTGCAGTCGAAACAAACCTGTGGGGAAAAACACACAATACAATTTAGAACATAACTTAGAGGCGTAAAGAAACACAAAAAGAAAAAAAATGAACAAAATATTCACACCTGCATGCAACACCAGTCTCATGTTTTCCTTAAAATGTTCCATCAGAAGCTTGATATCTTTGTGACCAGCCATCCATCATTTTTTTATTTTTTTTAATTGATCTGCTTCTTAAGTACTCCGTGAACATGAAACATTAAGTCAAATGAGGTGAAATACCTAAAACTGTAATCAGGTTTGCACTTTTCAACAAATGAGTTGTATAACCTGCAAACTTTCTGATATGTAGTCTTTAGTCCAATTTAATATTTGTAATTGGATTTGCATCGGCTGTGGAAATTTACTGCCATGAGGAGATATGAATAACTTTGTGTTAAAGACTATCCCTTACAAAAATTGACCATGGTTTTACTATAGTAATTTTGTAGTAACCATGGTTTTGATACGATTGACCATGGTTTTACTTCGGTAATACTGTAGTATACATATAATAACTATGATTTTACTACAGTAATATTGTAGTTACCCTGACCACATGTTAACTTTGTTGAATGGTTTTACTACAAATACCAGCTGTAGTAAAGCTGTGGTTAATTTTTGTAAGGGTACGGATGTATGTTAAATCATGCACTGTAGTTTCCGTTAGGAACTTCATTTAGTTTTGTTCATTGCAAAGTGTAAAACTGACAAGAAACCTGACTTTGCTCACCTGGTATTCACTGATGAAAAGTAATGTTCGCCAGCTGTGGATAATTGCCGCTTCCACGCTCGTTTAGTTCACAGCCAAAGCGGTCGGTTGCAGAGGATTCTGTTGGGTCCTAAAGCCGCAATTAATGCGACCGGCTACAATTTCTCACGGCGGCTGAAATGGTTAAAATATAAAGTATAATTTCATAGGAAAGTTGGGAGAAATTTCTAGAAGTGAGGAGGACATGTCCCCAGCAAATGCTGATATAACACTTAACAAGCTTGCAAGAAATGTGATGCTAACCTTAGTTGGCTTTTCACCACGAATGACCAGAGCACATTCAATCATACTCTTACACAGAAAAAAAGACACTGGAACTTTAAAAATCATATTTACTTAGTTCGCAAGTCAAGAGTAAATAATAACAGGGAGAGAAGACAAGCTAACGAGCCACATGTGTTTGCTTGCAAAAGCTAATCGAATGATAGCTAGGAATGAGGATATAATCAAGTTTACTGTCTTTTGGCTTTAGGCAAAAGGGCATTGTTAAGGCCGATTTTATACTTCTGCGCGAACCTGCGCCACGTGGACTTAGCAAGAATAGTGGCTCTGTGTGTTCCAGTGAAACGAAGATGTCCATAATGCCCCACCCCACCACCCTAATGTGAAGTTATTTACAGTGTAATACCATATTTGTAGAAAACAGTTCAGTACTGTTGATAAGTCTGTACATTTACAGTAATTTTTTACAGTGTGGTGAATGTCCAATTATCATAATGTAAGGCAAGCACGTCGCAGTTGCCATATTTTTCAGTGGCATTTAGCATCAGATTTGGCTGTTCTAATAAATAATTATTTCAAATTGGATCGTATACACATAATGTTTTTGACTGTTGTCTGAGGGCTTCTTTTTGACTAGTTGATTACAAATTTTTATTTAAACATCAATGAAATTGGTCATTGTGCACATCCCAAATGTAAATACAGTGATGGGCAATTAGCTTAATTACATTTCTGAGTAGCGAGGTGGCTATACTTTTGATTAGGTTGCGCGTAGCTTTGACAAAAGCTACACCGCTACATCACACAGGTGTCTATCGTCTCAGTTACGTACGTAACCTTGGTTCCCTGAGACATTGCATTTGCTAACGCATATGGGGAGTGTCCTTCCACATGACCTAGTTGAAACCTCTCTACAATAACGGCAATGTTCTAATATTGGCTATGGTGTTTGAGCCCCGCCTTTCTAGTCGCGAAGCTGTCTGCTATAAAAGCAGGCGTGCAAACACCTTTCTTTAGAATTTTCTGACTGAGGGACAAGGTGCGAATCGCTCGCACCTCAAAAGAACTCTGAGTCTTATAGTGCAGCCAGCGTTCGCAATGTCTCGTTCCCTTCATCTCAGCGAACCGAGGTTACGTACATAACCGAGAGGTTCCCTTACGACTCAGTACACTTGACATTGCATTTGCTAATGCATATGGGGAACAGAACCCCATCACGCAGCACTGCACGACATAATTTTCCAGAGAGGAAATTATGCCGCAGTCCCGCTGGACGGCAACCGACATGAGTATGCCGCAAGTGAGTGACCCTCATGTTGGGCCAGGAGGGGAGCACCCAAAATGAATATATGAACTATAGTCATATAATATGAATTAGAGCCCGACCGATATGGGATTTTTGAGACCGATACCCATTTTAGAGAGGGACAGTTCACCGATTACCGGTATGGTGGCCGATATAGTTAATTTTTGAGCTAGAATGAAAACAGACCTTTTCTATGTGGATTTTTCACCAATTTTGCACTGATATGAGCATGCAAAGGTACTCAGAAGGCTGCTTTCTTAAATATTTTTATCAAAGAATATTTGACATTATTATTATACATTGTCAACAAATTGTAGAAATGAATACTTAGAAAATAAAGAATAAATAAAAATACAATAAATAGCTAAATAAACATCAGTACTGTTTAGTATAAGTCAATTGCTGACTATTAAAATAAAGAATAAATAAAAATAAAATAAATAGCTAAATAAACATCAGTACTGTTTAGTATCAGTCAAATGCTGACTATATTAATTCTGCCGAGTCAAGAGATAAACAGCAGCAGCCGTGTTACACCGTATTCTGCTATACAAATTCAGGGGAAACTTTCAACCGTGGAAAACCAGACTTTTAAATACTACATTTTGTAAATGCAACGACTGGAATTGTTGAAGGGGTACCAAACTGTGAATCCTGAACAAAACAGTTTGGTGAATACATGTTTACTCATTAGCTTCCACTCAGCTGACAACAATGAAAGTAGTTATGTGATTAGCTAGTTAGCTATAAGCTCTTTGTCACGGAGAGTAAAAGACGGATGTTGTTTATTTTACTTTCCAGCATTGTGTCTCACCAACTAGGTAACAGCGTAGCATGAAATCAACACTCAGCAGACACAATCCACTACCGCACCGTTGTCTGCTGAGCTGCAAAAAGATGCTCTGATGTTTACCTTTCAATCTGCTACATTACTGACTGCACTGACAAACTATAGCTGGCTAACAGCAAACAGACATGAGTGACATGTTTGTCAGGGACAGGGTTAACGTTATATTAGTAATATTGAAAAGGGAAAATGATGGGGTCATTGTTTATTAACTTTCTAGTATGTATTTCACAAACTAGTTAGCAATTTACTGACACACAGCTCAACTCCGCCCTGACTGCAGAGCCACCGTCATCTCAGCTCTGTAAACAGTGGAGTAGGAGCAGGCTCTGCTGGACAAACTACATAATGACACAAATTCTAAAGCATTGTTTTAGGCATTATATGTTCTGAAAAAAGTTTTCATATCAGCGCATATCAGTAAAATATACGCTGATACCGATATATATCGGTGTATGGCTAATATCAGCCGACTGATATATCGGTCGGGCACTAATGAGTTAACCCCTTCACAAACCCAGTTGGGAAGGGAGTTTATTTATAATGAAAGTGCTTGTGACTTTATGGTAAACTACAATGGCCTGAATGCAGGCGGTTGTGTAAAATGATGGGGAGCCCGTACTTAAAGGGAGGGGCATACGTATATGTTTGGCATCGAAATAGCAAGTGCTCTAAACAGAGAGGACTTGTGAAGAGAGAGATGTTACGTCTAGGTTGTGAATGTGTTTTGAGAAGACCATCCTGATGCAAAACATATGACTTGTAAAGACACACCGTTCGTCCATGCCCATGAGGAGGCCATGCCTCTAGTTGAGTGTGCTTTAACACCAATTGGGCAAATCTTACCCTGCGACTTGTAAACCAAGGCAATCGCATCAACAATCCAGTGAGAAAGGCTTTGTTTGGAGACGGACATTCCTTTCGTGCATCCTCCATTGCACACAAAGAGCTGATCAGACAGTCTGAACTGGCGGGTGCGCTCAACGTATGTGTGTAGCTTCCACACAGGGCATAAAAAATGCAAGGATTGTTCCTCATCCGAATTAAATGGAGGAGGGAAGAAGGCTTGAAGGTGAACCACCTGTGCTCTGAAGGGTGTGGTTAGAACCTTAGGCACATAGCCTTTTCTGGGTTTCACAGTGGCTTTTGAAAGGCTCCAAACTCCAGACATGAATTTTCAATTGATAGTACATGTAAGTTACTTACCCGTTTTACTGAGGCCAGAGCCAGCAGAAGTGCGGTCTTAATGGAGAGCATGCACAAAACAAATCAAGTCCAAAGGCTCGAAGGGGGTGGCCTGTGAGTGCTTTTAGGACCAAAGTTAGGTCCCAAGTCGGGACTGTAGCGGCCGAGGTGGATTTAATTGTCTTGCTTCTATAAGGAACTTTATGATTAAATCATGTTTGCCTATAGTGGTGCCGGCTTCAGGTGCATGATACGCAGACATAGTTACCATATAAAGTTTGAGCATTGACGGAGTGAGTCCTGCGTCAAATCGCTCTTGAAGAAATATGAGATTTCATGTATGGGGCAGTTTGTTGGGTCTTTGCCATGTGAAAGAAACCAATCAGTGAACACATTTCCTTTTAGCGCGTATTGAAAAATTGTGAGGCTCTCATGCCAGCGCTGTACTCTTTTTACAATCTTTGTATGTTCATACATGATATAATGTGCCACTCACCATTGGGAAGCGGCTGTGCATAATGTGTGGGCTTTGGAGTGGGACAGCCCTTATTGAAAAAGTGTGAGCGTCTCGTGCGAGTGCTGTACTCTTTTTGCAATCGTTGTATGTTCATACATGATATAAGGCGCCGCTCACCACTGGGAAGCAGTTGTGCATAATGTGCAAACTTTATTGCATGTGATTTATGTAAGACACAGAAAACAACATATTGAACAACATTTTGAACAACAATATTCCTTTCCCTAGAAACAGCAGTAGAGAAGAGTTGAACAGTATTGTGTGTCAGGAGCACTTTGAAGCACAGGGGTTTTCCCGTCTGCATGGGGCTTGCGCTGAGGTGGCTACCTTTGTTTGGGCCACAGCTTGCGTGGCTTTACCAGGGCCTTGCCGGCGACATTTGGTGGCATGGAGGCAGCTAGTGGGGGGGTTTTAGCCAAGTGTTGGCCCGAGACAGAGCTGTAGCGAGCCGGTTGTGATGAAGTCCTGCTCCGTTTTGCATAAAATGTCTAATAGCCTGTGATTGTTGCTTAGTCGTGATGTAGCGTTCAGCAATTCTACTCACAGAGCCTTCGAAAAGGCCGGCTGGAGCATCAAATAGAGTGGCTGTTCCTGTGTCACGCATTTCCGTGAGGTGACGATCCCAAAACACCAGGTTGCTCATTGACTTGCCAATGGCCTGTGCAGTGACTTTCGTGGCTCGCAGCGCTAAGTTCCGGAGCAGTGCGGAGCTCTTTGAACATCTCTGGATCGTAGCCTTGCTCGTCCATTTGTTTGAGGAGCTTAGCTTGAAAGACCTGGAGCACTGCCATCACGTGGAGTGCTGAACCAGTGTGGCCCACCGCTGAGTATGCTCTTCCAGCCAGTGTGGTCGTTAGTCAACACGGCTTAGAAAGATGAATGGGGTGTGAGTTCCACACCCTGCTACTCGCTGGGCAGAGGTGTGCTGCTTTCAGGGGGGGTAATTTGGGATAACCGTTTTCTTCCCTGTGATCCACATTAGAGAAGATGCAATCGGTGCACGGGTGAGCTGTATAGGGCGCACACCAGGATTTTGACAGTTCGTTATGAACTTCAGGGAAAAACGGGGCAGATCTATCGGACTGCAGGAACCATTCATCAAGGCAAGATTGTGTAGGTTCAACAGGAGGAGACCACTCGATATCGAGCTCTTCGTCCACCCTTGAAAGAACGCAAATCATCTCCTTGTCAGTGGCGCGTACACGCTCCTAGCCCTCGCTGAGCGAAGGAGCGGTAGCGTCATCCACTGACCACTCGCCTGATGCAGCGCAAAACATGGCATTGTCATCATCCCTAGCGTCAGAACCACCAAAGGAGACGAGGCCATGCACATAATGTATCAGCATAGATGCGTTACACAGAGATTGAGGGGCTCGCGGGGCGTGTGCCGGCACAAGGTCCACCTCAAATTCATCCTGCTCGACCTAGTGGCCCCACCGTGCCTCCTCGTGTAATCCCTTGGGTGTCACAGAAGAGGCGGGTGGGAGGGCGCGGGAGGCTGAATCATCCCTCAGAACGAGGGCGATTCATGAGCGAAGCGTCTTGAGACCCATGCCCTCTCAGTGAGGGCAGTCTGTCTCCATGAGAGCTGACTCTGCATTGGCACGGCCCAGACAGAGAATGCAGCTCTCATGCTGATCTGATGGCGGGATGTGCCTTTCGCACAAGGAACACTTACGGAACAACATCTTTAAAAAGACGCAAACACACAAGCGACTATTTAAAAATAAATAAATATATACAGTTGAAGTCAGAAGTTTACATACACTTAGGTTGAAATCATTAAAACTCATTTTTTAACATTCCACAGATTTTATATTAGTAATTTTTCCAACAATTGTTTACAGACAGATTGTTTCACTTTTAATTGACTATATCACAATTCCAGTGGGTCAGAAGTTTACATACACTAAGTTAACTGTGCCTTTAAGCAGCTTGGAAAATTTCAGAAAATGATGTCAAGCCTTTAGGCAATTAGCTTCTTATAGGCTAATTGGAGTCAACTGGAGGTGTACCTGTGGATGTATTTTAAGGCCTACCTTCAAACTCAGTGCCTCTTTGCTTCACATCATGGTAAAATCAAAATAAATCAGCCAAGACCTCATAAAAAAAACAAAAAACTGGTTCATCCTTGGGAGCAATGGGACCACACAGCCATCATACCGCTCAGGAAGGAGACGCATTCTGTCTCCTAGAGATGAACGTAGTTTGGTGTGAAAAGTGAAATCCAATCCCAGAACAACAGCAAAGGGCCTTGTGAAGATGCTGGAGGAAACAGGTAGACAAGTATCTATAGCCACAGTAAAACGAGTCCTATATCGACATAACCTGAAAGGCTGCTCAGCAAGGAAGAAGCCACTGCTCCAAAACCATCATAAAAAAGCCAGACTACAGTTTGCAAGTGCGCAAGGGTGAAAAAAGGGTGAGGCTTGCAAGCTGAAGAACACCATCCCAACCGTGAAGCATGGGGGTGGCAGCATCATGTTGTGGGGGTGCTTTTCTGCAGGAGGGACTGGTGCACTTTACAAAATAGATGACATCATGAGGAAGGAAAATTATGTGGATATAGTGAAGCAACATTTCAAGACATCAGCCAGGAAGTTAAAGCTTGGTCGCAAATGGGTCTTCCAAATGGACAATGACCCCAAGCATACCACCAAAGTTGTGGTAAAATGGCTTAAGTACAACAAAGCCAAGGAACTGGAGTGGCCATCACAAAGCCCTGACCTCAATCTGATAGAAAATTTGTGGGTAGAACTGAAAAAGCGTGTGTGAGCAAGGAGGCCTACAAACCTGACTCAGTTACACCAGTTCTGTCTGGAGGAATGGGCCAAAATTCCAGCAACTTATTGTTAGAAGCTTGTGGAAGGCTACCCAAAACGTTTGACCCAATTTAAACAATTTAAAGGCAATGCTACCAAATATTAACAAAGTGTATGTAAACTTCTGACACACTGAGAATGTGATGAAAGAAATAAAAGCTGAAATAAATAATTCTCTCTACTATTATTCTGACATTTTCACATTCTTTAAACAATGTAGTGATCCTAAGTGACCTAAGACGGAATGTTTTCTATGATTAAATGTCAGGAATTGTGGAAAACTAAGTTTAAATGTATTTGGCTGTGGTGTATGTAAACTTCTGACTTCAAATGTGTGTATATACACTGAACAAAAATATAAACGCAACATGTAAAGTGTTGGTCTCATGTTTTATGAGCTGAAATAAAAGATCCCAGAAATTTTCCATACACATTGATTAGATTAGATTAGGGCCTAATGAATTTATTTCAATTGACTGATTTCCTTAAATGAACTGTAACTCAGTAAAATCTTTGAAATTGTTGCATGTTGCGTTTATATTTTTGTTCAGTGTATATATATATATACAGGTGCATCTCAATAAATTAGAATGTCATGGAAAAGTTCATTTATTTCAGTAATTCAACTCAAATTGTGAAACTCGTGTATTAAATAAATTCAGTGCACACAGACTGAAGTAGCTTAAGTCTTTGGTTCTTTTAATTGTGATGATTTTGGCTCACATTTAACAAAAACCCACCAATTCACTATCTCAAAAAATTAGAATACATCATAAGACCAATAAAAAAAAAACATTTCTAGTGAATTGTTGGCCTTCTGGAAATATGTTTATTTACTGTACATGTACTCAATACTTGGTAGAGGCTCCTTTTGCTTTAATTACTGCCTCAATTCGGCGTGGCATGGAGGTGATCAGTTTGTGGCACTGCTGAGGTGGTATGGAAGCCCAGGTTTCTTTGACAGTGGCCTTCAGCTCATCTGCATTTTTTGGTCTCTTGTTTCTCATTTTCCTCTTGACAATACCCCATAGATTCTCTATGGGGTTCAGGTCTGGTGAGTTTACTGGCCAGTCAAGCACACCAACACCATGGTCATTTAACCAACTTTTGGTGCTTTTGGCAGTGTGGGCAGGTGCCAAATCCTGCTGGAAAATGAAATCAGCATCTTTAAAAAGCTGGTCAGCAGAAGGAAGCATGAAGTGCTCCAAAATGTCTTGGTAAACGGGTGCAGTGACTTTGGTTTTCAAAAAACACAATGGACCAACACCAGCAGATGACATTGCACCCCAAATCATCACAGACTGTGGAAACTTAACACTGGACTTCAAGCAACTTGGGCTATGAGCTTCTCCACCCTTCCTCTAGACTCTAGGACCTTGGTTTCCAAATGAAATACAAAACTTGCTCTCATCTGAAAAGAGGACTTTGGAACACTGGGCAACAGTCCAGTTCTTCTCCTTAGCCCAGGTAAGACACCTCTGACGTTGTCTGTGGTTCAGGAGTGGCTTAACGAGGAATACGACAACTGTAGCCAAATTCCTTGACACGTCTGTGTGTGGTGGCTCTTGATGCCTTGACCCCAGCCTCAGTCCATTCCTTGTGAAGTTCACCCAAATTCTTGAATCGATTTTGCTTGACAATCCTCATAAGGCTGCGGTTCTCTTGGTTGGTTGTGCATCTTTTTCTTCCACACTTTTTCCTTCCACTCAACTTTCTGTTAACATGCTTGGATACAGCACTCTGTGAACAGCCAGCTTCTTTGGCAATGAATGTTTGTGGCTTACCCTCCTTGTGAAGGGTGTCAATGATTGTCTTCTGGACAACTGTCAGATCAGCAGTCTTCCCCATGATTGTGTAGCCTAGTGAACCAAACTGAGAGACCATTTTGAAGGCTCAGGAAACCTTTGCAGGTGTTTTGAGTTGATTAGCTGATTGGCATGTCACCATATTCTAATTTTTTGAGATAGTGAATTGGTGGGTTTTTGTTAAATGTGAGCCAAAATCATCACAATTAAAAGAACCACAGACTTAAACTACTTCAGTCTGTGTGCATTGAATTTATTTAATACATGAGTTTCACAATTTGAGTTGAATTACTGAAATAAATGAACTTTTCCATGACATTCTAATTTATTGAGATGCACCTGTATATATATATATATATATATATATATATATATATATATATATAGATAGATAGATAGATAGATAGATAGATAGATAGATATAATATATACTGTATACACACAATATAACGATATACAATTGCTCATAAGGATACACAACTTGCCAAAGCGCTGCGGGGAATCAGGATGCTGAAGCGGCCTGTTCACCAGTGAAGCTTCAAGCAGCAAAGCAGAGTGATGTTCGCCGGAACACTGCAAGGGAGACTGACTCGTGTAGTCGACGGCGAAGCAGTAGAGGACTTCTAGACGAGAGATGAATCGCTGTCTTGAAGGAAGAAAATTATGAGGAATGGTGTTTGTGAGCCTGCTTTTATAGCAGACAGCTTCGTGCCTAGAAAGGCGGGGCTCAAACACCATAGCCAATATTAGAATATTGCCGTTATTGTAGAGAGGTTTCAACTAGGTCCTGTTGAACATATGCAATGTCAAGTGTACTGAGTTGAAAGGATACGCCAGTTTTGAATCAGAACTAAATGAATCGCTCAACTGAGTCAGTTCTTTACAATGAATTGGTCATACATTATAGCAAAGCAGTCTGAATAGGTTCACGATTCAATCTGAATGACTCCCAAAGCTCACTTGCATGCTGCTGAATAATTTGTGTGTGCTCTCACTTGCTAACACGCTCACAAAATATTTTAAAATATGGAAAATGAAGATAACGCTGGTTGCAGTGGATCTACAATCAATGGAAACCAAACCTGCAAATGCGTCATATCATTTGCCAGTGATGAAGAAGGTCTTTATTAAGTTCAACACACAGCTTGAATGGCATTGCAGATAAAGATTTTACCACCAAAGGAGTTTCAAAAGTACCATGGCATAACCTTGTTTTTTGGGCGTATACCATTACCTGAGAACACCATGTTAACACAGTGGTATACGAATAAGGTAGTCATATATGGGGCTTTTCCACTGCACGGTACAGCTCGACTCGACTCTGCTCGCTTTTTGGGGGTTTTCCACTGTGGATAGTACCTGGTACCTGATACTTTTTTTTTTAGTACCACCTCGGTCGAGGTTCCAAGCGAGCCGAGCCGATACTAAATGTGATGTCAAAACCCTGCAGATCACTGATTGGTCAGAGAGAAACTTCACTACCAGCGTCACTGGATTTACGACACGGGACATCAACCCGTTAGTTTTAAAGTTAGAAACAGCGACAGCAATATCATTTCTTCACACGACTTTCAAATTGTAAAAAGAAATGGCTGTGCGCAAAACCACGCCGTGGTCAATAAACGAAGTGCAGACGTTCCTCTCGTTAGCGACGAATGAAACGTCACGAAACGAAAAAGTCTTTCAGGAAGTGTCTCAGCTGTTGGCCGCACACGGCTACCACCGGACCTACCAACAGTGTAGGGAAAAGTTAAAAAAACTTAAGTGACTACAGAACCATCAAGGACCACAACAGCCGGAGTGGTTCAAACAGAAGAAAGTGGAAGTGGTTCGACCAAATGGACGCTATCTATGGCAATAGACCGGCGAGCAATGGGAGGGAGAGTGCCCTGGACTCGGCGTTGTTGGAGTCCACGATGGAGGATGGTATGTTTTGTTAAGTTAACTCTATATTCTGCTTGAAAGCTTCACTTTATTTAGTTGACCAGCTACTGGAAAGCTTGCTTCTAAAACAACCAGGCCAATTTATCTGTTACACTTGTGTAAAATCACCATGCAACAACTGTTTTATGCAGCACAATGAGCTAGTAGCTAACAGCTAGCGGTCGTGTTATTGTTTATGGTCAGTAACGTTTGTGTCGCGTTTAAGATGACGTCACGGCAGTAGAGGGGGCGGAACTATGACGATCAGCCTATAATCCCACCCACATTGAGGCGGCACTAAACTGCAGTGGAAAAGTACGCTCAGAAAAGTAAAGCGAGCAGAGTCGAGTCGAACCGTAACGTGCAGTGGAAAAGTGCCATTATATAGTGTAGTACCATAGCAGTACGATGGTATTCTTTGAATTACCTTGAGGCACCATATACATTCAGTTGTATATGAATGAGGTACTGTATCAAATTACCACAGTAGTACCATGGTATTCTTTGAAGTACTTTGAAGCACCATGTAAATACAGAATAGTACATAAAATATGGTAATTGTATCTCAACGTACCATGGTATTACCATCTGATACCACCAGATATCACACTGTTATAGCCCAGATGTGCTCACACAAACATAAGAAAGAAGCTTTGATCAGAAGCTCCAGTACATACAGAAATACAACAGCAAGACACTGAATCACAGGATAAGATGAATATTATATGTACACAGAGTTGTTATACAGGAATGTGCGAAGGAAATTGCATTCAAATGGGTATTTGTAGAGGTAGTAGTATAAATATGAAAAAAATTTTTTGGATTTTTCATTTAACACATGGGTTTGTATAGGTAGCATGCATAAATAATAATTTACATGTTTTTTACATGCATAGTATATACTGTATTGCACTGTACTATATTATGCTGTACCATGGCTTTGATAAACATTTGAATAAGAAGAAACATACCTTGAATTTTGTACACTAATGTACAAAGACAGGTAATTGAAATGTATTAAATCAGCAAACAGTAAAATGATTATCTCTGCAATGGTTTGAAGTTTCAAACTTTCTTTAGTGCATAAAACTCAAAATGTGTTTCTGGGTCAAAGTGACTCAAAATGGTGGAGCAGGTCACATACACTCACTGAGCACTTTATTAGGAACACCTGTACACCTACTAAATTGTGTGGCAGCAGTGCAATGCATAAAATCATGCAGATACGAGTCAGGAGCTTCAATTAATGTTCACATCAACCATTAGAATGGAGAAAAATATGATCCCAGTGGCATGATTGTTGGTGCCAGATGGGTTGGTTTGAGTATTTCTATAACTGCTGATCTTCTGGGATTTTCACGCACTACAGTCTCTAGAGTTTACTCAGAATGGTGCCAAAAACAAAAAACATCCAGTGAGCAGTAGTTCTGTGGACGGAAATGCCTTGTTGATGAGAGAGGTCAAAGGAGAATGGCCAGACGTGTTCGAGCTGACAGAAAGGCTACGGTAACTCAGATAACCACTCTGTACAATTATAGTGAGCAGAATAGCATCTTTTGTAAATGAACAACACGTCGAACCTTGAGGCGGATGGGCTACAACAGCAGAAGACTATGTCGGGCACTTTATTATGACCATACTGTTCACATGAAATTACACATGAACAAGACTTATCCAGAGCTTTTAAAAAAAGTAAGAAGCTCAGACAGTGATGTGTTTTTGACTCCTTTTCTTTAGAGGCCGGTCCACTTGATGGTAATAGTACTGATGAAATTTGTGTATATCCACACAACGGAAAAGCACTGACTGCTATGGTCATTTATTTGTTGAGCAAGAAGGTTCCAGTTGTTCTACCAAACAGTGTTTCTTTACTACAGAACCCTGATAACTTCCCCAGGCATCTGGTGCCATAAGAGACCTTTTGCTTTGCATGCCTAAGAAGAGTTCCTCTGCCGGAACCAATTCTCATGACTCAAAACGCCTGAACTGGAACCACTCAATTCATTATTTTAATTATTTAGATGTTGTATAACATTCAGATGAAATTGTAGACATGCTGTCTTGTCTTTACTATTACAAAATTCTGTTTTACACAAGCATAGTGGTTCAAACAAAAAAGTGAAATGTGTGTATATTTCAAATGTGTCCATCCAGAATCACACTGCAGTTGGCAGAGCCTTGGATATCTTTGAGCAAACAAACCAGAAGAATTATCTGAACCATGAAATCATTTTTCATTACTATTTCATTTCATTTTCATTTCACTATTCACTTTCATTACTATCTTTTCATTGCTATTTTTTCATCACTGGTACAGCCCTGCCAACACTACATGACATCTACCACAACAAAATCTACAGAAGAGCTTTCAACATCATCAAAGACCTTTGCCAACCTCAGTACAGTTTCTTCAAACTACTGCCATCAAACAGATGATAGAGAGTGCACAAAACAGTGCCGCCTATCATAAAGTTTTACAAATTCAGAATTCCAGGATTGGTTTTAGTTTTATAAAACCCAGCAAATCCAATCAGGCTTCATTAGGGTTAAGTAGTATCAAGATGCTTGTTATCAACTTTCTTTATCAACTCAGAGTTTGATTCTGGGTTTATGAATAGTACATGAGTGCATTTACATGAGTGAAGAGAACAACCTATCATGTGCAGCATGGAGCAAGACAGCGCAAGCAGGGCTGTAGCTACTGGGGTAAAAGGTGGTAATGATTCTAGGTGCCCACAAGTCCAGGGGGGCACACAACAAAATTTAAACTGCATTTTTAATATGAAAGGGGCCCAGACCAATATATAGTCAGGGAGTAAAAATAATTCCTTGCTACACATTTTAAAAAAAATTATTCACAATCTTCCACATAAGTGCTTGTATCATGAAAAAAGTGCAATGTGTCATTTAGCTATCCGAATGTAATCTGCAAAATTAATTTGACCTTCAAGGGTGTCGGAAAATGAACATTTACAACAAAGCAAAACGTAGTAGAGGGGTAGTGTAGCCTCGCATCATCACCTCTTTGTAAAAAAAATAAATACTTTGTGCTCCCACACAAATTCCATTTTAACCGATTCTTCTCAGTAGCTTCAGTGCAAACTGGAAGTCGGAAGACAAAAAGTGGAGCTCTGAAAAGGGACAGTGCTGAATAAAGTCAATTAGGCTTTTGGGTACAAATTGTGAATGCTTTTCAAGTTATAGCACACGTACATCACCCAAACTTCTATTTGATGTGTGTGTTTACATCTGGAAGATGTTATTTTAACATTGTTTGCTCATCTGCAATATGTTTATAAGACATACGTCAGTTGAAGTCAGAAGTTTACATACACCATAGCCAAATACATTTAAACTCAGTTTTTCCACAATTCCTGACATTTAATTGTAGAAAACATTTAGTCTTAGGTCAGTTAGGATCGCTTCATTATTTTAAGAATGTGAAATATCAGAATAATAGCAGAGAGAATTGTTTCTTTCAGCTTTTATTTCTTTCATCACATTCCAAGTGGGTCAGAAGTTGACATACACTTTGTTAGTATTTGGTAGCATTGCCTTTAAATTGTTTAACTTGGGTCAAACATTTTGGGTAGCCTTCCACAAGCTTCTCACAATAAGCTGCTGGAATTCTGGCCCATTCCTCCAGACAGAATTGGTGTAACTCAGTCAGGTTTGTGGGCCTCCTTGCTCGCACACGCATTTTCAGTTCTGCCCACAAATTTTCTATGGGATTGAGGTCAGGGCTTTGTGCTGGCTATTCCAATACCTTGACTTTGTTGTCTTTAAGCCATTTTACCACAACTTTGGAGGTATTCTTGGGGTCATTGTCCATTAGGAAGACTCATTTGTGACCAAGCTTTAACTTCCTGGCTAATGTCTTGAAATGTTGCTTCAATATATCCACATCATGTTCCTTCATCATGATGCCATCTATTTTGTGAAGTGCAGCCGCGGGCCGTGCATTTTAAGTCTAGGCCTTCAGTGCGAATCGTGCCATTAAGAAAACACAGTTTCACAATGAATAAGACACACTATGCCTTTGGGCATCATACGTTATGTTGCAGCTAACTAGTAATACCTACTGACATTTTAAAAACAAGTCCACGCACGAAAGCCAGAACTTGAAACGACACTTAATGCTCAAGCAAGCCTAATTTTAACTGCAGCATGACTGTTTTGTGAAATGAATGTCAAAAATCATAATTTTTCATATGAATCTGCCAAGGAGGTCTATAATACCTGGAAAAATCTATCTAATAATATTTGCGATTTAAATGTTGCTTGCAATAAATTTCGTTTTGTCAGGGTACACAGTTATGCTGCGTTCCATTCAAGTTGGATGAGGGATATTCCTACTTGATATCTCCGACCATAAATGCATTCCATTCCCGATATTCAGAACCGCAACGCTCCCGTTAGCTTAGCAGGGGTTTGACTCTCATTAGAGATGTCTCCTAGCAACCCAACTGATAAACAATGCTGCAGCACTAGCATTTGTGCTTCAGGTGTACGATTATCAAAAGAGATTCTAATGTTTTATACACCTGTTTCTGCAGGCATTTGTTAAACAAGCTTTAATATCATGTAATGTGGAAAAGAACACATTTATCGATATTACTTAATAAAGTGAATGTTTATCACTTTGTATATCTCCCTGAGTGTCGACATGTTTGTGTGACATCATGCCCCTGCATCTCAGTTTAGAATTTCTGCACGAGCCTACAAGTTGTAATTCTGACTTCAAGATGCATTCCACTGCACTTTTCCTAGTAGGAAGTTATAAAATCCGACTTTCCGAGTTGAATGGAACGCAGCACTACTTTTCAAAACTTGATCCGACACTGAAGGCTCAAGCAGCCTAATTTACACTTAGAAAACTCCTGATGTTGCTATAACAATGCAAAAAACACTTACCAATTTACTTGAAGTGAAAATCAGTACTCCTTTCCTGTTTAATAAATTAAGCAATCACACAGTCATGCAGAACATCTCGTGTTTTTAAATCCATAAGGATCTCTTTCTCAATGGCGATAGCAGCAGTGATGACGATCTTGCGCTTTTCGCTCTTGAATTATGAATTATGTACATCGCTTAAAGTGTGATTGCGTCACTCAAGGCCAGCTAGAAGGCCTCGACTGGGACATATCCTAAAGATCATACCCACAAGAACAAATAAATCACTCTGATTGGCTGATGAATCTGACAATCTCACATTAGATGCACATTAATTTGCACTGTTGAGGGATTCTGAAGAAATTCTGAAGGCCTGAGGGGGTAGAGCTCAGACTCACGCGCTGCTTCAGGCATGCGATTTGTGAAACAGTTGTCACACTTTGCTTGTAAGCATCAGTGAATAAATTCTGACTGGATAAACTTTTCGTTTTTCTCTATTTGTTTGTAGATTAATTAAGAGTGGAAAGCAATTAAAAATACATAGGCAAAAAGGTGATTGAGAATGAAAGGATGAAAAATATTTATTTGGCATGTTAGGCCAGCAGAGAAGGCTTTGCTGGCCCTGAGAATTCACCACTGGTGAAGTGCACCAGTCCCTCCTGCAGCAGAGCACCCCCACAACATGGTGCTGCCACCCCTATGCTTCACGGTTGGGATGGTGTTCTTTGGCTTGCAAGCCTCACTCTTTTTCCTCCAAACATATTGAGGGTCATTATGGCCAAACAGTTCAATTTTTGTTTCATCAGACCAGAGGACATTTCTCCAAAAAGCAAAAGATCTTTGTCCCCATGTGCACTTACAAACTGTAGTCTGGCTTTTTTATGGTGGTTTTGGAGCAGTGGCTTCTTCCTTGTTGAGCAGCCTTTCAGTTATGTCGATATAGGACTCATTTTACTGTGGATATAAATACTTGTCTACCTGTTTCCTCCAGCATCTTCACAATGTTCTTTGCTGTTGTTCTGAGATTGATTTGCACTTTTCGCACCAAACTATATTCATCTCTAGGAGACAGAATGCATCTCCTTCCTGAGCAGTATGATGGCTGCATGGTCGAAATGGCATTTGAAATTGCTCCCAAGGATGAACCAGACTTTTTTCTGAGGTCTTGGCTGATTTCTTTTGATTTTCCCATGATGTCAAGCAAAGAGGCACTGTGTTTGAAGGTAAGCCTTAAAATACATCTATAGGTACACCTCCAATTCAGTACACCCCCTATCAGAATCTAATTGTCTAAAGGCTTGACATCATTTTCTGGACTTTTCCAAGCTGCTTAAAGGCACAGTTAACTTAGTGTATGTAAACTTCTGACCCACTGGAATTGTGATATAGTCAATTAAAAGTGAAACAATCTGTCTGTAAACAGTTGTTGGAAATATTACTCGTGTCATGCACAAAGCAGATGTCCTAAACGACTTGCCAAAACTATAGTTTGCTAATATTAAATCTGTGGAGTGGTTAAAAATTTAGTTTTAATGACTTCAACCTAAGTGTATGTAAACTTCTGACTTCAACTGTATGTATCGGATGTCAATAAGACATTCAACAGATATCTTTGAGATGTTTATGATTTAGAATATTTGTAAATCTGATCTTTTTTAAATGTTTAGCAGACGTTCATTTTATCGGAATGTTTGAAAAGATCTAAATAAAAAGATCTAAAACCAATATCTCAGAGATGTACATGTGCTAACCAGGTGCTGCTTAACTTCAAAAGGGAATACTGAAAACATCTTAAAAATTAGTTTAAGCTCTTTTCATGTTGAACTGACCAACTGAAAAATGCCCTCTCAAACAACAAGCACTGTCCATCTACAGAATATCAGAGAAGATTTGAGTGACTTTTTGCACTAGGTGTAAATACCACCTGCCGCACAGCATGGCTATTTGCACTACAATCATCTGGAGGAAACAGGATCCAAACATATAGGATGGAGGAAGAGAGAGAGAGCGAGAGATAGATAGAGAGAGAGAGGGACAACAAAACAGGAATACCACAGCACAAAGCGGGCAAAATCTCCAATTGCAATAAGGCCAATGTCATACATCCGTAGATGTAATTCAACAAATAAATTGACAAAGAAAGAATCAAACAAATATGCCCTGGGACGTAACATACCACTGATTATAATGGGGACACCAGTGCAGATGTCTTACCCTGTGACACTGTCCCTCCCTACAGTTTCTTGCTTCCCCTCTGGCATGGTTATCTCCCTTGCAGAGAGGGCAGATACTTTTAAAATGAAAGGTAAGACACTTGATTCTGGAGTTCATTGTAGTTTTTCAAGTCCATCTTGGATTTTTTTTCTCTCAGGTTCCCTGAACCGGCAGAACATCTCCTCGACCAACTTCCCCACAGTCGTGATGGCACTTTGGTCAGGAATCGCATATGCCTCCGGCCATTTTGTGAAATAATCCAACACAAGAGTGTAGTGATTCATGGCCTCCGAGGCGGGAAATGGCCCAAGAATGTCTATCCCAACACGTTCCATGGGTGCCCCAACCAAGTACTGCTGCAGGGGGGCATATGGTCTTTGGGATGGCCCTTTTTGGGCAGTGCATACATTACAGAAGTGCAGTTCCACGTCTTGTCGGCAACCCACCCAGTGGAAATGAGTACGAAACCATTTCAGGGTCTTTGTTATGCAAAAATGACCCGCCCCCACCAAGCCATGCACTGCCTTTAGTACTTGTGGCCGGAGGGACAGTGGAACCAACAACTGGAACTGAGAAGCTCCATCCACTAGGGGCTGCCAGCACTGATAGACCAAGCCATCCAGCAGAGCCAGAATTTCCCATTGCGAGCGGTAGGCTTTTACTTCGGGATTCAGCCGAGCTATTGCCCATCCTCCAGACAAGCCCGCATCTGCGCCAGTACAGGGTACCCCTCCTGGTGCTGTCGCAGTTGTTGGTGGTCAAAGGTGGGTTGGTCCTCCTCAGCGTCAGGGCTAGCTGATGCCGCAGCCGTCCTGAGTGCTGCTGTCCGCTCCTCCAGACACTGTCAGTAGCAGCATTACCCAGCCTCGCAGGGGCGACAGGAAAAAGTGTCAGCGTTGCCATGCTGCCTACCAGGCTGGTGCTGAATTTCAAAGTTGTAATCCTGCAATACCTCCAGCTACCTGGCCCTCCAGATCCTTCAAATTGAGGAGGGAAGTCAATGATGCATGGTCCATCCACAAAAGGAATTTCTGTACCTACAAATATGGCTGGAAGTGGCATAGAGTCAGTACCACTGCAAGTAGCTCCCTGCACATTACACAGCAATTCCTTTCAGGACAGCTAATTGTCCGGCTGTAGTAAGCAACGACTCTCTCTCCATCCTCCCCGACCTGGGAGATCACAGCCCCAATACCTTCACTGTTGGCATCAGTGTCCACAATGAAGGGCTGGTCTTTATGTGGGTACGCCAGCACCAGAGTCAAGTCAAGTAATTTTTATTTGTATAGCGCTTTTAACAACACACATATTTTCAAAGCAGCTTTACAGAAAATCATGCATTAATAGAAAATGAAACTGTAATATCTATAAAGTCTTAGAGTCATAATTTGTAGTTTGATTAAATATGATTGTAAATGTTGTATGAAAATAAATAATTAAATAATAATTGTATTTAGAACCTCAGTGTACAAGCCGTGGCACAACTGTGAACAACTGTGGCAAGGAACACGAAACTCC
Source organism: Myxocyprinus asiaticus (assembly GCF_019703515.2). Lineage (NCBI taxonomy): Eukaryota > Metazoa > Chordata > Actinopteri > Cypriniformes > Catostomidae > Myxocyprinus > Myxocyprinus asiaticus. Next base: position 14,992,985 of record NC_059346.1, on the reverse strand, counting down.
ATATGATGTTGGTTAATGGAAAAAAATAATCTTGGGAGCTCACTGTGTCCCAACTCACCACAACGACAGCAGTGCTTTCACTGGGTGTCTCGCCTCCTCGGTTCAAAAGGCAGGTGGTGAAAGTTCCATCGTGTAGCCACTTTGTCGACCTGGCAGACCTCCTCAGTTCCCCCTTTGCAATCCTTGCTGGAGTACCCTCGCGGGGGGGCCATGGCCGGCTGCCATGCCGTGCTGAAGATAGCCTCCACTTGCTCCACCTCCCGGAGTCTTTCAGGCAGGGGCGCCTGCAGAAAAGCATGGAGGGCCAACTCCCCCTGTGCCCCTACCACACACAGTGCTGCCACAAAAGTCCAGTAATGGCACTGCTCAGCAGGTGTAAGATTGAGAAGAATTTGCAGGGCCGGACCCTCGAACGCCAATGCCAGGTGGGCCACCGCATCCTCTTGGCTCCACCCACAATGCCAGGCCGCCAGCTGGACCTGTGAGAGGTATGACTCAGGTGGTGCCGACCCGCCATACCTTGGCCGAATTCACGCCTTCATCTGCTGCGGGAACCTGTCGCTGCCTCCTGAGAAGATCGAGGCCTGAATGCTCACTCTCGTCCGATAGGAAGCCACCCTCTTCCCGGTCATGGCCACATGGATTTTGGGCTTGTGCCTCGAAATAGGCGATCGAACCAACACGGGGACAGGCACTGGCCTCGTGGAACCTGGGGGGTCTCACGCTAGCCCCGGCCACCTCTCCCTGGTCCGGTGCCTCAATATCCAATTTTCTATTTCAATTTTAAAGTACTTTATTAGCATGATATGCATGATACACTTTATTGTGTATATGTATGTAACAGGTTCGAGGAATGAGGAAGCGGGAGACGGTGAATCCAACTCAAAGGTAAATTTATTTGTCACACAAAAACACGTTCGCTTGACTGCATAACGGTAAAGCTTCACACAAAAACACTCAAATGCTATATATTGGGACTGGTAGCGGCAAACAAACTCGAAGCTTCAGCTTGGGTCTCTCTCCCTCACTCTGAGGCCTGGCCCCTTTTATTTCCCCCGTCTCTCACTGCGGACAAAGAAACAGCAATTACCAGCAATTCATCTCAGGTGAAAACCCTTACCGCTTCCTCTCTCCCCACATGAACGCTCGACCACGGCCTCGCCTCCACAATGTACAATATTGCCAAGCATTAATACACAAAACAGATAATGATAAGACAAAAAATAATAATAAAACAGTAACAAATATTAAATAAAAACAGAATTAAAATAAGATGCCAGGAAATTAATAAAATAAAATAAAAATAACTATATAATAACTATAACAATATACACTATACAACATAAAATAAGCATTTAACAAGACATTATGAACATAAAAAAAATACTGCGATTGAAGTACATTAAGGCAGTGATTGGTTTCTGAGGGTGTGCAGCTCAAAAATGAATTTTGCTGCAACTGATGCATGGTTGTCCTCTATGGGAGGATTTTCAGGACTATTTTCAAACCAAATTGCAAACTGTATTTGCAGTTGCGTTTTCTATTTGTGGACGCATAAATTGTGACATAATCCAAATGCAATTGCAAATTGCATATTACCCTTTGCATTTTCATTTACACAAATGTACAAAGTCTGCCAAATTTCAAATGGAAAAGTATATCAATATGACCCTGTCATATTGTAAAAGCAAAATTAATTACCCCGTTTGCTATTGCACTTCCTCGGCGTCCCGCATGGAGCCTGCAAAAATTCTGATGGAATCGCAATTCCCTTTACACTTGCATTTCTGATGCCTTACAGAGACACCTGTCAATCAGTTTTGGGGGTGGGAATTTATACAGTGGGGCGTGTTTGTAATTGGTTGTGACGTCAGTCACAATCAACCGCATTTTAGAGCACCTGGTGCCTTGCTGTCGAAAGCCAAGAGGGAGATGTGCGTTTGTGTACATTATTTTAGTTTTTCTGAATTGCTAAAACACTAAACCCCATTCTCTGAACCAAATGCTCAGTTGCCTAAACCCATTTATCAAATCAGCCACTCTTTTTGCAAAACTCTAAACACATTCTCACTCACTAAAACACATTTCGCACTCTGATGCATTGGTGCTGCAAAACGGAAAACACGGGCAGCAAAAGTTAAACCCAACTACAACACAGTTGTCATCGTTTACACACAGCGACTCAAAATTGTTCACACTTTTCTAATGATGTGAAAACTTGATGCTGAGGCAGAATGAATCTCTCATTGACTGATTTTGCAGTTGCATAACATTTTGAGTGAGTGTACTGTAATGTGTTTTTCATTTAGTGTGTTCTTTGGGGTTTTGCAGTTGGACTACTGTATTTTTACAGTATGCAAGTGCTGAATATACAGACATTCAATACTGTATTACTTGCAGTACTTACAGTATACAATATATTCACTATACTACTGTATGTTGTGATTAATATACTTTTTTTGACTGTAATTGCAAAATGCACTTACTATATACAATAAACATTTTTTTTTTTTTTCTGTAACTACATGCCCTGGATGTTGTGTTCTCCATTTTCTGATGTAGTGTCTAATGAATGATCTGTAGTGTTTATATATTGACTTGTGTGTATGATCTGAAAGCATTTCTTGATTTTGAGCACAGATTAAATGGTTTTGAGGCGATTGTTTGATTTTGCCAGAAGAATCAGGGGTTTTGTGAATGTAGTTTTGTTTTTTTTTATTTGGTTTTGTGTTTAAAGTTGTGAGAAAAAGGTGAATGTTTCAAGAAATGTGTTTTAGCAATTCAGAAAATGTTTTACTTTCCACTAGGGATGGGAAATGATGCTGAGTGAAGCTTTGATGCTTTCTGCTGAGTATTTAAGGCTCAGGAGTGTCAAAAACCATCCAGTGGTTGGTCAAACATAAAGCAGTCATAAACCTGGGTGTGCAACTCCATTGGATGGAGCGCCTGTTAAAGTTTTAAGCAATTATGCACAAATAAAAGCCTTACAACGCTAAGTGTGTTCATTTTAAGCTTCTGATAATATGATTCATACATTAAAGTGTGGCAATACATTTCAATAAGAGTGAATATGATTCAATGTAATAACAATAAGAATAATAGTAGATAAATATGACTAACGAGTTGTTTGAGGCAATTAAATAGCGTGTTCTAATTATTTTGTGGTTTTTATACTATTTGTAAGACAGGATATCTGAAAATGTAATATGAAAGCCATTTCTAATTAGACTTAAACTTGAAGCACTGACATGACTGCACAGTCAGGCCAGAGCCCTTTTAAAAGGGGAGCCTACAAGGTTAGCGTCACCGATATATACTGTATATAGAACTGGATCGCTGACGCAAAGGTAAACTGCCTGCAAGAGTTGAAGCCATCGGAAGTGTTCGAGCGGCCATCTTGGTATGCCCAAACTCTCATAGAGCAGCAATGACTGACAGGCGAAAAAGCCCCCGTTTCAGCATCTCCGACCTGCGGATATGACTGTTGCATTTTGCCCTCTAGTGACAATCATGTTTAATGTTTAATTTGCTCATTATGGATAATATTCGTTACAAGGGAGAAGATATACGCGGATTAGGATGTCAGAGCATTCACCTTCCCCGATTCAGCTTATCAATGCTGCACAACGATCACCAAAGGAAGTGGGAAAACTGTCCACAAGTTCTAGTGTAAGTAGGAAAAGCTGTAATATCTGATTGTTTAGGGTGACAATACATCCTTACCCCTGAAAGGGACTTTAAAAAAGTCAGACCGGGATTTCTAAATCACCTTAAATGCCCGGGATTTGCTTGTTTTCATATTGAAGTGCTCTCTGTAGACATACATGGATACATGTCATAAATACATGTTTGTTTACCATTTTAACCTAGCTTATCAGTTTAATTTGAACCAGCTTTGCTTAGCGTGTTTTCCTCTCTGCGCGTCTGCTGCATGCATGATAGAGGGAGAGAGAGCGCGAGCTCTTATTCAACTGACCGTGAGAAAAAGGCACTTTTTAATGAAAACATTAAACAAGTAACTCTGAACAAACATTTCGATGTTCACAATAAATAAGTCTTAAAATTTTTGTATCTTACCTCAATTTCAGTGAACTTGTTTACATTCAGCTGATCTGTTCACTGATGAAGTTTGTTAGAGGTGGATACTGTTGGATATAGATATACACAGGGTTGGGGAGTAACAGAATACATGTAACGGGATTACGTATTTAAAATACAAAATATAAGTAACTGTATTCCACTACAGTTACAATTTAAATCATTGGTATTTAGAATACAGTTACATTCAAAATGTATTTTGATTACTGAAGAGATTACTTACTAACTGCATTTTATTGTCATTTGTTTCATTTAATATTTAGTCCTTTCAGATGAAAAACATTTATATATATAAATGATGCGATCCAAAGTGCATTTGAACAGCGGTGAAACACTTTCTTATGATGTGTTACATTCATACGAGCAGACAGAGAAGTACATTTGAAGTAAGTTTGGAGCAGAAGAAACAGAAATAAACCTTGTGTAAATTGTCAGCTTTACGCTAAGATAAAATGCTATTTCTAGACATTTTACATGCACGTTACCAGGCACGATCTTATTTTTTTATCAAGAAAATTCACGTTGGCTCATAATTTCTTTTTTTCTAGTAAGACTTTTAATATTAGGGCAAAAATCATATTCTTGATAATAATTTTTGTATTGTTTTCCTGTAAAAATATCTAAAAATACCTAAAACAAGATCTATTTGATTGATCTTCTTTTTGAAACAACACTGCATAAGATATTTAGGTTTTTCAGAGAATGTATTTTTAATGTGTATTTTGTCTTACTGCACTGGCAGAGTTTTTATTGTCAAAACAAGTGAAAAAAAATCTACCAGTGCTGAAGAAGTAATCCAAAGTATTTAGAATATGTTACTGACCTTGAGTAATTTAACAGAATACATTACAAATTACATTTTACAGCATGTGTTCTGTAATCTGTAGTGGAATACATTTCAAAAGTAACCCTCCCAACCCTGGATATACATAACTCGCTGTCTTTCAAGAAACAGGAAAAATTCCTGACTTTAAATAAGATTTCAGATATAAAATTAGTGACTGAATAACTAATGTTTACTCGCTGAAATTAGATGATTTCCTATTAAGTCAATAGTGACTCTGGAATGTTTGGGCATAGCAATATGACGGCGCAGTGGCTTCACTGTTATGACGTAATGAACAATCCAGCTGTATATACTGTATATATATATATATATCAGTGGTTAGCTTACAAAAGTGTAAGCGGTACACTGGCGAGGAGACAAGAGGACGTTCTTTTTGAATGGATGTCTATGGAGAAGGTGCTTCATGATGCTGAATACACCACTTTTGTAAGGAAACAGCCCATCACTTATTCCAATCGATGCTTCGATACGGGGCTTCATTGGCAATTGCGCTGCGTACTCAATACACGCCTTGAAGCTGTCTTATGTAACATCACTAGTGTGTGTTTTTTTCAGAGAATCTCCACGCAGCTTCATTTTCCATACTTAGTGAAAAGTTTCAATAATGTATACAAAGGCACATCTCCTTCTAGGCCATCAACAGCAAGGCTCCAGGTGCTCTAAAATGCGGTCGATTGTGACTGACGTCACTTCCGATTACTAACAGGCCCCAGAGTATAAACTTCCACCCCCAAAACTGATTGACAGGCCCCTAACCACATCCTCCACAGTTTAGCAATAAATGCGTTATTAATACAAATTGTATACCCTTTCTTATATGCTGAAATTAGAACTTTCCTGACCCCTGACTTATAAAATAAATAAATATGAAAATGTTAAAAATATATGTATTTTAATCTTTTCGATTATTTGTCTCCTTTATCTTATTTATGTATACATTTTGGTTGTTTTATATGTTTTTTTTTTTCTTTTTCTTCCTTCACCTGTACTTGTCTTTATGACTCAGTGATTGTATTCATACATTGTTTAATCTTATTGAACATTTATATAGAAAAAAAATATCCACAGTTTTAGCACCATTTGTGAACTTTTCGGACGGTCCTTTACCCACCATAAGCACATTTTCCAACTTATATCAATGTTAAATTAGCGATCTGGAACGATTTCACCGTGACGCCATCTGACCAGCTTAAATACGGGACAAATCGCGTCCCGTATTGATTCGATACAGGACGCATAATTTTATCTTTAAACACGGGTCGATCCCGTATTTTACAGGACGGGTGGCAACCTTACTGTATATCCTTCCATAGTACTCCCCCAGTAACACCTGCATTTGATCTGTTTCTGCTGAACTGGAAAACTGTGGCATGATGTTTGAGAGTTTGTCAAAGTATTTCTCTCTCACCTCTATATATTACTCACAGTGAAGGAGAAAGTGTGTCTCTGTCTCGACCTCACCAGTGTCACAGTGAGCACAGCCTCGTTCTTCCTTTGGAAGCCATGTTTGCCTGTGTCTGCCATATATCCTCTATATATAGTCTATATTTCTATATATACTCGATATATCCGAGAAAAAAGTTATGCTGGGACGCAACAATACTCTTATTGTGGGTTCACTTTGGACACTACTGATGGTTCACTGGTTGTCACCGCACCGTTTACAGGAAGCCGTTGGGAAATTAAGGTAACTGCACTAGAACATGAAAGACCTCTGTCAGTGTTTCCAAAACTATTGCATGCAAACTACTGTGTGATCACTGCGCATGGACGTCATGGGACGGTCATGACGGTGATAGCTAAAATTCAACACATTAGAATAAGATGAGTTCTAAAAATAATAATAATAATAAAAAAAATTAAAATTTTTTTTAAAAAAATAAATAAGATGATTTCTGAGTAACCACCAAAATAAATAAATAAATAAATAAATAAATAAATAAAAGTTATAACAAATACAAGAACAGCAGCGCATCGGCAAACAGTAAAACTATGTACATTTGATTTTTATTTAATTGATTTAAATAATACATTAATATAGTCGACCTACCACACATGTATTATTATGAACATAAAATGCAACATTCGGTTTTATACAATATGTACCGGGGGTCCCTGCTACGTTTCTCTACCCACCAAGGGGTCCTTGGCCTGAAAAAAGTTGAAAACCCCTGATTGTTTGTTTAGTGTCCACTAGATGGAATCCACTAGCCAGAAGCTCTAAAGGCGAATAACAGACAAATAGCGCCACCTCTGGGAATTTATCCCACATCCACAGCTGAAGTTGCATAATACGACATAAAGTTAATTTGTAAACTCTGCCTTGTTTTCTGCTTCCTAAACCAGATGATCTATCATTGCGTTTCTGAAAGCACTGCGTGCGAGAGCGAGGACAACTAAGAGCGTATCTGACTTATCATTTTAGCTTGCATCAGGCTACAGCTGTTCTTAGAGGTACCGTAGCAGTAAGGTAACTTTGGTGAGTAAAGCTGTTATTCTGTGAAGTATGGATTCTTTTCAGCTTGGCATTACATGCAAATGATTTCCTGTTAAGTTCAATAAAAACCTCAAACTAAAGAATGCCTTGTAATCTCTTCAGTTCTCAAAGTATGGTCCGTTTCTCCATATGGTATTTTGTGGACACATCAAAATATGTCCTCCCCATGTCAGTGTAGCTTGAACATATGGAAGCATTTGGTGAACAATCGATGAATAAAACACCTAATATTGTCAGATTCTGCACTGAAGATTATTTAAATGGAATAAGCTATATTTTTTTACAAAAGTTGTATTCACAGTGGCCTTCTCTTCAGACATGAAAGTGTGCATCATTGGAGCGGGGGTCATCGGGCTGTCCACTGCTCAGAGCATCTACCAGCACTTCCATGACAGGGTCTCCCCTCTTACCATAGAGGTGTATGCTGATGTCTTCACTCCACTCACCACCAGTGACGGGGCAGCTGGACTCTGGCAACCCTATCTCTACGACAAAGGGAACGTCCAAGAAACGTGTGGCTTGAATTTGTTTAAAGTATATGAATCTGAATTTGTATGTGGCAGTGCAGTGTCATAAAGTTCTGTCACTATTTACTCACCATTATGTTGTTCCAAACCCATATGCTGTTATTTTTTATGAGAATTTAGAAGAATCTTTGTATGCTGTACTTTTATGGTGCTTTTATAATGTTTTGTGTCCTTTTTGTAGCTTGACAGTCCGTGGTCACAAAAAAGAGAGTAGTCTCTGCATCATGCATTAAGTTGGGATAGAAGTTATTTAAACATTGAAAAAAATTACACACTTCACCTTTAAGTTTCCTCTTGTGTTTCGGTGACATTATACACAAACTAAGACGCCATGTGCAATTGTGTGACAAAGCAACAGAAAACATATTTGTTTAAAATTTATGCTTCTTTCATTTCTCAGTAAATGGAACAAAGAGACATTTGATTATCTACTAAGTTGCCTCAGCTCTCCAGAATCAGTTAAAATGGGAATTTTCCTCCAGTCCGGCTACAACCTGTGCCCTAAACCTGCACTGGTAAGAGCATTGTCCTGTCCCTCCTTAAGATTGCTTGTATTATATAGTGTGATATCCAATACACTGCAAGTTTCACATTTCATAAGGCTTATGGATAGATCATAAGGGTACTATATTGTCAGCTAATTGATTTCACTGATTGCCCACTATATTGTTCTCTGCTATTGGCTCCTTAACCATGAAAACATTACATTAAATGTTGTTCTTGCACTGTACCAGTCGAGTGCAATACATGTTTGAATTTGCAGAATTGAACCTTGTTGTGTCAACTAACAAAAAAAGTTGTGGTTAGAATCAAAAGAACTGACCTGAACACTTTAAACTTACGAGGCCCCTCTTTCTCTGGTACGGTTAAAAGTAGTTTAAAATTAAAAAGGAAAAAACTAACCCATCTCACTGACCCATGAGAGTTAATTATGAAAATTAGTTGAATCACTCTGCTCTCCTCAAGCAGGACCCCTCATTTAAAGACGCTGTGTTGGGCTTTCGCCAGCTGACTAAGCGTGAACTAGAGATGTTCCCCGGATACAGGTACTAATCATCAGTATCTCAGTTTATTACTTTAATTTGATATTGATCAAACAGATTGAAAAATCAGAGTACTGAAAAATGCATACATTATTTAAGAACCTGACTCCTGTGCAAAACACAACTTGTTTTTGTAAATGCTGGTTCAGCACAATACATATTAGGGATTGTTTACTTTATATAAGTTAAGTGCCTAAATTGGAGGAATTGAAACGGAATTGACATAAGGGTGGGGATATATATTTTGGGGGGATTTTTTCAATTATTTTGACTATAAAAACTGTGCCAGTACATATATATATATATATATATATATATATATATGTGTGTGTGTGTGTGTGTGTGTGTGTGTGTATCTTTAATTTTTTCACCCTTTTCCTTTAGCTTTGGGTGGTTTAACACTGCCCTTATGATTGAAGGAAAATCTTACCTACCCTGGCTTATGGACTGGTAATAAATTACTGTTATCTTATCAGTAATCAGGATGTACTGTACATATGTGTGTGTATGTGTTATAAACTGTATATATATATATGTTAATGTGTGTGTGATTGTCCCATATTGATATAGAAATTATTTTAGCCTTGATGCATTTATTATATAAGTTACTTATCTATAGTGTGATTTTGTCAGGTCTAACAATGATTAACACAATGACACTAATAATATTTTTTTATTTTTTTATTTTATTTATTTTTTTCAGGTTAAGACAAAGAAACGTCAAGTTTTATCAGAGGAAGATTCGCTCTTTTAAAGAGGTTCAAAGGCTTCCTTTTTTGAAGTGAAAGCGATTTAAACCTTTTAATTTAAATGTCAATTTCAGGAAATTATAAAGCAGTGATGAGCCTTACTTTGAGGCCTCATTAAAGAAAGAAAACCTTATTTCTTAATTCATAAATGTAATTATTTGATTCTAAAATATCTAGCCATAATGTTTATCCACAAAAACAGTTAAAGGAATAGTTCACCCAAAAACTACCATAATGCTTAAAGGGATAGTTCACCCAAAAATGAAAGTTCTCTCATCATTTACTCACCCTCGTGCCATCCCAGATGTGTATGATGTTCTTTCTTCTGCTGAACACAAACGAAGATTTTTATAAGAATATTTCCCCTCTGTGGGTCCATACAATGCAAGTGAATTGGTACCGAAATGTTGAAGCTCCAAAAAAGCACATAAAAGCATCATAAAAGTAATCCATACAACTCCAGTGGTTAAATCCATATGTTCAGAAGCGATATAATAGGTGTGGGTGAAAAACAGATGAATATTTAAGTTTTTTTTTTTTTTACTATCATTCTCCACTTTCACATTCTTCTTTTTTTTTTTTTTTTTTTTGTGATTCACATTCTTCATGCATATCACCACCTACTGGGCAGGAAGGAGAATTTATAGGAAAAAAGAATTTAAATATTGATCTGTTTCTCACCCGTACATGATATAAATTTAGAAGATATGAAGCAACTGACCATTGGAGTCATATGGATTACTTTTAATGCTGCCTTTATGTGCTTTTTGGAGCCTCAAAATGTTGGTAACCATTCATTTTCATTGTGAGGACCTACAGAGCCAAAATACAGTATTCTTCTAAAAAAATCTTTGTTTATGTTCTGCAGAAGAAAGATAGTCATACACATCTGGGATGGAATGAGGGTGAGTAAATGATGAGAGAAATTTCATTTTTATCCATTTAAGCATTATGGTAGTTTTTGGCGTGATGATGTATTCTTGCTCATATGCCAAAACGCTTCATTGTTTAGATGAGTGCAAACCATATATTTTTTTTTTTGCCAAATGTATGTTGAGTTACTAAATACCTCCTCTTTGCTGTTGTAAAGTGATTGTGGAGGTAGAATGTGTGTATTTGTAATTACCTCAAAAATGGGCTCCAGTTGGCAGATGGTGGTGCTGATGTTGTCATCAACTGCTCCGGTGTCCGATCAGGAGATCTGCAGCCTGACCCTGATCTTAAGCCAGCCAGAGGGCAGATCATTAAGGTGAGGTTTAAAGAATAAAAGACAATCAGGGTCAGAGTTTTTAGATAGAACTGTTTGATCTCATGCTTTGTGGGGTTTATCTTTACAGGTAGATGCTCCCTGGTTAAAGCACTGGATCCTCACACATGATTCCTCATTAGGTGTCTATAATTCACCATACATCATACCAGGGTAAACTTCTTAATGCTCACACTATATATATATATAGGCCAGCATCATGCATATGACCTAAGGTCCTCTGTTTGTTTCATGCAGGAGTCGTTTAGTCACTGTGGGTGGAGTGTTTCAAGTAGGAAACTGGAATCTGCAGAACACTTCAGTTGACCATAAAGGAATCTGGGAAGCAGCCTGCAAGCTTGAGCCCAGTCTGCAGGTAGTAAGAGCTAAATCTGTTGTTTCATTAAATGTGACATGAATAAAAAATTTTCTTAAAGCAGTTTTAGCTAAATTGGTGTATTATGTTTGCTGCAAAACAAATGGATCCCCTTTCTCTCTAGCACGCGCGGATAGTTGAGGACTGGACTGGTCTCCGGCCTGCACGCAGCAAAGTTAGACTGGAGAGAGAGACCATACGATCTGGATCAAATTTGGTTGAGGTGAACTCACTGACTATTACACTGAAGATCTAATGCCATCCTCCAATGAAGGAGGACATCCAAAGAGATGTTGGAATCAGGATTCATTGTTTGCAATTTTCCTGAAGTTGTCCTCTTGTCACTCATTGTAAGGTTTTTTTATTTGTGTAAGGTGATCCATAACTACGGACATGGAGGTTTTGGACTGACCATTCATCGTGGGTGTGCAGAGGAAGCTGCTCGGCTCTTTGGGGAGATCTTAGAGCAGAAAGGCTGGCAAGCACACTCTAAATCACGTCTGTAGAGTTTCTGAATGGCAGTACAGTCTTATCCATGATCTAAATAGACGTTAGCAATATTTTCCCTAATCAGATAACCATTCTCATGAAGATTCTAAGAGATAATGGATTCCATAAATCAAAGAATGTATCCTAAACCACTGTGATGTCAATGTTCATGTATTAACCCTTAAATGCATGGCTGCTTCGCCAAATAGTATTACATACTCGGGCCTTTAGTGACCCGGCACATGTATCTATCACAAATGGATCTACAAAATACCCAAATAGAGTCACATTTTCAATTGTTTTTCAAGGCAATTAGAAAATAATAGAATAGAATATATTCTGATATATTTTGGTGTTTTATTTTTCATATACTAAAGAGATGATGCTTCAAATATATAACAGGATTCATTAATTCCACACTGAAATTTCATGATGCAACTGGCTGTCAAACACATATTGAGCTACACATTACACATAATCTACACACATAATCTACACAAAAGCTACACATACGTATTTTGTCAGGCATTTTCTGAGTCTAAAGAAACGCTCAACTAACAAGAACCAACTCATACTTTTCATGTGTTACACTTGCTATAGTTTACTTACACATTGCTTCTTTGTCTAATAGTGATGTCAAATCTAAATTAAGTCAATCACTGAAACAACAGCATGACCTTGAGTAAGAAATGTGTAAACGCATATGGAATACTGATTATTCATCATTGTCACACAGAAAATCAACATTATATAGTAGTCATTTGTATGAATATAGCTCTCATTTGCAATGTAATAAACAAATAAATATATGTCCTGTAATAGTAAACTTATATTAAATCATCTTAAAAATATTTATGGAAGTGCAAATGAAAAAGTGACACTATTACATATCACGGGTCTTTAATGACCCTACACACTTTTGGTAATTAAGCAGTTATCCATTTTTTTTTTTTTACACTATTCAGAAGAGAAATGTTGAGTAATACTAAAGAGGTGTGGTCATAACTCCAAAAAATGGATGAGATACAGGTGGTGAAATGAGGTTCCAGGTCACTAAAGATCCGAGGTATGCGTTAGGGTTTACATTTATATGGTCCTGTAGACTTACAATGATTGTCGTAAATGAATTGCTTACATTTATATGCACTAATCTACAATAAAGAGTCATACACTTTCTTTTTTTGTTTGACGCATCATTTATTATTATCATACACGTACATCCAGTGCAGTGGCAAGAGATCAGTGCACACAGATACAAAACGCAGCACTAAATCGCAAAGGGCATAGGAGAAACAGCTCTCTGAACACACAGGACAACTGCACACTTTACAATCTGACCTCCCTATCATCCTGCCACCCCAACCCACTGGATGGAAAAAGATTCTTAAACGTTGATGTTGCGCATTTAAATGCAATTCATGGGTTGACAAATCTGCTTGGATGCTGAGATACTGGAATAGACTGTAACAAAAATATACCTGCTTTGCCACAGACCTGTTCTGATGAAAGCCACTCGCTATTGTTTTATTGTGTTGACTTATTTTTTTATTGTCATGTGACATCTTGTTAAATGAAACAGGATATTAAATGAGAAATTGAATCGGATGGATCATTGCAAGTTGTCTCAGGTTCCTTGAAGGAAGGAGTTAAAAAAATGAGAAGGGTTCACAACATCAGCTGAAAGAAAAGTCATTGCACAGGTTTATTTATTCTTTGGAATTAAGTGCATCAGCAAATTGCACACAATAAGACCAGGAATGTGTATTACGATAGTAAATTAAAATTTTATGTTGACTTTAAGATTTACAGTATTCCAACAGCTTTTGATATGCCTCATTATAATGGAATAGTTAGAGTTTATACACCTTACACAATCGATTTGCAAATGACAGCCAGCTGAGGTCAGTGAGAGGTGCGCTCCATTGCTGTGTAGTAAAGAAGAAATTGGTGTCCACTAGATACGTAACCGTGTGCCTCATGGTATCAACGACAGCAGGATGAAACGGTTAACCAGCATAAATAATTCTCTGCTAAATGTTTCTTTAAAAGAGGCAAGATAACAAAGACCAAAAACCAGTGCAATGTGGGATAATTTTGATTTGCTTCAATGAGTTAAAAGTTGGCAAGCTCCCCCAAAAGGAATGTTGGGAGTGGAGTGGAAGGCCCCCTTAAAAAGATAAATAATAAACACAGACAAAATTTGAATCTTTCTACTCCCCGTCATACTAACCTAGTCACACACACACACATACACACACACACTATTGTGCTATCTTTCAACTTCAAGTCTTCAGGACTTTGAAGGCTTTCGTTCTCCTCTTAAATGCCCCAAAATACTCTTAGAATTCTTTGACTGTATGAGAGTGATGCTTGTTTTATGTGTTAAACTGCATAATGCAATTCTCATGTTTTAGATACAATACTCAACCAATTTCCTGTTGAATTCGCTTGGAGAGTTGCATTTGGCAACCAGGGAGGTATTACATCATGGGAATATACTCCCCTCCATTTCCGAGGTGCTTAACCACTCAACATTTGGTGGGGGAACTTGTCTATAATGGGCTGATAAAAAAATCAAGACCAAGCAACTCTTAAAACCATTGAATCAGGTGTTCCATTGTGGACACGTTGTTTTTTTTTGTTTGTTTTTTTTTTTTTTTACCGAGAACATTGCCCACTTCTATCTATGGCCAATTTCTCCTAAAAATCCAACTGTGTCCTTCAGTCTTGTGATCCAGAGATGGAATGTGGAATCCCCTCAGGGCTGTGGTCTGATGCCCGCCCCATCATCTCCTGACCCCACTCTCTGTGACTGGACTCCTGCAGGCCTCGACCTGTGGTCTCTATGGGCAGGGCACAGGAAGCAATAGCAGCCAGCAAACAGCAGCAACAGTACACCGACAGAGTCAGGTACACAGATGATTCAAGCATCACCTGGGGGAAGGAGCAGAGAGGATGGAATGTGTTGAATTTCTCTTGATTCCATTGTCTTTTTTTATTTTTGTACATTTGTAAAGACACTTTGATTTATTATTGCTTGATATTTTATTTTTTTGTTCAATGTTTTGACCTTTGTTACTTTTACTTAATCAATATGACACAAGCAAGAATGCTGTTGTACTGAAGATCAGCATGGTTACATTCTCAGTTCGAGTACGGGCCCAGTACAACAGTGAGACTGACATTACTTTTATTTACAGTTCTAATAACGAGAAGTTAATATAGATTAACTGACATTTCAGACACAATCTGGCCGCCATCCACCAACAAATTGAATTGACAGTAACGATGACAAGACACAATGCTGCATGAGGGACACAGCTCAACATGTGTAATATGTGCAATAACCACTAGGCTGTAGCTCCAACACTTTTGTTTGAATTTTACTATAAAGTAAAAAAGTAAAAAAATGTTACTATCTTCTTCCAAACTTTTATTGTTTTTTTTTCCTTCTTCACATTTATGTGGCTGTCCAAGAAATTAAAGTGATAGTTAACCCAAAAATGAAAATTCTGTCATCATTTATCCACCCTTATGTCATTCCAAACCCATATGAATGTCCTTCGGTGGAACGTACAATATTTTTACAGAAGTTTTTCCTGATGATTATTGCTATTTCTAATTGTTCAGTTTGCACAGTTACACCGTTTCGTACACAAACCTGCAAACTCATCAACATCACTTTGTTAATTCTTGAAGAAGTATAAAAACCTTTGTAATTTTGGACTGCCATCTGCTGTGCTGCATCAGTGTGATTCCTGTGCCTTTCCTACCCGCAACAGTAAATGTTAACTCAACATCTTGTGGTCTCCCAACGCTATTACATCAGACTGTTAAACAGAATGCCAAATGAGTGAATTAGAAAGCATGCAAATTAGGCTTCTAATTTAAATGTCAGCTAATTTTAATATATCGATGCCTCAAAAATATATCAATAAAATAACGTGCTGATCAATATATCGATATTTTATGACATCCCTAGTGAATAAGGCTCCTAAAATTGTGTTAAGCATCTTCTTTTTGTATTTCACAGGAGAAAGAAAGTCATACAGGTTTGAAAAGATATGTGGGTGAGTAAATGATTACAGAATTTTTTTTTTTTTTGAGTGAACTATCCCGTTAAGGCAATGTAAAGAAATGAAGTATTTGTTCATTATGTCATTGATGTTGTGTTTCCACACCTGTGCAACAAATGGTGTAATGAATGCTCCAACCCGAGCCATCCCACTACTGGTGCCCAAACCCAGAGCCCTCGTTGCTGTGGGATACACCTGCAGAAAGACACAGACACTACATGACTTGTAACAGTTTAATTTTTATTATACTGTGGAATTGCACTTTGAACTTTTGTTTAACCACTGAGCAGTTAGTGAATGAACTTCCATGACCTACTTTTGTGAATTACTTTATTATTTAACAAAAGTTTCCCAATCACACTTTTGTATCGTAAACATCATAATTCCACTCATAAGTTTCCTTAAACTTTAAAAGTAACTTAAATAACACAGAAAAAGATTATTGTAGTGTAACCTAAACTGTTGTTAGGAAAATTACCTTTCTCCTATAGAAAATGTATGGTGATTTTTTGCTCAAAGGATTCCTAAAGGGGTAGTTCACCCAAAAATGAAAAATTCTGTTTATTTACGTACTCATATTGTTCCAAAACAGAATGCTTTTCTTTCCTCCTTGGAACTTAACATGTGATGTTAGGCAGAATGTTAGACTCAGTGACCATTCACTTTGATTGCATCTTTTTTCATTACAGTGAAAGTGAATGGTGAGTGATGGTAACATTCTGCCTTACATCTATTTTTGTTTTTGATGACATGAGGGTGAGTAAATGGAGACAGAATTTTTATTTTTGGATGAACTATCCATTTTAGTTGTTGTGCAATAAAATTTCCTCAAACACATTTACATCAGAGGTAACCTGCAGAAAGCATGTGTAATATTCAACTTTCTTGTACTTCAGCTGTGGACAAACTCCAGTCAGAGTTCATGAGGAAAAAAGTAGGATGACAAAGTGGCCTGTTTTATTTCAGGTGAATTACTGAAATGACTGCCAAGTGGTGGGAGTGAGCCAAGAACTGGAAAGTTCCCAAGGTCAAAATCCTCCTTCAGCACAGCTGTTGCCTTGAGCTGAGCATTTCACAGTACAGTGACAATATACAAGTTGACTCTCCTTTCAATTTATCTGCCAAGAGTTTCAAAATAATTTTTTGAAAATTGCTTCCAATGCATCTGTCCATTACCACTGTTGCATTCTGCTGGCTTACAGGTGATTCAGACCTAATGTCATGCAGAGCTGTGACAAATACAACTGTGAAAAGTTTTATGTATATAAATCAGAATTGAAATAAGTTTTTAAATAATTCTCACCTCAGGAGTGTACACATATGCAGCCTGGAAACCTCCAGCAATGAAGGCTCTCGCAATGAATATGAATACTGTCAAAAAGGTCCTGCAGCAATACAGACAATATATGGAAGAACATATTTTCAAACATGACATTAAATTAGTCACAGTTTCCCTGGTGAGCACATATTGTAATCTGGTATACAATGGTGTATTTATTTCTGCCACCTAAAATGTAACAGCTTGTTGTTTTTATTTAGTTACATAGGGCTATATTAAATTTGGTTATAGATTAATACAAGCTTAAGTGCCCTGCCAATGGAATGGATGTGCTTCTGACCTTCCCATACAGCCGTAGAGTGGCACAAGGCAAACAGAGAAGACGAAGAAACACAGTGCCATAGTCTTTCTCCTCCCCAACCGATCAATTGCCCACAGGGTCACCAGCAGGCCTGTGAAGCATCAATCAATATGTAAAACCTATCACACTTCAAAACACTGTGGCATTACATGCTTTCTATTTTACGGTGCAATACTTTACTGTGAGTTTATATATGAGTGTATAAATTTGTATTTATAGTGGTATAAAGTGTGTACCTGGAAACTCAGAGAGTGTGGTCCATAAAAGGTCTTTATAATCATCTGAGTTTAGATATTTGCACTCCAAACTACAGCCTGGCTCCATTTTACTGCCATTCACCTCTAGGGGGAGACATAGGATCAATATATTCAAAATATATTAAAAAAAACTCATATTATTTCTGCAAAATACAATATGTATCCTTTGCTTAGTTGGCAAATTTGATGTATTTGTGGAATACCTGGATGACCCTATATTTTTTTCCCAAAATGTTCACTACACAAACTGAGCACACTGTGTGAGATACTATATAACACAATGCAAAGCATTTGACCTTTTCCAGTGTGAAACAAAATCTGACGATAACTGGATGTCACTATCTGAATTGTGATAATTCTATACATGATGAAACATACTGTGTGAAAAATTGTACTGTTATATGCTGTTTGCCTTTTGTTTTAAAGGGGTCATGTCATGAGGAATCAAATTTTCCTTGATATTTTGACATATAAGTGGTCATTCTACTATAAAAACATACTGTAAATTTTAGAACTCGAAACGTAATCCCAAATGCAATTAAAGCATTTATTGAAACCAAGCTGCAAAAATGCCTCATTTTCTACTTCTGCGACTACTCTACATTACTAGGGGGCCCATTAATTCACCACCTCTACAGCGAAAAAACAACTACTTTACATCGTCGCACCCGTGGCCCCGCTCATTGGTGAGTTCATACTCCAAGAGAGAGAGTATGACTATTATCTATATCTGGACTATTTTGAATTACTTTTGTATATAAACATGCCCTAGACAGATGTATTTCACACCCATCTGCACTATTTTTAATTGTTGGTGTATGTAAACATGCACTAGATGGACGTATTTGACCGATTTGATGCATTCAGGTGATGTGTATTTCAGCGTGTAATGTATGTTTTTTCGGCTTCTATCAGCATGGATTGCTTGTGAGCCAGTCATCATACAATTTAAGTTTTGTAAAGTAACTATTATTTTTTATTTTATTTTTTGGGATTTTCTCCCCAATTTGGCATGTCCAATTCCCAATGCGCTCCAAGTCCTCATGGTGGCGTAGTGACTCGCCTCAATCCGGGTGGCGGAGGACGAATCTCAGTTGCCTCTGCGTCTGAGACAGTCAATTCACGTATCTTATCACGTGGCTTGTTGAGCGTGTTACCGCGGAGACCTAACACATGTGCAGGCTCACGCTATTCTCCGCGGCATCCACGCACAACTCACCACATGCCCCACCGAGAGCGAGAACCACATTATAGAGACCACGAGGAGGTTAACCCAACATGACCCTACCCACCCTAGCAACTGGGCCAATTGGTTTCTTAAGAAGCCTGACTGGAGACACTCAGCATGCCCTGGATTGGAACTTGCGACTCCAGGCAAAGTAACTGTTATTAAAGGATGAGGCAATAAAAAACACTTGGATCCAGTCGCAAAACCATAAGTTAACCATTTTATTCATGATTATTTCAAATGTCATGACTGTTTGTAGTGAGTAAGTGAAGAGTTTAATTATCTAGATGCAATGTGTTGGATGTGCGTTGTGTATAAACCCTGAAATTTTGTTTTATAATATTGTAGAGCTTGTTCATTCTCTTCCGAATGAGTTTCAAATTTGGCTGTATTCGAGGGGCAGCACGATGTTAGCTAATTATAACAGTGGGCGTTTAGGTAGAAGTTTTAAGGAGGCACATAGACCCTCATTGGTCGCTTCCACCTGAGAGAGCCCCTCCCTGGTTTTGTATTGAACAGGAATTTCTTGCCCCTATTTCGCCATTGCAAAGCCTTTCAATCAAACTGATCTGAGAAGTTAAGTTACACCCTGTTATCTCGCATTTGCACTCAGTATGGACAAAGGTGTCCAGAGTGTTTAATTCTGACATTTATTTAAATGTTGCCTCAAGCATATGACTGAACCCTAAATTATGTATTAATAAGTCCTCTTTCTGCTGGACAGAGTGGATTGTGAGGGAGGTTAATTTGCTGGTTCAACATTTTGGGATTTCCAGATCTCAGTTCTATAGGTATTTACAGCTGCGCCACATGCTCTGTATTGTTTTTGGGAGTAGCATACACCCCCCTAAAGTGGCAGATACTCTGGGAGAGGTGATTACTGCTTTTGGAAAAGGTCATGAGGCATCAGTGTATTACTCCCTGCTAATTCAGTGTCTGGGGGACAGAGCTTTAACTTCTATCAAGAGATTATGGGAGCAAGATTTAAACTTGGATTTGGAGGAAGGAGTGTGGGCTAGGATTCTAAAAAATTTCAAGTCTGTATCTAGAGATGCAAGGGTTCACCTTATGCAATTCAAGACTTTACATAGACTTTATTGGACCCCCTCTAGATTGTATAGGCTTGGTCTTAAAGACACACCCACCTACTGGCGATGCCAATCAGAAGATGAAGACACAACCCATGTTTTTTGGGGGTGTGTTAAGATCCAATAATTTTGGTTGAAGGTTCAGAGTTTTATATGTGACGTTTTGGGCCCCAGACTCTGTATTTTGGGCGATGGGGTGTTCATAAATTTGGGGGATAAACACATAAAAAATTGGGTTCTGACCAGTATTATGATTTGCAGGCAAATTATTTTAAGGGGATGGAAGTCATTTCTGGAGCGGTGTGCAGAGATAGGGAGGGTGGCTGCTTTCGAGGAGATGTCAAGCAGAAGGCTGCGGGTTCGGAATTTGTTTGATAGGAAGTGGGGCAATTACCTAGTATTTTTGGGGGGACTCTGGGGGAGGGGCTGTGGAGAGAGGTGTTTAGTTTTAATTATATATGATTACTATCTTTTTTTTTTTGTATTCTATTTGTGACCACAGGGGTGTGCGTTGGAGGTCAGGGTGGGGTTGGTAATTGGGGAGGGGTATTAGTGGGGGTTAAATGTTGATTCAATGTAAATATATTGTGTTTTTATTTGTTATAAGTATATGAATCAATAAATGTTAATTGAAAAAAAAGGAGGCACTTAGACCAAATCCAAGCGTTTCAGAGAGAAGGCTGGAGGCAGGGTGGAAAATGATCATATATTGATAAATTATGACCGTTTTGGTGTAACAACAACAAAAAAAAAACAACTTTACTTACATTATCAGTGGACCTCAGGGAAGATAATGAAATTATTAAAAAAAAAAAAAAAAAAAAAAAAAAAGAGTATGTCATGACTCCTTTAATAGTAGGCATTGTATGGTTTATGCTGTGCAGTATGCAGTAAACTGTAAGCTAGTATGCAGTGTTCTAGTTGTGCTTTTGTTGTTAGTATTCCATTACAAACATGGTCACTCCATTCTAACTGGGCTCCAGTCTTGTTTTTACCATCCTTATTATTTGTTAAACATACAGTAGCTTTCACTCACCAACACAGGCCCCACCCTCCTGGAAAAGCTCAGTGGTCAGCAAAACCACACCATAATAAGAGAACGCATTAGAGAACCTACAACAGACAACATATTAGAATGGCTAATACGGAAAATGAATGCGTGCACCTACAACAGAATATTGTGAAACATGGAAAACATTGAACTACAGCATATGCTGTAAGACTCTGAGAACAAAATATCTTTTTAAGCATTTTGAGGTGATGTAAAGGTTTGTTAAAACAGTACAGATTTACAAACATCTGAATGCATGAGTGTTTACACAGTTATTTCAAGGTATTTCCCATTGTTTGTTTCTTTTACCATATGAACCAAAGCAGAAGTGTGGTCCAGCGGAAATGTGGAGAGAAAAGATCTTGAATTTTCCCCCTGTCCT
This sequence comes from Myxocyprinus asiaticus, assembly GCF_019703515.2. Classification (NCBI taxonomy): domain Eukaryota; kingdom Metazoa; phylum Chordata; class Actinopteri; order Cypriniformes; family Catostomidae; genus Myxocyprinus; species Myxocyprinus asiaticus. Next base: position 14,971,391 of record NC_059346.1, on the reverse strand, counting down.
CCTGAAAACAGAAAACAACAATTACACCCATAAATAGGAGATAGTTGAGAGAAAATGAACATTTCTTGATAAGATTCCATACAGGAAAAATCATTTATCAATCTGTCTGTCTATCTGTCTGTCTGTCTTCAATATATTTTTAAGATTTAGTTCTAAATGTGGTTAATGTTAAGATCTAATATATCTTTTAAATCTAGCATTTTTATTTTATTTTATAGGGATTACTTGATTGCCTGACACTCTGTGTGGGGGGTTCCTGGATCGGAAAAGGTTGACAGTCCCTGATATAAAGTAACATACACAAGGATACTGTATGCAAGTGACACTTTACCTGTCTGGCCACTATGAGTTTTCCCAGTGGCATGGGGACCTTGTTCTCTGTAGCAATTCGTTTGAGTGTGCTCAAAGCCTTCTCCTGATTTCCTGTCAGGACGTCGTAACGAGCACTCTCTGGCAGCCACTGTCAACGTGACATTTTGCTTACAAACTTGTTCAGACAATATATTGTACACACTGCACAAAAAAGCCCTGCTTTGCTCTATTCAGATCTAGCAGAAAGAGCAAAGTGATATTTGATAATTCATACTTACAAAGCAAAGAATAATAAAAATAAAGAGTGGAATGGTGGAGAGGGCCAGCAGCCAGCGCCAGCCCAAAGTTGGCATCACCAAGATAGCTAGCAGAACTTCAAACACTGTTCCCAAAGCCCAGAAGATCTACAACAAAAAATGAAAACAGACTTTGAAGAGAATTAGACAAGATTCACAAGCTGATTAAAAACATGATGACTATGATGTCTTTGTGTCAAGTTCAACTCATAATTGATACATTTATCAAGGCTATGACATTTGTAGCACAACAGAACAGAATAGAATACCTCTATCAACAGAATGCAAGTGGCTCGGGACTGCATGGGAAGAAACTCAGCATACAGTGTTACTCTGAGGGAAGACACCAAATGACTCTGTAACCATTCAATCATATTGTAGTATGAGAGGGCCAAATGATAACTAATGTAAAACCTATAGGTTAAAAGAAGTTAAGATGCTAGGTTAACATCTTCCAAATCTCCTTATCATAACTCACTAAATGATTATGTGTCTAGATCACTGTGCCACTCACGATTGTGGAGCCCCTCCAATACCGAAGCCCACCAGAGCTCGGAGAAAAAGGATCCACCCATATATGGGTGCAAATGCACTGAGGAGGCCATAGAACAGGGTCCACAATACACTCATCTTCAAACCCTATAATAAACACACACAAATAGCTCTAATCATTCCTCAGTGTTATTGTAAAAAAACATTTGTGCTGCTATAATATTTGTCATGTTAAAATGAGGCTTTCTGAATTTATATGCAACTCTACTTTTAATCTTTAACTATACTTACTGTTTTTCTCCCATATTTGTCAGAAATGTTTCCCCATAATGAAGAACTGACCATCATTCCAATAAATACCACCTGTTTAGAAAGATATGTGGTAATAGCACAGTTATTCAATTCTTATGTGACCATGTGGTTGTGCAGGTAAACACAATGAAAGCTAGGCTTAAAGGAATAGTTCACCCAGAAATGAAAATTCTCTCATAATTTACTCATCCTCATGCCATCCCTGATGTGTAAAACTTTCTATCTTCTGCAGAACACAAACAAAGATTTTTAGAAGAATATCTCTGAGGAGTCACGTGACGCCATACGAGGTTTGGATATGTGAACAGCAAGCTCTTCGCACTTTGCTAGTTTTGATACTTTTTATGTCATAAACCAGTGAGATTCAATACAACCTGATCCTTGACTGTTCTAGGGAGACAATATGTCAAAAAATTCAAAATCCTCGGGCTCTGGAGACATTAAAAGACACTTACGTGCTCAAGCTGATGCCCCCGAGCAGGCCGCAATCCAGGGAGCCGATTTGGTCAGGGAAGTGTGGGAAATTTGCAGAGAATTGGTTAACTTGTCGGTAATGCTGACGAAGGTCATTGCTGATTTGGAGGATCTTGCTGTAATACGTCGATCGATCACTGCCATGAAGACAAAATTCACTGAGGTGGTTACAAGAATGGGGGATGTCGAGAAACGGATAGATTATCTGGAGTCATCGGAGAGGGAATTAGCTGCTAATCCGCTAGCGACCAAGGTGGATTTGGAGCGCGTCTGGGAGAAGTCGGAGGACTTGGAGAACCGTAACCAGCGGAATAACATCCGAATTGTTGGACGAAGAAGGTCGAGATATGGTGAAATTCCTGGATGGGCTCTTTCAGAGTCTGTTCGAAATAACAGGCCATAAGCTGGAAATCAAGCGAGCTCACAGGGTTCTGGCTCAGCGATCCACTGAGGGAGACAGGCCCGATCAATTCTGGCCAAATTTCTGAGATCATCCGATAAAGACCTTGTGTTACGCGAGGAGTAAAAGAAGGATTTCTTGGAAGAACCACAGCATTTTCTTGTTCCCAGACTTTGCGAATTCGACAAGAGAGAAACGTGATCGATTCAAGGAATGCAAGAAACTCTTACATCAATGGAAGGTCGCTTTTCCACAGATGTTCCCGGCCAAATTGAGAATAAATGCTAAGGATGGCAGTAAAATATTTACATGTCCCCAACAAGCGATGTCCTTCATAAAGTCAATGGACTGAGTAAGTTATTTTGTGGTACTCACGTTGCAGCCAAGTGGACCAACTCACTGAACATTCACTTGACCGTCCGAGGAAACTGAGTGCCTTTTTTGTTTCTTTTTGTGCTGGTTCCGCCTAGCAGCTGGAGTTTGTTTTGTGTAGTAGCACTCCTTCGGACAGTGTTGTGGATGAATCTGCAAGTTCTTTGTGCTTATGCCTCCTATTGGTTGGAGTTTGTTTTGTGGAGTATTTCTTGCAGGACATTGGAGTGATTGGGTCATTTGTTGCATTCGTGTAGCAGTCGAATGGGGCGGCTCACTGAATATTCGTTTGACTGTCCGAGGAATATGAACAGCCTTTTTTCTTGTGCTGGTTCTGCTAGCGGCTGGAGTTTGTTTTGTGGAGGAACACACCTTCGGGATAGTAATGTGTATGAATCTACAAGTTCTTTGTGTTTAGTCCGCCTATTTGCTGGAGTTTGTTTTATAGATTAACTTCTGTTGCGTAATTCTGTCTCACAAAATTTGTATAGAAACACCGGACTTGAGCAATCCGACGGCAAATTTGTCACGGGGGCTCTCGTAGGCGTACATGGACTGTTTGAGTTTAGAGGGATGGATGACAGTTGCCGCTGTCGTGCACGGGGTTAATGCGCACGTTTTTCTTTTTTCTGTTTTTTTGGTTCAGGGGGAAGTTTGGGGTTTGATTGTTGCACTAATGTTCCACGTGGAATGTGAATGGGTTGGGGCACCCCATAAAAAGAAGGAAGGTTATTTCTCTTCTTAAACATAAGAAATATGATATAGTGTTTCTTTTTTGTTATTAACAATTTTATTGATTCCAAAAATAAAACATACAAACACAATATAAAAAATGGAATCAATTATTAATATTATCACCCCCCAAACATGCAGTACTGTGGTCACCAACAATTAAATCATCAAAATAAAACAAATACAAAAAATACATATAAAAACAAGATATACATTCAAACAAAATCAATAAAACACATACCCAACTAAACTACAAATCCCTCTCCACAGCCATTCCCTGAGAACCATCCAAAAAAGCCAAATAACCCCCCACACCCCACACTTCTTGACAAACAAATCCCATTTCCCCAGCCTTCTAAAAAACATCTCCTCAAATGCCACCACCTCGCCCATCTCCCCGCACCATTCCCTAAATGAGGGTGCCCCAGCCAACTTCCATCCCCTGAGAATGATTTTTTTACCAATCATGACTCCGGCCAGGACCCTACTTTTTAAATAACTGTCCCCTATGTCCAGAGTCATCTCATCACCCAGGATACAGAGTCTGGGGCTAAATGAAAGTTCAGTGTTCAACACCTCACTCATAAAGTTCTGAACCCTCAACCAAAATTCTTGGATCTTTCCACATCCCCAAAATACATGTATTGTATCCCCGTCTTCTGTTTGGCACCGCCAGCAGGTAGGTGTGTCTTTAAGACCCAAACTATACAATCTAGAGGGGGTCCAGTAGAACCGGTTCCAAATTTTTAATTTGCATTAGACGGACCCTTGCATCTCTAGATGCAGACTTGATGCTTTTTAGGATCCTGGCCCACACTCCCTCCTCCAATACCAAGTTTAAATCCTTCTCCCATAATCTCTTGAGAGAAGACGAAACTCCATCCTCCAGACTCTGAATCAACAATCCCAATTACCAACCCCACCTTGACCTCCAACGCACACCCCTGTGGTCACAAATAGAATACAAAAAAAAAAGATAGTCATATATAATTAAAACTAAACACCTCTCTCCACAGCCCCTCCCCCAGAGTCCCCCAAAAATACTAGGTAATTACCCCACTTCCTATCAAACAAATTCCAAACCCACAGCCTTCTGCTTGACATCTCCTCGAAAGCAGCCACCCTCCCTATCTCCGCACACCGCTCCAGAAATGACTTCCATCCCCTTAAAATAATTTGCCTGCAAATCATAATACTGGTCAGAACCCAGTTTTTTATGTGTTTATCCCCCAAATTTATGACCGCCCCATCGCCCAAAATACAGAGTCTGGGGCCCAAAACATTACATATAAAACTCTGAACCTTCAACCAAAATTCTTGGATCTTAACACACCCTCAAAAAACATGGGTTGTGTCTGCATCTTCTGATTGGCATCGCCAGCAGGTGGATGTGTCTTTAAGACCAAGCCTATACAATCTAGAGGGGGTCCAATAAAATCTATGTAGTCTTGAACTGCATAAGACGAACCCTTGCATCTCTAGATACAGACTTGAAATTTTTTAGAATCCTAGCCCACACTCCTTCCTCCAAATCCAAGTTTAAATCTTGCTCCCATAATCTCTTGATAGAAGTTAAAGCACTGTCCCCCAGACACTGAATTAGCAGGGAGTAATACACTGATGCTTCATGACCTTTCCCAAAATCAGTAATCACCATTTCCAGAGTATCTGCCACTTTAGGGGGGTGTACACTACTCCCAAAAATAGTACAGAGCAAGTGGTGCAGCTGTAAATACCTAAAGAACTGGGATCAAGGAATCTTAAAATGTTGAACCAAATTATCAAAAGATCTCAGTACTCCACTCTCATATAGGTCACCAAGTGTAGTAACCCCCCTCCCAATCCACTCTGACCAACAGAAAGGGGACTTATTAATGTGTAATTTAGGGTTCAGCCATATGCTTGAGGCAACATTTAAATAAATGTCAGAATTAAACACTCTGGACACTTTCGTCCAAACCAGGTGCAGATGCAAGATAACAGGGTGTGACTTAACTTCTCCGATTAGTTTGATCGAAAGGCTTTACAATGGCGAAATAGGGGCAAGAACTTCCTCTTCAATAACAAACCAGGGAGGGGCTCTCTCAGGTGGGAGCGACCAATGGGCCAAATGTCTGAGACTGAACGTGTAATAATAAAACAAAATCTTGGGTAGGCCCAGCCCACCTTTGTCAATCGGCCTATGTAACTTATTAAAATGTAACCTGGGAAGCTTACCATTCCAAATGAAGGACTTCATTATGCTATCAAATTGCTTAAAATAAGACAGGGGGACATCTACAGGGAGAGACTGCAGCAGGTAGTTACATTTTGGAATGCAGTTCATTTTAATAACATTAACCTTCCCAATCATCGATAAATGTAATGAAGCCCACCTGCCCACATCACTCGAAAACCTTTTTATTAGAGGCTCAAAATTAACTCTGACTACATCACATAAATTTGCTGGGAATAAAATGCCCAAATACTTAATGCCCTGTTTGGGCCACTGGAAGGCACCTGGCTGAAAAGCCGTTACTGGGCAGTATGCTGTCAAAGCCAAAGCTTCGGATTTAGACCAATTAACTTTGTATCCCGAAAATTTTAGAAAAGGAATTAATAATTCTGCGGAGGCAAGGCATAGATCTAGTGTGGTCGGAGACGAATAATAAAATATCATCTGCATAAAGCAAAAGCTTATGCGCCACTCCTCCCGCCATCACCCCTGGAAAATCATCCTCTTTTCTTATCGCAGCAGCTAATGGTTCCAGGGCAAGACAGAACAATAATGGGGAAAAAGGGCAACCCTGATGGGTGCCCTTATCCAAAGTAAAATAATCTGAAATTAATCCATTTGTTTGTACCGCCGCTACCGGGTGTCTATAAAGTAACTTAATCCATCCAATAAAAGTATTCCCGAACCCATATATTTCCAAAATCTTAAAAAGATAATCCCATTCTACCATATCAAACGCCTTTTCGGCGTCAAGTGAGATGGCAGCAACCTGAGACTGATCATTCGCTACTGACCACATGATATTGGTGAGATGCCTGATGTTATCAGAAGAGCTGCATCCCTGAATAAACCCCACCTGATCTATATGTATAAGAGATGTCATAACTTTACTTAATCGGTTAGCCAGAATTTTTGCAAAAATTTTTACATCTAGCTGGATCAGGGAAATTGGACGGTAACTCTTACACTCGCTTGGATCTTTGTCCTTTTTAAGAATCAGACTGATCCAGGCTTGTGTCATGGTTGGGGGAAGCTTCCCATTCTTTAATGATTCTGTATAAACTTCTAACAAAAGTGGAGCCAGTTCTTTAGCATAAGATCTAAAAAATTCAGCGGCAAAGCCGTCTGGCCCGAACATACGGGTATAAAAGGAGCTGGTATGCAACCACTCATTCAGATTTTCTCTTCGGAGCCGAACGGTCATGCTCGCTGAGCTGAATACTACTGTTCATTCACCTGCTGGATCTGACGGCGCATTTCAGCGGCTTCTCCCTCCTCTGCACTGGTGCACTGCAGAGAATGCCCCTGGGCGCTTCGGCAGAAAAACTAGAGAGTATATTTTCTGAAAGAGCATTTTTCCCCTCTAAAAGAGTATATATTTCTCTAAAAGAGCGCATACACGGAACGTCTTTTTAAAGACACGTCTTTTTAAAGATGCTTTTCCGATTGTGTGTTATTCCTGGTTGTGCTTGTTATCTCTCGCCTTCTAACGGTCACGATCACTGTCTTTCGTGTCTGGGCACTGCTCACGCGGAGACAGCGTTCGTGGATGGTCACGTTCTCATTGTGAGTATATGTCCATGGCAACGTTGCGGTCGCGGCTCGCCTTCGTAAGAAAGCGAGCCACCCCAGAGGCTCCCGCCTCGGTCCTTTTACCCACGGGTTTGAGGCCAGCGCGGCTAGCACTGGGGGCGATTTGGGGACCCCAATGGGACCGCCTCCGCCGGGTATCCACCCCGCGGACCTCCCATTCCCCAGCACGCTTGTCTGGCCCGATCGGGCTTCCGGGTGAGTCCGCCGGCTCGTCTCATGGCGAGTTCGACCTCTTATTCGGAGCCCGCGAAAGTGATGAGCTCTCGAGCGCAGCATCGGAGAGCGGGCTCGTCCAGTCAGAAGCCTCAGCTGGGCTCCTCCCTTCGGGGTCGATTGCCCAGTCACAGGCTGACGCGGAGATGACGACATGCTTTCCCGGACAGCCGCGAGCATCGGTTAGAGTGGATTTCACCGCTCTTCCCTGAACCCTCGCTGCTCGGTGATTGGTTCCTGGGCTCACGGCGCCGCTCAAAGCCACGCCCCATCCCGTTCCTTTCTTCCCGGAAGTGCATGAAGAGCTGACAAGGTCGCGTGAGGCACTTTTTACTGCCCGGTCCCAATCTTTTCAGCTTCCCCGCTCTCACTACCCTCGATGGTGGGGCGGCCAAGGGTTATTCGGCAATCCCCCGGTGGATAAAGGCGCTCGCGGTGCACCTATGCCCGCAGAGCGCCGCCAGCTGGCGCGGGTGCCCAAAGCCCCCGTCCAAGGCCTGTAGGTTTACGTCGTCTCTGACGGTCAAAGCCTACGGTGCCGCTGGACAAGCCGCCTCTGCCCTGCACGCCATGGCTCTCCTGCAAGTCCGCCAAGGCGCTAAAGGAACTGCACGAGGGTAGTTCCGCCCCGGGATTGATGCAGGAACTGCTTTCGGCAACCGACCTCGCTCTCCGAGTGACGGAGGTCACGGCGCGGTCTCTCGGGCGGACGATGGCCACACTAGTGGTCCAGGAGCGCCACCTTTGGCTCAACCTGGTCGAGATGGGTGAGGCCAACAGGACACGATTCCTTGCTGCCCCCATTTCCCAGGCGGGCCTATTCGGCGACACCATCGAGGACTTTGCCCAGCAGTTCTCGATGGTAGAGCAGTAGATGGATGCTAGCCGGCTTATCCTGCCCCAACGCGGCTCAAGATCCTGCACCCCATCTACTCATCGCCGAGTGCATCCCCCTGCGGTGACTGCACCGGCTCCGCCTCAGCCCTCCCCTTCGGCCTGGCCCCGGCGTGGAGCCCACCGCAGGAAGCAGACGCCACCCGTCTCGCGGCCGCCCAGAACCCGTGAAAGGCTTCAAAGCGCCCTTGAGACGGGCGACCCGGGGACAACGAAACCTGCTGCTCTGGAGCTGGTAAGCAGATCTTCATCTTTTTGTTACCTTTTGCATTTAATTGCACTGCATGCCCAAGTGGCTGCAGTACTCAAGAGCTCAGCAAGAGTGGTTTCCTTGTTCCCTGGGTCACATATCCGGTGTGTACGGCTGGCATCACGACCACCGTCCACCACTCCATTTGGCAGGTTGGCACTCCAGCGGCGGTCTCCCGCCCTGAGCGCCCAGCTATGGCACAAATCCGCCCCCGATGTGACAGTCTCCATGGGTCACGAGGACAGGCCTCTTCCTCCCCCGTCCCAGGCTGTTCCGGGGGTGGTCACAAGGAGCCAGGTAAGTGCTTCGATGTCCTCGGACTCAGCACGGCCACGATGTGGTGTGGCACCTCGAGCTCCGCCCCGCCGCGAGGCCCCACCTGCCGGTACATCCGATGACGTTGTCCCTTTGGTCCCCCTTGCGCGGAACATGGACGCATGGCTTGCGCTTTCCAGTCCGTCACGAGAGCTGGTCCGGATCGTCCGACTCGGCTGCGCGATTCACTTCGCCGGGCATCCGCCCAGGTCCAGCGGTGTCCACTTCACCTTGGTGAAAGACGGAAATGCTGCTACCTTCGCGGAGATCGCTACCCTCCTACGGAAGGACGCGATTAGAACCTGTCCCTCCAGCCGAGATGAAGAAGGGGTTTTACAGCCCCTACTTCATTGTACCGGAAAAAGGCGGTGGGTTGCGGCAAATCTTGGACCTGCGAGTACTGAACTGGGCCTTACACAGACTCCCGTTCAAGATGCTGACGCAAAGATGCATTCTAGCGAGCGTCCGGCATCAAGATTGGTTCGCGGCGGTAGACCCGAAGGATGCGTACTTTCACGTCTCGATCCTTCCTCGACACAGACCCTTCCTGCGGTTCGCGTTCGAGGGTCAGGCGTATCAGTACAAAGTCCTCCCTTTCGGCCTGTCCCTGTCTCCTCGCGTCTTTACGAAGATCGCAGAGGCTGCCCTTGCCCCGTTAAGGGAGGTGGGCATTCGCATTCTCAACTATCTCGACGACTGGCTAATCTTAGCTCACTCTCGAGACGTGTTATGCGCACACAGGGACCTGGTGCTCTCACACCTCAGCCAACTAGGGCTTCGGGTCAGCTGGGAAAAGAGCAAGCTCCTCCTGGTTCAGAGCATCTCTTTCTCGGTTTGGAGTTGGACTCAGTCTCCTTGACGGTGCACCTTACGAACGAGCGCGCCCAGTCGGTGCTGGCCTGTTTGAAGGTGTTCAAACAGAAAACAGCGGTTCCACTGAAACTTTTTCACTGGCTCCAGACTCGAGTCCCGAGACGGGCATGGCGCCACGGGACACACCGCGTGGCCATTACGTCAGTCTGTCACCATCTTTTCAGCCCTTGGACCGACCTCTCATTTCTACGAGCAGGTGTTCCCCTAGAACTGGTCTCCAGGCACATCGTGGTCATGACAGATGCCTCCAAAATGGGCTGAGGCGCTGTTGGCAATGGGCACGCAGCCGCCGGCCTCTAGACGGGTCCGCGGCTGCATTGGCACATCAACTGCCTCGAGTTACTGGCAATTCTGCTTGCCCTGCGGAGGTTCCGGCCGTTGATCCAGGGCAAGCACGTGCTAGTTCGGACAGACAGCACGGCAGCGGTAGCATATGTCAACCGCCAAGGCGTCTGCGCTCCCGCTGTATGTCACAACTCGCCCGCCATCTCCTCCAACGGAGTTAGCAGCACCAAGTCCCTGCAAGCCACTCACATCCCGGGCAACCTCAACACTTCGGCGGACGCGCCATAACAACAGGTTACCCTCAAGGGAGAGTGGAGACTCCACCTTCAGGTGGTCCAGCTGATTTGGAGTCGATTCGGTCAGGCACAGGTGCACCTGTTCGCCTCCCAAGAATCCTCCCACTGCCCGCTCTGGTACGCCCTCACCGAGGCCTTCCTCGGCATAGACGCGCTGGCACACAGCTGGTCCCCTGGCATTCGCAAATATGCATTTTCCCCCAATGAGCCTGCTCGCACAGACCCTGTGCAAGGTCAGGGAGGACGAGGAGAAGGTCGTCCTGGTAAGCACCCTACTGGCCCACCCAGACGTGGTGCTCGGACCTCACCCTCCTCATGACAGCTCCCCCAGGGCAAATTCCCCTGAGGAAGGACCTTCTTTCTCAGGGAAGGGGCACCATCCGGCACCCGCGCCCAGACCTCTGGAATCTCCATGTCTGGCCCCTGGACGGGACGCAGAAGACCTAAGCTGTCTCCCACCTGCGGTGGTAGACACGTTCACTCAGGCTAGGGCTCCCTCTACGAGGCGCCTGTATGCCTTTAAGTGGCGTCTGTTCGCTAAGTGGTGTTTTTCCCGTCAGGAAGACCCCCAGAGGTGCGCAGTCAGATCAGTGCTTTCCTTCCTGCAAGAGAGGTTGGAAGGGAGGCTGTCCCCTTCCACCTTGAAGGTGTACGTTGCTGCCATAGCAACTGGTAAGTCCTTAGGGAAGTATCATCTGATCATCAGGTTCCTAAGTGGTGCCAGGAGGCTGAATCCCTCCAGGCCGCGCCTTGTTTCCTCATCGGACCTCTGTAGTTTTTCAGGGTCTACAGAGAGCACCCTTTGAGCTTTGCAGTCAGCCGGGCTTAAGGCACTCTCCTTGAAGACTGCCCTCCTGACTGCGCTCACTTCCATCAAGAGGGTAGGTGACCTGCAAGCGTTCTCTGTCAGCGAAACGTGCCTGGAGTTCGGTCCGGGCTATTCTCACGTGATCCTGAGACCCCCGACCGGGCTATGTGCCCAAGGTTCCCACCACTCCTTTTAGGGACCAGGTGGTGAACCTGCAAGCGCTGCCCCAGGAGGAGGCAGACCCAGCCCTGTCGTTGCTGTGTCCGGTGCGTGCTTTACGCATCTATTTGGATCGCACACAGAGCTTTAGAATCTCTGAGCAGCTCTTTGTCTGCTTTGGTGCACAGCGGAAAGGAAGCGCTGTCTCCAAACAGAGGATCACCCACTGGCTCACTGACGCCATAACTATGGCATGTCTCGCCCAAAACATGCCGCCCACGGTAGGGCTACGAGCCCATTCTACCCGTGGTGTAGCGGCTTTTTGGGCCCTGGCCAGAGGTGCCTCTCTAACAGACATTTGCAGAGCAGCGGGCTGGGCAACACCCAACACCTTTGCAAGGTTCTACAACCTCTGGGTGGAACCGGTTTCGTCCCAGGTAGTGGCACGCAACACAAGCGGATAAGCCCGGGATAGCCGGCCGGGTGTATCGCTTGCACATAGCGCCTTCCACCTCCTTTTGAGCTGAAGACGTGCGCTGTTAATTCCCAGTAGTGTTCACAAAAGTTGTTCCCTGGTTGACTTCCTCCGAGCCCTGTGGCAGTCGAGTTTTCGGAGAGACTCGCTGCCGGCCCAGTACATGCACTAACTAAGAGCCCGGTTCTGGGGTAGGTGCTCCGCATGTGGCGGTTCCCTGTAAGGCTAACCCCATGCGATCTATATCTTCCGCTAGTTCGTTTCCCTACTGGCAAACTGCGTCTTCCTTGGGCAGAGCCCCTCAGTCTCCATGTTATAGTAACTCCTCCCCCATTGGACAGGACCTACCTTGAAGGCTCTCGACATGGTTGGAAAGACCATGTGATGTATTCTTCCACTTAAATATAAAGGGGGCGAGGTGTGGTCTCCGCGGTGTCCTCCCCTTGGGAGGGACACCCCCCGACTAGACCTGGCGGCCCAGTCAGATAATCCCCCTTCTTTTTTAGGGAGTGGAAAAAGAGAAGGGGAAAGAGGCCACGACTGCGTTAAGCCTGTCTCTATCTCTGGGTAGTCGACTTGTCCCCAAAAAGGGCCGTTCGACACTCATAACTGTGTTGGGGGAGGTTACGTGTCGACCTGGTGCGCTGGCTATGAGGCACACAGCAAGTCTAACCACCACACACCGCCAGTTCACGTTAACACAGTTCAGCCTTGTGGCGTTTTGTATAGGGACCCCTAGTGTCACTACATCGACACCAACATCGAGTGAGTGACAGATAGGGAGCGTCATGGTTACTGGTATAACCTCAGTTCCCTGATGGAGGGAACGAGACGTTAGTCCCTCCTGCCACAACGCTGAACTATCCGCTGAAATGGCCGGACCTTATATCGGCTCCTCAGCGTAAAACCTGAATGAGTGGTTGCATACCAGCTCCTTTTATACCCGTATGTTCGGGGGAGTGGCATGCAAATACCACTCGCCAATTTTCATTGGCCTTTTATCAAAGACCAGAGGTGTCTCGGGCTCCCAAGAGTGACCCCTAGTGTCACTACATCGACACCAACGTCTCGTTCCCTCCATCAGGGAACGGAGGTTACACCAGTAACCATGACGTTTTCCTGCTTTGTCACCCGACTCAAAGTATGACTGTCTTGCCCTGAATAACCAAAATTCTACTTTCCGCGACAAAATAGTATTATATCTATATTTCAGTCGGGTCAATTCTCTGAGGTCATCAGACAACATTCGGCACTTCAGCTCTGCCTCTGCACTTTCAATATTCCTTTCCAACTCCACGAGTTCTTGTGCTTTGAATTTTTTTGGTGAATGAGGCATACTGTATGATCTGGCCCCTAAGAACCGCCTTAAGTGCCTCCCAAGCCACGCCCACAGAGGATACTGAGGACCAGTTGGTCTCCATATAAATATTGATTTCAGCCTTTAACATTTGTTGGAAATCAGGATTTTGCAAAAGGGATACATTAAAGCGCCAACTATATGATTTCTTTTTCTCTGTATGTGGCAACATCTCTAAACTCACCAGGGCGTGATCTGAGACTAAAATGTTTCCAATTGAGCAGTCAACAACAGATGTAATGAGGGATTTAGAAATAAATAAAAAAAAATCTATTCTAGAATAAATCTTATGAGCTGATGAAAAAAATGTATAATCCCTACCAGATGGGTTCAAAAGTCGCCAGATATCTACAAGACCAAGATTTTTACACATCTTGTGAAGTGTCACTGTTGCTCTAGGGGGCTTACACACTTTTGCTTCACTATGATCAAGGATTGAGTCCATCAATAAATTATAGTCTCCTCCCAATATTATATCATGAGGGGTGCCAACGGTTTGCAACAACCCTTCAAGATCTATAAAAAAGCCCTGATCATCAGCGTTAGGTGCGTAAATATTAGCCAAAATCAACCTTTGCCCCTGAATTTCTGCTAAAACAATAATGACTCTTCATATTTTATCTTTAATCTGTTTGAGAAATTTGAATTGTAGATGTTTATTTATCAATATAATGACCCCCCTGCTCTTACTTGAGCCAGCACTAAAGAAAACATGTCCACCCCATATCTTCCCAAATTTTTCAGCTTCCTGTGGGGAAAGATGCATTTCTTGAAGAAACACTATATCACATTTCTTACGCTTAAGAAAAGAAATAACCTTCCTTCTTTTTATGGGGTGCCCCAACCCATTCACATTCCATGTGGAGAGAGATAACCCATTCACATTAACATTTGACATATTGATATAATAAATTGTGTGTCAAAAGCAAGATTATAAAGACCACATTTCCCATTAACGCAACAAACAAACCCTGAACTTCCCCCCGAATAAAACGAACAGAAAAAAGAAAAATGTGCGCATAAACCCCGCGCAAGACAGCACCAACCAACATCAATACCTCCAAACTCATAGAGTCCATGTACGCACGCGAGAACCCCCTTGACAACTTTGCCGTCGGATTGCTCAAGTCCGGTGCTTCTGCACAGGTTTTGTGAGGCAAAATTACATAACAGAAAATACTCTGTAAAACAAACTCCAGCCAATAGGCAGAATAAACACAAAGAACGTGTAGATACATTCGCAAAACTGTCTTGAAGGTGTGTTCCTCCACAAAACAAACTCCAGCTGATATAAAGCCGTTCAGTTTCCTCGAACAGCAAGTTAGTCCACTCACATAAGAAACGCCCAATGGTTTACTCACCCATAGTTTGTATGAAGGCCAGTGCCTTTTTGAGGCATAAAAATACTTTGCTGCCATCCTTGGTGTTTATTCTCAGTTTGGCTGGAAACATCAGTGCAAAAGCGATCTTCCATTGATGTAAGAGTTTCTTACATTCCTTGAACCGATCGCGTTTCTCTCTTGTTGCATTCATAAAGTCCGGGAACAAGAAAATACTGTGATTCTTCCAAGAAAGCTTTCCTTTGCTCCTCGCCTGGCGCAACGAGATCTTTATTGGATGATCTCAGAAATCTGGTCAGAATCAATCGGGGCCTGTCTCCCCCAGCAGATCCGTGAGCTGTGAGCTCACTCGATTTCCAGCTTATGGCCTGCCATGTCGAGCAGACTCGGGAAGAGCTCGTCCAGGAATTTTACCATATCTCTGCCCACTTCATGCTCAGGAATTCCAACAATTTATATGTTATTCCTTCGGTTCATATTTTTGAAATGTTCAAGTTTTCCCAAAATGTGATCCAAGTCTATTTTGGATGCGGGCGGATTAGCGGATAATTCCCTTTCTGATGATTCCAGATAATCGATTCGTTTTTCAACTTCTGTTACTCTTGTGACCAATTCAGAGAATTTTGTTTCCATCGCCGTAATCGATTGACGTATTACAGCGAGATCCTCCAAGTCAGCAACAACCTTTGTCAGCATCACCGAGATGTTGGACAGTTGATGCTGGATTTCATCTCCCTACGTACCTTCCAAATTGAGTCCCCGGCTCGCAATCCCATCAGAGGCCTCAGCTTGAACACGTAAGTGTCTTTTAATGTCTCCAGAGTCCGAGGATTTTGACGTCTTTGCCATGTTTACCTCAAAGAATAAATATGTAATTGGATATATCGAATCTCACCGGTTATAACATGAAAATAATAAAAGAAACAGCAAAGTGCGCAGAGCTAGCCGCTCACACGTCTGCTCCTCGCATGGCATCACCATGATATAGTGTTTCTTCAAGAAACGCATCTTTCCCTGCAGGAAGCTGAAAAATTTGGGAAGATATGGGGTGGACATGTTTTCTTTAGTGCTGGCTCAAGTAAGCATCTACAATTCAAATGTCTCAAACAGAGTAAAAATAAATTAGGAAGAGTCATTATTGTTTTAGCAGAAATTCAGGGGCAAAGTTTGATTTTGGCAAATATTTACACACCTAACACTGATGATCAGGGCTTTTTTATAGATCTTGAAGGAATGTTGCAAGCCGCTGGCACCCCTCATGATATAATATTGGGAGGAGACTTTAATCTACTGATGGACTCAGTCCTTGATCATAGTGAAGCAAAAGAGTGAAAGCCCCCTAGAGCAACACTGATACTTCACAGGATGTGTAAATATCTTGGTCTTACAGATATTTGGAGACTTTTGAACCCATCTGGTAGGGACTATACATTTTTTTCATCAGTCCATAAGATTTATTCTAGAATAGATTTTTTTTTTATATATATATCTAAGTCCCTCATTTCATCTGTTGTTGTTGCTCTATTGAAAACATTTTAGTCTCAGTTCACGCCCATTTTAGTCTCAGAGTTTAGAGGTGCTGCCACATACAGATCAAAATAAATCATATAGTTGGTGCTTTAATGTATCTGTTTGGCAAAATCCTGAATTCCAACTAATGTTAAAGGCTGAAATCAATGTTTATATGGAGACCAACTGGTCCTCAGTATCCTCTGTGGGTGTGGCTTGGGAGGCACTTAAGGCGGATCTTAGGGGTCGGATCACACAGTATGCCTCATCCACCAAAAAAATCCAAAGCACGAGAACTTGTGGAATTGGAAGGGAATATTAAGTGACGAATGTCATCTGATGGCCTCGGGGAATTGACCCAATTGAAATACAGATATAATACTATTTTGTCACGGAAGGTGGAGTTTTGGTTATTCAGGGCAAGACAGTCATACTTTGAGTCGGGGGACAAAGCAGGGAAGCTTTTGGCTAGATTTATAAAGCAGAGTCTTTTTCTACCATTCCCTCAGTGAAATCTGCTGGTGGTGAAATATTTACCATGGCCATTGATATTAATAATGCTTTTAAAGGGGGGCTTGGGTAGCTCAGTGGTAAAGACGCTGGCTAGTTCAAATCCCAGGGTGTGCTGAGTAACTCCAGCCAGGTCTCCTAAGCAACCAAATTGGCCCGGTTGCTAGGGAGGGTAGAGTCACATGGGGTAACCTCCTCGTGGTCCCTATAATGTGGTTCGTTCTCGGTGGAGCGCGTGGTGAGTTGAGCGTGGTTGCCGCGGTGCGGTGCAATGTCTCCGTGGCAATGCGCTCAACAAGCCACGTGATAAGATGTGCAGGTTGACGGTCTCAGACATGGAGGCAACTGGGATTCGTCCTCTGCTACCCGGACTGAGGCGAATCACTACGCGATCACGAGGACTTAAAAGCACATTGGGAATTGGGCATTCCAAATTGGGAGAAAAAGGGGGAAAAAAAATAAAATAAAATAATGCTTTTAAAGAATTCTATCTTGATCTCTATAGTTCCACGTCTTCGTCTACTGATGAAGATATTAGAAACTTTGTGGAACCATTAGAACTCCCTAAACTGATGACTGAGCAAAAAAATTCTCTTGATTCTGAGATAATCTTGGAGGAGCTTGGCGAGATAATTAAGGCCTTGCCTACAGGCAAGGCTCCGGGGCCAGACAGGTTTGCCGCTGAATTTTTTTAGATCTTATGCTACAGAACTGGCTCCACTTTTGTTAGAAGTTTATATGGAATCCTTAAAAAATGGATAGCTTCCACCAACTATGACACAAGCCCGGATCAGTCTGATTCTTAAAAAGGACAGATATCCAAGTGAGTGTAAGAGTTACCATCATATTTCCCCGATCCAGCTAGATGTAAAAATATTGTCAAAAATTTTGGCTAACCGATTAAGTTATGACATCTCTTATACATATAGATCAATTGGGGTTTATTTGGGGCCGCAGCTCTTCTGATAACATTAGGTGTTTCATCAATATCATGTGGTCAGTGGCGAATGATCAGACTCGTCACTGCCATCTCACTTGACGCCAAAAAGGCGTCTGTTATGGTAGAATGGGATTATCTTTTTAAGATTTTAGAAATATACGAGTTCGGGAATACTTTTATTGGATGGATTAAGTTACTTTATAGACAGCTGGTAGCGGCGGTACAAACAAATGGATTAATTTCAGATTATTTTATTCTGGATAGGGGCACCCGGCAGGTTGCCCTCTTTCCCCATTATTGTTCTGTCTTGCCCTGGAACCATTAGCAGCCACGATAAGAAAGGAAGATGATTTTCCAGGGGTGGTGTTGGGAGGTATGGAGCATAAGCTTTTGCTTTACGCAGATGATATTTTATTATTTGTCTCCAACCCCACTAGATCTATGCCTTGCCTCCACAGAATTATTAATTCCTTTTCTATGTTCTCAGGATACAGAGTCAATTGGTCTAAATCCGAAGCTTTGGCTCTGACAGCGTACTGCCCAGTAACGGCTTTTCAGCCAGGTGCCTTCCAGTGGCCCAAACAGGGCATTAAGTATTTGGGCATTTTATTCCCAGCAAATTTGTGTGATTTAGTTAGAGTTAATTTTGACCCTTTAATAAAAAGGTTTTCGAACGATGTGGGCAGGTGGGCTACATTACATTTATCTATGATTGGGAAGGTTAATGATATTAAAATGAATTGTATACCAAAATTCAACTACCTGCTACAATCTCTCCCTGTAGATTTCCCCCTCTCTTATTTCAAGCAATTTGATAGCATAGGGAGGTCCTTCATTTGGAATGGTAAGTGTCCCACATTACATTTCATTAAGTTACATAGGCTGATTGACAAAGGTGGGCTAGGCCTACCCAAGATTTTGTTTTATTATCATGCATTTGGTCTCAGACATTTGGCTCATTGATCACTTCCACCTGAGAGAGCCCCTCCCTGGTTTTGTATTGAACAGGAAGTTCTTGCCCCTATTTTGCCATTGCAAAGCCTTTCTATTAAACTAACCGGAGAAGTTAAGTTACACCCCGTTATCTCGCATTTGCACGTGGTATGGACAAAAGTGTCCAGAGTGTTAAATTCAGACAGTTATTTAAATGTTGCCTCGAGCATATGGCTGAACCCAAAATTATGTATTAATAAGTCCCCTTTCTGCTGGTCAGAGTGGATTGTGAGGGTGATTAATACGCTGGGTGACCTATATGAGAGTGGAGTGTTGCGATCCTTTGAAAATATGGTTCAACATTTTAGGATTCCCAGATCTCAGTTCTTTAGGTATTTACAGCTGTGCCACCTGCTCTGTACTATTTTTGGGAGTAGCATACACCCCCCTAAAGTGGCAGATACTCTGGGAGTGGTGATTAATGCTTTTGGAAAAGGTCAGGAGGCATCAGTGTAATACTCCCTGTTAATTCAGAGTCTGGGGGATGGAGTTTCAACTTCTCTCAAGGGATTATGGGAGAAAGATTTAAACTTGGTACTGGAGGAGGAAGTGTGGGCTAGGATTCTAAAAAACGTCAAGTCTACATCTAGAGATGCAAGGGTGCATCTGATGCAATTTAAGATTTTACACCGATTCTGTTGGACCCGCTCTAGATTGTATAGGCTTGGTCTTAAAGATACACCCACCTGCTGGTGATGCCAGTCAGAAGACGGGGACACAACGCATGTTTTTTGGTGGTGTGTTAAGATCCAAGAAATTTAGTTGAGGGTTCAGAATATTTTGTGTGATGTATTGGGCACTCAAATTTCATTTTGCCCCAGACTCTGTATTCTAGGCGATGGGACGGTCATTAATATAGGGGATGGGTACATAAAGAATTGGGTCCTGGTTGGTGTTATGATCCGAAGACAGGTCATCCTTAGGGGATGGAAGTCGGCTGGAGCCCCCTCATTTCAGGAGTGGTGTACGGAGATGGGCAGGGTTTGGAGGTAAGAGTTTCATATAATTTGATTCCATATTCTGTCATGTTTATTTAATCTGTGACTGGAATCAATAAAACATTTAATAACAAAGAAGAATATCTCTGCTCTGTGGATCCATGCAATGCAAGTGAATGGTGATCAGGCCTTTGATATATTTATATTTATATTTATTCATTTGGCAGATGCTTTTATCCAAAGTGACTTACAAAAGAGGAAAACATAAGTGAATCATCTTAAGGAGACAGTCGTACGAAAAGTGCCATATTACAATGTTTCACTAGCATCAGAATAGCATTCAAAACAGATTAAAGTGCAACAAGGAAATTTCTTTGAAGCTCCAAAAAGCAGATAAAGTCAGCATTAGCATAATCCATCAGACTCCAGTTGTTTAATCAATGTCTTCTGAAGCAATCCAGTTGGTTTTGGGTGAGAACAAACCAAAATATAACTCCCTTTTCACTGTACATCTTAACTGCAGTCTCATTGGCGATCATTATTTCAAGCTCGATTACACTTCCCATAGCGCCATCTAGCACTCTGCGAATGCATCAAACACTAGGAAGTATAAACTAGCTTGAAAGGGTGAAAAGGGAGTTATATTTTGGTCTGTTCTCACCCACAACCAACTGGATCACTTCAGAAGACATTTATTTAACCACTGGAGTCCTGTGGATAGCTTTTATCTGACATTATGTCCTTTTTGGATCTTCAAAGGCCTGATCACCATTCACTTGCATTGAAAGGACCTACAGAGATTATATATTCTTCAAAAATCTTCGTTTGTGTTCTGCACAAGAAAGAACATCATACACATCTGGGATGGCATGAAAGTGAGTAAATGATGAGAGAATTTTAATTTTTGGGTGAACTATACCTTTAATGGAACTACAAAAACATTAATCCAACTGCCAAGCCAAACTCAAGATGCAAAAGGAGTCATTATGGAATGTGAGGGTATCATACAGTACCGAGGTTAGCAGTGCCACCTCCCAGCTGGACAGTGCCCACTCACAGTGCAGTTGAGGGGCCAAAATACTGAGAATCATCATCTCCATGGCATCAGCCATCTGCACACACATACACTCATCAGGACAATATATAAAACAAATATACAGTAGCAACACTAAAACAACTTCCCAATACCTTTTTTATCAGATTACAGGGGGCCAACATTTGTCCAAAAGATGAGCTGAAGTTTTACAGCTTATTAAAAATATATATTTTCCTCATTATACAAAGTTATGAAGTGACAACAATTATTCCTTCTCTACATTCTGTTTCACTTAGTCTTTTTACCCAAGAAAGTCCAGTCAGGATGGATAGCTTCCACTGGAATGTCCCAAAGCCAATGGCTTCTACTGCATCTTCGACCATAAAGGTATCTGTTGAGAGAGAGTAAGATGTATGTGGAGAGTAGTTTAGTCTTCAAGGGTTACTTCACCCACAAATAAAATGTTTTAAAAAGGGAGAATGTTGGGGACTGATGGCCTTCACTGTATGGAAAACAAGAGCACAATCTACCTTTTTCAAAATTTCTCCTCTTGTGTTCCACAGAAGAAGGAATATAAAAATATTTGTGTGTGTGTTCAGTAGAACTAAGAAAGTCATACACATCTGGGATGGCATGAGGGTCATTTTTGGGTGAACTATGCCTTTAATTTCTTGAATTTGCACACTGTTTTCAGAACATAAAAAACATACTATATTTTTGAAAAACATAATGAAAAAAAAACAACAACCTACTTAATCAATCATGGCTGCAACAAAAATGTATCCAAAGAATCAATGAGTGCAAATAAACAGCAATGATCAATATTTCTTGAATAATCCTACCATCAGTGGGGTTAGCAAACTCCCGAGGCACTGGAGCACCATCGGCCAGGGAAACATTCTCCATATCTGTCCACCCTCCCTCCGCCTCCATAGGTTCATCCTTCCCTTCAAATTCATCCTCTGAGCGAGTGCTTTCACCTGTATGCCGAAATTTCACCACTCTGTCAGGAAGATAAACAGACAGTAAATAATCAATAATCACACAGTTCCAAAAACACATTTCTAAAACATTTCAGAATTTTAATCAAAAATATGACATCAGCATACTCATAAATATAATTCATTATAGTATCACTGATGTCAGTACCCTCTTATACCCTATAAAACACACAGCCAACATTTCACAGAACACAAATCTGTATGTGGAATATAACTGCATTATGCTGGACAGAATGATACACATTATAGGCTGTTGCCAAAGTGATGATACAGCTTCCTGTCTATGTAGTCCCTGTTCTGGTGTTCTGGAAAGAAATCAAGTGACAAAGAGAGAGAGACTGGTCTGTGGACACAATGTGTTAAGAGGCAGTGGAGTAATATATGAAACTATGACTCACAACTAATGTATGACATGCATTTTCTCAATTAATAAACACCACAGTGTACAAACAACAATAACAGATGCTCTAGCAGTGGTCAGGGTCTGTTACTGTTACTGCATAATTTCTACAAATACACTACATGTCCAAAAGTATGTAAACACCCAAACATCATGTGCTTGTTAAAAATTTCATTTCGAAACCATGGGCAGGCCAGTAAAGTTCTTCAGCACCAGACTCAGTAAACCTTTTATTTCTCACTTTGTGCACAGGGACATGCTGGAACAGAAAAAGTCCACCTCATCTACAAAAATTGCTAGAAATGGAGATTGCAAGGCTGTAAGCATGACTTATGCACCTGTTAGTAATGGGTGAAGCTGCAATAGCCAGATCCATCAATTATAAGGGGTTTCCACAAACTTTTGGCCATGTATTGTATCTTTCCAGTTCTGGGGACAGATTGGATAAGGCAGCAGTAAATAAGAGGAGCACAGAGATATCCAGTGGTTTAATTACTGTAATCAAAGTGCTCACAGCATCAGTACTGGCAATAAAGCCTTTATGTGCAGACAGGCAGTGTAATTAAACAGAAGCCTTCAATTGACCTCTCCCAGCTCAGCAGAGACAAACCGACTCAGGCATGCTTCTATAAGGCCAATCAAACAACACAAAACCAGGATAGTATTAAATCGTAAATGGTATAAATGACAGAACAGACCTGAGCTCCTCAGTTAGACATTACTGGTGGCAAATGTAAAGATGGTAAAAATGAAGGGTGTTTGTGACATTGATTTACACTGTATTCTTTCTATCGAGTAAGGAAAAGACCTTAGCCTAAGACACGCTCTATATCAACATGATAAGAGCGCTGCCATCATGACTTCTCCACACCGTCTGAAATCATGGCGACCGGGTCTAGAGCCAAGTATCGGCAGCAGAGGAATAACATTAGCATAAGCAGGCTTTTTATGCAACAATATTACATGCATCAGTGGGACGACCTTTACTGCAACACTGCAACCATAGGTTAAAACCCAATAAAACACAAAGAGTTGGACATTTATCTATAACTTGCACTGATTTTTTAAATGTTACTAATAAACTTATGAGTGTCCAATGATCAAGACGGAGATGATTTTTTAACCCTGACCACTTTTAACACTAACAGGTTTCACACTTGTAATTTTGAAAGAATGTTAGTGCTGCTTTTACCTCGGGTTTATGAAGTCCTGTTCCAGAGCAGGGTTAAAATTGCGGAGTTAAAGGTATACTCTAAAATGGATGCTTAAAAAAGTAACCTAGTTGCAACCCAGCATTGGGTAAATATTGGGCAGAACACATATTACTAACCCAGTAAAATCTGATGGATGGATGGATAGATCTTGAAATGGAATATGAATTTGAACTTGAATAAAGAGCAATAAACTGTTGAAAAAGAACAATGAATCAATGAAGGCGAATTATTTATTATTGTTTTTGTATATGCTTAATTTTATGCATTTAGAAACAAATGCAGTCAAATGTAGCCTATCAGTGTGAAGGATGAGCTTGCATTGTTCTGCAAAGCAGCTTAATCTGCGGTTCAATATTGGTCACGGACAGCCTGAGATCGTCTTTGACTTGTACAGGAATGCTGTATTTATTCTTCAGTACCATCAACATTGAAAACCATGCTTCACAAATATGTGGAGGCGAAAGGCAGAAGCAGTTTTATAGCTGCATCAGACAGCTGAGATACTTGCCCATTAATGACACCCAAAACGATGCAAGGGAGCAAATGCCAAACAGATGTTTTAACCTGCTGTCATTCACTGATTCGACAAGTTGTTCTTACATTTTCTGATTAACATATTTTTTTTATTCGTACAGATAACAAAGAAAAACAAAACATATATACACTGAATCAACATTTAACCCCCACTATTATCCCTCCCCATTCACCAACCCCACCCTGACCCTCAACGAACATCCCTGTGGTCACATATAAGTATAAATAAATAAATATATATATATATATATATAATAATCATACACATTTAAAACTATGCTCCTCTCTCCACAGCCCCACACCGAGAGTCCCCCAGAAATGCAAAATAACTGCCCCATTTCCCATCAAACGAATCCCAGATCCCCAGCCATCTTCATGCCGCCTCCTCGAAAGCTGCCACCCTCCCCATCTCTGTGCACTACTCCCGAAATGAGGGTGCTCCAGCCAACTTCCATCCTCTTAAAACAATCTGTCTGCTTATCATAACACTGGTCAGGACCCAATTGTTTATGTGTTTATCCCCTATATTGATGACCGCCCCATCACCTAAAATACAGTCTGGGGCAAAATGAAATTTGAGTGCCCAATACACATAAAAATCTGAACCTTCAACCAAAATTCTTGGATCTTCACACCACCAAAAAACATGGGTTGTGTCTCCATCTTCTGACTGGCATCACCAGCAGGTGGGTGTGTCTTTAAGACCAAGCATATCCATCTAGAGGGGGTCCAATAGAATCTACATAAAATCTTGAATTGCATAAGGCGTACCCTTGCATCTCTAGATACAGACTTGACATTTTTTAGAATCCTAGCCCACACTCTTTCCTCCAATACCAAGTTTAAATCTTGCTCCCATAATCTCATGATAGAAGTTAAAGCTCCGTCCCACCGACTCTGAATTAGCGGGGAGTAATACACTGATGCCTCATGACCTTTTCCAAAAGCAGTAATCACCACTCCCAGAGTATATGCCGCTTTAGAGGGGTGTATGCTACTCCCAAAAGTAGTACAGAGCAGATGGCGCAGCTGTAAATACCTATGAGACTCCACTCTCATATAGGTCACCGAGTGTATTAACCTCCCTCACAATCCACTCTGACAAGCAGAAAGGGGAATTATTAATACATAATTTCAGCCATATGCTCGAAGCAACATTTAAATAAATGTCCGAATTAAACACTCTGGACACTTTTGTCCATACGGAGTGCAAATGCGATATAACGGGATGTAACTTAACTTCACCGATTAGTTTGATAGAAAGGCTTTGCAATGGCGAAATAGGGGCAAGAACTTCCTGTTAAATAAAAAAATCAGGGAGGGGCTCTCTCACGTGGAAGCGACCAATGAGCCAAATGCCAAATGCCGAATGCATAATAAAACAAAATCTTGGGTAGGCCTAGCCCACCTTTGTCAATCTGCCAATGCAACTTACTGAAATGTAATCTGGGACATTTGCCATTCCAAATGAAGGACTTCGCTATGCTATCAAATTGCTTGAAAAAGAAAGGGGGACATCTATAGATGTCAGGAAATATCACCAGGAGAGTAGGATACAAGTGCAGTAGGGGAGTTTTAAAGAAGATTAGGCAACAATACAATTCAGATGTCAGGCAAAATCCAATAGAGAGTACAGGCAGAAGGTCAGGCGATCAGCGAAAAGAGGTAAACAGGCTTGAGACAATCTCGTGGTCAATAAACAGGCAAAGGATAATATCAGAGAATCAGGCAGCAAGTAAAAGGCTTGGTAATGTCAAACACTAGGGAAATGAGCGCATATTCGCAATGATTGAATGTGACAGAGACTCTTATGAGGGGTGCAGTGATAGCTGTAGTGATGATGTGCAGGTGAGGCTGATCAGAACTCAGGTGATTGGGACCTAGGAGAAATAGTGCACCCAGATTGATGTGTCCAAGTGATGACACATCCCTCAGTCTGGGTGGAACAAATGACTTATTGGATGGACATGAGGTTGGTATTTGATTACGGGGTACTCTAGATATTTCTTGATCCAACTCCCAATCAATGGCGCCCACTACACAGGAAGGAGGTAAGATAAATTCCTCACTTGTGGCTTGGGGTTCAGAGGCATGCATGTGAGACAAGGCATCGGCCTTACCATTCTTGGAGCCTGGGCGGTAGGACAGTGTAAACTGGAACCATGCAAAGAAAAGAGACCATCTAGCTTGACGTGGGTTCATACATATGGCAGTTCGGTGGTATTCAAGGTTCTTGTGGTTAGTGTAAACAGTGAGAGGATGTTCCACTCCTTCTCGCCAATGTCACCACTCCTCTAGAGCTAGTTTCACAGCTAGTAGTTCTCGATTACCGATGTAATAGTTCCATTCTGCTGAAGATAGTTTCCTGGAGAAGAAAGCAACTGGGTGAAATTTGGGTTCGTCTCCGAATCGATGAAAAAGCACAGCACCAACTCGAGTTTCAGAAGCATCAACTTCTACAATCAAGGGTTTAGATGGGTCAGGATACTTGAGGATGTGTGCGATGGTGAATGCAGCTTTTAGTAGATTCAAAGCTTGATCAGAAGCGGGGTTCTAAGTTAGGCGCTTAGATTTCCCTTTAAGTAGAGACGTGAGGGGATTGGCGATGGAGCTAAAACCAAGAATGAAGCGACGATAAAAGTTAGCAAATTCTAAGAATATTTGGGGGTCTTTGACTGTTCGAGGAGTAGGCCATTTGATTACTGCCGTGATCTTGGATGGATCCATGGAGATCCCATTGGGACTAATGACATAGCCAAGAAGGACACAGTTTGCTTGTGGAATTCACATTTCTCTCCTTTAATGTAGAGTTGGTGCTTTAAGAGGCATTGAAGGACTTGGCGAACATGGTGAACATGAGACTCCAGGGATGGTGAATATATCAAAATGTCATCGATGTAGGCTATTACAAATTTTCCCAGCATGTCCCTTAGAACATCATTGATGAGACACTGGAAGACAGAGGGGGCATTAGCGATTCCATAGGGCATCATGCAGTACTCATAGTGACCCGAGGTGGTGCTAAAAGTGGTCTTCCACTCGTCGCCTTGTCGAACGCAGACCAGGTTATAAGCACTGCGGAGATCTAGCTTGGTGAACCACTGGGCAGAACGCAACTCCTCTAATGCAGTAGGTACTAGGTGCAAGGGATAGCGGTATTTCACTGTGCATTGTTTGAGCCCCCTGTAGTCGATGCATGGTCTGAGTCCCCCTCCCTTCTTCTCCACAAAGAAGAAGCCAGCAGAAGCAGGAGATGTGGATGGCCAAATATATCCCTGTTGGAGGGCTTCTCATATATATTCTTCCATGGCTCTCTGTTCAGACACTGCAAGAGGGTAAACTCGACCATGAGGGGGAGTCATTCCAGGAAGAGGTTCCATGGCACAGTCATAGGAACAATGCGGAGGTAGACCCTAGTCCTTAGTCTTGGAAAAAACCTCACCCAGTTCTTGATATTCAGCGGGGAATTGAAACATGGTGTGAGGCTCTGGACTTTCTATGGTCGTGGTTCCAATAGTGAACTTGGGTAGTTGAAGGCAATGGACATGATAATATGAGGACCAATGGGCGAGTTGTCGATCTGACCAAGAGAGCTGCGGATTATGTATTTCCAACCAAGGATAACCAAGAATAACAGGATGGTTCGGAGAGGCGGTGACTAATAAGGAGATGTGTTCATAATAAAGAGTGCTGACCTGAAGCATGAGGGGTTTAGTGCGAAGATTTATGATGCCATCTCCAATAGGTCCATCAATGGCCTGAATACTTCTGGGTTGTAACAATGGCTCAGTAGGTATGTTTAATTTCTGCACAGTCTCATGATCGATGAAGTTGTCTGCAGCTCCTGAGTCGATCATCACTGTTAACACAGAAAACCCTTCAGAGTATCGTAGAGTAACAGGTAACGTAACATTTTTGTCGACAGTAACGTGAAACAGACTCACCGGCTTTAAGCGGGCATTGGGAATGCTGTCCATGGTTTTGCCAGAGGAAGTGCGAAGAGCACACTTATCAATGAGATGATCTGGTTTACTGCAGTAAAAACAACAATGTTCCCTGTGTCTCCTTTCTCTTTCCGCTTCATTTAGTCTTGCATGTCCGATTTGCATGGGTTCCATGGTTTCGTTAGGAGGTTGCAGTGTTTTCTTGACAATAGACAAAGGACGATGTAACAGCAGAAGATCAAGATGAATGGATAGTTCAATGAGTGAGTCAAGGGTAAGTTGTTCATCTCTGCATGCCAGCTCGGTTAAGATCTCTGGGTTTAAACCTTGATGAAATATGGACTGAAGCGCAGTGTCTTTAAAACCACTTCCAGCGGTGACTGTTCTGAACTCCAAGGCACAATCAGACACACAGCGATTACCTTGAGTGAGGTCTAAGAGTTTCTCTCCCATTTCTCTGCCATCAGGTGAATTATCAAACAAACGTTTAAATAGTTCAGTGAAGTGCTGATGAGGAAACAGATCCTCCTCCTTTTTCCCATACGGCAGATGCCCACAATAAGGCTTTTCCAGTGAGTAGATTCATAAAACATGCAATCTTGTTAGGCTCAGACATTCCTTCTTGACTGGAGAAATACAAGGAGCATTGTAGTAAAAAGCCTTTGCACTGGGAAACATCACCTGAGAATTAGTTGGGCATGGGCATCGGTGGGTTAATAGTGATGATCCGTGTGGGTGGAGGTAATGCAGAGATAGTTTGTGTGATGAGCTCAACCTTGGCATTAAGATCGGTGAGGTATTGTTGTTGTTGTTCCATTAGCTGTCCATGATGAGTGAAGGCTGGTCTCCACTCCGTGTTGCCTGCTGCATCCATGAGAATAGGCGAAGTATTCTGTCAGGTAATATCACCAGAAGAGTAGGATGAAAGTGCAGTAGGGCAGTTTTAATGAAGATTAGGCAACAATACAATTCAGACGTCAGGCAAAATCCAATAGAGAGTACAGGCAGAAGGTCAGGCGATCAGCGAAAAGAGGTAAACAGGCTTGGATAATATCAGACAATGAGGCAGAAAGTAAAAGGATTGGTACCGTCAAACACTAGGGAAATGAGCATATACTTCACAATGATTGAATGTGAAAGATTCTCTTATATAGGGTGCAGTGATAGCTGTAGTGATGATGTGCAGGTGAGGCTGATCAGAACTCAGGTGATTGGGATCGAGGTGGTGTATGGGAATTTGAGTCCGGGGTGGCCATATTTGGATGCTGCTGTGACTGCTGGGAATCTGAGTTCATGACAATAGGGAGAATAAAATTAACCTTTCCAATCATAGATAAATGTAATGAAGCCCACCTGCCCACATCGCTCGAAAACCTTTTTATTAAAGGGTCAACTTCAGGGGTGGTATTCAGTGTCAATACTCGCTGAAATACCCAGGCCCTGACCACATGATATTGATGAAATGCCTAATGTTATCAGAAGAGCTGAGGCCCTGAATAAACACCACCTGATCTATATGTATAAGAGATTTCATAACTTTACTTAATTGGCTAGCCAAAATTTTTGACAATATTTTAATGTCTAGCTGGATCGGGTAAATTGGACGATAACTCTTACACTAGCTTGGATCTTTGTCCTTTTTAAGAATCGCGACAAAATAGCATTATATCTGTATTTCAATCAGGTTAATTCTCTGAGGCCATCAGATGACATTTGGCGCTTCAGCTCTGCCTCTGCACTTTTAATATTCCTTTCCAACTCCACAAGTTCTTGTGCTTTTAATTTTTTGGTGAATGAGGCATACTGTATGATCCGGCCCCTAAGAACCACCTTAATTGCCTCCCAAGCCATGCCCACATTGATTTCAGCCTTTAAAATTTGTTGGAAGTCAGGATTTTGTAAAAGGGATATATTAAAGCACCAACTATATGATTTCCTTTTCTCCATATGAGGTAACACCTCTAAACTCACCAGGGCGTGATCTGAGACTAAAATGTTTCCAATTGAGCAATCAACAACAGATGAAATGAGGGACTTAGATATAAAAAGAATATTCTATTCTAGAATAAATCTTATGGACTGATGAAAAAAAATCATAGTCCCTAACAGATGGGTTCAAATGTCTCCAAATATCTGTAAGACCAAGATTTTTACACTTCCTGTGAAGCATCAATGTTGCTTTAGGGGGCTTACACACTTTTGCTTCACTAAGTCTCCTCCCAATATTATATCATGAGGAGTGCCAGCGGCATGCAACATCCCTTCAAGATCTATAAAAAAGCCCTGATCATCAACGTTAGGTGCATAAATATTAGCCAAAATAAGACTTTGCCCCTGAATTTCTGCTAAAACAATAATTATTCTTCCTAATTTAGCTTTAATCTGTTTGAGACAGATGTAATGACTCCCATGCTCTTACTTGAACCAGCACTGAAGAAAACATGTCCACTCATATCTTCCCAAATTTTTCAGCTTCCTGCGGGGAGAGATGCGTTTCTTGAAGAAACACTATATCATATTTCTTATGCTTAAGAAGAGAAATACCCTTTCTTCTTTTTATGGGGTGCCCCAATCCATTCACATTCCACATGGAGAGAGACAATCCACTCATATTAACATTTGACATTTTGACATAATAGAAAGAATAGATTGTGTGTCAAAAACAAAATTATAAAGACCAGATTCCAACATTAGTGCAACAATCAAACCCCAAACTTCCCCCCAAACCAAGCAAACAGAAAAAAGAAAAACGTGTGCATGAACCCTGCGCACGACAGTACCAACTGCCGTCCATCCCTCTAAACTCAAACAGTCCATGTACACCTATGAGAGCCCCTGCAACAACTTTGCTGTCGGATTGCTCAAGTCCGTTGTTACTATACAAATTTTGTGAGACAGAATTACACAACAAAAGATAATCTATAAAACAAACTCCAGCCAATAGGAGGCATAAGCACAAAGAACGTGCAGATTCATCCACACAACTGTCTCGAAGGAGTGTTATTTCACAAAACAAACTCCAGCTGCTAGGCGGAACCAGCACAAATAGAAATGAAAAAGGCGCTCAGTTTCCTTGGACAGTCAAGTGAATATTCAGTGAGGTCCACTCAGCTGCAAAGTGTGTCCCACAAAATAACTTACTCACTCCATTGACTTTATGAAGGACATCGCTTGCTTGTGACAAGTAAATATTTTACGGCCATCCTTAGCATCTATTCTCAATTTGGCCGGGAACATTAGTGCAAAAGCGAACTTCGTTGATGTAAGAGATTCTTGCATTCCTTGAATCGATCACATTTCACTCTTGACGAATTCACAAAGTCTGGGAACAAGAAAATGCTGTGGTTCTTCCAAGAAAGCCTTCCTTTTCTCCTCGCCTCGAGTAACACAAGATCTTCATTGCCTCCCTCAGCGGATCGCCAAGCCGGAACCCTGTGAGCTCGTTCGATTTCCAGCTTATGGCCTGTTATGTCGAGCAGACTCGGAAAGAGACAGTCCAGGAATTTCACCATATCCTGTCCCTCTGGGACTCCCACGATACGGACATTATTCTGCCGGCTGCGGTTTTCCAAGTCCTCCAACTTCTCCCAGATGCGCTCAAAATCCACCTTGGTTGTTAGCAGATTAGCAGCTAATTCCCTCTCCGATGACTCCAGATAATCAATCCATTTCTCGACATTCCCCACTCTTGTAACCACCTCAGTGAATTTCATCTCCATGGCAGTGATCGATCAACGTATTACAGCAAGATCCTCCAAGTCAGCAATGACCTTCGTCAGCATTGCCGACATGTTTAACAAATCTCGCTGAATTTCCCGCACTTCCCCAAACAGATCCGCTCCCTGGCTCATGGCCTGGTGCTCGGGGGTGTCAGCATGAGCACGTAAGGGTCTTTTAATGTCTCCAGAGCCCGAGGATTTTGAATTATTTAATATATTGTCCTCCTAGAACAGTTATGGAACAGATTGTATCGAATCTCACCGGTTTATGACATTAATATTATTAAAACTAGCAAAGTGCACAGAGCTCACCGATCACATGTCCGAATCTCGATTGGTGTCCATGTTCTAATGCGTTCTTACATTTTCGAAGTTAGATCTTTGGCAGTGCAAATAAATGGATCTCGAATACATGAAAAGGAACTATAGTCCTCCGAGAAATAGGAAAAGCATGGGAACATGTCAAAAAAAATTTCATCAGACTATCACGCCAGTTTTGGAATGATAGCAATGATTTTGTCAGCAAGAAGCAGAAGGTTCAACCCTGCAAGGACATGTTGAGGGTGCTAAGCCTGACAAATATATCAACTAGGTATGTGTCACGCTCTCCCCAGTCTCTGTCTCTCACTCTCTCCTCAAAACTACATTACCCAGAAGCACCTCCCAGACTTCTAATCACCTGCACCTGCACTTAGTTAATACAGTAATCAAGGACAGCTTAAATACCCATCACAACTTCACAGTCACTGTCTAGTCTCCCATAGGATCACACAGACCTCACTGCTCTTTCACAGCAGTGTCATCTGTCGTCATGCTCTCATCATCAGTGACTGTCTACAACAAACTGCATTATTCTGAAACCAGCTAAATCCATTCATCATTCTTCTCACCTGTTCTCTTACCTGTGTTTAAATAAAGTTCACGCATCTGGGTACACCATCCATCTGCATGTGTTGCCTTCCTAACAGAAGACTAGACCGCCAATATGGACCCAGCGGGAGCGAATCTTCATCTCTCCCCAGACGATATTGGAACATTGGTCAAGCTCTCATCACCACTTCGCCAGCGTCCACTTCAAACTCAAACATTACCAACAGTTTGGCGGAGGATTGCAATGGCTTTCTACTCAGTGTTCACTTGCTATGGAGATGCAAACTTTTGGGGTTGTCAATCATCTGATTCAACACGCACTGGACCCCATAGTGAGAGTTCCTGTAATCACCTCTGGCTTACTCTGTTAACTCCTTTCCTGACCCTCTGGTTCAACTTCTTCACAATCCACTGGCCACTCCGATTTACTTTTCCGGTTCCACCATGGATTCCTCCTTCAGTGTTTACTCCTGTTCCAGAGTTCTCCACACAGTTTTCCCACCGAGCGAGCGATGATCGCCTATATCATATCCTGTTTGATCGGAGAAGCCTTGAAGTGGGGGTTCGCAATCTGGTGGCAAGGAGATAAATTAACTCAATCATTTGATGCCTTCATCACCCACTTTTGGGAGGTCTTTGAGCTACCAATGTGGTCCTATGACACTGCAGTTCCCTTGGAGGGGTTCTACAAGCCAACGCCCACGCCTGCCACGGTCAACGAGCTAGCTCTTGAAGACTCGTCCATCCCAGAGTTAGTGTTGCAAGCCTCATCCATCCCAGAGCTAGTATTGCAAACCTCATCCGTCCCAGACCCAGCTTTCATGCATGCTCCAGCCCTAGAGGAATTTTCGGGGGGTCCTAGAGATCTCCTTCATCAACCTCCCACGGCTCTGCCTTTCTTCATCGAGCCTTCCATGGCTCCGCCTTCCGAGCCTCCCACAGCTCCCCACAGCGGTGCTCATGGCTGTCCGGAAGAGGAGGAGGAGGAGGAGGAGGAGGAGAAGTAAGGCTCCAACTCCCCAGTCGCTGCCAGTGCTCACGACCGCATAGGTCATTCCCCAGTCACTGCCAGTTCTCACAACCACGGAGATCATTCCCCTTTTACTGCCTGTACTCATGACCATGGAGGTCGTTCCCCTATCACTGCCTGTGCTCATGACCACAGGTCATTTCCCTATCACTGCCTGTGCTCATTACCCTGGAGGTCGTTCCCATATCACTGCCTGTGCTTACGACCACGGAAGTCATTCCCCTGTCACTGCCAGTACCCAAGACCAGGGAGGCCAAATCCCTGCTCTTCCTGTGGCTCTGTCCGCTCCACCTCCGGCTCCTCCTCCTGGAACTCAAATCCCTGCTCCTCCTGCTGCTCTGCCCGCTCTACCTCAGGCTCCTCCTCCTGAGTCACAAGTCCCTGCCTGTCCTGCAGCTGGGGTTCTGTCATGCTCTCCCTAGTCTCTGTCTGTCACTCTCTCCACAAAACTACATTATCCAGAAGCACCTCCCCGGACTTCTAATCACCTGCACTTAGTTAATACAGTAATCAAGGACAACTTAAATACCTGTCACAACCTCACACTCACTGTCTAGTCTCCCTTAGGATCACACAGACCTCACTGCTCTTCCACAGCAATGTCATCTATCTTCATGCTCTCATCATCAGTGTTATTCATCATCAGTGACTGTCTACAACGAACTGCATTATTCTGAAACCAGCTAAATCCATTCCTCATTCTTCTCACCTGTTTTCTTACCTGTGTTTCAATAAAGTTCACACATCTTGGTTCACCATCCATCTGTGTGTGTTGCTTTCCTAACAGTATGACAGAGAAGCTAATCATTGGGTGTCATCAAAGTGCTTTGCAAGTTGTGAAATTGCATTAATTAAAAACTGTTTCACTTAGCGAAGTTCATAAAGATTGGTCCGTGTAACGCTTAACAGTTCAGTTTTCAGACCATACCAATCCAAATGCAAAAACAGAAATATGGTTTACCACCTATGGCCCGTGCTAATTGTATAGTCCACAGCGCTAATTGCAAAACTCAAAAATAGAAAAACAGAAAATTGGTGATAAGTAATTTATTCAAAAAATAATTTCTGAAGTCACAATTTAGAAATTAAAACTGAATAAAAGGAGAGAAATTATCCGTTCATGAAGTAACTGGAAAAAAAATTCATAATGAAAGTTTCAAACCATTTTTCATTTTTTGCATTTAGATACACTGGCGACCAAAAGTTTGGAATAATGTACAGATTTTGCTCTTATGGAAAGAAATTGGTACTTTTATTCACCAAAGTGGCAATCAACTGATCACAATGTATAGTCAGGACATTAATAACGTGAAAAATTACTATTACAATTTGAAAACAAAATTCAGAACTTAAACTACTTAAAAGAGTTCTCATCAAAATGACAGCTTTGCAGATCCTTGGCATTCTAGCTGTCAGTTTGTCCAGATTCTTAGGTGACATTTTACCCTACGCTTCCTTTAGCACTTGCCATTGATGTGGCTGTCTTGTCGGACACTTCTCACGCACATTACAGTCTAGCTGATCCCACAAAAGCTCAATGGGTTTAAAATCCATAACACTCTTTTCCAATTATCAGTTGTCCAATATCTGTGTTTCTTTCCCCACTCTAACCTTTTCTTTTTGTTTTTCTATTTCAAAAGTGGCTTTTTCTTTGCAATTCTTCCCATAAGGCCTGCACCTTAGTCTTCTCTTTACTGTTGTACATGAAACTGGTGTTCAGTGGGTAGAATTCAATGAAGCTGTACGCTGAGGACAAACTAGAGACTCTGATGTACTTATCCTCTTTTTAGTTGTACATTTGGGCCTTCCACATCTCTTTCTGTCCTTGTTAGAGCCAGATGTCCTTTGTCTTTGAAGACTGTAGTGTACACCTTTGTATGAAATCTTCAGTTTTTTGGCAATTTCAAGCATTGTATAGTCTTCAATCCACAAAACAATGATTGACTAGTGAGTTTCTAGAGAAGGCTGTTTCTTTTTTGCCATTTTTGACATAATATTGACCTTAAGACATGCCAGTCTATTGCGTACTGTGGCAACTCAAAAACAAACACAAAGACAATGTTAAGCTTCATTTAATGAACCAAATAGCTTTCAGCAGTGTTTGATGTAATGGCAAGTGATTTTCTAGTACCAAATTAGCAATTTAGCATGATTACTCAAGGATAAGGTATTGGAGTGATGGCTGATGGAAATGGGGCCTGTCTAGATTTGATCAAAAATGACTTTTTTCAAATAGTGATGGTGCTGTTTTTTACATCAGTAATGTCCTGACTATACTTTGTGATCAGTTAATGCAAAAACTGATTCAACTGATTTTTTTTTTTTTTTTTTTTTTTTAGAGAGAAACATTGTTGTTTGCCCAAGAAACAAAAATTGTAGGACATAAGAGACCTAAAAAAAACCCTAACCCTTGCGGTTAAGGGCATCCGTAGGATCCTTATAATAATTTTGTAAATATAAATGTATGATTCCAAAACACATTTTATGATATGTTGCTTAAGTATTTATGGTCACATTTTCAACTAATTAAAACAATCCATTATAAATAAACAATTATAAATACTACAGCCTACTATAGCCCCCCTACCCACCCCCGCTCCCAGCTCCCCACAGTTTGAGAACCACTGTGATAGGCCAGTCCAATTGGTTTTACGTAACACTATGAATTGCGAAGATTCAAAGTGATCTTGGCAGGGATTGTGATCTGTGAGCAAAATTAATATCTATAACGCAAATAAAACGTCAATATACACATATAAAACCACAACCGCAGTGTTTTCGAATGGAATGCCTAAGAGATGAACGAGAAAAACAGTAAATATGAATGGCTGTGCAGTTCTACTCAACATAACGTTTCTGTTATCAAATGAAAGCTGTTAGTTTAATCTACCTGAGCTGTTTACCAAACAGAGCACCTCTCCCAATCCATATACTGTAACACAACATGTTCATCTCCTCAAACAAAGCCGTTTTTGCAATCATTATGCAATCATTCTTTCTTAAATAAACTGTTTAAATATCAATGTCATATTTTGTAAGAGACATTCTGAGTCGCTGCTACGGTTCTGCAGATCACTATAAAGGGCAAAACGACGATATCTCAGGCTGAACGAAAAAGGATGAAATTCACACTCACGGGATCTGTCTTAACTGAAACAAATCATCGTCCATTCTCGGTCTGTTTGGTCGGGCTCCCCGTGTCTTTGTCTCATTGCCGTTACAGCGCTGATTTCAGCACCACGGGCGTGAGGACAGCTAAGAGCTCTGATAGGGGCGGTGTTGTGCTGGCATGATTTCTGCTTCTGTCGTGTCGCTGGTGGCGTTGCTCGGTCGTGCTGCTGGATCTCTGCAAAAACTGGAACGCCTATTTAATACCAGAGTAAGGCTACTGAGGGAACCGTGATTGGAATAGGTGATGTGGAATCAAGGAAATAGATGACATTCGGTAATCTTTTTCCTATTTGTGAATTTCTTTATTCATTCATTTTTATTTGATTACATTTTTTCATGACCTAGAAAGAAATAAACAAATACGCTGAAGAAACGTAGGTATATTATTTCAAAGTGCAACAAAGTTATACTAAACTTATTCGGTGTAGCCTATTGGAAGCTGAGTTATTGTTAATTTTATCTTTATAAACAATTTAAAATAATATGCTTGACTAAGTGAAAATCTAATCCTACAATCAGAATCAGAATCAGAATGAGCTTTATTGCCAAGTATGCTTACACATACAAGGAATTTGTCTTGGTGACAGGAGCTTCCAGTGTACAACAATACAAAAACAATACAAAAACAGCAGCAAGACATAGATAATAATAAAAAATAAAAAATAATTATACACATACGTACAGACACACACATACATACATACATACACACATACACATGGGTAGTGCAAATCTAATACAATCTGTTATGTACAGTGTAAATACAGTGAGAATAAGTTTAATACTTTTAAAGTGTGAAAAGAAGCTTTAAAATGGGTATGATAAAACATGACAGGTTGTAGTATTAGCCTTCCTGGGAGACTGTCGACTTTTAGTCTGTGTTGACGTACTATTTATTTATTTTTTTTATATAATTTTATTATCTTCCCTGAGGTCCACTGATAATGTTAGTAATTTATTTATTTATTTATTATTTATTTATTTATTTGTTGTCATAATTTAGTAATATATGATAATTTTCCACCCTGTCTCTGGCCCTCTGTCTGAAACGCTGTTTTGGCCTCAGCGTCTCTTTTAAACTTCAATGTAAATAGCCACTGTTATGATTGGCTAACATAGTGCAGCCCCTCAAATACAGCCATATTTGAAACTCAATCGGAAGAGAATTAACAAGCTCCACAACATTATAAAACTAAATTTCAGGGTTTACACAACGCACATCCAACTCGTTACATCTGAATATATTAAACTGTTCATTTACTGTAAGCACAGCAGCGCCATTAACTATCAAACAGTCATGACATTAGAAATATTCATGAATTAAACTGTTTACTCGTGGTTTTGCGATCGGGTCAAAGTGTTTTTAACTGCCCCATCCTTCAATAACAGTTCCTTTGCAAAGCTTGCATCGTATATTGACTGGTTCACAAGCAGTCAATGCTGATATGAGCCGAACAAAACAGACATAGTTCAAAGCAGGATGAACAAGACATGCACACATACATCAATACATACGCACATGGCACACATCGCCGGAAATGCATCAAAACGGTCAAAGATGTCCATCTAGTGCATGTTTACATATACCAACATTAAAAATAGCTCAGATGGATGCATTTGTGTTCAGAACAAAGAGATGCAACAGGATCTCTTTTTCAGAGTTGTAACTTGACAATGCGTCTTTTAAAAGCAGTGCAATATTCATGACAATGATCAAAGACGTCTGTCTAGTGCATGTTTACATACATCAACAATTAAAAATAGGGCAGATGGGCACGAAAGATGTCTGTTTAGTGCATGTTTATATACAAAAATAATTCAAAATAGTCCAGATAGGTCCCCTTTGGTGTTCAGGAATAGTTAGTAGGCCACACCAGGCCTGTCTGTCCTGCTCTCTCTCTCTCTCTGTTTATAAATGGAGTGCCAGTGGGCACTCCATTTGTAAACAGATGCAATGGCGTAAAGTACTCCTTGATGTTTTCGCTGTTGAGGCAGCTTTTGAAGCGTTTTGGTTTCAATAAATGCATTTATTGCATTTTGAATTAAGTTTTGAGTTCTGAAATGTACAGTATGTTTTTATATTAGAAAGACCTCTTATATGTCAAAATATCAAGGAAACATGACCACTTTAAGTACATTTTTTATGTCTTAATTTAACTTTTAAATAAAATACTGGTGCCAACCTAATTTAAAAATCTGTTGAATTCCATTTAGCCAAGGATAGAAAGAAAACAATTTTATTTTTTAAAATATTTTATTTATAGTTTAACCGTTTGGCCTGCCTTTATACTTCCTAGATGCAATAATAGTCTTTGAGTGGATTTCACTGTTCAGCATAGGCTTTTTTGCTACATCATGATGTTAGTCTGACATCAAACCACTACTCTTCTCCCTGTACATAAATTACTGTACCACCAAAGACCCCTCTGTCAAGCTCCTGAAGTTAGAAGATAAAACTACAGTCATCGGCCTCATCCAGTATGACGATAAGTCTGCATACAGAAGGGAGGTTGAACAGCTGGCAGTCTAATACAGTTCTACTCAGCAGTCACTGAGTCTGTCCTCTGCACTTCTATAACTGTCTGGTTTGCTTCAGCTACCAAGTCAGAAGACTTCAAAGGATAGTTCGGACAGCTGAGAGGATTATTGGTGCTCCTCTACCCACCCTGCTAGAACTGTACACATCCAGAGTGACGAAAAGGGCTGGTAAAATCACTCTTGGCTCCATTCACCCAGCACACTTCCTCTTCGAACTGTTGCCCTCTGGCCAGCGCTACAGAGCACTGAGCACCAGAAAAGCCAGGAACAGGAACAGTTTTTTCCCCTCAGGCCATCCACCACATGAACAGATAAAACGTATTTTTGACACCTAGTGTACTAATAATCCTTATAAACAGTACCAATACTAATGATATAACAGCTATGTTTTGTTAGAGGGCATAATCAAAAGTCCTGCTAACACTTATCAACTATAAATGTAATGGTATTTTCGTTGTACATATCGCGGCTTGTAAAATAAAGCCAAAGACCATTTTATTTATTTACAAATTAGCGAGCGTAACGGTCAACTAGCATGTTACGCCGGTAAGTCACCATTAGCGGATACCATACAAATGAATGGGGTGAGCCGTAAACTAAAACCTACCTGTCGCAAAATTCTCCGTGTATTCTTTTATAAAACAGCAACTGTATCGTAATTAACTCTACACATAGTAAATTCCCAAGTGATTGTTTAGTGTAAAATATGTTGAAGATTAGCGGACAAGCGCTCAATTTATTAGGTGATGAGCTGTTTCCTTAAAAGCAGTTTATTCAGCACACTGAAGCATCTCCTTCATAGACATCCATTCAACAACAACAAAAACGGCATCTTGTCTTCTCGCCAGAGTACCGCCCACCGCCGCGTTATGCTATTTTATGCAAAGATTTTAAAATTGGTAGAAGGGCTCTGATAAAGCTTTCTGCCTTTCATCATTTCCGCCTACGTCATTTCAAACGTCCGCCTCCTAGCAAAGTCCGTTGGACAACAATACGCAATGTTTAGTTCCGCACATCCAGGCACTGTGAAATATGCCTTGGTGCAAACAGGGAACTATAGACAAGCTTGTCCGAGAGTTTCTACGCACTGGATCCGCTGCAAGGTTCGACTTTCTGTTGACACTTGTATCATGACAGCGGTATATTGCGTCTGTGTAGCTCAGCTGGATGTAGGAAAGGACTGTAAACATGGTGCAAGCTGTTGCACTGAAGGCCAGGACACATTCGCTTTGATGATAGACCAGTATTGGGTCAGTCTGTGGGTCGTAATTCGTTGAGCATCATAGATGAATGAACTAGCGATACTATATTGAATTTTGGTCTTTAGTCGGCGTTTAGCTGTTTTTTTCTTTTCAAAGCATGATAGCCGTTAACAGTAGGGTATTAAAAAAAAAAAAAAAAATAGTACAGCAACAACATACTTTGATTTTTCAACGGCTTTTTGAACTAAATAAAAAGGGTGGTGTTCATATCTGTCTTAACAAAATATCTTATTTAGCCCTCACTAATATGTATCTAACGATTCAGGAAGGTTCAATCCAACATACAGCATGAATTTGATGAGAATCTGTCCTGAAGTTGTGGTTTTGTGTTTTGTACTTGTAGACAAAAGTCCGTTTTAAGTGTAATAATGGCTTGTGGGTTTGTCAGAGAGCAAGGCTAAATGTAAAAACAGCTGTCAAGGTCTGCTGTCTGCCACAGGTGTCCCTATGACCTAAGACACTGCATGCTTGTGACCATTATACATGTGCTGTGATGTTTTTTTTAAATGCTATTAAACTTTGTCATCATTACATTTCTCTTCACTCATCTGTGCAATCCATTAAAGGAATATTCCAGGTTCAATACAAGTTCAGCTGAATAGACAGCATTTGTGGCATAATATTGATTATCACAAAAATTAATTTCGACTTGTCTCTCCTTTCATTTTTTTTTATTTTTTTAATTGTATCCCATTTTCTCCCAATCTGGAATGCCCAATTCCCACTACTTAGCAGGTCCCCGTGGTGGCGTGGTTACTCACCTCAATCCGGGTGGCAGAGGACAAGTCTCAGTTGCCTCCGCTTCTGAGACTGTCTATCCACGCATCTTATCACATGGCTCGCTGTGCATGACACCGCAAAGACTCACAGCATGTGGAGGCTCATGCTACTCTCCGCGATCCACGCACAACTTTCCATGCGCCCCATTGAGAGCGAGAACCCCTGATCGCGACCACGAAGAGGTTATCCCATGTGACTCTACCCTCCCTAGCAACCGGGCCAATTTGGTTGCTTAGGAGACCTGGCTGGAGTCACTCAGCACACCCTGGATTCGAACTCGCGACTCCAGGGGTGGTAGTCAGCATCAATACTCGCTGAACTACCCAGGCCCCCTGTGTCCCTACTTTTATAAAAAATAAAAAAAAAAAAAAAAATTATGTTGATTTTAAAGTTTATGGCATTACATCATCATGTCAGCTAAGTTGTATATTGGATATAACTTTACCCAAAAAAAGGTTTTTATCACACTAAAATCATGTCAAAACATATTGTTTAGGTCTTGTGGCTATACTTTTGAAACAGTGAGTATTTCAATGTTTATGGATTGGCCCCATTCACGTCCATTGTAAGTGCCTCACTGTAACCTCTTGTTTTTGTTTTGTTTGTTTTTTAAAGAAAAGGAGGGACAAGTCGGAATACGTTTTTGTGGTAATCAATATATGCCACAACTGCTGTCGATTGAGCTTCACTTGTATTGAACTCAAAATATTCCTTTATATAAACAAAAATTTGCAGGTTTAAAACAAAGAACAGTTACATGATCAACCCAAACTTTTCTTTCTGTTTCAGGAACAAGATGATTAAAAACTGGGGTGTTATTGGTGGAATAGCTGCTGCTATGGCGGCTGGAGTTTATGTTTTATGGGGGCCAATTTCAGAGAGAAAAAAGAGAAAGGGTGAATAGTTTAATTTTGCTGATTATTTCTGTAGCACTAAACACCATACAATCTTTGCAAGGAGTTTCTTTTTAACCTATCCTTTCTCTCACAGGTATGGTTCCTGGTCTACTTAATCTGGGGAACACATGTTTTATGAACTCACTACTCCAGGGCCTGGCAGCATGCCCTTCCTTCATCAGATGGCTTGAAGACTTAACAAGTGAAAGCAGCATCCATCCAGAGAGAGCAGAGAGAGACACTCAACTGTCCAGATCTTTGATGCACTTACTTAAAGGTTATCTCCCTTCCAATAATAACAAACACAGTCACATACAATGTGAATGAACACTAACAGGTTTGTCCATCTTACCTTTATTCGACAGCCCTATCGAGTCATGGTCATGGAGAAGATGAGGTTTTAGATGCAGGATGTCTGTTAGAAGCTCTCAGACTTTACAGATGGCACATCCGCTCCTTTGAGGAACAGGTAGGGTATTTCTATGGATTTTTTTTTTTTTTTTTAAGATTTCAAATCATCTGTAATGTTTTTACATCCTTAGCTCTAATTGTGGATCTTGATTTAGAAACATACCAATTTTTATCGTGCTATCTTTTATGGCTTTTATCCTCAGGATGCTCATGAGCTCTTCCATGTTCTCACATCCTCACTGGAGGAAGAAAGGGAACGCAAACCCAGAGTCACTCACTTATTTGACATGCAAACACTGGAGGTAAACAAGAGTTGTCACCTTTAATGCAATATTAGGGCACACAAAAAGAGTATGAAAACTCTTTAGAGTTCATGTAGTTTACATAGACATACTTACAGGTGCATCTCAATAAATTAGAATGTTGTGAAAAAGTTCATTTATTTCAGTAATTCAACTCAAATTGTGAAACTCGTGTATAAAATAAATTCAGTGCACACAGACTGAAGTAGTTTAAGTCTTTGGTTCTTTTAATTGTGATGATTTTGGCTCACATTTAACAAAAACCCACCAATTCACTATCTCAAAAAATTAGAATACATCATAAGACCAATAAAAAAAAAACATTTTTAGTGAATTGTTGGCCTTCTGGAAAGTATGTTCATTTACTGTATATGTACTCAATACTTGGTAGGGGCTCCTTTTGCTTTAATTACTGCCTCAATTCGGCGTGGCATGGAGGTGATCAGTTTGTGGCACTGCTGAGGTGGTATGGAAGCCCAGGATTCTTTGACAGTGGCCTTCAGCTCATCTGCATTTTTTGGTCTCTTGTTTCTCATTTTCCTCTTGACAATACCCCATAGATTCTCTATGGGGTTCAGGTCTGGTGAGTTTGCTGGCCAGTCAAGCACACCAACACCATGGTCATTTAACCAACTTTTGGTGCTTTTGGCAGTGTGGGCAGGTGCCAAATCCTGCTGGAAAATGAAATCAGCATCTTTAAAAAGCTGGTCAGCAGAAGAAAGCATGAAGTGCTCCAAAATTTCTTGGTAAACGGGTGCAGTGACTTTGGTTTTCAAAAAACACAATGGACCAACACCAGCAGATGACATTGCACCCCAAATCATCACAGACTGTGGA
The DNA here is from genome assembly GCF_019703515.2 of Myxocyprinus asiaticus. Classification (NCBI taxonomy): domain Eukaryota; kingdom Metazoa; phylum Chordata; class Actinopteri; order Cypriniformes; family Catostomidae; genus Myxocyprinus; species Myxocyprinus asiaticus. The sequence continues at coordinate 14,928,093 of NC_059346.1, read as the reverse complement.
AACTTAACACTGGACTTCAAGCAACTTGGGCTATGAGCTTCTCCACCCTTCCTCCAGACTCTAGGACCTTGGTTTCCAAATGAAATACAAAACTTGCTCTCATCTGAAAAGAGGACTTTGGACCACTGGGCAACAGTCCAGTTCTTCTTCTCCTTAGCCCAGGTAAGATGCCTCTGACGTTGTCTGTGGTTCAGGAGTGGCTTAACAAGAGGAATACGTCAACTGTAGCCAAATTCCTTGACACGTCTGTGTGTGGTGGCTCTTGATGCCTTGACCCCAGCCTCAGTCCATTCCTTGTGAAGTTCACCCAAATTCTTGAATCGATTTTGCTTGACAATCCTCATAAGGCTGTGGTTCTCTTGGTTGGTTGTGCATCTTTTTCTTCCACACTTTTTGCTTCCACTCAACTTTCTGTTAACATGCTTGGATACAGCACTCTGTGAACAGCCAGCTTCTTTGGCAATGAATGTTTGTGGCTTACCCTCCTTGTGAAGGGTGTCAATGATTGTCTTCTGGACAACTGTCAGATCAGCAGTCTTCCCCATGATTGTGTAGCCTAGTGAACCAAACTGAGAGACCATTTTGAAGGCTCAGGAAACCTTTGCAGGTGTTTTGAGTTGATTAGCTGATTGGCATGTCACCATATTCTAATTTTTTGAGATAGTGAATTGGTGGGTTTTTGTTAAATGTGAGCCAAAATCATCACAATTAAAAGAACCAAAGACTTAAACTACTTCAGTCTGTGTGCACTGAATTTCTTTAATACACGAGTTTCACAATTTGAGTTGAATTACTGAAATAAATGAACTTTTCCATGACATTCTAATTTATTGAGATGCACCTGTATATCCCTCCTGTTAATGCTTGCAGATGTCTGTGGAGTACAAGGAAAAAAACATAAGCTGCAGAAGTGGAGGTAAATAAGGATTATTTTCTTCTTCTTTAAAAAAGACATTAAGATTGTATGCTTATTCGCTGAATTTAGTTAATTTTACTCTTTCATCTCCAGGTCCGTCACATCCTATTCCGAGTTTATGGAGGACTCGGCACCCTTTCCATGGGCGGTTAACAAGTTATATGGCTTGCAAGCGCTGTGAAAAGCAGGTGATCTAATTCAGGCTAAAACAAAGATTTTAAACCATGCTCGGATGGGATACATTTTTTTTTTTTTTTTCAAAATATTGATAACTACAGTCTTGACCAACACAAAATAGGTATAGTTTGAAAGCTCAGAAGCTTTACTTAACAATGCATTTAGGCATTATGACCAAAACTGAACAAGTGCCTTGAAATTTGCAGACAAATCAGAAGTGTTCCGTTTTGATAATTTATGAAAAATGATGCAATGCCCATATTATTGTAATCAGTAAAAACATCAAACTCATCAAATAGCCATGTGTCATATGTTGTTGGAAAGTTCTCAAAGAGCAGAAAACAACCAGCCTTGTTTTACTCACAGACAAAAATATAGCTATGTCTTTGACATCTATGTTGGTGTTGCTTATATGCCGCGTTATCGCTTATAACTTTACGAAAAATAAACAGAACAAAATATCACATAGCATTACTTAGAGGAGGCAGTTATCTTTCAAACAAGCCCACACATAAGGTAGTTGGATGCAAAGGTCATTAGATAACCCACATGAAGCACAATGTTACATATGGCAACAGGAGATGGTGCCAAGTAAATGACACAGACTCAATGATGCAGACTCAATGAGTCAAATGGCACTCATTCTGTGAAACCTCATTACTAAAATTATGTTTGCATGCTATGCAAACCTTTAGTCATTGTTGTGTTTGCATGTGTAATTAGTTCTTATGTTCAATTATTATGTTTTTTATTTGTGTGGAGAGGCTTTTGTACACTAGGATAAATTATTTTTGTAATGCTATAACTTTAATTGCTTTGTCGTATCTACACAAACTTATTCTCTGTTACAGTTTACATGATTTAGAACAAAACAAAAGCATTTTCTTCAGAGCCACCTTATTTACACCCAGAGATATATAATGTCAAATCAGAAAAATAAGAAAAAAAGTAAATTTTTGGCTTAAGTTTTTTTGTAATTTTTCAGCAGTTTATTAGGCTGAGAGTCTCAGAATGTATCATAATCTATATCATTAAAAAACTGAAAGGTTTGCTTTAAAATGACACCAAAGACTTGATCCTCCTTGTTTTTTTTGTTTTTTTATGTTGTTGTTGTTTTTTTGTCAAGTTATAAGCCTTTAATTTTGGGTATGCCACTGAAACAGGAAAACTTTAAAAACCCTCAGAGTCATGCTGAGTGACTCCAGTCAGGCTTCCTAAGCAACCAATTGGCCCGGTTGCTAGGGTGGGTGGAGTCACGTTGAGTTAACCTCCTCGTGGTCACTATAATGTGGTTCTCGCTCTCGGTGGGGCGCGCGGTGAGTTGTGCGTGGATGCCGCGGAGAATAGCATGAAGCCTCCACACGCGCTGTCTCCATTGTAACGCGCTCAACAAGCCATGTGATTAGATGCACGGAGGCAACTGAGATTCGTCCTCCACCACCCGGATTGAGGCGAGTCACTACACCACCACGAGGAGCGCATTGGGAATTGGGCATTCCAAATTGGGGAGAAAAGGGGAGAAGGAAAGAAAAAACACCCTCACAGCTTAAATGGTTAAAGAATCATCTATAATTTAAATAAACATTTCATTTATTAGTTGAATAGAATCTCTGACCTCTTTTTGAAACAATACATTTGTTGGGAAAGTTCTGATAGCCTTCTCCTCATTATATGCCATTCTTGATTTCAGAATCCGGTGCACTATGATTCTTTTGACAGCCTGTCTCTTTCTATTCCTTCAGTTCAGTGGGTGAGTAAATTTGTTCTAACGATACACCGTTGCAAACCTCAAATAATTTGTGATAAAAACAAATATGAACCTTTGACAAGCACATTTAGAGAATTTATGAATGTTTTTTTTAGTTGGCAACACTGGCATTCTATTGTTCCTTTAGGGCCGACCTGTTACTCTAGACCAGTGTCTTCAGCATTTCATCTCCTCTGAAACCATCAAAGAGGTGGAATGTGGAAACTGTACCAAGGTATGATACTGCGTATGGTTTGGAAGGCAATGAATAATAACTGAATGTTTAAAAAATATATATATATAATCAGTGACGTTAATTGAGTATTACTGCTTTACCGCATCAGTTCCAGTAAAACTGACATTACTTTGTTAAAATTCTTAAACTTTTCATCTTTCTGTCCCTTAAAAGCAACAGGCTGGAGAGCTTGTGAACGAACAAGACCTTGAGAGTCAGAGGACAACATTTGTTAAGCAGCTGAAACTTGGAAAGGTAGATGTAACTGTAATTCTCTTTGAGACCAACAACCTTTCCCAAACTTTGACTGCTACCGTGTAGCAGAGTCGGCACTCTTAAATAACCTCCTGTTTGTTTTTGTGTGTTTCTTTTTGCATTTAGTTGCCTCAGTGCCTCTGCATACATTTGCAGAGGCTGACGTGGTCTAAAGAGGGCACTCCTATAAAGAGACAAGAGCATGTTCAATTTACAGAGTATTTGTCTATGGATCGATACAAACACTGTACTGCTGGCCAGAACCTGCAGAGGACCTGTAGAACAAATAAGACTGTGTCTGCGAAAGCTGTCAGGGAACAAAAAGACAAACCCGTTGCCAATGGTGTTGGTAAGAGAAGCTGTGAACTCTTTTGCATCGTTGTACATTTTGTATCAGCATCACAAAGTGGTGCTGTTATCTAGATCTATGAAGATGGATTTACTCACAGATCTATAAACCTTAAAATATCATTGTGACTGTTGCTTTGTTATCTTTGAGTGTCTCATTACATCTTCATTTGCAGATCCAGAACACTGTAACAACAACAAGACGCAGTCTAATGGAACCTTTCCCTCTGTCTTTCTACATTCACCAGGACTGAGCTCAAAGTTTAACCTCACTTATGACTACAGGTACATGTATATTAATGCAAGGAATATAGAGAACATTTTTGAAAATGTTTTTAATTTTGCTTCTTATACACCGATCAGCCACAACATTAAAACCACCTGCCTAATATTGTGTTGGTCCCTCTCGTGCCACCAAAACAGCGCCAACTCGCATCTCAGAATAGCATTCTGAGATGCTATTCTTCTCACCACAATTGTACAGAGCGGTTATCTGAGTTACCGTAGACTTTCTCATCAACAAGTCATTTCCGTCCACTGAACTGTTGTGTGTGAAAATCCCATGAGATCAGCAGTTACAGAAATACTCAAACCAGCCCATCTGGTACCAACAATCATGCCACGCTCCAAATTACTGAGATCACATTTTTCCCCATTCTGATGGTTGATGTGAACATTAACTGAAGCTCCTGCATGATTTTATGCACTGCACTGCTGCCACACATTTGGCTGATTAGATAATCGATGGATGATTGTTGGTGCCAGACAGGCTGGTTTGAGTATTTCTGTAACTGCTGATCTCCTGGGATTTTCACACACAACATTCTCTAAAATTTACTCAGAATGGTGCCAAAAACAAAAAAACATCTAGTGAGCAGCAGTTCTGTGGACGGAAATGTCTTGTTGATGAGAGAGGTCAACAGAGAATGGCTAGACTGGTTCGAACTGACAAAGTCTACGGTAACTCAGATAACCGCTCTCAATTGTGGTGAGCAGAATAGCATCTCAGAATGCTATTCTGAGAGGTTGGCGCTGTTTTTGCGGCACGAGGGGGACCTACACAATATTAGGCAGGTGATTTTAATGTTGTGGCTGATCGGTGTATGCTTACAGATGCACTCAGTAATTTTTGTTTATGTTCTGCTGGCTGATATATATACACTATATTGCCAAAAGTATTCGCTCACCCATCCAAATAATTGAATTCAGGTGTTCCAATCACTTCCATGGCCACAGGTGTATAAAATGAAGCACCTAGGCATGCAGACTGCTTCTACAAACATTTGTGAAAGAATGGGCCGCTCTCGGGAGCTCAGTGAATTCCAGCGTGGTACTGTGATAGGATGCCCCTGTGCAACAAGTCCAGTCGTGAAATTTCCTCGCTACTAAATATTCCACAGTCAACTGTCAGTGGTATTATAACAAAGTGGAAGCGATTGGGAATGACAGCAACTCAGCCACGAAGTGGTAGGCCATGTAAAATGACAGAGCAGGGTCAGCGGATGCTGAGGTACATAGTGCGCAGAGGTCGCCAACTTTCTGCAGAGTCAATCGCTACAGACCTCCAAAGTTCATGTGGCCTTCAGATTAGCTCAAGAACAGTGCGTAGAGAGCTTCATGGAATGGGTTTCCATGGCCGAGCAGCTGCATCCAAGCCATACATCACCAAGTGCAATGCAAAGCGTCGGATGCAGTGGTGTAAAGCACGCCATCACTGGACTCTAGAGCAGTGGAGACGCGTTCTCTGGAGTGACGAATCACGCTTCTTCACCTGGCAATCTGTTGGACGAGTCTGGGTTTGGCGGTTGCCAGGAGAACGGTACTTGTCTGACTGCATTGTGCCAACTGTGAAGTTTGGTGGAGGGGGGATTATGGTGTGGGGTTGTTTTTCAGGAGCTGGGCTTGGCCCCTTAGTTCCAGTGAAAGGAACTCTGAATGTTTCAGCATACCAAGAGATTTTGGACAATTCCATGCTCCCAACTTTGTGGGAACAGTTTGGGGATGGCCCCTTCCTGTTCCAACATGACTGCGCCCCAGTGCACAAAGCAAGGTCCATAAAGACATGGATGAGTGAGTTTGGTGTGGAAGAACTTGACTGGCCTGCACAGAGTCCTGACCTCAACCCGATAAAGCACCTTTGGGATGAATTAGAGCGAAGACTGCGAGCCAGGCCTTCTCGTCCAACATCAGTGTCTGACCTCACAAATGCGCTTCTGGAAGAATGGTCAAAAATTCCCATAAACACACTCCTAAACCTTGTGGAAAGCCTTCCCAGAAGAGTTGAAGCTGTTATAGCTGCAAAGGGTGGACCGACATCATATTAAACCCTATGGATTAAGAATGGGATGTCACTTAAGTTCATATGCGTCTAAAGGCAGATGAGCGAATACTTTTGGCAATATAGTGTATATATATATATATATATATATATATATATATATATATATATATATATATATATATAAATAACAGTTACAGGAAGGTACTTACAATGGAAGTGAATGGGGCCAGTCCATAAATGCAAAATTTTTACACAAGACATGATTTAAGTGTTAAAATTGCTTACTGATCTTATCTGTGTAAAGTTATATCCCATACTGGAATTACAGGATTTCGTTGTCATGATGTAAAATGTGTTGAATGGGAAAAATTACCTTGCCTTTAGAGTGTGCCTTTAAAGGAATATTCCGGGTTCAATACAAATTCAATCGAAAGCATTTGTGGCACAATGTTGATTACCACAAAAATGAATTTCGAATTGACCCTCATTTTTTTTAAAGAAAAAAAGAAAAAATCTGGGTTACAGTGAGGCACTTACAATGGAAGTGAATGGGGCCAATCCATAAACAGTAAAATAATTACTGTTTCAAAAGTATTGCCATAAAATATAAGCAATATATGTTTTATCGCTTGCTTGTCTTTTCTGTGTAAAGTTATATCCAGTTTACGTTGCCATGACAATATAACGCCATAAACACTAAAACCCATAAATGACCATAAAAACAACGAATTAAACAACTTTACAGCTTAAATAATACACAAGTTTTAACAGAAAATGAATGTAAGTGCTTTTATAAAATTATAAGCTTCACATTTCTGTTTAAACTCTCCAAACATTGGCCTCATTCACTTCCATTGTAAGCGCCTCACTGTTATTTTTTTTTTTTTTTTTTATAAAGAAAATGAGAATCAAGTCGAAATAAATGTTTGTGGTTATCAGCATTATGCCACAAATACTGTCGATTGTGATGAACTTGTATTGAACCCAGAATATTCCTTTAAGGATTTTTATGCCTCAAGGAAAAGTTCTATCCTGAAGGATGTAAGGGAAATGTGACCTATTTGAAATTTGTTTCTATATTAACATAATAACTTTCTCTCCTGACTCCAGCCCTTCAGAGTATCTTTTCCGGTTAATGGCTGTGCTGGTTCACCACGGTGATATGCACTCGGGACATTTTATCACTTACCGCCGCTGCCCTGCCGCGCCCCGTGGAACCTCTCCGTTCAGCTCCCAGTGGCTCTGGGTATCGGATGATTCTGTGAGGAAAGCAAGCCTGCAGGAGGCGCTCTCCTCCAGCGCATATTTGCTCTTTTACGAGCGAGTGCAAAGGCCTGGTCTGAAGGTAGAAGAGTAGGGTCAGGACGGGTTAGTTATTCTTCCTTTACGTTCTGTAATAGCCTCATGTGTCATTCTAAGCTAGAGCGTTAATCCTCGCTCCTCTCCGTGCCAGGCCAAACTGCTATGGCCAAGTGCAATCAGGCATCCCTGTGCATTCAGTTTGGCATGTGTTTCTTTGCATGTTGTTACTGATCTCTCTCTGTGAGAATGAGAGCGGAAAGCGGAGGGTGCTGCTCATCCTAGTTTCCTCCTTAATCTTGATTAACATCTATGACTATGGCATTTGTTTTTTGTTCTTTTAAACTTCTCTTGCTATTTGTAGCAGCCAGGTGCATAGGAATGATGCCAGTCAGAATTTCTCTCTAACAATGATGTGGTGTTAGCACAGATGTATAATCCTGGTATTTAGCCAGCAAAAACTCTATATTGTATAATGTTATTTAGAGGCAAATTGGCCCTGGTTTGTTGCCTTGAGCATGGTGTCATAATTTGCTGGGAAGAAAGACTTTGATTCTCATGCAGTTTACAAAACTTAATATATAATTATCAGTCCTTGATTATGTATTACCCAACATAATTAATTAGTTTACATATGTCCTTCAATAGTTAGCACATGTAACAGTCCTTTGTATAATTTCAAATCCACTAAGATGTTTTTGTGACACATTTGTAAATTAATCAAGAGAAAACTTAAAATCACAAGATGTATCTATAATGTGTAAGTCCTTTGTCCTTATGAACATTTTTGCAGTTTTTTGTATGTTTGACATACCCCATGTCATTTTAACTTAATGCAAACCTTGCAGGAATATGGGAATTCAACTCTTCAACCCTTTTGTCCAGATGTTGCCAGCTTGCATTAATCTAAAAATCTGGAGGATTTACCAATTAGATTTTGTGCAGACAAAACATTTTCTTGTATGTCATTTCAAGTGTTATTCTGTAAATGTATTGTTACAAGTTAATTGTACATGATGCTATTTGCACTACAGTATATTTTTATGATATTGGTGTGTATGGATGAATGTTTTTCATGTGTAAATTAAATAAATAAAATCTGCAACTGTAATATTTCCTTTCTCTGCATTCCACCATCTTGCATGGTTTTCCAAATCACAGGCTACAACCTTTTGCTGTTTTTTGCGTCTATTCGTATTGACATGCAATTTTTTAACTTAAGCCTATGAGATTTGAGAGCTATGGCGGAGGAGAAGTGTTTCAGCAAATACTAGTTAAAATATTTGCCTGTTCCACACACAAAGCTATCATATAAGCTTCAGAAAACTTGGAAGATAGCATACAAATTGTATGGACTACTTTTATGATGCTTTTTTGTCTTTTTGGAACTTGACAGCCTCGGTTGGCCTGTCCTCATTCACTTTCATTGTATGGAAAAGACCAACCAGAACATTTAGCAAAATATTGCCTTTTGAAAAAAAAAGTCATATGGATTTGGAAGGACTTGAGTTTTTCAGAACACAAATAACTCCACAAAACACGAGTTGTAAAAAATTAGGTGTGATCTAGAACCTTATACAGAGTATGCCAAGCACTTCTCGGCCAGTATAATAGTACGTTAACATTAAACGGTGAATGCTTCTGTGTAGTAAAAAAAAAAAGTAAAATGTGTTCCATTTGGGACGATACTATTTTGAAAATTCATAGACTACACAGCCGAGTGCATAGTATATAGTGTCATTTGGGACACAGCTAAGGTCTTTTTCTTTAAGAGGTTATTTGGCCTGTCTCTTTAAGAGACAACAGTTGAAGTTGAGGGCGTGGTCATATAGAAGTAGACCAGTACCATTGTTCTGAAATGTTTGGTTTCTGAGATTTGGTTGCACTGGGCGGAGCATACATGAATATTCATGAGTTTCCTGTTTCGTGTTAAAGCGACACTGAAAATATTATTGCCTGCTCCCCGGATAACAATTCAACTAAACTAGGTTTTAGGAAAGATAATTGCATTAAACTAAGTTAGGCTTATACTATAACGGTTCATCTTTTCACAACAATTTATAGATTGTGTTGTGTTTTTTGTTCAGAATGATTACAGCCATTGATTTGCTTCTGGTATCGAAAGGATACCGTTCTAAGTAAATAAATGGACCAACAGCCAAATTATTTTTGTTATATTCTTCTGTTTTCCATTGTGAAGCTTTAAAACTGTGTTGTTGGATTATCGTTGGATAATTTGTCACAAATGTATTTGAGGTGGCATAATATAGTTTAGATCAGGGGTTCACAATGGGAGCATTCAAAGGATGCCGGGGGCACTGAGAGCAAATTAGTAGAGAGGGTGGCATTTATCAGTCATAATATTCAAATCTATCCTCAAGTTCCTCTTTGCATTAAAATGTTTATCTAGACTTGGAGTATATCCAGTGGCGGATTTAGGCATGGGCAGTTGCCCAGGGCAGCATCTTGCGGGGGGCGGCACGAGGCACCCGCACAGACCACACCCAACCCCCCCCCCCCCGGTCAACAACTTTGGGGGCGTGCTGAAGCAAGTTTCACCCAGGGCAGCATACAAGCTAGAACCGCTACTGAGTATATCAGTTGGTTCTCAATTATACGGGTTGGTACGCATTTGTACCGCGGTTCATCTGATTTTGAAGTCTAGAGACGCATCTGAAGTATCTGGTTTAGCAGCGTCAAATACACAGGCGGAGGCACAACCTCGGCTAATGCACCTGTATGGCTCTGTAGATGGATATGGCTCAATGGACAGAGCAGCATGAGCGCAAAGCTCTTAAAGCTCGAGCTCTTAAACTCGCAGCTTTGCAAGAATCAGTGCGAAGCAAGGCGCAAGCAGCAGAAACCATTTGAATTCGGCACAGAATTCTACATCTACACTAGGCCTATTTTAGGCGGGCTTTAGCCTAAATTGATTGGTTACTATAAGCAGGTAGACCCGCCTTTCCCCTCACGCTTGCAAAACTCTTTTCAGTGAGAAATTCGTGCCAAAAGTGTGAGCGTAACAAAGGGAAGATGTAACAGTGTAGCCTATATCGGATTATTTCTGGAAAATATTTATGTCACAAACACAAGTCATTTACACGTTTGCAGTAGTTTATTTACACATACAGACTGATTCTACGCAGTCAATCCGTTTGGCTGTTCATGACACCCTTTCTTTGCTTGCATATCACTGATTGCAGGTTTGCAATGTTTTTGGCCATGTTTATGCACAAAAAACAGTGTCAAAAGTGTAAGCGCAGAAGAATACACACCAAATTTACTTTGGGTCATGCAGAAAGAGAGGTTGTAATATTTGTTTGGGATCTTCCTTTTTTTATATCAGTTTTATATATATATATATATATATATATATATATATATATATATATATATATATATATATATATTATTGGGTTAATTCTGAGCAACAATTAACAAAAGGGTGAAACTTAAATAAAGATTTTTTTTCTAATGGTATAATGTTACCTGCTTCTGCCTTCTCATCTCATCTCTCTCTCTCTCTCTCTCTCTCTCTCTCTCTCTTATAATCCAAAAAGTATTTTGGCTACATAGTACAGCCATTTGTGTGCCTTTTGTTGGTGTTGGATGGATAGGGACAGAGTGGACTTTAATTTCTTTATTTGGTTAGAATTTAAGTAAGTCATATTAGATCAGTGTCTAACACAAACTATGAGACAGGTATACTTTTAGCCAACCTTGACCAAAAATAACCTTATTTCGATTGATTTTACACTCATTGTTACACTAAAAATACATGATGAAAAGACATTTTGGGGGCTTTAAAAAACATCCTGGGGGAGTATGCCCAGACCCCCTAAAAGAGGCTTAGCCCCCCTATCCATGAATCTCTAGTGACGTCCCTGGAATTTACTATAGTAACACTAACTGTACTTTAGGCAGAAATAGACTGATAATAAATATTATTATATCACTACTTCAGCTCTATTAAATTTGTCATAGGCTTCATTAGGGGAGTGAGGAAATGTAGAGGGGCGTTCATCAAAAAAAAAAAAAAGGTTGAAAACCACTGGTTTAGATTAATTGTAATCCAAGCAGGCAGTTATATTTTCAGTCTCGCTTTAACACGAAACAGGAAACTCATGAATATTCATATATGTTCCGCCCAGTGCAACCGAAAATCTCAGAAACCGAAAATTTCAGAACACCGTTCTATGATCTAAGCCAGATATTCTATTATTTACTGAGATAACAACCTCCGCGCTTTTACCACATAGAGGGCGAAACGGTCAACTAGCGTGTTACGACAGTAAGACACCGTTTGCGGATACCATGCAAACGAATGGGGAGAGCCGTAAACAGACACCCACCTGTCGCAAAATCGTCCATGAGATCTATTATAAAAGAGACATTTTATGGTAGTAAACTCCACACATAGTTTATTCCAAAAGGATTGTTTAGTGTTAAACATGTTGGAGATTAGCGGACAGGCGGTCAATTCATTAAGTGATGAGCTGCTTCCTCACAAAAGCATCCATTAAATAAAAACGCCATTTCGTCTTCTCGCCAGGGTACTACCGCCATAGAATGTTCGCCGCGTTATGCTATTTTATGCTAAGCTTGTATGCTCCCCTAGGCAGAAGCAGGGTTCTGTTTATAAGCATTCAGACCACGCACACACTGCGTCAGGTCGACCCTCCCCATTTCAGGTTGTGTACTCTGTTAAAACTCTGTACTGCTCTCATATATTAAAAGTGCATAGTAACCTAAACTGACAATGCCAACGCAAAGTGTAATTATCCGAGATTCCGGTTTTCTGGCGAGGGCATTGCAGCAATATTTGATTTTGTTAAAGAAATATCCAATCATCACCAAATCGGTTACGAGGTCAGTTTACATCTTTGTTTACACCTTAACGTTTGATTAGTTAAACTACTAACTAAGTAATGACGAAAACAATCCAACATTGCACAATTATATGTAACATAACAATACTCGATAATACATTCCCGAATCCTGCTTACAGTGATTGTGACCGTATAGAAATTAATTCTTTATCCATAACTGTTTTTGTAAACTTGTCATAAAAGGGGGACATTGCAAAGTCACTTAATTTTTCGGTCGGTTGTTTTTAGAGGAAGCAGGGGGCGATCAAGCCCTGTCAAGATTAGCTAACATTCATTCTTGCACCAAACACAAAAGACAAGTGTTCACTTCTTCAGATACATTATATCCAAGGCCATGTGGGTACAATAATACAAAGACAGTTTTGTTCTTTTTCTCTCTCTCTCGCTTCAGTGGTATTCTCTCTGCTTCGGGAAATCTTCTGTCTCAAGCTTTGGAGTCCAGTAAAAACAACAAAGAGAATAGCCCAAGAAAGAAAGTCAATGTTCTGGGACCTGTACACTTTGCAATTTATGGGTAGAGTGATCAGTTCAGTCAATGCATTTTGATTACTTAGACATTTTGTATTCAAATAAAATAATGTATTTTTTGCTTCTCTCTCTACTGTTTTCAAATGTCTCTTTGTTTGTTTCAGACTTGTTATAACTGGTCCAGTTAGTCATTACTTTTACCAGCTCCTGGAGGTTCTGATGCCGACCACTGTCCCATACTCCCTGATCAAGCGCCTTCTCTTAGAACGTCTGATATTCGCCCCTGCTTTCCTCTTGCTGTTTTATGGGGTTATGAATGCTTTGGAGGTAATGTTCCACAACTGGGCTTGTTTGGGGCACTAATTATCAGAGAACTGTTTAATTTGTTTAACATCAATAATTTGTGGTGAAAGCTTAACACTAGGTTTAAACAATGCAACAGAGTTTTTGAATTACATTATTCCTGCATTTGTTGACTCTGTTTTTGAGCATACCTCTGAGGGTATACACTTTACATAAAATGCTAAATCTCTTATGTTGACATTACATTTATTTCCTTGGCAGTGACTGGACTTGTTATCATACAGTCTGAAATTGTATACATCGGGTCACTCTCTAATGCAGGAAGTAATCTTTTGCTGTGAAACAGAAGTTATGTTTGAAAAAGCATAGTACTCTTTATATTTCTACAGTATAAAGATATTGCAGACATGGTAAGAGTAGTATGTTAGTATGCTATTACATAGAGAGAGTTCGTGAAAGACTGGAAGTGAGTTGTGATGATGCTCAACTTTGACCAGAATCCTTCTGGTCAATGAACTTCTCCTGTTTGCACCTGTTTATCTACAGCTGTCAGTGTCCCAGCTCATGTGGTGATTCTGATAAATGTGTTGTTGACTGAGGCCTGCATTTCTCTATAAATCAAAATGTTTCTCTATAAAAAAAAGTTTGAATCAGTTGTTCCATGCTGTGTTATTTGAGTTTAAAAGCTGAAACTTTATTTATGTGCAACTAGCATAACCAAATGGATTTTTCAAAAATAATCGCTGTTTTTAAACAGATTCTAGAAAACTCCCTGTCTTACATTGGTTGTACAAACACAAACATTGTCCAGTCCCTAACTAGTGCTACAGTTTTACACTTTTAGGTGAAATCAACCTATAAATGGCTTACTTAATAGTGGTTTCTTCATGTTAATATAGAAATAAATGTATCAAAGAAAAAATTAGTTTCAGCTTTAAAGTAGTTTAATTTTTGAAAGGGCTGTTAATACTGTTAATGTCACACTACCCAGATGCATCTGTGCTAAATACAGTTGAGCCTTTTCTAGCTACATGTGGTATAAGCAGCTGCTTAGGGCCTCGGGCCACCAGGGGGCCCTGCAAATCAGTGTCAGTAAAAAAAAAAAAAAAAGAACATGTATTTACATTTTTTGTATATATTTATTTGTTATTTATAGTAATTTATTTTTAACTTTTATAGTTATTTACTGGTAAATTATTGTTATGTTTTGGATAATTTATTGTACATTTTTTGTCGTTTTGTGTCATTAATACATTCACCGACCACTTTATTAGGGACACCTGTACACCTACTTATTTGAGCGATTATCTAATCAGTTAATTGTGTGGCAGAAGTGCAGAGCATAAAATTATGCAGATACGGGTCAGGAACTTCAGTTAATGTTCACATCAACCATCAGAATGGGGGGAAAATGTGATCTCAGTGATTTCCACCATGGCATGATTGTTGGTGTCAGACGGGCTGGTTTGAGTATTTCTGTAACTGCTGATCTCCTGGGATTTTCACGCACAACAGTCTCTAGAGTTTACTCAGAATGGTGCCAAAAACAAAAAACATCCATTGAGCGGTAGTTCTACAGACAGAAACGCCTTGTTGATGAGAGCGGTCAATGGAGAATGGACAGACTGGTTCGAGCTGACAGGAAGGGACACAAAGAGAAATTATAATAATATATTATAAAGCATACACAGTTGAACTTAAAAAAATTAATATGGAGAAAAATTCCAATGAACATATACAGGGTTATACTCTGCTTCCTGTGAGTTGCTTTTCACTGATGTCTACAACTTTTTATTGTATTTAAGATTTCAAATGTATGATGCATGCTGCCAATATAAAGTAAGGCTGCACTGATATCATGTAAATTTGATCTTTGCAGGGCAAGAAATTGGAAGACCTTCAAAACAAGCTTAAAACAAGTTACTGGCCTGCAATGAAGATGAACTGGAAGGTTTGGACGCCGTTTCAGTTTATCAACATCAACTACATACCTGTACAGGTAAACATAATACACATACACTAATTCCATCCTACAGATTACATAACATGCACACTCTGATTCAGTATTATCTAGTAAAATACTTTCTCTTTCTGACTCATTATGTAGTTTCGAGTGCTGTTTGCCAACCTGGTTGCCTTATTCTGGTATGCCTACCTAGCCTCTATCAGGAAATGAAACCAAATCTGATCAACACTGGCATGAAACCAACTACAATGGGTGTAAGATGAATCCAGTTTGTGCCTTTAAAGAACTGTTGTGCATCAGAAATGCACAAATATATTTTTCTGTTTTAAATGTCTTCCAGAACCACTTGCAGGAAATATTTTTCAGTTGCTTATGGAGGTACTGAAACTGATGTCAGGATTTTGCTTGTGTTTTATTCAGTTAAAGTACATTAATTACAGAGACACATTTAGACATACTGTATTCATTCTACCAATAAATATTTTTGCCTGCTCCTATTTTTTCACACTGTGAACTACATATTCTAAGATCTACAAGCTTGAACTTGCTAATATACTTTTTATACATGAGTCACCCTGATGGTACAGACAGTATTGTTTTGTATATTTAATTTGGTTTAAAAATCATTTGCAGCACAATAATAAATAATGTTTGGAATTCACTAACATACACACCATTAACTAACAAATTTGGGGTGCATCCAGTTTTCGGGAAGGTCCATTTTATGTGCAAATTACTCCCAGTTTACTCATGTATTTACAAAAGTTTAAAGAATGAGGCCTGATTTTTTTTTTTTTTTGATTATGTGTTTCATAAATGAAGCCCATTGTTTTGAACCTCGCCCCATAATCGAGTTCCATTTCTATTTATTGTTTACTGACATAGCTTGTTTTCATTGTACTTTAAAAGAGCAGCGAGGAAACAAAATGATCTTTACAATCTTTACAGATTGTAAAGGTGTCACTGTGCAACACTACACTGAGTTCACTGAGGTGAAGGATTGTATGCAACAAATGAGGCAGTAAAAGGCATACAATTATTAGCAGAAGGAAAACGGACAGTAAACAGTATAAACAAGTGAAAAAGAAGGGGATGAATAAATTCACAACTGTCTGTGATTGTATTCAGAATGTAGCAGGTGTGGTTGTTCTTCACTGTAAACTGGGTTTCCCTAATCACATGATCATGGGAAATACCCTCTCTTCCCAATGACTCACTTCAAGTGCAGAATGGAAAATGAAAATTATTGTGTAAGTAGCTGTCAACAAAACATTGTTTTTAGGAAATACATTTACTTATCCTGATAATTAGTCCAGAAAAAAGTTCTAGTTCTAAGTTCAAGTCAGTGCGACCAGGATTCATTATTGCTACAAAGACTAAATGTGCAAAATATAAATCTGTATTCTGTTCATTCATAGAAAATAATACAGCTACCCAATACTCAATATTGAAGTTTGAAATTTGTGTTGTTGAATACGTTAAAGTGATGTAGCCTAATTGCATTATAGTATACAATTACATTATGTTTATTGCAGTATGTAATATCCTATAATTGATGCTTCTATGTGGTTGCAGACTACCCTTTAAACTTTAGTTCATCAAACGTATGAGTATGGTGAACAAAAGCTACGGATAAGAACAGTCATGGAGGAACAAAGAGGTTTAAATAATCGACTTTAAAAGTAGACCGTTTTGCATCTTTTCTGACTTCATCTACTCAAAAGAAGAAGAAAAAGGAAAAAAGAATAAGAAGGAAGAAAAAGAAGAACGGAAACCGAAAGTCGATGAATAATGCAAAGGAATCCTGATTTTGGGGTGATTCAGAACAATGAATCTAAATATTTAGAACTGATTTTGAGAGGAAGGTGAAGAACATTTTAATTTACACTTTCAACAACGGATAAATAGCCTGTTTATATCCCAGATAGCACGTACGTCTCTGAGATGTCTGTTTTAGATCTTTTCATCTGGAAAGCATCACAATCTAATTAACATCTGCTTGACATCTTAAAAAGATCAGATTTACAAACATTCTAAAAGAGAATATCAAAGACATCTACTGACTGTCTTATTGACATCCGAGACATACTTATTGACATGCGTCTTATAGACATATTGCAAAGGAGCAAACAATGTAAACAATACATCTTCCAGATGTAAACGCACACATCAAATATAGATCTCTGGGTGATGTACTTGTGCTATCAGGGATCTTATTTATATAGCTACAGTATTCTATCTGTAGCCCTAAATCTCGTTTAGGTCACTGAACAGCTATTGTTGTAGATTCTGTTAACAAACTTATATTTCACATTTTTTAAATACAACAATAACCTGCCTTCTTTAAAACAGACAGCTTTATTGATTCATAATATGGAGTGAGCTACAAGACAAAAAATTCTAATGTTAATGTGTGTGTGTGTGTGGGCAGGTTTAAGTGGTTTAAGAGGACATTTTTTTTAGGTTACAAACTGGTAATTACAAGGGTATTATGCTATAAATGTGGTTTATGAGGATATTTCTAGTGTCCCCATAATTCAAATTACTTAAAAAACATACTAAACAATGTTTATTTGAAAATGTAAAAATGCAGAATTTTTTTTTGTTTGTTTTGTTTTTTGTTTTTTGTGAGGGTTAGGTTTAGGGGTTAGGGTTAGGGGATAAAATCTATAGTTCGTACAGTATAAAAATCATTATGTCTATGGAGAGTCCTCATAATGATAGCTGCACCAACGTGTGTGTGTGTGTGTGTGTGTGTGTGTGTGTGTGTCTAATTGCGTACCCAATTAGATATGGAAAACAACATTGTCTTTCCTATAGACCTTTTTCACACTCCGGGTTTTTAAACGTGGAAGTAAAAGTTTGCAGGGTAAACTTCGACAGCGGTGAATGGGAGACCACAGCAAATATTATTTTCACTTTTTTCAATTTACTGTCACACTCTCAGCAGCTGTAATCGAAACCCTCTCGCAGCTGTGCTAATTCATTTTTTTTTTACTAATTCCAGGGTAATATAGCACAAAGCATAATGTTATAAAGTTATATTTTAAATTATGATCATATAAAAAAGTGTGCTAGATTTACGCTGATAAATTAGACGGAAACGAGTCATCACAGTCTGTGAAAAAGGTATATTGTTTTTCCAGAATGGAAAATGAAAGTTATTGTTTGATGAGTTGTAAACAAGACACTGTTTTGAGGCGGGGCATGAGATAATGCCATTTATTTAATTGTCTTTGCCCAGAGTCAGAGGCTATTTGGTTTCAGGTTGTGAATACATACCAGACTTAAGAAAAGTCGGCTAGTAACCTATTCAGAGGAAGATTTATACAGCTTGGTAAGCCATAAACTCATCAAACATATTCTCAGCTGATTATTTTGTGTAAAAAATAAATAAAATAAAAAACTACATAGAAACTGAATTTTGTAATTCAAATGATGTTGCAGAAGTACGGTGTCTTCAGTCTGTTTTATCTCATTTTATCAGAGAGAGTCGTGATGGATCTGACTGTAAAGGGAATCTCTCATATGAAAGATTTCAGAGTGGGCTGCAACGACAAGGTTGGTGCCCTCAAGCAGCTAATTTCGCAGGAGTTCTCTGTACCTACTTCTCAGCTGAGGCTATCTACAGTCAGTGGTGTCCTCCTTGATAACGATTCTTCAACCCTCAGTAGTTACTGTTTGCTCTCGGGGTCCACGGTGATGCTGATCATCACGAAACCGCCGGCACATTTTCAGGTGATCGTCATCAACGAGAAGCACAAGGCAAAACCTTATGATGTTGCCACAGATGAGACCGTAGTTCAACTCCAGTGTAAGATCTTTAAAGAAGAAGGAGTCCCCGAAGATCAGCAGAGACTGATTTACAACGGCAAACAACTGGAGCCTAGCAAGAGACTACAAGACTACAACATCAAATCTGGAAGCACTATTTACATGGTTCTTTATCTCCGTGGAGGTTAATGGAACCGCCAGTGCGACCAGGAATGGTATGCTACTGAAGATTATGTTAAAAATTAAACATTGTAGCTAAAGAAAAAGTCGTAATGAAGTGTAGCCTACTTATTGTATGAATTGTATGAATAGGCTTCTATGCTGTAAAAAAATGTCTGTAATTTTAATGGTAAAAGACTGTAAAAATGCTGTAGAAATAAAAACGTTAATTGATTAACGAATATTAACTGTAAAATATACAGTAAAAATTTGTAATATATTTTAAAAGACAATACAGTAGTTTTTACAAAAAAATTTTGTTAGATGTAGAAAGTATGATTTTCCTGTATAATTAATGGTAAAAAATGTACATTGTTTAACAAGCGAGTACGTGTACTTTTTACAGTAAATTATTGTTAAAATTACAGTAAAATACAATAATCAGGCTTTCCCACAATTCCCTGCATGACCCATTATATTTCATTATATTTTATGGGAATAGTTATGTTTCTTCTTATTTTTAATATCAGTTATGTACACTGGGGTGTTCTGTTTTATAATTAATGTAGTTTAGTTCAATGTTTACTGCATTATTTAAATTTCACATGTGTTACCCTGATGGTGTTTAGTGTTTGTGTGAGTGACACTGAGCACTGTCTCTACATGTTTATTGGTCATTGCTGGTGAAGCCATTATTGATGAACTTCATGTCTCTGCATGCTCTTCTGTAATTACTACGGTGATAAACAATACATTATAAAGTAAAAAGCATTTTTGTTTTTTTTACAGTTTCAGAATGTTAATATCAAGTTAATGACGTTTTGTTACTGTAAATTTATCAAAAACATTTTTCTTTTTATTCTTTACAGTGCCATTGTGGTCATGTAAATTACAACAGTTTGAAACTGTAAAATGTACAGGTTGTTCTGTAAAGTTGTTTAAATTTTACTGTGTTTTTTACATAACTATTCTGGCAATCACAGCTACCAGTTTTTTTTTTGTTTGTTTGTTTTTTTTTGTTGTAAAAACAGAATTTGTTTTACAGTGTATTTTCTTTTGAATATGTATGAATAAAGTACCTATTGCACTGTATGTAATGGATTAACATATGTATTAAACGTACTGTATGTTTCACGTGGGTCATGTGGGTACTTTTTTCATGGCTATACCCTTTATTTTGCATGAAAAACCAGAGCATCAAAATTTGAATATAGCCTACACTGCCAGTCAGAAGTTTGGACACACTTTACTGAATTTGTTTCTCATGATCAGAAAATCTTTTGATCAAAATGTTTTTGCTTAAATGCTAAAATTTAGTTAAGAATATTGATGCTGTTGATCAATGCGAATAATAAGGAAGAAATGTAGGCCTTAATAGGAATTGTGACAATTATAATACAAATCATTTTAGAGAACGAACAAAATCATACAATAATATGATCATAAAAATGAAACATTAACGTCAAAAAGATTTGGAATTCAACAGTACTAATGTATATGCTTTATAATTACATTTACAACATTAAGTAGAATTACAAAAAGTGCTACATTTTTTTTTATTTTGATCTATTATGAATTAACAGGTCAATTTCAGTTCTATGATTTTGCAGTACTTCTTTTTTTTAATTTTTATTTCAATGTATTTATGTGAACAAAAAATAAAATCATCGATATAAGTTTACAAATATAAATATAATTTATTCACAGACCGTGTAGTGGCTACATGTCCACCCTGTTATTTTTCACCCTGACGCTGGCCCATTTCACCGGATGGAAATATCATTAAAAGAATGTTCTGTGTTGAATACAAGTTAAGATAAACTGACAGCATTTGTGGCATAATGTTGATTACCACAAAAATGAATTTCGACTCGTTCCTCCTTTTCTTTAAAAAAAAAAAAAAAAAAAAAAAAAAAAAAAAAGAAGAACCAAAAATCGATGTTATAGGGAGGCACTTACAATGGAGGTGAATGGGGACGAATTTTTTTTTACATTAAAATATTCACTTTTCCCCAAAAGTATAACTACACGACATAAAGATGTGTGTAAACATGATTATAGTGTGATAAAATCACTTACTAACCTTTTCTGTGTAAAGTTATAGCCAATTTTACAACTTTGTTTCCATGACGATATAATGTCAACAAAGCCTAAAACGACTATAAAAATTACAATTTAAACATCTTTACAGCTCATTTGGTACACAAGTTTTAAAGAAGAATTAATGCAAGTGCTTTTATAAAATTACGTAACTACGTTTCCAAGTTTGTTTGTTTTTTTGCGAAAAAAGTGTAGCGCATCAAAATTTATTTTGTTAGTACACAGATAAAGGTATCTCATGCGAAAAAATGCCATTTCTATTCTGATAACTATTTGTGCTGTAACAAAAAGCAAAAAGTGTTACAACTGTTCTCGGTCTACTGTGAATTCTGAGTTGTATCTACAGTCAATAAATACTAAATTTACTACTAATTTATTTTAAAAAAGTGGAGTACAATAGATTGTAATGGTTCAAACATTTATTATTTTATTTAGAATGCAAAATCTAGAACATTTGTAAAAAATAAAATAAAAGGTAGGCTATGTAAAGTGCATACAATGGAATTACATAAAGGCTTAAGGCATAATGTAGGCTATGTTCTACATCAATTAGGCTACAGCTACATCAACAGAAAATATATTTTAAAATCAATATTCTGCTACTTTGTGATATAGGCTATATTATAACATTCATGACATTTTACAGACGTTTTTATCTAGAACGACTTACAAGTAGATTTTTTGTCTGTTTGTTTGTTTTTTTAAAGATTTTATTCGGTTTTATTTCCCCCGTTCAAAAAAAATAAAAATAATAAATACAAATATTTTAAGAATAAACAGACCTATTTCAGGCCAGTTATGTTTTTAACGTTTAATTCTTGTAGCCATGCATTAATTCCTGGTCACATTTTCACATTTCAAGTTCTATCTTGAATAGGTAAGTCTGGTTACACCAACATTCAGTGATGTGGTCCGTGGTGGAGGCATTATTATAAGGCATGAACATGCCCCTCCTGTTTCGTTTTCGGAGACTAGCTCATTTACTTTCGGTTTCCATTCCGCACTTAATCGTTGATGGATGCCCAGGGTAATCATCGATCAACAGGATGCATAGAGCAAGTATTTCAACCCACAATAGCCAACATATTTCGACAAAACATTCAGTTCATCAACAGTAAATGTTTATGTTTGTATATTGTATATCAAATGCTTTTATATGGGCTATTCATATGTTTGTTTTCGGTAATCAACATTAAAAGTTCATTTATATTTGGAGTTTTTTTTTTGTTTTTTTGTTTTTGTTTTTTTTCTTCTTTCTACTGATATTTTTTGGAAAGGTGTTTCTCAATGTTTCGTCAGCTGAACAATCAATACCAATTTCATCAAGTGACGAGACTGCATGTTAAATTCCTGAACACTGCCTCGTTTTCATTCCCATCAAAAATCTAACTTGTTTCAAATGAAATCTGAAATGTTTTCATTAGTTGTAAACAATTATCTTTATCAGAGTTTCATGCAGGCACATAATAAAAGAAAGATTCAAAGATCATTTGGAATGCGAAGGTACTTCCCATGATCACGTGACTGATTGGGAAACCCCAGGTAAAGCACTGCACGTCACAGAGAGGGGCAACCACACCTGCTCCATTCTGAATTTTCGACTTTCTACACTGGACAATGCGTGATAATATAGACCTTAATTGGAGTGGCGGAGCCAGGAATTTTATACAGGGGTGGCCAGGCAGGGACCAGAAAAAAAATCAATGTACAAACAAAAAATACTTGGCTATTTTAAGTGCCCACAAAACAATATTATATAATACATTGTATTTGTTTATACCTAAAGAATTAAAATGTTATGCAGAATGTTAGCCTCTTTCACCAGTCATTTTCAATGTATAGAAGAAGGAGAAGAAAAAAAGATGCAGTTAAGCCATTTGGTTGAATTATTTCTCCCCACTCACTGAGCACTTTATTAGGAATACCTGTACACCTCATGTGATTAGCTAATCAGCCAGTTGTATGGCAACAGTGAAATGAAAAATAATCATGCAGATACAGGCCAGGAGCTTCAGTTAATGTTCACATCAACCATCAAAATGGGGAAAAAATGTGATCTCAGTGATTTTGAAACCATGGCTTGATTGTTGGTGTCAGACAGGTCTGAGTATTTCTGTAACTGCTGATCTCCTGAGATTTTCAGACACAACATTCTCTAGAGTTTACTCAGAATGGTGCCAAAAACACAATCATCCAGTGAGTGGCAGTTCTGCGGATGGAAATGACTTGTTGATGAGAGAGGTCAACGGAGAATAGACAGACTGGTTCGAGCTGACAGGAAGGCTACAGTAACTCAGATAACCACTCTGAACAATTGTAGTGAGCAGAATAGCATCTCAGAACACACAACATGCCGAACTTTGAGGTGGATGGGCTACAACAGCAGAAGACCACGTTGGGCACTTTATTAGGGCCATTGTGTTCCTTATAAAGTAAATGTTTTAATCAGATTTAATAAAAAGACTTAATTCATTTTCTTTGCTAAAAGGTTTTCAATGAGGAGCCCCTTCAATAAGTCCTATTTACTTATTATGAAGCTATATCATGTAAACATCTCTACTTCATCACAATGGGCAAAATTAGTTATTACACTTACAGGTATAATGAAGATCTGTGAAAGGTTGTTTATCTTCTAGATCACCCTGCCTGTCATTCTCACCTCAGATTCTTCTTGCTACACTTACTGAAAACTATACTACACTACTATATCTATCTGCTATCCTTTTATTTATTTTGGTGTCTCTTAATGACATACACACATCTACTATCTGCTGTTTCTCTTTATACTGTTGTCTCGTAATTAAATACATACACCAAAGCCAAAACAAAAACAAAACATATTAGCCTTACTTCAGTAACCAGTTTTAAAGTGATAGTTCACCCAAAAATAAAAATTCTCTCATCATCTACCCATCCTCATGCCATCCCAGATGTGTATGACTTTCTTCTGCAGAACTCAAACAAAGATTTTTAGAAGAATATCTCAGCTCTGTAGGTCCATACGATGCAATTGAATGGTGGCCAGAAATCTGAAGCAGATAAAAGCAGCATAAAAGACTCACACATCTGAAAGTCATGCACATGTGGTGCCTGTTTAGTTTAACATTCACATCTGAAAGTGAAAGTGGAGATTTATTGTAAAAAAGGACTTAAATATTGATCGGTTTCTTACCCACACTTTTCATATCGCTTTTGAAGATATGGATTTAACCACTGGAGTCTTATGTTTTACTTTTATGCTGCTTTTTGGACCTTCAGATTTCCAACCACCATGCCACTTGCATTGAAAGGACCAACAGAGTGGAGATATTCTTCTAAAAATCTTCTTTTGTGTTCTGCAGAAGAAAGAAAGTCATACAGAACTGGAATGGCATGAGGGTGAGTAAATGAGGGAATTTTCATTTTTGGGTGAACTATCCCTTTTAAAGGATTAATGTAAATTAATGTACACTTCAGCATGTTAGAACTTGTCCAGGTTTAAATTAAACAAAAGAGAAAATCATATGAATTTAAGTTGGCATGTAATGTTTTAAGACCCTGTATCATATATATTTCATGATAAAAAATAAAAAAATTAAACACTTAATTTGTCTTAATTTCTCGACACTCAAAGTAATCATATTAAAGTTTCCAAGCTGCTGTCTTTGTGCAGTTAGGGAACTCCATTTTGGAAGCATAAAAGGAATTAAAACAATTTCCATATGATTTTATGAGCACATGTAACGATACAGTATTGTAACAACCATTATAATTCGGGACAGAGAGGAGCACACAGTAGTCATAATACAACCACACAATAATTTATTAAATGTTAAAACACACAATAAAAGTCAACAGGATTCAACACAATGAAGGTCAACCTGGTTACCCTCCTTTTCAAATGTGAGCAGGCAGCCTCCCCCGTTTACGTAACGGTGTTGCCAGTCTAATGATTTCGCAGGACAGATGTATTCAGATGGGCAGTCCCTGCATTTGGCCGAATGGGCCGCTACTGGCTGAAGAGGGTCGTGATATGCAGAAAAGGACAGATTTGCCGGTTGCAGTTGGGGGAGGAGTTGAAAAGAGAGCTGTCAAGCTGGACACTTTGCACGTCCAGTCGAATGCTGAACCCACATCATGGAACATCGCACGATGTGTGCTTTATTGTAGAAGTGGAATTCAGATAGACAGATGTTTGAATTTAAAAAAATATAACAATAACCAAACATTGTTCATTTGAATAGTTTATGTTCTGCTTCATACAGTACCTGTTGTGTGTACAGGAAGAAAGTCAAACAAAAGCCTGTTTTATTTTAATACCAATAAAGGAGTCAGTATTTTTAATCATTTTGATTATTTATTTTTATGAATAAACATGACATTACTATGACAAACATGATATAGAATGATATAAACATGATGTTCTGTTATAAAAACAAGGAGTTGTGAGAGTTTTCACCCAGGTGTCAGAATAAACATGGTAATGGCATACTAAATACAGGGCCGTAACCACCATAGACATTGAGGGGGACATGTCCCCCCAAATATTCATAATAGTTGTCTACTGATATGGTGTTTTTCCAAGTTGATTATTAAATTATTACATTTGATGCTGTTGTCACATTGTGAGTCTGGACAATTGTGAATAAGCTGTGAATAAGCTGAGCTTGTGCAGCTCCTCTGGAGCAACTGCAGTGGCTGCGCCAGCCAGCTGCTTTCGAATTGCTCTCGTGGTACTTTGATGGCATACGTAACTGTGACGCGATGGTGGCACCGGTTCAAGTCGGACAAAATTTCTAACCAACATGCACTGCTTCAAATCCAGTGCCAAACGTTCTGTGCAGCGCTGCATGAAATCAAACACACCTAGTACGTTCGCATGCAGGACTCACATGCTCACTCCGAAGTTGGACTCCTTTGCTTGTGCAATAAAAACACGCTAACTCTCGTGAGAGCCCATGTGCCCTGCTTGTAGCTAAGGTGAATCTCATGGCGTTCTTGCAGCTCAAGAGTTCCTGTCATAAAAATAATGAAAACGCTCGTTTAATTGGTGAGCGCACCTGAAAGTCTTCCATGTGTTTTGTTAGTAAAGAGATAGGTTAATCTCCAAGGAACATTCATTTTGCCTAAGAAAATAAAATGATTGAAAAGGTCATTGCTAGAGGGATGGCCAGTTGGGTAGCCAGGCTTCTGTCCATGGTGGCATGGCCATCCCTGACCAAATCCTAGCTTTGCCCCAGCTTAATGGTCTTTTCTCCGCCTGTGTTTACAGCTGGCACATGAAAACCAGGCAATGGATGGAGAGAACCGTGTAATGCTACCAAAAATATGAAAAAGAATTTCCCAAAAAGCCTTACATCATTCATTTCTCATATTTTGAATCACCTTTAAGTATAATATTATGGGGAATAGCATAGGGAAAGATGTCTTGCCCCAGATAGGGGGTCATACGCCAATAGGCAACATGCCCCATTTTTCATGATTTAAGAAATTTTGTGCTAGCCTATATGTTAAAATGTATCAATAAATCCACGTTGTTCTTAAAGAGGCACCTTCCCCTGTCCAAATAGCACACGTACATCTCCGAGATGTCTGTTTTAGATCCTTTTGTATGGAAAGCATCCCTGTCTAATTAACTGGAAAGCATCCCATTCTAATTAACATCTTCTTGAAATCTTAAAGGGATAGTTCACCCAAAAATAAAAATTCATTCATTATTTAATCACCCTCGTCTTGTTTTTTTAGAAAACAATTATCTGCTCAATGATGTCATACAATAGCAGTTTATGGTGACCATCCTTTTCAAACTTCAAAAAGGACTCTAAAGTAGGCTATAATTCAGAAGTCATAAAATATTCAGGCTTGGTGAGAAACAAACTAAAATCAAACTTATTATTTAGTGAAAATCTAGACGACTTCATTAAGGCCCAAACATACTTCACCCAAGTACGCAAACGCAGACGCACCTTGCTACGCAAGCTCGATTCCACGTGTCATTACGAAGTGAAATGTTTCAGCACTCAATTCATAACCCATCGTAAGTACGCGCTGCATTCTCAGTGTTGTTGCAAGTGGTGCTAGAGTGGATTTTCTGTTTTCAGTCAACAACTGTCATGGTGGAGCAGCAATTTCAGGAGAGTCTTGCCGAATAATTTATACAAAAATATTTACGACCCCTCGTCCCCTCTCCATTCGAATAAAAACAGCAATTGAAAATGCTTGGCAAGAAATTGCAGCTTCCCTAAATTCTGATAACGACACTGTAAAGAGAAAATGGATATATCTATGGGACTGATTTGTCCGAACCAGGAAGAAATGGAAAGGCATCCACAACGGAGACGCCGCAACTAGCTATGGATATCTAGTCATTTTGTACATTTTGTGATGGCTTTTTGACTTCATAAAACTCTGGACAACAGAGTCAAATTTTCGTGATTCATTTTTGTGGCACCTAAAAAAACTCTATCGCCCCCTTGTGGTGTGAGGTTTGTAACCGCCAGAGCAACGCAAGAGCGCACGTAAATTATGTACAACGGGACCATGCGTTGGCCATGCTTGGTCAAGCGCTGGCGTCTGCGTTCGCATACTTGCCTGAAGTATATTTCAGCCTTTAGAGTGCAGGAGAGCAACAGAATACACAGCCCCATCTTCCGATATGGGGCATTCAAGTGAAAACTAATTTTGTTGATCTAAAAACAGGCCCACCACAGCGGCAGTAACAGCAGTTGCACACAAACCCCAGAATAAAATTACAAAACATGTCTGCAGTGTTTGAGGTCGAAGAATTCTATGACCAGACTTTGTTTGAACTGGAGTACTTGGAAATCAAACTGAGAGAGATGGCAGAACCTAAAGGCAACCAGTGTCCTCACCAGATGCAAATGAAATGCAATTTCCATGTTAATCAGACGTTTTGACCTAACCATCCGGGAAGAGCGACGCGACATTCTGTTGATAGCTTGGTTTCTATAAACGGCCCGTTATGAACTGGCACCGGTCCAAAATCTTTGTTATAACAGTATAGTGAAGATCTTATTTCTCGCCTAAAAACAACTTGATTTTGGTTGAGAATGTCACACCGACTGTTAACCTGAGGTCTCACTCTTTTTCGTCAGACTTTTGTCACACATTCCGGTTCAGAATGGAGAAGACGGGATACCTTTCTCCAACTTTCTCTCAGATTCTTCCAGTTTACTTTAAGTAAAACAATTCGAAAACATTCAAAACCTCAAAAACACTGCGGTATCCTGTACTCTCTGTCTGACTTTGACTTGACCGAACATTAGCTTGTTCGGTCAAGATTTCCTCTACATAATAAGTTAGATTTCAGTTTGTTTCTCACCAAACGTTTTTGTTATACTTAAGAACAAGGCATGAGTCCCATTGGATAATTTATTAGACTTCCGAATTATACTTTTGCATCCCTTTTGAAGCTTGAAGACGTGGTCACAACAAACTGCCATTGTATTACATCATTGAGCAGATCATTTCTTTTATTTATTTTTTATTTCTCCCTTATTGTGTCGAAAATAAAGAAATTCATATTTGGTTTAGAACAAGACAAGGATGAGTAAATAATGAATGAATTTAAAAAGATCAGATTTACATATTCTTAAATCATAAACATCTCAAAGACATCTGCTGAATGTCTTATTGACATCAGAAAGCAAACGTCTTATAGACGTATTGCAGATGAGCAAACAACCTAAAAAAAATGCCTTCCAGATGTAGACACACACACACCAGAGTATTGGCCTATACTGTTTGTACCGTCAGTTTGTCACAGGCATAACAAATTTTTTTTTTGTCTGAAGTGGCAATGATCAGACATATACAGGCATTGAAATTACAGTTCATTTCAACAGGTTCTATGAAAGATTTTAACAAGCTGGCACAGCACATATTGTATTAAAATTTGTAACTGCTAATTTTGAAATGAATAAATGTAAAATACAGAAATATGGCTTGTTTATTGATAGATGCTGATACATTGTTGGGGAGACTAGGCCAGTTGCTACACTGGGTTGTCTATATATATATATATATATATATATATATATATATATACAGGTGCATCTCAATAAATTAGAATGTCGTGGAAAAGTTCATTTATTTCAGTAATTCAACTCAAATTGTGAAACTCGTGTATTAAAGAAATTCAATGCACACAGACTGAAGAAGTTTAAGTCTTTGGTTCTTTTAATTGTGATGATTTTGGCTCACATTTAACAAAAACCCACCAATTCACTATCTCAAAAAATTAGAATATGGTGACATGCCAATCAGCTAATCAACTCAAAACACCTGCAAAGGTTTCCTGAGCCTTCAAAATGGTCTCTCAGTTTGGTTCACTAGGCTACACAATCATGGGGAAGACTGCTGATCTGACAGTTGTCCAGAAGACAATCATTGACACCCTTCACAAGGAGGGTAAGCCACAAACATTCATTGCCAAAGAAGCTGGCTGTTCACAGAGTGCTGTATCCAAGCATGTTAACAGAAAGTTGAGTGGAAGGAAAAAGTGTGGAAGAAAAAGATGCACAACCAACCAAGAGAACCGCAGCCTTATGAGGATTGTCAAGCAAAATCGATTCAAGAATTTGGCTGAACTTCACAAGGAATGGACTGAGGCTGGGGTCAAGGCATCAAGAGCCACCACACACAGACGTGTCAAGGAATTTGGCTACAGTTGCCGTATTCCTCTTGTTAAGCCACTCCTGAACCACAGACAACGTCAGAGGCGTCTTACCTGGGCTAAGGAGAAGAAGAACTGGACTGTTGCCCAGTGGTCCAAAGTCCTCTTTTCAGATGAGAGCAAGTTTTGTATTTCATTTGGAAACCAAGGTTCTAGAGTCTGGAGGAAGGGTGGAGAAGCTCATAGCCCAAGTTGCTTGAAGTCCAGTGTTAAGTTTCCACAGTCTGTGATGATTTGGGGTGCAATGTCATCTGCTGATGTTTGTCCATTGTGTTTTTTGAAAACCGAAGTCACTGCACCCGTTTTCCAAGAAATTTTGGAGCACTTTGTGCTTCCTTCTGCTGACCAGCTTTTTAAAGATGCCGATTTCATTTTCCAGCAGGATTTGGCACCTACCCACACTGCCAAAAGCACCAAAAGTTGGTTAAATGACCATGGTGTTGGTGTGCTTGACTGGCCAGCAAACTCACCAGACCTGAACCACATAGAGAATCTATGGGTAATTGTCAAGAGGAAAATGAGAAACAAGAGACCAAAAAATGCAGATGAGCTGAAGGCCACTGTCAAAGAAACCTGGGCTTCCATACCACCTCAGCAGTGCCACAAACTGATCACCTCCATGCCACGCCGAATTGAGGCAGTAATTAAAGCAAAAAGGAGCCCCTACCAAGTATTGAGTACATATACAGTAAATGAACATACTTTCCAGAAGGCCAACAATTCACTAAAAATGTTTTTTTTTTATTGGTCTTATGATGTATTCTAATTTTTTGAGATAGTGAATTGGTGGGTTTTTGTTAACTGTGAGCCAAAATCATCACAATTAAAAGAACCAAAGACTTAAACTACTTCAGTCTGTGTGCATTGAATTTATTTAATACACGAGTTTCACAATTTGAGTTAAATTACTGAAATAAATGAACTTTTCCACGACATTCTAATTTATTGAGATGCACCTGTATATATATATATATATATATATATATATATATATATATATCAATAGCTAACATCTACTGTATGAATGAATGAATGAATGTCACACTTACTGTGTATAGTGCTTTTCTGACACTACACTCAAAGCGCTTTAACAGGGTGTTCTCCTCAACCACCACCAGTGTGCAGCATCCACTTAAAGTGATGCCAGCCATATTGTGCGCCAGTATGCACACCTCACACCAGAACCAATTCACAGTATAATGAGTCAATAGTCCAGCATAAATGCTTGCATTGATACATTCTGATACATTGCATCCAAATGTAGGGTATTCAAAAATATTTGTTTGAAAATGTTGGCGGGTTTCATTTGGCATAGCGTTGTTCTTTGTTTACCAGGCATTAGACATCAAGTTGACAAAGCATATTGGTATAGTTCAGGCATTTGATCATTTTATTTACAAGGCAAAATATTATAAAACATAATTCATAAAAAGTACAAATATATAGAATCCATGAAAGCATAATTGTTTTTCTTCCAAGTATTAATGCTGTAAGTTGTTGCATCACCACAATTCACAAAACAGATTTTAACTCAACATTCTGATACTACTTAGTGTAATAGGCCTATAAATTACTACATTTATTTACAGCAGATACTCTTATCCAGAGCGATTAACAAATAGTGCTATAATTTTTTCATCTATAATTGAACAGATACTTCATATGACTATTTTAACTACATTGGCAAGTTTAATCATTGTAACAGTACCAATCAAAATAACAACAACAAAAAATCCTTTCGCGCTGTTTTTCTCCATTAACCTCCTCTGAGTCGCAGAGTCATGTGAATGGTGCTGTGGGATGTGATGTCGTACTCTTGCAACTTCTTTCCAGACTCCAGTTGTCTACCGTTGTAAATCAATCTCTGCTGATCCACAGGGACTCTTTCTTTGTTGAAGATCTTTTCCTGAAGTTGCTCTACGGTCTCATCAATGGAAACATCGTAAGTTCCTATGGAGCCTTTCTCGTTCTTGACGAACACCTGAAAAGGTCCAGGGTTCGTGATGAACAGCATCACTGTGGAGCCCGGGTGCAACCCGTAACTACTGAGGGTTCTGGAATCGTCTTCAAGGTCGATTCGGCGACCGTTATTAGCAGAAAGTTTCTGCTGAGGAGGTGACACTCTGAAGTCCCGCGAAATGAGCTGCTTCAGTTCACCAACTGTGGCGTTGTAGCCCACAGTCAGAGATGTCGTATCTCCATTAAACCCCTTTATTATTAGATCCATCACGAACCTGTCAAAATGAGATAAAAGAAAACATTAGTGTACAGTTTCAGCTACTGCAGCATCCTCTCATTAATTAAAAGTTTGATTTTACTTTCATAATGTGCAATATTTTCCTCTGCGTCTTACCGAGCTGTTCAAGTTTTCAGTTGATTACTTTTTTTCTGTCTTGAATAGGTAAGTCTGGTAGGTTACACCAACATTCAGTGATGTGGTCCGTGGTGGAGGCATTATTTATAAGGCATGAACATGCCCCTCCTGTTTCGTTTCCGAAGACTAGCTCATTTACTTTCGGTTTCCATTCCGCACTTAATCGCTGATTTGAGAAATCATCGATCAGCAGGGTGCAAGTACCGTGTTATCCAACAATATGCTACATATTTTTTTGACAAAACGTGATTCAGTTCATCATAAAAAAAATACAAATTATTTTAAATCAATTGTGTACTGTAGCCTAAACATTTATATGGGCTATGCATATTTGTTTTCGGTAATAAACATTAAAAGCAAATTTATTATTGATATTTTATCCATATAGACCTCGTAAATTTATTTATTTATTTAGTTATTTATTGCACTTCATAAACGTAAAAAATTAATGAAACCCAGTCATCCTGTCAAATTTATTTACCTGTTTTCATAAATTATATACACTACCGGTCAAAAGTTTTTTCACATTTAGAATAATAGTAAAGTCATCAAAACTATGGAATAACATAAATGGAACTATGGGAATTATGTTGTGACTAAAGGAAATCCAGAATAAATCACCAAAAAACCCTTTGCCTATAATTTGCAGACATGTACTCTTGACATTTTCTCAACCAACTTCTTGAGGTATCACCCTGGGATGCTTTTTAAACAGTATTGGAGGAGTTCCCATCTATGTTGGGCACTTATTGGCTGCTTTTCTTTATTATTTGGACCAAGTCATCAATTAAAAAAAATAAAAAATAAAATAAAAAAATGTAATTACATTTTAGTTTTATAATGAAATAAACTAATATGGTGGCACAATTATATTTTTTGTCTACAAAACTAATTTCAAACATTTAAGCATACACCTTCAGATCAAAAGATGTAATTTCATTTCAGTCAAGTGTTTCAAAACGTTTGACCGGTAGTGTATATTATATACACAATGTACATTAAACCCACCATCTCAATAACAGAGCAGCAGAGAGCAATAAGGAACTGTGCAATAAACAATGCATTTTATACTGCATGATTATAACAATATTAACGTGTGCAAAGTGGCGTAAGCACTACATCGGATATTACAGCGCGGATTTACATTGTAAGAACATTAGCTACATACATTTCTAAAAAAGTCTTAAAAACAGTCTCACAAAAAACAGCCTTGTCTCACGAAAGGGCTATTTTTCTGAACATTTTACAGCCATGATTCCAATCTTTTATTTATAGGGATAATAGAATTATTATAATTTTTTTTTTTTTTTTTTTATTTTTTATTTTTTTTTAAATGATTATAGTTATTTATTACCGGTGTAGTCTATGACCAGTAGCAGATGGAATATCTCATATGCTGGATTCAGTCGCATTATGCCTTCCTTAAAGTTGTCAGAATGTTATTTAGAGCTTTGTAGAGTCGCCAACAAAACATAAAGTCAAATCAGACATTTACACGTTATTTAATTTGTATGAAGACTTTGGCCCTGTCCAAATGGCACCCTCCGCCCTTATGGTCTTCCTCTGAGCGCAGACTGATGGGGCACTAGTCAGCAAGTCCATGAGGGGGCATGATTGGTAAAAGTGTGCTTTTGGGACAGACTTCAAGACTTCAATCAGATGACGCATTTTTTACATTATGTTTTTATTTACATGCAGTTTTACAAATTATTATTTAAAAAAGTCATGGTATTGATAGGGTTAAGGAACACACTTTAAACTAACTATTAAATATATGTTTTTATTAAATAATTTCAAGCAACACACTGACAATAAAGCATTAGATAATAAATAACCTCTGAAAAGTGCACATATGACTACAGCAACAAAACCCCATTGTTTTATATCTTTAGAGAACAAATAAACATTATTCAGACACATGGATGGTTACAGCTTAGAACACAGAAAAATATATAGAAAGAACATACCACCATTAATTCACAAAAATAGTTATAAAATACACACAGCCCACACTTCTGCAGGTATAAATAGCACTGTTATGGGGCTTTTCCACTGCACGGTACGGCTCGACACGACTGGACTCTGCTCGCTTTTTTGGGGTTTTCCACTGTGGATAGTACCTGGTACTTTTTTAGTACCACCTCAGTCGAGGTTCCAAGCGAGCCGAGCTGATACTAAATGTGACGTCAAAACCTTGCAGATCACTGATTGGTCAGAGAGAATCATCACTACCAGCATGACTGGATTTGCGACACAGGACATCAACCCGTTAGTTTTAAATTTAGCAATAGCGATAGCAGTATCATTTGTTCACGCGACTTTCGAATTGTGAAAAGAAATGGCTGTGTTCAAAACCACGCCGTGGTCAATAAACGAGGTGCAGACGTTCCTCTAGTTAGTACCCGAGGAGATGATCCAACGAGAGCTGGATGGGGCGACGCAAAACGAAAAAGTCTTTCAGGAATTGTCTCAGCTGTAGGCTGCACACGGCTACCACCGGACCTACCAACAGTGTAGGGAAAATTTAAAAATAACTTAAAAATGACTACAGAACCATCAAGGACCACAACAGCCGGAGTGGTTCAAACAGAAGAAAGTGGAAGTGGTTTGACCAAATGGACGCTATCTATGGCAATAGACCGGTGAGCAATGGGAGGAAGAGTGCCCTGGACTCAGCATTGTTGGAGTCCACGATGGAGGATGGTAGGTTTTGTTACGTTAATTCTATATTCTGCTTGAAAGCTTCACTTTATTTAGTTGACCAGCTGCTGGAAAGTTTGCTTCTAAAACAACCAGGCCAATTTAACTATTACACTTGTGTAAAATCACCATGCAACAACTGCTTAATGCAGCACAATGAGCTAGTAGCTAACAGCTAGCGGTCGTGCTATTGTTTATGATGATGTCACAGCAGTAGAGGCGGCGCAACTATGACGATCAGCCTATAATCCCACCCACGTTGAGACGCCACTAAACTGCAGTGGAAAAGCAAGCTCAGAAAAGTAAAGTGAGCAGAGTCGAGTTGAGTCGAACCTAACGTGCAATGGAAAAGTGCCTTTAGACCGAATGTTGCTATATCAATAAATATAAGCAATCTTACAAGCTAAAGCCATGTGCATTAAATTATTCTTTCCTATCTTGATATTTTAGAGACTCACAATAATTCTAAAATCCTCTTTGAAACAACAATAACAATAAATTGAATAGGAGTAATTCCATATCTCTGGAAAATTAAATAAAACAAAGTTTTGAACAAGTTCTACACATCAGACTTAAAAGTGATTCTATATACCCATGATAAGCAAGTGATCCGCTGTTGACAATCAGGAAAAAGCGATTATTAAATTAAATTTTTAATCCGCAATTGAACATCGCCTTGTCCGCCATGTTTTTTCCTCCAGCTCAGAAACTGGAGTCCTTCTAATTGGTCTGTCGCAAGGACTGTTGGGTAATGGACTGTCGTGAGCCCGGAGCAGTGCGGGCTTCGAGGAAGACCGCATCGAGGGCGCAAAGGGGGTGCTCGCGAGAACTCTCGCAAGCGCTAAAATCACAAATGGGACACACACTATGGACTCGTAGACTTCACAAGCACGTGCAACTGAAGGCCACGAGACCGCAAGTCCACATGAAGTGCGCCATTTTGGACATGGCCTTTGATTTCAGCAGATTTTCTTTAGGTTGAATGGCGAGTTGGTGTCATAAGCACATACCGCCACCTACTGTACATTGTGCATCCATCATGGTGACGCTCTTCTTTTTTTGTTTTTTGGCGATTCGCAGTCTATGTGAATCTCGCCACCTACTGAACTGTAATGCAATCATGATTTATTTAGTTCATCTTTTCCTTTAACCTTCCATTCTTTCGTTTTCCTTCTCTCCCTGCTTTCGTACACAACTCCCTTAAAAAAAAGGTGACGCTCTATCACATGCTGTGTATTATGTAGTGTATGCTTTCCCTGCGATGTCTGATCTGAGCTGCTGCATGTTCAGCTCCAATGCTCCGTCCACCACATCCAAGGTGTTTATTAATTTTATATGTGCACAATTAATTGGTATGTATCCTCCACTATTTAATTAGTATTTCACATTATTATGTCCTTCGATCAAGTCCAGTTTTTTCCAGAAATTCAATAACTACCCTACAATTTCCTCTATCTTCTAGTCCTTTTCCCAACAACCACCATAACGAATCCATATCTCCCTCCTTTCCTTTCTACCGAGTACTGTTTACATTTTAACATGAGATGTTCCTGTATCATGTTTTCCTATTATTGCCATAGATGCCTTAAGTCCCGTATGTCCAAATCTTAGATAATATCACCTCCTCTCTTCTCTTCTGTTCCATTCTATATTATATTTATTTTTGCGTACTGTTGGCTAAATATTATAGTACTGTCTTCCTAATTTACCACCATCCCATTCCCTCTGCCACTCATTTAATACTCCATTTCTAATTATTGATTTCATTTCCCTTCTAACTAATGCCACCTCTATATCTATTATTTTACTCCTTAGTACCTTTTTTGCTAGCATATCCACAACCTTGTTACCCTCTATTCCATTGTGTGCTGGTACCCAGCAGAATCAGAAGAATCAGAATCAAAATCAGAATGAGCTTTATTGCCAAGTGTGCTCACGTACACAAGGAATTTTTTTTTATTTTATTTTTTGGTGATAGGAGAAACAAGCAAGTGCACACAGATCATTACAGTGAGACACAGACTATAAAGCCCACTATCATCTCCAATGGTTTGAGCGTGTTCAGCTCAAGGTTGTTGTGACTGCACCCGACAGCCAGCTGTTCAACCTCCCATTTGTATGCAGACTCGCCAATGACCAATGACCGTGGTGTCGTCTGCAAACTTCAGGAGCTTGACAGAGGGGTCCTTTGCAGTGCAGTCATTCGTGTACAGGGAGAAAAGCAGTGGAGAGAGAACGCATCTCTGAGGAGCACCAGTGCTAATAGTGAGGGTCCCGGATATGATTTTCCCCAGTCTCACTAGCTGCTGCCTATCTGTCAGAAAGCTGTTGATCCACTGACAGATGGTGGTTGGCATGGAGAGCTGGGTCATTTTGGTTGAGAGAAGATCAGGCATGATGGTATTGAAGGCTGAACTGAAGTCCACAAATAAGATCCTTGCATAAGTCCCAGGTCTGTCGAAGTGTTGCAGGATATAATGCAGTCCCATGTTGACAGCATCATCCACAGACCTGTTTGCTCGGTAAGCAAACCGAAGGGGGTCTAGCACGGGTCCAGTGATGTACTTCAGGTAGACCAAAACCAGTCTCTCAAATGACTTCATGACCACAGATGTGAGAGCGACAGGTCAATAGTCATTAAGTCCTGTGATTTTGGGTTTTTTGGGGACCGGAATGATGGTGGAGCATTTGAAGCAGCAGGGAACTTCACACTGCTCCAGTGATCTATTGAAGATCTGTGTGAAGATATACTGTCTTTATGTGCTTTTTGGAGCTTCAAAGTTCTTGTCACAATTCACTTTCTATTGTATGGACCTACAGAGCAGAGATATTTTTCTTAAAATCTTTGTTTGTGTTCAGCAGAACAAAGAAAGTCATACACATCTGGGATGGCATGAGGGTGATTAAAAGTTGGGAGAATTTTCATTTTTGGATCAACTATCCCTTTAATATGTATTATCAATGACTACATGCCTCATTCTATGAATAGAATCCACATGAGATCGGTAAAATAAGTTGTTCTCACCACTTGATGATTTACAACAGTGCTTCTCAACCTTTTTTTATTTAAGAGCTCGAGCTTTAAGAGCTTTGCGCTCGTGCTGCTCTGTCCATTGAGCTGTATCCATTTAAAGAGCCATACAGGTGCATTAGCCGAGGTTGTATCTCAGCCTGTGTATTTGACGCTGCTAAACCAGATACTTCAGATGCGTCTCTAGACTTCAAAATCAGATGAACCGTGGTACAAATGCATACCAACCCGTATAATTGAGAACCAACTGATATTCTCCAAGTTTAGATAAACGTTTTAAAGCAAAGAGGAACTTGACGATAGATTTGATTATTATGACTGATAAACGCCCCCCATTTGTAACCTAACGCCCCTCTCTCTACTAATTTGCTCTCAGCGCCCCCTGACCTCCTTTGAATGCCCCCGTTGAGAACCCCTGATTTACAGTAATACATATGCAGTAGATAATGTGTAATTTGTCATGTTTACATTCTGAATTTATGGCCCTAAATGCTAACACTAACACGCTAGATGTGGCCATATGCACTCGTTACCAACTTATTGTATTTTATGAAGAATTTTGTAAAAAGAATCCACATAAAACTATGAAAAAGGTTTTTATACTTGTTTTATACTTGTGTCAAACAGGTCAGGGAGATTGGGCAGAAGTGTAAATGTCTTATAGTCTACAGACAAAGACATGAATGAAGCAGCAAATCAAACAACAAAGTGAATGGGCACGATTGGGTCAGTATATTTGGTTCCTTTTGTAGACCAATCCAAAACAAAAAAAAATCACTATTTGAACAATCTTACAGATGTAGGTAAGTTTATACCAGCTCTGCAACTCTGCACTCCAGTGTGTTCATGTTGACCGATCTTGACTGAGTGAAGAAATAAACTAAATTAAAAATTAAAAAGATGTAACGCAACTTTAGTTTACTTGGCTAGTCACTTTTGCTGACTAGCTAAACATTACAAGACTATGCAAGATGCTAACTAACAGACTGCCACATTTTTAATAAAGCTAAACACATTTTGTTTTTAATGAACTTGCATTTAAAATTTTATTTTTACTATGGTTAAATCAACCTTCGGTGATACTGTACCTTCCAAAATATATATATATTTTTTCCTCAATTTACTCTCTACACAGTACTGATATGGCAATAAATTAACAAATGAGGTTTCATCATATCAGTGTGTGTAGACATTTTCAAACCATGTGTGTTACAACTAGCCCTACTCTCCTCTACTAACAATATTAAGATTAAAACCTATAAGTGGACTCCAGACGGGAAAAAATGCTACAAGAGTGTAGAATATTTTTCCTTCTAAGGCTGGCATTAAATGAAAGTACAAAGTGACCTGGTCATACAATAAAAAGGTAAAAATCATGACGTACTAGGGTTCTATTGTGTATCAAGGCCCAAATTTAGATGGAAATAAATTAGATACACAGAGACAGAGTGCACAAGAAGGAAAAAGTATAAACAACAATAAATAAAATGTTCACTATAGTCAGTTGCACCCGGTCTTCTTCGGTCCACAGACTGCAACTAAGGTTTGAAAGTCTCATCTGCAATATCAGTGCACTTTATGATTCTAAAAGCTTCTAAGCATACCAGTCATGTCATAAGAAATCACTTCTACAGAAGTTAAAAATCTTGGTCAGCGCAGACTTTCAGACAAGCAGGTGAGACACCATCTGGGCCTGAAGCTTTCCTAGTCTTTCTTTCTAGAAGACCTGGCACACATCCTCCTCACAGATCATAAGTGCAGGTTGAGTAGCAGGAGGGGGTAGGAGGGCAGTTCCAGGAGGTGTTGGTATGTGTGTGAAGTGAAGATCACGGCAGGGGAGGGGTGTGAGACTGGGCTTTTCAAACCTGCAGTAAAACACATTTAGTTCATCAGCCATTTGTTGATTCTCTTGAGTGAGGGGGAGGTGTCTTATACTTGGTAATGCTTTTTAGGCCTTTCCACACAGGTGCAGGATCGTTGGCTTAAAACTGTTTTTTCAGCTTTTCAGAGTAGCTTCTTTTAGCCACTCTGATTTCCTTGGTCAATGTGTTTCTGGCCTGGTTGTACAATATTTTATCCCTACTTCTATAAGCATGACGAAGCTGTCTGAGTTTTCCTGTAAACCATGGTTTATCATTATTGAAGGATAAATAAAAATGTCCTAGTAGGGATGCACATATTCTCACAGAAACTGATATATGATGTCAAAGTATCTGTGAGCTCGTCCAGGTCTGTGGCTGCAGCTTCAAAAACACTCCAATCAGTTTATTCAGAGCAGGCTTGTAGTTCCAGCTCTGCTTCATTAGTCCATCACTTTACAGTCCTTACTACAGGCTTAGCAGATTTCAGTTTCTGCTTGTAGGTCAGGAGAAGATGAACAAGACAGTAATCAGAGATTCCTAAAGCTGCGCGTGGGACAGAGTGATATGCATCCTTACAGTGGTGTAGCAGTGGTCCAGTATATTTCTGTCTCTGGTGGGGCATTTGATGTGTTGCTTGTATTTCGGCAGTTCATGGGTGAGGTTAGATTTATTAAAATCTCCCAGAATAATGATAAGAGAGTCCGGGTGTTATTGCTCCGTGTCTGTGATGTGATCAGCCAGCATGCTTGTGGCGGGATATACACACTCACCAGAATAAAATAGGAAAACTCCCATGACGAGTAGAAAGGCTTACAGTTGATGAAAATTGCTTCTAAATTAGGACAGCACATCTTCAATGCTGTTATATACACTATATTGCCAAAAGTATTCGCTCATCTGCCTTTAGACACATATGAACTTAAGTGACATCCCATTCTTAATCCATAGGGTTTAATATGACGTTGGCCCACCCTTTGCAGCTATAACAGCTTCAACTCTTCTGGGAAGGCTTTCCACAAGGTTTAGGAGTGTGTTTATGGGAATTTTTGACCATTCTTCCAGAAGCGCATTTGTGAGGTCAGACACTGATGTTGGACGAGAAGGCCTGGCTCGCAGTCTTCGCTCTAATTCATCCCAAAGGTGCTCTATCGGGTTGAGGTCAGGACACTGTGCAGGCCAGTCAAGTTCTTCCACACCAAACTCGCTCATCCATGTCTTTATGGACCTTGCTTTGTGCACTGGTGCGCAGTCATGTTGGAACAGGAAGGGGCCATCCCCAAACTGTTCCCACAAAGTTGGGAGCAAGGAATTGTCCAAAATCTCTTGGTATGCTGAAGCATTCAGAGTTCCTTTCACTGGAACTAAGGGGCCAAGCCCAGCTCCTGAAAAACAACCCCACACCATAATCCCCCTCCACCAAACTTCACAGTTGGCACAATGCAGTCAGACAAGTACCGTTCTCCTGGCAACAGCCAAACCCAGACTCGTCCGTCAGATTGCCAGATGGAGAAGCGTGATTTGTCACTCCAGAGAACGCGTCTCCACTGCTCTAGAGTCCAGTGGCGGCGTGCTTTACACCACTGCATCCGACGCTTTGCATTGCACTTGGTGATGTATGGCTTGGATGCAGCTGCTCGGCCATGGAAACCCACTCCATGAAGCTCTCTACGCACTGTTCTTGAGCTAATCTGAAGGCCACATGAACTTTGGAGGTCTGTAGCGATTGACTCTGCAGAAAGTTGGCGACCTCTGTGCACTATGCGCCTCAGCATCCGCTGACCCCGCTCTGTTATTTTACGTTGGCTACCACTTCATGGCTGAGTTGCTGTCATTCCCAATCACTTCCACTTCGTTATAATACCACTGACAGTTGACTGTGGAATATTTAGTAGCGAGGAAATTTGTGGACGACTGGACTTGTTGCACAGGTGGCATCCTATCAAAGTACCACGCTGGAATTCACTGAGCTCCTGAGAGCGGCCCATTCTTTCACAAATGTTTGTAGAAGCAGTCTGCATGCCTAGGTGCTTCATTTTATACACCTGTGGCCATGGAAGTGATTGGAACACCTGAATTCAATTATTTGGATGGGTGAGCGAATACTTTTGGCAATATAGTGTATGTACACCAACTTTAGTTGATGTAAAAGTATGTTCCACTGTCTCTCGTTTTCCCCGATGATTCCGCAATGCAATCTGCTCTGAACAGCTGGAAGCCTGGCAGATGTAACGCGGTATCCGGGATGGCTTCATTCAGCCAGGTTTCCGTGAAACACAGAGCAGCAGAGTTAGAAAAGTCCTTATTTGTTTGAGTGAGCAGAAGCAGTTCATCCATTTTGTTGGCGAGGGAGTGGACATTCACCAGATGAATACTCGGCAGCGGAGTCGTAAAGCCACGTTGATGAAGCTTCACAAGTGTGCCGGCATGCTTCCCTTGCTTGCATATCTTGGAGCACTTGTAGAACACTGCTGTGCCTCCAACTAAGATGTCTAATAAAACATCGGCATAATCAAACACCGGCAAAAAATTATCAGGTATGCTCCGCCGAATATTCAGCAGTTCATCCCTGGTGAAACTGATTGGGAGGGCCACCCCCGAAAGCGAGAAATGCTTTAGTAAGTGTGAAAAAGACCTATTCTCACAATTTGTTTTTCTGGAGTTTGTGTGTGTGTGCAATCAAACTTGCTGCTACTCAGAAAAAGATCCATAGTAGTTTCAAAACAATTAAATATAAAATGGTTTTATTAACTGTAAACAATTACTATATCAGAGTTTCATGCAGGCACATAAGATAATTTGGAATGTGAAGGTATTCCCCATGATCACGTGACTGATTGGGGAAACCCAGGTAAAGCGCTGCAGTCATAGAGAGGGGCAACCACACCTGCTCCATTCTGGACTTTTCTACATTCTACACTGGACAATACCTTACATGTATTAACCTTAAAGGAATATTCCGGGTTTAAAACTTGTTCAGGTCAGTTGACATCATCTGTGGCATAATTTTGATGTTGACACATTTAATATTTAATATTAAATGTTGACACATTTGCTTTTCTTTAAAAAAGCAAAAATCGAGGTTACAGTGAGGCACTTCCAATGGAAGTGAATGGGGCCAATTTTTGGAGGGTTTAAAGACAGAAATGTGAAGCTTATAAATTTATAAACATTCTTACATTCATTCTTCTGTTAAAACTTGTGTATTATTTGAGCTGTAAAGTTGTTTAAATCATCGTTTTTAAGGTCGATTTAAGGTTTATGGTGTCACATCATCATGGCAACGAAGTTGTAAATACTGGATAGAACTTTACACAGAAAATCATGTTAACATGCATATTGTGTACGTCTTATGGCTATAATTTTGAAACAGTGAGTATTTTAAAGTTTGGACTTATTCAATTCCACTGTAAGTGCCTCACTGAAACCCAGATTTTTGTTGCTTTTTTTCAAGAAAAGGAGAGACGTGTCGAAACTAATTTTTGTGGTAATCAACATTATGCCACAAATGCTGTTGATTGAGCTTAACTTGTATTGAACTCACAATATTCCTTTAATGGTCTTTTCTCTGCCTGTGTTTACAGCTGGCACATGGAAACCAAGCAATGGATAGAGAACAGTTTAATGCCACCAAACATAAGAAAGAGAAGTTCCCGAAACGCCTTCCGTCATACGTTTATCATATTTTTAACCACCTTTATGTATAATATTAGCCAGATGTAAAGGGAAAGATGTGGCATGACATGTGGTAAGACGTCTTGCCCCAGATAGGAGGTCATTGTATCAAATTTTCACAGGCATCTTGAAAATTCTGACTCTACAGTGGCAATTATCAAACTCAGACAGGCTTTGAAATGACTCTAACAGTACACTCAACAGGTTCTATGAGAGATTTTGACATGCTGGCACATCACATATTGTAATAAGATACAGAAATATGGCTTGTTTATTGATAGATTTTGATACATTGTAGGGGAGACTAGGCCAGTTGCTACAGTGGGTTGTCTTCGGATCTCTATATCAATGGCCAGCATCTAAAGGATGAAGTTATGAGTCAGTAATCCAGCATAAACCCTGATGTGTGTTTTCACCTGGAAGATGTATTTTATTTTTTATTTTTACATTGTTTGCTCATCTGCAATACGTCTATAAGACGTTTCCTCTCAGAAGGCAATAAGACATTCAGCAGATGTTTGTAAATCTGATCTTTTTAAGATGCTTAAGATGTTAATTAGATTGTGTTGCATTCCAGATGAAAAGATCTAAAACATTAATCTTGCACATGTATGTGTGCTATCTGGGAATGCTTGTATTGAT
Source organism: Myxocyprinus asiaticus (assembly GCF_019703515.2). Taxonomy (NCBI): domain Eukaryota; kingdom Metazoa; phylum Chordata; class Actinopteri; order Cypriniformes; family Catostomidae; genus Myxocyprinus; species Myxocyprinus asiaticus. Next base: position 14,884,221 of record NC_059346.1, on the reverse strand, counting down.
GCATTCTGATACATAACATCCAGATGTAGACTATACAAAAATATTTGTTTAAAACTGTCAGTCAATATGATAGGGGGTTTCATGGGGCATAGTGTTGTTGTTCTTTGTTTACCAGGCATTAGACATCAAGTTGACAAAGCACAATGCATGGTTTAGTTCAGACATTTTATTTACAAGGCAAAATATAATTCAACATCATACATAAAAAGTGAAAAAAATATATAGATTACATAAAGACATAATTTAGCTTATTCCATGTATTAATACAATTGTTGCATTCCTGATAGCATATGTACGTCACCTAGATGTCTATTTGATGTGTGTTTACATCTGGAAGATGTATTTTTTTCGGTTGTTTGCTCATCTGCAATACGTCTAAAAGACGTTTCCTCTCGGATGTCAATAAGACATTCAGTAGATGTTTTTGGCAGAGGAAGAGGGAAATAATTGGAAGAGCGACAGCAAATCTGTCTGATGTGAACTTTCTAAACTCCAAGGAGGACAAATGAGAAACAGTCTAAGAGTAAAAGGTCAGACGAATATAAACTAAAAAAGAAGGATTATGATAAGTCGAGGGCTAGGAGCCACGTCAACATCAGCGAGGCTTTTCAGCAGTGGAGAGACCTCTGAGAGATAAAAGGCTTGAAGACGGATGCAGAAGTTGCTCCTTTCCTTCTCGATAAGTGGGTAACATAAATTGTGCTATGTTTCACAGAACCCATATATGCTGTTGTTGTGATGTTGCATTTAGTAGCATGTGAGTTGTGAGTGTCTGAAGCTGGTGTGCGTCAAATTTGGGGGGCGGAGCTTCCAAAGGAGCACTGAAGGAGGGGTGTGTTTGTTTTGGCAGTTGAGTTCGAATGTCAACAGTGTTTCTCAGTAATCGCTGAGTGCACCTTTAATATGTTTAGCAGATGTTATTTAGAATGTGATGCTTTCCAGATGAAAATATCTAAAACAGACAAAATTCGCAAAACAGATTTTAACTCAATATTCTGCTACTACTGAGTGTAATAGGCCTATAACTTACACTTTATTTACATTTAAAGCAGACACTCTTATTAGAACCCTTCTAAAAACGGGACACTACAAGATAAAGGCGCGGTCACACATACCCTTTGCATAGCGAAATTCCGCGGGCGAAGATGGCATGGCCGGATGTTGAGCGCGTGTGAATTCAGCCAAATATAACTGCTAAGCAGCCTCTTTTTAATGCTGCACTTCATACTCTGGCAGAGTAAAGTTGAAAAGAAACTCACTGCTAAAATTATATCCTTGTCCATTGTGTGTAATCAGTTTAGCTGTGTCGAAGCACTGCCAACTCAGGGGTCAATGCCAGAACCAATCAACTTCCTATTGGTCAACGCGGCGAATGTTCGCCGCAAAGTTCATCAAACTTGAACTTCACGCGAAATCCGCGAGGGGAGATTTTTCGCCACCGGAAATCCATCGAGCGAAAATGGGCGGCGATCCATATACATTTTAGGGCGGTACACAGGCGGGGAGACAATCTGACGTTTTTCCTTATTTATGTATGTCTATGGAGGAGATGCTTCATTACGCTGAATAAACTGCTTTTGTGTGGAAACAGCTAATCATTTAATGAATTGACCGCTTTTCCGGTAATCTTCAACATGTTTAACACTAAACAATCATTTTTGGAAAGAACTATGTGTTGAGTTTAATAAGATAAATGCTGTATTATAAGAGAAAACACAGACAATTTTGCGACTGGAAGGTGTCAGTTTACGACTCTCCCCATTCATCTATATGGTATCCGCAAACGGCGACTAACTGTCGTAACATGCTAGTAACGCTCTCTCATGTGGTTAAAAAAGCGGAGGTTGATCTCCACTCTTATCTAGAGCCACAAACAAAAAGTGCTTTAGTTTTTTACTTCTAAACCTTCTATGATTGAACAAATACATTTCATTAGGACTATTTTGCCTACTGTGGCACGTTTAATCAGTACCAATAATAATAATAATAATAAAATTAATAATAATAATAATTAAAAAAATTAAATCTGTTTTTCTCCATTAACCTCCTCTGAGTCGCAGAGTCATGTGAATGGTGCTGTGGGATGTGATGTCGTACTCTTGCAACTTCTTTCCAGCCTCCAGGGGTTTACCGTTGCAAATCAGTCTCTGCTGATCCACAGGGACTCTTTCTTTGTTGAAGATCTTTTCCTGAAGTTGCTCTACGGTCTCATCAATGGAAACATCGTAAGTTCCTATGGAGCCTTTCTCGTTCTTGACGAACACCTGAAAAGGTCCAGGGTTCTTGATGAGGAGCATCACCGTGGATCCTGAGTGCAACCCGTAACTACTGAGGGTTCTGGAATCGTCTTCAAGGTCGATCCGGCGACCGTTATTAGCAGAAAGCTTCTGCTGAGAAGGGTGATGATCTCTAAAGACCTCCGATATGCGCTGCTTGAGCTCACCAACTGTGGCGCTGCTGTCCACAGTCAGACGCTTCTTATTTCCATTCAGCCGTGTTACTTCCAGCTCCATCATGAAACTGACAAAATGAGGTAAACAGAAGAAAATAAAACAACAACCTTAATGTACACAAATATTATACTCATTCAACGTCTCCGTTGCATTTTACAAGTCTGATATTTCTTTTGCATACTTTTAATTATTTATCATTTAACATTCGTCAGTAAATCATGTTTCAGTGGAGTAAACGACTTACCGAGCTGTTGACATCTTCCGCTGAATAGTAGCCTATTGTTTTTTGTTTTGTTTTTTTTATGGGAATCACACTGACCGAACTCACAACTAAATAATCTGGCACCGTTCAGAGGTTTATAAGGCATCAACTCATGCCCCGCCTCAAAACAATGTTTCGTTTCCGAAGACTTGCTCAGTAACTTTCTGTTTCCATTCTCCGTCTAATCGCTAATGTGAGTCCTGAGAAATCATCGATCAACAGGATGCACAGAGAAAACAGGCATATCTGGTTAACCAAGAAAGTATTTTGCTGGAAGATATTTATTTAATAAAAAATTAAATAAAAAATAAAAATAAAAAAACCACACAAACGTGAATAAATAATAATTGTTATTATTTACGTTGTATAAATATAGTATTATAAGATATAGTGTGTGTGTGTGTGTATATATATATATATATATATAAACTGGACATCAAGGATAATTGGAATCAGGGACTTTCCCATGATCAAGTGATAATATAAACACAGATGAAGTGACCCCGATTCATAAAGAATAACCAATATTTTCAGCATATATTAACATTTAAATAGTTTAAATTTACTCTCAACCTGAATCATAGGACCAACTATTAAGATTTGTTAGTAAAAAAAGAAAGTATGCCTTTAAAGTTGCACTCAGTCATTTTTTTCCTTATTAAAAAAGTTTAACTCCTAAAGACAAGAATTGTAATTTTGCAAAATATGTAGAAAATCATGAGCACTCACATTAAAATGAAGACTCCAGTCATATCAGTAACCTTATAAAAGCTGATTTATTTTACATGGAGAGGGTCCACACATGGGGGCTGCCATGTTAGAATCACATGACCTGCCGAATACTACTCGCTTAATCACAGTGACCGTCCTGTTATTTGACACTTTCACTCATTGATTAAAGTAATGGCTGACTATGAATACTACATTTCTATAATGGCATCTGACACTGAAAACTTTTGATTTTAAATGATGCTGCATCCAAGCTGCTAGATGTCAGTGTAAGTCTAAGATGACACAAAGACAAAAGTTACTGAGTGCACCTTTAAAAATACTTTTTCCAGAGCACGCGTTCATCTCCGAGATGCCTGTTTAAGAGTGTTTCATCTGGAAAGCATCACATTGTAATTAACATCTCAAAAAGGGAAGATTTACATACATTGAAAATAATAAACGTCTTAAAGGCAACTGCTGAATGTCCTTTTGACATCTGAGAGGAAACGTCTTATAGGCGTATTGAAGATGAGCAAACCATCTTAATAATATGTCTTCCACATGTAAACACACACATCAAATAGTTGTCTGGGTGATGTACTCTTAAAACGTGATTTCACTGCAATCTGTACATTTAAATTTGTAAATTGGAAGTTTACTTAATCCATCTGAGTTGGGACTACATGAACACTTTTTGTGGAGTTAATGTAGCATTGATGAAACTGGGCAGGTGATTTCCATTTTCCAGCATACTTTGCATGGGACTCGATAGGGAGAGGTAATGTGTTTTTGTGCAAGATGAATACAAAGAGGGATACTTGTTAGTGTTTATTGTTTTGTTAAATTGAGATTAACCATTATGGTGAAGAGTGAATAAGGACAGGCAGACATCACACAAATTGATTGCTTGCTTTGTGAGCAAATGCTGTGCTAACCATAGTATAGTTATTACTACACTGTAAATAATGCTTCCAACCAGCATGTATTTATCATGCTAACATTGACTTTCACTAGTCAGTAGATAAAGAAATTAAAGAGATATATTTCAGTTACATTCAAATGTCTAATTGTGTTGGGTTTACCCAATTTAACTAGGTTCTTTCTACATAAAGTGTTTTTGTTGAGATTACACAGTAATTTTAAGTTAAGAAAACTCATTTCAAACATATGGAACCACTGTCTACGACTGAATCAAGTTCAGCTTGTATGTGTGCTATCAGGGTTAATACTTTTTAAACTTGTAAAATTAAACAGTCTAGCAGATCCAGATGCTGCAAGTAATATAGCTCACCTATTTCCTTAAAATATGTTTGGAACATTAGTAACACTCCAGGCATATCTCAAAAGATGAAATATATTTTTATTATAACTTAAGTAACAGCCAGTATGATGTTTCAGTCAAAATTCAGAGTGTTTAAGCATTGCAGATCTCTCTTCTCTCTTTGGCAGTGGTATGTTTCCTGTGTTAAAAAGAAAAAGAGGAATGGATTATTCCTTAATGCAGAGATTGAGACAAATATTTTTAGTAATATTTAAAAAGATTCAAATTGGATAGGCCTAATGCAGATGAATCTGGTTTAAAGAACATTACATCAATAAATCAAAATTGAAGCCTAATAAAATTTCATCTTTCACTTCTATCTATGATTAAATCATTAAATCATACAAACCTCAATAATCAATGTTGTTAGTTTGATAAATGTGCTTTAAAATTTCTGTAAGTAAAACTTAATATTTTTACAGTAGTTTCTTACCTGGAGGTGCAACAAAGTATTCCTCTACTGTGTTTTTAGCCAGCTGGAGCAGTTCTTCCGCACATTCACCCTCGGTTACAGTATCATCTCTCAGATACAGAGCTCTGTACACAACAGAAACACAACAATTTAGTTAAAAGAAGTTTAGCTTCTATAAAATCAGCATGTTAACTTAACACTGCACTTTGAGTAAACTGGAGTGGTGCTGCCTTTCAAGATCAATTGGTACATTACACCAATGTGAGGTTGTTGGGGATGGTTCACCCAAAAATGTAAGGTGAACCCACATTATTTACTCACCCTCATGCCATCCTATATGTGTATAAGTTTCTTTCTTCTGCTGAACACAAACAAATATTTTTAGAAGAATATCTCAGCTCTGCAGGTCCATACAATGCAAGTGAATGGTGACCAGAACTTTCAAGCTCCAAAAATCACATAGAGTCCAGAAAAAGGAATCCATACGACTCCAGTTGTTTAATATATGTCTTCTGAAGCGATGCAGTCACTTTGGTGATTCAAGTTCTTTTTTCCCCATAAATCTCCACTTTCACTTTTAAAATGTTAAAGAATGTTAAAGTGGAGATTTATAGTAAAAAGGGTCTTAAATATTCATCTGTTTTTCACCGACACTTAACATATCACTTCTGAAGATACAGATTTAACCACTGGAGTCATATGGATTACTTTTATGCTGCCTTTGTGATTTTTGGAGCTTCAAAGGTCTGGTCACCATTCATTTGTATTGTATGGACCAACAGAGCTGAGACAATCTTCTAAAAATCTTTACTGGTGTTCTGCAGAAGAAAGAAAGTTACGTTAATGATGAGAGAAATTTTCCATTTTGGGTGAACTATTCCTTTAATACAATAGAATTCCACTACAAGGCATACTTGGGTGTATCTGAGCAGAACTATTGAATTAAGGTTAAAAATACAGCAGTGGAAAGGTTCTGTCTCACCTGTCCTCTAGAACAGAGTCCATTGGTTCTACACCATTTGTATCAACGACATGAAGTTGATCAGCAAATCTAATGGCTTTCTCCAGACAGTCCACCCCTTCTTTACTGCCAAAGTCTACAAGGGCTAATCTCTCCAATTTGTCCACTAAGTCAGGTGACACTTTTGTTGGCTACAAATAATAGTTACAAAACGTGACATTGTTACTCTCTTCAGGAAATCATGAACTCTCAACGGGGCAATGCAGTACAATATTGAAAACATTGTCAGGACAATAATTCATAAAGCAAATTACTTAAAATAGTAAATAATCCAAAACATGACACTGTATAAGCAATACTTGTTGTCAGACTATGGCGATGCGCTGTTTACTGCATCTGAAAAATGTGATTCTACTGACCACTACTGTAAGGTTCAAGAAATGCTGTACAAAATATACACGAATAAGTAAAGCTAAACATCTTTATGTGGGGTAATGTTATCATGCACTACAACTGAAACTCAGACACATAGGTGACGCTAGCTGTTCACAATTTTTACTTGTTATATTCTTAGGGTATGCTTTTTAAAAATAATAATAATAATATATATATATATATATATATAAGTCAGTTTCTGCCATTCCATAACTTATTAAATATTGGCGCTTTTTTACCTACATTTAAACAGTGAAAAAGTTTTAAATTAGAAAATATATAAAAGGTGGTAGCCTTAAAAACAACATTCTAAGTAATAAATAGTATAAAATGAAAACATATACAACACAAGTGACAACCTGCCACGACATGACATTCATGAAAAATACCCTTTTCCTGAGAACAACCTTTTGGGTAATATCTACATTCATTATATAGTTGCCTTAATATGTGGCAAGTGTTTATTGTGTTTACTTGTTTACCGGTGGAAGTTGGCTTTCACCTATGGGCTCCCATGTAGGCACCTGAGAAACCTAAAATGTAACAACATGCAAAATGTTCATATTAAGTGCATCCACACATTACTGAGACATTTCAACCTAACATCTTTACTTACTACACTAAAACGTCTGCGAATGAATCACAATTACTTTGGAGTCCCAAGTAGAGCTACTCGATTCCCTTTTAGATGTCCAAAGGCACCAAGATATTCTGCTGGCCAATCTGTGCGCGCCTAGTAAGGGCAGCTCCAGTACTGTGCGCCGCGGATGCAGAGGCCGCAGCCCCCTTGAAGTTAATGCTGAACATTTACACAACGTACACAACATTTTACAACGGCCTTCTAAAATCTGTAAAATTGCTGCACGCGCGGAGTCATATGAACACGTTATTCAAAGAAAACCTTTTTATGAGGTCCACTTTCTTGCCAAGGGCTCTGCAGACTTCTGAGCGAGAGAGGTAGAAAAAAAAGAAATGGTTTCACCGGAAGTTGTAACAGTTACGGATTAGTACGTATTTTTTTAGATGAGGCGGGTATGTAGTACTGCAAGAGCCCGGATAGCTCAGTCGGTAGAGCATCAGACTTTTAATCTGAGGGTCCAGGGTTCAAGTCCCTGTTCGGGCGGATGTTTTTTACTCCCCTTTTCTTTCTTCCTTCCTCTCACATGCAATTTTAGCATTTCTTGCAAACTTGGTCCAACTTGAGAAACAGGTAGGCACGGAAAAACTAATGAAAGCGTGAATATAGCGACAGGAAAACTATGTATTGACCAATTTTTTCATGAATATGATGTGAGGATGGATACATGCAATCTATTTTGCAGTCAGTGGTCAGCAGTACAATACATTAAATAAAATTGCAAAATATTATTATACAATGTATTTAAATAATAACAACAACAACAACAACAACAACAGTAAAACAATACTGTAATATTTTTTATGGCATGTATGGCCAAAATTCCAACAAAATGTTAAATTATTTTTAATCATTGAAAAATCACTACAGATGCAAGAAAATGATAGTTGTTGGAAAATTAAGAATTCCATTTTATTTAATTTTTTAACAAGTACATTTACCATTTAATATAGATTTTAATTTAACACTTTTTGTAGTAATTGACAACAGCGTAGCAAGAACTTTCACATAAAAAAGCAAAGACAAAATGCATAAATTCAGATTGAAATAAATAAGTTTAAACAACACACAAATTATAAATCTTTTAAAAATTGTTTTGCTCATAAATCAACAAGATGCATTGCAGGACAATGATTATTAAGCATTGCTCATGTCTGGTCACATTAATTACTTAGAATCCTTAAATTAGCATTTAATCTTAGTTTTTAAAGTCTCATATGTATCTATCTAATGCATCTCAGAGTCCAGAATACACTTCTGTACATTGTTTATTTAATTGCCTTTACTGTTCTTGCCTACATAGTCATTTTAGTCTTACGTTGCTGATTAGACATGTGAAAATGATGCTTAAGATCTGATACACATTGTGATTGCACCTCATTGTGGTTATACCTGATCAACTACAGGTTTCAGTTCTGTAGTTTTGTTAGTTTGATCATATGATCAATACTTCATTGTGAGATACAATAAAAGCTTGCTAATACAAAAAATGTGGACAGAGCTACAGAAGAGGATAGTGTTGTTGGCGGATGAAGAAACACAATATGCGTGTTATTCAACAATTCATTCTATAATGTAAAAATAACAACAGCACTGATGATTTTAATTTGACTGTAAATTTCCATTGTGAAAACCATGTAACTATTGACACTAAAGTTAATAATATAGATTCTCTCTATATAATAAATATAGCTTGTATTTTTTTATACAGTTCACAAACAGCAGGAATACATCAAGCAGACAAGGCTTTGCGGTAGTGACTGTAAACACTGGCAAAATAGACAATCAAATGAGTGTTCTTATTTTCATATTTCTATAGCGGTCCCGGTCCACACGCGCAAACTCAGATGTAAACATCAAATCTGAAAAATAAATCTCAATGCTGGACTTTCATAAAGGTGACTGAAAGCAAGACACCATTTTACTGAAACACAGTACTGACTCAGAAACATTACAAATCAGATGAAAAACCCAAATACATTTTAATTACTTACTGACATTTTGACATTCTGATACATACAGGCATTTCTTGGTATTCTCCAATTACATACTGTGAGATACAATAACCTGATCAGATTTAGTGAAACAACTCACAGCAAAGACAGACTCTGAAATAAGCAGGTTATAGAAACACATGTTGAAAGGCCTGAAGACTGAAAGCACAGTGACCCCTACTGCTACAGTTGTACACAGAAAAGTCTGGATAACTAATAAGTGGCACATCAGAATACAGAATACTACTTCAGTGTACAGGTCATACATGGCCTAACGGTATAATGCAGCCACAATTAAATTCTGTATCGTCATGCTCCGTAGCAGCATCTACTTATGCATAACATTTTATGTACCATGACTTGTGTACAGTAAAACCTGATAAGAGAGCCAAATGACCCTATAAAAGAAGAGCACATTGATTGATTCCAGGTAGATTAGGATGTTAGGCTTTGAAAATGTTATGCTACCTCCCCCATATACTTTTAGCCAAATGTTCCCCATTGTTTTGTAGCAAGGGTTCCCTATCTGTCACTCACTCGACGTTGTGTCAATGTAGTGACACTAGGGGTCACTCTTGGGAGCCCGAGACACCTCTGGTCTTTGATAAAAGGCCAATGAAAATTGGCGAGTGGTATTTGCATGCCACTCACCCGGACATACGGGTATAAAAGGAGCTGGTATACAACCACTCATTCAGATTTTCTCTTCGGAGCCGAACGGTCATGCTCACTGAACTGAATTCCCTCGACTGTTCATTCACCTCTGCTGGATCTGACGGCACATTTCAGCGGCTTCTCCCTCCTCTGCACTGGTGCACTGCAGAGAATGCCCCTGGGCACTTCAGCAGAAATAAAAAGAGTATATTTCTCTAAAAGAGTATATATCTCTAAAAGAGTATATATCTCTAAAAGAGCGGCACACACGGAACGTCTTTTTAAAGAAGTGTCATTTTAAAGATGCCTTTCCTTTGTGTGTTATTCCTGGTTGCGCTCGTTATCTCTCACCTTCTGACAGTCACGATCACTGTCTTTCATGTCTGGGCACTGCTCACGCGGAGACAGCGTTCGTGGATCGGTCATGTACTCATTGCGAGAACATGTCCATGGTAACGATGCGGTTGCGGCTTACCTTCGTAAGAAAGCAAGCCACCCCAGAGGCTCCCCGCCTCGGTCCTTCTACCCACGGGTATGAGGACAGCGCGGCTAGCACTGGGGCAATTTGGGGACCCCAATGGGACCACCTCCGCCGGGTATCCCCCCACGGACCTCCCATTCCCCAGCACACTCGTCTGCCCCGATTGGGCTTCCAGATGAGTCCGCCAGCTCGTCTCACGGCGAGTTCGACCTCTTATTCGGAGCACGCGAAAGTGATGAGCTCTCGAGCACAGCATCGGAAAGCGGGCTCATCCAGTCGGACGTGGAAGCCTCAGCTGGGCTCCTCCCTTTGGGTGTGGTCGCCCAATCACAGGCTGACGCGGAGATGATGACATGCTTTCCCAGGCAGCCGCGAGCATCAGGCTAGAGTGAAACCCTCCGCTCTCCCCTGAACCCTCGTGGCTCGATGATTGGTTCCTGGGCTCGCGGCGCCGCTCAAAGCCACACCCTGCCCCTGTTCCTTTCTTCCCGGAAGTGCATGAAGAGCTGACAAGGTCCTGGGAGGCACTTTTTACTGCCCGGTCCAGATCTTTCAGCTTCCCCCGCCCTCACTACCCTCGATGGTGGGGCGGCCAAGGGCTATTCGGCAATCCCCCCGGTGGATAAAGGCACTCGCGGTGCACCTATGCCCACAGAGCGCCGCCACCAGGCGCGGGTGCCCAAAGCTCCCGTCCAAGGCCTGTAGGTTTATGTAGTCTCTGACGGCTAAGGCCTACGATGCCGCAGGACAAGCTGCCTCCGCCCTGCACGCCATGGCTCTCCTGCAAGTCCGCCAAGGCGCCAAAGGAACTGCACGAGGGTAGTTCCGCCCCGGGATTGACGCAGGAGCTGCGCTCAGCGACCGACCTCATTCTCCGGGCAACGAAGGTCACGGCACGGACTCTCGGGTGGGCGATGTCCACCTTGGTGGTCCAGGTGCGCCACCTTTGGCTCAACCTGGTCGAGATGGGAGAGGCCGACAAGGCACGGTTCCTTGCTGCCCCCATTTCCCAAGCTGGCCAGTCTGGCGACACTGAGGACTTTGCCCAGCAGTTCTCAGCGGTGAAGCAGCAGACGGAGGTTATCCGGAACCCCTGCGGTGACTGCACCGGCTCCGCCGCAGCCCGCCCCTGCGGCCCGGCCCCGGCGTGGAGCCCACCGCAGGAAGTAGACGCCACCCGCAAAAGGCTTCGAAGCGCCCCTGAGACGGGTGACCCAGGGACGATGAAATCCACTACTCTGGAGCTGGTAAGCAGACCACTCCATCCCCCGGTCGAGGGCCGGGAGGAGAATCTTTTGTTACCTTTGCATTTAATTGCGCTGCGTGCCCAAGTGGCTGCATTACCCAAGAGTTCAGCAAGAGCGGTTTCCTTGTTCCCTGGGTCACATATCCAGTGTGCATGGCCGTCATCATGACCACCGTCCACCACTCTATATGGCAGGTTTGGCGCTCCAGCGGCAGTCTCCCCGCCCCTGAGTGCCCAGCTGTGGAACAAATCCGCCCCCATTGTGACAGTCTCCACGGGTCACGAGGACAGGCCTCTTCCTCCCCTGTCCCAGGTTGTTCCGGGGTGGTCACAAGGAGTCAGGAAAGTACTTTGATGTCCCTGAACTCAGCACGGCCAAGACACGGTGTGGCACCTCAGGCTCCGCCCCGCCGCGAGGCCCCACCTGCTGGTACGTCTGACAAGATTGTCCTTCCGGCCAAGATGAAGAAGGGGTTTTCAGCCCCTACTTCATAGTGGTGGGTTGCGGCCAATCTTGGACCTGCGAGTACTGAACTGGGCTTTACACAGATTCCCGTCCTAAATGCTGAACCAAAGACGTACTCTAGCGAGCGTCCGGCATCAAGATTGGTTCGTGGTGGTAGACCTGAAGGATGTGTACTTCCACGTCTCGATTGTACCTCAACACACACCCTTCCTGCGGTTTGCATTCGAGGGTCGGTCGTATCAGTACAAGGTCCTCCCTTTCGGTCTGTCCTTGTTCCCTCGCATCTTCACGAAGGTTGCAGAGGCAGCCCTTGCCCTGCTAAGGAAAGTGGGCATTTGCATCCTCAACTATCCCGACGGTTGGCTAATCCTAGCTCATTCTCGGGATGTGTTGTGTGCACACAGGGACCTGGTGCTCTCGCACCTCAGCCGACTAGGGCTTCGGGTCAACTGGAAAAAGAGCAAGCTCCTCCCGGTTCAGAGCATCTCTTTTCACGGTTTGGAGTTGGACTCAGTCTTGTTGACGGCGCACCTCACGAACGAGCGCACACAGTCGGTGCTGACCTGTTTGAAGGCGTTCAAACAGAAATCAGCGGTTCCACTGAAATTTTTTCAGAGGCTCCTGGGGCATATGGCATCCTCAGCGGTGGCCACTCCGCTCGGGTTGATGCATATGAGACCGCTTCAGCACTGGCTTCAGACTGGAGTCCCGAGATGGGCATGGTGCCGCGGGACACATCACGTGGTCATCACGCCGGTCTGTCACCGCCTCTTCAGCGCTTGGACCGACCTCATGTTTCTACGGGCAAGGCGTTCCCCTAGAGCAGGTCTCCAGGCGCGTCGTGGTCACGATAGATGCCTCCAAAACGGGCTGGGGCGCTGTTTGCAATGAGCACGCAACCGCCGGCTTATGGACGGGCCCACGGCTGCATTGGCACATCAACTGCCTCGAGTTGCTGGCAATTCTGCTCGCACTGCTGAGGTTCCGGCCATTGATCCAGGGCAAGCATGTGTTAGTTCGGACAGACAACACGGCAACGGTAGCATATGTCAACCACCAAGGCGGTCTGCGCTCTCGTTGTATGTCACAACTCGCCCGCCATCTCCTCCTCTGGCCACTCACATCCCGGGCGACCTCAACACTGCAGCGGACGCGCTGTCACGGCAGGTTACCCTCAGGGGAGAGTGGAGACTCCACCCTCAGGTGGTCCAGCTGATCTGGAGTCAATTCGGACAGGCACAGGTAGACCTGTTCGCCTCCCAAGAATCCTCCCACTGCCCGCTCTGGTACGCCCTGACCGTGGCACCTCTCCGTATAGACGCGCTGGCACACAGCTAGCCACCTGGCCTGCGCAAATATGCGTTTCCCCCAGTGAGCCTACTTGCACAGACTCTGTGCAAGGTCAGGGAGGACGAGGAGCAGGTCGTCCTGGTAGAAACCTACTGGCCCACCCAGACGTGGTTCTCGGACCTCACGCTCCTCGCGACAGCCCCCCCTCCCCCCGGCGAATTCCCCTGAGGAAGGACCTTCTTTCTCAGGGACGGGGCACCATCTGGGACCCGCAACCAGACCTCTGGAATCTCCATGTCTGGCCCCTGGATGGGACGCGGAAGACCTAAGCGGTCTACCACCAGCGGTGGTAGACACGATCACTCAGGCTAGGGCCCCCTCTACAAGGCGCTTGTATGCCTTTAAGTGGCATCTGTTCGCTAAGTGGTGTTCTTCCTGATGGGAAGACCCCTAGAGATGTGCAGTCGGATCGGTGCTTTCCTTCCTGCAAGAGAGGTTGGAAGGGTGGCGGTCCCCTTCCACCTTGAAGGTGTACGTTGCCACTATAGCAGCACACCACGACACAGTGGACGGTAAGTCCTTAGGGAAGCACGACCTGATCATCAGGTTCCTGAGAGGTGCCAGGAGGCTGAACCCCTCCAGACCGCGCCTCATTCCCTCATGGGACCTCTCTGTAGTTCTTCAGGGTCTACAGAGAGCCCCATTTGAGCCTTTGCAGTCAGCTGAGCTTAAGGCACTCTCCTTGAAGACTGCCCTCCTGACTGCGCTCACCTCCATCAAGAGGGTAGGAGAACTGCAAGCATTCTCTGCCAGCAAAACGTGCCTGGAGTTCGGTCCGGGCTACTCTCACGTGATCTTGAGACCCCGACCGGGCTATGTGCCCAAGGTTCCCACAACCCCTTTTAGGGACCAGGTGGTGAACCTGAGAGTGCTGCCCCAGCAGGAGAAGACCCAGCCCTGTCGTTGCTGTGTCCGGTGTGCGCTTTACGCATCTATTTGGTTCGCATGCAGAGCTTTAAGATCTCTGAGCAGCTCTTTGTCTGCTTTGGTGCACTGTGGAAAGGAAGCGCTGTCTCCAAGCAGAGGATCGCCCACTGGCTCATTGACGCCATAGCTATGGCATATCACGCCCAGGACGTGCCGCCCCCGGTAGCGCTACGAGCCCATTCTACCAGGGGTGTAGTGGCCTCCTGGGCCCTGGCCAGGGGTGCCTCTCTAACAGACATTTGCAGAGCAGCAGGCTGGGCAACACCCAACACCTTTGCAAGGTTCTACAACCTCCGGGTGGAACCGGTTTCATCCCAGGTAGTGGCACGCAATACAAGTGGATAAGCCCGGGATAGCTGGCCGGGTGTATCGCTTGCACATAGTGCCTTTCACCTCCTCTGAGCTGAAGACGTGCGCCATTAACTCCCAGTAGTGTTCACAAACTATGTTCCCTGGTTGACTTCCTCCGAGCCCTGTGGCAGTCGAGTCTTCGGAGAGACTTGCTGCCGGCCCAGTACATATTAAAATCCCTGTTCTGGGGTAGGTGCTCCGCTTGTGGCGGTTCCCTGTAGGCAACCCCATGTGGTGTATATCTTCCGCTAATTCGTTTCCCTGTTGGCAAACTGCATCTTCCTTGGGCAGAGGCCCCTCTGCCACAGTCTCCATGTTTGTAGTAACTCCTCCCCCGTTGGGTAGGACCTACCATGAGACTTCTCCACATGATCGGCAAGACCATGTGACGTATTTTCCACTTAAATATCCCCCCTCTCTCTGGGCGAGGTGTGGTCTCTGCGGTGTCCTCCCCTTGGGAGGGGTACCCCCCTGACTAGACCTGGTCACCCCAGTCAGATAATCCCCCCCCTTTTTTTAGGGAGTGGAAAAAAAGAAGGGGAAAAGAGACCACGACTGGGCTAGCCTATCTCTATCTTTTGGGTAGTCGACTTGTCCCCAATGGGCCATTCGACACTCATAACTATGTTGGGGGAGGTTACGTGTCGGCCTGGTGCACTGGCTACGAGGCACACAGTTCTCTGCACGTCACACACCGCCAGTTTACGTAACACAGTTCAGCCAGTTGCGGCGTTTTGTACAGGGACCCCTAGTGTCACTACATTGACACAACGTCGAGTGAGTGACAGATAGGGAACGTCATGGTTACTTGCGTAACCTCCGTTCCCTGATGAAGGGAACGAGACGTTGTGTCCCTCATGCCACAACGCTGAACTACCCGCTGAAATGGCCGGACCTTGTCTCGGCTCCTCAGCATAAAACCTGAATGAGTGGTTGCATACCAGCTCTTTTTATACCTGTATGTTCGGGGGAGTGGCATGCAAATACCACTTACCAATTTTCATTGGCCTTTTATCAAAGACCAGAGGTGTCTCGGGCTCCCAAGAGTGACCCCTAGTGTCACTACATTGACACAACGTCTCGTTCCCTCCATCAGGGAATGGAGGTTACGCAAGTAACCATGACATTAATGGGACATGTTGTTGAACATGAGTAACAACAGAGATGAGTGGTTTTGGAGTTACTTGTTCTCTATAAGCGTCTGCACTTTGCACACCAGGTCTCGAGCCAGAGTCATAATCTGCTTGATATTGTGATGCTCAGCCATTTCTGGAAGACAATGACATAATAAAGGTCATTAGGATGCATTAAATTAACACTTGTACTCTACAGTATGTCAGTGGTTCTCATCTGGTAGTTCACAGTGCTGGGTAAATTCCTTCTGAAATGTAATCTGGTTCGGATAACAAATTACACACCAAAATTTTAATCAGTAACATAAAGTTTTAGATTACACTTTTTAGGTAATCTAATCTGGTTACTTTTGGATCACTTGTTGCATGTTTTGATGAAAATCTAACTATGTTGGCTTGACAACTTTTCTAACTGATCAGACTTTCTGTTTTCCTATATCTGATCTTTAAATTGGCCAAAAATCCCACTGATGTACATGGATATATCTATCCAACCTTTTCTGTTGGATCTGCATATCTGAAATAAAATTGTAACTTTCAGACAAGGCTTTTTCAAGCCAGCATTAAAGTTTGTCTTGACAAACTTTATTTTTCTAGTTTTTATTATAATATCTATTTTTATATTTCAGGTTCAACACAAGTTAAGCTCAGTCGACAGCATTTGTGGCTAATGTTGTTTACCACAAAATTTAAATTCGACTCATCCCCCCTTTTCTTTAAAAAAAAAAAAATCAAAAATCAAAGTAAGATTGAGGCACTTACAATAAAAGTGAATGCGGCCAATTTTTGGAGGGTTTAAAGGCAGAAATGTGAAGCTTATAATTTTATAAAAGAACTTAAATTAATGTTGTTAATTCTGTTGTTAAAACTCATGTATTATTTGAGCTGTAAAGTTGCTTAAATCATTGTTTTTACAGTTGTTTTAGGGTTTACAGCAATACATCATCATGGCAATGAAGTTGTAAAATGTAATATAACTTTACTCAGAAAATGTTGAGTGATTTTATCACACTAAAATCATGTTAACATGCATATTGTTTACGTTTTGTGGCTATACTTTTGAAACAGTATTTTAACGTTTATGGATGGGCCCCGTTCACTTAACCCAGATTTTTGCTTTTTTTAAAGGAAAAGAAGGACAAGTTGAAATAAATTTTTTTGGTAATCAACATTGTCACAAATGCTGTTTATTGTGCTTAACTTGAATTTAACCCAGAATATTCCTTTAAGTACAAATTTACACTCCTTTCATTAAACATTATAACACATTTTTTGTCAGTCCATGAGTCCCCCTCAATTGATTTTTGTAACCTTATTAAGTAATCCAGATTACATGTAGTCCATTACTACCCAAAACCAATGTGTCGCAACCTAAAAATGGGTTGCGGGTTTGTTTTTACTTGATTATGGACAGCTGTGATAAAATCATGCTAAATGCACAAATTAAAAACAATTACACATATAATTGTTCATAGTTACAATTGTAACATAATAAGCCTTTTCAACTTTTAAAAGGAAGGATAAAATCCTTCCCTATAATTTGATGTTTGAGTCAAAGTCTGTTTGTCCAATTAAACTCTACAGTATTTCTGAGCAAATTCAACTCTCACTTGGGTAGAAGCTAGCCAAATTAGGAAGATGTCAAAATGGACTGGTTGTGTGGCATGCCCTAATCCTCAAAAACCTTAAAACTATGCAATGTAAAAGAAATAAACTCTGTGCTGCATCCATTATGTAGAATTTATTTGGTTTAATTAGCTTCACAGATGAGAAGGAAAATAATTGGCTCTAAAGTTATTGGTCTATCTTGAGGTGTGAACCTGTGTAAATAATAAATAAATAGTTACCATTGAAAAACTTGATGATATCAGTGAAGTCCATGTTGTTCTCCAGAATGATGTCTCTGTATATCTCCACCAAAGCGAGAGCAATGAAGAGCACAAAATGGCTGGAGGAGACACACTTTGCAGCCCAGATGGCTTCCCAAACAGCAAATACATCATCATACACCAACTCTGAGGATTACAGCCATAGGTATGTTAGGGAAGAGGACAATACAATACAATAGTATGCTTTTCTTTCCTATTGTTCAATTGTAATGATAAAGAGACCCAAAGCACAATTGGAGGGAATCGTGTTTCAGAATTCAAAATAAAATAGGCTGCTGCAACATCTCCGTGGACAGCAGGTGGAGCTGTCATCAATGAATTGGTTTATTTCTGAGTACCGGTAACTTGGCCTTAGACAGAATTGCATATTCTAGTTTTTAATATTATTGGCTTTAAATTTAATTGAATCTTACTCAGACAAAGCATATAACCTTTAGTGTAGATACAGCCTTGTGTTTATAGCTTAATATCCATGTAATGTATTTTAAATGAATGAGTCACAATCAGCATGAGGACATTGTAATTGCTAATTAGGAGGCTGGATGTTTTTTTTTTTTTTTTATATAAATGTTGAACAAAACAAAGATTAATCATTGAAAATTAATGGAACACATTTCTTCAGAACAGTCACATCTATAATTTCATTATTTGATCGTTTTCAAAGACAAAAAGAATATAGTTTTGTTTTATTTGGTCTTCCAATGTTTCTGTCAGAGCAACATTACCTCTTTTAAAGTCAAGGAGAAACCAGCGATAGCAAAAGTAGAAATGGGTGTAGTCTCCATTCTGATGCATCAACTCAAACAGCTCTGCGTCTAGAATCTAGATACACACAGAGAGGAAAAGAGGGAGAGATCAGTCACACATACATCAAGATTTTTACATTAAAAGGCATGTTATGTACTGATATTTTATAGTAGACTTTTACCTGGATGAGAGATCTCATGTTGGCAAAGTGGGTGTCCATGGCACCCCCATGAGGAAAGTTTTGATTCATCCTTTTCATTAGTTCAGAGAAACAACTGAAAGCCATGGCCTCTGAAAGATTTATGGAAAAAAGAAATGAGATAAGCAGAACATTTCAAAAATTGCATACTGGTGCTTGTCTGGTCAGTATAAAGTGGAATACATTTAAAGATAAAGAGCTATCTTACACAGACCAACTTACCATCATCTAGAATAACAAGCAAGGGAGCAAGCAAGTCACACATGCCCTGGACATATCCAATTTCAAGGTGTTGCCAGATGTAACTACAGAAAGAGACAGGCATTTATATAAGATGCCCGCAGCAGCTGCATTGGCAAGTCCTGGCAAATGTGAGTTACATCCACAGACTTTCCCTTTCTCAAGACTTGGGTCTGGCTTATTTAGGAGAGGATAGAATGACATGTTTTCATTTTCATGAACCATTCAAACAATACAGAACTTTAGTATGAATTTATGAACATATCTTCACAACCAATGTAATTTACACCACTACTTTCTACAGTAGGAAGTACCATGAAAGCACAGTGAGGCAAGGTTTTTGTTACCTGCACATGATATTGCGAAGTTTCTCTAGGTTAGCAGGTGTGAAGTACCAAAAATTTCTGTCGCAACGCTGAACATCTTTATCTATCCGATGAAGATTTAGAGTGTACATGTCCAAAAGCTCTTGCTGCAATTACACAGGTGAACAGGTATAGACCATGAGTGTCCCATTCAACATATTACACCATAACATTTAAAGAGAGAACCAAAAAAAGTGACCTGCTCCATCATTTTGAGTCACTTTGACTAGAAACACATTTTGAGTTTTATGCAGTAAAAAAAAAAAAAAAAACGGAACTGAAATGATTATGGGTCGTTGTCGCATAACATGTTCATGAGTTTTTCTTATCGATATCAGGATTTTAAGTAAAAATTTATATGGATGTATAAAGGAAAGTGTATATTTCAGGTGCAGAAAATTCAACATTTTTAATCACTTTTAAGCCTTCACTTGTTCATTATAATAGGTCCTGTGGTGTGACCAATTAAGTTTTAAAAGTACCAATATACCATGTACATTAGGGCTGGGCAATATGCAAGAATGTTCACGATATTTTAATAAAATAATATTGCGATATCCGATTACATCATCAACCCCCCCTGGCCGAGGGATCGGTGAATATTCTTGCTTTATTGATTTTGCTTTAAAAAAAAAAAAAAAATTTATTTATTGAAACACTAAAAACTTAAACCAGAAATATTTTTAAATTCAAAATGCACTTCAAACGAAACAAAAAAGCAATTAAAATAACAAAGTGGTAAAAAAAAATCATATATAACCACCATTCCATTTGCCGTCATGCAAGAATCCGTCTACAACAGGTGGAAAATTACTAATACAAATTAAGATCTAAAGACAATTATAAACATAAACATAATAATAATAATAATAATGATGATAATGATAATAATAATAATTGAAATATAAATACATTTTAGGTTCAAGTTGAGCTTCTTTAGGTTGTATACACATGTACTGTATAGGCTATAAAGTGAACCTGCAGAGTTGCGTTCACAATGCATGTTAAGTGCAAACTGCTCCGTTGAAATAAAGTGAACTAAACTTTGAGCTCCTCCCGAGATGGTCTTAGGTCATTTGCAGCATCTTATAGACAACAATATTCTTGCAAACAATTTTCAGACATCTGAAACAGAAAAGAAAGAGTGAGAAATCTTTACATGCGTGTGTTCCACGAGACATGCTCCCGCTGCACGTCTCTGAACAAACAGCCAATTAGCATTGACGGCTTTTCTTTCAACTGTTTTAAAAAATATAATAAAGTGTGTTTCTTCAAGCGCGTGTCTTTGTGTCTAACAGCATGTATTGTCATATGTCAAGAGACATCTTACAGTTAGCCCATCACAGTTACTATTTAATATATTTGGCCACTTTCCAGCTCCATGGTTTTGTTATTTACCAATTTTTTTCGATCATCATCTGTCAATGAGTATTGCAATCGGCATCAGGATATTTGTCAGATGTACACTTTAAAAAGTGCTTCAAAAAACTTTTTTGCCAAATAACCTAAAAATGTGCTCCATAAGGTAACAAGTAAATTAACTGCTTTTATTTAACTAATTTTTTTTTACTAAATCTACCTAATTACATCAGGTTACACCATCAGAAGTCATTTTTTTTTTGTTTTAACTTAAGCAGAAATAGATCCTTAAAGGAATAGTACACCCAGAAATGATAATTCTCTCATCATTTACTAACTTTTATGTGTTACAAACTCTCACTATACACGTGTTGTGCACATGCATTAATGGCGAGGAAGTACAATCGAGCTTCACACATGATTGTGGTTTATAGTGAAGGTGTTACATTTCTCATCCAAAACCGATCATATCACTTCAGAAGACATAGATTAAACCATTCGGGTCGTATAGATTACATTTATGCTGCCTTTATGTCCTTTTTAGAGTTTGAAAGTTTTAGACCCACTTGCCTTACATTTTATGGACAAAAACACCTTGTAATTTACATCCTTCAAAAAATCTTAATTTGTGTTCCTCAGAAGAAAGAAAGTCGAGTTTGAAAACGAGTTTGAGCCTCAAAATTATGGAGCAAATCGCATACTGAATAATATACTGAATATTAATATAAAAATATGAGTAACATGAGCTTACAGAATAAGTGGTCCCTATTGATGAAGCTGGAGAGGTAGCTTTATTCTTCTCTGTGTTCACAGCCAGTAAATCAAACTGTGGGCAGAGCCTCTCCATCTCTGGCTTTTCAGACATGACCGAGTCAGTTCCTTCAGGGCTGGGCTTACATTGAGCCTTGTCCAGTCTGAGCTCCAGTGCAGGCACAGTTGCCTGCTCACTGATCATGCTCTTAGATGGAGTCTTCCTGTCCCAGGCCATTGACACCTTGGCTGTAGGTATCTCCTCCATTTCAATGGCTGAGGGAGACTCATCTGACTCAGTTTCAGCTCGTGCCTCACTCATCTCTCTTGTGCTGAAAGCTTCATGCACCAGTGGGACCACCATCTCCTCAACCACAGGGGCGTTTCTCTGCATTTCTTTCTGTCTAGCCCTCTTTTTAACAACCTTCTCTTCTGTTTGCTCTGCAGCCAAGATTTTTTGACTTTCTGATACTTCTTTCCTCTTTCCTGTTGTTCCTGCCGATTTCAGTGTCTCATCCTTCAATCTCTCTGATGCCTCCTTGGTGTCCATAGTCTTTGCCTCTTTCTCATCATCTGGTTTTAATGCGCAATCAATTTGTGTCTGATTAACATTGGCTGTGTCATCTAACCATGTCTCAGGGTTCTTATCTTTGCTTGTTTCTTTGGGTTTCATTACAACACCCACACTGATTTTCTCTATCTCATGTTCCTTCGAAACAGACAACAGTATTTCAGTTGCAACCTTCTCCTCAAGTGCATTTGCTCCCTTGTGATCTTTTGTTACCGAAGGTTCCTCTCGCATTGATCTAATATTTTTTATTCCCAAATGGGACCTTTCAATTCTCTGGGTTTCCTGACTGTCCACTCTTACCTGATTCTCATTCATCTTTGGCTCTGGAGGAGTCAGTTCTATGACCTCTGTTGCTTTGGGACTATCTGGTTCAGTTCGCTGTGCATTTTCAGATGTCAATGTTCTCTCTAGAGAATCACCCACTTTCATTTTGGCCATGCCACTGTGAGCTGTTTTCAACTCCTCTGTCTGAACTTCTGCACTTTTTAAGGTATTCTGTGTGGCATTCTTCCTTTCCTCTGATATATCAGTTGTGCCTGTCATGCTTGTCACCACTGCATAGAAATGAGACACTCATTTAAGCTCAATTTTATAATTACCTTTTAAAAAGTAAAGTCAGGGAAATTTACAAAGAATGAATTTTGCCCCGTAAAATCACTGTTTATTTGCACACACTGTCTGTGCTGGATTAGTGGCCAACTAAAGGCCTATGCAGAGAAGGCACACAAAATCTGTGCTGAATGCAGTTTGCATGGCACAATTCTTTTCTTGCAGGCGACTGAGGGGCGAATTCACAAAAAAGTTGCGCCACTTTGCGCGTGGTATTTCAGCGCAAAAACCTTTATATTGCGCTATTAACGGCAGTTGAAAATCCAGCACACTGCAATGGTCTGCTGCATCCTCCGCTTTATAGCACTCAGCGAACAAGATCACAAATTCAGAGAGCCATTGCATTCAGCAGCGATTTTGTGGCCACATTTGTGCTGTTTCCTGATCCGCCATTCTTAGTGAATTCCCCCTGAATGCTTTATAGTGGAGGATGCAGCAGACTGCAACGATCTGGACTCTGCATGATCACTCCACTACTGTGATCCAGACACCTGAATCATCTCTTTAACATGCCAAAAGTGTGCTGGACTACACCATGCACAGGGATATCTGCCAGATTATAACACTCTTCTCCATCCTTTGATCATTATTTGATGAATTATTACTGCCATGATCAGGAGCGGATTTAGGCATGGGCGACATGAGGCACCCACACAGACCCCTCCCGCAAGATGCCGCCCTGGGCAACAGCACATGTCGCCCATGCCTAAATCTGTTGACCGGGGGGGTCAACAACTATGGCAGCATGTTGAAGCGGGTTTTGCCTAGGGCGCCATACAAGATAGAACCGCCACTGGCCATGATCGTTAGAAAATTAAGTTTACTGCCTGATTTCCTCGGGCAAATAGTTTTGTGAATTAAGCGCAATGTACTGTTGCGTGTTTGCATGGGAAGGAATGATAATTACTTTAATTAAATTCTCATGACACAGCGCTATTTTAGCACTTATTACGCCTGCTTAAACTAGATTGAGGTTGATTAGTAAGATAGATGCAGGCTTTTGTGCTGAAATACCACACTTGCAAGGGGCACAACTTTTTAGTGAATTCACTCCCTCAGAGTTTAATTTGTCGCATACGCAATGGTACACAGGTACAATGGTTATTTTATACTGTACACTACCATTCAAAAGTTTGGGGTCACTTGCCTGAAATGTTTCTCATGATCTTAAAAACCTTGTGATCTGAAGGTGTATGCTTAAATGGTTGAAATTAATTTTGTAGACAAAAATATAATTGTGCCAACATATTAATTTATTTAATTACAAAACGAAAATTTTATTTAAAAAAAAAAAGTTTTTGAAATGGATGACTTGGACCGTATAATTAAGAAAAGCAGCCGCTAAGTGCCCAGAATATAGATGGAAACTCCTTCAATACTGTTTAAAAAGTATCCCAGGGTGATACCTCAGGAAGTTGGTTGAGAAAATGCCAAGAGTACATTTCTGCAAATTCTAGGCAAAGTGTGGCCACTCTGAAGATGCTAAAATATAACACAGTTTTGATTTATTTTGGATTGTTTTAGTCACAACACATTTCCATTTCTATTATTCCATAGTTGTGATGACTTTACTATTATTCTAAAATGTGAAAAAAAAAGAAAAAAAAAAGAAAGAATGAGTAAGTTACCCTAAACCTTTGAACGGTAGTGTATGTAATTGACCAAAGGCACATTGAATGTGCCAGAATTACTGCGTAAAATCAGCATTTTCACACCCTGTTTCTCCACTGGTTTGTTCTTACCTTTCTCAGATATTTTTCCTTCCTTTCCAACTGAAGTGTCTCTATTTGATTTATCTGTGGTATGAGTGGGTTTGGTTGGGCTCTGCGCTGTAGAGGGCTGCTGTGGTTGGGCTTTGAGGGTTGGCTCATGTATCCCACTATCCTCTGTGCTTAAGGAGTCTGACTGACCAGAAGTAACTGAGAAGTTTCTGGAAGAAGGGTGACCAGAGTCTGGAGAACTGATGCCATTCTGCGGTGGTCCATTTGAGATTTTGGGAACCTGTTTAATATCGTCACTCTTGGGCTCTGTTTCGATTTGGTCGACCTCTTCAACTGACTCAAAAACCTGAAAGAACAAGCCAAAGGGAAGCAGACTACTCCAGGGGAAGGGGTTTTGGGAAGTGAAGAACTACCAGGAAAGAGTGTGAGGGTGCAGACTATTAGTCAAGAGGCGGCACTATTTGTATCATATGTAATTTTACAATGTTTTAAAGATATTTAAAAAAACACAAATATTTGTACACTGCCACAAAATTTGTCTGAGATTTACCTGAGTGCTGCTGCTGGAGTCGCTCTGCAACCTGGAGTCTCTTTGTCTCCCTGAACTACAGCTCTGTGAGGACTGAAAGACAAACACAACACACCTTTTGTTGTTAGTTCACCCAAAAATGAACATTCGGTAGTCATTTACTCACCCTCGAAAGAAGATGTTAGGCTGACTGACAGTCTCCATTACCATTTACTTTGGATAAAAGATGTAATGAAAGTGAATGGTGACTAAGGCTAACATTATGCCTAGCATCTCCTTTTGTGTTCCATGGAAGAAAGAAACGCATACAGATTTGGAACAACATGATTTGGTGAGTAAATAACGAAATCATTTTCCTTTTTGGTTGAACAATTCATTTAAGTATTACACCAATTCAACAACAAAACTTGGGTCTGGTTACTTTCAAGATAATTTTGATGCATGAATGACATACTAGCTGTTTCAATGCCTGCCTAGCATAAAGCGTCCCTGGCTCTGGACTCACCTCATTACTAATGGTGGAGTCCCGGTGCATTATTCTCTGCATGGTGCTGTCCATACTAGCCCCAGATGAACACTTGGCTAAAGCCACAGCATGCTGTTCTTTCTCTCTCTGCCTGACAATGGCCTCACACCCCAGCCATTCGCTCATGGTCTGCTCATAGCACGCTCGCATCTTCTCATCCACCTGTAAAGAGTTTCAGGGAAGCAAATACATAAAGATCAGGTTATTTTAAAATGAAAGCCATTCTATAATGGAAGAACAGCTTTGCTTCACAAACCATATGAAATCCAATTACCCTTGAACAATTGATTTGGAAGTTGTCACACATAAGCCAAACCAATTGATTAGATGTTGTGTTTTCTATATTCCTTTGAGCCTTGTCAATCACTGAAAACCTAACAGAACAAATATCAAAATGAGGATATTTTAAACTAAAATCGAGACTAACCTCTTTTCTCTCTGCCTCAGACATCTCAAACTGGTAATGGCCCAGCAGGAAGGGCCAGACCTCCTTGCGCAATGAAGGCTCAACCCCACCAAAATAAACAAGCCGCAGCAACTCCTTCTCCTTACAGGTCTGCAAGAATCAGAGCAGCTACACACTGACCACAAAACTGAATACACAAAGGTGCAAAAGAGTTGTTTTCTGTTCATGTTAAATCTAACAAACCTCTGTGAATATGGTATCTTAATGCAGTCATTATCTACATTTTCAGTCATTTCACTTCATTCATCAGCAAAACAAACCAAATAGTTGAATACAGACTAGATTGGTTTGCCCGTGTGGATGTGTCAGTACATGCAAAAAGGCTTTACATTGCAAATAATAATTTTCTTACAGTTATTTTATCTAGTCTTCAAGTTAAATATCTGAACATCCTTATAACAAGATACATTTACTTGAGAAGCAAAATTACACAAGATATGCAATTGTATACAAAATTTAGTGAGGCGTATGCTTAAAATTTTGACAATGGGGTAAGAAAAATAAACTCGCTTTCCCTTAATATGAGTTAAGGCAAATAGGTATTATTTTCTTGTTTTAAGCAAAACAAGACTTAATATCTTAGGTATTTCTGCTTCTCAGGTACATGTATCTTGTAAGAGATGTTTAGATATTTTGATTGAAAAACAAGACAAAATACAGAGTAAGAAAATAATTTTTTGCAGTGTAGAGCACACTGAAAGGTTTTACAGACCCATTTAGTCAAACCAAGTGTTTTTGTATTGATTTTACATTGATTTTCACCCTTTAGAATGCTTTGTAAATGATGTTTCACATTAAGACATCACTCTGGGACTGAAACTCTGAGCATTATAGTCATCCAAACATATTGTTTATGTAATGAGAATGAGAGAACTGTAATTAGGGAAAAATTAATATGAATGAGTGCACTGGGAATGGCTGCACTGGGAGTCATGGCAGAGAACAGATTTGTGTGTGTGTGTGTGTGTGTGTGTGTGCTTACACTGCAATCTTGAAGGAACTTGTGCCACACTTCTGTTGTGAGGCCTCTGTAGGCGTCATTGGGCACATCTGGTGCCACAATAGTGTGATTGACAAGGCCAGACAGGTTAGTGCGTACCGTGGACAAGTGACGGCAATATGCCAGCCCTGGGAAAGCAATAGATGTGAGTGTATTTGATCAAGTAAGAGACACATTTGACTTTATAAAGGTCACTATTTTATGGAAAAAGATGGTGCTGAAATTCATAATTTTGTACGTGACTATATTTTATGTATAAAAGTGGAAATACATACATCCATAGAAAGCCCGGGAGATGATCTGGTTCTTCATATTGTCACATAGCAATTTCAGAGAGGCCCTGCAGATAATATAATGTTTTGTCCTTCAATATACTGTATAATATTAAAGAATCTAGTAAATGTTTCTAGCAAAAATATTTGTAGTTTTATTTCAATTCTGTTGAAATCTGCAATCGGTAACACTTTAGAATAAGGTTTCCATTTCTGCCTTTAAACCCTCCAAAATTGGGACACATTCACTTCTGTTGTAAGTGCCTCACTGTAAGTCAAAAAATGTTTTGTGGTAATCAACAAATACTGTCAGTTGAGCTTAACTTGTATTGAACATGGAATATTAATTTTACTAGCGTTTATATATAAAATTTTATTGTAAAGTGTTTCCCGACAATCCACAAATTGTTTTTCTCTAGCCCAATAACTTTAATAACTACACCTATAATAGCTACTTTATTGGTTGGGCAAGGTTACATTCTGTCAATGATTATACCTCTCATGGTTGCAGCCATTGGGTGGTCCTCCATCAGAGAAACTATTTTGTGAGCAGGAAGAGCAAGATGATTTCTTTGGTGTTGGGTGCCACATGTTTGCTCCCTGATCTATCAATTCTGGTGCCACTACAACACAAACATACAGAGAGAAACATCATTATGCATTGACCATTCTGCTACAAGAGCAACATATGTTGCCACAAGCATAACAAAAGACCCCATGATTAGACCCAACCTATAAAGTCAAGATAGAAAAATACTGCATTAAAATATATTTAATAATGATTGCTTTTATACTCTAATTTAAAGGTATCAGATTCTAGGTCAGATTAAAAAGCCACTATTACAGTTGTCAACAGCTGATCACTATATAGTAAACATAGAGGACACAATTAACCCAGGATCACTTAATTTCACTGGAGGATGAATCCTGAACAAAGTGGCAAACCTCACTCATTCATTTCTTGCTGATATAGAGGCGATAAAAGCGAGCATAAACCAGCAAGAGGATGGCATGACAGACAGATATTTGAGCACATGAATGAGAGGTGACAAGGAAAATTACAGCTGGGCTGTGGGGAGGATGGTAAATCTCCCAGGCAGCTGCAGTAGCACTTTGGGATCACCAGGGTCTGGCATTTAGGAGGGCACAGCCCCCTCAAGTTCAGAGAAAGAGAGCGTGCCAAGAGGGCAGTATCCAGGGTAAGATGGGAGGAGTGGGAAACAGTCAATGTAATGAATAAGTCAGAACAGCAGGTAAAACCAAATCTGGACAACAATGGGGTGTTTTTGCTGGTACATATAATTTAATAAATAAAAATGACTAACAATACCTTGATGGATATAAAATGGACACTTTTAAAAGTTGTCAATAATAACCATATTATGATGGGGAAATAATTTATTCACCCAAGAGCCTGCCTGGTACTACTATTCAGTCTCTTACCAAATTCTGATTGGATGTTTGGGAAAACAATGCGGAAGACATAATCTGTTGCCTCTTCCTCTTCTTTGTCAGACACAGAGTCGGAGGATCCCTGTGGACATCTCTTCTTCAGCTTAGGGAATACTTTACCCTGGAGCAAGACAAGCAGAACATAAGATCCAGGGAAGTGTCGTCCAAATGACACTATGAAAAATGTAAATATAATTGTTAATATAAACTACTTTTTTCGTTTAAATTCGTCATCTTTCATTTCAGTTGAGCATCACAGACAGTTATTCATTTATTCGCTTTGGCACCATCCTCAGGTATAAGCAATTATGTTATGCTTTCTCTGATTCCATTGTTTACCACCCTTTCATTCAACACCGTACGTTCATTCAAATTGAATCACGCTCGCTGCTACAAATGGCCAAGTTAAGCATGCTTACCAAAATGAGTAAACCAATCAGAAGCTCCTTCCTTCAATCACACTGATCTGATTTTAGTTCCCTTACGACAGTACACTTGACTTTGCGTTTATCAACGCATATGGGGAGTGCCTTCTTACACGACCTAGTTGAAACCTTTCTACAATAACGCCAATATTCTAATATTGGCTATGGTGTTTGAGCCCCGCCTGTTTTGGCGTGAAACTGTCTGCTATAAAAACAGGTGCACAAACACCATTTCCTCAGGATTTCTTCCTTCAAGACAGCGATCATCTCTTGTCTAGAAGCCCTCTACCTTCGGCGTCGATATACACGAGTCAGCCGGCGGAATCTTCGCGGGAACATTCTCCGCTCCCCTGCAGTGCTCCGGCAAACACACCGCCTCGCCGACTGACGCTTCGCTGGTGAGCAGGCCTTACAAAGTAATTGTATATTGTGTATTGTATATTGTGTGATATAAATATAAATATATATTCATTTATATATTTATATATCTAAAAGAGTCACTTACGTGTTCGTGTCTTTTTAAAGATGTCGTTCTGTAAGTGTTCCTTGTGTGAGAGGCACATCCTGCCCTCAGATCAACATGAGAGCTGTGTTTACTGTCTGGGCTGCGCCCACGCAGAGACAACTCTCATGGAGACAGACTGTCCTCACTGTAAGGGCATGAGTCTCAAGACGCTTCGCTCGTGAATCACCCTCGTTCTGAGGGACTATTCAGCATCACGCGCCCTCCCACCCGCCTCTTCTGTGATACACGAGGATTCACACGAGGAGGCACGGTGGGGCCGCGAGGTGGAGCAGGATGACTTTGAGGTGGTCCTCGTGGCGGCACATGCCCCGCGAGCCCCTCAATCTCTCTGAAGCGCATGTTTTCCCATACACTATGTGCAAGGTGAGCTCCGACCTTCTGAAAGAGCGGGCGGCCTCCTCTCGTGCAACGGTTCAGACGCTGGGGATGATAATGACGAAGTCATGTCTCTTGCTGCATCAGGCGAGTAGTCAGTGGATGATGCTGCCGCCCCTCCCCCCAGCGAGGGAGAGGAACGTGCACGTGCCACTGACAGGGAGATGCTCTGCGTCCTTACAAGGGCGGTCGAAGAGCTTCACCTTAAGTGTTCTCCCCCAGAGGAACCTGAACAGTCTCGCCTCGATGAATGGTTCCTGCAGTCTGGACGCCACCTCACTCTTCCACGAAGTTCATAATGAACTATCTAAGTCCTGGCGCATGCCTTTCTCGGTGTGCTTGCGCAGTGACTCCATCCTCTTTAATGTGGTTCACGGGGAAGAAAATGGTCATGCCCAATTACCCCCTGTGGAGAAGGCGGTAGCGGCACACCTCTGCCTAGCGAGTAACAGGCTGTGGAAATCATGCCCCATACATCCTTCCAAACCGTGTCGACAAACATCCGCACTGGTGGGAAAAGCTTACTCAACGGCAGGACAAGCTGGATCAGCACTCCACGCAATGGCGGTATTTCAAGCCAAGCTCCTCAAGCAAATGGAAGAACATGGCTTCGATCCAGAGACATTCAATGAGCTACAGACTGAGCACTGCATACCACGAAAGTCACTGCGCAGGTCATCAGCAAGGCCATCCTGGCAGTTCTGGATCGACATATACGGCTGACCCTCACAGAAATGAGTGATAAGAAAAAAGCCACTCTATTGGATGCTCCAGTATCTCCAACCGGCCTCTTTAATTCTCTCTGAGAATAAAGTTGCTGAGAGTTACGTCGCGATTCAGCAGCAGTCACAGTCTACGAGACACTTTATGCCCAAATGGAGCACATCACAGCCGTTCGCCCTCGCTCTGTTTCAAGCCAGCGCCCGAATAAAAGCCCCATACCTGCTGCCTCACTGGCACTTGCATATCAGCACGCGCAGCAAAAGCGCTCCTGAGGGGCACAACCCTTTGAAGCGGAAAGCAGAGCTTGCAGTTCCGTCTGGGTCTGCTCCAAAAAAGACTTGATTGGAGACACAAAACATTGTTCCCCATCTCCCCACTACAGTTTGCCAGGAAAGGAATTTTGTTGTTCACAATATTGTTCAGAATGTTGTTTCTGTGTCTTATACTCAAATAAATGCAATAAAAAATGCAATAAGTGCAAAAAAGAATACGGCATTCGTTGCAAATGCATGAGATGCTCACATATTCTCAATAAAGAGCCCTTTTTCCTCTTCAAAGCACACACATTATGCGCAACTGCTTCCCTATCGTGAGCGACGCATTATATCATATGGTAAACAAACTGAATTACCCTCTGTCCCGTTATGCGTACGTGTGGCAAGCCCTAACGGGTATTTCAGAATGGGTGAAAAAAAATGATCGAACATGGTTATACAATCCAATTTGCATGCCAGCCAACCTGTTTCAACGGCGTTCTATCTTCCACGGTTTCACCCGAAGACGTGCCAGTATTACAAGCCGAAATACACAATCTCATCGTGAAAATGCAATAGAGATTGTGCCAAATTGTCTAGCACAAAAAGGACTGTAGACTTCGGCCGATCCTGGATCTGCGACATTTAAATTGCGTACTCACAAGGCACTCATTCAAAATGATTACTCAGAAACGGATCTTATCGCATGTATGCCCACACGATTGGTTTGCGTCAATAGATCTGAAGGATGCGTACTTTCATATCCAAATTGTACGACATCACAGGATGTTTTTGATATTCTAATTCAAGGGAACAGTGTATCAATTCAAAGTACTGCCCTTCGGACTGTCTCTGGCTCCCTGCACATTCACAAAGTGCATCAATGCGGTTCTCGCCCCTCTGAAACTGAACGGCATGCACATCTTGAACTACCTCAACGATTGGCTGTTCCTGGCGCAATCTGAGGCACTGTTATGCCAGCACAGAAACTTACTGCTTCAGCATCTAAACAGCTTGGGCCTCAATGTGAACTGGGCGAAGAGCACACTCTCCCCCAGCCTTTTTGAGAGTCCGCCTCGACTCCACATGCGGGCGCATGCACCTCACGAGCGAGCGCATTAAGGCCATTCTACAGTGTCTGTCTCAGTTCAAACTGGGGAGAACACTTCCACTGAAGCTGTTTCAGAAAACATTGGGATTTATGGCGGCGGCATACGTCATTCCATTAGATCTCTTACACATGAGAGCTCTTCATTGCTGGCTGAGGTGCCATGTGCCACGACGTACTTGGCACCAAGGGCGCATGCGCATCACTATATCCCGCCGCTGTATAGCTGCTTTAGCACCATGGACAACTGCGATTTACCAGTGTGGTGTCGTGCTGGGGCAAGTTGTCACGCAGCGCCTAGAGCTACTGGCTGTATTTCTAGCCTTAAAGGCTTTGCAGTCAGAAATAGCAATATATAAACAGCCAAGGCGGAATTCAGGAGACTTCATCCTCAAACTGTATTGAGGATTTGGGAAATATTCGGTAAAGCAGAAATCGATCTATTTGCCTCAGTGGAGAAAACCAACTGTCCCCTCTGGTACTCGAAGTCCCAAGCCCTGTTGGGAGAGGGTGCAAATGGCCGGCGAAATGCAAATATGCGTTTCCCCCAGTATGCCTGATTCACGATGTCATATGTAAGGAAACGATTCTATTAGTTGCACCGAAATGGCCCAACAAGCCATGGTTTCCAGAAATAATAGAGATGCTGTACAGCTCGCCATGGGAAATACCGCTGAGGAGGGATCTCCTCTGTTAGGCACAATCTGACATCCCCAGCCCCAGATGTGGAACCTGCATGTGTGGCCCCTGAATGGAGCGCCCTAGCTGCGGCAGAACTGACGTGTTCAGTCATGAACACCATTTTACAGGGCAGAGCACCCTCCACGAGATGCCTCTACGTGCAAAAATGGAAGGTGTCCACTGATTGGTGTCTCTCACATGGCAAAGACCCAGTAAACTGCCCCATACTTGAAATTCTCATATTTCTTCAAGAGCGATTAGACACAGGACTCACCCCGTCAACGCTCAAATGTGGCAACTATATCTGCGTATCACGCACACGAAGCCGGCACCTCTATAGGCAAGCATGATTTGATCATACACTTCCTTAATGGAGCAAAATGATTAAACCCACCTCGGCCGGCTACAGTCCCAATTTGGGACTTAACTTTAGTCCTAAAAGCTCTCGAAGGGCCCACCTTCAAACCTTTGGACTCTGTTGATTTGTGCATGCTCTCCATTAAGACCACACTACTGCTGGCTCTGGCCTCAGTAAAATGGGTCGGTGACTTACATGCACATTCAATCGACAATTCATGTGTGGAGTTTGGCCCAGGTCTTTCAAGAGTCACTGTCAAACCCAGAAAAGGCTATGAGCCTAAGGTCCTAACCACGCCCTTCAGAGCGCAGGTGGTTCACCTTCAGGCCTTTTTCCCTCCTCCATTAATTCAGATGAGGAACAATATTTGCATTTGCTATGCCCTGTGCGGGCACTAAACACATACGTTGAGCGTACACGTCAGTTCAGACTGTCTGATCAGCTCTTTGTATGCTATGGAGGATGCACAAAAGGAATGTCCGTCTCCAAGCAAAGACTTTCTCACTGGATTTTCGATGCAACTGGCCTGGCTTATGAGTCGCAGTGTAAGACTTGCCGAATTGGTGTTAAAGCACACTCAACAAGAGACATGGCCTCCTCATGGGCATGGATGAATGGAGTGTCTTACGGGACATTTGTTTTGCAGCAGGATGGTCCTCTCAAAACACATTCGCAAGGTTTTACAACCTAGACGTAACATCTCTCTCTTCACAAGTCCTCTCTGTTTAGTGCGCTTGCTATCCATTGGTTAAATAAAGAAACGTCCCTTTTTCAGGACACTCTATTTTAAAGATAATACACAGATCTTTATTGTAAAGGGTTTAAACAATGTTTTCCATGCTTGTTCAATGAACTATAAACAATTAATGAACATGCACCCATGGAACGATCGTTAAGACACTAACAGCTTACAGACAGTAGGCAATTAAGGTCACAGTTATAAAAACTTAGGACACTAAAGAGACCATTCTACTTGACTCCAGCCGGGTCTCCTAAGCAACCAAAATTGGCCCGGTTGCTAGGGAGGGTAGAGTCATATGGGGTAACCTCCTTGTGGTCGCTATAATGCGGTTAGTTCTCGGTGGGGCGCGTGGTGAGTTGAGCGCAGATACCGCGGTGGATGGCGTGAAGCCTCCACACGTGCTATGTCTCCGTGGCAACGCGCTCAACAAGCCATGTGATAAGATGCATGGGTTGATGGTCTCAGACGCGGAGGCAACTGGAATTTGTCCTCCGCCACCCGGATTGAGGCGAATCACTACGTGACCACGAGGACTTAAAAGCACATTGGGAATTGGGCATTCCAAACTGGGTGAAAGGGGGACCCCCCCCCCCCCAAAAAAAGAGACCATTCTACTGACTCTGAAAAACACCAAAAGAAAGATGCCTAGGGTCCCTGCTCATCTGCGTGAATGTGCCTTAGGCATGTTGCATGGAGGCATAAGGACTGCAGATGTGGCCAGGGCAATAAATTGCAATGTCCGTACTGTGAGACGCCTAAGACAGTGCTACAGGGTGACAGGAAGGACAGCTGATCGTCCTCACAGTGGCACACCACATGAAACAACACCTGCACAGGATCGGTACATCCGAATAACACACCTGCGGGACAGGTACAGGATGGCAACAACAACTGCCCGAGTTACACCAGGAACGCACAATCCCTCCATCAGTGCTCAGACTGTCCGCAATAGGCTGAGAGAGGCTGGACTGAGGGCTTGTAGGCCTGTTGTATGGCAGGTCCTTACCAGACATCACTGGCAACAATGTCGCCTATGGGCACAAACCCACCTTCGCTGGACCAGACAGGACTGGCAAAAAGTGCTCTTCACTGAGGAGTTGTGGTTTTGTCTCACCAGGTGTGATGGTCGGACTCACGTTTATCGTTGAAGGAATGAGCGTTACACCGAGGCCTGTACTCTGGAGCAGGATCGATTTGGAGGTGGAAGGTACGTCATGGTCTGGGGCGGTGTGTCACAGCATCATCGGAGTGAGCTTGTTGTCATTGCAGGCAATCTCAACGCTGTGTGTTACAGGGAAGACATCCTCCTCCCTCATGTGGTACCCTTCCTGCAGGCCCATCCTGACATGACCCTCCAGCATGACAATGCCACCAGCCATGCTGCTCGTTCTGTGTGTGATTTCCTGCAAGACAG
Source organism: Myxocyprinus asiaticus (assembly GCF_019703515.2). Taxonomy (NCBI): domain Eukaryota; kingdom Metazoa; phylum Chordata; class Actinopteri; order Cypriniformes; family Catostomidae; genus Myxocyprinus; species Myxocyprinus asiaticus. The sequence goes on along the minus strand of NC_059346.1, from coordinate 14,849,126 downwards.
GAATGTTAGTGTTCTGCCATGGCCAGCGAAGAGCCCAGATCTCAATCCCATTGAGCACATCTGGGACCTGTTGGATCAGAGGGTGAGGGCTAGGGCCATTCCCCCCGAAATGTCCGGGAACTTGCAAGTGCCTTGGTGGAAGAGTGGGGTAACATCTCACAGCAAGAACTGGCAAATCTGGTGCAGTCCATGAGGAGGAGATGCACTGCAGTACTAAATGCAGCTGGTGGCCACACCAGATACTGACTGTTACTTTTGATTTTGACCCCCCCCCCTTTGTTCTGGGACACATTATTCCATTTCTATTAGTCACATGTCTGTGAAACTTGTTCAGTTTATGTCTTAGTTGTTGAATCTTTTTATGTTCATACAAATATTTACACATGTTAAGTTTACTGAAAATAAAAGCAGTTGAAAGTGAGAGGATATTTCTTTTTTTGCTGAGTTTATATACTTATGCTCCTCCCTTTTAGGACGAGCTCCCCATCTTTTACACAGCCGCCTGCATTAGGCCGTTGTAATTTACCATAAGTCACAAGCACTTACAGTATAAATAAACTCCCTTCCCGACTGGGTTCGTGAAGGAGTTAATTCATACTATATGACTATAGTTCATATATTCGTCCTGAGTGCTCCCCTCCTGGCCCAACATAAGGGTCACTCACTGTGGCATACTCTTGCCATCCCACGAGACTTTGGCGTCATGCTTCCTTTCTGGGAGGTTATGCTGTGTAGAGCGGCGTGGTGGACAATAAACGCAATGTCAGGGGGGCCTGGGTAGCTCAGTGGTAAAGACGCTGGCTACCACCCCTGGAGTTCGCTAGTTCGAATCCAGGGCGTGCTGAGTGACTCCAGCCAGGTCTCCTAAGCAACCAAATTGACCCGGTTGCTAGGGAGGGTAGAGTCACATTTGGTAACCTCCTCGTGATCGCTATAATGTGGTTTGTTCTCGGCGGGGCGCGTGGTGAGCGTGGATGCCGCGGTGGATGGCGTGAAGCCTCCACACGTGCTATGTCTCTGTGGCAACGCGCTCAACAAGCCACGTGATAAGATGCACTGGTTGACGGTCTCAGACGCGGAGGCAGCTGGGATTCGTCCTCTGTCACCCGGTTTGAGGCAAATCACTACGCGACCATGAGGACTTAAAAGCACATTGGGAATTGGGCATTCCAAATTGGGAGAAAAAGGGGAGAAAATAATAAATAAAAAAAAATAAAAAATAAACAGTGTACTGAGTCGTAAAGGAATGTCTCGGTTACATACCTAACCTCGGTTCCCTGATACGAAGGGAACGAGACATTGCGAATGCTAGCTGCACTACAAGACTCAGAGTCCTTCAGGTACGAGCGATGCGCTTCTTGTTCTCAGCCAGAAATTCTGAGGAAATGGTGTTTGTGCACCTGTTTTTATAGCGGACAGTTTCATGCCAAAACAGGCTCAAACACCATAGCCAGAATATTGGTGTTATTGTTGAGAGATTTCAACTACGTTGTGTAAGAAGGCACTCCCCATATGCGTTAATAAACGCAATGTCTCGTTCCCTTCGTCTCAGGGAACTGAGGTTATGTACGTAACCGAGATGTTTTATGTCAACACTTTCAGGTTCACGTATTAATGCATTATTAAGTGCTAAAATGGATATCTGCAGTGTAACCATCAAAGACCTACGTGGATTTGGCAAAGTTAATTTCAATAAAAAATCGAGAAAGAGGGGCTATTGAAACTTCAACAAGCGGGCGACTTTTACAACAAAGTGACGAGATGTTCATTTGCAAGGAGAGACGCATGGATTTTGTGTTCAAATAAAGGTAAGTTAATGTATTTATTAAAAATCTGTGTTACTGGTACTAGGTCATAGATACTAGGTCATTGTTTCTGGCTAGTCTGAGGCTATGAAGTGGTGATCTGGCAATTACGTCCTTCTTGTGTTATGTTTGTTTTATAGTTCTAACGTTAGGGCACAGTGTTAGTTTAACATTTTTTTTTATTAAGGAATGTAGACTGCAGTGTCTATGTTACATTTGCCTTGTGCATTCAGGTTAAGATTGTTGTCTTTGTTGGTCAGATTTGTTAATTGCTACTGTCCATTCCAGTGGTTCTGAACTGTGGGAAGAGTAACGTGTGAGGCCTATGATGTTGAAACTAGTAACTGGCAATCTTTTCTTTTTCTTTTGTCTGTCAAAACAAGCTCTTCTGGCACTATGGTTCATAGTATGATTTAATGGACATAAACATGCTCGGCTCAATATATGACAATCTTTAATTTGTGTGATATGAGCAATATTACTGTCCTGAATTTAAAACAATTTGGTCATGAAGTTCGCCACTGTGACATAATTGTTTCCATTGACAAAGGCAACAATTTATGTCTATAAAATTTCCACGACAATACACTCACCTGTATAGTGTGTTTTGGGCACAGCGTTTAATAATTTGTATTAAAAATCTTTGATGCTTGCCCAGTGGCATGTGCCTGATAAGATCGTAATACCATGACTGCGCTGATGAGTCTACTGCAGCACAGTCTACAGCATAATTAGGTGCTATTAATTGCCAATTATTTACTTCACTCAGAATTCTTCTAGTAACACAAAACTAATTGAAAGATTGACAGATTTACCAATCATGAAATACAAATAGAGGGCAGTGATAGATTGTAATTGAACTAAATTATATGGCAAGAATTTCCACAACATCTTAGATGAAGTTTAATTGGATGAGCAAATTGAAAAGACAGGAACATCAAAGTAATCAAGTTAATCAAAGTAATCAAGCTACTAATTGTAGTAAATCAAAGTAATTGGATTCAATGAATTGTTTTCTTTGTGTTAGAGACATATCTAACAGAGTTGTCTTAGTAAGAAATAAAAACAAAATATTCTATGTTCTGTGTGTAATAACATAGAGCTCCAAAAATATAAGATTTGTAATATAAAACTGTATATTATATAATATTATAAAGTTTTTGCACAAAATGTTCAATAACTTCCAGATCAGATCTTCAAGCAATTTCATTTCATTTCATTTTATTATTTTTTCAAATGTTAAAAAACAATAATCCTAAATTAATGGTAATTTTTTCATGTTTTCCTGATTTTTTTTTTTCTTTGAGGTGGGAGTGGGGGATCAAACAGGACATGTTTGATTGTTATTAGAAGTGAATATTGGATCTAGTATATTAAAATACTATTCCAGGATCAATTCAGGTTAAGCTGAATCGAAGCATTTGTGGCATAATGTTGATTACCACAAAATTTAATTTCGACTCGTCCCTCCTTTCCTCCTTTTAAACAAAGGAAAAATCAAAGTTAGATTGAGGCACTTACAATGGAAGTGAATGGAGCCAGTGTTTGGAGGCTTTTTGTTCTCCCTCATTTACTTATTTATTTATGTATTCTCTTTTTTTTTTCTTTTCCTCAGTACGTTTGTAATTTTCTTCACTGTAGCAAATTTCTTGTTTGTCTCTCTGTATGTATAAATGCAATAAAATAAAAAAAGGCAGAAATGTGAAGCTAATAATTTTAAAAAAGCACTTACATTAATTCTTCTTTTAAAACTTGTGTATTTTTTGAGCTGTAAAGTTGTTTAAATCTCTGTTTTTACGGTCGTTTTAGGGTTTACAGTGTTTCGTTGTCAAGGCAAGTTGTAAAATTGGATATAACTTCACACAGCAAAGCTTAGTAAGCCATTTTAACACACTAAAATCATGTTAACACACAATGTTTACATATTGTGGCTATACTTTTGAAACAGTGAGTATTTCACGTTTTGGTCCCGTTTACTTCCATTGTAATCATCTTTCTGTAACCCAGATTTTTTCGTACTTTTTTTTCATGAAAAGGAGGTACAATCAACATTGTGCCACAAATGCTGTCGATTGAGCTTAACTTATATTGAAGCCAGGAAACTCCTTTAAGTGTTGTACTGTTCAATTCAATTGCTAACCTTTCCTCTCTGTGACCAAAGAGGTGGGTCTAACTGGCCATGAGGCAGCAGACCGTTTTCCAGACAGGAGAGGAACTGAAGGAGGTGACCACCACGAGGGAAACGAAGTGGTGGCCTTTGGATCCCATCCTGACTAACCAGAACCACTGTTCCACCACAGTCCACTTCAGAGGAAAACATACACAGTGGAATTATTTGATATTATGATATACATCTTCATTGAAAATAAAGGTCACTTTCTATACAATTTTCCTAGTAGGGTAAATACTTAATGTTTTGTACATTTGTAAAACTCTGCTTTTTATTCTGAACCAATCAAAAGCTTCATTACAAAAACAGTTCTTAGCTCAGCTCCACCTAAGACATGAATCATCCAGATATTCTTAATACTGAAAGCCATGACACAGTGTGTACAATAAGGATTTGTTGATTTCCATTATTAGCTGAATTACTTTGCCTCGTAATCTGAGTAAAGCTCTACTTTAAATTCCCATCTCGCTCCAAAAGCAATTATGTTCTAATTAATTCTGTGCACTCTCTATGGTCTGCTGATTTTGTGTTTGGATGACTATGAAAAAGGCAAGTACAGTTGAGTATACTGGCTAAGAATGTAAGTGCAGCCAAACGGATTTACTTCACACAATTCTGATTCATTTTTAGATTAGTTTTAACCTTCAGCAACTCAGTATAGTATCTGAATGTTGTATAATCTCTTATATGGTTATGACTTTACTTATTGAAACTCACTTTTAAGAATTATGGACCACTAATAAATTAAAGCCTCACAGGATATGTGCCATCCCTCATACTGGCACAATAAAGGTTTAGTCCTGAGTGTGACCTACCCTGCTGATGACAGTGCAGGTACACAATCTCCTCCAGGTGGATTGTCATGGCATAGTCCCAATAAACACTGCAGGTAACCAGATTAGACTTTTAGTGGCACATGACCAACAAAAGTATATGAATATTACAAACCTTTACATGTCAATGATTTTATTTGAACCTTTTATTTATAAAAGAGAAACCCACATGCATTTTCTTTTCAGTTTCCACAGTGTAAATTGATAGGGGAATTATAAAGTTACAGCCTACCAAGTCCTGTCATTCTGCATAAAAATATAAAATTTGTGAGCTTTGAGTCCCACCTCCTCTCATAATCGAGATCTCCCACTGAGCCATTCATTAGCTGATTTGGCGTCCATTTCAGAGTCATGAAGTCAGCTGTCTGGTGCAGTGAGAGGTATCCTGGAATTGCTTCCATATCATCCCTCTGACAGTACCACAACAGTAGCCAATGTTATGAAACAACAACATTTAATCAATGTTAAATTGTCTTTTCGTTTTCAGCTACAAAGTTTACACTTTACTTTCTGCACTTTCATTATATTTCCAAGAAAGTCATACATATACTGTATAATGTTCCAAAGATTAGTTGTCATAAACTTTTTTATTTACCGGCTGCACCAGTACGTTATTCTTGCCGAACAGGAGAGTCGCTCTGGAATTCTGATGAAGAGACTCAACATAGTCCCTGGCAGAGGGGGAAGGAGAGGGTCTTTCATCCATACTACTACTGGAGTGTCTTTTCTGTATCTGAAAATACACAGGAACACACACACACACATACCCTGTTTAGAATTATATGCCAGTAATAACTCAGTATGTTCACTTCAGCCACTAATGTCACCATCCAATACAAAACTGTAAATGCGATGAATTTAAAAGATTAACCCTTGCAAAACAAAGTAATATAGTAGGTATTCATATTAGCTTCAGAATACTAATGAGTATAAATGAGCTTAATACCAGCTATCTCTCTAATGTGCAAAAATGTGTCGCCACAGGGTGAGTCATTAGATGTGTACTGTGCATAGTACGTCTCTACCATCATCTATCAAAAAGGCATTGAGCAACACAAACCTGGCCATTATAGCTCAGTAGCAGAGATTTGTAATAACGATACATCAGAAAACAAGCCTGGAGTGCATTCAGATCTGTTTGAGATGAAAACAAGCACTATGTGGCCTGTTGTTTTGTAGGTGTTTGAGATGGCCAGAGAGGGTGATCAGTCAGGAATCTGATGGCTGTGTTTGGAAATGGAGCTGGGTAATAATGTGAAATGCGTCTCTAAGTGGAGGTTAATTCTCTCCACAGAAATAGCAGCCAAACTCTAATTCACCGACCGCAGCATGACTCTCATGGACCATAACCCTCTTCAAAGATCTGTGATGGAGGAACCGCACTGACTTGAAAGGCTAAAACATCACTGGAGGGAGGGCAATTCAACGAAATGAATGGCCGATTGCTCATCTTTAGTTTACTCTGAAATACTGAGATTTTTTAAATCTATAAATATGGAGTCTTGCCTTATCTACACTACCATTCAAAAGTTTGGGGTCACTTGCCTGAAGTTCTCATGATCTTAAAAACCTTTTGATCTGAAGGCATATGCTTAAATGTTTGAAATTAGTTTTGTAGACAAAAATATAATTGTGCCAACATATTAATTTATTTAATTACAAAATTAAAATTTTATAAAAAAAAAAAGTTTTTGAAATGGATGACTTGGACCGAATAATTAAGAAAAGCAGCCACTAAGTGCCCAGCATATAAATAGGAACTCCTTCAATACTGTTTAAAAAGCATCCCAGGGTGATACCTCAAGAAGCTGGTTGAGAAAATGCCAAGAGTACATTTCTGCAAAATCTAGGCAAAGTGTGGCCACTTTGAAGATGCTAAAATATAACATAGTTTTGATTTATTTTGGATTTTTTTAGTCACAACATAATTCCCATATTTCCATTTCTATTATTCCATAGTTGTGATGACTTTACTATTATTCTAAAATGTGGAAAGAAAAAAAAGAAAAGAAAAAAAAAATTAGTATGAGTAAGTGACCCTAAACCTTTGAATGGTAGTGTATATAATTGTGACAGCGGAGGCATGGTCAAGCATCTCTCCGGAGAGAAAGAAAGCGGTAAGGGCACTTACACCTGAGCTAAATTATGTCTAATACCTGTCTCTAATTTCAGTGAGCACGGGGAGAGCGGCATAAATAGAGACACACCGGAAATAGAGGAGAGAGAGCCTGGGCACCACAGACCCAAATAAGAACCAAAGAGTTTTATTGTTACAAATGATGAGAGTTTATTTTGTGAAGCGGTGTGTGATTATATATTAACTTACTGAATAACGCAAAGACTCTGAGACTGCAATTCTGCTGCAGAGAGAAAATAAAACCTTACCTGAACCAGGAAAGCTGCTTCTCACCTCCTCCTTTACACTGGTGCCGAAACCCGGGAATTGAAGTTTGTGTGGAAGATGGATGGAAGTCACCCCGTAGAGTCCTCCCAGTTGGCGGAGATCCTCCAAGCCCTCGCTAGCCTACATCAGAGCCACCAGCAAACACTGCTTGAGCTCCGACAAGATCAAGACCGCCGGTTTGTCGAGCTCCTGCACGGTCAAGCCAAGGACCGGCAGGTGATCCAGAGCCTCCTCAGCCAGGAGGCGTCCTCAGCCGTGACCCCGGACACTCCCACGCCGTTACCCCCGCCCGCATTACAGAAAATGGGGGCGGCGGACGACCCCGAGGCCTTCCTGGATTTGTTTGAGCGGACCGCCGAGATCTGGGGCTGGCCGCTCGGCCAATGGGCGGCCCGACTGATCCCACTATTGTCCGGGGAAGCCCAGCTCGCGGCTCAACAACTGCCAGCGACGAGCCTCCTGGCCTATGGAGATTTAAAGAGAGCCATCTTGCAACGGGTTGGTCGCACTCCGGAGGAAAGTCGTCAGCTCTTCCGGAGCTTGAAGTTGGAAAGCTCCGACCGCCCGTTAGCCTTCGCCCAGCGGCTCCGTGATGCCTGCCGAAGATGGCTACTAGCGGGGGACCACGACGTCGATGGAATTATTGACCAGGTGGTACTGGAGCAATTCACACATCGACTGCCAAAAGGGACGGCGGAGTGGGTCCAGTGCCACCGCCCGGCGTCGTTGGAGGAAGCTGTCCGGCTTGTGGAGGACCACATGGCGGTGATCCCGAGGGCGGAAGAGCCCTCCTACATTTTCTCTCCTCCCTCTGTCTCTTCCCCCTCCCCTCTCTCCTCTCGTTCTGCTCTCTCTCCAGGTCCTGTTCCTGCCCCACGCAGACGAGGAGGACTTCAGCCGCTGAGACCAGTTCCCCGGGTGTGGGAGGCGACACCTTCCCCTTCTCCAATGCCCCGCCGCTCTCCCCCTCGGGGGGGGGGGCACCCGCCGACGCAAGTGCGGCTGTAGCGGCTGGGCCGGCCTGCTGGAGGTGCGGAGACTCGAGCCACTTCCGAGATCAGTGCCCTCTGATGGAGCTGGGGACGGTGGTGCGGGTCTCTGACCTCCCACAGGCTGCCCCCGACCGGGCCGGAGCGTACCGGATACCGGTAAGTGTCAAGGGGGTACTCATCAAGCGCTGGTGGACACCGGGTGTAATCAAACCACTATCCACCAATGCCTGGTTCAACCCGAGGCATTGGTCACAACTAAAACGGTGAAGGTGAAATGTGTACACGGGGATATTCACAAGTATCCGGTGGTGACCCTGACGATTAAATTCCGGGGAAAAAAGCATAGAGTGGAGGCCGCGGTTAGTTCCCGCCTCACCCATCCGCTGATTTTGGGGACTAATTGGCCTGATTTTAGAGTTTTATTAAAGGGAATTTGTGCGGATGGGTCCTGTATAAAGTTAGGGAGATGTGCAATGTGCGATGCTCTGGAAGGGGAGGCGGAGCCGGGGCCGTCCTCGACAGCTCCATGTCATAATGACGAGAGAGGGGGAGAGGCTGCAGCCCCTCCCCTTCTCAGGGAATTCCCTGAGGGGGATTTCCCTTTAGAGCAGTCGCCAGACGAAACCCTCAAACACGCCTTTGACCAAGTGAGAGTCATCGATGGTCAACGACTCCAGCCTGACATCGCACTTTCATACCCCTATTTTCCAATTATAAATGAGCAGTTGTATAGAGTGACACAGGACACTCAGACCAAAGAGGATACAACCCAACTTTGATTCCAAGGAGCCGTCGAGAAATGGTATTCCAGGCGGCTCATTATAATCCCATGGCAGGTCACTTAGGAGAAAGGAAGACACTGAACCGTCTAATAGCCCATTTCTATTGGCCGGGCATTGGCGGCGATGTCCGTAGGTGGTGTGCGGCATGCCGCGAATGCCAGCTGGTTAACCCACCGGCCACCCCAAAAGCGCCATTGCGCCCTCTCCCTCTGATCAAGGTCCCCTTTGAGAGAATTGGAATGGACCTCGTCGGGCCATTAGAACGGTCAGCACGCGGACATCGCTTTGTATTGGTCCTAGTGGACTATGCAACGCGATATCCAGAAGCCGTGCCTCTTCGCAACATCTCAGCATGCAGTGTTGCGGAGGCACTCTTCAAAATAATCTCCCGGTTGGGGATTCCGAAAGAAATCCTCACCGATCAGGGCACATCGTTTATGTCACGGACACTACGCGAGCTGTACGAATTGTTAAATATTAAATCGATTCGCACCAGCGTATACCATCCTCAAATGGATGGCCTGGTAGAACGATTTAATAAAACCCTCAAAAACATGATTCGTAAGTTCGTACACGACGATGCTAGAAATTGGGATAAATGGCTCGACCCCCTGTTATTTGCAGTACGAGAGGTCCCGCAAGCCTCCACTGGCTTCTCCCCATTCGAGCTGCTGTATGGGCGATGCCCACGTGGTGTGCTTGATGTATTGCGAGAGGCCTGGGAGGAGGGAGCTTCAAACAGCAAAAATGAAATTCAATACGTTCTTGATCTTAGAGCAAAACTCCACACTTTGGGGCAGCTAACACAGGAGAATTTGCTCCAAGCCCAAGAACGACAGCGCCGACTGTATGACAGGGGAGCTCAGCTAAGGGAATTTGCACTGGGAGATAAAGTGCTTGTATTGCTTCCCACATCGAGCTCTAAATTACTCGCCAAGTGGCAAGGACCCTTTGAGGTCACACGACGAGTGGGAGATCTCGATTATGAGGTTAAACGAACCGATAGAGGGGGCACACATCAAATATACCACCTCAATCTCCTGAAATTGTGGAGGGAGGCAGTTCCCGTGACGTTGGCTATGGTAGTTCCCGATAAGGCGGAGCTCGGACCGGAGGTGAGTTCAAAACATAAACAGTTCACCCCGGTCACTTGCGGAGACCACCTCTCACCGAGTCCCCTCTACTGGGACATACGAACCTCATCCACCACCATATCGAGACCGAGCCGGGGGTCATGGTACGTAGCCGCCCCTATCGATTACCCGAACATAAGAAAAAAATTGTTCGGGAAGAATTGGATGCAATGCCCGATATGGGGGTAATAGAAGAATCCCACAGTAATTGGTCCAGCCCAGTTGTTCTAGTGCCTAAGAGCGACAGGTCTGTACGATTCTGTGTGGATTATAGAAAAGTCAATGCGGTGTCTAAATTTGATGCATATCCAATGCCTCGCTTTGATGAGTTGCTCGATCGGTTGGGCACTGCTCGATTTTACTCGACATTGGATTTGACGAAGGGTTATTGTCAGATCCCCTTGACACCAATCTCCCGTGAGAAAACCGCCTTCTCCACACCGTTTGGATTACACCAATTTGTGACACTTCCGTTCGGTTTGTTTGGGGCCCCGGCTATGTTTCAGTGTCTCATGGACCAAATCCTCAGACCGCATTCAGCCTACGCCGCTGCCTATTTAGATGATATCATCATTTATAGCAATGATTGGCAGCGGTACATGCAACATCTGAGGGCGGTTCTGAGATCGCTGCGCCGAGCGGGACTCACAGCAAACCCAAAGAAGTGCGCGATTGGACGGGTGGAGGTATGGTATCTGGGGTTCCACTTGAGCCACGGGCAGGTGCGTCCCCAAATTGATAAGACAGCAGCGATTGCGACCTGCCCGAGACCCAAGACCAAAAAGGGGGTGAGACAGTTCCTGGGGCTGGCTGGCTATTATAGAAGGTTCGTGCCTAATTATTCGGACGTCACCAGCCCGCTGACTGATCTCACTAAAAAGGGAGCTCCAGATCCGGTCCAGTGGACGGAGCAGTGTCAGCGGGCGTTCACGCAAGTTAAAGCTGCACTTTGCGGGGGGCCGCTTTTACATTCACCTGACTTCTCTCTCCCTTTTGTTTTACAGACAGATGCTGCAGACAGGGGGCTGGGGGCCGTACTCTCACAGGTGGTGGAGGGGGAGGAGCGCCCGGTGCTGTACATTAGCCGTAAGCTCTCGTTGAGGGAAACTAAGTACAGCACCGTAGAAAAGGAGTGTCTCGCCATCAAGTGGGTGGTCCTCACTCTCCGATACTACCTGTTGGGGCGGGCCTTCACCCTCTGTTCTGATCACGCCCCACTCCAGTGGCTCCACCGCATGAAAGATACCAATGCCCGGATCACCCGTTGGTACCTGGCTCTTCAGCCGTTTAAGTTCAAGGTGGTCCACAGACCGGGGGCGCAGATGGCTGTCGCCGACTTCCTTTCCAGGAATGGGGGGAGTGGTAGACAGGCCGGATGCCGCCCCGGCCTGAGTCGGGCGGTGGGGATATGTGGCAGCGGGGGCATGGTCAAGCATCTCTCCGGAGAGAAAGCGGTAAGGGCGCTTACACCTGAGCTAAATTATGTCTAACACCTGTCTCTAATTTCAGTGAGCACGGGGAGAGCGGCATAAATAGAGACACACCGCAAATAGAGGAGAGAGAGCCTGGGCACCACAGACCCGAATAAGAACAAAAGAGTTTTATTGTTACAAATGATGAGAGTTTATTTTGTGAAGCGGTGTGTGATTATATATTAACTTACTGAATAACGCAAAGACTCTGAGACTGCAATTCTGCTGCAGAGAGAAAATAAAACCTTACCTGAACCAGGAAAGCTGCTTCTCGCCTCCTCCTTTACAGTAATAAAGTCTGGTTTTGGCCAATGGTGTGTAAAAAAAGAGTTTTGAAATCTGAATGACTTTGTTACATTGATAAAGGAACAAACAATTCTAAACAGTGAAAAAACCTTATTAGTCCATTTACTTCATGTCCCACAGCCTAAACAAGCTCAACTGTCATGTCTTCTAAATCACTAACCAATTTATGAACAGTTTTGAAAGTAGCAGAGCATAATACATGAAAACAGTCCTTACTGGTTTTGTATGTCACTACATATTGTGATCTCAATGTGACATGCAACTGACTGAGTACAAACTGCTCCTGACCCCTGACATTTCCTTGAGGCACGGTTTAAAAACATCAAGGGCATTTTAAATGGCTTGAACTTCCCATTTGAAATGGCACTTCCATCTCCCTGAAAGTGAAAAAGAGTGTTCATTTTTGTTTATTTTGTAACATGCAAATGGAAAGCAAATATCAATGTTTTATACGATTTGCATTTATTCTGGTCCTTTTTAAAAAACTGAACTTATACTATTTTCTGTTTTGTAATGTTTCTGAATTCTTGGTGGAAAGTGCCATAGTTTGCAACCTAGATCTTTAAAGGTGAAGCATAATTTCTGCATCACTGGCAGCACTGAATTGCAAAAAATTCAGTATTTTAACAATAGAAAAAAAAAATGACACACTTCGCCTTCAATGTTGTCATACATGTTTAGCTCAGAGTATTTGTATATTCATAGGTTACTCACACAGAGGGCAGGTCTTTTAGTAGGTGAGTCTTGTCTGCAATGGCCACTGTGAATTCGATGCCTCTGCACCAGCTCATCAGCTGAAGGATTAGTCCAGAAATGATCTGCTGTCTTCATTTTAGTGTACTCCAATGCACACGGCCCCACTAAAGAAGCAAGTAAGAGAGACTTGAGAATGTATTACAGTGGCAAGAAAAATTATGTGAACCATTTGGAATTACCTGCATTTATGTATAAATTTGTCTTAAAATCTGGTTTGATCTTCATCTAACTTACAATAATGAACAAACACAATCTGTTTCAACTAATAACACACAAATTATTGTATTGTTCTTGTACATATTGAATACATTATTCAAACATTCACAGTGTAGGTCTGAAAAAGTATGTGAACCCTCGGCTAATGACATCAACAAAAGCTAATTAGAGTCAGGAGTTGGCAAACCTGGCATCCAATTAATGAAACAAGATTGGAGGTGTGGGTTAGACCTACTTTGACTTATAAAAAGCACTCAAACATTTTGTGTTTGCTATTCACAAGAAGCATCTGCTGACGTGGACCATGCCTCACAAAAAAGAGATCTCAGAAGACCTATGATCAAGAATTGTTGCTTTGCATAAAGCTGGAAAGGGTTGCATATTAATCAGTAAACAGTTAGACAAATTGTCTATAAATGGAGACAATTTAGTACTGTGGTTACACTCCCTAGAATTTGAGTCTCCTAAGATGACTCAAAGGGCACACCGCATAATGCTCAGTGAGGTAAAAAGGAATGCTAGAGTGACAGCTAAAGACTTGAAGGAATCATTGGAACTAGTTAACATATCTGTTCATGAGTCTACTATAAGGAAAACAATAAACAGATATGTTGTCCATGGCAAGACACCACAAAGAAAGCCACTGCTTTCCAACAAAAATATTGCTGGGCACCTGAAGTTTGGCAAAAAACACCTTGACAGTCCACAATGCTACTGGGAAAATATTTAGCAGACTGATGAAACTAAGGTTGAATTGTTTGGGAAGAACACACAGCACTACGTATGGCATAAAAAGGGCACCACATACCAACATGAAAACATCACCCCAACAGTCAAGTACAGTGGAGAGAGCATCATGATTTAGGGCTTCTTTGCTGCTTAGGGGCCTGGACCGCTTGCCATCATCAAGGGAAAAATTAATTCCCAAGTTTATCAAGACATCCAACAGGATAATGTCAGGGTGGCTGTGCACCAGCTGAAGCTCAGTAGAAGTTGGGTGATGCAGCAGGACAATGACCCTTAACATTGAAGTAAATCCACTACAGAATGGCTTCAAAAAAAGAAAATCCACCTTTTGAAATGGCCCAGTCAACACCCAGACCTTAACCCAAGTGGAATGACCTCAAGAGAGCCATTCACACCAGACATCCTAAGTGTATGGCTGAGCTGAAGCAGTTCAGTAAGGAAGAATGGTCCAAAATTCTTTCTGAGAATCTATTGGTTGACTATCAACCGTGTACATGTATTTTTATTGTATACAGTCTTCTTATTTTGTGTATATTGTATATTGTGTATATATATATATATATATATATATATATATATATATATATATATATATATATATTTTATTTTTTATTTTTTTTGTATACAGTCTTTTTATTTTGTGTATACTGTATATTGTATATTATTAGGTGTATATTGTGTTGTGTAACAAGATGTGTAAACTGTGTTATGTGTAAATCAGATGTTTATTATAATTGTTATACTGGTATGTTGCTTGGAACCGCACCCAAGACTTTCACCCACTGTTGCACATGTGTAAATGGTTGGGTGACAATAAAGGGATATGATTTGATTTTGATTTGATTTGAACGTTGTGCAGGTCTAGTCCGCAGCTACCAGAAACGCTTGGATGAGGTTATTGCTACAAAAGGAGGATCGACCAGTTGTTAAATTCAAGGGTTCACTTACTTTTTCCACAGCACTGTGAAAGTTTAATGGGATGTGTTCAATAAAGACATTAAATATTATAATTGTTTGTGTGTTGTTAACTTAAGCACATAGTGTTTGTCTATACTTGTGTCTTTGATGAAGATGAGTTCACATTTTATGACCAATTAATGCAGAAAACCAGCTAATTCCAAATGGTCCAATGTTTCTGCATGGAGCCATTACTTATAAGAGACCATGAGAGTATGACACCAAATGACCTGAACCATTCAGAATTAGACTGGTTTTTAAAAAGCGGGTTTACCTAACAAAGAGGCGAGAATAGGGCCATCCACTGGATCCATTAGGAAAGCTTCTTTCTCATAAAACTTACTGAAACAACAGCATTGCAAGTAGCTTCAACTTAACATAATGCAAGTGGGTACATTTGGTTGTACTGTATGTGAAAGAAACTGGACAAGCTTGCTTTCTCTGTATTGCTCTCTCCCACCTCTCTCACCTGCTGTTTTCCACCAGGTACAGGACGATCCTGTCCAACACTTTCTCAATGAGCGCAGTGTGGATCCACAAGTGTCTAGTGGAATGAGGGGAGATGTTTGGGACCTTGGGCGTCTTACGGGTGCTCTCGCTGTATGATAAAGACTGGCTTCGTCTGAGGCAAAGGTCAAGGCAAAGTTTAAATGGAATACCCAGGTACATACTGAACTATTAAGAGGCCCACTACATTTACATTTATGCATTTGGAAGACTCTATTATCCAAAAAGTGACTCAAGGTACACATTTTATCAGAATATGTGTTCCTTGGGAACACACTATATGGTACTACAGAGCATAACACGCATTGTCATTGTAAAAACAGTATGTGCTGGCACTTTGCTACGCAGAAATCTAATAATATCCTGCAGATAGAAAATTCATCGCATTTCAGGTTGTGTACACAGTATTACTCCAGATCTATTGAATATTCTAGATGCAAGGCCAGTTGCTATAATTTGTTCTATTACTATAATGTATGTTTGAGTGTGTCTTAGTTGTGTGTTGTATTGGAGATATGGTCTCACTTGCTCTCAATGATCAGCTCCAGCTCCTGGGCTTTTCTGCACAGCTCCACAGCTGGAGGGAAGCTCTTGCCCACTTTGGTGAAGAGTGCCGCTATCTTGTTGCTTCGTAGGAAACCAGCAGCTCTCCGCTTTAACCCATGAAGCACACAGGCTTCGACAGCAGCTACACAAACACATAACACACAATAGTCCATTAATTAATAATTTTCTGTGAAAAGTTATGTAAAGCGAGTCCTTGAATAGCTTATGGAGAATCTAAGCAACAAGGAATAAGGACACAATCGCAAAAAATTTAAATGTGTCTGTGCTGTGAAAATGTAGGAATCACACTTTATGAATTTTTAAATGAGCTGAGGTTTTTTAACATTCAAGAAATGTTCAATTAAAATTTCAAATTACATACTGTATACTATGAAAGTGGTAACCTGCAATAGTTACTTTAATGATCTATTTCTACTTGATCTAACCCTTAAAATTAGTTTTGTTGGTGTAACCTTAAGTACTCCGGTTGATTCAGACATGTTAAATAATATTTTTGACTTGAATCAATCATCTAGATGTTACCACATTTAGCACAGTTTTTAGGTTAACATTTGTTTTCAGTATATTGAACTGTTTTCGCAAAATCTGTAAGAGATAATGTTCAGTCACCTGGTCATTATCGCAAAATGCCTCACACGCCTCCGACAGTGTGATTACTGACACTGATTATTATCATGGGTTATTTTGTGATAATGACTGACTGTGTGGCTGACTGTACATTATCCCACTTATTACAAAGCTACTGCTACCAAATAAATAAATAAATGGACATTAGTGATAGCAGAGACATGAAACTAATACAGACCTTTAGAAACAGGTTGCCTGGGACAACAGTTTGGTGGTCATTATACAAACATATTTGTGTATGTTTGACTGCAGAATGCTGCGTTTGACCAATTAGAATGAAGTATTCCAGAGAGCTATGCAATGACAGTATATATACTGTAACAGTAATTTTAAAAGTAAACACAGATACGTGGCTAGAGATAGATGCACACACACACTGAGCCACACTGATATACGTGGCAGTGCCTGCAGAGTCGACACCGAGAGGCTCTCTCAGGACTAATCTTGTGAATCTGCTCAGATGGGGTCGGGGAAAAGCCTGTGTCGCCATGGAAACCCTCACTGATGGATCACTTGTGCTCATTGAGAGCTGGGCTCTTAAACAACATCAGCTGTCTCTTCTCTCCACCTCTTTCCTCATAGTGTCCTTTTACTTCTGTCCATCTTATACATGTGTCACTTTCAATTTCCATATTTATCTTTGACACTTTGCTTTTCTCTTTCGTTAATGTGCACTGTTTTCCTCTTTTATTGCTGTTCTCTTTGACCATCTAATTTTTTTATTTTTCTCACCAGTCACCATATCCCAGTCTCCAGCACTTTATGACTCTCATTACCTCTCTTCTCCTCTGCTGTTTATAATCATTTCTTCAATCTCTTTCTCTACCAGCACTTCAGAGTCACTTGTTAATCTATTCCTCTTGCACATTATTTGTCTCTATCACAGTCTCTTAAGTAGCAGACTTAAACGTGTGTGTGTGTATGTTTGTGTACTTAGCTATAGTTAAGTAAATAAAAATGTCCCCTAAATGTAACAAAAGCCCATTTTGGATTCATTTGGGGATGTCCTCAATTGGTAAATCAATTCTTAAATCAATTAATTACTGTCTTTAAACGTGAAGTAAACAACACAGAGGAAAATTAAATTGGCAATGACATGCTCTCTGTTTAAAGCTCAGGTTAAAATCTCTCTTGCAGAGAGAAGCACCTCCATACAAACACAGGAGCTGCTTTCATCTGATGTTGTATTCACCACTTCTCTTTGACCACCCTAAATGGATTCATGCAGAAGAGAGAACACAGATAAAATGAGAGAGATCAGTGAAATGAATGAATGCAGAGGATGCACACACCATCAAACAGGCTTAAAGGTTTCACACATTATATGCAACAAAAGACAGACAACTAATTGGAAAGAGGCCTTTACTTTAAAGGAAATGGTTCACCCAGTACTGTAGTTCATTCACTCACCCATGTCGTTTCAAACCCATATGACTTTCTTTCTTCAGTGGTACACAGAAGGATACGTTTTGCAGAATGTTCATGCTGCTCATTTCCATACAATAACAGTAAATGAGGATTGGAAGATCAAAAAGTAGCAAAAAAGTACCATAGAAGTAGTCCTTGCGGCATGTGTGCTTGATTCCAAGTCATTCGATAGCTTTATATGGGAACAGACCAAAATGTTTCCTCTCTGGTTTAGCTTTAAAATCTCTTTGCTCTCAAAAATGTTTCTGCACATTACAACATGGTGCCACATGACCTGGCATACAAGGTTTGAAATCATGTGTCTTCAAATTGAATTTATGTGAAAAATCAGAATAAAAACAATTAGTGAATAAAGCAGCGTTTCCATCCTATGGGTTTAAGAGAACAAAATTGTCACTTCTGGGGAAATTGGTGCAAATTTGAAATGAAAATGGAAGTTGAAATAAATTATTTGCGTTTTAGAGCATGCAGCCAAAATGCTCTGACAAACTTCATGTTTGCTAGCGTTCAGTGGCAGATGGGAGCGAAACGTGTACACAGTTCTGGAAGGCAATAGTAGCAAGGCTTTGGCTTCAGCATTTTGGAATAACCAGAACAATGCTATGCAATGATATTATCTGAGCAAATGGCTTATGCACATGACTTTTACAGTATATTCCTATAAAAATTCTATAGGAATATATTTTTGTGCATGTCTTCTTACTGAACAAAAAATGTATTCACCTCAAGCAAGCTTATATGTTTTTATGCACATTTTATAAACTTTATTCACATCTTGCTGTTTCCATACAACATTTTTAAGCGCCATCCCAAAATTTGCATACAAATATGCGGATGGAAATGCAGCTAATGACATCAAACATAATTAGTTATCACGTGTCTTATGACCAAATGACGCTTTTAAGATTTTGAATTAATCACAATGTGTGAATAAAATTTGAGAGCTACAGCAGAGGGGAAGATTTTCAGCAAATAGCTACTTACATTTCTGACTTTTCCTCATACTAAGTCAATGTGGGCTTCAGAAGTCTTGCAATATAGTCACCTGGGCTACTTCTATGGTGCTTTATATCCTTTTTGTAGCTTGACAGCCCCAGTAACCATTCACTTTCATTATTTTTTCAGTATAATTTTTAATCTTATTTTGTGTTTCACAGAAGAATGTCATATGGGTTTGGAATGACATATGGGTATGTGATGACTGATTTTCATATTCCTCAAAGTTAAATTGTATTGTCTTTCTGTTGGTTTCTTTACCTTCTGCATATGACTAAAGCCAAGTTGCATGAAGGTCTGGGTGCAGTGTAGGCCTAAATATAATTATAATTATTATTATTTATTCACAGTTTAATCATTTTTAGTGTAAGATACATACACTGGTAGCCAGAAGTTTGGAATAATGTAGAGATTTTGCTCTTATGGAAAGAAATTGGCATTTTTATTCACCAAAGTGGCATTTTTTTTCATATTACAATTTGAAAAAAATGTTCAGAACTTCTTAAACTACTTCAAAGAGTTCTCATCAAAAAATCTTCCACAAGCAGCAATGACAGCTTTGCAGATTCTTGGCATTCTAGCTGTCAGTTTGTCCAGATACTCATGTGACATTTCACCCCATGATTCCAGTAGCACTTGCCATAGATGTGGATGTCTTGTCGGGCACTTCTCACGCACCTTACAGTCTAGCTGATCCCACAAAAGCTCAATGGGGTTAAGATCCATAACACTCTTTTCCAATTATCTGTTGTCCAGTGTCTGTGTTTCTTGGCCCACTAACCTTTTCTTTTTGTTTTTCTGTTTCAAAAGTGGCTTTTTCTTTACAATTCTTCTCATAATGCCTGCACCCCTGAGTCTTCTCTTTACTGTTGTACATGAAACTGGTGTTGAGCAGGTATAATTCAATGAAGCTGTCAGCTGAGGACATGTGAGGCATCTATTTCTCAAACTAGAGACTCTGATGTACTTATCCTCTTGTTTAGTTGTACATCTGGCCTTCCACACCTCTTTCTGTCCTTGTTAGAGCCAGTCGTCCTTTGTCTTTGAAGACTGTAGTGTACACCTTTGTATGAAATCTTCAGTTTTTTGGCAATTTCAAGCACTGTATAGCCTTCATTCCTCAAAACAATGATTGACTGACTAGTTTCTAGAGAAAGCTGATTATTTTTTGCCATTTTTGACGTAATATTGACCTAAAGACATGCCAGTCTATTGCATACTGTGGCAACTCAAAAACAAACACAAAGACAATGTTAAGCTTCATTTAATGAACCAAATAGCTTCAGCTGTATTTGATATAATGGCAAGTGATTTTCTAGTACCAAATTAGCAATTTAGCATGATTACTCAAGGATAAGGAGTTGGAGTGATGGCTGCTGGAAATGGGGCCTGTCTAGATTTGATCAAAATAGTGATGGTACTGTTTTTTACATCAGTAATGTCCTGATTATACTTTGTGATCAGTTGAATGCCACTTTGGTGAATTAAAGTACCAATTTCCTTCCGAAACAGCAAAATCTGTACATTATTCCAAACCTTATGTGTATATAAAAATGTGAAATGACAAATCATTACGCAAAGGAAATGAAAGCAATTTTATCTTATTCTCAAAAAACCAAAATTGAGACTATGAAAGGAAAGTGGGGAAGTAAAGGAGAGAGAAAGAGAAAATGATATTTCAGCCAACAAAGTTTCCGAAGCAATATCCACAGCAACAAACATGCCCCACGATTCAAGCTGTCACAGGAAATGGCAAAGGGAGAAGGCCACCACCCTCGACCCTGATCTCTATCGCTCATTAAAAATGTAATCATACTGCCTGCACTAATGGCACCTAATCATACTGTCACTGTGAGAACAGAGCAAAACCTGGAGAGCTGCTCTACACTTCCACTGACCAGCACTTTACCGTGCATTTACCCATGATTGAACAACATAATGGTGTAAAAGGCTCAAAAGGCAGACACCACACAATCAAAGCCACAGGTAGATTAGAGACAGAATTAGAGATGACTTAAATCCCAGAGTCTGTGCAGATTTGATAATTGTGTGATATCTGAAAAATGTCAGTGTTGACATTTCCATCTTCGGTGTGTAAACATGGCTTACACAATCACAATAGCTAACTGCTCCACCATGGGCAGAGTCTGGCTACTCTCCATTCATCTCCTATCTCAAGGTGCCACACTGGATGAAGCAGTATTAGAACATAAGAGTATTAACATAGACATTCTTACCAACATCATTTATGATAAGGCATTGTTTCTTATCTACAGTAATAGTTTTAGCCTCAGACATTACACCCACATAGTCCATTCACTGACCATCTGATGCATTATATTGCAGACAAAAATGGCAAGTAGTTTCTTGATCTGGCAAACTCTAAAATCTGTTTGTTTTTTTAATAAAAAATGGTTTCCTTAATCTGAGCAGTACAAGGCTTAGTGACTAAACCTGCCAACTGAACACACACAAAAAAAATTGGACTAGATTTGATGAGGCTAAGTGGTTTTATCAAACAGTCCACCATTCGTACTGTTAGGGTCAAATTTGACCTGCCATAGGAAATGAATTGGTGAGACAATAAAACATCCACAATGCATAACACACCCACACACACACACACACTCACACAAACACACACACTTCAAGGTCAGATCAAAGTCTTAGTCTGACCCCACTGTAAGAAAGTTTACCCTTAGGTGTGGGAGCTGCACACCATTGACTGTAAGCATATTGTGGCGTCATTGCAATCAGGACTAGAGTCGAGTCTCGAGCTCCGAGCCCTCCAGTACATGGACAGCAAGCCAAATATGTTTACTACTTCAACAAAAGATTACATTAACATACAAACTACTGAACTGCCCATAGTTGTCATTTTATGTAAATGTTATTTTTATTCAAGCAAATGTCACCAGAAAACCCCAATGCTTGACAAATTTTGATGTTTTGACAATCTTTCAATTTACTGAGATGAAGGATTTTATTAAAGTGAAGATAACGTGATTCTTTTTTATAAACACAAATGGAGAAATTGAGCAATTTAGAGGTTAAAAAAGAAGGTAAAAAATAACATAAAATCCCAAAATAAAAAAAAATATTTTTTTTTACTTTAGTGAAGATAGTGCTATAACATTTCTTAAAAATAAAAAGTGGGGGTTCCATATCTGATTTTTGAGATGGAACAGGGTTCTCTATTGATAAGTGTACAAGGGTTAAAAGAGTGTGTGTACATGTTCTATCGATCATGGTAGTAGGATTTCATCAAATTATGATGATCAAATGATGGAGAGGAGTGTTATAACCTGGCATATATCCAGACGTGCAGTGTAGTCAAGGGTAATTTAGGCATGTTAAAGAGATGATTCAGGTGTCCGTATCTCAGTAGTGGAGTGATTTTGTACAGTCCCAGAAGAGTGTCAAATTATGGTGGTATTTAGCATCCTCTGCTATAAAGTTCACACAGAATTGGCCCGGAAGATCAGAGATTGCTCGTGCAAATTGCGTTTAGCACAGATTTTGAGGCCGCATTTGCGCCGTTGCCCGATCTACATAATTTCATTAGTGAATCGGGTGCAGTGCAAACAGTACGTGCAAATAACTGGGAAAAAAACTAAATTTTGTCGGGCGCAAATTCATTCTTAGTGAATTGACCCCTCATGGTTTTGTTTGAAGCAAAATATTCACATGAAGCTTTGTTTATTGTACTTTGTTTCTGTGTTATGTCTATGAAATAATCAGTACTTATTAGTTTAGGATAGACAGATATTCTGATTACAAAGTCTACACACACTTCCACTAATATGTTCAGTGTTTTCTGTACAGCCAGTCACAGACAGACACTGTTCTGCAATTATTTGAATTGCTGCTTTCCACACTGGTCTATCATTGTGGTATCAACTATATAACATAAACTCGCCCCTAAACAACACATACTGTTAAAACTAGGAATGCACCAATACAACATTTTTGTGCTGATATTGATATCCAATTATGTAGAACCACATCCGCCAATACTGATAGTTTGGTTGTTCTGCTTTTTCATGCTAACTTGTTTCAAATCACTAATAATTAATTACATAAAGAAAGAAACTTTCGGGGGAAAAAAATTATTTTATTCTTTATGTCTCTACATGTCTTCCATGTTTTCAGAAAAACTGGTTTCATTTATAAACAAAACACTGAAACAAAATACACATTATTAACTCACATTACCATACCAAATTGACTGAATTCTGAATATCCTCTTGTTAGGCTCACATTAAAATGGTGCGACTTCTTAATTTTTTTTAATGTTCTAAACTCACATTAACTGAATTCTGAAAGATGAAGCTTTAACAACTCGCTGTGTCAAGCTTTAAGGTGAGTAATCAGATTATTTGTTAAAAATTTTAATGGTAGTTCCATCTCATAAAATTCTAGCAGTGCAAAGCTTACAAACTGCAACTCTGCTATCATTGTCACCCAATTAAAAGTTATTTAACACAAGAGAATTTCACACAAGGCTACGTGAGACTAAGCTTTTAATATGTACGGTTTTGTTCTGATTCTCCTAAACAGTGCCTCTTCTATGGCCTATTTGTGTTGTATAATAATTGTCAATGACCTGGCAGGAGTCATGCAACAGTTGAATGGACATGAGATGGAGATAAAGCAGGACAGAGGAAAAACCGTGATAAATCAGAACTCGATTTCTGGCTGGCTTAAGCCAGAAATCTACACTGCACGTATGACGTATAATCTTTCCATTAATCCTATGCTGCTATTGGCACAACTAAAATGTGTTGACAAAAAAATCTAAAGTTATTTTTCATAGAAGGTACATGAATGTTGTTATTAATAAACACCACAGTGGGGCTAAAGGAAGTGGCTACATTAGCTGTTTCTGTGAGCTTGAAATGCAAGGTTTTTGTGGTTTTTGCTTCCATTTTTTTTTGACCATTGTGGTTTTTACCACGTTTTTTAGATATTTTTTGAGAACAATACTAGCTGGGATGTAGGGAAGGAAAAACACTTAAATTTACTGCGACATCAACCCTGCCAGCAGCACTTGACCCCTAACAGGGCTGTGCTGATTAAATTTTAGGGGAGGTGGCAAGATTGCCAGCATCCTGGAGTTATAAAAGCTGTTAAGAAAATGTTCAATACGAATAAAGTTGGACATGACTAAGACTTCACCAAACAGGGCAAATATAACCTGGCAGCAGTTGCATTATTAGTAGTCAGATTTTCAGCACACAATGGCTGATAGTAATTACTACAGCATCGATTACAACATTTGCGAACTGGACAACACATCTAAATTATCACTTGATTTTTATCATGGAACTCCTCACATGGAACATTCTTCTCCTTCTCTGACATTTGTACACTTTCGTGCTCTCAGGGCCTGCCAAATGTTTGCTCCAATGCTTACCTGAGCATTAGCCAAGCCATCACTCTTTCCAACATTTGGCAGACACTGAAACAATTGTTCTCACCTGTTTACAGGTATTTTAATGTTCCACAGACATTTTCACTTTTTATTTTCAGGGCACTTAAACATATTTTACCCCCCAATTCTCTTTACCATAATGTGTCCAGACTTTTTACTTGTTCCCACAGTTTTCAATAATGATCCTCATTATCGTAACAGAGTCAATTTTTTTTACTGTATTACACTAAAAGAGATGCTGTTGTAAAATTATTTTTTACATTAAAATGAATGAAAATGAAAGGAACTACTTAGGGAGTACTATTATGTTGGATAAACTACAATTTTAATAAAAAATAAAAACAATTTCACATTGTAGTAAAGAGAACATCAAAATGACCATCCTTTTCCACACTGTGGTAATGAGAATTGAGGGGGGAAATGTGTATAACTGTCATGAAAATAATGACACAATGTAAAAAATCTTAATGGCCCTAAAATAGACATCATTTTCTATATGCAAAATATAATTGTTTTTATCTTTTAATTTTGGAGTAAAATAGGACCAGGACATTGTCTTGAGAGGTTTCATGAGAATCGCCCCACTATAACTTTTAAGTTTTACTGTACACATGCTCTATACAACAGTAATATCTAGCCAGTGAAATATATAGAGTAGAGCATAACTAAAAAAATTATTCACTTATAGAAATATCCTTGGCTTTTAAGATATTATTAATTTCCATGACTTTTCCAGGCCTTGCAAAACAGGGGTGCAAACTCACGAGAGGTGAAAAAGGTGAGAAAGTCATAGCAGGTGTTCCAGATACTGTATATTTTCAGTTGATTCGTATGTTGGATTTAAAGCTTTTTGTTTCATTTAAAGTTTTTTGTAAGCTTAAAGTAACCCTTTCAAGTGATTTTAATAAGAAAAATTAGCTTCAGAAAAAGTAACTTTAGTAACCTGATATTTCCAGGTTTTCCATGACTGTGGAAACCCTAGGTTCTATGCTGTTTTGACTTACCACAGAATGAGACAATATGGCTGCTGTCTTCATGGACAAACTTCCTTGTGACTGCTTCCTCCATGATCTGCTTGACCTGTGGTGGACAGAGAGATTAACAAAGAAGCAAATGAAGGTATAGGAGTGAAAAAGGGAGGCAACTGAGTTGGCTGTATGGCTAGAGCATGAAAAAACTTTAGCAAACATCCATAGCTTATTTTGTGCTTTGTGGATAATCAGAGGGGCATCTGTCAAACACTGCAATTCTTATGAATGCAAATGCATTTCCACTCAAAAGTACTCTTATTAGTAGCATCAAACACTCTAAGTTGCGATAGAAACAGAAAAAAAATCAAGTAAATGGCAAAAAAAAAAAAAGAAAAAACAGGAAGAAGAGAGTGAATACAGGGTGAGTACTGTAGGAAGTAGGCATATGCAGACCATGCTAGATGGATGACTCATCTCCCTAAACTATGAAAAGGAAAAGGAGAAATTGAGAGTTGGTATGCGTGATTTCTATAAAGCGTTTCCTCATCGTGACTGTGGATGGCAGTTCTACAGTAGCCCTGCTCTGAAATTATTCAAATGGAATGCCACTATCTTTATAATGTCTTTCCAAGACTGAACACATACATAACACACACACACACACATATGCATACAAAAATACACATTCTAAAAAATTATTGGTTCAGATTTTGTCAGTGTTTGAGTAAGTTTAAAAGGTGAAAGTAAACTAAAATCATGTTGAGAATGTAGAATTGGCCTGAACTGCAATATACAGTAGCACACACATACACATACAGTATACAGACATTCTTGAACACTCCTACACTCTCTGTATTCACCTATAGGAAAGTAAAAACCACTCATGAGATCTACTTTTCGTTTCTTCAAGTTAGCAATGGGATTAAATGGAGAAAAAATACAGACTTTTGCTTAAGTCTCTTGCTTCTCAGATGTTTCTCCCGAGAAACAGACCCTAATAATCTTACTTGTGTCTCTAGTTTCAGAAGAGATCTCAACAATGTCTCAGAACTGACCAAAGTCTGCAATCAAAAGTCAGACATTTCGATATGAACTTAAACTTTTATCTTAGTTATTTCCAAGCCCAAATTATCTGCGCAATGCTATCCACATCAATTTGATAACTTTATACTTTAACTGTATGTCAACAATTGTCTTGTTTATGTATTTATACACCAATCAGCCACAACATTAAAGCAACCTGCCTAATATTGTGTAGGTCCTCCTCATGCCGCCAAAACAGTGCCAACCACAATTGTACAGAGCGGTTATCTGAGTTACCGTAGACTTTGTCAGTTCGAACCAGTCTGGCCATTCTCTGTTGACCTCTCTCATCAACAAGGCATTTCCGTCCACAGAACTGCCGCTCACTGGATGTTTTTGTTTTTGGCACCATTCTGAGTAAATTCTAGATAATGTTGTGTGTGAAAATCCCAGGAGATCAGCAGTTACAGAAATATTCAAACCAGCCCATCTGGCAACAAAAATCATCCATGCGATTATCTAATCAGCCAAACATGTGGCAGCAGTGCAGTGCATAAAATCATGCAGATACAGGTGTTCACATCAACCATCAGAATGGAGAAAAAAATATGATCTCAGTGATTTGGACCGTGGCATGATTGTTTTGATTGTTAATGGAGAACTCAATTAAATCATTTCCTGAGCAGTGAAAGAGCAACCTCTGAGCAAAATATATATATTTTTTTAAACTGTCAAAACATTAATAACAACAGTCTTGAACAACAGAAAATAGGTAACTGAGGTATTTGAAAGCTTAGAAGTTTTACATTACAATTCATGTAGGCATTATGACCAAAACGGAACAAGTGCTTTGAAATTTGCAGACAAATCAGAAAAGTTCTGTTTTGATAATTTTTGAAAAATGTTGCACTGTACATATTATTGTAATCAGTAAAAACATCAAACTCATCAAAAAGCCATGTGTCATATGTTGTTGGAAAGCTCAAAGAGTAGAATACAACAATCTTTTTGTTTTACTCAAAGAAAAAATAAAGCCATTAATAGTATATTGTGTCTTTGACATTTACTTTTCATGTGAACAGGTGTTGCTTATATGCAGCATTTTTGCTTAAAACTTCACAAAAAATAAACAGAGCATCAAATATCATATACCATTACACAGCATCTGGCTGTCTGGCATTTTGCAGTCTGGCTGAAAACACATTAGCTTTTCTGTATCAGATGACGTCATCGGAAATTATGTAGATTCATGTAACGCTAAAAGCTAGAGATATGTTATTGGTGACGCTTACATATGGCCACCAGGAGATGGCGCCAAGTACATGACACAGACTTAATGTTGGCTCAGATGATACAGAATGAAACGTCTCGGTTACTGTCGTAACCTCCGTTCCCTGATGGAGAGAACGAGATATTGTGTCGATGTAGTGACACTAGGGATCGCTCTTGAGAGCCCCGCTCACCTCAGATCTTTGAGAAAAGGCCAATGAGAATTGCAGAGTGGAATTTGCATGCCACTCCCCGGACATACGGGTATAAAAGGGAGCTGGAATGTAGGATTCATTCAGGTTTTGTGCTGAGGAGCCAAGACACGGTCCCGGCCATTTCAGTGGCTAGTACAGCGTTGTGGCAAGAGGGACACAACGTCTCGTTCCCTCCATCAGGGAACGGAGGTTACGACAGTAACCGAGACGTTCCCCTTCTGTCACTCACTCGACGTTGTGTCGATGTAGTGACACTAGGGGTCCCTATGGAAAAACGGCACAACAGCTGAACCATGTTACGTGAACTGCCGATGCAGGTGCAAGCAATCTGCTGCGTGCGTAATAGCAGGTGCATCAGACTGCACGTAACCTCCCTCAACGCCCCAAAAGACGTCATGTAATTCCCCACATCCCTGAGGGGGGGAAGCGAAGTAACTAGCATGGGAGCCAGCTGGAAAGAACACCAATTCATGAATAAGCGCCACTTTAGGGCATAAAGCTGCCTGGTAGAGGGAGCTCTGGCTTGAGTGATCGTGTCTACGACTGCTGGTGGTAGACCGCTTAGACCTTCCGCGTACCGTCAGGGGCCAGACATGGAGATTCCAGAGGTCTGGGCGCGGATGCCAGAGGGTGCCCCGTCCCTGAGAAAGAAGGTCCTTCCTCAGGGGAATCCGCCAGGGAGGTGCTGTCGCGAGGAGCGTGAGGTCCGAGAACCAAGTCTGAGTGGGCCAGTATGGGGCCACGAGGGTGACTTGTTCCTCGTCCTCCCTGACCTTGCACAGGGTCTGTGCAAGAAGGCTCACTGGGGGGAATGCATATTTGCGCAGCCCCCGGGACCAGCTGTGTGCCAGCGCGTCTGTCTCGAGGGGGGCTCCCATCAGGGAATACCAGAGCGGGCATTGGGAGGATTCCCGGGAAGCGAACAGGTCTACCTGTTGTGATTTTTTTTTTTCTCTCAGCTTCTTCGCTGAGAGACAGAATGATTGCAATCAATGGAATATTAACCTTTTTAATACTTAAAAAATACTAATTTTCTTCTCTAAAAAAATAGTTGTTGGCAAGACTGGTTTGTCACTTTGACATCACTGTAGGGTCCTTAAATCATACTGAGCATTTATCATGTTTAATTTCTAATTTAAATTGGTAATATAATAGGCCTATATAATTTAAATTTGTAATACTAAATCCAACAAAGATTATTTGGTTTTATCATCTTTGAAAAGCACAAGGTATTCAAAGAAAAGCCAACATAAATGTTATCATCCTGAGACCCGAGTGTGACTGCTGTGAGGTTTTTCTACTTCCCTTTTTGATTTGTAACTAGTAGCATCTAATAAACATGCAAAAAAATAAAAATAAATCATTTCTAGAGCAAATAGTTTTCCTAAAAGTTTATGGCAACATATGTGGACAGCGGGACTAAGTTGTGAAATTTTAAATAATACCAAGCTATAGAAGGTCAGATTTCTTTTTAATCAAATTGTTTAATATGTTTCCAGGAGTGTAATTAATTCTGATTCAAATGGTCAGCACCATCCAATCACTGCCAACAATGTTTTTTTTTTTTTTGGATTCTCCCCTTTTTCTCCCCAATTTGGAATGCCCAATTTCCAATGCGCTCTAGGTCCTCGTGGTGGCGTTGTGACTTGCCTCAATCCGGGTAGCGGAGGACGATTCTCAGTTGCCTCCACGTCTGAGACTGTCAATCCACGCATCTTATAACGTGGCTTGTTGAGCATGTTACCGCGGAGACCTAGCACGTGTGGAGGATTCACGCTATTCTCCGCGGCATCCACGCACAACTCACCACGCACCCCACAGAGAGCGAGAACCACACATTATAGCAACCACGAGGAGGTTAACCCAACGTGACTCTACCCACCCTAGCAACCGGGCCAACTGGATGCTTAGGAAGCCTGACTGGAGTCACTCAACACACCCTGGATTCGAACTTGCGACTCCAGGTGACACTGCCAACTATGTTAAAATAAAATTATAGGTTATGAATTCTGAATTCACTTAAATATGAATTTAAGAATATTAATTCTGATTACCACTGTGTTGCATATAGCGAATCCAAAATACAACATCCACACGTGTACGAGGGGTCACACGAGGTTAAGCTGGTTCCGTTATATGATATTTGTGGCCCTGAATCGGGCTAATCAGCCAGGAGGGGGATAAAGATGAGATGGAGACGCAAGTTCAAGAAAGAGAGACGCATGCGGCCGCACTGCACGTTTGTATATGTTGGTTTTAAGTTTACCATTAAACTTTATGTTTACGGTTCCCACCTTCTCCTTGCCCATCTTTTAACTACAGTGGTGCCGAATCCCAGGAGGGAGGAGGGATGCACTGTTGCGGAGTCCTCACCACTGCCATCTGCCAGAGGAGCAGCCTTGGCTGTCTGCCTGGGAACGGAGGGGTTGTTGCCGGCCGCCGAGAGCCGGAGAAACCACGGCCGTCTGCCGGGAAGGGGAGGAGCAGTTCCGTCTGCCAGGACCAGTGGTGCCCCAACCTGAATCAGGCGGGGGAGGAGTGTGACGAGGAGGGCATGGCCAGGCCGTGATGGAGCACGGCCAGTGCTGAATCACCTGATCAATGGGAGAGCGAGATAAGGGGCAGCCGGAGATGGTCTGTGTCCTTATGTTTTATGTTGTTTTAAGTTCATTTATATCATTAAAGTTTATGTTTACTGTTCAGCCGGTTCCCGCCTCCTCCTTGCCTGTCCTTACCTATTACAGTAGTGCTGAAATCCGAGAAGGAGGAGGGATACGCTGTCGTGGAGTCCTCGCCACTTCTGTCCGCCAAAGGAGCAGCTGTGGCCATCTGCCTGGGGATGGAGGGGTCACTGCTGGCTGCCAAGAGCTGCAGGAGCTGCGGCCGTCCGTCAAAGAAGGGGAGGAGCGGTTCCGTCCACCAGAGGCTGGAGGAATCGCTACTGTCCGCCAGGGGAGGAGTAAGCTGGCGTCCGCCAGAGGGCGGAGGAGCGTTTGAGGACCAGGCAACAGTGCGTCCGGGAACTGGGAACAAGTTTTTCTCTCTCTCTCTGTCACTCCGCCTCGCTCTTTCCCTCTCACCTTTCCCTCCCCTCGTCTCTCCCAGGGCTCCAGAAAGGCAGGGAAGACCTGCAAGGCAACGCCCCCCCACCAGGAAGGGAGGGGAGTGCGTCATGCCGGGGGTTTCCCCGATCTGAGTCGGGTGATGGAGGAGGGTGACGAGGAGGAGGGTGGGGCCAGGCGTGAAGACACACGGCGGCCCTGAATCGGGTTAATCAGCTGGAAGGGGGATAAAGACGAGACGGAGGCGCCAGTTAGAGAGAGAGACACACGCGGCCACGCTGCACGTTTGTTTATGTTGGTTTTTAAGTTTACCATTAAACTTTATGTTTACTGTTCAACTGGTTCCCGCCTCCTCCTTGCCCATCTTTTAACTGTTACAATATTATTTGTATTTTTCCAGTTAGTTGTCTATGCTCTGTTATTTTCTTTATAGAAACATAAAGTCCCACTTCATGCATATTAGCAAAATACATCAACCAAAGCAGCCTATTGGATTCTGCATGTAAACCACATTAAATTAGATTAATTGAGGAAGAAATAATTCCCAGGACTCAGCTACAGGACGGCATGCCAGGCAGCCTCTCTGATAAACCCTGGAGTGGATCTTTCATGAGGTTATAAGTTCATGAAAGCTTTTCCTCTGGGTCTGACTCAACACACAGATAAACTAATGAGATGTTTTGCTCTCTCTTTACCCATTTGTCCATTTCTTCAACAGAGATGATTTCAAAAACAGTTGCGAGACAAAAGCCAGATACATTGCTTGAAAACACACAAAATATCTTGTCTAATTGCAATACATCAGTGTGAACGAGTGTATTGCCATGCCTGAATTAAACATCACTGATGCAGTATGTGCAAAGAGATCTGTCAATAAATAGTTATTAATGGTGTGCAAAGCTGTAATTATTATTGATGAGGCTTTGGATTGTAGTGTGCATTGATAGGTAAAGACTCCGTCATACGCGTGTAAGTGTATGCATGAGAGAGAGAGAGACTGTGGGGGTCTATTTGGAGAATGGCTGTCCCTGATGTCTCAGCAGCATGACAATGGTTTCCATGGAGATAGCATGGAAAGTCTCCCAGCTTGGGTTGCCAAGTTACTCCCCAAATGTGTTGGCACCACACTGAACTGTTGCTTCAACTCTGAACAAAAACCCAATGAAGAGTACAGGCTGTGAAAGGAAATTACATTGGTCACGAATTCTACCACCAGTGCAAAAATGATTTGTTGCACATAACTATGCTTTATCACACTGAGTGGGCATGTGTGTGAATTGAAAGGGTAAAAGGTTGAGTGGGTTATTACATTACTCAGTAAGAATAAGCAAATTCACACAATGGAAGCAATTACAGACGCAATCACTCTTCAGGGAGGTTAGAAGTTCACAATGGACAACAAAACCACAGGACTGTCATTCTGTGTTATATAATATTAGAAACAGCTGCCATTTAGTGCTGTCATACTTTATAAAATACAACAAAATAACACCTCATAGACCGGAGCCTCAAAATGTGTTGTGGCCAGTAACACATGTTAAGTCATGTGAATGTCAATACTTGCTATACATCCAGTACCACTACTTCAACCTCAGCCAGAGTCTAGAAAGAGTCCCAGCACTCTGGAAGACATTCTGGTACCATTACCAAGAAATGTGCACCCAAAGACCCTGCATCCCTCCAGCTCCCTTAGAATGGACACCAGCCGTCTTCAGGATGGTCTTCAGTTGTTTTAAAGGAATACTTCACCCAAAATGAAAATTCTCTCATTATTCACTTACCCTGATGCCATCCCAGATGTGTATGACTGTCTTTCTTCGACAGAATACAAATGAAGATTTTTAGAAGAAGATAGAGCTCTGTCAGGTCCTTATAATGGAAGTACACGGTTGCCAGCACTTTGACGGTTCAAAAGTCATATTTAGGCAGCATAAAATTAATCCACACGACTGCAGTCGATCAATGAATGTCTTCTGAAGCAAATCAATAAGTTTGTGTAAAATATAAATAGATAATTAAAATGTTATTAACTTTTAAAAAGCGCTTCCTGCCAGCAGCTGATCCGAAGCATGACGTAAGCGTGTCGGCGGATTCACACGAGAATTCGGAGAATTTAAAAGAATGTCACGTGAGAGTTCGGACATGTCAAACAGCATCAGAGCCCTGGATGGAAGCGCATATTTAAAGTAAAAACTTTTTAATTATCAACTGATTCACTTCAGAAGACATTCATTGATTCATTGATAGACTGGAGTTTTGTGGATTACTTTTATGCTGCCTAAATGTGACTTTTGGACTGTCAAAGAGCTGGCACCCATGTACTTCCATTATAAGGATCTGAAAGAGCTCTATCTTCTTAAAATCTTCATTTGTATTCTGCTGAAGAAAGACAGTCATACACATCTGGGATGGCATCAGGGTAAGTGAATAATGAGAAAATTTTCATTTTTGGGTGTATTATTCCTTTAAGGTGGACCCCAAAGGTTACAACTGAATCATTATCTTACACCATCTTACATCATTATTTAACATTTTAATAATTTTAATATTGTATTAAATAAACATTTGACTAGTAGTACACGGATAGGGTCCTCGAGCCCCCAAAGTCTGAAAACTCTAGAAGGTATCTTCCCTCATCTTCTTAAGCATCTTGGGGAGTTCATTCCTTGTAACATTTGCCCTGAGCTTGCTCATTGGGGGGATTTGTAAGGCACTATTTTTCTGTTCAGCTGCTTTGAAACAATATGTATTGTCAAAAGCACTATTCAAATAAAACTGACTTGCCTTTACTGATTCTCATTATCTGTGCTATCAAGCTAGAGCTGCTTCAAATATCCCTCCTGGGTTCAATAAAGTCTTAACCTATTGTAAATAAAAGATCCTGTCACATGCTGCTCTATTAAATCACTTTTAGGCATGCAAATTATTTTGTATACACAGCAAAAGACATTATATGAAAAGGTTCGCATTTGCATGGAATACATAAAATATGAAATATCACACCATTATAGAAACTCTGTGGGTGGAGCTGATCTAAATCTGTCCACTGTCCATATGGCTCTACAGGAAGAGATTTCATGCTCCTTGGGCAACACATTTCCCATGACATCACAAACATGCATGGTGCTAACATGAAGCTGAACATGTTTTGGTATGTTAACAGATAAATGTCTACAAAATGGCCCAAAGAATAAACACTTTCTGATACTCAACGCTGGATTAACCCTTAAATGTATGGGAATTCCACCAAACACTCTTACATATTCGGGTCTTTATTTTATTATATATTCAGGAATGAGGTCCTGGGTCACTTAAGACCCGAGGTATGTGTATAAGGGTTAAAGGGACTGCCTTTTACTAATTTTTACTACTGTCTATCTTCTAGATACTAATCTAACTGTTTCGCATCACACTACACATTAAGTAAGTTCACCATTGATCTATTTTGTTATCTGTTAAAACAAAAATGAACAACATTACCTTAACTAATAACACTACCAATCCTAACCCTAATTTGTCCCTTTCTCTCTTCCACATACTTTTTTTATTTATTTTATGCAGTATTTCTCTTCTTTTCCTAACACCTTCTTTTCCTTTTCCTTTAAAGAATCCTACGCTACCCTGTTTTTGTTTTAAAAAGCAAATCAGTGTTATTCTATGTGAGGATATGACAAGAAAAGCTAATTCTGACATAATGTATTATTCATTGTTCACTTTTGAACACTTAACATCATTGAACAGTTCTATGTTAACTCATTACTGTTTTAAAAAAAAATCTAATAATGCAACTGATCATTTCTGAATAATATATTTGTATTATTGTATTAATTTAATTTATAATAAAAATATATTAAGAGGTGGTTTCTGTCTGCAGAAGTATGACTCAGCAGTCAGCATGATAATGGTGAAACATTTCATCACCTTCAGTTTATGTGTTGCTACCAGACAACTTGACCTAAATTCTAAACCCCCAACAATACATT
Organism: Myxocyprinus asiaticus; assembly: GCF_019703515.2. Classification (NCBI taxonomy): domain Eukaryota; kingdom Metazoa; phylum Chordata; class Actinopteri; order Cypriniformes; family Catostomidae; genus Myxocyprinus; species Myxocyprinus asiaticus. Next base: position 14,814,471 of record NC_059346.1, on the reverse strand, counting down.
TATGCCCTTTTCAACTGTCCATTATTAATACTACAGTTATAATAAAAGAGTCAAGAGTCTAAACAAATAAAACATTCCATAACTTAAATCAATAAATTAAATCTTTAAAAATTGTATTAGCTTGTGTTTGATTAAATTAATGCATATCATTTTGATATAGTGTAGGATGCTGTTTTTCTCCATTGCATATGGATATATCTATTATCTAAAACAACATTTGGCTCAGTTTGGATGGATTTCAGATATGCTGGACCTGGCAGAATTAATACCAATTGTCCAAATACATCACATTTATAAATACTTCACAACCACATCAGCATAATGTGTCATCTGTTTAGTCAGATACAAATTCATTAGGAGTAAATTATTCTCAGTGGCTGGACTTGAAGTTTATCATGTTCTGCTTCATGTGGCTGAAGTTTAATGCTGTTTCTCAAACACAAATGTTTGTAACACATTCAAATAAATTTCTGTATTCCTGGCCAAAAGCATAATACATTTTATTAATCGTGCATCACTGAAGAAATTATGTGAAAATAAATGCTGCCATGAAAAAAATATTACCATGTTAAAAGCAGGATGGTTTGACCTTCTCTATTATCTATATTTAGGATGTTTGAGAAGATGCTGTCTTTTTGGCTTACTGGAAAAAAAACAGGCACTTTACATGATTTGATTAAGGCTGAAATGGAACATAAACTTTAGAGATCCCTTAGTAATAGCACTGTTACTACTAGGGATGTCATAAATCTATATATCGATTATTGATCGGCACTATATTTTATCAATATACTGTATTTTTGAGGCATCGACATATTAAAATTAGCCGACATTTAAATTACAAGCCTAATTTGTGTGCTTTCCAATTCACTCAATTGGCCTTCCATTTAATAGTGTGGTATAATAGCGCTGGGAGACCACAAGGGCATGATATAACATTTACTGAAGCCGGGTCACGGGTAGTAAAAGCACGGGTATCACACACAGAGGATGAGCTGATGCAGCAAAGCAGAAGGCAGTCCAAAGTTAAGAAGGTTTTTGTACTTCAAGAATGAACAAAGTGATGATTCAATTTCTCTGTATGTTGCCTTAAATAGGTCTTTCATTCAAGCTGTCAAACCACAAAACCACATACTTGTAATTGAAAATACATTGTGTAGGCTCTATGGAAGATAAAAGTTCACAAAAGATCATCCAGTGATGGCTAGAGTAAATAATCTTTGTCCTTATTTAATGGAAAACTATGTGATTTGCACTCCGTGGCACTGCGTAGATTCCAGGGGGGGTGGGAATCTACGCCCCCACCAATAATCAAAACAAGTACAACCCCCCTCAATTTATACCATGATCTATTGAAACATGTAAATTCTTCACACTGTAACCCCTGGTGTAATTGCCGGTGTCAGGGCTTGACATTAACTTTTTGGCTCACCAGCCACTGTGGCTAGTGGTATTCCAAAGTCACTAGCCACTCAGCATTTTCACTAGCCAAAATCCCCTACCCCACAAAAAGGGCTAAAAGCAACTGGAGACTGTAACCGCATACATTTGTTTTGGACATTATTTGAACAAGAATAATGAGTTCAGCAGGAAACATGCCTAATGATTTAAGTCATCTCTTAGAATATCTGAAGGCAAACATGGCCAGTTAGAACAGGAGAAAAACTTTGTCAATAATTTGTCCATGGAAGTCCAGATAATTATAGGCAAGTATAATTAATTCTAAATTATACTTGCCTATTTGAAAATTTACCATTGCTCTTTTTTAAACAGTGACATTTGTAATAATAAGGCCATAAGCACAGGTCAGACCATGAATGCCTCCACATGAATGTGGTTAAGCTAATGTAGATAGTCTTTCTAAAAAATAAACAGTATTTGTTATGAAAAACAAATAGAAACCTTTAACTACAACCTTCACAGTTACTAATTCCATGGAGTACAAAAGTAGATGCTAGGTAGATTAGTCACCATTCACCTTCATTGCAACTTTTTACATAAATAGAAAAATGTATGAATCTTTTTTCCAATCATGGAAGAAAGAAAGTCCTATGGGTTTGGATCAAGATAAAGTTGAGTGAATGATGACAGAAGAATTAATAATAATAAAAATGAAGTCTTTTAGATTCGCCCTAATCAATTTAATATGCATCTATACCAGTTACCAGTTAGAGTTACTTCAGTAAAACATTTTAGTTTGGATGATGAGGTGTATTTTAAAAACCTTGTAATTGCTGTTGATGCATGGCACACTGTTGTCTCTTTACCTCATCAGTTAGAGAGGTTCGTCTTCCTCGATATAGCGCATTAAAGTAGAAGATTCTTAGTAGAATTCAAATGGGTCACATACGTTTTGTGGCCTCCGTCGGCCGCTGCTATATCGAGTAAAGCCAGAGCCCGTCTGGCTGGGGAGTGTACAAGGTTAGCATAGAATAGCATAACGCAGCGGTCCCAAATACATTCTATGTGGAGACAAGAGGCCGTTCTTTTTGAATGGATGTCTATGGAGGAGATGCTTCAGTGTGCTGAATAAACTGCTTTTGTGAGGAAACAGCTCATCACTTAATTAACTGACCGCCTGTTCGCTAATCTTCATGATGTTTTACACTAAACCATCCTTTTGTAGTAAACTAAGTGTGGAGTTCACTACGATAAAATTGCTTTTTTATAAGAGAAGTCAAGGACGATTTTGCGACAGGTAGTTGTCAGTTTACGGCTCTCTCCATTCATTTGTATGGTATCTGCAAACTGTGCATATTTACTGCTTATAAAACGCTGAACACGAGATGAATACAATTAAATTTGATTCGGCTGCAGCCACCCGCCAAAGTGGCGAGTAAGGGTGATGGAGTGAGGCTTCCTGCCACTGCCGATTTCTACCCACATTTGGTGCGTGAGCGTGTGATAATATTAGTGCCCGACCGATATATTGGTATCGGCGTATATTTTACCGATATGCGCAGATATGAAAACTTTTTTTCAGAACATATAATGCAGAAAACAATGCTTTAGAATTGGTGTCATTATGTAGTTTGTCCAGCAGAGCACGCTCCGACTCCAATGTTTACAGAGCTGAGCTGACGGTGGCTCTGCAGACAAGGCGAAATTAAGCGGTGCAGTGTTAAGCGGTGTCTTCACGGTACGTTGCTAACTAGTTTGTGAAATACATACTGGAAAGTTAATAACAAATGACCCCATCATTCTCCCTTTTCAATATAACTAATATAACGTTAACCCTGTCCCTGACAACCATGTCACTTATGTCTGTTTGCTGTTAGCCAGCTATAGTTTGTCAGTGCAGTAAGTAATGTAGCAGATTTAAAGGTAAACATCAGAGCATCTTTTTGCAGCTCAACAGACAACAGTGTGGTGGTGGTAGATTGTGTCTGTTGAGTGTTGATTTCACACTACGCTGTTACCTAGTTGGTGAGATGCAATGCTGGTCCATCTTTTACTCTCTGTGACAACAAGCTTATAGCTAACTAGCTAACCACATAGCTACTTTCATTGCTTGTCAGCTGAGTGGAAGCTAATGTGTAAACATGTATTTACCAAACTGTTTTGATCAGGATTCACAGTTTGGTACCCCCTTCAACCGAACAATTCCAGTCGTTGCATTTATAAAATGTAATATTTAAAAGTTTGGTTTTCCACCGTTGAAAGTTTCCCCTGAACTTGTATAGCAGAATGCGGTGTAACACCGCTGCCGCTGTTTTTCTCTTGTCTCAGCAGGTGTAAATGCTTCTTGTTTTACTACTTTAATTGACTGGCAGTATTAATATATTCAGCATTTGACTGATACTAAACAGTACTACTGATGTTTATTTAGCTATTTATTTTATTTTTATTTATTCTTTATTTTAATGGTCAGCATTTGACTGATACTAAACAGTATTGTTGTTTATTTAGCTATTTATTTTATTTTTATTTATTCTTTATTTTAATGCTCAGCATTTGACTGATACTAAACAGTACTGATGTTTATTTAGCTATTTATTTTATATGAATTTATTCTTTATTTTAATGGTCAGCAACTGACTGATACTAAACATACAGTACTTATGTTTTTTTAAGCTATTTATTGTATTTTTTGTTATTCTTTATTTTCTCAGTGTTCATTTCTAGAATTTGTTGAAAATGTATAATAATAATGTCAAATATTCTTTGATAAAAAATATTTGTTTAAGAAAGCAGCCTTCTGAGTCCCTTTGCATAGTCATATCGGTGCAAAATCGGTGAACATCCACATAGAAAAGGTTTTCATTCCAGCTCAAAAATTAACTATATCGGCCACCATATCGGTAATCAGTATCGGTATCGGTCTCAAAAATCCCATATCGGTCAGGCTCTAGTTAATATCAAGCCCTGGGTGGGGTGTGTGTGTACCTTTGTAGAAAATTATTGTTTCAAATGTTAGAATGTGCTATGTCGTCAGCCAGACGCGTCTGATGCGCGACCCCCTTTAATTTACCCTTCTGCTCACACTTTACCAAAGTTGTGTTGAGAAATGTTTGAAAAGACAAAAAATATTGTGCAACGAGCAGCCCCATTTATATCTGAAAAAAATTCCAATATACGTATATCGATAATCATCGGGGAAATCTTCCGATTATCAATGCGTGAAAAAGGTATCTATCCCAATCCAAGTGACTACTGTTCAACTGAACCATCAAGCCATCTTGGAAATGGTTAAAATCTTTTGCATCAGTTTACGAAATAGCCCCAGGGTCAAATAAACCATCTGTTGTTTAATTAGTGTTAATAAGGCACAAAAACAACATTGACTGGGTGTAGGATTTCAGTGGAGACTTCCAACATTGGGAAAGCCTGCCATTTAAATGCTAATTATATTGAGAAATCTATTTCAAGACCTTAGAAAAATACTCTATGAACTATATAGCAGTAATGACCCTGATGACTCCAAGGAGAAGGCTGAAGTAATTTATCATGACTTGCCTGTAGTCAAGGGCATATACTGTATTTGGCTTGAAAATTGGGGGTTGTTTTGATTATTGGGGGGGAAGGGGGTCTATGCCCCTTTCAACACCAGATTCCATGTAAATTGATAATAATCATAGAGATAAGGACCTTTATATCAACATTATACAATCTAAGGTGCAAAAACAGCCATAGTTAAATTTAAGATGCAGAAAGAGGCTCTTTAAGGACACACCAACAAGCAATGAATCAAACTAGCTGAGCTAAACGAAGCTGGGAGGGAAAGATAAACAAATAGTGGGCTGCTGGGTAGAGTATGGAAAGGTTGTCTGCGCATGCCCCTGTCCTTTTGTCAATACAGGTATGAGCAAGACAGAGAGAGAGAGAATACAAACAGATAGTGGACAGCACAGAATGAGCTTTTTTGCAGCTTTGTCTGTGTTCCTTGTATAAGCAATGTGAAATCAGTAATAACTATCTGTAATATTTGCTGTTATAAAGGGTAATGCAACCAAATATGAACTGCAAATGCCAAACAAATATAGATGTGGCAAGTTTCAAGCAGATATGCAGTAAACATGGCATGGATCAAGGATACACAATCATTATGAGCATCAGTGTGAGGGGGGACTTCAGCTTTGTTCAATACTCCTGATTAGCTATTCCTGCAATCATAATAATGCATTTCTAGCACTGAAATATCCAATTTCATGTGTCTGTTGGGATACACTGACGCATTAGACACTAAGTTGTTCGTTTTACATTTGAAACCAGTAATATTCCATACAACTATAGAAACTCACTGTATAAAGTCCATTGTGGAAGAACTGCTGGTAAGTACATCAGCAGCTGCAATCACAACTCATAACAGGGAACCATAAATCATCCAATCACAATCAGTACAGGGTAAGAGCGAATACAGCTAACTGTGAGAGAAGTGAGGAAATCATCTACAAATTCACACACACACACACACACACACACACACACACACACACCTATTTACAGTCAGTCCACATCTATTGAGCAAATGCTTAAACATACAGACAAATGCAACCTGCACTGCTTTTAACCTCAAAGGATTACTGAAGCCAACCGCAAACCTATTAATCAGATGAAATGACTGAAAGTCAAAGACCATACAATACAATGCATTTTCACTGCCTAAAGATATAGGATTGTCCTTCAATCAATAGCAACAATAAATCAAGTTATGTTGCTGTACTTTACATTCCAAAAAAATAAAATCTATGAACAAACAGTTATTTTGAAGGCTAGCATGTTACACTGGAAGTTGGGAGGTGAGAAGGGTAGTAAGTTGTAAGTGCCTGTGGACGCAAAAAGCTGCCAAAAGCTCACAAAACCAATTTTAAATTGTTGATTTGACATGCGAGTGATACATTTAAAAAAGAATAAATTGTATACTACATACTGCATATCTGTATATGAGAATGCATCTGAATCTGTAGTGAGATTTGTTAACATAATAATATGTTTGAACTATATTAGAGCATAACAGAAACCAGCAAATTATTGTAACTTTATCCCCCTGAATAAAATGCTCTCCAAAACGCCACACTCCTTAATGACACCCAGTATTTTATTACTAGAGCCATGAATATACTTTAAAAAGAAAAGGTGCTTTATGAAAAAGAAGATAAGAGAGCTGTAGTCTACTACAGAGAAAAATAGATCAACAAATGAATAATTCATGATATACTGTAGAATGAGATATATTCCCAAATTCCCGATTTTACCAACATATAACTATATGCAGACAATTATATGTAATAATTTCATTTTTTTATGTTTTAATTCGGATTAAGGTTAGGTATGAACGCGTTCGAGTTATTTGATTAATTTTTACCAGTGCATTTTGTAGACATGTCTGAAACATAAGTCATATTTTACAGTCTGTTTTTAGCCTTATATTCACTTGGCTTTATTTGTTTTTACTATCACCCACCTCCTTCTTCACGTTTCGCAGCAGTCTCTGACGGGTCTCGGCTTCTAGAAAAGCAAGAATTGTAGAAAAACATATTAAACATTCAGTACAACGTGTGATATTGTGTTTTTTGTGTGTTCGGAAAAATGAAAGCAGAATTTTGCCTCACCTGCTACTGCGGTTGCCATGACTCTGTCTCTCGAGCTCACCACTCTACTTGATGAAACAGCACCACGAGCGCGCACTTCTATCTTTCGCTGGCTGACAGAACTGCGAGATCACGTGATCTTCTAAGAAGTATGATGGTGCCAGCAAGGGAAAGGCTTAACTGCCTGGTCTCGTGACTAGCTCTAGCGGATTGAGCCAGGTTGAACGTGCTACCGCCTCTTTAAAGCGACACAAGCCCTTAAAGGTGCACTCAATCATTTTCACCTTATTAAAAAAGTTTAACTCCTAAAGACATTAATTATAATTTTGCTAAATATGTAGGAAATCATGACCACTCACATTAAAATGAACACTCCAGTCATATCAGTAACCTTATAAAAGCTGATTTATTCTACAAGGAGAGGATCCGCACATGGGGGCTGCCATGTTAGAATCATATGACCTGCCGAATACTACTCGCTTAACCACAGTAACCGTCCTGTTATTTGACACTTTCACTCATTGATTTAAGTAATCATGGCTGTGAATACCTCATTTCTACAATGGCATCTGACACTGAAAACTATTGGTTTAAATGATGCTGCATCCCAGCCGCTAGGTGTCAGTGTAAGTCCAAGATGACACAAAGACAAAAGTTACTTAGTGAACCTTTAACATAACTGTAAACTCAGATTAAAAGGATTTCACTAAATTAATTTCGCAAGACATTCTGTTATATAAATAAAGTGTTTAAGCATTAATAAATTGCACTGTCAATTCAAATTAAATTCATAGCCTCCATTTAACATATGCTGAAATATAATTATGCCTTCAGAAAACTAACAGGTTTGACAGTTTTAAAGGAATAGTTCACCTAAAAATGTAAAATTCTCTCATCATTTACTCACCCTCATGCCATCCCAGCTGAACATAAACAAAGATTTTTAGAAGAATATCTCAGCTCTGTAGGTCCCCACAATGCAAGTGAATGGTGGCCAGAACTTTGAAGGTCCAAAAAGCATATAAAGGCAGCATAAAAGTAATCCATATGACTCCAGTGGTTAAAGCCACATATTCAGAAGTGATATGATAGGTGTGGGTGAGAAACCGATCGATATTTAAGTCCCTTTTTTACAATAAATTCTCCTCCCTACTCAGTCGGTGGCAATATGCACAAAGAATGTGAATCGCCAAAAACAAAAGAAGAAGAATGTGAAAGTGAAAGTGGAGATTTATAGTAAAAAGGACTTAAATGTTGATCTGTTTCTCACTCACACCTATCATATTGCTTCTGAAGATATGGATTTAACCACTGGAGCCATGTGGATTATTTTTATGCTGCCTCATATGATTTTTGGACCTTCAAAGTTCTGGCCATCATTGACTTGCATTATATGGACCTACAGAGCTGAGATATTTCTTCTGAGGGTTAGTAAATGATGAACCATCCCTTTAAGGTGCACTCAGTAATCAAGTTTTCTTTTAATTTTACTGACACCAATCATTCCAACACAATAATTTTTCATTACCAATGCTGTTGTAGAAATTCACTTTTCACAGTTAGACATATTGAATATAATCCATGAGAGAAAGTTTCCAATAACAGGGTGGTTACTGAGATTAAGCGAGTGATATTTGGCTGGTCATGTGAGCCTAACATGGCAGCCCCCATGAGGAGACACTCTACATGTAAGGTCACTGATGTGATGAGATGAGATGAAGTCTTCATCTCATGTGAATGGTCATGATTTTATACATATTTTTTAGAAATTAAAATGAATTTATTTAGGAGTAAAACTTTTTTTACACTTTTAATTTGACATAAAAACCCTTGCTCAATGTTGTGAAACTACAAGATGTTTTTAGAAAGAGAATTTAATGATGTTTCTACAAATTTCCACTTTTCTGCTTTTATTTCCATATATTTTGTTGTCATCAAACTGTGTGTATTTTATAATATAGCAAGGAGAATTTGGAAACACAGAGATGGGGTTGAAAATCGGATTAAATTGGACTGCAAATATATACAGTATATATTATCATACAGGCTAGTAACAGTTGGCATCAGCTATTCATTCTTGAAGTCTTTATATATACAGTATATATACTATATATGCACATATATATACAATATTGTAGAATGGCCCACATGAATTTTCCATGGGCTCTTTTAGAACAGAAAAAGAGCAAGTGTGTTTTTATGCTCACGGCCACATCAGACCTTCATGACAGTGCTTCTAATATTCTTATTTTCAAGAAACTCTTGGCACACATTTGACCAAATGTGACAATGTCATGTAGGACAGGGTAAACTTTCTAAATAAACCCTAATATTCCAAACTCTAATGTCAGTTCCTTACTAGTTTTCCTTGATTATTTGCAGTATTGACATGCATGATTTAATGACATTTTTCACAATGGCAGTATATGCTACTGACATTACTTTGCTAGATATAAGAAAGGCTACAGTTAAAAAAAGAAAGAAAGGCATATTTGCAATTTAAATTCATTTTGAAAGTGTATCCTGCTACCTAGTGTTTCTTCATATGAAATGAAAAAGTCAATTTTTTTCTCTTGCTGCTCAAAGACACAATCACAGAATCACACTCAATAGAGAACAATGTCTGAGAAAAAATTTGAACAAGCTTATAGGACCAAACCTTCAGCTGCTAGATACGTTGCTAAGCAACACTGTAGGGCCCCATTAACAGTGCTAATTGAGTAAAGACTGGGGAAACTGTGTTCCTGAACTTTTCATCATCTCTGTGGAGGAAATGCAACCTCATTATTGAAAGAAGACTTTTGTATAATTTCACAGAGACGATCAATACACAGTGCAGGGTAAATCAAAGAGGTGCCAGTAAATTGAAAAGAATAATGCAGAAACTGTTTCACTTTGGCAAGACAAACTTTTTTTATCATTGACAAAAGCAGGCTAAAAACAAGCTTATCCAATGCTTTGTGTAAATATTGAAAGTATGGGGGAGTCTTATAAATTAAACAGTTGATAACTAATATGAAACAAAGAAGATAGAGGTAAAGAATGGCATCAAACATGCTTGCATTAAACAGCAGGCGGTTTTAAGAAAAGCATGAAAAACAATTGGAAAAGCATGAAAGAATAAGAAAATTTATGTATGGAGAGGAAACAAAATGGATGATGAAATGATAGGATTACAGATAGACAATACAAACAGGAGAGGGCATGGAAACAGAAATGAGCAAACAGTATCTGATTATGTATAATCTGGGACTTGCTTTGGTAACAGCCTTGCTAACTGTAGAAAAACAGACACTCATTACCAACAAGCCTGATACTGGTCAACATTTAGCCATTGAATCTGTAATTAATTCATTTATGGCTCATGTGCTTGACATTACTTATGCAGATTAAGTGAGCTTTTTGAGGGAAAAAAGCTCACTTAAACCCCAAATTTTCCCCCCAACTTTGCTTGATTATCATTTTCTGAAATGGAAACCATTTTAACAGCAGTAAACAAGTACCTCTCCCGAATATGATCAATAGCTTAACAAATATCTCTGTGCAAATTCTTGGCAAATTTGCAAATGCATACATCAAAATAGTAGTAGATTTGTTTGCAGGTGCCTGGGCAAATTAACACTGACAATGCTGTTAACACCACTGAAGTTTAGCTGCACCCTGAAAACTACTGTAAAAAGGCATTCCAAAAGCTTCACTTCGATAGAGGAGTATGGACACAAGTATTGGTATACAATATGTTAAAATACCTTTGATTTACCAGAGAGATAGGCAAAAGGCTTAGAAACCATAAGCGTTTCAGATTTACTGTAAATAACAGGGGTTTGTTGAATAAGCCAGTTAACAAAAACGTAGATCATGGTTGCCTGTCAGAGGCCATTCTGCAAACATAATTTACATAGAATGTTGACTATGTCCAGCTAAGCTGCCATGATGATTATTAACATCATTAAACTGAATATTCAATCATTAATGTCTGTTGGTTTTAAAATCTTTTTTAAGGTCTGATACTCAAAAACAGGCATTCGGTTTTAATATACCGCGAGAATTAACATACAGAGTCTGTACTATAATTAACACTTGACAAATATTGAAATGAATGAAATCAGTATGCCAGTCAAGGAGCAACCACACAGATGTTCACACTAAGAGACAGATTGTTTGAATCATTGCTGCTCTGCATTTACATATCAGTATTATTACAAAATGTTGGTAACACTTTTCAATAAGGTTCCATTAGTTGACAACATTAGTTAACATAACCTAACAATGAACAATACTTTTACAGCATTTATTAATCTTGGTCAATGTTAATTTCAACATATAGTAATACATTTTTAAAATCAAAAGTTGTATATGTTAACATTAGTTAATGCACTATGAACTTGCATGAACTAACAGTGAACAAATGTATTTTTATTAACTAATGTTAACAAAGATGATAAATGCTGTAAGAAAATATATTGTCATTGTTGGTTCATGATATTTAATGCATTAACTAATGTTAACGAATGGAACCTAATTGTACAGTGTTATAAAAAATATTTGACACTGAATTATGACTGCACTGAACATTTCAACATCATATGAAAGGGATAGTTTGAAAAAATGAAAATTCTGTCATTATATACTCACCCTCATATCATTCCAAACCTGCATGAATTTGAACACACAAGGAGATGTTAAGCAGAGCAATAGCCTTGGTCACCATTCACTCTCACTCTCATTGGTGACTGAGACTGTCATACTACTTTACATATCCTTTTGTAACAATAGGTCATAATAGTTTGGAACAACACAAGAGTGAAAAAATGATGACAGAATTGACATTTTTGGGTGGACAATTCCTTTAAAGGGACAGTTCACTCAAAAATTAAAATTCTCTTATCATTAACTTACCCTCATGACAACCCAGATGTGTATGACTTTCTTTCTTCTGCAGAACACAAATGAAACATTTTTGAAGAATATTTCAGCTCTGTAGGTCCATACAGTGCAAGTGAATGGTGACCAGACCTTTCAAGCTCCAAAAAAAAAAAAAAAAATCACATAAAGGCAGCATAAAAATAATCCATACAACTCCAGTGATTAAATCTATATCTTTAACAGTGATGTGATAGATGTGGGTGAGAAACAGATTTTTTTTTTAAATCTTTTTTTACTATAAATCTCCACTTTCACTTCCACTTTTACATTCTGAAAGTGGAAGTGAAAGTGGAGATTTATAGTAAAAAAGGATTGAAATATTGATATTTCTCACCCAAAGTGATTGCATCGCTTCAGAAGACATATTAAACTACTGGAGCTTCTTTTGATTACTTTTATGCTGCCTTTAAGTGATTTTTGGAGCTTCAAAGTACACTTGCATTGAAAGGACATGCAGAGCTGAAATACTCTTCTAAAAACCTTCCTCTGTGTTCTTCAGAAGAAATAAAGTCATAAGCATCTTATATGGCATGAGGGTGAGTAAATTATGAGAGAATTCATTTTTGGATGAACTTTAACTTTGATAATCATGAATAACCATAGTTTTAACTACAGCGTTATCTAGTGGTGAAAATAAGCATTTTCACCACTAGATAAGTAGTTCACCATTGTATATGTTATACTTTTTCTGTTGACAAACTGCATGTATAGCCAATTTAGTAGTTGCTGGACACTTCTGAGATAAATATTATAGATAAATTAATATGGTTATGTGAATAGAGCATATCTGACAAAAATAAAGTAATGTCCAGACTAAAAAGAGAAATTCAATGAAATTTAATACTGAAAAAACAAAGATAATTTTAAAATCATTATCTTCACAATATCATGAAGTGAAGATGTCTTCATGATTTATTGCAATATATGGCAGTGTCCACTAGGTGGAGACTTAATAACACCAAAAGGTGAGCAGATAAATTATATTATACATACCAGTTTGCTGATGAATGTAAAGTTGCTGATGAATATAGATCACAAAATCTAGAGGAAAAAAGCCATACAAACTTAATCAGGTATAGTACCCTTTAAATTTATAAAAACAGAAACTACCACTTTCCATAAGAATACACAGTTCTTCTAGCCAAGACAAAACTATCAGCACGTTAAAAAAGTAACTTTGGCTCATTCAGCACAGGGTAAAGATGCTACTGCTAGGAAAGTTGGGATAAAGGATGGGAGAAAGAAAAGAAGAACACTCTGCTGTATGTCCTCATGCTCATTTATCAGATAGGTTGATTGACACAATGATGATCAGACTGAGTTGATCAGGCAGGTAAGGGCAGACCTAAAGGAGAAAGCTGTCATCTAGATGAACTAGCGAGAGAAGAGACAGTCGATTCATGCGGACAGGAGGCCAGATGATGCCCATCACCATGCAAATCCTGCATTCAGTCCAATGCACATGACTTATGGAGTGGAAGAGCATAATCAACAGGTACTGTCTCTGTCTCTCTCTCTAGAAGTCCTTTTACATATTTAAAACACTTTATACACTTTTGCCACAGTACCCTTCCTGAACTCTGTTTTTAGGGAATTTAAGATATATGGGTAACATTTTACAGTAAGATTCCATTTGTTAGCAGTTAATGCATTAGGTATCACAAACTAACAACGAACAATATATATTTTAGAGCATTTATTAATCTTTGTTAATGCTAGTTAATAAAAAATAAAATTGTTCATTGTCAGATCATGTTAGTTCCTAATGCATTTACTAATGTTACTTAATTAATGTTAACATATAGCATACAACTTTAGATTAAAAACATTTATTACTATATGAAGAAATAAACATTTACCAAGATTAATAAATGTTCACAGTTAGATTCATGTTAACTAATGTTGTTAACTAATGTTGACAAATGGAACCTTATTGTAAAGTGTTACCAATGTAATGTAATTCAGTACCCTATGGAACTTAATGAGCAACATACAGTATATCCAGGATCTTTCAATGAAGCTATAGGAGCTTCTTTATCCAGCTTCTTTAACAAGCCTGAATGGAAACACCACACCTCTCGTGACAAGATGTCAAGATGATCTCATGTTTCTGACCGCTCTGAACTGGCGGCCAAAAGTTTGGAATAATGTACATATTTTGCTCTTATGGATCAATTTCTTGGTTCTTGGAAAGTGGCATTCAACTGATCACAACGTATAGTCAGGACAGTAATAACATGAAAATTTACTAATACAATTTTAGAACAATGTTCAGAACTTCAAAACTACTTCAAAGAGTTCTCATCAAAAAATCTTCCACGTGCAGCAATGACAGCTTTGCAGATCCTTGGCATTCTAGCTGTCAGTTTGTCCAGATACTCAGGTGTCATTTCACCCCACGCTTCCAGTAGCACTTGCCATAGATGTGGCTGTCTTGTCGAGCACTTCTCACGCACCTTACAGTCTAGCCGATCCCACAAAAGCTCAATGGGTTTAAGATCTATAACACTCTTTTCCAAGTATCTATTGTCCAGTGTCTGTGTTAATTTTCCCACTCTAACCTTTTCTTTTTGTTCTTCTGTTTCAAAAGTGGCTTTTTCTTTGCAATTCTGCACCCCTGAGTCTTCTCTTTACTGTTGTACATGAAACTAGTGTTCAGTGGGTAGAATTCAATGAAGCTGTCAGCTGAGGACAAATTAGAGACTCTGATGTACTTATCCTCTTTTTAGTTGTACATTTGGGCTTTCCACATCTCTTTCTGTCCTTGTTAGAGCCAGTTGTCCTTTGTCTTTGAAGAGTGTAATTTACACCTTTGTATGAAATTTTCAGTTTTTTGGCAATTTCAAGCAATGCATAGCCTTCATTCCTCAAAACAATGATTGACTGATGAGTTTTTAGAGAAAGCTGTTTCTTTTTTGCCATTTTTGACCTATTATTGACCTTAAGACATGCCAGTCTATTGCATACTGTGGCAACTCAAAAACAAACACAAAGACAATGTTAAGCTTAATTTAACGAACCAAATACCTTTCAACTGTGTTTGATATAATGGCAAGTGATTTTCTAGTACCAAATTAGCAATTTAGCATGATTACTCAAGCATAAGGTGTTGGAGTGATGGGGCCTGTCTAGATTTGATCAAAAATGACTTTTTTCAAATAGTGATGGTGCTGTTTTTTACATCAGTAATGTCCTGACTATACCTTGTGATCAGCAGAATGCCACTTTGGTGAATTAAAGAACCGATTTCCTTCCGAAACATCAAAATCTGTACATTATTCCAAACTTTTGGCTGCCAGTGTACGTTTGGTGTGTATCACTCCCTTTCTCTCCAGAAAATCACTGCATTGTCTGCCCTGGCAAATGCAATCGTAAGAGAGAAGCTGTATCATTTATATACTGTATTACACAACTCTTAAATCTATTATTTAACTCGTATATCTCATAATTAATCTTGAGAACTCCTGTCTGTAACTGACAATGACACATCAAGACATTATATAGGTACAGAATGTTAACTGGAAAGCATTTCAGAAGTAATATCTGTCTATTATCTTCCCAACTGTTATTTGAATTAAGAAAAAGTTGTGCTAGTGTATGAAATGGTTTTCTCTTGTTGAAGAAAATCTGTAGCAAAATGTTTCTAATGTCAGCATAACTTAAGAACTAGAAAAATGTTTCTCAATTACATCAGCAATATTTACAATTATAAATGACATCCTTCCAGTTACTGGTTACTTGGCTTTGTTTACATGGAAAACACTTTCAACCACTGATTTGTGTTATATATATTTTCCAAATGAGTGAATTAACATGACATTACAAAAAATGACACCTGGCAACCTAAAGCTACAAAAGAGCATAAGAGAAATGGCACATCAAACTTAGTCAGCAATCCTGATTAGAAGATAGCAAATGTACAGTAAGAGTAACTTATGCCTGCAATTTGTCTGCTATGTAAGAACGAAATAACCTACATTTAGTCTATGTGATATATGCACAATATACAGTACATCATAGAAGTTTAGCAGGCAATGGCTTATTCCAGCAACACAGTTGCTACTCAGTTGACTGATGAACAACAGTTGTGTTGTCATCCATGTTTAGATCCCATGCATAAATTATTTAACTTACAGTAATATCAAGAGGCAATTCAGATAGATATAATCATACAGAGACACAGACAAATACAGTAGATAGATAGATAGATAGATAGCATTACTGTAAATATATTTATAAGATCATATATACATACATAATACTGTATATTACTTATATTTACATTCTGAAAATTTTTAAATATTGATGTATAGAAATTTACAGCTTGTACAATGTGCAAAAGCACAAAACTCCAAGCTTTTCTCCTGGAACTGATGCAAAAAAGAAAATGAGACAACACAAAATCAAACTGGAATTAAAACCATTGACAGCTCTACCGGCACTAATGCATTCACTTTAAAACATTCATATGCTCTTATTTCACATTATGGAGCACAGCTTATTTCCTGATGTTGGGTCACATTATGTCAGAGGTGGCCATGAATAATCCTGCCATGGGGCAATGCACAAAAGACACATGAAAAGGTTGTACCCTTTTGAATGTTTTGAGTTATTAGCAGCCCTTCTATGTGTGTAAGTGCGCAAAGAAAGGATTACACTCTCACAGCAGGCTTGAAGCACTGGGTGGATAGTACTTCAGTAACGGTAATGTTCTTTCATGAGAGTAGTAAAGCCAATGACAGGAATGCCTTGGCAATGCCTGGGCATTTCACAATCATATCTGGTAATCACTGAGAAAAGGCCTTGTTACCTCATCAGAATAATCGTAATTTGCTTTGAGCAGAGATTCTTTGCCACATAAAGGCAGCAAAGTGTGTTTGTTCCGATTTTTTAATTTATCCATAAAATATTGAATACATTTTTTTTTTCTGGTTTGGAGGTGCAGGGTTTAAAAGAGGACACCGGCATTATCAGTACTAATGTTCTTGAATGCAAGCTTGGCTCGATCAATTAAAGGTGGTGCACTTGCATGTTTATAATTAACTTAGGTGATTTCATACCTGATAATGAAATCAAGGCACATACAAAATGGATGGAGTTAATCACTGACACACACACACACACACACACACACACACACACACACACACACACACACCTAAGTTGACCTCAAAATTGTGACCTAAAACACATTGCTGACAATTGAAAAGTGTAATCAGCGAAAAGTTGTAAATGTAAATACACATTTCTTTTATTTCTTATGGGATTCATATTCAGCTGTAGGTTATAACAGAATGGCACAATCATAAAACAAAACATGGCAAAAAAGAAAAAAATTAAATGACCCCTGTTCAAAAGTCTGCATACCCTTAGTTCTTAATACTGTGTATTGCCCCCTTTAGCATCAATAACAGCATGCAGTCTTTTGTAATAGTTGTCTGTGAGGCCCCAAATTCTTGCAGGTGGTATAGCTGCCCATTCGTCTTGGCAAAATGCCTCCAGGTCATGCAAAGTCTTTGGTCGTCTTGCATGAACCGCACGTTTGAGATCTTCCCAGAGTGGCTCGATGATATTAAGGTCAGGAGACTGTGATGGCCACTCCAGAACCTTCACCTTTTTCTGCTGTAACCACTGGAGGGTCAACTTGGCCTTGTGCTTAGGGTCATTGTCGTGCTGGAAAGTCCAAGAACGTCCCATGCGCAGCTTTCGTGCAGAAGAATGCAAATTGTCTGCCGGTATTTTCTGATAACAGGCTGCACTCATCTTGCCATCAATTTTCACAAGATTCCCCATGCCTTTAGAGCTCACACACCCCCAAAACATCAGTGAGCCACCACCATGCTTCACATGGTGAATGGTATTCTTTTCACTATAGGCCTTGTTGACCCCTCTCCAAACATAGCGCTTATGGTTGTGACCATAAAGCTCTATTTTGGTCTCGTCACTCTAAATTACAGTGTTCCAGAAGCTGTGAGTCAAGGTGTTGTTGGGCATATTGTAACCAGGCTTTTTTGTGGCATTGGCGCTGTAAAGGCTTCTTTTCAGCAACTCGACCATGCAGCTCATTTTTGTTCAAGAATCGTCGTATTATGCTCCTTGAAACAACCACACCGTCTTTTTCCAGAGCAGCCTATATTTCTCCTGAGGTTACCTGTGGGTTTTTCTTTGTATCCCGAACAATTCTTCTGGCAGTTGTGGCTGAAATCTTTCTTGGTCTACCTGACCTTGTCTTGGTATCAAGAGATCCTCGAATTTTCCACTTCTTAATAAGAGACTGAACAGTACTGACTGGCATTTTCAAGGGTCTGGATATCTTTTTATGTCCTTTTCCATCTTTATAAATTTCCATTACATTGTTACGCAGGTCTTTTGACAGTTCTTTTCTGCTCCCCATGGCTCAGTATCTAGCCTGCTCAGTGTATCCACGTAAGAGCTAACAAACTCATTGACTATTTATACACAGACACTAATTGCAATTTAAAAAGCCACAGGTGTGGGAAATTAACCTTAAATTGCCATTTAAACCTGTGTGTGTCACCTTGTGTGTCTGTAACAAGGCCAAACATTTAAGGGTATGTAAACTTTTGATCAGGGCCATTTGGGTGATTTCTGTTATCATTATGATTTAAAAAGGAGCCAAACACCTGTTTGATAATAAATGGCTTTATATGATCACTACCCTTAAATAAAAGATGCATGATCAGTCATATTTTCAAAATCAATGCCAAAATTTCACAATTTCTGCCAGGGTATGCAAACTTTGGAGCACAACTGTATATATCATATTATATATATATATATATATATATATATATATATATATATATATATATATATATATATATAGTGGTGATGAAGGTGATTATTTGGGATGACGATGATGATGCAAATACTAACAATTCAAATTAATAAAAAATAATGAAGTAGTCCTAATTATACCTAACATTGCTTGAAATGTCACATTTTGAAATCATAACTCATTTTACAGCAAACTTATTTGCATACAAAATGCATACAAACTTATTTGCCTACAGAATGCATACAATTAGATTTTCAGTATTTGTAACTCCAAATTATCAAGTACAAAATTGAGGCTTTGGGGGATAGACATTAGCCATTGGCTTGCGGTTGAATAAGTTAATTTTGTATACTTGGTCAAAGCATGGAAATTTCTGAGGAAATTCTGAGGTTTTAGTTTGCACTTTTTATGTGCTTTAGGAAGTATTGGTGAGAATCAAGCATGTTCAATAACTGACCCGAGATTAAGTCATAAAATCATTTATAAACCATGTGCCCTAATATGATTATTTTTCTAATAAGTTTGAACTAATTAAAATAATTCAGTAAAACAATTATACTTTCATCGTAGATCTAAGTTTGAGTGTTCTTGCAACTAGTCAACTTTAATTTCACACATTTGAAGCCAACATGAGGTGAACTTGATACCACATGTACTTCCGCACAGAAAGACATTCAATCACTAGTCAACTTAACTTGAGCCAAATACAGTAAGTAATTTGTTTACTTAGATATTTGTAAGGTCAAACAATTACGGTTTTACTGTAACTTAACACTTATATTGTGTTCCGGTCAAAACGGAGCAATTACTTTTTTTTTTTTTTTTTGAAAAATCTTGTTTATTTCATCCAGTTGAAAAAAAAAAGAAAAAAAAACCTCCATGACATTGTTTACACAGGGCATCTGAAAACAATATTTTTTTATATAAATTTTCATAAAATTGTATTGGTTTTATTAGACTTTGTTACACCTGTGGTGTTCCTGGTCTAAAGTGACCGGCCATTGAAAATGAATAGATCAGACTACAAAATACAGAAATATTAAGTGTTCAGAAGTATCCCAGTCCTTTAGATGAGCACATAAGTGGACGTGTGTTTACACACACAAAGTCCTTGGACATGTGCACACACAAGACAACACACACAAATGCAAAAATGTGTTGAGCGCCCTTTTGTTCATCGTATTTCCATGTACTCTTTGAGGAATATTTCAAGATCTACTTATATTATTTTGTGTTTGGGCTCATTTGAATTGGGATCGTCTGCTATAAGTTGCCATTGTCTATGTTATATGTATGTTTTAGGAAGTAATAAGGAAAAAAGTTGACAAAAAGACACTCCTGTTTATTATATTTATGTGTTTCAGTGGGAATTTCATACACTAATACTCACTGCAGTTTGGCCTCTGAGAGAAACAAATTTGCTCACTGCATTTTCTTTTTATGTTTTTACCAACTCTGAATATAATTGTTGTGATAAATTAGAAAATTATGAGAACAAAACAGTTCTAGTTTGTCAGCAAATTAAAAAGCATTATTTAAAAATGGGGAGGATTAGCTATGTACATTGAATGGTCCAGATTCTAGGCTTTAAAATGACACCTTCTTTTGTTTAGATCAAGCAAGTGGTTATAAATGTATTACATAATTATTATTAGTTTGAATTTTTTCCTGCAAGGAGTGCCCCCCATTTGCCTGGTATAAGCTCAGTTAAATGAATCATTCTATCAATAAAAAATATATATATATATATATATATATATATATATATATAAATTAAAAATAAAAATAAAAATAAAAATAAAAACAATATATATATATATATATATATATATATATATATATATATATATATATATATATATATATATATATATTATTATTATTATTATTATTATTATTATTATTATTTTAAATATGTTCTAAAAACAAACTAAAAAAGAAGTTGACAAAAGATCTAATGCAATGTTTAGGATAATATATGCAATATGAGAGATTTATTAACAATCTTAGTGGGCCGGTGATTTTTGACCGGGAACACAAATATGTTAGCACAAATGAACACAACACAATGGTTAACAGTATGGTGACTTGATGATTATGATTATAATGGTGAGTGTGATGGTGATGATGACGATAATGCTGGTGGTGATGGTGATGATAATGATGATGCAAAGATGATGATGATGATGATGACAATGAAGCTGCAACTATAAAAACATGAATTGTTACCTTAAGGATCTATTTCTATTCCCTTAAAAATTAGAACCTTATGCTGTCTGGTTGATTTAGTTATGCTGAATAATATTATATTGAAATACCTAAATAAAACCAATTATTTTAGATGTAAACACGTGGTGCATTTTTTTTTTTTTTGTTTTTTACAGTGTGATGACTGCTTGAAAGAGTGGTTTTCCACAGACACACACACACACACACACACACACACACACACACACACAAAACAAAAAAACAATCAGAGAATCTGAGAATCTGAGTCAGAGCAAATACAAGTAATACATCTAAAATGTATCTTGTGTTTCCACTTATTAATGAGTAACAACATCAGTAATGTTTAGTATTATGCAGGTAGATTGTAGGTCACATCAGTCATGCTAATTTATGACATGCAGCAACAACAATCAACAGCTTGTTTAGGACTGCAGCTGTGTATTTACACAATGAAGCAGCTGTCAGTTTAACATTCACCTGCACTGCTTACAGCCCTGTGTGATCTGAGCAGACATTCACTGATGGGCAGAAAAGCATGTTGGGGGGAGTCCCTGTCAGCCTGATGTTCTTTTAACCGCACACAAAACTCACCCTGACAGCACAAACTGTATGTCAAGGACTGCCTAGGCTTCATTGTAGGGTGTCTTTTGCACTCCGGGACGAAGTTGCCCTTTTCACCTGATCTAAAGCCAGCTTGCCTTTCTCACATTTTACCTTTACTAATTACAGGAGTAACATGTATACTTTTTCAAATCAGTACCCTGGGGCAATTTCTATCAACAATGTTCTTAATGTTTTGGCACTCGAACTAGACTTTGCACTTGCTCCCGACTGGCTGTGGAGATTGAGGGCCTCACAAGAGCGGAGGTCGAGTAAGGGCTTTGTTAAAAGGTTGAGTGTGTATATGCTTATGCTTAGTAAGAATTCTGGAGCAGCTGAGAATCTTTAATACGTTATATGACTGCTTTGATGCGCCTCTAACACGACTTAACAATAGATCAATTTGTCCATTTAACATTACATCATTATTTGTAAGACTCTGGAGAAAGCTCTTGTATATCGACCATGAATAAATCTGACTAGAATGGCAAACTGGCAAGCCACCCAAAGGCACTGGTTTATTTTATCTATCAGAGATGTACTGTAGTATGGACTGTAAAAGCCCATACACCGTGATGAAGTAACTTCTCCTTATTACACTGGCGTAATGCAGTTAGTTGCCTTTTAGCAGATACTTTTTATCCAAAGCAGCTTCTATCATGCAATCCATTACCAGAGCAGAATGCAGCTTTGCACAGGTATTGTTTTGTTTTGAACATGACCCAAACATGACTCAAACCATCAATACTCTGTTT
Organism: Myxocyprinus asiaticus; assembly: GCF_019703515.2. NCBI lineage: Eukaryota > Metazoa > Chordata > Actinopteri > Cypriniformes > Catostomidae > Myxocyprinus > Myxocyprinus asiaticus. The sequence goes on along the minus strand of NC_059346.1, from coordinate 14,792,131 downwards.
AGAAACTTCATGTGGTATCCATTTGCCCACTAAGCCAACACCTGCTTGGCCAGTAGCCCAGTCCACACACTCTTTGGCTGTAAAATCTCGCATGTATGGGTTACAGACACATCTCTCATGTAAATAACCGGGGTAAATGAGAAACAGAGTGGAAATGATTAAAGGGAAAGTTCACCAAAAATTTAAATTCTATCATTTATTCACCCTTATGTTGTTCCAAATCTATATTACATTCTTTCTTATGTGGAACATGAAAGGAGATGTTAGAATGTTTCCCCAGTCACAATTTACTTTTATTGCTTCTTTTTGTCCTTATAATAAAAGTGAATGAAGAACAAAATAGGGATGAGTTTCATTTTTGGGTGAACTATCCCTTTAAGGAGGGGGCATAAAACTAGGGGCATCAGTACAAGGGATTTATGACAGATAACCCTCTCATTCATGGTATCCGCTTCAGTGGGCAAATGTTTAAAAGCCATTTTTAACCATTCAGAGAGTGATGTTACATCCATATCACCATGGGTGATAACCTTTGACCCTTTATCATAGTTACTGTATATATTTCTGTCCTCATTATTTGTGCTTGGATTTTTTATTTATTTATGAAAACACACATTCAAAATGGATATTTAAAGTTTGTGAAGCACCAAGTATTTCTGGAATATCCTCTGTTTCTTAAAAATACCTCTATTTATTATTTTCCAGTATATTTATAAAGGTAAATAATAATAATAATAATAATAATAATAATAATAATAATAATAATAATATTAATAATAATCAACAGAATGAGATCTAAGGAACACTTTTATTCAGGTATTAGTAATGTATCTGTTGCAGTTTACTTTCTGAAAATACACCTTTTGACTGTAGTGGACACCAAGAATTAAAGGGTATATTTGTTCAAAGGGCATTTCATTAGGAATTTTCATTCAGCTTTACTAACTATTTATAATACTATTTATAATAAAATAATGATAAATAAAAAAGTATGAATAATTTATAATAAATACAATAGAAAATTGTAACATAATAATAACACAATTGAAACACTTCTTCAGTCTTTTTAAACCCCTGCGATACAATCTGTAATATTTTCTACTCTGAGAAAGATCATAATTTATTAGTATGTTATTTTGTAAGTTTATAACAATTGTTGCAAGTTAATGGTTTAAAATGGTTTAAAAAGGGCATATTCCTTAACTACAAATTGCCTTTGACTTACATTGCAACCATTAATGCATGGTGCCACTACCCAGATGTGTAACTCTCTCAAAATGCATAACATTGGAATGATTATATGCTTGTTTTCAAGCAAAAAGAAACATTAAGTTATTTTTTTCCTCATGATTTAATAATTTACACATCAGAGGGTTAAAAATAGAAGGGCCAAGAATAAAAAAGCCATTGTCGGATTTTGTTACAAGACTGCAGGCAAATAGCATCTCTATTGCAATGACAAGTTCAAGTTACAGTCGTGTAACCACTCAGGTGGGAGAAAATATTTAATTGTCAAAGATTACAGGAAATGGTTTGAAACTAGACAAAGCAGAAGCTCTGAAAATGATTCTAATGCTAAAAGCTCTTGGCTCTGTCTATGACGTCCTTCTAAATAATCTTGTGTATGATATTTGCGGTTCATATGAGTTCACATGCCATTAGTGTTTGTCATTGCCTTTGATAGAACTCTATCCTACCAGAATTTCTTCTCTAATAAAATGTATTTTCAGACTGGTGTGTATCTCATTAAAAGTATGACATCATTATTTGTCCTGCAAGTGTGGATTTTTAATTCCTAATGGACTTAAATCCATTGATGGCACCATGTTTTCAAGCTGGATGTCTATTACAAATGGAGAGGGATGGTAAAATACTTTCAACCAAGAAATCAGAAACGTATGCACCAGAATTGAAAGCAATAGTTACCTCATGCAGTTAGACTTTATGAAATTTCACTTATTGCAATCTATCAGCACTGAAAAAAATGACTAGTAAGATTTACTTCGTTTTTATTTTGCACGCTTTTGCACACAGTTTTTCTAAGTAAATTTTAATGGTGAAAACCTTCATAACTTAATATTGATTAAAGTGATTCAGTAAATTTAACATTTCAGTTAATACAGTAACATTTACTACAAATCTGATGTACATGGTACTTAAAGTTGAAATTAACATTTTATATGAACATTTCACACTTTGAACTTTCCTTATGTAACCAGTCCTGCTCGACCCCCTCCAAGCGGGATTCGAACCCGAGTTAGCCGGCATGAGAGGCAGGCGCTAAGGAGGATGCTAAAGGCTACATCCTCTAGCGTCAGCTGCTAGTGCGCCTCTTGAGGCCAGGGGAGTGTGGTTTTCACATACCGCACAGCTATCATGTACCAGCTGTCTCCCATTACACTTACAAACACGTTTAATCATGTTCCACATGGCATGTGGAAGCCTTCTACAAGGAAGCTTGTTGCATGATATGTAGTCTGTTAGACAACATCACCTTGCATTACTGGCAAAAGAAATAAGATGTAAAGCTGCACACGCACACATCAATATTTGGTAGTAACGTCAACAGATCATTTTCATGAACGGTTCATTTTGAGTAGAAAATGAACTTCACACTTCACAAAACAAGAAGTCACCAAACATAATAAAATCAACAATAAAAACTGTGCAAATAAACTTGCAAACAGTGAAACCATTCAAGCGCATTAATTATTCAAGCCTGATGCATACTGGGAACACCAGCTTTGAAAAAGTTAAGTTACAGTTTCTTATTTTATTTACCAGTGAGATTTACTCAAATAAGAGAATAAATATGACAAGTTTTTCCACTTTAGGACTGATACATGATGACGCTTTGTAAAGATAAAAATCATAAATAATATTTAATTATGAGGCAGAACATTCATTTTTACATGGTTGAATTAAGTACAAATGTAGAATTTTCTTACTATTTTCAAGTTCACTCTTAAAATATCTTATTTAATGTAGAAAGAACTTAAATCTTATCCGCTGTACTTCACCACATTTTTTTTCAGTGTGCCTATATTTTAATGTACGGCAATCAGCAGTACAAACGGAACTGTCATAACCTAAATTCATTTGAATTAACTTTAGTACTCTTCTATTTCACTTGGGCACGAACCAGGTCTCACGGAGACTACCACTTTACCAGTCTAACTTTATTTGCTGCACTCTCTGACCATTGGCTTACGTGACCACTGCAGTCTCTCTATCTAGTTAGGACTTTTTCGATTAGCCCGTGCTAAAAGCGGTGGATTTGATTTCATACTCTTTTTATTAGGTTTACCTAATGAGGACAGTTAGACCACAGAGAAGATACACTACTGGATCTCCAGTAAATAATATTACATCTGCCTGCTCAGGAAGCCAGGGAAACTCAAAATGCCATTCACACTGCTCTGCTGTTAAAATAACATGGACTTAAAACCTCATGATCTGTTTTTCATCTAATACAATGGCCTAATGCAAGGTATAGGAGATAGGTCAAGAAATTAAACAAGCTGGTCAAACAAAAACACATCTCCAGTCCCTCAGTTTTAACATTAAATGGCATGTTACTGAAGTAGCCTAAATTTCCAAATATAGGCCTACATAAATAGGCTTATGCAGTCATTTTCATATTATCATAATGAGCACACTTTTCTTGCCTCTGGTTAACCACATTGTCCTTGTTATACTGTCAAAAAGAGCAATATTTTTTGAGGACTTGGAAAAGTCCATCTGAACGGCGCGAGATGTCATGGGGTGAGTAATGGTGTCGCGCGCATCTCCCACATGTAATCTCATTCGATAGCAGCTCTCGCGCTCAGGTGGGGGTACTGTTGGTTTATCCTCAAGGTTTTACACCCACCAGAAGGGAAATCGACCTCAGCAGCATGCTGCGGTCCCCCGCACAACCTCTTTTGTCCGCACGTCGAGCATAATCCCAAAAATATTGTTCCTACTTTTTACATTTTAAAAAACTCACAAAAGCCATTTCATACGACATATATAATTACTTCTGCAGTTTGCCAAGTCACCAGTCCACCGATGATGCCCCACCAAGAACAAGTGATGGCACACGGGAACCTCCGCGCCCCGGGTCCTCCAAACAACGGCGGGTACAACAGCAACCCGGTGCCAGTCATCGTTCAGACAGAATCCCGAGACAAATGGACGAAAAAAATGGATTTCCTTTTATCTGTCATTGGGTTCGCGGTAGACCTCGGAAATGTGTGGAGATTTCCATATATCTGTTATCAAAACGGGGGCGGTAAGAGGTTTTTCTTAGCTTTAAAACAGCTTTTATTAATTCTTTGTCTAATTTTATAATATTCATAATTCACAAAAGCATGGTTGATTTTTGTTTGATTAAAGTAAAGTGGGATCTAACTTGTGAAGTGTCATTCTCATTGGGCGCGTGAGCTGCCCAATGTGTTTTATTAATAATAATAAAATAAATAAATAAATAAATAAATAAAATAAACTTCGTAACCAGCGAATAAGCAACATAGCTATTTTACTGAGAATTTTGGAAAATAATTACTATATCAGAGTGTTTTGTTGGTTTTGCTGCCTACAAGATTTGGTCTGTCATATTTGTCATAAATTATAAGACAATGAAAAAGAAAAAAGAAAATGCAGGAACAAGCCTAAAGTAAAAGTTATTGAACTCTTTGGATAAATAACTTTTTCATATATATTTTGAATTAATTAATTAATGAATTTTTATTTTTATTGTATTTCTTTTTTATTTTATTTTTTTACATTTTTTATTGTTCTATTGAAACTTAAAGCGTACATGTGAAGAACGAGGCAGAATCTGACATCTTCAATCGTCAATCATGTATGCTACTCCTGATTAAAACTGCAGACATTGAGATCAACAAGTGTCAGACTACAAATGTATGACTAAATCACTTTTTATTTATTTTTTTTAATTTTTTTTATTCCTTTATAAAATAGCTTATTGGTTTGCATGATTAGTTCATATACATGAAGTGGAATAGGCTGTATCGACATGGTTCTGGAGCTATATATGCATTTTGTTTGTCTAAGTTGTTTTTACTTGATTATTTATTGCTTATTTTACCCCTGCAAATTCCCTCTTAAATGAACCTTATATCGCTGACATTGCTGAATATATTCCATGGCTCCCCATCTTCAGGGGCATTCCTTATTCCCTATGTCCTGATGGCTATATTTGGCGGAGTGCCACTTTTCTACATGGAGTTAGCTCTGGGACAGTTCCACAGAACAGGTGCCATATCCATATGGAAACATATTTGCCCTATTTTTAAAGGTAAGTAAAATGTTAGATGATTCTGTCTCAAGAATAGTGTACTTTATTGCAACATAGCTCTCAACAAGGTATTCTGACTTTCAAATATCTTGCGTAAAGGGAGCAATAGAAAGAGAAAAAGACGGACTTATGCATCAGATTTTCATGAGGAACTACTGACACCATTTCCCCTTCCCTATCAGGCATTGGTTTCGCCATCTGCATCATTGCACTGTATGTGTCCTTCTACTATAACACCATCATCGCCTGGGCTCTGTTCTACTTCTACTCCTCATTCAGTAGCACTCTGCCCTGGACCAACTGTGATAATGACTGGAACACAGAAAACTGCACTAACTACTTCGGAAAAGACAACGTGACCTGGACAAACTATTCACGCTCACCGGCCGAGGAGTTTTACACGTAAGTGCATGTAAGTGGCTGCACTGCAGGGGCAAAAATATGGCACAGAAAGAAAGACAGAGAAATGAAAGGGTAGAGGGCGAGGGAAACAAAATGAGTGATAAATTTGGGGAAAGAAATAATAAGGGGGAGAAAGAGCTAACTGTGGATAGATATGTTGTAAATGTGTAAAATTCACTTTATTTAAGCAATTTCACCCAAGCAGTATTGCTATGGTAACCAGGGGCTGAAAACGTTCCAAAGAATGAAAACCAAAATTCTTTTTTTCTTTTTTTTTTCAGAACGTAACCAAAAAAGGGAATGAAGTCCCATTTTTTATTTTCTCCCCTTTTTCTCCCTAATTTGGAATGCCCAATTCCCAATGCGCTCTAGGTCCTCATGGTGGCATAGTGACTCGCCTCAATCCGGGTGGCAGAGGACGAATCTCAATTGCCTCCACGTCTGAGACCGTCAATTCGTGCATCTTATCACGTGGCTTGTTGAGCACGTTACTGCGGAGACATAGCGCGTGTGGAGGCTTCACGCTATTCTCCACGGCATCCACGTACAACTCACCACGTGCCCCACCGAGAGCGAGAACCACATTATAGCAACCACGAGGAGGTTACCCCATGTGACTCTACCCTCCCTAGCAACTGGACCAATTTGGTTGCTTAGGAGACCTGGCTGGAGTCACTCAGCACGCCCTAGATTTGATCTCGCGACTCCAGGTGTGGTAGTCAGCATCTTTACTCGCTGAACTACCCAGGCCCCCCAATGAAGTCCCTTTTAGTTGTTCTGAGTGAAAACTTTATTTTTAAATGTTGGTAACCGGTTCATTTCATTCCGATCATTTTTTCATAAAACCAAAGTCTAAATGGTTTATTACAGTAAATTTTTGGAATTACACCACTTCCTGTTGCCCAAAAAATGAGGTTTCTCTCTTTTTTAGTTGAACATGATATGCATGTGCTTTAATTCTGAAGGAAACTATTACATCACACATTTATTTGGCTAATGCATGTTGTGGATGTAGCCTTCTGTAATATTATTAAATAATTATTCCATGTTGAAAATAAAATAATTTGGCCTGCATAAGATGACGTTTAGTCCAAACACGCCCAAGCAGTGTGTGCATGCATGCAGGAGACAGAAATTGTGGCTATTAATTGATTTTAGATGGCCAGATATATTTTTGAAATATTTTTAATATTTTTGGGGACATATTTAATATTAGGAATGCATTTATTAAAAAGACGTTATTTTATATAGGCTACTGCACTGGCTGAACTTGATTAAATTATTGACAGTGGTTTCACATGTTTGAAATTATTTTTCTTAAATTAAAATTACCATGTAATTTCAACAAATACTTCAAGTAGAGGTAACCTAACTGAATTAAGTAAACCATCATCTTGAACAAAGACACATAAAATAAAACTTAATTTTTACATTTACTCTCCCTGTCAAATTCCATGCAAAGCATGCTGGGAACTAGAAATCCTCTGCCCAGTTTCATTTAACCAAACAAAAAATATTCATGCTGTCCCAATGCACATGGAGCTGACAAGATGCTTTTTAAGTGAAATCTACTCAGTAAATTTAAGTTACCTTGGTTACATTAATTTTTGAGTAATATTAACATGGGAGAATTGAGTAAAAGTGACATTAGGCAAGGTAAATTTTTTGAGTGTGTATACTTTGCTTTTTACTTCTATGCTGATAATTCCCCCACATGGGGAACATTTTTTTATTGCTTATTATCATTTATTTTGGTTAAGGCCAGTCCCTTATTTTGAATATGTTTTTTCCAGACCAGGTCCCTTTTTTTATTGAGAGATCTGGTAAAACTGCAACTGGTACATCACACACTTTTAGCACAGAGTACTGTCATTTTAAAAAGAACGTTATTAACCGTTCTTTAATTTAGTTCTAACCGGTTACCAGTTGGAAAGGAGACAGCGGAACACTGGAATCGGAACGTAAAAATACAGTTCCTGCTCAGAACGAACTGAAATAAAAAAATTGATGGTAATCACAGCCGTGCTTATATTTTATACAAGAGCATGACTGCATGTAATTTAGTCACAATGTGGAAAGTTATTTTGTCTATTTTCCTCTGCTAACAAAAATAATTCCAAACGAAGCCTAAGTAGGATCAACCATTACATCAACATGAACAGTAAAGAGTCTGCTGTTTTATTAAATGTTAAAAAAAATTCTCATACATATGATATTTTCAGAATTCACATTTGAGAAATCCCTATTCAAACAGGAGGAATGTTCTGGCAGTCCATGAATCATCTGGGCTTGGGGATGTGGGCTACATTCGCTGGCAACTCTGCCTCTGCCTCTTCCTCATCTTCACCATCGTCTACTTTAGTCTTTGGAAAGGAGTCAAGACATCAGGAAAGGTTTCTGAGACATAAAAGCCTCTGTAACTAAATGAAGCATATTGTTCCAATCTAAGCAAAAGTCATCTCATTCTCCATTTTCCTTTCAGGTTGTATGGGTGACTGCCACGCTGCCGTACGTGGTGCTGTTGATTCTGATGGTCCGTGGTGCCACTCTGCCGGGAGCGTGGAAAGGAGTTGTGTTCTACCTCAACCCCAAATGGGAGAAACTGAAGGAGACCAGTGTGAGTGCTTCTCTCTTTCTGCCTCTACTACCTTTTCCATTGAGTCTAACACAGATTTAGTGTTAAATTAGATTGCTTTTTTGTACTTATCTTCTTAACCTTTTTAAATGTATTTACTGTATGTGTGCTATAATTCTTAAATGGCAGAATACATGTTTGTGGGAGGGCATTTTTATTTCATGCAGTAATAAAAAGGACTTGAGGCACTTGGACATAGCTTAAGAGATCAATTTGAGAAAAATATGGACTTCATAAAGGGCACCATTTTCCATAAATGTTTAAAAGAATGGTTTTGGTTCTACATAAGCGGTCGATGAAGTTAATATTCAAACTGCATCTCTGTATCCCTTGTCTTGTGATCTTCACTTTATGAGCTTGGTTTTGTGGTTAGCTGTTTGCTCTGTGATGCAGCAACCACGATGAGAAGGAAAAATAAAGCACTAGGGGCTAATGAGATGCGTAATTGGTTTAGAATTTTTTTCCATCATGAAAGGCCCTCATATTCATTGACACACTCATGAACACACACACATAAACATGCAAGTTTCTCTTGCTACACAAATCTTCAGATCTGAGCAAGCACTGCCTTGTCCATGTTCCCAGTATTCTGTGATGTCTTTGCCTTTTCCCAACCCAACACAAATTTCTTTCCGAAATATAGTGAATTTTCAAATAATAAGATTTAAAGAGTTCCACATGATACTTATTCTACACTTATGTTTTTTTTAGCCTCACACATTTATTTTTTACAGTTGTATCTAATGGTTTGTAGGTATGGGTAGATGCAGCAGCACAGATCTTCTTCTCTCTGGGTCCCGGGTTTGGGGTACTGCTTGCCCTGTCCAGCTACAATCCCTTCAACAATAACTGTTACAGGTATAGACAAAACATGCTTTTTCATTAATTATTCTCATATAAGTAGCTACTAAAATCTTCAGTTAACCCTTTAAGCTGTAAGGGTGTTTTTAAAGATTTCCAGTTTCAGTGGCATACTTAAAATTAAAGGCTTATAACAAAAAAAAAAAAAAAAACAATATCATTGCTATGAAAACAATGATCACTGCTATCATTTTAAAGAAAACTTTTCTTTTTTTTAATGATATAGATTATAATAAATTCTGACATTCTTAGCCTAAGAAACTGCTGAAAAATCACAAAATTTACACAATTTGTTATTAATTTATTTTTTTGATTTGACATTATATACCTCAGGGTGTAGCTAAGGTGGCTCAGGTAAAATGCTTTTGTTTTGTTCCCAATCATGCCACCTGTAAATTAGTAACATTTAACAAAGTGTTGATACAACAAAGTAATTAAAAGTTATAGCATAACAAAAATTATTTATCCTGGTGTCCAAAAACATCTCCAAGTGTCCAAAAGCCTCTCCAAACAAATAAAACATAATAATTGTACATATTAACGAATTTAACATGCAAACACAACAACGACTAAAGGTTTGCATAGCATGCAGACATGATTTTAGTAATGAGATTTCACAGAATGAGATTCATTCTGTGCCATTTGAGTCATCATTGAGTCTGCACCATCTCCTAGTGGCCATATGTAATTACAGTTATTGATCACATGACTCTCTGCCCAGATATGAAGGATTATCACCACTGGTTGGCGCAATCTGAACCCAGTCCGATTGGTTTAGCGTTTCATGATGCTACAGTATTTCCGATGATGTCATCTGATCCAGGAAAGCTAACATGTTTGTAGCCAGATAGCAAGATGCCAGATAGCCAAATGCTGTGTGCACATTGTGCTTCATGTGGGTTATCTAATGATCTATGCATCTGATTACTCTGTGTGTGGGCTCGTTGTAAAATATTTTATGTTCTGTTTATTTTTCGTGAAGTTATGAGCGAAAATGCTGCATATGAGCGACACCTGTTCACATGAAACACGTATGTCAAAGACATATACTTAGCTATTACTTGCTATATTTTTGTCTGTGAGTAAAACAAATAGGCTGGTTGTATTCTCTCTTTGAGAGCTTTCCAGCAACATATGACACATGGCTGTTTTATGAGTTAGATGTTTTTACCGATTACAAAAAAATATATACAGTGCAAACTTTGTAACAAATTATCAAAACGGAACATTTCTGATTTGTCTGCAAATTTCAAAGCATGTATTCAGTTTTGGTCATAATGTCTACATGCATTGTAAAGTAGAGCTTATATGCTTTAAAACAATACAAATTTTGTGTTGGTCAAGACTGTAGTTATTAATATTTTTGGGGGTTTTTTTTCTTGCAGGCCTGAGTTAAAGGGTTAAGAGAAGTGGCTGTCATAATTTTCCATCAGTTCTTTATAGTTGCATATCTTGCTGTACATATCCAATAGAATATATAATTATACATGAATAAATAATTACAGTTCTAGCAAGGCAGCACTGTATTGATATTCTTTAAACATTCTGGTTAGGGTTTATTTTAAATCCCTAACCCTAAGTATTAAACTTCCACAAATATTTCAACCCAAACCTCCTATGTACAGATTCCATTTAAACTTTATTTTATAGATAATTTCATCTTTATTTGTGCCATTTATTTTAGATTTTTGTAAACTTTTTAAATGTAATATCAAAACTCCTAACCAAAACTATCATGCCATTGTAATATTTGCAAACTGAATTACGACTGCTCTTGTCTTCCTTGCATACAACATGCAACCTTTACACTGCACAGTGACTGATGTGTTGATTCTTGTGTGCAGCCGACTGAAAACAAGACATGTGCTGAGTGTCATGACAACAGCAAATTATCTCTGATGATTTACACAGAATCAAAGCCCCAAACCTGAATTTACTAACAACTTTAACATTCTTTTTTGTTTTGCTGCTTTGCTTCCTTCAGGAAATACAAATCTAATTATATTTGAGGTTTCATTTGAGACCTTTATAAACGTAACAAACTCTATAATCTGCTCCTAGATACATGGTGGTGGTTTACAGGAACAAAATGGATCTGCAATGACTGTCCAATATGATTCCCACTCACTCTTAATTTTGGTTCTATCTATAGTTTAGCTACTTATTTGCATTTGGCTCTGTGTCCACTAACCAAGGGGGAAATGCCATCAAAATGACCTAGGCTCTGATAAGTTGCATGACTGAATGATGTGAAAACAAGATTAAAACAGAGAATTACGGCCAGGGTTTGAAAAGATGAATGGGCAGCATATTGTAGTATGGGGGAAATTGAATTGGATACTACTATAACACTGTGAGGAGGCACATGGCCAATCTAAATGGACGAATTGTCTCACTAGTGGTCGAATCTGAAGTGTATAAGAGAAAAAGTGAATGGTGCTAGTTAATTTTTTGTAAACAGATATAGAACAGCTTGTGATAAGTAAACTTTACACCACAACACTCTTTGATTGCATGTAGTCCACACATTTCGATTACAGCCATGTTCATTCAAGATGATATTAAAGAACTCTAAAATATTACTTTGAAAAAGGAACCTGATGCAGTAACTTAGAGTAACTACTTTTTGTTTCTATTTTGTGCAGAGATGCCATTGTAACCAGTCTGGTGAACTGCCTGACGAGTTTTGTGTCAGGATTTGTTATTTTCACAGTCCTGGGATATATGGCTGAACAGAGAAATGTCAATGTTGAAGACGTAGCCAGGGACAAAGGTGAGCTTTGCTTTTAGACCTTTTTACTGTTCATAGGCCTAATAGTTAAGTTATTTTGTGTTGTAGGTGGGGTACATTAAATAAAAATACAGTATGAATGGTTGGCATCCAAGAAAAATTCAATTGTGTGACTTTCAGCCCATAAATAAAGGATCTCTACAATTACCTGAAGTTTGTATTTTGGGTAATCTCCCCACCTCTAGGACCCAGTCTACTCTTCATCACATATCCAGAAGCCATTGCAAACATGGTTGGGTCAACTTTCTTTGCCATCATCTTCTTTGTGATGATGATTACTCTAGGACTGGACAGCACTGTATGTATACACTTATAATGCTAACTTAAAGAAATAGTTCACCCAAAAAATAAAATTCTGTCATAATTTACTTACCCTCATGTAGTTCCAAACCCTTAGGACTTTCTTTCAACTATGAAACACAAATGAAGATTTTTAGAAGAATATCAGCTCTGTTGGTCCTTACAATGCAAGTAAATGTTGACCAGACCTTTGAAGCTCCAAAATTCACATAAAGGCATAAAAGTAATCTATACGCCTTTAGTGGTTTAATATATGTCTTTTGAAGGGATGCAGTCACTTTGGGTAAAAAACAGATTCATATTTCAATCCTTTTTTACTATAAATCTCCACTTTCACTTCCAGAATTTGAAAGAATGTGAAAGTGAAAGAGGAGATTTATGGTAAAAAAGGACTTAAATATTGATCTGTTTCTCACCCAGACCTATCATATTGCTTCTGAAGATATACTGTAGATTTAACCACTGGAGTTGTATTGATTACTTTTATGCAGCCTTTATGTAAATTTTGGAGCTTCAAAGGTCTGGTCACAAATCACTTGCATTGCATGGACCTACAGAGCTTAAATATTCTTCTAAAATGTTTTGTTTGTGTTCAGCACTAGAAAGAAAATCATATGCATCTGGGATGGCATGAGGGTGAGTAAATGATTAGGGAATTTAAATTTTTGGGTGAACTATCCCTTTATGCTTCAAAAAGGACACAAAAGTTCTTCCAAGTGTTCTGAAGACATACGATAGGACATGCAATGGACATCAAGATTTTCACTGAAAAATTACTTACATTTCAGGTTGTTTCCGTATGCCTTCAGAAGACTTGGAATATGACGCACGAGTCACATGGACTACTTTAATGACACTTGGGAAATTAAGTGTTCCACCATAAATTTAATCTTACTTGTCATTGTACATGTCATTTATATATCAATTAAATAAAAGTTTAAAAGTTTATTTTTGACTATTATTAATATAATCTAATGTTTCTGGAAATGCTCCATATATTATGTATGTTATATTATATAATGCTTATTATACACAATATATGGTGTACAACTGGGTTAAATCCCACCCAGGGTAAAAGGCACTTTTTACTTTATTTTCTCCCAAAACACTAAATACCAAAAAATAAATAATAATAATAATTTAAAAAAAAAGGCTACCACAGCACTTTTCTAAACACCGGTTTGTTACTACGCAATGCAAAAATTTCCTAATCCATTAGGTTATCACATGCAATGTCTAAAGGTTGATTATGAGGTAAATTAATCTAAAATGTAACTTTTAAATGGTGCAAATTTAAGTGGCTAATGAGAATTGCTAAAATCATCACATTTATTTTGAGACAAAACACTTATTAGTCATTTTAAGTTTGTTCAGGATGATTTAATCAAAAGCTGTCAAACTGTCAAATAAGTGAAAGGATAGTGTTTGGCTTAAAAAGCCCCCTTGTTGTAGGTGCATTGTTGAAGGCCCCAAATAAAACAAAAGTGTGGTGACTAGATTTGTTATG